>NC_139067.1:4408125-5608125 GCF_965140915.1 Aythya marila | reverse complement strand
TCTTGACACCGCACAGGTCTACCCAAAAGTTCAGACCATGTGACTAAGTGCACAGTCCAATCTCTTCTTAAATTCAGACAGGCTCGGTGCAGTGACCACTTTCCTGGGGAGCCTGTTCCAGTGTGCAACCACCCTGTCTGTGAAGAACCCCCTCTCCAGCTGGGTTAAACCCCAGCTGACCCGCTATGCCTGCTGTGGGCGTGCAAGCAGGGGTATCAGAGGTTCATTTTACTTACCACACTCCAAACCCAGTGGGAAGCTTTATGACTGTATTTTATTGATGGAAACAAAATCACAGTAGACAACTTGCATTCTGCTTCTCCAGTGTAGGAAGCAGACCGAAGCACTGCTCCTACATAGCCAGTCATCACTCATATGCCCTACTTAATATTTGAAGCTTAAGCCGAAAGGAGCACTTCTCTTGCTTGAGGATGTTTACTCTGAGGTGGAGTTCACTTCTAATTATTCTCACAAAATCCAATTTTGTGCCTGTTGGTCAGTTATATAGTGCTCAGTTTAAGCGTGAAACAAATACTTCAGAGAGCTATAGTCAAATTACAAATGCATGGTGTTAGACACACATTGGTAATCTAACTGACAATTTACAGGCAACATTCTGAGCCAAAATATTTATTCTGAGGACATCCTCCCCAGTTTTGCTGCACACAGTTTGGCCAAAATTCTCCTTTGAAGTTATCTGTTTCCACTGTATTGATAACAGTCTCCTGTGTACAGGGATGGAGCACAGTGGTGAACTGAAATGACCAAAATTGATAACAATATGACCCAGTGATGACAAACAGCTGGTAACTTAATCATCCCTTTGAACCTTCAGATAGTGCCAGGTAATAACAAGAAAAACAAGCAACATAAAAGGCAAGTCTGATGCAATCACTGAAAACTGTTAAGAAGTTCTGTTCCACAATTTATTTAACCAAAAAAAAAAAAAAAAAAAAAAGTTTCAGCAGAACAGGTGCCTCACAAATATTCTGCTGTTGGAATATGCCCTTCTCAGCACAACACTGTCAGGAAGAAACATCTCCTCTGCATCAGAAGGATGAATTGAAGGATGCCTCATTTATGATGGCCAAATAATAGTTCAGCTACATTTTTTTTTTTAATTCTTACAGTCTAAGTTTTCTTCCTACCAATGCCATAACAAGTATGTAACCTTTTATGTCAGTGAAGAGATTCGATTTATATTATAGAGTGGACTCCCATGAACATCTAACAGAAGATACTTAACATAATACAGCACATGCAAGACAACAGCATGACGTGTTAGTAAACAGATGTGCTTCCACCCACAATTTTGAACAGCAGAAAGACCGAGGTGTTAAATCTGATTCTCGAGACATTCATAAATCCACTGAAATTCCTTGAAAAAGCATTTACCGGAAGACACACTTGAATATGAAAACATCTACAGTTCTCCTCTGTAATGTTATATTAAAAATACACAGAGACTTACCAAAACTACTTTGAAAGATTGTATTTAATTCAGTGAGTGATGTATAGCCCTGAGTACTACTTACATGTACTCCTTGTACATGACTCAGCTCATCAAAATGCACATCCCTCTTCATCTAACAGAAATGTTACCTAGAAGCAGCCCCATGGTAAGTGAATTCCACTTTTCCAGTTGAAGAACACAATGCTTAGTGCTTTTTTTTTTTTTTTTTCCTTCTTCCTCAACCCTGAATTCAGTTACAAGCTGTATTACAGTGTTTCTTAGAACTTGTCCTGCAATCACTTTTTTCTTTTAATACTTTAAGAAAAACCAAGGGTCTGAGAAGTAAGTCAAGGTAGACCTATGCTACTTAGAAAAAAAAGTGATTACAAGATGGAAATGCCTTTTAAAATACCTACAGTTGATTCCTGTTCAAGAAATAAGAAATCGTTTTCAAGTTAAAACAACAACAAAAGAGCAGTGAGGCCAACACCATATACTCCCAAGGCACAGATCAAACCTCTACAAAAATTAATGGAGAAAGAATGTGCTTTCTGTGACCTGCTATTGTATTCATCATGTCCATAAACTAAGTCAGACAGCTACATCTTTCCCAGACCTCCAGGTATGTCTGCAATTAATGGTAGTCCAAGCTCAAATAATTTTTCTTTAAGGACTGACAAAAGTGAAACCAGTTCATTCGTCGATATAGCACCAGAGCAGGTTGCTGACTGCAGCCCTTAGAGCATCACTGCCTTCAAGTATTCCCAGGATGCCCAGCAAAATATTGTCAACGTCATATACCAACAAGCCAGTACACAGACCAAACTCAAGTATGCAGTCACTCAGCCAAGGCAACAACACAGAGCTAACCTACTAAGCCCAGATATCTAATAAGCCCGAAGCTAATAAGCTGCAAACTGGAAGCCTACAATTACACTTCACACCAGCACCTTCAGCCTCCTCGTTTCTCAGAGGTGACACCACAGGAAGACATCCAAGGTGCCCTCATGGCTTCCAGCCACAGCTAACAAGTAAGAGCCAACAATCAGCCCAATAGCTCCAACCCTTTCAACGCTGCAGATCACAAAATGCAGCAGCTCTGCAAACAGACATATGATGTCTAAACTTGAAACACCTGATGCTGGATCTGCTGAAGTTGCAATTTTGTCATTTGTTGGCATTACCATAGCATTATTTTGCTGTTACCCTCTAGTTAGCACACTCATAGTTCAGCTTATCCATCTTATTTTTTGACTGCACATGGTTTCAAAAATGCAGGCTATACTTCTTCAAAGAAGGAAACAGACTGCTCTGAGTACAGGCTATGCAAAGAACATGGAAAGTTCCATCCTTCAGTTGAAGTTGCTGTTATTTTCATTTCCTAAAGGCTAACCATGTCTATACAAAAAGCATCTCACAGTTCTTAATTCAATACACTTTGCTCAGATGCCCAGAAATCTACCTGCATTAAAGACTGACCAGACAGGTTGAAAACTATAGTTGTGAAATTAAATATCTTAAAATCGGGAGAAAAAAGCAGATAGCCATACTGCTGTTCAGTTATTCTGGTTTCTTGTTCATGGTTCAGTAAGCAAATGACAAATGCAGCTTCACTGCACTGCTCAATTGCGCCAGCAGCTGCAGCTCCTCCTCCCACCAATCCTGACCTCCTTCATCTGAAATAAAAAAAAAAAAAAACACCTTTAATCCTCAAAGCATGGCCACAAGTCAATCTCAAACTTAGCACACTTTTTAATTTTCTTTTTAATTATCCAGTTGGGAGAATTATACCCTCCTTGCTCAGTGACCTTTCATTCCTTCAAGATAATTTCAAGAAATCTTTCCTGGGAATAATCAGCAAAGTTATACCACTTGCATGGAAAATGTTTCTAGGCATCCAAGCAGTGAGAGGAGAGAGGGCATGATTTTTCACGTGCTTTTGAGCAGGCGGCTTTTACCAGGTTACAAAGTACTCTCTGCTCTGTAGAGCAAGTATTTTCTGGCCTCATACAGGCGACTGCTCCAAGTACAACTTTGACACATCTAACCAAACACCTTCCCAGAAGTCAGTCATCACCATGTTGAGATTTAGAGTCCTCAAGCCCCCACCTATGTGGAGACAAACCTAGAACAACAGAATTCCCTTCTGCTGAACTGGCAGAAGACAATGCAGAAGCTGATTGTCTATTGCTGCAGAAATTTTAATACCAATGACTGCTGACCAAATCTTGGTCCCGTGAGCTTTGGTCTCAAATCATAGCTCGGTTTGCCATAGTCAGAGCCACAGGGATAAATCAAGTCGTTACTGCCATTAATGATTTTTAAGTTATGCCAGCACTACTTACTCTCTGCCCACACACTAAACAACTGTATGCAACCCTGCAATTCATTCCCACACCAATTACTAATTTATTAATTTCACAACAAGCCTGGAAGTGTTTATACAGACAGGCTTGTGTTTAACCAGACCTGCTGGTTAACTTCCCGTACTCATCTTTCAGGCAGATTAGGGTGAAAATGCATACGTGCCCAACAGTCCTGACCCACTTCTTTATAAACATGCATTAGTAGATCACTTGTGGCCTGAGAAGTCAACGTGCCATCACCAGTTCAGTCCTCTTACTCCATAGGGACAATCAGCAGAGAGCAGAGATAAGCAGCACCTTTCGAAATGCAGCTGGCGTCTAACCTGTATGGCATTTAGCACATTAGCATGGAGAAACTCAAGATGAAACTTAGTAAAATTGCTTGAATATTTTTCTCCATATGTAAGCAGTTAATTAAGAATATACTCAGATATATTCAGCGTGTTAAATATCCCTTCAACAAAAATGCATAAGAACAAAACGTGAATTCTTCTCCAACTGAAATGACAGGAATAGCACATTCCATTTTACAATGTACTGATCGCTCAGGAAAAGCACAAAAAATGCAATATTCTGACAGAGTTCACATTTCTTACAGTAGTATTCATGTCAAGTATTATTTATTGAAAGATTTTTTTCAGCAAGACATGCTTTTTATGAAAAGTATTTTGGTAATATCCCAAAAAAAAAATCTCCCCCACACCCTTTTTTTTTTTTTTTTTTTTTTTTTTTTAAAGCAAGCGTACTGTGATGTTAATATTGCACCCTACGGGTTTCTTCTTTGGGGGGCTTTTTTTTTTTTTCCCCAGATATCTGCATAGCACTACTTTTTTTTTTAAAAAAAATCACAAGTATTCACAATTTTTCACAATTATTAATTGGCGTCACTTATAATGCAAGAAGTTTTTGCTGCTACTATTTGGAATAATATAATTTAGTCATACATTTTGCCCTCAAACAAAATTTTCCATTTGAACAATTAAGAGGAGAAAAGACCAATACAGATAGAGTCTCCTTTGAAGATACCCACGTGCTGTGCTCTCTCCATAACAAACCTATTACCTGCCGTTCAACAACACATTATCTGTCACAACAGCCTCCAGAACAAAAACACTAATTAGACGTTGATCTTAACACACTCAGTGTACTGTCCTGTAGTCTACGATTCAGCAGGTTTAGGAAGCAAGAACGGTAAACAGAAGTGAGATTTAAAACTGAGCTAACACTAATGGTAAAATCTTTACCAAAACAGAACAGCCAAGAAAAGGCAAGGCCAGATATTCTTTGGTTTTAGGTTCATTTATACTAAAAAAATTAATAGAAGGCTTAATTGATAGTTTTGCTTGATTCAGTTTTGCCTTATTAGGCATCTTCATGAAAAGCATTACATTTTTTTTTGATCCCTCCCAAAGAGGAAGGCTCATTAGCAATGGATGTTTACAAGGCCGCTGGGCTGAAGATTATCAGAGTTCTTCCCCTTCTGCAGAAGGAGCTCTTCAGATCTATGTTTTTGTGAGAAGGATCACACAGCACCTCAGAAAGAGCTCAGGTTACCACCCTCTTCTCCCCATACGGATGGGCAATGGAAACCACAGCTTGCTGCAAAGCCCAACCCCAAGTTCATAGACCCTGGTCTGCTTCAAGTGGAGGGGCCAGGCAACACGAGATTATTACTTACACCAAGCCAGATTTTTGCTGATTCCTATGCTCGGAAATTAATACACTGCAAATTGAACGGTTCTCACTCATTTTTCACTTTCTAGCTAGAACAGATAAATAGATATACTATCTTACTACAACAGAAACAGACCACTTGGCTATTAAAAAGAAAAATAATTATCCCACTAAACTATTTTTTTTGCTTTTGTTTTAAAAGGCATCTACAGGCAAGTTAAAATAAACTACATATAACCAACAAGTGTCTAACTGTCTGAATACACCAGAGGACAGTCCTGTAAAATTATACTGAGAACTGTTATGCTCAGCATAAACTCATGGTATGCCACATGTTTTTTTCTGTCAGTCTGAATCCCAATTACTCCTTTAGTTTAAGCATGCACGCAATAAAACACTTAACAGGAAAATGTGCCCTTTAGGCCTTTATCAAAAACTGTTACAATACAACCGACCAAATGCTTCTTGAATTAGAAACATTTACCTCAACTTTCAAAAACATTTCATTTTCAATACAAAAATGAAAAAAATGCTGTAACTTTTGAAACAGCTTGTATTTCAGAATATACCAAAGACAATATTTCTCATCAGCAGCAAAAGAAAGGTTGTGTTTTCTTAGCTCAGGTGTGGCAAGTCTCTGAATAAAGGAAACTCCCCACAAAGCAGGAGTAATACACACAGCAAAAACTGTAGAACTCAAGATTTTTCCTGCCACAAACACTCCACTGAAAGTTAAATCTTATTACAATAAAGCCAAATAAACACCATCAACTCTGGGGCATTTTAGTTTTATTTAGCACACACAGTAAGAGGCTGCTAGCTTTGTGGTGCAGCATTTTATATCCATTCCAAGTTTGTAAACCAAGTGCAAGTCATGACATGGAGTCACATTACCATTTTTCTTAAATAATCTGTACGACCTTGAATACCAGTGAGAATACATAAATAGGCACCTTTTTTTCCACAAGCACAACAAAACAGAGTACTGTATTACATGCTGAAATGCAAGATGATACAAGTAAGTAATAAAAGGAGCAGGGCCAGAAAACAAGCCTGTAAAATCACTATTTTTTGTGCTAGAAAACCACAAGCATCATACAGATGTGCTTCACAGGAGAGTCAAGCAGTCAGATTTGCAGCATTTTCCTCCTACTGTTATTACTGGATCACCAGTGGCTTTCAGAGCACTGAAAGATGGGTAAGTTCTCTAACAGCACTTTAACCACCTCATCATATAAACACAGCTAAGAGCACACTCAGTAGACTGAGCATTTCAGGTGCCTTTCTCTTAAAGTTTCCAAACTGTCCTTTATTCTCTTAACTTTTATAATCTTACAAGCACATGAATAGCCAGCATAACACTAGAACAGGGCTTATTGCCCCAGGCTGCTGTTTCATGGCCATGCAACAAATAAGAGTAAACCTAATTAAAATGCCTACTTTAGAGCCCAAACTTACTCAAGGCATCTACACACGACGTTAATGCCTAGGAATGCAAGTGCACACAAACTTCCTGAAGTTGCTTTTTTACTTCTCTGCTATGACAGCATTCCTGTCTACAATGCATTCTCAAAATGCTTCAGCCAACTGTTCAAATGGCTGCAATAATTTGATTTAAAAATAAAATCAGACAACAAACATGGGGGACATGCAGCCATTTGAAATCAATCGCATGAGTCATTAGATTTCAAAACAGTCAAATGCAGAGCCATGGTGAGTCAATCTCTCCTTCACCATTTATACTAATTTGAGTCCATACTTCAAGCAATTTCAATCAAAAGCAAGCATAATAGAAACAATGCTAAATTAACAGTCCCCTTAGTCACAAAGGAATAACAGGCAAACACCAGTTAAATCCACACATTATTATTATATACAAGTATGCACACATACACACACGTAAAATGAATTCCAGTATTGCCTTCATACTGCACAGCCTAAAAGTTCAAAAATACTTACAGGTACCATGCTGCTACTTACAGCTCCTCAGACACAATTACAACTGGACTGATCTGCTCCCATCTGCTCCTAAAAATACAACTATCAGACAGAGCTCGTCTTCTCTGGCATTTTGCTGACGCAAGTACAAGACGAAAACATCACTCATTCAGAGTAGAAAGATATACTGGTCTCCATAATACACAAGATAAAAATCAACTATATCATCATGTTAAGGTGCACGCGACAGTCTTTCCAGTGCAATACATGGCAATTTTCTCACATAATTAATGATGTAGATTTTAGCAGAAGAGAAAACAAACAAAAACAAACAAAAACAACCTCTGGTTGCCTGAATGTGGTAAAAAGAAATTCAAGAAGCTCCCTTTCAACTCAATAGGACAGCTTTTTTCTTCTTTGAAGCGTAAGAGAGAGGAAATTTTTTTCCCCTCCTGGCCTCCATAACTTCCACTTTACTATTCTTGCCTGAAAACTGAGACACAAGGAGATTCAGACCATTGGATTTGTAATTATAAATCTGTGCAATGTTAGTTTAACACTAACTCAAACCCTGCCATTCCTCCACAAATGATACAATTAAGGAGGGAGATAGGAAGAAATGGTATTTCAATACTCTCTTGCTGCACAAGAGAATATTGGAGACAACCAAACTTGTGTTTTGGGTCATCCTTCCCCAAACCCAGAGTTTTCAAACTCTGTTCAGCCCAATACTGCACTGGGGCCACAGGCCCAGGCTGCACAGAGCGGTGAGAATTTTTTTTTTTTTTTTTTTTTTTTTTTTTAAGAAATTCACACCTAGATTCATTTCTAATAGAAGAACATGCAAATAACTGACATTTCCTTCCCAATACCTGAAAATGGCTGACTATCAGGCTTTTCTTTTTACAATAAACATTGTCATAAGACCAATAATAACAAACGGAAATATTTAGTTGCAATATGCTAATAAGAAAATATGCTCCCCAGTACTCACAGAAGTATTATGTGCAGTATCACGAAGTTAGCACAATGTCTTAATGCACCTCACCCCTGGGAATGGCTAGGGAACACGGCAAATAGCTTTCATTTTAAATGATTTATTTTATTCCTGTCTTACACTCCATCATGCTGCACATCTCTTTACTCATCTTGGCTGTCAATATTTTCTTCCTGCAGCTTTTAAGTAAAATAAAACACTGTAACTGCTGTCAGACCATTTCATGACCAGTAAGGCTTCAGAATAAGAGTACTTGATACAAATAAATTTTTCAGCAATGCATAAACTATCATCTTCAATGGAAGGAAAAAAACATTTTGCACAGCCCTTTGCATTTTCTTTTCCTACTATAAGTATAAATGTCTAAGGAAGTGTTTGAAAGTAAGATAAATCCATTGAAGGAATAGCTCCAGAGAATCTTTTTGGTCTTGTGTTTTCTCACCGTTTTTCTTATGTCGTTCACACAAAAATACCAGAATAGCTACAGCAGAAAAAATTCTTCCAAAATCACCTTGCATAGGACACTGCAATGAACTGGAACAGCTCACAAGGATGTGCCAGTTTACTTCCCCTGTACACACAAGGATCAGACAAGGTTAACTACAGTTCAGATTAGGTCACTGGAGAAGTTTACCAGCCACTTCGTCAGGAGTCCATACTAAAGATGAGTGAAGTTGCCACCATTTATCTTTGAACAACCTACACAACACCCAAAACCACACTCCACAGCACAGTAAGAGTCCTTTCTATTGAGGAAGTTGACAGTTTTGGCTATATTAGGGAAGAAAGGAGAAAAGAAAAAAAAAAAAAAAAAACATACAGAGAATCTCAAAGAACAAAAACCCCAAGAGTTTTTATTTTAAAACGTTGAAATAGTATCTGCATACAAATGCAGCATCTTCTACAGAGTCTCTGAAACACATACGGGGAAAACACAGTCATATCGCTGCCTGTTAGGATTGGTTTCCCTCCTTACCCTCCCACCCCAAACACTGCCAGTACCTTAAACTTCCCCTTGAAGAAAAGCCTCCAGATTAGCGATACCAACAAAGATACAACTTTTATTTCTCTACTGGAATTTAACCCCCTGTTAGCTTCAAAAAGAAAACAAATTCTCATATTATCAGTCTTAAAAATAAATAAAAACCAGACAGTATGGAACAGGTAGAAATTCTCCATGCACATCTGGCTTCAACATAAAAGTAGGCTTCTCTGGGCTAACCCAAAAAAGCTCCTCAGCCTCACTGCCTCAGTGTCCATCTGTCCAGTGGTACCAGCAGCACCACAGGGTCATGGCACAGCTGGCAATACGCAGCCTGTGACAGATGAAGGCTGCTTAAATTGGCACTGTCATCAGAGGAAGCATTCATTAACCTGCAGCTCAAATTATTCTATTTGAAAGATGCTTTTCCTTTAGATTTGTTTCCATACTGAAGATGCAGAACAGACATTCACAGAGACTAATTTCCATCTAGCTCTTTACATCTAACTCAACATGAGTGCCTGATGCCTTGAGAAAACATGCACTGAATTTAAGCCTAGTTAGAAGTAGGGTTTAGAGACAAGTGACACATTGGGATGGATTTTAAACCATACAAATTTGGTCCCTTAAGGAACAGCAGGAACCCAACCTGCCCGAGAGAATTGAAGCCCTTAGCCCCTTCCTTTATCCCCAAGGCTCTGACAAGACATTTTCAACTCCATTGTGCATCTTTCCTGAAGCCAAAGGCTTGTTTAAATCCATGATAAAAATCTCAGGGCTTGTTTAACCTCGTTGCCAGTCCAAGGTTGAATTTCTTCCAGTGCAGCTCTAGGTTAATACTGCTCTAATTTCAAGTTATCTGGATCATGACTTAAAGCTAGGAGTAGGGTTGCAAGAGCTCATCAACTACTAATCCAATTGTTCTACATTTCTCAAGGATTATTTTCCAGTTTACTAATCTGAGCTACTTGCTGCAATAATCCTTTACCTATAATGAAATCACCAGGCAGATCAAGGTGCGCAGCCTAAGTCTCACTCTGGCAAAGTGCAGCACATCAGCAGCTAATTGCTCAAGTATTTGTTCTGCTTCTCCGCTAGGTTTTACAGCTTGCATCAAACTCCAGGTGCCAGTAAAACCACTATCCAAACCACCTTATTTTCTAAGCTTAAACTGGGTAATTTAAAGCACACTCAAGAATGGCAACGCCATGCTGCAATCTCAGAAGAGAGGATATACATGCATATTAAACTCCCCATGAAAACAGCATTTT
Source organism: Aythya marila (assembly GCF_965140915.1). Classification (NCBI taxonomy): domain Eukaryota; kingdom Metazoa; phylum Chordata; class Aves; order Anseriformes; family Anatidae; genus Aythya; species Aythya marila. The sequence goes on along the minus strand of NC_139067.1, from coordinate 5,597,444 downwards.
GTATTTTTATTTTAGCTGGTCAAGTTCAACACCAAGCCTAGTATTATTTACCTGGCACTGAACTCATACTAACAGGTATGAGCAAGCAATAAGATGGTAATAATTATCATATAAGGTCTTTACCTTGTCTTAAATACATCTGGGGATTTCTCTTTCCTGCCAGAATTTTCTATGGGCTCTGATGGAAGCTCTCAGCCAGGATCAGCCCCACGTCATCACTCACCTACAGGGCAGTCTGGGATATGTGAAGAGCAGACCCCAAGCTGTGTTAAGTATCTGTCTTCTGAATCTACAAAATGACAACGATGGCTTCAAAATGAAGGGACGAGAATGAAAGTGTATATGAGTCTCTGCCTACATGTTCATATTTCGAGAAAAAGCAAAACCTGCCAGCGACAGAAATGCATGATGCAGATATTTATGAATTATCAGTTAATTAATGAAATCTAATCAGAGGCTTTCAACAAGCTTTGTTTGGGCATTTTTCTGTATTGCCTACATCACTTGGTTCTACCGAAAACATACCTTAAGACAAAAGAAGACTGCACGATGCTGAACAGGGCTCACAAGTCAAAAGCAACAAATAAAAATACATACTGCCAGGATCCACACAGGGAAAAAAATAAAAAGAAAATAAAAAGAAAACCAAACACACACAGCCACACAGCCCCCAAATAAATTAAAAGAATAATAAAAATGAAATTTTTTTAAAAAAAAAACAACCTCACAGCATATCACGAGAATGGGATCAGACAAGAAAGAGAGAGCCCACCCCTTCAGGATCAGGGGAGAATTAACCTGCATTTCGTTACCCCGTTTACAAGCCGCCAGCTCTACCACACGTTATGTTTTAAAAAGAAAAAAACATAACACATGCGACGACCGCCGCGGAACGGCGAAGGCAGCCCCGAGCCCCGGCCCTGCGCCCCCCCGGCGGGCAGGTGGCTCCCGCCGCAGGTGCCCACCTCAGGCGCTCGCCGCCCAGGCCGGGCCACCAGGTAGCGGCCCCCGGCCCCGGCCCCGCACTGGGGCTGGAGGCTGGGAACGCCGCCAGGCAGAATCTGGAGGGGCTGAAGGCAGAAAAGGAAGGACGGAGGAGAGGGGGCGCGGATGGCACGGGAGGGGCAGAAGCTGCCAGGCCAAGGTGAACCGCAGCCCGGCAACATGGTGGAGGCTGCTGGGAAGCCCCTCGTCGGCAGGAGGAAAGAGGCGAGCCTCGGCAGGGCGGCGGGAGAGGATGCGAGGGGATGTTACGGCAGCCCTCCGGCAGGCGACCGGGATGGAGGTGACAGCGGCCGGCAGACGACAGCGCTGACCCCGGCGCGGCTGAGGGGAAGGCGCCATGGGGGAGGCGCCCGCGGGGCTGCTTCCCCGGGGCGGCCGGCAGCGCCTCACCCGCGGGGGCAAGAGGAGGAGGAGGAGGACGAGCTCACCTGCCATAGCTGACGCCAATGGCGCTGACGGCTGCAGCGGCGGCTCCGCCGGGCTCCGCTCCGCTCGGTCGGCAGCGGCGAGTGCGGCGGGGCCGGGGCCGCCCCGACAGGCAGAGCACGGGGCGGGCCGGGCCCCGCTCCGCCCCCGACAAGATGGCGCCCGGCGCTGCTTCGCTTTCCTCTCCTGAGGGTCCAGCTGTCGGGGCGGCCCCGGGGCGGCCCCGGGGCGGCGGGGCAGCGGGGCAGCGGCCGGCATGAGGGAGCCGGGCCGCGCCATGAGGTGGGCTCCCGACCCCTCAACGAGGCGAGACGGGGCTCGGCTCGGCTCCCCGGGGCGCATCGGTAGGGCGGGGGAGGTGTGTGTGGGGGGGTCTCTCCCGAGCGCCAAAGAAAATGGCGCTCGCGTGGTGTCGGTGCGGGCTCCAGTCAGCCCTGGCCTTTGGGGTGAGGGGAGGGATTAATTTAAATGAAATAATAATTATAATATTCCAGCTTTTATAACAGGAGAATGAAGAGAAGGCAGCCAAGGGAGTGGAGACCCCCAAAATAAGATGCCTCCGCTACACACACACGCATCTGTCTTTTCAGAATTTTCAGCCTGGGGAGAGATGGGACACATCAGACATGCAGCAGATTGAAACCCAGTGCAGAGAGCTGGGTGTTTAAGGCCCACGCAATACACCTGCTGCTTCAGTACCCCGCATCAGAAGAGATGGATGCTTCCTCTCAGAGCCCCTTGGCAAAAATTGAAATTCCTAATTGATTTTGATAACGGTAACTTGCTTTAATGTGGCTTTTGCCCTTTCAAGTATGTGCAGTTCTCAGATGTGTTGAGATCAAACTGACTCACCTATCCTGTTGCCTCTTGCTGTCTTTCTGGGAAGCAACAGCCCAGACACCGCCTCCGATAATTCCTACTTTTTCTCCTACAACAAAATTATGCTTCAGACGGCAGAGTGCAAATCTACCGTAGGTGTCCTTGAGATAATATTGACTGATGTTGAGCTTTCTCCATAACCAGCCCAATTTGTTATTTGATTAAGGTGGCTCATAGCTGTAACAGAAACCCAAATCGATAGGAAGGCCTCTGCTCCCCAGACCAGTGACACTAATTGTAATCCATTGCATCATTTCACCCAGACCTGCAGTTCTTTGTTGATCTTTCAGGTCTTTGCCTTAATAGTTGCTGTTTGCAGAGTTCAGCTGCTCAGAGTGTTTACTGAGTATTTGCTCACCAGCTGTCTGACCCCTTCCATCCACTGCCCATATAAAGAGGGTTTCATTGGATCCTACTAAAACCTAGGAGCTTATTTTAAGACCATAGATTCTGCAAGGCCTCTGGAGTGTTTGTGCTTCTTATACTTGTGCATCGGTCCTCTCCTTGTTAAGCTTCTAAAAGGCTTTCAAATGAACCATATGGAAAACTATATTGGACACAGTCTCAATGCACCTTTCCTGCTGTATATGCTCTTGATTATGGATATCGATCCCTTAGCATTACTTAGTGCCTGGCTTTAACCCAAACTTATAACGTATATTTAATGTAGCTTTTAAATGTTAATAGCCTTTGTTTGTTAGGGCAGAGGAGCTTGCAGCTGTGATATAAGGGACATTTTAGTAATGCAAGATTGATTGAGATTGCAGCAGTTTCACTCTTGACAGAAGTTTATACTAGAAGATGGATTGTATGTATCCAGTGATTCAGTCTCCCTCTGAGGACTTCTTGTGTTCAGAAATCATTGGCAGAGCCACAGCTCTATAGTTTTTTAATCTGGATTCACAAATAAATGTTCTAATTTTGCCAACCTGGCACCCCTCAGTTGAAGATGGCAGAGTGAAATATAGGTAAACTGGCAAGAGATGAGCAAGTGGCAAGTTCACATACACATACGAGTTAGGCAAATTTAACAGATAAACAGACCTCATGGTCACACTAATTCCAAGGACAAGCAAGGGAAAGATGGTAAAGGTGAATTTAGTGTTCAAAAAAAACAGAGTTTGACACATTTAGACCCCCTGGAACCATGGGTTCAAACCTAGCAAAGCATTTTCAGGCTTTTGTTCCTATGAAATAGACAAATTACGTTCCAGGTGGCTTTGTGTGTTGTCAAATATCAGAAAATAGCCAGTTGGTCAGGGACCCAGAGCCTGCTTTATGTGGTCACACTGTACTGCTGCAGAGGTATAAATTATTTTGCAGGGATTAATAGCATATATAATTTTTTGTTACAAAAATGGTCTTTATAAACAGTCACTTTCTACCTGAATGATTCACAGGACCATAAGAGGTTGGAAGAATCAGAAATACAGGATATGCATATGCCTGTCCTTCATAACAACTGTGGGTTTAGAGGCTATCAAGGAAAATTAGTAACCATTAATCATTTAGTATGCAGACCTTTGACACCTTAAAGAAAAAGCCTTCCCTTTGTAGTTCTCCTTTATATACTACACCTAATCTAGGAGATTATTTGAAGGGGTGAGAGGTAAGGTCCTCAGAGCTCACTCGGATTTACCTGAACAGGTGAGGTGTTGCTGCATCTAGACAGCTAGTCGCCATAGAATGCTTATGCTTGTTGTCCCAATTCAACCAGTTTAAAATACCTGTCTGTCTAAAATACATCTCCAGAATCCCCCCTAACTGGCCTAAACCTTGTAAGTACTCCTAAGATGCTGAGTTTCCTCGGCTAAGACTAACAGTCCTGGAATCCCAGTTCTTCCCTCTGTGCTAATCAGTCATTATGCTTGCTTTCATAACGCAGGATAAATATTATAGTATTAATGTAATCACAGTAGTAATGATTAGAGAGTACATGAGCAAATTGTTTTTTGTTTTTGTTTTTTGGTTTTTTTTTTTGTGGTATTTGCCAGCTTGAATCACTGGAACATCTTGACGACAGCATGCAAGTAGGGACTTGATTTTGTGGTGAGGTTGTGCCCATGTGAAACTGGAAGTCTGCATAAGGAGAAACAGATGTGGGACGGTCGAGCCTGTAGGTTGAGCTGTGTGTCCTTCTCTATAGCCAGAGAACACAATATTACTGCAATAGTCTGAGGTAACCTTTAACGAGTATGTTCCCCAAGCATGCCCGTTTTATTTTCTTTGTTTCTTCATGGCTCTGTAAAAATAAAATGGTAAGGACAGGACTACAGGTCAGGGTTTTCTTGATATGCAACACGTGCGTTACTGGCATAAATTTAAGTGCTGAAATCTTTTTGGCTGTCATCTCCTCTGTTTACTCAAAATTCCCAGTTTAAACTGAAATGTCACCTCAATTTGGGCATGTGTCATTGATCTGAGTACAGGATCTCCAAAAAGACCAAAGCACAACTTCACATCCAGTTATATCCAGAGATGATTGTTTTGGGTCTGGGATCTGTGGCCCATTTCCAATTCCCTATCTAGTTTTATGCTGTCAAAAAAAAAAAAAAAAGTGATTTGCCTCGATCACCTTAACAATATTCAATGTAGATCCCACAGGAGGAATTCAGGAGTTTTTAACAACCCAGCATGGAACATCTATATCAATAATAGGAATGCCTTTTACTTGATTACACGAAGTAAAAATGAACCCCCTGGTATTTTCATGGCTGCCTAAGAGGAGAAAGGAGAAAGTGGTCTAGGAAAGGTAGTTTGTTACTCACAAGCAGTGATATTTTTGCTTTTTCCTCTGAAATACGGAGTTAGGGGAAGAGAGTACTGAACTGGGCGGACCCTGGGTCTATAAGGTAAAGAAGGGAAGAATGAACAACCCTTCTTGAAAATGCTGTCTACCACCACCTAGCGGAAAATACCACTACACCTTCATATATTTATGGCTGATCTTGTGGACAGTTGTGACTTAATTGCTGTGTGTTTCCCCCATAGTGCTATATGTAATTAGAGTTAGCATAAAATTATTTCTTTTGAGGAAGTATTTTAAAAACTGAACAACATACTTCCTGATCTGCCATCAGAGCTAAATCCTTAGTTTTGTCATCTGCAAAATGGAGACAGTAAGACCCAGGAAGAGTTTTATGAGGTTTAATTAGTGCAGAGTGCTTTTAGGTCTTTTGGTCCAAGGATCGCAGACTACTTTGGTCCAAGTACTCAAATTACTGAGGCTTCAGTCAGTGATCCAAGAGGAAGATGTACTGCTGTGCTTGCTATATAGAAAGATAAATAGCACGAGTTGCAAAGTTGCAGTTGCCAGAATTCACGTAATAAATCAACAGGGGGAGAGAAGAAAAAGCCTGCATAGTTGCAAAATTGTTGGATCCATACTGTTCACATCGAGATGGTTTTGCCTCTGGTAACTTTTGGAGAGAGACCTTCCTTCGCCTTTGTGTATGCAAAATATTTTGTAAATGGAGACCAGATTCTGGCAGCCAGTGGGGTACAAACAACCAAGAAATCCTCCTGTGCTATTTGCAATAGGGCTGATTAGACCATCATGGCCAAATAATATTCATTGAAATGTTGTCACTGAATGTGGGGAAGTGCAATAGGGAACACGCAGTAACACTGACTCAACTGGACAGCTTCAGATGAGAAGCCAATTTTCCTGATGCTATTACGTCTGGCACCTCAGGGGCTGCACCAAATAGTTAACGTTTAACATGCTGACTCTGGTGTAAGGCCTGTATTTAGCAGAGGATGGAGGAGATAGGTTTAGCTACATCTCAGAGTTCATTCCCAGTCCTCTTTTCACAAGCAACTAGCCAAGGGAGAGTCTTTATATATTGGGAAGAATGGTAGCAGGAGGGGGCCAGGAAAGCAGCATGCATTTATCCTCCCTGTTCTCATGTTTCTGCCAAGTTTTAGCTGCCAATACTGCTGAATTGCTGGAGCCTTATCTCCTGGCCCTGAGATATTGTGGCAACAAAAGAAGGACTGCAAGAAGCCCATGGCTGACAGCTCCTGACATATTTGCTTTGCTGGTGCACATTCACACTGGCGTTTTGCTTGCAGCTACCCATCAGATGAAGTCTATGTCATTTGGAGAGATGGTGCCTAGGCAGGAGACAAGATGAGTTTTGCCATCTTACATCAATTTCTTGAGTGACTGTTGTTCAAATCTGCAGCAGTAAATGGCAGCTTCAGTTGACAAATGTGTATGGGCAGGATCAGGCCAAAAAGTGACTTATTTCCACTTTGTTTCCAAAAGGGTATGGACATGGTGCTCTGTGAAAATCATTTGCAAGTCCATTAGAGGAGTTTTGCAACACAGAACAAAATAGGTTTCATTTGAGGCACTGTAACAGGTTGCCCAGAGAAGTTGTCAATGCCCCATCCCTGGAGGTGTTTGAGGCTAGGTTAGATGAGGCCCTGGGCAACCTGATCTAGTGGGCAGCATCCCTGCCTATGGCAGAGGGTTGGAACTAGATATCTTTGAGGTCCCTTCCAACCCAAGCCATTCTATGATTCATTAAGCCACCTCCACTTTGGGGTTCAAATGAAGGTCCTTTACTTTGCAAAGAACAGAAAGCAGCACTTGTGTGGTTGCTTACTTGTATCTCAGCAGAGAAGTCACAGCAGAGAGAGAATCCCTGTTTTAACTTTTTCATTACCTGAAAATTGCAAACAGTTTTGAAAGAACATCCACAGTGTGTTCAGAGGAAGGATGGTCTTGGTTGTTGTAATTGCTTTTATCCTCTATATGCCCATGACTCATTTAGTTCATCACATGAATGTATGGTTACAAAAACACAGCAATGTCAGAAATGGTAAAAAAATGATTATTGCAAAATCTAGCGAGTAGCAAAACACAACATAAATGACTGTGGTGCTGAGTCAAAGAGGGAAACAGACAGTACCACAACAAGCCCTCTAAAAGCTTCTGAAATTGGAGTCACGCTGGGTAGATACTTTGTGGGAATCGTCACTCACTTGGCTAGAAAAAGAAGAACTCCCTGAGGCAGGAGGGAGAACTGGGCCCAAACCAAAGCACAATGGGCAAACTAAGAGCTGGAAATTTTCTGTGGCAATACTCTTCAGTTCCTTCTTTCCCTGACAGCTGAACTAACACTTGTCACAGGAGTGCAAATGAGGCAGTTATAGCAAACCTGGATGCCACAGGGCTGGACAGGCACACTATTTATATTCCCTGCTGACAGAGCTTTCCCACTGTGCCACTGCACACATGTTAAGGTAGAGTCCATGCCATGAAGGGCTTACAGTCGGTCCTTTTACAAAAATAGCAAAAAGAAAGACAAGCAACCCCTTTTATGATGAGAACCAAGACTCAGAGAGATGAAAGGATGCAAAGGAAATCCACAGCAGAGCCTGGAACAATGAACTCCAACTTCCCCCCAGCAAATTGCCCTTCCTTTAGTTAACTCCTTCCTGCCTGAAGTCCTACCTCTCCATTACTCTTAAGTAGTGCCAGACTGATACAGTGTCATTGAAGGGGAGATTTTGCAAGTTCTGGGCTGTCCTCCCACTGTTAAATTATTTTCCCTACAGCAGATGTGGGAGAAGGGATGTGCACCCAGCCTATACACCCTCCTATTTCAATGCTTCCCATCCTGTTGTAGGAAGGATGGGGAGCATTGGACCAGGACAGCATCCTGGTGTGCTGACCCTGCTGAAGGGATGTTAAATTCCCTGGAGAGGAGCAGGCTGTCAGCTTCAAACATACAGTGTCTCAGACTGCCGTGGATCTGAGTCAAAGACAGTCAGTCTCCTTTGTTTCATGTGGAGGGTTAAAACACAAGGAGGCTGTTGAACAAGTTGAACTCTGCAGTATCTTCTCAGCAACTTGAAATGTGGTTGCACAACAGAGAAACTTCTACAAATACTTTTTTTTTTTTTAATTATTTGTAGTTGGAGACCATCCGCTGGCCTACTTTTAGACATACATTTGAACTGGCCACATTACAATCCTGCCACTGTTCTTATGCAGAAAAAATACACTTGACCTGCATAACCAAATACAGGGAAAATAAGATACTTGTCTGGAAAAGAACCACCCAAAATAGTGCTGAAGAAGTCATGCTGCTACATGCACTGTTAGTATTGAGAGGCGAGAAAAATGAATATTGAAGGATCTGGTAGAATTCTTCTAATGGTGTTAATGAAAATTAACTGGTAGAAAATGATACGGTGATACTAATTAGTATTTGTATGTTTAAGGACCTGAAAACTTTCACTTTTACACTGAATACACATGTAAGAGTAAGAAATAATCCTTGCTGAGGTGAGACTGAGTAAGGAGTGAGTTGGGCAGGCTAGAAATCTCATGTCCAAATGTCTTACACAGTCTATTATCTAATTGACCCCTCTCCCTAATTGACATTAATTGGTGTCAGCAAAGAATTTGGCCCAGCATTTCATGTCAGCTTTCTGCAAGATTTTCTAAACCCTGACTTCCTTTGCTGAATATAGCTTTTAGCTCATAAGCTGATGCTGTTCTGTGTGTGAAAACTCCCCTGGTAGCTGGCTTTTCGTTGATTGTGTGCCAGAACCAGAGGGACTGTGTGCCAGAGGTCCGTCTGTCGGCTCCACAAGGTGCTGTGTGTAGGGAAGTGCATTTGAAGTGCTTCTACACAAACACATGCAGTATGAGGAGTAAAATGGATGAGCTAGAAGTCTTGGCCCAGTCCCACAGCTACGACATCATCAGCATAAGTGAAACCTGGTGGGATGAGTCCTGTGGCTGGTGTGCTGCAATAGATGGTTACAGGCTCTTCAGGAGGACAGGCAAGGTGGTGGGGTGGCCATGTATGTGAAGCATGGGCTGGACTGTGTGGAACTTCAGGTTGGGGGTGGCAAAGTTGAGAGCCTCTGGGTAAGGATTAAGGGACGAACAAATAAAGGGGATGTCGTTGTGGGAATCTATTACAGACCACCTGGCCAGGACGACAATGCCGATGAATTATTTGCAGAACTAAGAGATGCCTCGAGATCAACTCCCCTTGTCCTTATGGGAGATTTCAACTTGCCAGACATCAACTGGGATCACCACATGGCTGACACAAGCAAGTCCAGGAGGTTCATAAAGCACCTAGATGATAACTTCTTGGTGCAGGTGCTAAGGGAACCAACTAGGAAAGGTGCCGTCCTTGATCTGTTGCTGGAAAACAGAGAGGGTCTTGTGGGAGACATGGCAATTGGCGGCTGTCATAGTGACCATGAAGTGATTGAGTTTAGAATTTATGGTGACAGAAGGAAAACTGCCACCAAAACTTCAGCCCTGGATATGGGGAAAGCAGACTTCAGGCTGCTCAGGGAACTAGTCAGCAAGGTCCCCTGGGAAGCTGCTTTTGAAGGCACTGGCGTCCATCAGTGCTGGTTAATCTTAGGAGGCACTGCCTCCTAAAAGCACAACATCAGGCGATTCCAAAATATCAGAAGGTAGGCAGGCGGGACAGAAGGCCGGCCTGGCTGACCAGGGATCTTCTACTGGAGCTTAGACAGAAAAAGAAAGTGTACAGCTGCTGGAAGGAGGGTCAGGCAATGAGGAAAGAATACAGGGATGCTGTTCATGTTTGTAGAGAGAAAATTCATGGGGCCAAAGCCCAACTAGAGTTGAAGCTGGCCATGTCTGTGAGAGACAATAAAAAAGGTTTTTTTAGGTATGTTAACTGAAAAAGGAGAACCAAAGAAAACACAGGTCCGCTACTTGACGGGGAAGGTCTCCTCACAGACAATGACATAGGCAAAGCAGAGACATTTAATGCCTTCTTCACCTCTGTCTTCAATGCCGATGATGGGCTTCAGGACCTTGGGTGTCCTGAAAAGGAGGACCATGACGGTGGGAATGACAAATTCCCATCCAACCCTGAACGTGTGTAGGATTTGCTGCTCCACCTGGATCCATACAAGTCCATGGGTCTGGATGGGATCCATCCCAGGGTGCTTAAAGAGCTGGCTGATGTCATCTCGGGACCTCTCTCAATTATTTTTCAACGATCTTGGGAATCTGGAGACGTCCCAGTAGACTGGAAGCTGGCAAATGTTGTGCCAGTTTTCAAGAAGGGTAAGAAAGAAGACCCTAGCAATTACAGGCCTGTCAGTCTCACGTCAGTGCCTAGTAAAATTATGGAGAAGATGATCCTTGAAGTTATTGAAGCGCACCTGGGGAACAATGCAGTCCTTGGTCCCAGCCAACATGGGTTCATGAGGGGTAGGTCCTGCTTAACAAATTTGATTTCCTTTTATGATAAGATCACACATCTAGTTGACCAAGGGAAACCAGCTGGTAATGGCAGATGGTCACTAGTGGGGTCCCTCAAGGCTCCATTTTAGGACCAGTCCTCTTCAATGTCTTTATAAATGATTTGGATTTAGGACTAGGAGGTGTTTTGAGCAAATTTGCCAACAACACCAAACTTGGAGGAGTTGTGGACTCTGTTGAGGGTGGAAAGGACTTGCAGAGAGATCTGGACAGATTGGAGAGCTGGGCAATCACCAACCACAGGAAGTTTAACAAGAGCAAGTTCAGGGTCCTGCACCTGGGACGGGGCAACCCTGGCTATATGTAAAGACTGGGCAATGAGACGCTGGAGAGCAGCCCTCTGGAGAGGGATCTGGGGGTTGTGGTTGACAGCAAGTTGAACATGAGCCAGCAGTGTGCCCTTGCAGCCAGGAAGGCCAACTGTATCCTGGGGTGCATCAGGCACAGCATTACTAGTCAGTCGAGAGAGGTGATTGTCCCGCTCTACTCTGTGCTGGTCCGGCCTCACCTTGAGTACTGTGTGCAGTTCTGGGCACCACAGTACAAAAAGGACATTAAACTGTTGGGGAGTGTCCAGAGGAGGGCGATGAAGACAGTGAAGGGCCTAGAGGGGAAAACATATGAGGAGCGGCTGAGGGCACTGGGCCTGTTCAGCCTGGAGAAGAGGAGGCTGAGGGGAGACCTCATCGCTGTCTACAACTTCCTCGCGAGGGGAAGTGGAGAGGCAGGTGACCTATTCTCTGTAAACACCAGTGATAGGACCCGCGGGAATGGTGTTAAGCTGAGGCAGGGGAAGTTTAGGCTGGACATCAGGAAGAGGTTCTTCACTGAGTGGGTGGTTGCACACTGGAACAGGCTCCCGAGGGATGTAGTCACTGCACCGAGCCTGTCTGAATTTAAAAAGCGATTGGGCTGTGCACTTAGGCACATGGTCTAAACTTTTGGGCAAACCTGTGTGGTGCCAGGAGTTGGACTTGATGATCCTTATGGGTCCCTTCCAACTCAGGATATTCTATGATTGGTTTGACCACTTATATTAAAGAAGATGCAACATGATATGACAAATGCAACCAAACATTGGGATGCAGTGCAATGGAAATGCTGCATCCTTTTTGATGCGTCAGCAGGAGAAAGAGAGGAGCTATTTGTCTTTGGTAACAGCACATGGAAAAGCACAGAAGTGAAAGCTGACCATATCTTCAGGGCAGGGAGCGTGATACATTTGTACACACAATTCATGTTCCTTAAACTTCTATCAGCCTCTGTTAGTCAGACTTTGTAATATCCTACACAGAGTAGACCATTATTACTATACGTGTCTTCTGTCTTTCCCTCCTTCAAGAAGCATGTTAAATTGGGGGAAGAAGACCTGACTGCAGATGTGTTAACTTCCCACTATCGCGTCAGCGACTTGAGTGTACCATGCATTTCTCACTGACGAGCAAATAAGGGCTGAAACCTTGCATGACAGGTTAACAGCATGATTTGCAGCAACAGCTTAAATAAATGGTTGCAGGCATGAACAACTAGCAGGCAGCTAATCCTTTAAAGACTTAAGAGCAGCTACTACTGCAGCCCAAGTAAATATTTCAAAATAAAATTAATTAGTGGTGACAGGTGGATTTTATTCTTTGTTTTGCAAACTCAGACTAAAATGTTAATTCCTCCATGGAACTTATGCTTTCAGTGCCAAAAAATTTTGCAGAAATGGAGCCTTCTCAAAGACAATTCATTGCAATTTTTTTCCTTACTGTAATTGTAGCAGGACTGGAAAAGTTATAGATCACCTTCAGAAAGGCAAGCTCCAAGAGATGGAGGACAGCATCGTGGCTTAATATCCAACACAATACAATGTAAAGGAAGGAAATGTTTGCTTCCCAATTCTTGTCACGAGCAAGCTCTGTCCATGGCCACAAAAAAGACCTCTTAATAATTGCCTTACTTCCAATTAAAAGAACTTTCTTAACACCTTCCTATACACAGGTGAAAGCAGGAAGGCAAAGGCCTCAATAGAACATGTACCCAACCAGCACAAAAGAAAGTTTGCCTGAGCCTGGAGAAGAAAAACAGTCCATCTACACCAGCGAAAGCTCAATGAAATTATTTGAAAACAATAATTTCTAATCCACAATTAAGCTTTTTTTCAAAGACTTTTTTTTTTCTTCTACCTTGACCCTTGGCTCTATCTCAGAACAAAACTCTTGGGAGGGAGGAATCTGTCGTGGCCCACTGAACTGTCTGGACTATTTTTAGTTAAATCCAGCATTCCTAAAAATCTCAAGCTGCTTGTGTATTAAGGAAGGAAGAAGGAAGCCCTGACACACACTGACATTTCACTCAGTGAGCATGGAACATGGCATGCCAGCTGCTTTGCAGCATGCAGACATCACTTGGGCTGAGTGCAGAGCTCTAGGAAAAAGAACAATTTTTGCCCGCAGTTTTCACCAGGAAGAGAAGGGTGAAAACGAGGGAAGAATTACTGTCTTCCCTGAGCTGGAGAAGGCAAACTAAAGGGTTCTGCTAGCAGCTGGAAGGCTGGAGAGATCTGAGGGTTGGACAATTTGCACTTATCTGCTAAACTGATGAGCTGCAGCTCCAGAACACAGCAATGAGAAAATTGCCCAGTGGAAAGGCAGAAGTCAGGGAGGTGCTTTGCAGGTGGTGATCTTGCTGGGAGGAGCAGGACAAAGGAAGAGAGAAATATTAAGGAGCTAACGAGCTGTTTAGGGAAAGACAGAAGATGCAAGGAGTGGTTGTATGAATGGGCTGATGCTTTGGACTTTTAAGGACTAGGCATGAGGGGGAGGAATGTGGAGAAACTCATTTAGACCTCAGCTTAAGTGGAGTATAGCACAAATCTGATTAGAAAGGACAGAACTGTTGTGCCGAGTCATTTCTTCCTACCCTGCAGGTTTTTACGTTGTTTTTTACGCTAAGCAAAATTCGTATTGCTATAAAAGTAGCATCATAGCATGGAGCCTCTCCATGGCAAATGTTGCTGAATTTGGCTAACTGCAGGTGACAGAAAGAAAGCAGACCGCAACTGTAGGGTCTAATCTAACTGTTCCTGTGTGATGGGTACTGGAAGAGCACTAGAGGTGCTGTTGTAGATTGCACTGTTTATTCAAGCAAAACATTCATTTTATGGCTATATTTATAGTGCATTGATTATATGCAGCATGCTCCAAGTCAGTCATCACATCCTCTCTCCCTCATTCTCTGCAGATGTTTCACACAATTTCTACTAAAATATTTTCAGGACTATGATCAGTTACAAACCTGCTGGCCATCCCAGCCCCTTTACAACCACCCCTCTCCACAGACAGTCCTCAGCCCTCAAGGGATGATCATCCAGATGGATGACATCCAGCCAGGCCTCTAGGATCAATTTATAAAAAAAGGACATAAAATCACTGCTGAGAGAAGAGAAACAAGTTTTCTCTTGGGTTGGAAACCCAAGATCCTGCTTGCTACACCATCACAAGATTAGTGATGGGCCTTGCTCTTCTCCTTGTCCCATGAACTTCCATCAGAACTAACACATGGAGAACTTCAGAGAGAAAGATCAACAATGATGCCAAGAAATATATATAGTGCAAGGAAAGTTGTTGCTGAGAGTACTGACAACCCCCTTTCCCAGGATCTTCCCTGTAGAAAGCTCTCACAGGTTAACTGCCATTGAATGTTGGTGGGTAAAGGTTTGCTAGTCATTTAGGTGCTAGGGTCCTTATAGGGGAAGCATGAGACAAGAGGAATTAGCACTCACCTCCTCACAACAGTGAGACATATGATGCCTCGTTACTAGGCTCTTCATATGGATAGATGCAAAATCACTGCACCTGTAAGGAGCACAGCATTGTTGGCTCCACTAACCTTAAAACAAAGATGAACTGGGAGAACAGCATAGTGTGATAAGCCCTTCACAGGTGTGGTTTCACTTGGACTCGAGGCTCACGTGCAGTAATATCTCCAGGCTGGTGAACTGCCACACCACTGCCTTTATCACATCAAGCAACCTACAGAAACACAATTTCTCCCTCTTCTCTCAACCATTTATCAGAACCATTTGCACAAAGCTTTGGTTAATTCTGGCTTTTCCTATTGCTCCTTTCTACTGCTGAGTGTATCTCTATGCCTCCTATTTTTGCCTTGTGATACAAAGAGCCCCTTTTGTGCAGGGCCCGTGCACAGAATGTTTCACCAAGGGAATCAGCCACAACCTTGGAGGTGCAGTGTTGGATCTGATGCTTGCTATAAACTCTCGCTGTCTCCTACTTTAGCCAGTGCATGAGTTGGCAGAGACTGTTACGTTGCTTTTAGCAGCATCTTGAGGTCTGAAGCCTCTCCTGGAAGCCCACTGAAGTCCCTCAGCCTGTGTGTGGGCAGCAGGTTGACTCCTTAGCTCTATGCTTGAATGTCACTGCTTGGTACAAGTCTGTTGCCTTACTTTCCTTCTCACTGGGAACTGGCAGTGGGAGGTGTTAGAAAATCAACATTAATTATATATGGCAGTTTTGATCCAGGAGCTGTTGGTGGCCATATCTCTCAGAGGTTGGCATTTGTACCACCAACAGTGAGAAGGAGCCTACTGAAGAGGAGGGGAATGGGTCGCATTCTGTCTCAGAAAGCATATGTCATTAACAATGAGCCACTGCAAAAGAGGATTAGAGAAAGTCATTATGGATTTAGCATGAGTGTTTAGGGCTCAAAGTTAATATCTGCAGCTACCCAGACTGTCTTCAGTGGTACCTTGTTTGTTCCCCTCAATTTATTCACCTAGACATTTCAAACAGCTTGTGTAGTTAAGGGAAGTTTCCTCTGATGTGATTATGCTTTGCAACTTGTATTAGCTGTGCTCACTCCAGACACTTAAGTAAAAATTGTGAGATTGACCTAAAGGGCTTATTTTCTTTTATAAATAACATGTTTGGCAGAATTTCTTTGGGACTGCTAGTAGCTTGGGCCTTCAGGGGACTCTAGAATCAAACAATCATATAAATACACCACACCACAGCAACAGAAAAACATCACTGAGGATATAAATTCAGGCACTCATAAACTAGAGAAAAGCCTTAAATCTGGGTGCCTGTTCTTGCTAGAGAGCTTCTGTGTATAATAATATCCCATCAAACTATATAAATGCCAACTATTTTTTCTGAGACAGCTGCCTCACCAAGTGCCCAGAATGGATGATGCTCAATAAAGGAAACAGCTACTTCAGTATTACCCCCATTCATCAGTGTTCAACCTCTGCCTTATTTGTCATTCAAGCCCTGCTCTAGAACCAGAAACTTCTTCACAGGTATTTTCCTATTACCCTCATCAGTCAGCTCTCCCCAAACCCACAACAGACAATTTTACAGAAAGGGAACTGAGGAGCACAGCCATTAGCTGTGGGTTTTGTCAGAAGCACTGAGCACACAGGGTGGAGGCAAGGATGCAGCTCCACACTCCGGGAGCTGAGGCAAGCCAGCTGTGCAAATCATCCATGCAGGTCCATGGGGTGGCTGGAGTAGAAGGAAAAATTGTAAAAGATCCTGTTGTAATGTATCAGCACTCAGGGACTAGAACAAGGAATGGGCAATGGCTGCATTTAGAAGGAAAACTGTGATGCCTTTATATAATACTTTAACAAAAGTAAGAGCTGACAGCCCTGATTATCCTCAAACCTACCCAGAGGAGCACCACTGCCATGAAGGCATGGACCATGCTTATCACAGAAACAAATGCTACAGTAAAATTATCCAAATTTTCCAAAATGTACATTAGTTTATTTTCTAAGGAAAAATGAACACCTGGTGTTAGCTACACTACAGCTAGACAATAGAAGATTGGACACAAAAGAAACTTGTACCCTTGAAAGCCACACTTAGAATACACCACGCAAACTCCAAGAATTAAGTAGCCTGGATCTACATTTGAGTAGTCAACACACCTTTTTTTTCCCCTGAAATGTCCATTTTGACTTTCCAAATTAGATGCAAAACATCCCTGTAGAGAGGAAATTTTCCCAGTGTCCATTCATCATACAGACAGCCCTGTGAGCACCAGGGTAGGGACTGATTTTATTTATACGTTGTGTTGTCTGAGGGTTTGCCGTTTCAAAAAATAAATTGTCAACCCTCCAGAAATGTCACTATGTTCCTCACCTGTCCCCTACATTTACTTACCCCTCTCAGTTGCCCCAGGCTTCTCAACTTTCTGCATCCTATCAGCCCTTGAAGGCATCTTCTCCCCCTACTCCTCTTTTTCCATCTCAACTCCCTGTCCCCTTTCCCCAAACCAAACAAACCCACATTCTTATTCCCTAATAGAGGCTGATTCATGGTTTTGCGTCAGCAGCGACTTTCCTGGCCAGACCCAGCTTTAATTGAGGGATTCCAGCTGCTGCCAAGAATGTGTGACATCTGGGAAGCTGGGCTGCCACCAGCCCAGGGGCTGGCTGCGTCAGGAACATGAGACGGGTGATGGCCAGGGCCAGTGTGACGCAGCAGAGCAAGAGAGAACACACGTAGTTGTTGCCTTCAGAGATGGAAAGGCAAAAAGGAGATCCTGAATTCTATCAGTTAGACCTCAGAGTGCACCACTGGGGCACACACAAGCCAATTAATCAAGTCAAACAAGGGAATTGTTGTAGGTTAAAAAAAGAAGACCTTGGCTCAGGCTTTGAGTTTACTCTAGAACATTGGAGGAGGAATAGAAAAATGAGGAAGGAAAAAAGACAAAGTGATTTTGCACTTTCAGAGCAAGACTTTTGTCCAAGAAAGTCTTCTGACCATCTCCAAGGACCTGCTCTGTATTTGTCCCTCTCCCTTTCAAATTTTCAGTCCATATGAGCTATGCCTGGCACAATTCTGGAGTATCAGTACCAGACTGCAAGTCATATGTAGACACTACTCCCTGTTACATAAAAGGACCAGATATTTGGACACTGACACCAAGCTATTAGAAGTTTGGGGTCTTTGCACATTCAAATACTGCACAAGAGGTTCAAAAAGTGAAGCCTGGGCTTCTGAAGCAGCACATAATCTTGTCACACCTAGGATACTCTGCATTGCTGCTCTAGAGATTCCGGGTTCCCAGCTCTGCCCAAAACCAAGCCAAGGGTCCTGCAGAGCAGTTGGAGCTGTTTCAAAGCTGCTGGCTCATCAAAGTCTATTGCTGACTGTAGCAACTACATCAGAAACTAGAAGCAGTAAGCAACAGCAGACTCAGCTGAAGTATTAACCTCTCTGCCCAGGACCATTTTTAGCATACACTGAGATCTATGAATGTGAAAAAGATGAGCTTGTAATTTGTACACAGAATATAGTGAAGTTTATTCATGTAAAATACATATACTTGAGGCTTGCATTTCTACATCTTGTCACATACTTATCCTTCAGGACACTTGGTTCACTCCCACTTAAGGAGACAGTGAGTTTTACTTTTGCATCAAGTACAGAGCTACCAATTGGTTTTCCCTGAATAAGCTATTACTGAAGCTAGCAAAACAATACAAACAATTTATTCAGTACAAACTATACAGAGATTCTTTTCACTGGTATAGGGAGTTAGTCACAATGTATCGAGGATAAAATGATCCCAAATATACATACAGATAGCTGGAATTCAGGTCTCCAATACCCACACCTGTCAAACCCAAGATTTTTGTATTTAGACACTTGAATGCTGGCCCATACTCCAGTTCTTCTCCCTGTCTCTATTCATCTTAAAGTAAGCAAAATCCCACAACAGTCCATCCTTTTAAAGGATGACAGTCTGATTTTGCCAAGAGTAGCAGTGACATGGGAAACAGCTTGCTTCTGAAGAATGCGTTTGGTGAGTGCATAAGATTGGTCAGTCTAGCAAGGAGTTGTGCAGCAAATGCAGTTTGTATAAATTATTTCATGCAAGTGCATTTTTCCCCCCTTGTACACATATGATTTCCATTACTCAAGACAAGCACAAGACAAGTAAGTTGGAAGCCCTTCTGATAGGCAGAGAGCAAAAAAGAAGTTATGTATGGTGCTTGCAACTCAAAAAACAAGCATAGCAAAGATCTCTCAAAAAAATAAAATAAACTCTATGAAGCAGTTAGAAAAACAAATATCTTTACTGCTGAAACTGTCTGGCTCAACTATTTTTGGAAAATTGCTAGAATTGCCTTGCCCAAGAGTAACTTCTTACAAGCAACCAGCATTATGTAACCAAGAGAAAAAATATGATGAACCACATGTTCTTCCCACCTAATGTTGCAATACTTTTGGTTGATTCCATGTTTAACCCCCTTGTTCCCCCAACTGAAAAGCTTGCAGCACTTCAGCACCGAATTTTGAAAACCGGAAGTTGCATCACATGACTGATATACTTCATTTACAATCTTAACAGCTTCCTCCAATATCCAGGGTAACTAGCAGCTCTTAACACTAACCTAATTATAACATCAGGAACATCATTCAGTCATCAAAATCTGGGATATCGTCGTAAGAATAGCCCCGGTAGCCTTTGGAAGCGTAATATGCAATGCGCAGGTGGTAGAAGCCTGGGAGAAATACAAGAATCCCGATGATGAGCACGGGGATAGCACGGTCCGTTCCCTGCGTCAGACAGAAAAGCTGTGTAAGTGCAGTAAGAGATCCATATCAAGGTCTTTTCGTTTACTCAGGCCCTGCCTCACCAAGCAAACTACCACAATTATTCATCCCTAAGGCCTGGCTAGCTGACAAAAATAAAATCCATCTCAAATCTCTCAGCTTTCTTCAGGCTGAGCTCTAATTCCTCTTCCTGGTCTGGCATCCACTTGATGCTACAGGAAACCTCAACTGAACTTTTCCTTTAGGCTGGAGGGGTGGCTCCTCCTGACACTCATCACATGACAAAATTGCCAACCACAGGCTGAGTCCTGCGTGCTTGGCTAAGCTCTCCTATCTGGGCCTGGACTGCTTCCGATATGGCCAAAATGCTGCTGTTTCAACAACGATAAGCAGCAGCTGCCAACTGTAAAGCAGTTCCATACTGCACTGGGTAAAAGGAGAAGTGTGTCACAGAGAAGCACAATGTCAACTGCAAGCATCAGATCTGCTTTCAATGGATTGTAAAGGCAGAGAGGGGAGAAAAGCAGTGCTGTGTTCTATATAGCAATCAGGTACCTGTTAGAGAAAGTGGGGGATCTGTACTAGAAGTGTGATGATCCCAGGATTTTTTCACCAATACAGCAAGCTGATCACTGCAATGATGTGGCATTAAAATGGAACTGTACCACCTGGTAGGACAGAAATTCATCCCTTCCTTGCAGATCTCCTCTCCAGCTATGGACCCACTCCCAAGTTGCTAACTAGAGATAAAGGACTCTACTGCCAGAGGAGCAGGCCTGTTAGCAAATACCAGTGTGGCAGGAAGGGGGATTACTTTCTTGTTTACAGGTCTTTTCCTCTGAATTTCTGCACTGAACATGATAGTTCTGGCAGGCTTTGGGAGGGGCAAACAATACAGAACTTGTAATCAAACCACTTACACCTTTGCTAATGTATCCTGCCAAGAGGAGGGCTCCTATGATAATGAGAAAGGTCCCAATCATGAAGAGCACGACAGCAAGTGCAATTGCCTTGTAGGGAATTTTTGGTGGGCTCTTCTTGAACTGGATGGAAAAGGGAAAAAAAAAAATTAACAGCTTACCCCAGCACAGTTCGCTTCTAACCACGGCATAGATGACAGCAAACGAAATACTGCAGTGGCCCTGATGCATGGCTCTATAACAGCCTCTCTGCAACGAACCCTGCCCATGCAGACACTGCTGTCCAAGCTAGCATTTATACTCATTGCTCTGATTTTCATCTCCCTCCAAAGAAATGAATCTGACGCTACTAAACAATAAATGTTTTTTTCAGTTGTGCTCTGTGAGCTTTCTAGAGGAGACTGGAGTGATGGCTTGTGGATAGGTTTGTACCTTTCTGGTGGACACAAACAAAAAGCAGTCTCACATGCATATGCAAAGCTATAGCAGCCCCCACTAGTAGCTTAAAGACAGAGAAGCAGTACAAAGAGGTTTTATTTGCTACTTTTTACCTGCAGGTCAATATATCCATCATCAGTACTGGAAAGCTTGGAATACTTGACTTTACTACTGGGAATGCCAGCAGACAGATTCATTCTTGATGACATCATTACAATGATGCTTGGGAATCAGCTAGAACCTGGAAAACAAAAATAGCAAAAACAAACAAACAAACAAACAAACAAATGAAACAGAGCTAAGTGGATGATGGAGTCAGATGTGGATTATGTTTCCTAAGAAAAGCACAGGAGTGTTAAGCCCATAGTAACCAAAAAAAATCCTTGTACACTTTCATGAATTAAATCTTTTAAAATAAAATTTTGTATTTAAGTCTAAAATAGAAGGCAAAAAATATAGCTGCAGACAAGTTTGGATTTGTCAATATTTCAAAACAAAAAACCCGACAGAAGTTCCAGAATAATATGCCCTCATAATCAGCCAGGTCTTATTTGCAAGGAGATCACACTTCCAGCAGTAAGATGTCTGACATCCACCTATTTCTAAATAGGGCCGCTATTAAATACACCCAAACCAAAATTAAACAAAGCAACTTTTCAACCAGCCAGATATTTTGCAATAAATCCATTTTGGAAAAAAAAAAAAAAAAAACACTGGAAAATAGAATGAAATGGAGCTGTCATCCCTAAGACAGTTTGGGTCATGACTCAGCAGGAACATGACAAGGGGATGGGGTGGTTAGCACATGAGGCAACCAAAAAACAGCAGGGAGTTAAAAAGCATAGGTCACTTGCCTATCTAGCTGCAAGGGAGGAAGTATTCAGGGTTGAACTTTATTTAGTTACACAGAGCCATACCCTGCAATTTCACTACACAGTGAAGCCTAACCCTGTGGTTTTGCTGCCAGCAGTGACAGTCCTGGGTTATCAGAACAGGGAGATGGGCAGAGCCAGCTTTCTTCTGTGCCTTGGAGCCTGTCTTCTCATAAACTGAAGCCTGGATCTGGCCTGCCAACACATCCCTGACACACTGCAGAGCCATTTAACAGAGGCTGACAACTCCCAGCTGCTGGTTTCCCCTATACAGGACCTATGCATTAGGCACCTGCTCACCCACAGCCTTGAACCTGTGCTGAATTCCCAAAGAGGCAGAATATACATTTCCTGCACTGCCTTCAATATATATTTTTTTAATTTCTAGGAAAGCTTGAATTAAAAAAATAAAATAAAAAGGCATATATCCCAATTGCTTCTACAGGAAGGGATAAAGATGCACTTTCCGTAATGGTATTTGACAGCTAAGGTAATAGGAACTCCTCAAAATATTTAGTCTCCATTTGAATGGAAATTCTTTGTCTCACTCACATTAATAACAATTTATCCTTTTTCATCTCTGCTCACATCATGTTGGCACATTCCCTTGCCATCAGGTTTGTTTCTTGTTCAGTAAATTTGACTTCTATAAAACATCCAACATCTTCCGATCTTAAATCCCCCTCAGCTATACCTTTAACTTGAACTTTTTTGCTTTTTTCTGTAAGAAAAACACATTTCTATCCCTATGGGTAGTAGGGGTATCACCCACCCACTGGGTAGTGACACACACCCTCAGCTTCTTTACACATCTTATTTTTACTTTTGTTTTCTCCTAAGTTCATTGTGCTAAAATGCCGCCAAAGCCTCCCACATACCCATGGGGTCAAAGTGCAGAAAGGGAAGAAGACAGGAAATCAGCACACCCAAACCCTGTCAGATGTCCTGACTCTGTTCCTGTTTGCCCCCACATTCCGTGGGACTGTTTACTGCCTGTCACATTATTTACCAGGCCATTCCTAGTGGCTTCCCAGCGATAATTTCCAGTTTACACCTGCGTCAACCATTCTAGCCCTCTGCATTTCCTTGCTAACCAACACGAGGCTATGAAGCACAAAGCGCTGCCTCGGACCTCATGTTTAAGGGCCACTTTCATGTCCACTGAGCTTCACTCTCCTTGCGCTCAAGAACTGCAGAGGATCAGAAACAAGTTCACTGCTGTGCTCTATAGGCAAACAAATGGGGAGGCATGCTTGCCATCCAAGCCCTCTAATAACGCTGTGCTACCGCCATGCTTCATACGCAGCAGGAACCAGAACTGCCTGGGGCAGGACTTCCAGGGTAAGCCAGGGCTCAAAGGGGAACATGCAAATAAAAGCAATCGTGCCACTTCAGGCCAAAATCCTGTTTTTCCTTCTCACAGCAGTGATACGAATTTCTACCCTCTGCACCTGGGAGTAAGGAAGGAAGGGGGATGTCATTTCCTGCCCCATCTGGGAGCTCAAACCTCAATGCTGGTGTGACAAACCCATCTGATCCCCTCCCGCGGAGGCAAAATGGTTTCTCTGCTGCAGAACAGGAAGTTCACAACATGTCTGACGACGCCCCGAGAACTGCACGCTGTGCCGGGAGCAGCATTAGAGCTTTGGAAGGTTAACCCAAGCCAAGAGGTACCGACAACTCACGCTGCTGGTCAAACCCATCACTCCCGCTGCCGCTTTTCCTCCGTGCTCCAGCCGCAGGCCGACCCAGGAAGTTTATTCAGTGCCTGTCATTTCCTTCCAGGTTATGGCAGCAGCCGCTCGCTGGCTCAGCTCCACTGAGTTATTTTGAGCCTTGCGCTCAGGACTGGCAGCTGAAATTAGAGCTGCGGGGCAGGTTGGCATGGATGTGCATTGTGGTCACCCTGGTCATGCAAGACCCACTGAGCACCAAGCTGACCTGCGTTTGTGACTTGTTTATGAAGCAGAATGTTCTTATACACATTGCTGCTACATATGCTTTAAAATATTGATTTTCTAAAGGAAGCTCAGGACATAAACTTGTCTGCAGGGAGAGCACACCCCTCCATCACAGCTATGCGTATTTAACAGAAAAAGTATAGCCAGAAAACTATTTTCATAGACTCATAGAATATCCCAAGTTGGAAGGGACCCACAAGGATCACCGAGTCCAGCTCCTGGCACCACACAGGTCTACCCCAAAATTCAGACCATATGACTAAGAGCACAGTCCAAACACTTCTTAAACTCTGACAGGCCTGGTGCCGTGGCTATATACCTGGAGAGCCTGTACAGTGTGCAACAGCCTTCTCAGAGAAACTCTTCCTGATGTCAAACCTGAACCTCCCCTGCCTCAGCCTGACACCATTCCCTCAGGTCCTATCGCTGGTCACTAAAGAGAATACCTATTTTGAACACCTGGAACTGTATTAATACAGATAAATCACAGCTGGGAATTTACTTAATCCAATTGCTCCCCCACCCCCCAAAAAAATAAAATAAAAGAGTAAGTTGCAGAAATAAGCATGGTTCCAACTCCTGTAAATCAATAAGATATGCACTGAATTTAGTGCATGGAACACCAGATCTGAAGTTTCAAAGACCACCCCCACTTTGTTCTATAAATTAGACTTTCTTGTCATGGAGAAAGGTATAAACTTCAAAGTTTACCTCCTCAAACATGGGGAAGCAGCGTTTTACCACACCTCCCCATTTTTTAATATTTATTTTTAAAGATGGAGCAGCTGTTGTTTCTTCAGTATTTGGGTACAGCAATGGCAAAGTAAATATTCAGCTAATGTAAGGATTTAACCAGAGAGATCATACACAAATCACACACAAGAGCATACATACTGATGCTAAGACATTTCCTACTACAAGAAACTACTCAACTTAGTTGTTACAGCTGCAAAAATAAGCAATTAAACCACATGGTTTATTTTTAGGTTTATGGATAAAACAGGAGTTCAGTAATCCCCACTATAGCAGGAAGTTGCACAAAAATGGATATGCTTCACTAGCACAGCTTCAAGCATCAGTAAAACAGAATTCTTCCTATTTCAACGCAATGGATCTTTCATTCTTTACCAAAGTACTTATTTACTTGCTGCACTTGTGGGTACCACAGTGGCAATCCATCTGGGAAGCATTACATTTGAGGTAAAATAGCCTCCTAATTCTGAGGTACCAAATGTTGTTCTCAACAACTCTACTGCTGCTGAGAAGTTTTAGGACAGCTAGGTTAGATCTTGCTTTCAGGAGTGTTCTTAGAGGTATTGAACTCACCAACAACCTCAAAATTCAAGAGAATAAATGGTTTATGCTCTGGAGATATGACATAGTTCAGAACAAAAAAAGTCATGCAGGGACCTACATGCAGAAGAAAACTGCAATGGAATATTTTCTAAAAAATAATTGCTGCTATCAATGAAGTAAAAAAGGGCAGAGAGCATTAAAAAAATCCTGTTCCCAGGCTTTGAGGAGGTACTAGTTTCAATCATGAAAGCACTTATCATTATGATGCAGCAGATCTGTTTCTGAATCAGTACTGCCACCTTGTGAAGTTCCGCTAAATCAGTTGGATTACCCAAGTTTACAGGCATGCTCAGTATCATTGTAGATGACCAGTGGAAAGTACAGGGCCTCCTAAACCTGAATGCACCCACAATACTTAAGACCCTGTAAGCACTGCTTGCTACACAGCACTGATCAAGCCAGGATTGCTTTTCATTGTTTCTTCATGAAGAAATAGTCACCGATTCACGATGGGGGGTGTGATTTATGGATAGCTTATAGCACTATAGTAAGTGAAAAACATTAAGTAGCTACCTACCAAAACAGTTTTTGGATCCTGTTTTTCATGATCAAGCCTTTAGTATAAACCTTCTACCTCCACGAATGATGAGTAGAAAAATATAAATAAGAGGAATTGCTTGTGATCTAGGTGATTGCATTACACTTGTCAACAGACATGTGGGGACAGAGCCACCAGAGAAATGGAATGTGCTCAGTCAGACCTGTCCAGGAATGGTTTAACATCAACAAGCTAGTAACAGAGCTAAAACCAGGAAAGGCTCATACAGCTTTCTACACCAAGCAACTTGCAGTCACTGTGACACTGGCATGTGTCTACACACCCTCAAGACTTCATTTGGAGTGCAAGTGATAGCTACAGGATTAGTCCCTGCTGGAACAGGTAGCTCTTGCATCTGCAAAGCTAATGCATTTTAAACAAAGGATGTTCTACAAACCTCCTCTGCTTAAGGCAACAGTATTTTTGATGTATTATTCAGACCGTAACTACCTCTTCCACTTCAACACATTTAATCAAGGTATTTGGCCACCCATGCAGTGGTTTATCAGCATAGTTTGACAGAGCATTGATTAATCCATCCACATTTAAATAGTATAAGAACCATGAAATTTATTTCCACTTTCCATGTTTCAGTTAGAGTATCAGCTTCAAAAATAAATGGGTGGAGGGCAAATAAACTTGTGGCGTAATTAAACAGCAATCCTAGTCAACTATAGTTCCACAGCTGAAACTCTAGGAGTCATCTTTATTGAAGTTAAATAATGCACTCCACTCCTCCTCTAACACATAACAGAAGAAGTAAGGTATTTCACCAAGAGACAGCATCTAAGATTACTGGAAGCGTAGGAATAGGCTAGAAAAAAAAAATCCTGTTTCAAATGACACCAGTATAGCAAAATAGCAAGTTGAAAAATATTTACAGAGATATCTACACAACATGCTTAACAGTATTCATTGGATGCTCCAATGTACTGAAACTGCTGGTAATATGGCAGACACTATTTCCTTCTCAAAGTCAGTTGTTCTCTCCAGGAACAACCAGATCTCCACCTCAAGTCCCAGTCCAATTAAGAACCTTCTTGTTGGTCTTCAATCTTTGGAGCCAGATAGTATTTTAAGTGTCCCATATCAGCAATCTTGTACTCCACAACTGGTAAAGAAAAAAATGCAAAAAATTATTCAGAAGAGCCATTCAGTCAAGACTTGTTACAGTTCTAAGGTGGAATTTACAAGGAGATTTTCAATAAGATCTGCATTTACTTACCCAGAGGAACATCTGCAGACATGCTGAGTGTTACTGTAGGTGACAGAGGAGTAGCTTTGGTAAAAAAATTCAAGTACCTCAGAGCAAAGGTCAGTTGGACTGGCTCATTCATCTCTATTGTAACCTAGAACAGCCAGATTGAAAAGTTTGGTAAATGCAAGGTGCAACAAGTACTCTGAAGTTTCTCAAATAATTCAGCACCACAGACCCAGCAACACCTCATGCAAAGGCAGCCAGTGGTATTCCCCATTTTGCTCTGAGAGCTGTTTGCAGGCCCCATGGCTAAGAACCCAAAGCTGGCAGAATTTGTTGACTTGGTTCTATAAATCAGAGAAATATGTGATCCAGTAGCCCACCTTTAGCCTCCAGTCATATTAGTAGAAAACTCAATGCTGAAGACACCACAGTAAGCATTAACTTACAGCTTCTTCTTCTTTGTCCACATTACTAGTCTGTGACAGCTTGATGTTTCCATTTCCTAGCTCTCCATTAGCTGAAAATTTCACACCATCTTTTGCACAGGAGATGACAACTGCATCACCAATATGGCTGAGATCTCTACAGATGCGTGCAAATTCAGCAGAAGGCATTTTCACTACACAACTATATTCCTGTTCCTGTGAAGAAAAAAAGTGACACAATTAAACTTTTACCAATAAGATTGGTATAGTCAATACACTTAAATTTATGTAGTCTTTAGTAGGTAAGTGTTGTTACAATCTCAAACCGTGTCTGACACGAACATGGAAAAACACGCTAAGAAACAATCATTCAATTACTTACTGGAATTCCAAGCTGCTCCACATCAAGATCCATTAGCTTCATCTCATAATCAGAAACCTTTTCCTGATCTAAAGAAAAAGCATAGTTTGACCAAGTGTTTCAAATAAACTACCAGTCAGGATTTAAGTTCTGCCCCCAACTTTTTACCAAATTAAAAACACCGTAAGTGTGACAATAGGATCCACCTTGCTTGAAATCTAAGCAACATGAACTGCCTTTTGTAGGTTGCCTGAGGAAAATGTGCCTAAGAACATTTTTATGTCGCATAAGGAAGATTCTCTTTCAGATGAAACACTGGTCAAGCAAACCAAGTTCCCATTTCCAGGCCATGTAAGTATCAGGTGACTCCTCCCATTTCTGACCACCCTCACAATCAGCACGTACTGCTTGGTCTATGATTGCCTAAATTATCCTGGTAGCAAATGAGCTCTCCAATACAAGACTCACTTGGTGCTTCAAACACTAGAGCCAATGTATCCGCATTGTCTTCTGCTCTGAGCGTTATGATGTCTTCATTTCCAGCACATTTCAGTATTTTGGACATGCTAGGAAAAAAACAAGCAGACCGCTCACGGGATTGCAAACAGAGAAGAAACACCAAGCCAGCTGCCTACTGCGGAACGCTAAAGCAAGTTTATCGAGAAGCTGTCAATAACCTCGGGTACAGCGTGGCTGCTCTAGACCCCAGGTGCTGCCCACGGCCGCTGGGCCGTTACAGAGGAGCCCCGACCCCCACGTTGAGGGGCGGGTAGCGTGGGGGGGGGGGGGGGAGGCTGCGGGCGCCATGGCGCCAAACCGCCGCACTTTCCCGCCACAGCGCGCCGCGCGCATGGCGCCGCCAGTGACGTCACGGGCCCCGCGCGCGCGCTGCGAAAGACGGCGCGAGAGCTCTGAGGAGAAGGGGAGTGTGGGGGGGGGCCTAGGGGGGGGGCGCACAGCGGGGCTCCGAGCGCCCCGAGCCGCTCCTGAGGGCGCGGGTCCGCCTCGGCCCTCACGAGCCCCTGACGCGCCGCCTCCCCCGAGCCCCAGCGGGCCCCACTACCCTCAGCGCCGCAGGCCCGGGGCTGCCCCGCGGCGGCCCTGCCGCTACCTGGAGAGGTTGACGCCCATGGCGATGTTGCGGTCGCAGCGGTAGGTGTCGAAGCCCTCGGACCGCAGCGTGAGCTGCACCAGGGAGACGTGCGAGGAGTCCATGCTCTGCAGGCTGATGCCGCCCGAGCCCAGGTCCCAGCAGGCCTCGGTGATGAGGTCCTTTAGGGCCTCCAGCACCCGCTTGAGCACCGAGCCCTGCACCAGCCGCGCCTCGAACATCCTGGCGGCAGCAGCAGCACCGAGCAGCACCGGCACAACGACGTGAGCGGGACGCGCAGCCGCCAACTGCTACCGCCCGCCGAGCCTCCCCTTTATAACCTCCTACGCCCCGCCCCCCTCCGCGCCGCAGCCAATGGTGGGCGGCTCTCCTCTGCCGCCGCGGGGCCCGATCTCGCTCACGTGACAGCCTCCCCGCTCTCCGAGAGACCCCGACGCCACTCATCCCCTTTAGTCCCGCCCCCCACCCGGAAGAAACCAGTCAGCACGCGGCCTACGCGGCGCCGGGGCGCCAGCCCCACCTCCGCGGCCATCCCGCGCCCTGCTATTGGCTGGCGGCGCGCGGCCCTCGGCCTCCCCCTGGCGACGGCGGCGGGCGGGGGGTGGCGGCGGCGGCGGCAGCGGCAGCAGCAGCAGCAGCAGCAGCAGCAGCAGCAGGAGGAGGAGGAGGAGGAGCAGCAGCAGCAGCAGCAGCAGCAGCAGCAGCAGCAGCAGCAGGAGCATGAGCGAGCTACGGCAGCGCCTCGGCCGGGAGGCCGGCGGGGCGCAGGAGCCTGAGGAGAAGGTGGGGAGCAGGCCGGGGGCGGCGGGCAACGGCGAATCGGCGGCGGGCCGCGGGCCTGAGGTGGGCGGGCAGCGCGGCCTGCGCGCCCCGGGCCGCGGGGGGGGACCCCGGGCTCCGCCTGCAGCCGGCGAGGCCCAGGCCGGGCCGGGGAGGGCTGGTTCGGGGGGCTCTGATTCGGTCCGTGCTGTGCCCTGCCCGGTCCGTGCTGTGCCGTTCCCGAGTGCGTGCCCTGTGCTGCAGCGAGATGCGTGTTCGCAGTAGAACTTCGGTAGTTTGGTGACATTCGCCGGTTGTGCCTTTCCGAAGGACAGCCGTGAGGAGGAAATCCGCCTGTTTTCCTGTAGCATCTCTCCTGTTTAAAACCCAAGCGCAGTCGGGTTCATCGAGCTTGGCCATCAGTGAGTCACGGCTTCACCCTTGTCTTCTTTACTCATGTGCCCCCCCGGCGTGTGAGGGAACAAGAGGGATGAGCAGTCAAGCAAAAGAAAGTTTTTCTACGTAAATAATAACTGCAGGGTCACAGAGAGCAAAACCAGGAGGGAGAAGCAGTTCTTCACTGCCTTCCTGTTAAATGTGTGTATTTTGGGGCAGCCCGATGCTTGTCCATTTGCCCTTAGTAGCATCATATTGATGGGTTTCCTCTGCTGATGCATAAAGTACACGATTCAGAGAAGGATGAAATCACATGCAAAATTGCCTTTGCAATTGAAATAATACATTTAATGCTGTTAAGTATTACATTTAATGCTGTTTTGAATGCCAGGTTAACACCTGCCAGACGCTGTGCAGTCAGGTTTGGGTAAGCTTTATTGTTCTGATGTCATTGGGGTGGGAATTCAACAGAAAGCTCGGACAGTATCAAGAACAGGTTGCCTTCATGTGGATCCAAGGTTTCTGCCTTTTTTTGACCGTTACATGAAGTTGTCTGACATCCAGATCTGCTGACCTCCATAAAGACAGAAATAGGACCACTTCTGTTTCATCGTTGTTGTGCATAGAGCAAAACTTGACCTCTAAATATGCATATTTGTCTCAGTTGGAATTTACTTTGCAGTGGAAAATCTTCAGGGACTTTTATGTTCCAGAACTTTTGTGGGAGTTGGAAGATGTCCCTCAGAAGCCTGGAAGTACCAGTGCAGCTTAACTGGTATGCAAACAAACTCCCTCGGCCAAGCTGTGATCTTGCTTTAGCTACTTGTGATGTGTTCCTAAAGAAGGTCAGAGGGCCGCTATTTTGAGTGCAATCTTGTCGTCTTCAGGCAAGTATGCTTTTTTTCATATAATGAGCTTCCTAAAAGGCTCCTCTAATATTACCTTGGAGTTGATGACTTGAAGCACCTTACAAGAGAGAGGGAACATTTATGTCACACTGCTCATCCTAAAGTAGCTAAGATGAATTGCAAAAGAAAAAAAAAAAAAAGAAAAAAGAAAAAAAAAGATGTTTTCAACCAATGAGCAACAGCTCCTCTGAGGTGCTGAGCATGATGTCTCTTACCATTAGCAAGCAGTTACAGGAGGCAGAGAATTTCCCAAAACTGCTAAAATCAAGCATGGTAGGAGGTTACCTGGTAACAGCAATACTGCCATTAGAAAAACTGTACAGCATTGCACTTTGCATGGCAGTATACTTGAGTGGCAGATTTTTCTCTCCTCTCTTGAGATCAAGCTGTTGTGTTTTAGTGCTTGGGAAACGCCTGGCAGAGTCTGGGAATAACATCAGTATAAAACCAACACAGCAAAATTGCTTGCGCTCGTACTGTTTATCAGTGGTCTCAGCCTGCCCAGAGCATTATGTGCCAGTATTTCTGTCAAGAGGGGAGATTCCCATTTCTGCCTTGTCATTCAGTTGGCATTGCCACAAAAAATAATTTAGCAATGTGTGTTGTATTCTACAAAAACTTGTGTCTTCTGAAAAGACCTCTCAGTTTCTTAAAAGAAAGAAATTAAAGAGATATAAACAATAAGGTTGGTTTCAAGATTAGACCCAGAAAGTTGTATTTTGCACTTGTTTTCACTTTGCTCTGTTTGGATAATGAAAGAGGGAGGCTGGTTTCACATTCTGGTCCTCTAACCCTTGTACAGTGTCACAGCTTTGATGTTTTCCTGCCTTTTGGCACACAGCAATACTTAGAGCTGAAACTGTGCTGCTTCAGTTGAGACCATCATGCAAGAACATTTTAGAATCAGGTTTTGTAAAACTGTTGTGCAGCACACAGTCTTTGTTCCAAAGGGAAGAAGGCAACATGTGTTTGATCAGTGAACTCCGTCTGATGTCTCTAGCTAAAAAAACCACCACCACCAACAAAAAAAAACAGGGAAACTTGTATTGATGTTATTTGTTCTTTTAGCCAGAATAACTTAAATGCTGTTAACTGTTGCTGTTCATGTGTAAATAACTGAGCTTAGATGATTGAAACAAGTTCTAGTTTATCATTTCCATATAGATTCCATCCTCTCTTGCTCTTTGTAGACTCTTCCCTTTGCTTGGCAGACTCATTCCTTGTGTAAAACAGGAGGTCACTGCCTTCTGTCCTGTGCTGTGTACATCCCACAAAATCACTTTTTCTCTTCCACTTTCCAAAGAGAATAGGAAAGGTGTAAAAGAAGATTGTTCCACAATGCATGCACAGCTCCTGAACGTTTCTGCTGTTCTAGAATCGTAGAATGGCTTGGGTTGGATGGGACCTTAAAGATCATCTAGTTCAAACCTCCCTGCCACAGGCATGGACACCTCCCACTAGACCATGGGATGTTGAGATCATTCCTCAGTAGTGGCTTGTGCTTCATTTGACTGGACAGGGAGAACAGAAGGTTTTTCCTTATCTTTTTCCTGATTGTGTGTTTTCCTGATCTGTTAGAATGGTTCCAGAGGAGGGCTATGAGGTTGGTCAGAGGGCTGGAGCACCTCTCCTATGAAGAAAGTCTGGGAGAGCTGGGGCTGTTCAGCCTGCAGAAGAGGAGGCTCTGGAGTGACCTTATTGCAGCTTTTCAATACTCAAAGGGAGCTTATAAAAATCCAGGGGGGTTCTCAGGCATCTGTCCCATGGGAGGGGAGGAGGGCAGAATGGTTGAGAGGCAGGCTTATCTGGGCTGCACATCACACCCTTACGTCACTTGTGGTTTTGTTTACCCACCCCTTTGTCACCAGCAGTCAGTGTATCTCTGGAAAATACCATTCCCTTTCAGAGGGGTGGCAGCTGCAAAAGCAAATGGAAATACTCTGTGCAGCCACGGTGCTGGCAGGCATTTTTGTGCAATGGCCCATGCAGATGAGTTTTTCCACTGGGCAGCGTTTGGCACCTTGTCGCACCCACAGCAGCTTGTCATCCTCATTTCTTATGGGAAAAGAGCTGTCAGTGACTTCAAGGAGTGCTGTTTTGCTGACACGAGGGCTTGAAGAGCAGGCATGTAGTGTGCAAGGGTGAAAGGTTTTGGAAAGGATTTGATAAAGAGGACTTTTTTTTTTTACAGCTCAGTGGACTGGTGACATGACTTTTTATCTGGATACGTTCATATTGTGTTACGAAAAGCAATGGACTCTGGTATCCAAGCCTCGTGATTCTTGTACTTCCAGGCATTTTGCAAGGTTTCCCTAGTGATCCAAAGTGCCTTGAAGATGCTGAGTGAAGCGAATGCTGGATGTTTGAATGCTGGTGCTGACAAGTAACTCTCCCTTAGGTCTGGGAGAGTGAAGGGCTGCCTGGCATGTGCTGGAAAGGATGAAGGAGCTCAGTTTCGGTGTTTGGCTCAGGAGAAGGTGTGTGTGGGATGTAGAGAAATAACAGTGCAGGAGCCATGAAGACTTAAATGGTTTCAAATCCTGTTATTACCCAGGTCACAGGAGAGCTCCTAGTGGTTGGGAGTTTGTGATACAAGATGATGTTCTTGAAAGACCAGAATGAATAAACCACCTTCGTGATGCCTCTCTTCCTTTTCACCCATGGTTAAAAGAGGCAGAACTACAAGCCATTTTTCAGACCCACCCCAAAGTTTTATTTTTTAAATAGCTCTTAAGATTTTAGGCTTGATACTGAGCATCAGTTTGTCTGGCTTCTGCTGAAGCATGAGCCTCATTTATTCTTTGTAGATAGTAACAATCTCAGGTCTGATGTGAGAATACATTTCAGCCTTCCTTGCTGTTTAATGTTCAGTTTTATGTGTTACTGCCAACAGGAGTGCATTGCTGTCTGTCACTGTTAATTGTGGCAATGAGAAATTGGACTGATTACATTTCTTAGGGAGCTCATTATAACTGGCTGTAAAATTTAATACCTAAGCCAGCTTCTGGCCTGCTGTGGAGCTGATGAAAGAACTACAGGCTGCTTGTAATTTCCTTCAGATGGTGGTTGACTAGACCACTATTTCTTTTTGCAAAATGCACACTGTTCTGAACTACCAACTTCCTTGCACATTTTTGGGGATGCCGGAGAAGTTTAATCCCAAGAAGATTTTGTCATTTGAAGGACTGGATGAGTCCACCTTGAGCTGCAAGGAAGAAAATAGGGTTTCCTTCCTAGTCCGCAAGGAGGTGTGTGCAGCATTTGTGCATGGTAGAGCAAGCATGGAGACTGTCAACGCTGAGGTTAAACCCTGTTATTCAGCCCTTTGGAAAGGACAGGGCTGGTTTGTGTTTCCCATCCTTATTTAATGACTAGATGATTTATTTCTGTCTGGCCTGGAGGGCTACATTTTCTAAGCTCACGTCTCTCTTGTCAGCATCTGAAAAGTTGCCATTACCTCCAGGCAGATGGCTGACCTGTTTTCTGAAGTGTCTCGCTGGGTCTTAGTGGATCTGGGAGCTTCTTACTGAGTTCCCTCTCGTGCTGCCCCAGTGGTCTACCTTCACTCCCTGCTGTGTCATGGCATCGTATACCATAAAGTCAGTGTGGTACAGGGTGATTGAGGAAGGCTGTGGCACACCTGTGGCTCTCAACAGGTATTCGTGCTGTCTTTGGCCCGCCGTTGCAGTTTGGGGTCAGGACTCTTGCTCAGCACTCAAATGAGCTGCTTCGTATGAGACTCATGTCTGCTTGCACTGCTGAAGCCCTGTGCTTGCAAATGATATGCTGGGGGCGATTCTTGTGAGTGCAAGGATGCTTGGTGCTGAGAAGGGGAGAGCTGTGAGGAGATGTTTGTGTTTCCCTTTCCAGCAGTGCCATGCCGTATCCTTCCCTAAACAGAGGGCCGACTTTACTGTCCATCAGTCACATACCCCATGTTATGTGGCAAGAAAACCATTTGCCTGTTTTTAATGACCAGTGGTGTTCACCAGGGTACACTATGCATGCAGATAAAAGCCTTAGGAAACCAACTTACGTGAAGACGTGATATTTCCAAGAGGATACGTCTTTACTTTCTGAAAGAAAAGAATACTGTCACTTTTCTTTGTATTGGGCAGGACACATCTGCAGAAATTTCAGAGCTGCCTATCAGTAGCTCTGTTGTTTTCACCCAAAATTTGTTAGTATGTGTCCCTGTTGGTGATCTGCTTCACATGAATTTTCTCTGATTTACATTTTCTGGGCTTATAAAGGACCATGAAGATTAATAGATTTTGCTTTAGAACAAGACGTTCAATAGCCTATAGGTTTATAATGATAGCTTTGTCTTCGGAAATTTGTTGATTTGGGTTTGTGAGAATTACATGTAAACATACTGGGCCAGGTATGCCTCCTTTGATTAGTTCAAATAAAGCCAGCTGGAGTGATTGATGGAGGAATGTGAACAAGAGGGTGGTATCACAGTTGGAGCAGATGGAGGGTTTTTCCAACCTATGATTTTTGTGATTCTTTGATTACCTTACGGTCAGCAAATTAACTAGACTCAGAAGTTTTGTTGTTGTTTGTTTAGTTTGTTTTGCTTTGTTTTGTTTCTGATTAGGACTTGGAAAAACACGTATAACTCCAGAGGAATTGAGGGTCAGAAGCCATCAGCCGTAGCATGATACAAGCTCTCATTTCGGACGACAAAAATAGACTTTTCCTTTACTAACCTTCTGATACAAATAGAGTATGTACTGCTGCAGAGCTGTTTGTGCTCTCTCTTGTTGCTCACAGCTCTTCAAAATAACAACAGATCGAAATGTTTGTGCAGAACCGTGCAGACACAGCTCCAAGGTGGGGTAGCCTCTTTCAGACACGGGCTCCAAAAGGCACTTAGGAGATTTATTTCTTGTTTATGTATGTGTTTTTCTGTTTCTGCAGGGACAACAATGGTTGGTTTGGTAAATGCCGTCATAGCAGAGAGGTGCCAATTAGATCTGGGAGAACCCAGCACCAAAACCTACCTCCAAAACATCTCTGTCAAGTGTTTTAGAGGGGGAGGCAGGTTGCTTTCTCAGCAGCAGGAAATTCTGGGGGAATGACAGAACTGGCAATGCATTTTTGTACTCTTTGTGTACAGTAGCTTCTCTGAAGGAGTTGAAGGCTGATGCATTTACCTTCTTGATTTCCTGGAATAAACAGAGCCTGGAGTTTGTGCTAATTTGGGTGCCAGGCAGAGGATTAGCCGAATGAATCACGGGGATGTGCAACTTTGCATGAATCATATTTGCTGACACAGAGATCAGGGTCTTATATCAGGCAGTTCTGCTAAAGGCAAACTATGCAACCCCCTGGTCACATCCTAGCAGTGAGCTGAACTTGCTTGTGATCAAAACAAAGCAGGCAACATCAGGGATATGAGATGACAATAGGTGTTATCTTAGTTATGTCAGCGTCAATGCAAACATTTATGCTTTTTGTGGTGTTATCCACTACTGGTCTCAGTTTATAGGCATGCCCTAATTTCTGTGTGCTTTCAACTGGAGTTTGTTTTGTGGGGTGGTGGAGAAGGAAGTCCCATGTCAACACAGATGAAAACGGACCTTCATCACTGGTTGAGTTTTCAGGAATTGAGCAGGCACTAGCGTGGTGGGATATGTTGATGGAGAGATGTGATAAACTTGAATTTCATTGCCCGAGGATAACTGCACTGAAGTTCAAGGGTGTTCCCCTAGACCTCCCTATGGCATGAGATACTTCGTGCCCACTTGGCTGGGCTTTTCTAGAACCTTGATAGAATCAAGTGTGGGCACTTGTGCATCTTCCTTCTAGTGGTAGTGGTCTCTGAACTTCTCTCCCTTGTTTCACTCTTCTAAGCTTGTAAACAACTAGAAGAGAGTATTTTGTAATTAGGGAGCAAAGGGAAGATGTTTTGCCTTGATGTCACCTTGAGGACAGAGGTCTTTGTGGCATGGCAGCTGTTGGAGATGAGCACTGCTGTATAGGTAAAGCAGCGAGGAAGGGAGAGGGGAAGACAGACGGCTTTTCTGGACATGGGCCATAAAGCCACTTTTGCAGAACATGGAGATTTTTATAACTGAGGCTGCTGGGTTTGTATCCATTAGACTAATCATGTCGGCCTAGAGCCTGCAAACATGCTCAGAGGTGAGAATAGCAGAGGCTTTAATACAGTTGGCCACTGTTGTTCTATGTGTCAATTTTACTGCCTCAAAAAGCAACTTTATTTTTTTCTTTAGCAGTGTATTAGCATTTTCCATCACAGCTTTTTGTTAAAGTCTAGCAGGAAGTCTAAATAAAGCAACGCCTTGCTTCAAGGAAGGTGCACAAATAGTGGAATTTCTTGGACTAATTTAATCCACCAGCATTGAATACTTAACTGTATCTCTGTGTTGGGCAGAATTTTTTTGGCAGTGAGATAGCTTACTTGTTCCTATGACAACTGAGATCATGTCATGGATACTTAGGGGGAAAAAAAGCACTCAGCTTCTGCTGCAAGAAAGCCTTTTTGCAATGTGAGCACAAATTTTGTACTGCTTGCTTACAGGAGTTAAGTTGTTTAAAGAAAGCTGAGACGACTCATTTCTCCATGAATCTGTTTTAAGCATGATAAAATATTTGTTTACAAATTTTGCCGAGACCTACTGATTTCACATGTGTATCAAGCAAGTAGGTATCTGTTCTTTTTCACATCTGCTCTGGTTCCCCAGGCAGGAGAAAAACCTCACAGAGATCTGTAGGCTTTATTCTTTCTTCTCATTGTTATTTGTGTAGAAGTCAGCTAATTAAGGTAAAATATACATTGCTGTATCTTGATTGTATTCCTGCATTACTTATTCTCCTGATTCTTAAAACAGCTTTCAATATTTGAGCTGACAAATTGAAGGAATGATGGATTTGCTGAACAAGCAGATTACACAAAAAAAATTGCCCTTAAATTAAAAACTCCATATTGCTAACAAAGCCAGTAAAAGCTACTGCATCTGATAGTGTTTTAGTAGACTTAATGTGTACTCTTTATAGGAAATGGGAAAAATAAAGTCAGATTCCAAGGTAGTTGGACAGAAAGCTTGTTTTATTCTTACTAATGGGCTTTAATTGTTCCCCAGCTCTGCGCCATGCACACAAATTTCTAACATCTCATTACACATTTGCTCTCTGTGTGCTCTGCCCTCTTTCAGACTGGGAGGAGAGAGACGGAGCATGTTTCACCTGCTGAGCTAACAGGAAAAAATGATGAGGGCAGGACGTGGGAAGAGAATACAGATTAAATACAGCTGGAGACAGCTACGTCTTGGTGCAGTAGCACCAGTGGGAAGTGGTGGGGTTGCTGAAAGGTGATGGGGCTGCGATTTTATTTGTCTGAGCAGCGTCTGGTTGAATGAGACCTAGGTTCAAGATTGCAGTGTTTAGGTGTGAGTGTTGTGCTGCCTCCAAGTCACAAGAGGCTCAAAGGTATTCAGATGTATGTGAGGAGTAACCTGTAGCTAAATGGCTTTGATTTTAGGAAGAATCTTAAAAACAACAATAAAAAGGCACAAAAGATGTCTGTTGCAGGGTCCAAGAACGTTGTAAGGCCCAATAGCTGGGAAAGGTGACAAATTGTGACTTCTAGGTTGACCTGCATCATGCCCAGGCTTTAACAAGTTACTTAGCACCCCGCTCAGCTGCTTAAATTGATGGTTGATAAGCTGATGGTTGCACTTTGCATAAAAGGTATGGAAATAGTGTCAATTACTGAGCGCTCTCCATGGCCTGTATCTGGCACAATGTCCTATATAGTCTCATCACCCCATTTCAGGGAGAGAGCTAAGTAGGGAGGAAAGCTGATTTCTGAAACTGATCAGTTGTTTTCAAAATTAAGGCATTAAAATGTATATTAGCCATTAGTTTGACTGGTGATTTCTTCCATCAGAGGAAATGTTTCTTTCCAACTCCCTTCAGGCTTAAATTGAGCTAGTAAGACATGCACCAGGAATGAGTCCAGCATGTAACGTTGCACCTTAACAACGTCTTTTTATCTTGACAAAACTCTTGATTCCTTACTTTGGAAACTCTGGAAATAAAGTGGCAATGTTTGTTTGGGCTTCACATATTGTGTATTTGTTGCACAGCCTCTCCAATTCCCACTGCTGGGAGTGAAGTGGGGAACAGTGGGATGCATGCATTCTTGGACTGATTCCATGAGGCTTTGCTCCTGCTCTTAGGGACCAAATAATTTCATGTCACAAGGTATGGTTTAGCATTGCACTGTAATTCAGTGGATCAGGTAATTGATTATTTATTTTATGTCCCTTTAGCTTCAACATCAGTGTCTGTACAAGAAACCATTGGCTGGGCTGTGGCAGAGATCTGCTCTGCCCATCCCAGCAGCTGTTAGGTTGCAACATCAAATTCCTCTGTCGCTTGAGCGACATGTGCAGATGCTTTTATCCTTCCTTTTCTTGGCCAGGAGTGGAAGAGAGGAAAACATCAGTGCTCTTTCCCTTCCTTTTGGTCTCTGAGCACTTTGTGAAACTTCTGATCCTATGGGCTACAAGCAAGGAATAATTTGCCTGCTTTGCACTTAGCCCTGCAATGGTAGTGCTTTGGGAATAAAATGCAGGGAGGCTGGCTTGGACCTGTTATTGCATGACCAATGAGACTGGGACTTGCACAAGATGATGGATACTTGGACTGCATTAAAATTCTACTTCAGATTTTTGGTTTGAGAGTAACCAGCATCATTTGTACGGGCTAAGTACCTAAGCAATTCCTTACTCACTTGACTGGAATCAGCTACATTAATTTTTCTGTTTGTAAAATGTGAAACAAGAAGCAAAGATTCCTTTTCCTAAAGGTAACTTACAAGACCAGAGGGAGGAACTAAGCTTGGTCAGGCAGGATGTGAAGCTCTTCTCTGTTATTCAGGTTGCTTGCAGGGGAATTCTTTAGAGAATTCTTTTCTTAGGGAAAGCGTAGAGAAAGCATTGCAATGTGAGACACAGTCAGTGTCTCACATTTAAATACAGTGCACTGTTCTCCCCAAACCTGCTTAAGAACAGTAGTGCCTCTCACCTGTGCTGTGTTGGCTGTGTTGTAGGCTGTGATACTCATGGTCTTTGGGGAGCTTTTATTATTTCCAGTCTTCACTTGCTGCCATTTGCAGCTCCCTTATGGATTTGATCTTTTCAGTGTTCCCAGCTAAACTGCACTCTCTGGAAGTGCATCTCTCTGGAAGTCTGTGGGACCAGGGGATTTTACAGGTCAATCACAGCTGAAATAAAGCCAAGCTATATTTCTTCACCAACTCTCCAAACCCTTGCAAGTGCCAGCAGAGGAGTTTGTTTTAGCTCTCCTCTTCATCCCCAGTTAATGAGAATGGACAGAAGCAAGCAGAGGGCCAGGCAGGGAAGAGGCAGTGCAGGGTGTGACTGGTGCGGTGCTGGCGCTTCACTTGCCCCCAGAAGCAATCCCTGTCACGTTTTTAGCTGTCTCCATCTGATAGCAGCTGGCTGTCCTTGTCTGCTTTAGGAACCAGGCCCACAGCTATCGATACCTTACAGATGGGGCCTTTTCTTTTCCCGCCTTAAAGAAGAGAGCTGCTACTCGAGTCTTACTGCTCGAGGGAACCACAAATACCCCTTGATGTGGTTGCAGCAAGCCAGTCCCAGGGGATGCTTGTTTTGGTGGGGTCCCCCCTTTCTGAGCATGGGGAAGCCTGGAGGTGGCCCAAAGGGACGAAGTCGCTTTGTTTGCAGTGCTCCCAGCACTTTTCAGCTTGGCTTCCTTGTGGCTTTTCCTGCAAACACTGTTTTTTTCAGTGAGTTTTAAAATAGCCCATGCTCTGAGGCCTGGGCTCTGCCTGCCTGATGCAAAAGTGCTCCCCTGGGATTGACGTTTTCCTTCCTTGCTTCAAGTACTGTCTAGGAGCAGGATGATGTTCTGCTGCTGAAATAAGGGGCAAAGCATGCACGTTTGGATCTGTCCTCTATTCCTGAGCTGGACTGGAGGAGAAAGCCCTGAGGAGAGGGCATGGGACTGCCTGGGAGCCAGGAGGTCATTCGTAATCCTTTTTCCACCACCGGCCTCTAGCACAGCCTTCAGTAGTCTCCAGCCTCACCCTTATTTATTTACCTCTAAATACAGGACTTTGCTCTGAGCTAGGTGCTGGAGCAATAATACCAGGGGCAGGGAAAGCACATGCTATTTCTTTCCGCTACAGGTCTCTTCTTTGGCCAGAAAGGATGGTGGGGCCTGAGCGATAAGCCATGTTCTTCCTCTTGAGCTTTTTGAGGATGGGCTCAGTGTTATTTTTAGTGCTCACATATTAAGTTTGCACTTGAAAAGTCTGGAAGCCTTGAGCCTGTCTACTTGGAGGCCTTTCTTTCTGTCTAATTCGGGCGATGCTGGATACTTGGAGATCTGCCTGGGGCTTGAGAGACCTTGTAAAAATTCCTGCTAACAAGCTTGTGTCCCTTAAGCACTTGCTGCACTTGGAGATACTTCTTAACAACTGTGAGGCATCTTTAACAGTTCAGGGGAAATAGATCCTATAGCTGCTGCTGAGGGTTCTAGAGAGTAAAAGCCGTTGTCCAAATCACCTAAAACACTTGATGTTGTTTCTCATGGGTATAACCTCGTGAATGTTTTCTTGCCCTCTTTCTCTCGTGTATGCAGAAGCAGACTGGCAGTAAGTATAGCATCCTGTGGGCTGGTCTGAGTTTCTTCATTGTCGTCATTGTACCTTGTTAAGCTCTTTATCTCTCTTTAAGTTGCAGGAGTCAGAGTCTGAGAACAAGCTGGATGGAGAGACAGCATCAGACAGTGAGAGCAAGTCTGAATTTGGAGGATCACCCCCTGTGCCAACATCGGATGACACTCCAGAGGTTCTGAACAGAGCTCTCTCCAACCTGTCCTCAAGGTAGCCCTCACTGAGCATTCTTGCCCTCTGCTGCCAGGGCTCCTGCATCTTCACTGTGGCTTTTCTAGCCCTGGTAGCATGGTGATGGCTGATGGAACCTGAATAAGCAGCTCCCAGTAGTGCTGCGCTCTCCTTCCCAGACATGCAAACAGGAAGGTGTCCCTGAGGCCACAGGAAGCAGAAGGTGATGGTGACGTTAGCGGGGAGAGCAGAGTGCAGCACTCAGGGCTGCTGTATGTGGGAGAGGACTGGGGCAGAGGAGTGCTGTGGGAGGGCAGCCTTGTTGTGTGCTTAGTCTTGAAAGGTGAAAGGAGGCCTCAGTGGGGCAGAAGACGTGTTCAGCTTTAATAGCACTTTCAGTACTCAACCATGGTGGTTTTTAACTGCTGGTGTGACCCACTTCTGTAGGAATGCATGAGAAAAATGTGCTGATAAGGACAAGATCTGAGAACAAACTGTGAATGGCTTCTGCATGCTACTTTGGGGCAAAAAACCTTATTCATATCACAGGAGAAGGCATTTCTCCCAGATGTCCTCTGTGGCTGGGAGAGACTCAAGGCAGGATTTCTTAGAGAGTAGCAAGGCACGACACATCAGGACCCATGTCTCCTCTCGAAAAGAAGTGCAGGGAGAGGTAGTGATTCCTATTTTATTTGAACTAATCATGCAGCTTGTCCAAGGTGTGGGAAACCTGTAGTAGAACAGGGACTAACACTTCTTCCATCCCATTTCAGTGCCCGTGGAGAGGCTCTGTTCCAGACTAATGTTTTCTGTATTAATGACATTCATAGCAGGGAAGATTGAACTGAACTGTAGCCTTGCAGCTACTGCAGCAGGGCCTTGGTCAGTGAATCAAGGTCTCCCTTTGCTGCTTTTTGGCAGCATCAAAAAGAAATTTGGGGTTTCCGGGGCTCAGTTTCCTGCTTACGATGTGCAGAGAACAGTGGTGCTGTCCTGCTTCCTTGCTTTGTTTTGTCTTTCTCTAACTTCTTTCCTTCTCTGTGGCCTAGATGGAAGAATTGGTGGGTAAGAGGCATCCTCACTCTGGCAATGATCACCTTCTTCTTCATCATCATCTACTTGGGACCCATGGTCTTAATGATGATAGTAAGTGCTCCAGAGAGATGCCCTTATGCTCACAGCAATAGGGGAGAAGGTTGCTGGGACCACTGATGGGGTTGGCAGCTCAGAGACTTTTGTTTTGATATTGTATTTTCATTTTTAATATCCTTGCAGAAGGAGGTATTTAACAAATGTGTGTTATAGCTTGCCACTCTCTCTTTGTGCAGGTGATGTGTGTCCAGATCAAATGTTTCCATGAGATTATCACTATTGGATATAATGTGTATCACTCATACGACCTGCCCTGGTTCAGGACGCTCAGCTGGTG
This sequence comes from Aythya marila, assembly GCF_965140915.1. Taxonomy (NCBI): domain Eukaryota; kingdom Metazoa; phylum Chordata; class Aves; order Anseriformes; family Anatidae; genus Aythya; species Aythya marila. The sequence continues at coordinate 5,554,738 of NC_139067.1, read as the reverse complement.
AGTAGGGTGACTACTCCCCTCCCCATGCTTGTGTGCAGCAATAATGCTTCACCTCACTGCAGGGAGGCAGCAAGGGGTTCATCTGGCTACCTCCAAACCAGAGACCATGGGATTGTTGTGTGTTGACCAGTGTCATGTGTTAGCGGCTCTTGTAAGAAAAAGCCTCGCTAAATCCTGATATATCAGCTACCTTGAAAGAGCCCATACTGATAAAGTTTGTCCCGTTGTTTATGAAGTGTGGGCTTTAGAATCCCATGATCTGTGCAAGGGACAGTATTGACAGCCGTCACCACTAAGAGACAGATAGTTACTTGGGTGGGTGGAAGTTTGTAAGTGGTTGTGAAGCAGGGGCGAACACTGGGACACAGCTGGGCTGAGCAACTGTCTGCCAGAGAAGAGAAGTCTGGGGAGAGGGCAGGAGCAGCGCTTTTAGGATATATGGGCTGTTTTCTTTTAGGGTGCTTGAGCTCACTCACAGAGGCCTGTTGAGGAGTGCCACCTAAAGGCAGACAGTCCTTGTGCATCAGAAGGCCAAAACCAAACCCAGATAGTATAATCCATTGCAAAGTGGGGCTGAGTGATGTAGCCACTAGTTGAAATGAAGGTGATGTTTCTAAACTGGAGGAACTAAAGATCTGGCTGTCACTTTCAGGATGTCTGTTTGCAGGGTATCAGAACAATACAAAGACCTTAGGAATCAGCCACTTTCTGTGTTTCTTCAGGAGCTTTTTAGAGTTCCTGCTAATGAGCATCTGCATTCTCCACAGGTACTTCTTGCTCTGCGTTAACTACTTTTTCTATGGTGAGACTGTGACAGATTATTTCTTCACCCTGGTTCAGAGGGAGGAGCCCCTGCGAATTCTCAGCAAATACCACCGCTTCATTTCTTTTGCCCTGTACTTAACAGGTAAAGACCATGTTATCTGGTGGTTAAAATTGTCTGGACTGGGAGGAAGAAATCTACTTGAACTACCCTTGTCTCGTATAGTATCCAATGCAGTATCTATATCAAATTATCTCTGCTCTTCATTGACGTTGTAAATTGGCTGCGTGGTGACAAATCTCTTGCATGAGGCTCTGTAGAAGGATACTGCCTAAACTGTATGGGACAGTTAGGCTTGATGTTTACTTGTCTAAGAATAATTTGAAGGCAACAATATTTTGTGACTTCCAGATAATAGTGCTTTATTAAAAAAAAAAAAAACAAACCAAACTAACCAAACAAAAAAAACTAAGGAGCTGTGCACTATGCTCTCTTAAGAGGAAAAAAAAAAGTGTTTCTTACTTTTGAAAAAACATCCCCCTCATTCACTTTTCTTCTGTCTCTCACCAGGTTTTTGCATGTTTGTCTTGAGCCTGGTGAAGAAACATTATCGCCTCCAATTCTATATGGTAAGATTAAATACAGGGACTGGCTGCCCCCATTTGGAGGCAAAAGAATCAATAACATAGGCTGCTTGAAAATGTTATATAGATAAATATGTTCCACTACATGCTTCTGTGCTGGCTGTGCATTGTAACACTACCTTGAAGAAGAGTTACTGTGAGCAAACTGTTTAGGGAGATGTCCTGACTGAATTTCCTTGTAGTCATGCATTCTTTTCTCTCTGCGCTGGTGGATGCTCTTAAGAAACTTTCTGCAAGCTGACATGACTGCACAAGGCTATATGACTCTTGTACTGAGGGTAGGTTGCCATGAGGGTGTATTGGCTATGTTTCCCTTTTCTCAAACATCAGTAAGATGTAGCTCATATTTAATCAACATGGTTAGTTTTGCTTTTCAGTATAATCAGCACACAGGGATACAGCTTGGATATCCATTGGCCTTTTGTTCTTCTCAATTAGTCAGAAGGCTGAGTGAGATGTATGAGAGAGGGGTGGGCTAAAGAACACTTGGTCTGGCAGAAGCCTGCCCAGTGAAGGTCAGCTCTGGGCTTGAACTGAAGAACATGCCTGTAAATTACTAGGGATAACTGTTCTCTGCTCATCATGCCTCTTCATGTTTGTTATGGTGAAGGTGCATGCTAGAAATGCACATGTGCATGAGCCATTCTCTGTCCGAGAGATAGCTAACAGCATCAGATTTATGCCAGTGACGTGTGTGAGCAGGGTCTTTAGGCAGGCTGGACTGCATGCTGTCTTCTCTTCCAGTTTGGATGGACCCATGTGACGTTGCTAATTGTTGTTACCCAGTCGCACCTCATCATTCACAACCTGTTTGAAGGAATGATATGGTGAGTTGCCATGTATTCTGAGTTGCTTTGATTTCTGCAGCCTTATATAGGTTATCTTAGAATCATAGGATGGTTTGGGTTGCACAGAACCCTTAGAGATGATCTTTTCCAACCCCCTGCTGTGGGCAGGGGCTTCTTTCACTAGATCAGGTTGCGCAAAGCTCTGTCCAAACCAACTTCGAGCACTTCCAATGATGAGGAATCCACACATTCTCTGGGTAACCTGTTCCAGTGACTCACCACCCTCATTGTAAAAATATTCCTTCATGATATCCAATCTAAATCTGTCCCTTTTCAGTTTAAAAGCGTTGGCCCTTGTTGTTTCACTGCAGACCATGATAAAAAGTCTTTCCACATCTTTCTTATATAAGCGCCTTTATATACTGAAAGGCCACCATAAGGTCTTCCTGGAGTCTTCTTACCATGTTCTGAATTAAAACTTTTTTTTTTTTTTTTTTTTAAAACAAGTGGCTAAAGAGAGAAAGTCCTTCCTATCAGGGACTAACCTGTTCAGAATAAAAAAGCAAAAGGTTGAATGATGCCTCAGCAACTTAGGACTTGCTTTGTGCTATTTGTCAGTATAGAGAGCAGTAGAGAGGCATCTGAATATTGCTCCAGGATGCAGGGACATTTCATGCAGTGCTAGGCCTTTGTAGATACCTCCTCTGTCCACCCATGTCTAGCAAATGAACAGGATTCTGCTCAGCACTTGATTTGGGGTAGAGCTGCCAGCATAACGTTAAAAGCGGTGCTGTGAAAGAAAGGAAATTGCAGTGTGGCACCTTCACCAGCTTACTACAGTTGCAATACGGAGGGGAAGCCCTTTTCGTGGTGGGGCTGTCAGGCTCCATCTTCTCCAAACCAGCAATGCCAGGAACTAATTTTAACTGCTTTAAGATTGCATGTTTCCGTGTGCACCTCAGCTGTCCCAGAGTGCTTTGTGAGCAGCCTGCTTCCAGTGAAAATGCAGCCCCTCTGGGAGGAAAGGAGGTGGCTATCTAACAGCATGTCGTGTGACAGAAGAAGATATGCTTAATTAAAACAGGCCATTCTGGGTGCACAACGTGCTCTTTAGTCCAGAACACTGGAGTAACCCCCCAGATTGCTCTGAGGGCTTTTCTAGAGTCATTTTCTACCATGTGAGATTGCATTGGATAGGGAGGTGTTGATATGATGGCCCTGCAAAACATCTTTCAAAACAACTACCCATTTAATTAAGTTGGAATTGTCTGATTTTGGTACTTGCCAACAGTTTGATTCTTCGCCCATCTAGGTTCATTGTCCCAATTTCCTGTGTGATCTGCAATGACATCATGGCATACATGTTTGGGTTCTTCTTTGGCCGCACCCCGCTCATCAAGGTTTGTAATTCTATATTGGACAAAAGATGGCATTTTGGTTTCTTTAGGTCTTAGTCCTGTGTTCTGATCTCCATTGGTGTGACTTATTATGGGTCTGAAGCAAGTCTCCAAATCAGACTTGGTGCATGCCTCAGTCTTTGAGGTTGTGAAGTGGAATGAACCATTTCAGTCCAAGATGTTAGTGTCAGGTTCTGACCAAACTCTGGCTGTTGGCACCAATTTATATTTACCTCAGCAATTCACAAGCAAGGAAGGACTGCACAGGTGTGTGGCAGTGACCATAAATGCACAGTTTGTAATTATCCCCTTCTTTCTCTCCCTCCGGCAGCTCTCCCCAAAGAAGACCTGGGAGGGTTTTATTGGAGGTTTTTTTGCCACTGTTTTGTTTGGATTGCTGGTAAGTAGCAATCATGGCGCTTATTTTTTTGGTCTTTTCCCTATGTAAGTTGACATGGTTTTGGCTAAAAAATGCACCCAAGCTTTAAGCTCTTCTGGCTCTTCTCAGAAACTGTTTTCCTTACTGGCCAGGATTTGAACTGGTGGATGTTTGTGTTATGTGCTGTATGCAGATTCTGCAGATGGAGCAGGGTATTGGAGGAAGTTTTTAGTCCCTGTTAGACCCTGTGACATTTTCAGTAGAATAATTGTGCTTAAAACATTCTCCCTTGTCTCTTGAAAGGGAGAGACTGTAATATTTCCACAGGTGCTGTACATGGGTAGCCAAAACTTCTGGGGCTGCTGTTGGATGAATTCTGTGCATCATTTCAAAGGCTGTGTGGGGAAATCAGTGTTCTTTGAGTATTCTTACCTGTTTCTGTGATAATCTGCGTGTCTAGTTGTGTCCGTCCGCTCATCCAAATAGTGCAGCCTATCTCAGCCTGTTTGTCCAGGGCTCTGATCACTGCTTGCTGAACACATGCACTTACTAAACAACAATCCTCACTCTGCCTTTAGCCAATTGCTGCTTGTCAGGAAAGTAATCTTCTTAATGAAGCTGGGAGTGTGGCTCCCTCCTCACTCTTTGAGTGGCCTTTTCCCTTGGTTGCACCTCTGCGTCATTGCTCAGGAAAATATTAATAAATATTAATCTTGCTTTCTCTTACTGCACCTTTTTTTCTCTCTCCTTCAAGCTGTCCTATGTGATGTCTGGGTACCGGTGCTTCACCTGTCCCGTGGAGTTCAACAATGACACCAACAGCTTTACAGTGGACTGTGAGCCATCAGAGCTGTTCCAGTTACAGGAGTACAACATCCCCTTGGTGCTGCAGTCCGTGGTGGGCTGGGTAGGACTCTGTCTTCTGATTGAGGTCTTATTTATTGGGATAGGAACATCAGGAAAATAGACCAGGGCTTTATTTTGCTGGTATTCAAAGGAACGTGACAAGGGATGATGGTACATCCAGAAGAAGGGTGAATTCAGTGATGACCTATGTGGGTTTAAGACCCAAAGCAATTGTCCCAAGTCTGGTGGGACATGAACCCATTTGAAAACTAGCTGTTCTAAAGCCTGGTTAGGACAGAAAGAAGGGCAGGAAGTGAGCAGTACTGTTCTTGATGGAAATCCTTCTCTGATGTGTTTTTTTTTTTTTTCCTGCAGAAGACAGTCCGGATGTATCCATTCCAAATCCACAGTATTGCACTGTCTACTTTTGCCTCCCTTATTGGGCCATTTGGAGGCTTCTTTGCTAGTGGATTTAAGAGGGCCTTCAAAATTAAGGTGAGGACTCCCAGGTTCTGCAAGGTCATTTACATTTTTAAAGTTAAAAAGCGGTTGCTGCCACTCTAAGCAGTCTGTGCTCCAAGGAGTGAGTGGCAGGTTGGGAACTCTGGGAAGGAAGAGAATGTCACAAATGAGTTGGGGGGGGACATGATACAATTCATTTTAACTGTTTGGGTGTGGGGAGAGAGCTGAAAATTTCAGCTGTGATATTCTAAACACTGCTTTGGTGCAGAACTTGATGTAGAGGAACAAAAACCCAGTCAGGATATTTTGCAATCTGAGCCTTCCCTTGATGCCTTGCAGTCTGGTTTTCATATAAACAGTCTTTGTGCAGCTAAGATGACTTGAAAGGCGGGACAGAGTTGCGAGAGATAAACATTAGCCTTCCTTGACCTTTGAGTGGTAGATGAGTTAAGGCTTTATGTCCCTCAGGCGCTGGTGGCCTTCATAAAGGAGAAACTTTTAAAAACCAAGGAGAGGTCAAGCAGAATTTCTAACTTTTGTCTTCTGGGAGAAATTAGAGCAAGGATGTGAGTGTAGTGCCTGGATGTTTGTAATCAAGTACAGTTAACGAGCATTTGAAACTTCAGTGTAATCCTTTCTGTTTTGTTTAGGATTTCGCCAACACAATCCCAGGGCATGGAGGTATCATGGATCGCTTTGACTGTCAGTACCTGATGGCTACCTTTGTTAATGTGTACATCGCAAGCTTTATCAGGTATCAGTTGTTTCCCAGTGAAGTTTGGGGGCTCTGTCAAGTTCAAATGACATACGGGCTTGCAATACAAGACTGTTGGTATCCCCATGAGATTAACATTCAGAAATACAAGACAGAGGGGGACTCGGGGGTTGAACAAGGGAAGCATGTCTCAGAAGGATCATGCAGAGTTGGGAACACAACCTGTTTTCCTAAGGTCTGTTATTTCAGTCCTCTCCTCCATGTCCCTTCTGCATACCTGTGAATCTTGAACAAGGTTTCCCCTGAACTGATCAAGCAGAAAAATCTTAATTCTGTTGTGGTGTGCAAATGTTCTGTAACCAAACACAGAAGAAAGCCTATAGATGCACAGAGATGTACTGGAGGAGCTGAGGAGCTGAATTTATGTGGCTGCTTGGCTTTTTGCATCTGTTAATAGGGGAAAAATCCACAGCCCTCTTGAAACAGATTTGATTTGTTTGGTTACAGTTCAGCATCATATGCCTTTTGAATCCATTTCCACATTTCTGAAATAGCTCCCTGGGTAGAACCACTGAAGTAATGGGCAACATATTATTTCAAGCCTGTTTTTTTGATGAAATTGCATTTGGGTTCCCAGAGCATTGAGACTTAGCAGTACAACTCACTGGTAACGATTGGTTTTGTGTTTCAGAGGTCCTAACCCCAGCAAACTGATCCAGCAGTTCTTAACCTTGCGGCCAGACCAGCAGCTCCACATCTTCAACACACTAAAAGCACACCTTGTTGACAAGGGTATGTTAGGTAGTTTGGAGGATGCATAGACAGCCACGTGATTGGAATGGGACTGAAAACGGACAAGCCTCCTCAAGGAAATTTCTGGCTTGCCTGATTTAAGACAATAACAAGGCCTCATTTCACTGTAACTTTTCTTCCTTTCTTGGTAAATGTTTGCATTTGTGTTTGTTATTTTTTTATATAATATATTTATATAGCTTTGGTTCAAATGAGCAAATCTGAGTTTGTAGCTGGAAAGGAATTAAGACTTGGAAGGAGTTGGGTGAAGTAAGAGGGTACAACTGTCCTCATGGTCTGTTCTTAAACTTCGATGCATGTGGGCAGAAAGTTCAATTTCCTGTGGATGCAGGGAATACACAAAACATTTCCCGTACAATTGCCTCTGCGCATGGAAGTCAGCAGGGAAGGTGAAGTTGTGCAGCTTCCCTGGCTTTTGTGCCAGGTTGCATTCATAATGGCAGCTCTGGAGACCATCATTTTGCCTGGCGGTAACTGTGACCGCAATGTTCATTTTCCCAGAAATCCACATACCCGCCTGTGTGCAGACTCCTTGGAGTCTCTGCATGGCAAGCACAAGGCTCAGTTAATTGGAAGAGAACTTTGTACTAATCCAGCTATGTTTCCTCTGCCCAGCCAGGCATGTGTATCTATTTTCACTTGCTGTTTCTGCAAGTGCCTCCCACATTCTCCTCTTATGGCTGGTGTTTTGACAAAGAAGATCTTTTTTAACCTATTAAATTGGAAATAAACCAGGGACAAGGAATTAAGTAGCTGATAGTTGCTCATAGGAATGTGGGAGGTTCAGATTGCTTCAAAACTGAATTGAGTAAATAGGTTTTAGAGAACACTGAAGTTTCATTGAGTAAATCCTGCCAAGTAAGAACAAGCTTTTAAATAACCTGGTTCCTTTTTCCTCTGTTAAATAACCTTTAAGAAACATTGAACCACACTTTTTTTTTTTTCATTTCTTGATGTTTGGAAATCCCACACTTGGATATTTTGCCTGATTTGGAGAGCAGTTTCCAACTTGGTGTTGTTTCTGAAGTTTGCAGGTTGGGGCTCCAGCACCCTGCTGGTGCTGTCAGCTGGGTATTTCATTTTTCTTTCAGGGATCATGTCTATCACCCGTTCGTTACTTGAGTTCTGGATGTTGTGCTGCTGAGTTTTATCACGGTCTGTGTTGCATTTCAGTCTGGGTTCATTCACCTGCAGGCTTCTGTCCTGCTTTGCTTACTAAATCTTGTCAAAAATAGGTTGCACTTAATAGTTAGAGGTTTTATCTAAGTACCTAAGTACTTTCCTTTATTTTGTCATACTTTTATATTATTTAAAAATGAGAGCCCTAGAGATTGTAAAACTATTTTTTTTTTTGTGATCAGATCGTGAAAATATCTTCAGTTTATACTAGACCTTATGCAATGTTCCCGTGTACAAGGTGAATCTGATTTTACTTCTTTCCATAGTTTGTGCACAAGAGAGAGAAACTTTACCTTATTTTAACCTGGGGAACGAGTGACAGGGAAAGATAATACAGAAGTACATTGCTGTTATCAAACAGTTGCTGATATAAACCTTATACACCAACACCACCCCACATATGGAGACATGTACATGCTGCAAACTATCTAAGCATCGATGGAAAATAAAAAACCTGAAAATATTTCATGGTTCATACTCTGTATTCTGATTCTGCTGTTGCTTTCATTTACCCTAAAAGAGTGGACAGGAGAGCACGTGTGCATGTGTAACTACATGAATAGATACCAACACCTCTCTTACATTTCTATACAACTCTTTATGTGTCAAAAGTTCTGCTTCATCTCCCTAAACAGGAGTTGTGGGGCGGAAGTGTGTGCCCATTGCACTGCAAATACAGGTATTGATCAAGAGCATGCATTGTGGAGAAGAAGGAACTGTTTCCACAAAGTATTTTCAGCATGGTGCTGAAGAGAGAGGCTTCTGAGAGAGGCCAGAACCACTAAGATGGAGCCAATTCAGGATTGTATTTGGTTAACACCAACTGTGTAGAGGCTTTCCTAAACTAGTTATGGAGCCTGATTTTTTCCAGCTAGAATCAGGAAGGGATTTATTTTGTGTTGACTTAGAGGATATTGGTCCAAGCTCGCTGGAGGGGAGAATTAAGGTGTTTCCATCTTGCTTCACCCCAGAGAAAATGTTTGGACTGCATTTTACAATGGTTTGTCCGAGTCTAACTAGGCAAAGGGAGGACACTTGAAGGAGTACCTGAACTGGGAATAGATGTGGAAGTGACCAGGTTTTGTGTAGACCCTGAAAAGCAGCTTTCCCTGTGGTCAGACAAGCTGGTGCTTTTCTGGATTCTCCCTGCCATATGTCAACATCTGCCAAAATCCCTTGTACTGCCCTGTTGGTTCCTAAGTCAGTCATCAGAAGAAGCTACAGTGTTGATAAATATTACAAAAGTGTAATGCTCTTTATAACAATGCATTTTTCACGTGGGTCTCTAGCCTCCTGCTCATCTTGCTTTGAACCTTTTGGACTTCTTTAGTTGTAATTAGTGGGGCAAAAGCCCGAAACCTTTGTGCATGCTTTTGATTTGAGTAGCATTGGGGTCGTTTTTAACGGTGCAATACTGCATGTAGACACTGGAGGGCAAAGCAGCTGCATTAATGGCTCCATAGTTCTGAGAGAGAAGCTGCAGCAGTGTGGGTGGTTTCCTGCGCAGCTCTATTCTATTAATATTACTTCCTCCCCAGCAGTGCAGTGGACAGCTGGTCTTCCAAACCTGTTTTGATGCTGAAGGCTAAAGATACGTGGAAAGGGTTTGGCATCCTACACTAAAATTTAGTAAACTGAATGGGAACAGTGCATCCGTTTGGGAAATGGAGGAAGAAGGGAGGGAGATGAGGGATGATAAGATCATCTGCAAGCTGTATAGCTGGTCTTGCTGAAAAATACTGGTGAGCACCATGGCATGTCCTCTGTCATGCTGAGACTATGGCTGGTAAACCCATTTGACTTCTGCACCACTTCTGAGAGTGTATATAGTAGCACTGGTCAGCTCTTAGTGACAGCATGCTGCCTGGGAGAGTGTTTGGTGGGTTTTCCCCATCACCCCAGCCTGGGATTGGCTTTAGTTTGCTGTAAATATTTCAAGTTATATCTAGAAAGTTAGAGGAAATGAAAAACTACTGTTACTGGCTCTGGCTGTTCCTAAAGGAGGTATTAGCTGTGATGCCAAATGTGTGTACAGGGATGTGCAGCAAGACATATTGCAGCTCTTTGCATTGCATTATGCCTGGCAGGACCGTGGCCATGCTGCAGCTCTTGCAAGAATGTAGTTTTGGAGGGAAGCTGATGTAGCTAGTGCTCCTGCAGAGGCCACGCAGGCACCAGGGGTGTCTAACTAAAGCAGTGCAGGGATGTTCATGTAAAGTTTCTCCAGCTGCAGGGCTTGAGCTTGGCATTGCACAGTAGTTTTGATCACAGGGGACTCCACAGCTGGAAGTGTTCATCATGCTTTTGCTCAGCAAGAAGGAAATAACTGGGAAAGTAAACCAGTGGGGGATACTGCATTGACTGGTGTGGGTGCTTGGGTCAGGAGAAAGAGAAAAGTGGGTTTTGTCTGATGTCAAGCCTACGAAGGTAGAAGTGCTGCCTTGGGAGGGGACAGGTGGTTTGAAAACCACCTCCTCACAATCAGTCACTGCTTTTCCAGTTGGAGCAGACAGAGATGGATGTGAGTGTATTTAATAAGCAAAGAGCTGACACATGGTGGAAAGGTGCTTTTGCATAGTGTAACAAGCTAGCTGTCCCAGTGAGGTAACTAAACGTTCGTGGTGTTTGCTGGTGGGCGAAGGTCATTTAGTGAAATGGGCTGGATGCTGGTCTGCTCACAGCTTGAGTGTGTAGTTGAGCACTTGGCTTACTCTGATGGGAATTTGCTTCTTTGAGTTTGTTTGTAGCCCAGATTTGTTTATAGATCAGTTGCATCATCAGGCTGGGGCCTGCAGTGCTCACTGAAACATTAAAACCTAGTTGCTGGGTATGGTGTCATGTCCTATACCCATCACTGCGTTATTCAGATATTCTTTGTGGTGATGGGCTCAGGAGTCTGCTGACGCTGATCTGAGGGGGCAGCCCATGCGGCTCGTGAAGCCAAAAATCCCACAGCATCAGTCAACACTTAGCACCAGATTGGGAAATGCCAGTATTTTTAAGGCATCTCCTGTTCCTCATGCATGCAGCATGTCCCCCTGAGAACGACTGGTGGGATCCAGGCATGCGTCCAGGCTTTGGTCTCTTCCTTCCCCACCTCCTCTGACTGGCTTGGTTCTATAGGAGGAGGGCAAAGCTGTGTGGAAACCATCACTGTGGCTCATCCAGACCTTCCTGGGGACAGGCAAGTACTGCAGAAAGCATTGCGTGACAGTTCCTGTGGTTCCTGACCTCTGTAATCAGCCCCTGAGCTGCATTTTGTACTACTGTAATTTTTGCGTGCTCCTGTTCCCCAGACCTGATGTGTTTCTACCATCTGCTTCTTTCTCTGTGCATTGTTCTTTTGAGTAATGTTTTAGCTACACATGTAGAATTGCCTATCTTTGACCGAATGTCCGAATGTGATATATTGTATATTTTAAAGTATTTACCCTATTTATATACCATATGTTACTGTTAAATAAATATAAGTTCCACTATCTGTAGTGGAGTTTTATTCAGTGCTGTTGGCAAGATGTTGGGGAGATTCTGGAAACCTCCTTTCCATGCTCTGCAAAAGCAGCTCAGCCTGTTTTGAACAATAATCTTTGTATTCCTTCATTTGTTGTGCCATAGTTTGCCTTCCTCGGGAACCTTCCCGAGAGCAGACCTGGTGGCTGCAAACATGTGCATGGAGGCTGTATATGGATGGAGCACGCAGGTAGCGACCGTCTGTGTCCTGCACGAGGGACAAGTGGCTGGGTTTCCAGCGTGGTTTGGAGTGGAATCAGCAATTAGATCACACAGACCTGCCCTGCAAATCAGCTCATTTTGCCCTCAGGTTTTTGCTGGGAATATGAAAACCTGTTGTAAATCTGGTTAGCATAAATTACTGCTTCATTTCATCCATTTTTCCTGGCTTGCTTGGGTTAGGAGGACAGAATCCTTCTGTTTACCCAGCAAAATGTATTATTTTTAGCTCTCGTGTTATTTTGACTGTTTGACTTATCAACTAAGCTAAACCAAGCAATCAGCAGACTTCTGTTTGCTTCCTGTCATGCTGTCTGGGTATTTTGAGACAAGTTAATCCTCCAAGAAAACCAAAATATATCTTCCCTTACAGCAAACTTGCAAAATTGACTCTAAGGACCCAAATCTTGTGCTGCAATACATCTTCCCTGGAGAAATTGGCTGGTTAAAAAGAAAATTGCTGAGCAGCACCATGCAATATTCAGCAGCCCTCTGAAACAACTACACGTTGTTACTGAGAGGTCTTGAAAGATGCCTCAGTATCAAGTCTTTTGGAAAACAGACTAAGAAATCATTCTCTTCTTGCATATTACCAAAATGCAACTGAATAGATAGCTGTGTAATTCAAGACGTCACCTCTAATCCCCTGTGTGCATGTAGTGGCTAGATAGGGAATGGAGAGCTATATTAAAACATGTTTTCTTGACCTCTGCAGCAGTTTTGCCTTATTCTTCTGCCACTGAATGAGTTTTCTTGCTGCAACGTGGGTTTTCCTGGGCTGGCTGGCAGGGCAGAGCGCATGCCCACACTTTGCCGTGAGTCAGCCATGTCATCTGACAGCCTCTGTGGCCAGCGTCATCGCTGCCTGCGTTTCAGCTGCTCAGCTGAAGATCCCCTTTGTTTCTCCTCATCCTATGCCAATTTCATTGAATCAAGCATCCAAAAGAGCAAAATCCCGGCATCAGTCCTGGTGCTAGCACTGTGCTCTATACCCACCAGGGCAGAAAGCCTCAAACTGAGGCTGCCTTTGCCACGAGCAGGTCTGTTACAGCCATGGAACCCTCCATCCAGATGTGTTTTCCAGGAGATCCTGATAGAAGAAGGATGTAAAACAAAATAACAACGGAGGTTGAGATTTGCCCTAAGTTCTCCAGGAGCATTCATCCCAGGAATAGGCTGCCTGATGTGGTTTCTAAAGAAAAAACAAGTCCTGTAGATGTGCATTCATTCTCAAACCCAGAGGCATAGTCCTGGTACATGATGGGACCAAGTGGGTAGCAGCTGGGATGGCTCTGTGGGTGCTGGAGTGCTGTGGGGTGCTGCAGGGGGCTGAGCTGCTGCCGTGTAGGCACATGGCATTGGTCTGAGTTGTACAGTTTGGGACTAAAACACTTGCTGTTTACTTTCTGGAGGAGAGGAAGGTGCAGCATGACATCCTGTTCACACGGGCAGGTGGGGAAAGGCGGCTGGGTGTGAGCTGCTGCTGGGTTTTTGTAAGAAAAAAAAAAAAAAAAATTGAAATGAGAAAAAAAAAAAAAAGATCTAATGCATGACTCCCTAAATTGTTTCCTGCTGATACTATGAAGAGGAGGAAAAATTATCCTAAATTCAGGGCCATCTGCTCAAAGTACGGCAGAAACAGGGTTAATGGAGGCAGCTTGATCCGAAGCAGACTATCAGGGTTAATCTAGTTCAGGCTCGGCATGTGCTGAGCTTCTCATTGTGATAGCACTGCTTTCTTTGCTTTCAGCAGTGGAAGACGTGAGCTGGGGCTCGCTGAGCTGGATCCGGCTGCCACTCACAGCTGCAAATTCATCTCTTCAGCTGCAATTAACCCAAACTAGCCCAATCTGGCTGTGAAATCGGGCAGTGGGTGCTGGCTCCAGCTCCTTCCTTGAGAGGCACAGCCTGAATTTACACTACGGCAGTAACAAAATAAACGCTGCCATTGCAAGGAGCTTGGTGCATCCTGGGCGTGACGGCAGGGCTGCGACTCAGAACAGGAACCGGCGGCTGCATCCTCTTTCACCCTTGGCTCCCCAGGCCACCGTTTCTGCTTCTACTTGGAGCAACTTCCCTTTCTGCAGGGCCCAGGCTTTCCCCACGGGGGGGGGGTTGGGAGATGGAGGCTGGAGCCCCCTTAGCCTTTGGGGCATATTGCCCTGTCCTGCAGCCACCATAGATGTTTTTTTGCTCCATTTGAGTGTTGGTGAATGCAACAGCCCTTCCTTGTGTTTGTCCATCTATCTCAGTCACATTGCATTGCAGACGGCTTTGCGGACGTGCAGCTGTTTGTCTCCTGGAAATGCAGCTTTAAATGGCATGACACAGGATGCAATATGCCTGCTGCTGTGAGTGTGGTCTGTGTCCACGTCCCCTGACTCTCGTTGGGCAGCTGAGCTGCACTTCTGCTTGTACCCACAGCCTTTCCTCCAACAGCAGCCCCATTTCACCCCGTTTTGACTGTGCCACTGTTGCAAAAACCCTAAACCACTTTTGGGGACCATTCAACAAGCAAAAAGATACCCATGTCTCCTGGACTCCGCACTCGTGGATGTGTTTGGACATTCGGGGATGATGTCCTGTAGTGTTTGGCCATGGCAGCTTCACTTTTCTGCCGAGCAAAACATTTCCTGAAACCCCACACTGGACCATGCCCTTCAGCAAGTGCTTTTCTAGTGCGCCCACAGTGCCGAGGACACCCACTTCCTCAAATGCAATGAGCAGTGTGCCGAGAGCGTCCCCAGCCTTTTGGTGCAGGCTGGGGCCACATTGCTGCATCTCCACGCAAAGCGGGGGAGCAAAAAGGGGAGCAAAAAAGGCGCTGTTGCCTCCGTGGTGTTGGGGAAGCAAGACAAGAGCTTTACAGGAGAGCAGAGCAGGAAAGGACTTTTATGGGGTTGCTCGCAGCCGCTCACAGATGAGGGAGGAGGAAGTACGTTGGCAAATCAACCCTCGCCGAGCTTTTGCTCTTGTGGGGGGAATCGCACCCTGGGCGCAAGATCCCTGTGGGGCTACCCAAGCTCCACTTCAGCCCATCTCCTAAGTGTGCCCCTTCGAAAAACAAAAATAAGCTCTTTCTGATCCAAAATGTCCCTCAAGCTGCCGCGGAACTGGGATTTCAACCTGAAAATGGATGCTGCGAAAATAGGTACTGTGACTGCTTCTTTATGTCCTTCAGTTCCTGCTTCAGCCTTTCAGAGCTGGGATCCGCAGGGTGCCCATGGCTGAGCCCAGCAGTGATTTCAGCTGCGGCCCACACCCCAAAACCTTTTGGGCCTTGGTGGGGGGACCTGGCCCAGGCTACTGCTTTCGAGACAGCAGATGGTTTGCAAATAATTTGTAAGAAATTATTTGCAAAGCTACCACAGGGATGCTGCATGAGTGTGGCTGGGGCTCTGGGGACTGGAGCAGTGGGGTGACCCAGTGGGGTTGGGGACAGAGCAACAGTGTTGCAAATCCAAACTCCAGGTTTTGAGAGGATTTAAACCACAGGGTCTCATTTTGCTGAGCAAAGCTTGGAGGAGGTGGAGCGCAGACAGAGGTGTAGGCTGGAGGAAGCAATCTTGCTCTTGCTCAGGTTTCTTCGCCCACCCCAACGTCACTGGTTTCCTCTCACCAGCAGTGAAGAGCCTTCTGACGCCCGCGCTAGGCTGTGTGCCATGGGGTGGCTTTGCTGCCTGGTATCCTGACCCTGCCCATGTTTTACATGGTTCCTGTCCACTGTGGGATCCATCTCCAGCATGACAACTACTTAGATGCATCCTTGGGAAGGAGTGAGGGGTCCCTACAACAGACTCTATGGCCAAAATATCACCTGCTTTGTGTCAAGCAGCCAGGGAGGGGTTTGGGGGGCAAGGATACAGCATCCAAGGAAGGGGTGCGTGAGCCCAGCCCTCTGCATGCACCAAAGCAAAGGTCCCTGGTGGTGCTGGCACCGGTTCCAAAACCAGAGTCAAGGCAAGTGTTGGTGGGGGGATTTCTCCTGACCACGGAGGGATTTAAGTGAGCAGGTCTCTGCAGTGCTGAGCTCTTCCTCCCTGCACCTCACATCGGCTTGTGGTATTGTCCTTGCAAAGGCAGTTGGATCTTTTATCCAGAGCCACTTTATCTGGGGCTGCCCAGCCATTGCTTTGCAGAAAGCTCCAGATGAAGCAGTGCTGGTCCCAGTGGCTGCTGCTGTGGCCAAGCTCGGTGATATGCAGGATGGGGCCCCATGAGGTGTGGCTGGACAAAATGGTGCCATTATGTGCACTTGTTGGCTTGCAGAACAGTGGTAGGGAACCCCCTCCCCCCCTACGTCCTCCCCTACCTCCCCCCAGACATCACAGATGCATCCTAGATTTCTGCATTGCCCATTCTTAGGTCAATTGGCTTTTTTTTTTTTCTTTTTTTTTTGTTCTTTTTTTTTTTTCTTTTTTTTTCTTTTTCCTGAGGATCATTGTGTAAATTCAATTGGTATCTCAAAAAATAAAGGGTCAGGGGATGCTGAGCCTGCTGGCTGCCCACAAGGAGATAGGGCAGAGATGTCACACAGGCGTGAACCCATGTTGTTATCAGGAATTGCTTTTCACTAGAAAATTCACTTGCAATGATATCTTTTTTGTAGCGTGCAGCATGCCCCTAGGCTGTGATGTGTGTGTGTGTGTGCAGGGATCTGAGCTGCAGGTGCCGCTCTTTGCAGCAACTCTTATCATGCTTCAGAGTGTCTAGCCCATGGGACCAGCCACTGCTGTCTGCAGGGACGTGACTCACTTGTGGAAAATAATCTCATATTAGTCACCATCGCTTTTGCTGGATCATCCCAGTTTCTGGTACTTCCCTCTACATGTCCCTAGCCATGGCCACGGCACAAGAGGTTTTTGAGAACCCAGAGACAGCTTGCTGGCTCCTGCGTGCTTCCTCATGTAGAGACAAACACAAAGCTATTTATTTCCATGAAACAGAAAACTACATTTGCAGCTGTCATTGCAAAACCTATTGGAGAACATTCGCTGTTTTTTATTGCACATACCCAACATCCTTCAAGAGGGATGGCAGGGAGGTTGTGTGCATGAGAAAAGGATTTGGAGCAGGGACTGGTGGCTGTGTGGGCACTGCAGTAGCACCCGATGCAATTTGTCACACTTCAGCAGGGCTCCTCCTTTCTGGGAGCAGCCAGCAGGATGCAGGCACCCCACTGTGGCCAGTCCCCAGAGCTGGAGGAGGAGCAAGGATGTTTTGGAGGAAATATTCAACTACAGAGGGAGTTACCGCAGGAAATGCTTCAGGGGGAACCGTGTTTGCTTTTAGGGGCTCTTTGCTGCCCTGCAAACACAGCAGAGATGCGCGGGTGAAGGGCTGCACCCAAGAGAGATTGCAAGACAACCTGGGGGAAGCCAGGGAAAAAGCCTCACCTCAGTCCTGCACGAAATTTTCAGTACATGAGCTGGGTATTGCACTGGCCACAGAAGGTAGAAACTTGGAAAAGTGGTTAGGGAGGCAGCCACAGCCTTGGTAGCTCTGGTTTTGTGAACACAGAAAACTTTCCACCAGGCAAAAAATAGCATCACTGTCTGCAAAGGCAAGATCCCCGCAGCAGCTCCCACTGTATGCCTCTGTGGGAGCCCTGAAGTGGGGATGGCTGCTAGGGAGGGAACACACGACAGGTATGAAAGATCCTGCAAACTGCTGATTTGGCCTTAAGTTAGCCCAAAGTACAGGGAGAGCTGTCTCATGCAGAGGGAAAAAACATTGGTGTGTATCGTGCACAAATGTGCGTGTGATCACAGCTAAGCCATATGTGGTTACACCTTGAATATAGCATTTTGGGAGTTCTGATGCTAAAGTAAAGGGGACCGAAATGTACCACACCTTTCTTCGTGCAGCAGGGAAAACATGGGAATGGCTGCAAACAGGGAGAACAAACTGTATTTCCAGCAAGGACTGGGCAATTTAAGCTCAGGACTGAAAGCAGGAGGAATGTCTGTGTAGCAGTGCTGGCTAGGCCACTCCCTTTACATGATGCAGAGCCCTGATGCAGTGGTGATGGGCCAAGGGGGAGGACAATATCACTGATAAAAGGTAATAAAATGTTGCATTTTTTTTGTAAAAGACACAATTTCTCCTTGCAAGCCCTGGGCCACTGGAATATTGAAGCTGCTGGGCTGATCTCTTAGTGAAAGATGAACACAGAGCTGGTGGATGGAGACATCCTGATTGGGATAATGGCACCAATCCTGACACTACTGCATCCTGGATTCCCACTCCATTGGGTGCAAGCACGGACCCCACCAGCTGCTTTGCAACATCTTTGGGGTTAAGCCTCAGTGGTGCTTGGTATAGAGACTTCATTCTGCTGACGTTGGTGCTTATTAAACATAGCATCAGCATCTGTTTCACTGAAGGGAAACTGAGGTGCTGTGATAAGACAGGAAACGGAAAGCAAAATTCTGTGAGGTGCTCTGAGTGCCATCAGCTCATGAGAGCACTGCCTTCTGCAGATTGGGGTTGATGTGGAGCTGTCTCACTCAGGATTCTTGCCAGAGTGATGGGCTGTGGTTTTTGCAGAGCAAAGAGCAAAGCGCTTGTGAGAGGCAGGCACCTGTCAGCCTGCACTCCAGCCCTGTGGACCATTCCCCTGTGGAACTAGCATCAGCTACACAACATGAAAGAATAGGACTTAGGAGGAGGAGTGATGCTGCTTGTAAGCAGTTTGGCAAGAATTGAGTTCATATTTATGAGATTCGGGTAATGCAGATGTTTTGGCAAAGAGCAAAGAAGCTGCCTGCAGCTGGAGGAGCAGTGTGGAGGAGCTGTTTGGTTGCTGCGGCAGGGCAGTTCCCAGGAGCAGGATTTTTCAGGGCAACAGGCTGCCAAATCCCTTTCAAAGGTCCTTGCTCACAACCACATCCTCTGCAGGGGGTATCTCATGTCAGCATAAAATGAGATATAAGCAGCATCCTTACCATGCTTTGAAGGATGATTTTTGGATTCACCATCATTTTTTAGAAAAGGATTTGCAATGCTCTGGTGGTTTCAGTGGGCAAATGAGCTCAGAGTGTCCTACCCATGCTGGGCTCCAAATGATAAAGGAAAAATGCAGTGGGGCTTCTTGCTCTGGGCGATTTGGAAGGGGAATCTAGGAATGGTCCCAAACTGCAGCACCTCTGAAGCAACTGCTAACTGTGCAGTGATAAATGCAAAATATTTTGCAGGTCCATGCTGCCCATGGGTATCTGTGTAGATGCAAGATGCAGCACTGGTCCCAAGCATCACAAGGCCATAATTTTTAATTTTTCACTTTTTTAAGCTTATCATTTGGACAAGGTCAACAAATTCCCAACACTCACAGCTAATGGAGCTCTTGCAGCTCTCTGCTCCACCAGCTGACTCGGGGAAAAGTGGACACTGGGGGTCAGAGCTATGGGGCAGCTGTGGCTTGCCCCTGCAGTGCTGCACAACACCACCTTTGCAGCCTCGTCTCCTCTGTCCAAATCCTGCACTGCAGGACTTGGCCACATGTCATTGTTTCTAGCAAGGCGGATATCTGGAAATCACCATGTGCAGCGACTAGCAAAATTGAATTCCCCTGCAGTCACTAATTAGTTTTACCCCACACCCATAAATGCTCACCCTGCCCAGCTAGGTTGGCACTGGTGTCCTGCAGTGCCTGGTCCAGAGGCAAAAAACAAAACATCCCTTCTGGAAATGATTCCTCCCAAGGCATTTACTATCACAGAAGCATTTGGAGATGCCACAAGGCCACATGCTGGTCCTTGGTGCAGATCAGTGTTACCAATGGGAAGCATCTATGCAATGGGAGACCAGAGACACCTCTCTGCCCTGCTGGTAAATCCATACCAACAATTCTCTCCTCCTTGACACTTTCCAATATCCTTGCAGGAGGTCAGCCCCTTCGGCAACATTAGGCAATGCTCTTCCAATGCAAAACTCTATTTTCCAAACAGTTTTTGTAATGTTTTTTAAACATGGCTGGGTCATTTTGCTATTGCTGCTGCAGGCTGTTTGGGGTGGGGATAAAACAACAAAAAAAAAACAACACACACTCCCATTAAAAAAAAAAAAAACTAATGATTTTCTTCTCGCTTGCAAGGCAATTACTCCCACGCAGGAAAAAGGAAGCATACACTGACAGATACTGCAGCCACTTCCTTTAAAACTCGATAGCCAGTTTGCTTGGTGCAGGCAGAGGGGCAGAGAGCCGCTCTCGTCATCGCAGCTTAGTCGGCCCTGTGGACGGGTCTGGGGTGGCTGGGCCCCCTGCATCCTCACCAGCCCGTCCCTCTCTCCCCTGGCAGCCCGCTCCAAGAGCGTGATGAGTGGTGAGGCAGCAGGCGCCCGGCCAGGCTCCCCCAACCCGCTGGAGCGGCCCCTGAAGATCGGCTGGCTGAAAAAGCAGCGCTCCATTGTCAAGAACTGGCAGCAGCGGTACTTTGTGCTCAAGGGCCAGCAGCTCTACTACTACAAGGACGAGGATGATGTCAAGCCGCAGGTAGGATGAAGGCCGCCAGCTTCGCAGGTCCTCGGCCTGTTGCTTTCCACTGCCTTGCTGGGGGGAAATGGTTGGGAATAGGTCTGGAGTAGGGTTTTTAAGAGGTTTTATGCCTTGGGGTGGTAACAGAGATGAGATGTCCCAATAAGGTTCTTTGTCCATGCACTTAAATCCACACAATGCTTGCAGACCCTGCTAGGGCTGGGCCTGCACAAACCACTGCTCAGGGAAGGAAGGTGTGGGAGCACTCTGGCTGGGAAGACATAAGCTTCTTGTCCCAATTTATATGGATCACTTCTCAGGTTTTCAACCATTTTCTCCACACTGCGACTTTATTGATTTATTTATTTGAATTTCCACCACCTTTTCCTTGTTTTGAGAGTTTTCAGGGAAAGACCCTCCCCTTTGCCGGAAAAGCCATTCTCTGTAGAAGTTGTTACTGATAGCAAAAATAATCCCAAGCTGACAAAAGCTCGCAGGGGGGAGGCAGTCCTCAGATCCTGGGTGTGAAAGCACGAGGCTGAGGCAGTGGGGCACATATCCTATTTCTGTCTCTGTCCTTTTTTGGGGGTGATGGGGAGGAACTGTTTCCCTGGCTGTAAATGGGGTTGTAGAAACAGAAAGCTCTGCAGTGAAGCTTATTGCTATTCATGGCACTTTTGGGAGCCCTTGCCACCATCCTGGCTCATTTCACGCCCTGCTGGCCCCACCAACAATTTAGCTCAATGCAGCTGCAGTTCAGGCTGTTGGAGTGCTGACACCCAGACCCCCACTGCCCATGGAGCTCAGTGGCTTTCAGGAGGCAGAAATTACTGAGAAACCCCATTTCTGTGGCGTGGCCCTGCTTCCGGCCAGGAGGCCTCGATGCTGACTCATGCGCCCACTGTCCCCATGTCATCGGCTGCTCCCCACCCATCTCCGCCCCCGGGGACCGAGCCACCCAGCTCGGACAGGTCAATCTGGGGAAGGACAGACCACCAGAAATGGTTGTTTTCTGCCTTTTTATTTATTCCACCCCCCCCCCCCCCCCCCCCCCCCTTTTTTCTCCTTTTTCTTCTTTTCCTGCACTTCACTCCTGTCCTGTAAGCTTTTTGGTTTGGATTTTGGTTTTAAGTGACACTATGTTAAATGAACAGTTTTCCTGCTCCAGTGCAGTGGGAAGACAATGCTCTGGTTTATTGCCATGTTCCTTCTCCTTTGCATTTTCCTCCTCTAATTACAACAGGGGTTTAAAAACACAAGAGGGGGAGGAAAAAAGAAAGAGGGACAGAAACAGTTTTCTCATTCTGAGGATCACTTCATCAGAAAAAAATGGCATTTAAGAATTAGTGTTTGAAGTCCTTTTTAGCACCTCTCTCATGAAGAAAGACTGAGAGAGCTGGGAATGTTCAGCCTGAAGAAGAGAAGGCTCCAAGAAGACCCCGTTGTGGCCTATCCATATTTAAACGGGTCTTTTAAAAAGGATGGAGAACAACTATTTGCTTGGGCAGATAATAATATGACAAGGGGGATTGGCCTTAAACTAAATGAGGGGAAATTTAGATTAGACTTTAGGAGGAAATTCTTCACTCAGATGGTGGTGAGGCACTAGCACAGGTTGCCCAGAGAGGTTGTGGATGCCCCATCCTTGGAGGTGTTCAAGACCAGGCTGGATGAGGCCCTCAGCAACCTGATCTAATGGGTGGTGTCCCTGCCCAAGGCAGGGGCTTGGAACTAGATGATCTTTGAGTTCACTTCCAACCCAAGCTGTTCTATAATTCTATGATTCTATGGTATTTAGGTGATCTATCTATCTATCTATCTATCTATCTATCTATCTATCTATCTATATTTGCAAAGAGAAAAATTGCAATGAGAAACTGAGCTTCTGCAATCTGTTTCAAAGGAGGACTTTGATGCTCAGGGCTGACACAAAGCAGTGTCAGCCTCACAGAGATGGACCATGGGTATTTTCAGCTCCTGCTCTGCTTGATCCTAGGGCTGCCTGTCTCTCCAGGGAAGCACCATAAAGGAGGTGGCTGGCAACTCAGAGGATGGAGGGAAATTTATCTTCGAAATCATCCCAGGTGAGGATGCTTCACTCAACTTTGTTACCTGCTTTTGGGATGGACTGTTCACCCAAAATTGCTTGGGCAAGTCATTTTGCCTGCCTTTTTACTCCAACTTCTTTTCAATGCCTCCCCAGCATTGCATATGAAAGCTGATGTTGTCCTTTCAATTTTTACATGTCAGGATGTCCCATGCTGAGAAGCCTTCCCAGCCATAACATTAAGCATTTTCTATTCCCTTCTTGCAAAGCTTCAGCGAGGGTGAAACATAAGAGCACTGCTTCTTTTCACAGCCAAATAGACATTACTGGGGAAACTGGAAGCTAGAAACATTTAGCAAAGAAAACACCAAGTTGTCTTTTTTCTGTCCAATCCTCACTATATATTGCCTATAAATGCTTTTTGCAGGGATCTCTGGAGATCTGAACCGGGCAGGGCAGGACACCTGTGTGCTCATGGCTACTTCCCAGTCCGAGATGGAGGAGTGGGTTAAATCCATTCGACGGGTGCTGGGCTCAGCATCAGGAGGTAAAGGGGAATGGGAACAGCCCTCTGAGGGATGTTTTTTTAGTGTCTCATGCTCCGTGTTGCTTCTGTGCAAGAATTTCAAAGCTGGTCTCATAAATCCATGAAAATGGAAAGTGGAGCAGCAACTGTAACTTGTAATGCCTTGGAGGCCTTCCTCGAGGCTGGACCTCATGGTGTTGGGACTGCTGCAAACACAGGCAGAGTTAAGCAAATGGCAGTCAAGAGTGAATGAAGATTTCCAGTCTCCTTTCAACCTCTTTGGGGAACTTCCTCATTGACCTATTGACTTCAGAAAGTTTCGTTCCTGAGGACAGCTCCTATTCAATGTGTCAGGGAAAGGCACTGAAAAAGAATCTCATCTTTCGTTTTCCTTCTCTGCTTTTCCCCCAGCTTTTCTCATTCTGCTTAGCCCTCCTTCCCCACTTTTCTCTGCAAACTCTGCCTCAGACATGATTGACCACTCCATGTGCTGGCAAGGCTTGTGCTAATGGGATCCTTGCTTCCAAACCCTTGCACACTTGTTTGTGCCACTACTGGGTTGTGGTCATGGAGGGATAAAACATGAACTGATTGGAGAGGAGCACAGCTTCAATTTGCCACTGTGGGCGATCCCCGCAAAGGAAGCAGCTAAGCTTGCTCCAGCCACTTTCCCTATACAGATGAACTACTCCGACTTCCTATAAGGATGAATTATCCAGACTTTTCCTATGGATGATAAGCAACATCCACCAGAAAAAGCAAGGCTGAGAGCCCCATTAGCACTTTCACAAAAGAGATGGTTGTCCTGAACCTCTCCTCCTCTCTGTGTTTCACCTTTAAAATCATAGAATGGCTTGAGTTGGAAGGGAACTGAAGGATCATTTAGTTCCAACCCCCCTGCCTTGGGCAGGGACACCACCCACTAGATCAGGTTGCTCAGGACCTCATCTAACCTGGTCTCAAACACCTCCAAGGATGGGGCATCCACAACCTCTCTGGGCAACCTGTGCCAGTGCCTCACCACCATGTGAGTGAAGAATTTCCTTCTAACCTCTAATCTGAATCTCCCCTCTTTTAGTTTAAATCCCTTCCCCTTTCTCCTAACATTATCTACCCAAGTAAAGAGTCTTCTCCATCTTTTTTATAAGACCACTTTAAATATTGAAGGGCTGTGATGAGGTCACCCCAGAGATTTCTCTCCTCCAGATCGAACACCCCCAGCTCTCTCAGCCTTTCTTCATAGGAGAGGTGCTCCAGCCCCTTGATCATGTTTGTAGCCCTTCTCTGGACCTGCTCTAACAACTTGACATCCTTCTTGTTCTGGGGGCTTTAGACCTGGACACAGTACTCCAAGTGGGGCCTCACAAGGTCAGAGCAGAGGGGGACAATCACCTCCTTTGACCTGCTGGCCATTCCTCTTTTAACACGGTCCAGGATACATTTGGCCTTCTGGGCACACGCTGCTGACTCATGTTGAGCTTTTTATCCATCGGAACCCCCAAGTCATTCTCTGCAGGGCTGCTCTGAATAAATTCTTCTCCCCTCAATAAGTTCTTCTCCCAGTCTATGCTCATGTCCGGGATTGCCCCTGCCCAGGTGCAGCACCCTACATTTAGACTTGTTGAACCTCCTTAGGTCCTTTTGGATGGCATCCCTTCCTTCTACAGTATCAACTGCACCACTCAGCTAGATGTCATCTGCAAATTTGCAGAGGGTGCACTTGATCCCACTGCCTATGTCTTTGGTAAAGATATTAAACAGTACTGGTCCCAGGACAGATGCCTGAGGTACACCACTTGTCACCAGCCTCCACTTGGACATAGAACCATTGACCACCACTCTCTGGGCGTGACCTTCAAGCCAACTCCTTATTCACTGAATGGTCCACCTATTAAATCCACTTCTCTCCAGTTTGGAGACCAGAATGTCAAAGGCCTGTGTCAAAGGCCTTGCAGGAGTCCAGGTAGATGACATCGGTCGGTTTTTCTTCATCAACTGATGCAGTCCTTTCATCATAGAAAGCCACCAGATAGGTCAGGCATGATTTGCCCTTGGTGAAGCTATGCTGACTGTCCTGGATTACCTCTATGTCTTGCATGTGGCTTGACGTATCTTTCAGGAGGATCTTTTCCATGATCTTACCAGGCACAGAGGTGAGGCTCACTGGTCTGTAGTTCTCTGGGTCCTCTTTTCTACACTTTTTAAAAATGGGAATGATGTTTCCCTTTTTCCAGTCACCTGGGACTTCATCTGACTGCCAGGAATTTTCAGATATGATGGAGAGAGGCTTGGCAACTACATCAGGCAATTCCTTCAGGACCCTGGGATGCAATGATTTACATCATTTTGATAATGGTTGTGTCCTGTGCTGCAGCTGTGTAAGACGAGCAACAAGAAGCTCTGACCTCCTGTAGCTCCCACTTGAATAGAAGTTTGGATGCTGTTTTCATTTGTAGTCCAAATGTTTTCTGCCTCTAAACTGAAGTGTGCTGTGCCTCAGGGAAGACAGCTTTACTCTTCTGAAATTAGGATGGCCTGAGCCAGAAATGTTCAGGATGTTGCCCCCCCTGGCTTTAATATTTCATACCAACTCCACATCTGATCCTTGCTTAAACTTTGGAGGCTGACCCGTCTTCTAGCCTGTTAAAGTGATCTTATATGATGGAAAATGTGAATTTACAGTAGTACAGAGAGCACTGAGGATAGCAGAGAAGTCAGGCTCTACAGAGCTGCACTTCATGTTGATACAGAGATGCACAGACACCAAAAGTTCATGCTGTAGGTTTTTGGCTTCAATGCAAGCCAATACAATGTGTGCTTTTAAAACAACGCCCTGCACAGCAGAGGTTTTGGCAGGAGCTCACCTGGAAGCCACTCTGCGTGAGCCAGCCAGTTGTGAGCTTGCTGCACACAATCATGTCAAGCAGCTGCAAAGTGTGAAGCAGCATCAAAAACAGCTCCAAAATCTTGGGTCCAGGAGCGGTTCTGCAGGGCTGGCTACCACCCTGCAATGACAGCCACCTTCTGGGTGGGCATCATGTGGGTACGGGGAGGTTTCCTGAATCCAGCCACTCTGCCAGCTTGAAGTTAAATGAGCAATTCAGAATCAGCTACCACAACAGAGGGCAAAACAAACAAACAAACAAACAAATTTAAAAAGCCATATGCTTTTATTGTACACAATTGACAAATTTATATACATTATTTAAAATCTTAAGCAAGTCTCATATAAATGAAAAACCCCCACTACTGGGCAGGTGCAGACAAGCTTTGTGGTTCCAGATGAGGGTGTTTACTTGAATTTTCCTGGTCTGGAAGATCCACCAGGATTATTTCAGCCTTCAGAGCATGAGGTGAACACACCACAGGCACTGCCATGGCAAAAATATGGTAGAGGACCATAGGACCCTTTGCCATTACCTCAGAGCCAGTTTGAGTTGGGATTCCTGTGCTGTTACCATGCCCCAGGCTCTGAGGAGGAAGAGCTGGGATGCAGGATGCTGCCTTCCCACCTTTAAGCTCTTTTGCTGCGAGTTTGGGAGGAAAAAGCCCTTGCTCCGAAGAAAAGGTACCACCCGCTGAAAACACTGCTTTTCTTTGCACTGGGGAGTTCTGAGAGGGTGAGGAGAGAGGGGAGGGGGAAGGAAAGCAGTGAAATCAGTAGGACTTCTAGCCCCACATCTCTGCCAGACTCCTCTTCTTAATTCCTAGTGGTTTCCTGGGCTTTGTACATCCTTCAGGTTTGCACAATGTGCTCGCTTTCCCTCCATCACCAGCCTTTTTGCTGTTTCTGCCTCTCTGTCAGCACCCTGCTTTGAGGAAGGCAAGTGGCATGGTGTAAAATAAGAAAAAAAAATTTAAAAAGCAATGGTCATGGCTTGCTTTTAATCATTTTGAGAATGTAATTATTTGGAGGAGGTTTCATTTTGCTATTATTTCTTTGAAAGAATTTCTGTTCCCTTCTGTCAGCTTGTACTACTTCTGCAGCTCTTCACTGTTAGAAAGAAAGGCAGGTGCTGCTGTCGCCTCTGCACCTGATGCATGGCAGTGAGTAACTCACCTTTAGCAAAGCTGTTGACCTCCTTTAACTCCAACGTCCTTTTCCTAGCGGTGTTTGGCCAACGCTTGGCAGAGACCATGGCCTATGAGCAGAAATTTGGGCAGCACCAGGTGCCCATCCTGGTGGAGAAGTGTGCTGAGTTTATCCGGGAGCACGGCGTGAGTGAGGAGGGCATCTTCCGCCTCCCTGGCCAGGACAACCTCGTGAAACAGCTCAGGGACGCCTTTGACGCCGGGGAAAGGCCATCATTTGACCGGTAATGCTGGATTCTTCCTCTCCTACTCAGCTAGGTCTAATGCACCCCAGTATCTGGGAAACAGCAGCCTAACCCCTTTGCAAGAGCCCAGCAATGCCCTGGTGGAAATTTGGACCCTCCAGAGGGGCTCAGCACAGACAGAGGGTTCAGCGGACACCTCAAAAAGCAGGACTGTGATAAGAGATTTACAGAAATCTTTGAGGAGGAGTTTAGGGACACTCAGTCCCCCCACAGTAGCATTCCCAGGACCAGCCAGGAAAGGAGACAAAGGGAAGAGCCTACATAGCCCAGGACAGCGGTTTGAAAGGAGAGCAAGAGAACAATTGTTCAGGGAAGACCCTATAGCTCACAGGAGAAGTCATTTCTTTCCCTGCCAACCAACTGGCACATTTTTCTCCCATTGCCTTGCCCTGTGACACCATGCAGAGGTGAGAGGGAGATTTTGGCTGTTGTGAAGGCTGATCCCTCCCGATTCCCTTCCTCTACATGGCTAAGAAGAAAGAACAAACCCCCTAAAGCCAAGAGAGCTGCCCATCACTGCCTGTAGGTCTCAGGGAGGCTCTGACGAGAGGTGTTTGTTGCTATCATACTCTATGCAAAGAAGAAGGGGAAAAAGAAGAAAAAAAAGCCACCCACAAACAGCCAGCCCTGGTGCACCTCTTCATAAAGCTGTCCCTTGATTGCTCACTGACCTGCTGCACCTGCACTGTGTCATTGTCTCTAAGGATGTTTCCCTCCTCCAAGCCAGACCCTACCATGTGCTTTTGTCCATGGTTGTAGGAGGTATTGCCCTGTGTTCCCCATTCACCCATGTGGTTGCTGCAGGGCTTTGATCCCCACTTTATGCTGGTGACAGCAGGGAGCCCATCTCTGGGTCAGCTGGCAAAGACCAGGGCACCCAACAACA
Source organism: Aythya marila (assembly GCF_965140915.1). Taxonomy (NCBI): domain Eukaryota; kingdom Metazoa; phylum Chordata; class Aves; order Anseriformes; family Anatidae; genus Aythya; species Aythya marila. Next base: position 5,526,751 of record NC_139067.1, on the reverse strand, counting down.
GGCACCCCCCTCCTTTTTTGTGAGGAGTTTGCCTAAGCAGAGGACAGGGGCCATATCTCTGTGCACCTGTCCCCAGTCACAAAACTTTTTCTGTTTTTACCCTTGTTTATGCAGCTCTGTTAGGAAAAAAACACAGCACTTTTACCCATATAATCTGTGTGCCGTGCAAGGCAGAGCCATATCTGCTTTGCAAGTGTAACCAACCCAGCCCTTGTTTTTGCAGCTTTTTTTATTTTATATTTTTTTATTTTTATTTTTTTTATTTCTTGTTTTCTGTGTGCCTGAGTCCTGTTGCAACCTGTACGGGGGTCATAGGAAGGTGAAGCTTTTATTTTTTTTTGCAGAACCGTGTTTTGCAGCAGGGCATGGCAAGGGAGGTTGGCACTTCTCCCAGCACCATACCATGTTAACCCTGTGCTGCAGGGCTTGGGATGAACATCACTTTGGTATGACAGTGTGATCACAACCCCTGTGCACTTCAAACAAAATGTTTCTGTAGTAGTGAGGTGGGAGTTAGGAAGGCCAACAAAAGGGTTTCCATCAATGTGACTGCTGCAAGATGCTAGCTTTGCAGCCAGTTTGGGTTTGCACAGGCACATTTACATGCACAAGCATGGCTCAGCTGCGTGGGGAGAGTTAGAAAACTCCTGGTGCAGCTCAGACATCAAGGATGCCTAAGGCTATATATATGTAGGCCCTACAAAAATACAGCTCTGAAAAAATTATGCCATGAGTATGTGGGTTTGTTAAAAAATCATAGGATTTAAAAAACCTAAAGCAATCCTAAAAATAAATGACCTGGGGGATTTTTGCTAGAAGTTTGTAACAGTTTAGCAACTTCAAGGTAGGTCAAATTAGAGGCTTACAATCTTGACAGTGTCCTTTTGACATAATGTAAACTACATGGTATGCAAAGCTGCAAACATCTGGCCCAGCAGAACATCTTCAGTAATTGCTGTCAATCTTACAAACCCCAGGCAAGCTTCGCCAGCTCCGTGCAGAGCAGGGAGTGCCTGCCAAGCATGTGAACACCAGACGGTGTTTGCATGCAAACCCTCATGAGTCAAACACAGGCTGGGAAGGCTCAGCCTGGGTATGAGCACTGGGGACCTGCAGCAGAGAAAATCTCCACCAAGCATTTATTTTCCTGCCAACTGGGGACATTCCCCAGCTTGGGGTGCCCTGTGAGTCTCCCCCAGCTTGCTTTGGCTTCCCTATTTACAGTTCTCTGCCTCCTGCATCTGTATACAGAGCTTAAATACAGTCCCCTGCTCCTGGGGCAGTGTAGGGTTTTTTCACTGTCTGGGTCTGATTTTGATGTGTGTGGCTCTCACAGGGACACCGATGTGCACACCGTGGCCTCCCTGCTCAAGCTCTACCTGCGGGAGCTCCCCGAGCCAGTTGTGCCCTGGATACAGTATGAAGATTTCCTGCTGTGTGGCCAGGCACTGGATGTGGATGAGAGAAAGGTACAGAGCTGCATTGGTTTCTCTCCTACTGGCCTTAAAATGAGCTGCAATTGTGAGCTGGAGTTGCAGAGTGCATATTTAGCTGTCCATTATTAGCTGTGTAATTACCGAGCTTGGAAACCTGAAAAAAAAAATTTGAAAAGGAAAAAATCTCCCCATGCCAGTGGAATTTCCCAACTTGGAAACATGGGTTTATCAATTTTAAAACTCAAATTTCAAAAACAGATCTGAGAGCTACTCCACAGCATTTTTCATTTGCCCCTCGCAGCAAACAGCAAGTGTGAAAGCCAACAGAGAAAGGAAATGGTACCTCCTGCAGCTGCTGTTGGCCTGAGCTGAGAGTGGAGGTGGCAGAGGGCTACAGGCAAGAGCAAAGACAGAAGTGGGGGTCTGGGAGAGGACTGCAGGGGTGAGAAGCAGGTGGGAACTGTCTCTTCCTAACATTGTGTTTTGGTGGAAAACAAGCCACACCTGCTGTGAGAAGGTGCTCAGGAATCCTGTGCACAGGAAAATAAGATGGATACCATCCCCAGTCAATTGAGGTCTGTGAGCTGCTATGTTCAGCCCTGTATTTCAAGGGTAAATGTCTCTTGTAGTTTGTTTCAGTTTAGGATATTTGGAGTTAAACATATCCTATATGTTCCTATACAAGAAATGGGAGGCCATTAGGTGTTTTCCCAGGTGCTCAGCACTCACTGTTGGGCTGGAGGGGACCTGTGCCAGGTCCCCTTCACTGCCAGGCAGCAGCAGTGGGATGCCTCTTCCTGCTGAACAGTGTACAAATGCGTCAATGTGTCTGTGCTGGGTCACTTAAAGAAATGTCATTGCCACGATTTCACTTCCAAGGCAAGCAATTGCCAGGTGAGACCGTACAGGGATGGCTGAAGCAACAAAGAGCCTCTCTTAAATCCTTGTACACCTGTGAATCTTTACAGAGCTATTCCTTAACTTGCATTTAGGGTCATCAGGAACTTCTGGAGCAACTGTCCCTCCTTCCCAGAGACAACTACAATCTCCTCAGCTATATCTGCAGGTCAGTCCTTTGCATAAGGTATAAAGAGCTCAGATTTGGTGTTGGTGAGAAGAAATATCATCCCAAATTGAGGCTGAGACCTCAAGTGAGACCTCTTCCAAACTGTGCTTTGGTTCCCTCCTGACTTTTGTTAAGGGAGAGTTTCAGCCATGGGGATAAAAACCTCAATGATGTCTGAGCAAAAATGCATAGCCTGTAAACCTCAGACTTACTTATGTACCCCTGAGAATAAAAATCAGGTGTAGTTGTTTTTAGACAAAGCCTTGCATAATGAAACAGTCAGGTTTCACCCAGCCTGGCCCCGGGTGAGGTGTGATTTCTCTCTTATTATTAAATATTAGACTTTTTCCCCCCTCTACTGTTTGCATTTTTTAGGGGTGTGCATATCATCACATGGTGGTTTTCCTACTGGCACCAATTAGACCCAGCTCCAGCATGCAGCTGTAGATCACTTATGTGCTTCTGTCCTGTCCTTGGGATTTAGAGGAAGAGGACAGATTAATTCAGGATTTTATCCCAGTGGATGTCTAAGACTTTTTTGCAGAGTCTTTCTTTTCTGACTGGAAATGTTTGCCCTTGGATTCTGGCAGATTTCTACATGAAATACAGTTAAACTCTAGTGTCAACAAGATGAGTGTGGATAACCTGGCAACAGTGATTGGAGTGAACCTCATCAGACCCAAGATAGAGGATCCTGCAACTATTATGAGAGGTAACAGGGACTCCTGGAATAATTGGCACAGAAGCACCTGATATGTTGAAGCATTCGGTTGCATCCGCAAACTTAAAATTAAAAAAAAATCTAAGGTAGATCCCTGGTTATAAGCCAGACGTGCCTGAGTACAGTAAGTACTACAAGGTAGTGTAAAGCTAAGGACTAGTTAGGCTGTAAATGTGTTTGTGGAGTCAAAAACCCTTTTGCACTTTTAGTCGCACTATTTTCCCCATAGGTTTCAAACAATTCAGGAATTTGCTGAAGTCTCCTTTCTTTTGCTTAGAGCAGAGAGGTGTGAAATTCTTAGAGAAACAAAGGAAGCTCAAATAAACTACTGCTTGGTTTAGCCAAACTCTCATCCTGTGGGCATGGACTGATGTAGCCAAACTAAGAGAATTATTCTGAGGCCAAAGACTGCTCTGATTTACAGGCACGGTGGTAATGATACTGTACATCACATGCAAATTGTCCAGACATTCATATACGTGTTGGTATAACTGATGCTCTTAGTTTGCTTCTTGAGCCAAAGCAACACAATTTGTATTTTGTTACAGCTGAGCAGACTCTCAGCTGTTTTGGTGTGACATAAAATTCCCTCCTTTTATTTGGTTTTATGATCATGGTCCTTGTGTTCACCTGCATTTCTATGTGCATATTCATTCTGGACACTAGAAAGACTGACCACGAAACACAGCTGTGGGTGGCAAAAAGCCTGTAACACTGGGTTTTCTCCTAATGTGTCCCTGACTTCTTCCAGGCACACTGCAGATCCAGAAAGTGATGACTGTGATGATCAGTGACCATGCAGACCTCTTTCCCCCATCCAAGGATGTGCTGCCCTCCCCACCGACCCAACAAAATGACAAGAAAGCTCCCATCCCACGCAGCTCTGTGGGCTGGGATGCTGCAGAGGACATCATTGTGCCCAGGGCAGACAGCTTGATCCAAAGGCAAACAGTAAAGGTAGAATTTTGGAGAATAAAACATGAATGCAATGAATGGCTGACTGATGATTATGGGATCTAATGGGTCAGCAACCCACTAAGAGTGCTTGCTATAAATAGGGTAAAGAACTGTAACTGTCATCCCTGGTAATACAAGTTCTTTCCTGGAAAACAAGTTCATTCCTGTGGAAAACTTACTGTTCTGGAAAGAATGATTTTTTTAGCTAACATCTTTTAGCTAAAGGAAGAATAGATGAAACCTTTTCTGTTCATGCTGATAAAGTGAAAACTTTGATGGTTAAAGGCTTTTATCAGAAAGAAATAATCTCTGCAGAAAGCTCTTCATAATGGAAAACATGGTGCAACTCAGAATAATAGTATCAATGAATTGTGGAATCACAGAATCACAGACCGGTTTTGTTTGGAATGTACCTTAAAGCTGATCTAGTTCCAAACCCCCTGGTGTGGGCAGGGACACTAGACCAGGTTGCCTGAAGCCTGGCCTTGAGCACCTCCAAGGATGGGGTATCCACAGCTTCTCTGGGTAACCTGTTCTGGTGCCTCACTGGCCTCTCAGTGATGAATTTCTTCCTTATGTAATCTAAATCTTTCTTCATTTTTTAGTTTAAACCATTACCCCTTCTTCCATCACTACACTTCCTTGGCAAAGAGTTCTTCCTCAGCTTTCCTATAAGCCCTCTTTATGTACTGGAAGGCTGCTATTAGGTCTCCCTGGAGCCTTCTCTTCTCTGGGATGAACAACCCCAAATCCCTCAGGCTCTCTTCATACGAGAGGTACTCTGGCCCTCTGGTCATCCTTGTGGCCCTCCTCTGTATCCATTCCAACAGGTACATGTCTCTTTTGTACTGGATGAAATACAGGAAGAGAGCAGAGTAGAGGGGGAGAATCACTTCCCTCCACCTGCTGATAAAAGTAAATATTTATGGAAAACTTGTGGCCATTCTTGTTGGCATGTTAAAACATCATTTGTGAATATTGTGGTCTCAGCAGTCACTGCCCACAAAACAGGATGAGGCTGTCCTAATGCCACTGCTCTATTTTTCAGAGAGACAACCTGAATGCCAGCAGTGCTCCCAGACTGGCTGTCAGCTCAAGTGCACCCAGTGAAGATGATGGCATGCAACCCTCCAAAGATACACTAGGAATATGGAAAGCACAATCAAGGAAAAGAACTCAAACTTTACCTAACAGGAAATCTTTCCTGACAGCTGCTTCTCCGGGGGAGAAAGGCAACAATGACAAAAATGACATATTTGCGAGTGACTTTTGGAAAGGCTCCCCAGGGAGCAGCATGCGCTCTGTAACCTCTGAAGGACATAAGAGAACATTATCCCATGATCTTTTCAAGCTGCTTGATCTTCACCGGGCTTCAACTTACGACAATGTGCCTACTTCTCCAGCAGAAAGTGGAGAAGGCAGCAGCTCCAGCCCCATCCCTGCGAGCAGCAGCTCTGATAAGGAATTCCAACCCTGCCCTAGTCCCAGCCACCAGTCAAAGGAGCCGTCCAATCCTGCCAGCAGCCCTGCTGAGGTCTCCCAGCTTGATCCAGAAAGCAAGGAGTTTCTGCAAAACACGATCCTGAAGCTGGAGAAAGAAATGGAGGCACAAAAAAATGACTATGAGGAACAAATTAAAAGGTAATGTGCTGCAGTGTGCTGCCTTGGGGGGAGTATGAAGTCTTCAGCTGATATTATTACAGCAGCAGTGTTGCACAGGATTATTTACCCATACAGTATATAATAGCAATGACTAATGGTAAAATACGGTCTTAAAGTATAGTATCTAAAATTCAATGCTCATGTGCTGTACTTTCATGACAGAGTTGTTAATGTTAGTATGTTATTGCAATGCTGATACTCCATAGTTCTTTTTATACCACTGTCTGTAATATTTCTGCAATATTTACATCATTATAATTATTGTAGTACAATATTGTGCCATTTTACTATCTAGAATTAGTAACAGTAGTATTACAGCATCAGATGGTTGAATACATCATTGTTACTATAGCCTCGCATATTGTTAGCATATTATTATATCTCACATGATTTATTGCATTGTCTGATGTAGCCATTGCTTGTCAAGTGGTCAGATCACCTCTGTCTCGCTTTATTGCTTACTGGCATGGAGGTCAGACTCCCTGAGAGCCAAATGATGAATTCCCAGTGCTCTTCTGATCCAATCCTTTCATACTCTGTTTCTCTTTTCAGCCTCGAGAAGGAAAACTATGAAGTCTGGGCCAAGGTGGTGAGGCTGAACCAGGACATTGAGAGGGAAAAGAAGAAGTCTGAGGAACTGGAGCTGAAGCTCATGAACTTGGAGCGTTCACGGGAGGACTTGGAGAAGAAAAACAAGGTGCTTGAGGAGGAGATAAAAAACATTGCTAAATCCAGGAGCAAAAATGATGCCAAAAACAACTAGGTGAAGACACTCAGCTGGGCACAAACATAAAATGCAGCTGTATGAATCCAAAGAAATTGCCAAGCAGGATCAGAACCAGGGACTTGTATTGTCCAATGTCCTGCTACTGACCTTGGGTTGGTGTAGAGGATGGAGCCCAGAAGTTAGAGCATACTTTAGGCTCTGAAACAGGAAATTTCAAAAATATCGTTTAGCTTTTTTTGTGTGTTTTTTCAACTCCTCTTTTGGCTGCTCAACTTACCTGCAGAACTGGCCAACACCTCTTGCTGCTCAATCAAAATATCTTGGATGCAGGTTAAGGATACATGATGGCTTTATAAAAAACACAAAAACAAACAAACAAAAACCATCAAGAGTCCTTATTGTCAGCCAGCTGGCTCTTTGTTGGAGACACCAACAGTGCTTCTGAGTGGAACAAAGCACCCATAAATCCTGGATTTGGGCAGATGGAAAAGCCCCAAGGTCTAGGGTGGCACAGCTTGTCTCAGTGTCCCTGGATGCTGTGTTGCAAATGCTGTCAGCAAAGAAAACGAAACATTTGCATTAATACATGCACTCGATTATTGCTCTTATAGAGCAAGAGATGCCTAGCCAGCCTATCAGGTCCACCAAGAAGTCTCATACTGCATCACTTGATGTGCTCTGCCATTGATATCAAGGCTCCGGGTGTAAAATCACAAAAATTGCAAAAACCTCATTAGTTAAATGGTTGCTCAGTTATTTTAAGTCACTGGTCCTTATGGTCATTTGTATATAGATCCAGCACAGCTGCTGTCGAGACTTTGGTGAGCAGTTTCACACATCTATACACAGAGTTCTTTGTGCAGCAAGAGTCTACCAGCAACTTTACTCGGTACAGAAAATGGATCTTCTGCCATTTCACTGGCAGTTTTCACACAAAAATAGATCTCGATTTATTTCCTGCCTCTGTTTTCATTTTTCATTATTTCATCATTGTAGAATAGAATTCCAATGGCCACCTCAGTGGAAACCTGGGTTTGCAGCACAGCAGTGATACTGGATCTCTCTCCATCACTTGCTGCTGTCAGCATACGAACTAATTGAACCCACAGGTCTCATGGTGCAGGTTTGGCAAACTGTAAACCTGTTGCTTTGGCTGCTTGTTTTTCCACTCTCTGCAAGGACTACAATGCTGCTGAAGCTTTGGTGTAGGAAAGAAAATAACAGGACTCTGAAACCCTTCACTTATTTATGTTCAGAAGGGTGACCCACAATACACAGCCTTAGCCCAGCCATCATGGGAACAGAAAGGGGATCTGCAAGAGTTTTGAACCGAGACTTCTAGGACCAAATACATGCTTCTGTGCCAAGCACAGTGGGAGTTAATGCAACAACATTGGATTACTGTTACTGAGGACTTGACATGAAATTTCTGCTCAAGGCAGGATGCAGACCTGCTTGGCAGAGCCTGCATGAGAAAAAAGGACTGGAGAGTGAAATGGATGCAGAGAAAACTATGTTAAAAGAGGTAGATGGGAGTGGGAAAATGTTAATAGAGAATAAAAGTCAATATTGGGTATACTGCACTTGCTGCTGTCAGCCTTGCTGTGGGGGAGTTGTGTAGACTAAATCAAGCCCAGTTCCTTAGGCTTAAGCTTAGACTCAGTTGTCTGCTTTGAATCCACCCTTGCTCAGCCATGGATGAAAAGTACAGTTAAAGGAAAGGTTTGTGGAAGTTGAGCTGCATTTAGGAGTGTGAACTATAACAAGCTCATTTCAGCAATAAACTCTGGGTAGTTTTCCTTTCCTTAGGATCCCCAGAGACTACACAGCTCCTAACTTCCCTGCCTTCAAACCATTTCACCAGGTAATTATTTTTTTTTCTGGAATCCAACTTGGGATGACTGCAAAATCACAGTGCCTTCCTCCAAATGGAGGGGTTCCTGGTGCAAACTGACCCACAGTCAAGGTCATCTGCTCTTGCAATGATCAAACCTTATAAAAAAGTTTCAGATCTGAAACTTGACAATTGGAGATCTCAGCAAGGATCACAGTAGCCCTTTGCATTGGTCAAGTGGGGCTGGTGCCCAGAGCCTTTTGGAGGGATGGGCTTCATGAAGAAGACCCCAGGGAGGACAATGCAACCTCCACAAGGCTTAATCACCTTTAAAGCTGAGCTATCCAAGCCTCACTATCATATTGCCCATTGCTTGCATGCCCTGCATGCTATGGCATCCCAAGACAACACATTTCTTGCATCTGCAAGAACTGCATTTCACGCAGTTTCTTTCCGGCATCTCTACTACCATAGGCACTGCAAGTCACAGTCCCCCCATGCACCTATGGGACCCATGTCTGACACTCAGATTAAGAGGTTTCCAAAATGCCCATGAGATATATTTCACTTTCCTTCATTTCAGAGTAACTTGCTCCCATTCATAGTTGTTTTCTATGTGATTTTAGATGACCTTGAGAGTTCTGCTTCAGTGTTTAAGTAATTTTTTACTTTTATAGGGATCTTGTTAGTAATCTGGCCATGAGGCTCAGAAGCCATTTAGAGAGACACTTCTCTATCGGGTCTAGGAGAAGCGTCAGGAGCATCTGGGCTGGAAATGCCACACGCTCCTTTCTGTGAAGATCAAAAGTGTGAACAGGCAAATAATTCCTTCATGGCTCACAGTAGACCATAATGACGTGAAAAGGCTTGGCTGCGGCTCAGAAGTCTCTGCGATTAGGACAAGTGCACGTTAATTTAGTATAAACTGCACATTCCTCCACTTCCGCTGCAGATAGGCAAAATAACCTTTATCAAACCACATCTGTTTCTGAAGAGCAGAGTAACTTCTTTGAAGATATTCTGCCCATTAAAAATTGAAGTGTTTATAGTGGCCATATTTAAAAGATAGACTTTCCAATGAGGTCAGGTGGTCTGGAAATTCCCAAGTGCATAGGGGAAGCAAGCAGCCTCTGGGAAGCAACATGGGCATCTTATGAGCTGGTTATGTGAGATAAGGACTTATTTTTATTAAAAAAAAAAAAAAAGTAGGCTTTACCAGTAGAAGGAGATAGCAATGTGTTTAGAAAAGCACAGACCTGCCCATGTGGACAGACCTGTGGAAATTTTGCAGTCTCAATGGCACATCCATTCTGCTCAGCCACACAAAACCCAGAGCCACACCTTAACACTGGCAATACCCAAATACTGCTCTGGATTTCATGCATTTCCAGAGCTTCTGTTGGGGACACCAGAACATGAGATCTCCAAAAACTGACTGATGCAAGGCCTAGATTTGCCTCCTCCTTTTCTTTTTGCAGGCTAGCCCTGAAACCTTTTAGGGAAGGAGTAGCAGAGAATGGCTCTTCTGTTCCCAAAGCAGGGGTTGCTGCTCCTCTGTGCTGCAAAGGACATTAAAACACTCACAGAGGGTCGCTTAGGGGATGCTTTTTACCTCAGCAGGATTTAAGCATTGATTCTGGAAGTGTGAAACTGGTACTGTCATGTAAAAATACATAGATACATACATATACATATATATATGTATATATATACTATAAAAGGATAAGGATAAAGAATAAATCCAGTAGAAATATCTATTTCAGTCCTGTCCTGAGCATCATAGATTTGGAAAGTTGCTTCACCAAAAAGGCTTTTTTTCTTTTTTTTTCTTTTTTTTTTTTTTTTTTTTTTTTTTTGCCCCTTTAGTCCTTGCATGGCACAGCCATAGGTCACAAGAACATCCCCTTCAAGGAGATGGGAGAGCATTAAGGATAACCACAAAACACCTATGGAGTTTTCCTTTCCCTTTACATGTGAAAAGTATTTACAGATTAGAGCAGATCTGAATGCATCTCGAGCTGCTAAACCATGCATTATGGAGTGGAATCATGTCTTATAGGACATAATTTTAGTCCTGCCCTCATTGTCTAGGATTCTTTGCCTTAGAGCAAAAATCTATTTTACCCTTCTTAGGTATTTATCGTATGCATTTAGTAATTCACTTCATTGTATCCAGGCATTTGGTAGGCGTGAGGCAAGAAAGTAAAATTATCCTTCCCACACTCTTTTCTTTGGATCCCAAGCCAGTCACACTTATGCTGACTTATCCCCTCATACTTTATCAAAATCACATTTTTGGCATGATAGTAACTTTCTTTTTTTAGCTTGGCTACTGCAGAAAACCGCAAGTTTGTAGTGGGAGGAGAGGTGGACGTGTGGGAAAAGTGTCCAGCCATTATTCAGGGTGTCTTACACAAACGGATGAAAAACAGCAAGAACATGTTGTTCTCCCCAGGAATGAGAGAGCAACATACATCCTTCCCATAAATGGGAGCTGAATGATACCCCTAAAGCAGGCTGCGTTTTAGAATAAAAGACTGTCTAATTGAAACTTCTTATAAAAATAGCTCTTCAGAAAAGTGGGGAGAACGAAAGTCCACAGGCCTTCAGCCAAGCCCTGGAAGCAGTCGCACCACCTCTCTTTCTCTGTGTTTTCCTGCCACCTTGCTGCAGCACAGGGGTGCTACGGAGCAAGACTGTCCTGGCCTGGAGGAACAGCAGCCTCCAAGAGGCTTTGTCACATCCTGACAAAGTGAAGGCCAAAAGGGGGGCAGAAGGAAACAGCCAGGGAAGAGATGGAGTGCTCCTTTGGAAAGTCCTCATCTATTCTAGCATGAAAATCCTGCAAGTTTGGGTATTCCTACTTATGCAAGCAGATCAGTGCCCCAAGTGCTCACATGATGAATACTGCAGAGAAGCTCCAGCTGGGACAGTTTCTTCCACTGCGTGCATGCTCTCCACCAGGATTCATTTACCATTCTGGTTGTTGTCCTATACAAGATTTTTATCCATAGGTAATTCCCATGAACAGAAGTGCTTAGCAGCTGATTGGGAACTTGATGTCTAAAGAAATATAGCTTATAATTTCAGCTGAATACACTGTCCAGGTAACAGCCTGAATGATGTGGGTTTGGGTGCTAGGCTCTGGAGCAGAGCAGAGAGGACTGCCACTTGCGAGGTACCAGGGCGTGCTCAACCTCAGGCACACAGCCTACCAAGCTGAAAGACCCAACAAGCAGAGAGCTCAGTGAGAAGGAAACATTCTGCTTACTCCTTGAGTCCGCTATGAATGGAGGATTCAAAAAAGCCATTTTTCATGCATGGCCCTGTCTGAAAAGTCCTGCTGTACCCCATGTGCAGCCAGCTCTGGTGAGCCCCGTCAGCGGCCGCTGGTGCAGCTTCTGAAAATTTGCTTTATCACGTGTAAAAACACAATGTGATATTTTGGCCTTCTTAACACAACACACTGATAACAGGAACTGGGAACAGGGGAACATTCTTTTAATCTCATCAGCTGGCCGGGATGCTGTTTGCCACGTCCAGGGAGCTATTTCCAAATGAGTGTATTTATAAACCAGCTAGTGAGGTGAGGGGCAGGGTTTGACCTCTTGTTAATGAAATAAAGATAAGCATCAGCTTGGCATCTGCTTTCTGACCATGTGAGAAGTTAATTTTTCCTTTCCATAGCAGCGTTGTCCTGTTTCATTCCTCACCTCCATGATAAGGGTAGGCACAGGCTGCCATCCAGCCTGAGGCTCCCCATGATCTCTGCATGCTCTAGATGAGGTCTGCACTTGATCCCAAGGTCCAGTGCAGGTTTTGAGACTGTTCCATGACACCTTTACCCTGCCTGTCCCTTCCCAGAGCTCAGGAGATAGATTTTTCTACCACTGCCAAGAGTTTCCTTTGCACGAATCCACCTTATTGAAGCTGCTAAAAATCTGGTGCTCATTTTAAGTGCTAAACTCTGTGGAAATGTGAATCCAAAAGGAATGAGGAAATCAACCAAGCATCCCTAGGACAGTTGTTCCCACAAGAACACAGGCCACACTGAGGAGAGAAAGTTCAAACGCGCACTGGAAACTTCTGTTTTCATACCCTAAGAAAGGAGGTTTCCATAGGGGGAGTGGGAGCATCCTGATCCCTTGCTGCCTTCCTCCTATCTGATGTAAATAAAGCTGTGTAAACAAGTCTGAAATGGGGTTAAATCACATCTAGAGATTGCAGAAGACCTGGAATATGGGCTTAGAAAAGCATGAGCACCATAGGACTGGATCTTTCCTCTAGCTGGCAGTGATAGAGAATTGGATTATGGTCAAGGATAGCACAAGAATTTATGGAAAAGCACCAAGAGATTAAATTGCTGCCATCCACTCTGATCTGCTTCTACTTACTCAAATTAAAGTTACTCAAATTATAAATTTCACTAACAATGGCAAGCAGAATCACAGCAGACTCTTTATTGCATTTTATTAGGCTGCTCAGAAACCACATACAGGAACTCTGGCTGGGACAAAGCTCTCTGGCATCTTATCACAACATGGGGCTATAACATGGTGGAAATCTATACTGTCTTTATGGAACACTGGTGTAGGGCTAAAACAATGAGATTGCTTTTTGCTTGACCTTCCATGTATCCTAGCTCCATATCCATTTAGCTTCAACATGGGCAAGCAAGGAGACCATTGCCATGAAGGTGACAAGGCAAAGGAATTTGGAGCAGAGTGCTCAGTGATCACCATTTGAGCCAAAATAATGAGGTCTTCTGCCTTGATGAAAGTAGAGCCATTGAGGCAATGGATTTTTTTTTCTCCAAAACTCAACACAAATGTCATTATTTGAAAGCTTCTGAAAATGTTTGTAGAGCACATATGAAGCAGAGTCATACAAAGACTTGGGAGTCTTGAAGCCCAATCTATTCTATAAATATTTTGGTCGGTAACTATATTGCTGATCTTGCCAGATAACCCTTCCTTCTATTAACTTTATACTAAAGATTTTAGGCCAGAAGAGTTTACAACATCGGTGTCTGTGGTGAAGACACTGATTTATTCCCTGAGACTCAAATGATGCAAAAGCGGGATGTTTACAAGCAGAGGATGGAAGTGCAACTCAGATGTCCACAGAGGTCCTGCTGCTTGCCAGTGGCTGCCCAGTCCCCCAGTGGATGCTGCATTCCCACGTGTTTGCTGACTGCAGTGTGCAGCAGGGTCCGGCTTGGCTGACAACTCTAGCTTAAACGTCACTCTTTCCTCATGCAGAAAGCACAGGGGTTAATGCATCTCCAAAATGCTCACTGAGGCCCTCATCTAAATTGTTTTCCTGTCCTGGAACTCATTAGCATTGCATGCAGCACCCTGAGCCATGTCAGAAGGGAACCTGTGGCAGGCCCCATCAGGAAGGACAAGTCCTGCGAAGCGCCCTCTGCTGTTAGCTCACTGCTCAGGGCGCATTGCTTATCTCCATTGCAATTAGGGAGGAGAGAGGAAGTGCAAGATACGCAATCAATATTATTGGGCTAAATCTGGTGTAATTCATTGGTTGGCAGAGGAATGCAAAAATTAACGATGTGAGCTAGAGAAATCCCAAGGGAGAAGGAGTGAGTTCAGATAGGAAAGCAAAAGTGGTTAACTTTATTCACCACTATCCCTGCAAGAATGACTTCAAAACTGGTGCAAAACTACAAGTGAAATTCTGGATAGCAGCTTACGTGTGAGCGATGCCATACTACTTTGTGCCTACACCAGCAGCAAACAACTGATGTAAGCCAAAATCAAATCTGCTCAACAGCTGGGTCAGCCCATTAGTCTTCTAAATGTGTTTGTCTCAGCTTTCCACAGATCCCTACTCTCATTTTAACCCATGGGGGAATTCAGATTGGAATTTCTTAGTGAACAGTTATGCCAGCTACAAATAATTGTAGAAATGCTAGAAAGGGGTAGCATTTTATTTTATTTTTTTCCTACAATAATATACTTGCTCTGCTTACAGTTCAGATGGCTTATGCTTCAGGCTGTAGGGCTCTCTGTATCAGTATCTCAAGCTAGACATGTAAAATCTGGCAATGGTAGAAATGAATGAAGCACATTCAGTATTATAGGATAATTGGTTTCGCTTTCACACTCTCCCAAATCTTTGTATTTCAACTTTGCCTGATTAGCCAGTGGTGACAGCTCAGGAAGTGGATTCCACCAAATCTCACAACAACTGATCTAAAATGCTCTAATCTCTGGAAAGATAAGGAGTTGCTACAGCAAAGCCAACATAAACCTGAGAGCTATAGAAGGTTGAGTTGTTGTTTAGCCTCTGTTGCTAGTTAGCTACTGTACTTGATTTCAAAGACCACCCTGTATTTAAACCTTCTCACTTAACTCAACACATATCTTTTCAACACCATCTGAGGCTTGGCACCCTGGATAGCATCAGCCACACAAAGCTGAAGGACATTGTTTGGGGAGCTCAGCACTGCAGTGAGCATCCCCTCATCCTAAAGTCGCTGCAGATACATCAGACAGCAGCTCCTGTGAAATGTATGTATTGCTAATATCGAATTAATAGTACTGCAGCTGCTCATTTAAAATAAAATACCATGTATTGTTTTCATTGGCCATATCTTGGGCTGTCATAGAAAATGTAATATTTGGAGCTAGGGAAAAAAGCACCTCCCACTTCTTTTCAGGGAACATTGCTCTATGTCACGGAAATCCATTCCTCTCATATCATTTCCTTTATTGCAACCATGTTGATTACTTTTATCCCCCATATTTCCTTTGTTTACTTTAAGAAATGCAATCAAAGGTCCGGCAAAACCCTTGAAATGCTGAGCAGGAGGTTGATCAATTTGCCTTGTAAACAGAATCACATTGGGCACATATCCAACAGCGTAAAACAAGCAGACAAACTTCCTATTTCAAACGTAAGCTCATTTGGCGTGCGCTGTATGTGATTTATCACCCACTGGATAAATTACTGTGTATATGTTAGCAACCATCTTTTATATTTTCTGGCATTGTTCGCTCCAAAAAGTAGTTCAGTTTGCTGGAGTAATGCAGCTGTATCCTAAAGAATTTTGTCCACAATGCTGTGTAGTGAGATGGGGTTGGATGTAGAAAATTTCACTGCTAATTTCTTGCTGAAATTCTGCCTTTATTGATGTGAAGTGATGCCTTAAGAAGCAGTAGTGAGTTGGCATTTACTAGCATGTATCTAAAAGCAAATGCGCTCAATTCCTGCAGATCTTAGCAAGACCTCAGCATGGAGAGCTGAGTCACCTTCCACTATTCATCTTCTTGACAGAGATATCAAAAGTTGGACTTTTTCCTCCATTTTATCTGGGAAAAGTAGCAGTAATTTTAATGGCTGCTCCTTCTACTGTTTTGATTGCCTTTGTGTTCCTTCAGAATGTCTGCTCCTGTGCACGAGCTGCAGATGCTGCATGCTGCAAGTCCTGGTCACCAGGGAACAGCTTGCAGGGATTCAGCCTGAGAAAAAGCATATATCTGAGTGAAAGTGGTTGCAGAGTGATAGAGAGCCATGAGAAAGAGCAAGGCAGGGGAGTGAAGGAGAGTAAGGCAAGAAGCCCAGCTGCCAGATTTGTGCCCAAAATGTGTCCAATGGTTCACAGGTCATTCAAATGTTCTGAGATCATTTGAAAGCATGCCCTTGTATTGGGGTGTGTAAATGAGATAACTCTGATAAACCTATCTGATCTTTGAAAATTTCTGGCTTTATGGTTCTTGGAAAAAGATTTTAATTTTTTTTCTCATGTGTGTTTCGATTTCAGTGGGCTTGCAGTGCAAGATGTACCTTTTTCTACTTATTGAGAAGATGCCTTTAAGGGAGCTCATTTGCACAGCAGCGAGTTTTAAAGTCTGTGTTCATTACCAAATGTCTGGGGGTGTTAGGCCATAAGTTCAGGTTCTCTTTGGGTTAGGGCTGTGCCGACTACATGAGTGACCACACATGGGTGTTTTGCACTGCTTCTAAATCAGTTTACTAACAGGTGGACACAAGCCTGCCTCACTTTGGCTGAAGGAGGTTCAAGCTGGACACACTTGGGATGTCTTTCATCTATCTTCATTTAGGCTTCTGAACTCTAGAAATCAAAGCATGTGTGTGGCCCCTTTACCTCCACGTAAGAGAAAGGGGTTTCACCCTGCACTGCCTCTCCTCCTCCAGCATTGTTGCCTGAAAGGGCTCAGGTGGTTTCTGTGTCATGACAAGGCTTAGCCTCAAATATTCCCCTTCTCACACCCAGGTAAATCACACCTTGTTACCCTGTTTTGGTCAATACAAGAGAAAAAAAAAAACAACACATTTCTACCTTAAACTTAGAAGAAGGAATCAAGGGTAAGGCATTGGTCATGATTTGTGGCTGGTTTCTGCTTTCTGCAACAATGGAACCTCCCTAACAGCTCTTCACTACTGATATCGCCTGTGCTAGAAATACACAGCTCTGGCCAAAATGCCTGGGCCGAGCACTAATATTCAACAATAATATGTTCCATATAATAAACTTCTTCTTCCAAGGGGTGTTGATAAGAATTTCCATTTTTAGTCGCGGGCAAATGAGCCATTCATCCTTTATTGGTTGTTGTTTCAATTGAAGAAGAAGCAGAAGCTTTTTTTTTTTTTTTTTTTTTTTTTTACTTTTCCTGTAAATAGTGCATTAATGAAGACAGATGGGTCAGCAGTATAAACAAAACCTCTATCTCCAGCTAGTTTTGTTCTGGCTTTTTTTCCCGGTATAGTAAGCAAACCACCACCACCCTGGTTCCCATCCTATTAACAGTGTTTGCACTCCAAATGTTGAACTGGGTTATAAGGAAGTTTAAATTAACCCTGGGCTGTAGTTTCTCAAATGCATGAAACAGATGTTCAAAGGCCAGGAAATCCTTCTTTCTGTCTCTTTTTAAAATCAAGTAGTGGATTTTGCTGGGGTTTGGCTCAGTGTTTTAGATAGAAAATACTTTGCTAAACCTCTTCCATTGTGCTGTAGGTAAGCCAGACACAAAACTGCCCATGGATGTTAAAAACTTTATTTTATTTTATTTTATTTTATTTTATTTTATTTTATTTTATTTTATTTTATTTTATTTTATTTTATTTTATTTTATTTTATTTATTTATTTATTTATTTTGGTATTTCTAGGCTTCTGGAGCTTCTGGTTTGCTTTGGTCTCTGAGCACTTTAAGAAGTGCAGTGCAGTATCTGGAGCTTGGGAGAAGAAGATAGATGTGGGTTTTGGCTGCAGTTTTGGATGATGGTTGTTTTGGGAGATGATTTTTCCTAAGTGACCTCATTTCCTCATTTTTGGGGAGGCTGATCCTCATGCTTTTAGCTCCAAAGCTATACATGATACCTTTTTTTTTTTTTTTTTTCCCCTACTGAGACTTATATTTTGGCACTTGCAAATGGGAGCAGCAAAGATTTGAAGCTGTTTGAAAGCCTGCAACTATAGAGGTTTTCTCTTCACAGACCAGAGTGTGTTAAGGTTTATTGGCAATCTTAATTTTGGAGTTTGGTACATTTGCTCTACACATCCTAAAGGAGAAGGTAAGGGCCTTAGAAGCAGAATAAAACCCCCCTTGCAAGGGGGACAAGGCTGGTGTATGTGCCAGGGAAGGTGATGAGCAGTGTTGTGGTGGCCTGTGCCAGCATAAGCCACAGCCAGGCTGCTGCTTCTGCAAGCAGCACTGTGGGGAGAAGTGATGCCCTGCTTCCCTGCCAGAACATCATGGGGCTCTGACCCTTCTGCTCAGGCTCTGCCAGCTGTACCAAACGGCCCATCTGCCCAAAGCAAGGGGTCTGGCAGGGCCAGGACAGAAAAATCTGTGCTGAACTGCCAAGAAAGCTGGGAATTGGTATCTTCCATCACCCAGGCAGGGCACAACAGTCATAGTGAGCCTAGGCTCCAGGAACTGTAGCCAAGGAAGTGATAATGCAAGAAAGTTTTGAGAAGAAATTTACTTGAGGAAGGTTTAGTCCGTGTGCAGAGAGCTAAGAGATATGGATCATTTAAGGGAACCTCAGATTTCCAAGCGCTTCTTGAAATCTGGCATTGCTGCTGCGTTTGCACAGGAGACACAGATGTCATGATTTCTTCAAAGGCCCAGAAATGAGTGAGATGTCTTAAAGTTTGTGCTCTCCTGGAGGCATCATGTGTGTTGATTTAAGAGTAGGAACCCAAGACCAAACTCTAATCGCAATATAGTTGCAACTGAAGGATTCAAGAGATGCTTGGTTTTCTCCTGAAATAGCACAATAGGATATTCTTGTTTTACTGCTCATGCTTTACTGCATTTCTTCACAAAGTCTGGCTAAAATCCCCTTTGATCATTGCTTCATTATAAAGAAAAGTTACTAATACTAAAAAGCTGGCTGACACCTAATACTAAATAGGTACATTAGATATTTCTGCATTCATACGTGCAGGTCTCCTTACTGATAAAACTACACGCCTACCCATATTTGCACTATACCATAATACTCTGCATCCCATCTACTCTGTTACAAAACATCTGTGACAATAAAAGAGTGTGAAAGCAGCCACTCTGATTTGCTATGTGGTCACAGGGAAATTTAGAGTGATTGTGGGTGATTAGAGTGGGTTACTTATTATTTTTAAGGCCTACATCCTCTTACATGCTTCTCAGAAATGTTAAAGGACAGCAGTACAAAAGCATGCTGGCCAGATCACTGCCACAGGAACAGTTGCAGAAAAGAGATGATAAAAGCAAATGTCGGATTATCTCCCTAATGCTGGATTATCACTCCTAACAAGGCGAATGGTTTGTCTTGGCAAATGGCTTCATAGGAATTGTGGATAGTTTTAAAAGGTTCTGTGTGGTGACACTTAGCCGTTGGCTGCAGCAGTTCATGTCAGCAGAGCAAAATATCACACCTCTTATGAATTCTTTTAACATACCATTGACTACAGACTAAGATTGCATGGTAGCTCAGGGGAAAGGTCTGTGAGCAGTGTCAGCCACTTGCAGGGTGAGATCCTGAGCAGGTGTAAAGTAATATAGCCTCGTGGCACAGCTCACTATCTGGAACCATGCAGCACAAGAGTGGAGTCTGCATAACTCTACAATAAACTACATAGCTGACCACTTAAAGCAATGACACCACTGCAAGAGTTGTTATACACTGAACAACACCATACATGCTCCAGAATGCTGTTTAAATTATTGCGGTGAACACTTCTGTAAGCAAGAGAGATAACTGTGGCATACAGTATTTAGAGATATCTAAGGCAGAAAAAAATCAGCAACTGCAATCTCTGTGCAGCACAACTCAATAAAGAGATTCCATGCACAAAAGTATCGGCACAAGGTTTTTATCCAAGTGGGATTACATACAAGCACAAAAATAAAACATTCTGTATTCTACATTATATTACAAAGGCAGGCAGTCAATAAATAGGTCAATAAATTATGGAAAGCACAGAAGAGTATGTGTGAAAACAGGTATGTGTGAAAACCAGAAAATTGTTTTTAGTTGGTGCATGATAATGTCTTTTGTGTTCATTCCCATGAAGTGTTATAGTGATTCTTTCAAAGGCCTTTATCACCTCCAGTGAAGATAACTTTCCCTTAAAAGTGTAAAACAGATGCAGGGACAGTACAGTAGGCTCTGGTACAGGCTAAAAGAGTCAGCGTCACTTACACTTTCCCAAGAATCTGACAAATTTGCAGCTTAGTATAAATAAAGTGACGGGTCTATTGTTTCTCAGCTCCGACACCTTCTTATCAACAGGATTTGTTGCAGAAGACTGGAGGAAACATGGCATGTGACTCCATCATATATAGTTTGGGGGGGGGGAGGAAGGGGCAATACCTTTATGAATTGACGAATTCAGCACATACATAAAGGAAATATTCTCTCTATCTAGCTGGTGCAAAGGGGTTTCCTTTTCTGTCTAGCTTTGTGCAGACTCAGTTCAATGCTACCTGGCCATTTTAATTGAATTAAATCGATGTTTTGTATGTAGCTTACTGGACTGGGTGGGGGGACTATTTTCGTAACTGGTATAAACTGGTACAATTTCAAGGATTCAAGAGATTTACTGCTCTTATTTCTGCCACCAAAAGCTCTGACCCTTGAGGGACAGCACATGGCTAAAGGAACTAAGCCAGTGCTGCTTTACACAGGGTGCTTTTGTAATAAACATGCACAGGGGGAGTTTCTTGCCATTGCATTTCAGAGCACTGTAGACACCTGGCATTGCTCCTGGGCTCATTGCTTTAGTAAGAAAGATGGGGAAAGGAATGGTTCCCTTTTGCTCCAAATGCCAAATCATCCCTGCCTTGATCTTTTACTTTTAACTGAGACAGGGAAAGATTAAGAAAAAAAGAAAAAAGTCTAAAGTCTTGTTCCTTAGTGATTTAGGAGCATGTGTTTTATCAGGTAAGATCTATACAGATAAATTTTCAAAGAAAAATCTGGTAATATAAAGATCCTTATAAAGATTTTACACACAAATAAAAATTTAGGAGTGTATTATCCATGATTTTAGCAGCTCTGGAAAACTCTATAGATGCCAATCAATATTTACAAAGTACAAAAATATGCCTTTATTCCTGTGAATTTGAATGTGCCCCTTCTGGTGTGAAGAGCCTACCCAAACAACCCAGTGATCTGCACTGTGCTCTGATATGAAGAGAGACTTGGCCATAATTTGGGCAGCAAAGAACAGCAAGAAGCAAGCAATGGAACAAAATATACATTTCCTACAGTCATATGACTTGCCAATTCCCCATGACAGGAAACATACAATTATCTGTACATGCCTCATTAAATAACCTTATTAAATAAGAAATCTGAAATGTACAAATTTACAGACTGAATCATTAAATACTTCCCCTGTGCACTCCCCTATGCATGTGTTCCCTGCTACTATCTGCACCCACACTCTGATACCACCATGCCTTCATATTTGAACTTGTAGGTGACAACCCCTGCATCTAGGTAGAGAATAGAGATAGGATCAAGTTTGGTGGGCACGCAGCAGGCCTTGGAGGCTTTCTGGGGATTCTTTAAGTGAACTAAAGTCTGGACAATGGCATGTTTTGTTGGTGTGACATGCTCTGTCAAGGGGTAGGCGCATACTCCATGGCACTCATAAGCTTCATATCCCGCTGGAGCGATGATCCAGGAATCCCAGCCAATCTCCTTGAAATCTATGTAGAGTGGAGTCTTTTTGCAGTAGTTGCCTTTTGCGTTCCTCCGGATTCGGGCAGTAGAGTCATATATGATGTTGGAACGCATCTGGAGCAGTGCCTCCTCACCAGGGTGGCCATGGAAATTACCAACCTCCAGGTTCTCCAAGTCCAGGAGCTGCTCGTGATCTATCATTTCGTTCAACTCTTGCTTCTCCTCTTTTTTGTCATTACTTTGGTCATCAGAGAACACAATCAACAGGGGCACATGCTTAGCCTCAGAGTTTATGTCAATATCAAGTTTCCCCTCTCCATTCTGCTCCTCCCCTTCCCTGCTCTCAATATGAACTTCCAGTCGGTGTGTGGTCAGCCCTGCCCTTCGCCAGCGCCTGATGGCTTCAGTGACCTCAAAGCTCTCCCACTCACTGCTTGTGCCATAGATCTGTCTGGATGCCAGTGCCACTATCTTTCTTTCTTCTCCTACCCCCATACGGCCATTTTCCAGCACTTCAAAAATTGTGACCTTTCGGTCGAGCCCATCATAGAGCATTTGGTCCCGTTCTACTAAGGTGTAGAGCCTCAGCTCTGCCATGGTGATTTCTTCATGGTGAGGGATGGACACATTGAATAGAAGGGGGTATTTCCGAACTCCTGTAATACCAATTGGGTGGGAAGACGGATCTGGAAATGACAAAGATCATGCATTTTAGAAGGGTCAATACATCCAGTAACACATGCACTGAAGTTCATCTGACAGATTTTGCCTTGCTGGGTTTCACTGAAATAATTTCAGGTGAGTGTTTTTTCATCATTTCCCAAAACTGTACTTGGAAAAAAGGCCAACTTCATTCTACAAGTCTAAAGACAGAGAGATTGCAGATATGATAAAGACCATAAACCTGGATTTAAAGATTTTTTTTCTGCTACCATGTCTCCCAGGGACTTCCTTGTCACCTGGAAAGAATACATGTTAAAAATGTGTTGCTTAATACTGAAATGATACCAATTCTAGGTTGTTGTGGTACTTGCTTAACAAATGAGGAAAAACAGCCAGTGTAAGAGAAGAAGGGAAGAAGGATATGGCACTGGAGTGAACATGAGACAGATAAGCTGCATATGCAAGAACAGCAGGCTGTATCTTGGTCTGCTTAAAGTTTCCATGCTGGCAACTATTCCCTTCCACTGAAACATCCCTCACCAATGGAGAGAGACAATCACAAAGGGGGGAAAAGTCTCTTGGGAAACTGTAAAGGCTCCTGGTTAGGAAGAACAGGCAGCAAACACCCAAAGTGAGCTGCCAATCAACAGAAATCCTGCTACAGACTCAATGGGTTTCAAGTGAGCAAAGTCAAACAGCTGTACTGAGTCAGGCACTTTTGGCAGCTTTAGTTAATAACACATATAAGAAGAACATAATATCTGCTTGTCATTCAGACTGTCTGTCCTATCTGTGTTGTTTATTTATACATAGGCAATATGCATTTCTTCATGCAATGCCCGAATCTTAGCTAACGACTATGTATTTGTTGCTGAATTACTGTGCTGTCTACTTGTAACTCAGAAGACAGATTAGGACATAGACTCTATGCGTAACATTTCTGCAGAGGCAAACTGATTGTGATCTACTACTATCTTCATGTCTGATTTCTCCAGTTTTGATGTTTGTAGAAAAGGGACACTGATGAATCTGCAAGTATTGGCCATGCTCCATCAGTGCAATTAAGCAAGCAGTTAACTTAAGCACATGAGCTGTCCTATTGACATGAAGAAAGTTTTGAGGCACCTGCCTTTTTCTTCTTTCTTTCTTTCTTCTTTCTTTCTTTCTTTCTTTCTTTCTTTCTTTCTTTCTTTCTTTCTTTCTTTCTTTCTTTCTTTCTTTCTTTCTTTCTTTCTTTCTTTCTTTCTTTCTTTCTCTCTCTCTCTCTCTCTCTCTCTCTCTCTCTCTTTCTCTCTTTCTCTCTTTCTCTCTTTCTCTCTTTCTCTCTTTCTCTCTTTCTCCCTCTCTTTCTCTCTCTCTTTCTCTCTTTCTCTCTTTCTCTTTCTCTCTTTCTCTCTTTCTTTCTCTCTCTCTTTCTCTCTTTCTCTCTTTCTCTCTTTCTCTCTTTCTCTCTTTCTCTTTCTCTCTTTCTCTCTTTCTTTCTCTCTTTCTCTCTTTCTTTCTCTCTTTCTCTCTTTCTTTCTCTCTTTCTCTCTCTCTCTCTCTCTCTCTCTCTCTCTCTCTTATTTCCATCCATTCATTAAAAAAAAAAGAAAAAAAAAAGAGGTGCCATTCTGATTGCATCTCTCTACCTGTTTATTGGTATGCTGGGAGCTGATACACTCTGCACTGCACCAGGGTAGGAACACATTACACAGGGTAGGAGAGCTGAAGGTAATGCTATTCAAGCACAGGAATGCTTAGCTTTAATCTCTATACTGGAAGAAATGGAGTAATTGTCAGGATTTCCTTGACCTTGGAATACTAAAGCAAAAAGTCATTACAGATGACAACAGGGTGGAGAAATGCCACCTGACTATACAGAAAATGAGCATGAGCAAGTCGCTAGGATGGAGGGAAAGGCTACCCCACATGTAAGAACATGGGTAAGCACTAGCAGGGCAAGAAAAGTGTTCATGTGTAAGTCAGGATGTGACTTTGCACTTTAACTAAAAAGCCCATGGGATGAAATACCTTATTGTTATCAATAGTAGGATCAGGAAGAGTGATCTGGAGTCCATAGGAAAAGAAAAATTTTCCTTAAAATTTCCCTCAAGTTTTAAGAACAGATAGAATATTACAGCCCCATTTGCAATGGAGACATTATGCATACGTTAAAACAAAGAACTACTTCCAGCAATGCAATATGTTATAATATCTTTATAACAATAACACATTTAATATAGGAATCAATGAATAGTAATGAAAATACCATTACTGCCAGTTTTCAGTAAGCAGGTGAACAAAAAATTCCATGGGATAATCCATTTCTATTGTCTTGACCACTACAAGTAATTTGTTTCTCTATCAAAAAAAAGTTATTTTGACATGAAAGAATGGTTCCCAGTTTCACAGACTTTCAAGATAGAAAAAAAAAATACATGCGCATTAATTGCATCACTACTTTAATTCACGTGCTTATGAATCTGTTTTAACATCAGAAGCCTCACTTTGCATCTTGCTGTTTTGGATCATAAGAGGTGAGAGAAAAAATGAAATGACAGACAGTTACACTAACTTTACCCTATTTGGTACAGAACTTTTGCAAGGATGAAAAAGGCGTTGAACATGATGCTTACAGAAAGGCACAAAACTGTGAACCACTACCTGTATTACTCGAGAAAAGGTCAGTCTGTAGAGTTTTCAGTGCTGTGAATCAGAAAGAATTTTGGTCTTGCCACGGGAATAATTTCAGATTTATATCACAAAACCACATTGTATTTTATTGTTCAGCATAGTTTACTTGCCAAATTTTATCACATTTATTTCTTCTGAATAATGCAAAATGAGAAAAGAACAATAGGCATTCCAGCATATGTCTGCATTTATGCTGATGCAAAGCGACAGGCACAGCTCTTGCAAGGAATAAATGTTCACCAGTGGGTGTAACTGGTGTGCCATTAATCCTTCAATAAATTCCTCCACAATGGAGAAAAGAATACATAAAGAAGATTTAAACCACAATGCAGTGCCTCTACGAACCATAAACATGTTGCCAGTAAGGAGTGTTTGGGCCTGGCAGAACGATAGAACAGTGTAGAACAGAGCTGATTTTCTCCTCGCATCTGTGTTGCCAAACTGAAATAACTTGTGCACCGCCTCTCCTTATACTTCACTATTTTTAAATTGCAAATATTAGAAACAAAAAAACAAACAAACAAACAAACAAAAACCCAACTATATTACCTGATATACTTCATTAATTACACTGGTGAAGTAGGAGAGAAATCCCATGGCAGTTTGAATAGTTGCATATATCTCTAAGTAGTTAAAAATAATTAAAACACTTGTGCTTTAAGCCAAATGGAATAACTGGTATTTGGAAATAGTTAGCTGAAAAACATTTTTACCTGTTAAACCTGTAATGATACAAATAGCTATTGACAAGTTACTGAATGTCAGCACTGAAACGTTATCTTGACCTTGCTGAACTGAGGGGAGATGCTGAAGCAGAAACATTTATTTATTTATTTATTAATAGACAATATCCTGCTTCCCTAAAGTAAAACTTAAGCGTTATCCGAAATTCTGCTTCATGTATGTTTTCTGAACTATGCTCAGATGTCAAAGGAAGAAATCATGATGAATCCTGTGAAGATCAATCAGGGGAGGATATTAACAGAAAGCCGTATTTGGTTAAGCTCTCAATATGAAAATACTGCACATTTGAACAGTGTGTAAAACAATTTCTTGCCTTAATTTCAAATATTAATGAAGGTATCCGGTTGAAAATCAGGCAGATAATTGCAAAAGATGGGTGTCATTCTAGGGATAATGAAAATGTACCCAAATTATGGTTAGTGCTATAGAAACACTAAAGGAACATCTTCTTCCCCCAAACCTTACAATCTCAAAAGCAAAGGACAAGGGATCTACCTTGCAGCAAGTAGTATCTGGCTTACATTGGTACATACAGTATTAGTTGTCTATTTCCGATGGTGGCCTCACTGAATGTCAATTTTTCCCCTTAGTGCAGTTCCTGCTCAATGCCTGGTAAATACATTTCATGTTGACTACAAGGGTGCTTATTTCTATTTGTTTCCTCTAGAGATGCATGTCTTACCTTCATTTTTGAAGCTCCTAATAATATTTGCGGATGGCATAGATGTCCTATCAGTGGCAAACTTGTTGTACAGCTCTAGCATGTACTCTGGTGGGTCCACCTTGGCTGTTTCATGCAGGGGAATGTCAGAGAGGTTCAATGTCTTCAGGAACTCATTCTTCATATTCTGAAGCAGCGTGTTGAAATCAACACCATCCTGCTCGGAGAGGATCTCATCAAAAAGAGGCACGTCTTCCTCCAGGGAAGAGTGCTCCAAGCTCAGGATGGGACTGCAAGCAGCAAGGTGAACCAAAAGACAGAGAACAGCCCACAGCTGGAGGACTACAGAATCCATGACTTTGGCTTCGCTCTAGTCTCCAACCACACTCAACAAGCTCTAGCTCTCGTGTGGGCTAAGTGGCGGTTTTATCCCCTGGGTTATACGCCACATGTGTCACAGGGAGATGACAAGTTTGGAAGCTCTTGTCTTGAAACTTGTGATCCGTCCTCTCTCTCCCCCTTCCCCCTCCCCAAAACCAGGTCTCAGTAATTGGATATGGCTTGCTCTCTTCTATGGTCGCCTTGCCTCTCTTATCTCATGTAGTGTAAGCTGTTCACCAGATTTGTTGCTATCTTGCAATCCCCTTTCCCTTAATGAGCGTTTTGTAAACATTTGCACTAGGACACTAAGAGATAGGACAAGTTTCTCCTCGGAGAGGAGCTGCCCTTACTTTCTGCCTCCTGGTAGCTGACTTCCTTTGGCGCGCATGAACAATTTCAATCCACACAGATTTCAAGCTAACGTTAATTCTACAGAGCCTCTACTGAAACCTATGAATTTTGCACCAAGGGCAAAGAATAGCTCCTTTAAGGTAACAAATCTAGCTTTTTAAAAACTAATATAAAAATAAGTTTTAAAATTTCAGTTCTAAAGGAACTTCTCTGGGAAAAGGTCCATTCTTCTGTGCGTTTGCAGCACAGGAGGGGAGCTGCTGGTACTACAGCAACTCTGGGGTCACAAGGCCCTGAATGCAGAGAAGCATGTGAGCTCAAGATATTTAGGTGAGGAGGGTTTCTCATATTGCATCTATAAAGCTGTGCTTTGCAAGGGCTTCACTGGGAAAAGCACTTTGAAGACAGTGAATATGAGTCAGGGAAGATCAGAGTATGGCCTGTAAAACTGAGCCCTTTTTTTTTATGCAGGCACCATATTGCATGCATAAGGCACTGTGTTGTTTAATGATAAAGGACTTTTATTTTATTTCATATTTTATTTTATTTTATTTTATTTTATTTTATTTTATTTTATTTTATTTTATTTATTTCCAGTGCTTATTTTTGCTATAAAACACTCTTTCCTGATCTGAACATTACCATTGGTTGAATGATAGTGCTCAGTGCCATGTGCCATATAAATGCTCAGAAACAGAGAAAGTAAAGAAAATCTGTTCTTCCTTTCACATCTTACATATTTGATTTGGGAGGTTATAGGTTACAGTTACCTTTTATTTAGTCACGACACTGTCCAAAAACTATTGAAAATGCACAAAGGCCAACAGACTAGTGACTTAATTATTCACCTTTGCATGACTTCAAATAGCTCAGAGGTACAATGTGGGGTATCTGGAAAAGTTTTTGCCAAAAAGGTGTGCTAAAGTTTTTTAGTGGCTAATGTGCAAATTTCAACAAAATGTGAGCATCATACATATAAAGAATATGTATGATTTCTTGAGCAAGTTGTTATATAAAATCGACCACTTAAATCACTTCATTGTTCAGACTTTTTCAAGGTGGTCTTGTTTTGGCTACAGGGCCTGAGCTCAGTTCTTATCTAGTAGACATCTTCAAGGTGAAGAGACATTTCTTCTCATTACCACTGCAAAGTTTTGCTGCCAATAAGAGCTTTACCAAAGAGTAAACCTAAGCTGATTTGTTGATTTTTCTGGACTCTGCTTTTCCATTCTGGCTAAGCATGTCCAGTGATTTGCTACCCCATCTCTGCAACTTTCTTCCTTCTTCAATAGCCCAAATCTATCACTGGCAGAAATGGCCACAACTCCAGCTGACTTACTTAGAATGGTACTCAAGCCATGCTTATTTAAAGTAATACTCTCTATTTTTTTTTTTTCTCATAAATATCAATATCATTGTCAAAGTCATGTATGGTATTGATGTCAGGTACATCTGCTAGACCTTTTAACCTTGCTTTATTCAACTTTTCTCCTTCTAGGCATGCGAAACTTGATAGTAAAACCAAAACACATTATCAATGTCCCTGTTACTGCTTAGCTGCATTGGAAGTTTATATTTGAGCTTAGGAAGATTAATTTAGAGCCCAGTGTGGATTTCATGGTTATATGTACAACCTTATCGATAAATCCTCTTCAGTCCTATCAAAGACTTTCTCTGAATATTGTGGCTTTCTAGAGATAAGCACAGAAAAACTTAGGGAAATTTTGGAGCTGAGTTGATGTCAGTTACGTTAATTAACTTAAAAAGAAAAGCACAGCCTTCTTGCTTGTGATTCATCACCTGACTATGCTGAGCTAAAGTCCATACGGCTGTAGGAAGGGAGATTAACAATGAAAACTGTGAGAAAAGAGTCAGGGAATACAGCCCTAACTTTTCTTCAGTACCGTAACTGGCTACTGTAAAAGGAGATCTCTGAGATGGCTTGTCATAGGCAGGTGAACAGGTAGTACATTTGCTATGAAAGCAATAGTACCTAGAAAAGTGGTTTCAAAAGGTGCTTTTTATACGTAAATATTAATTTCAGAAATGCACTGACTTCGTATATATAAAAGTATATATTTTTCCATGAAGGGTGTAAGCATTTTGTAGTAGCTCCTGCTTGGTGGAAGGCAACAGGTGCTGAATCTTCTTAGCACTTCACAGCATACGGCCTTATCCTTAGTGCTTGCTCATATCTGGTTTTCCTTCTCAGACAAGCATGAATAACAGCTTGAATGCACAGGCAACAGCAAGCAGAGATATGCCTTTCAGAGCTTGTAGGCATTGGGATCTACAGCATTATAGGGCTCAGTTTGGAGGGTTTTGAGTTTTCTGTGAGCTTTAGAGCTAAAGGTTGAATTACGCTGGTGATTCTGAGGAGTGAGCATTAGGCATGCATTAAGTCAAAGTCTCCTTTCTGTTATTCTGTTAATTGAACAATTCTACAGCCAGATGAGTTTTTCTATGTTCACTCCACCTTCCTACAGTTTAAAACAGCCTGCTGTACAGCTTTGATTTGCTGGGTGACAAAAATGAACGTTACTGTAACTGCTCTGGCAGTGACATAAGCAGAGCTGACACTGCCTTGGAGCAGAGGCTGGGCAACTGACTTCTCTAAGCCTTACTAAGTCCAGACATTTTCTGTGAATCTGTAAGTTCACACCCTGTAGATATAAATATGTAAGTAAAATGTATTGTGCACACAGTGATCTGACATAAATTCCTTAACCCACAAATATGTCATCTTGGTTCAGTGGCTCATGAGAAGCGTTATCACTGCTCAGACATTCCAGCTGTCTTTGCATTTCCACTCTTGTTTTGATAACTCCTTGAACAATAGCATACTGAAAGGCAATGCAGCCTGCTGTGTTATATACAAGTCAGCTTTCACTGAGTTTCTTAGCTTATTCAATTTAGACCCTGTTGGGGATCTGCCAAATGAGGAGAACCCATAGAGTACATCTGATAGAAGAGCAGCTTCCTGTTTCCCTAGGTTTTAGGCTGATTAATTTAACATGATTTTTTTTTTTTTTTTTTTTCTCCCAGTTGAAATACTTAACAGAATGGCTTTATTTCATGTCACTGAAATTAAGAGGTTTGGTCTTTTTTTTCACATGTACAATTTACTTGTACAATAAGCATCCTGAAAAGGAAACTACCCTCAAGAAATCTATGCTAAACAGATTAACTGAGGTAGATGGAGAGAGAGAACATTAATAGGTATTACTGTATAATTGTTTTAAAATTTTGCAGCATAACTGATGACCCCATTTCAGAAAGGTTTCTTGGCCTTCATTCCTAGGAAATTTGGGTTCTTTTCCCCAGAGAATTTGAAGTAGTACATGGGAAAATGTAGCTAATGGAAACCTTAGCCTTTGCACTGCTCTTGACAGAATCAGGGAACAATATTCAGTGCAACTATGGCATCGTTTAATTTATGTCTCGCCCTTCCTGTTCGAGCTGGCTGCTGGTGAAGCTGTAGATTGGACACTCTCCATTCTCATGCCATGAGGCCTGGAGGAGATCAACAGAGAGAGGGCCATTCACGCTCACAGTGCTAAACAGCTCAGGCAAGAACGTGAGCACGGTTGACACAGTGGTAGCCAAGGCTATGCAGCAACTCCTGGGAACAGCTCAGCTGTCGAAAGGGTCAGTCCTGAAGATTGTAGGTCTCCAAAATAGACTCTAATCTCAGGCACCATGCAGCTTCCTCCAAGCTGATGCCTCTATGGCTTCTTCTGTCAAGAGGCAGCAGAAGAGCAGGGGTTTGAACAGGAATGTGTGAAGCAAGCTCAGTGCTGAAAGCCTAGAAAGTGAAGCAGAGCTTTACGAAGTGCCAAGGTTGACGATACACCATGACTGAAATGGTGTGATGCTCCTCTGAGTAAGAGGAAGTTGGGAAAAAAGAATGTGAAGTGTTTTTTAAGCATCCTTACCCTTCCTTAGTCTGATTTTCAGCATGGAGAAAAACCTGCTCTCACTAACACACTCAGAAAGTGTTGGGATGTGGAACTTTTTCCAAGAGAAAGTGTTTAATGTTTGCTTACGTGTCCTGGGCTTTTGTGACTTAAATGGTTCCTCAGTGAATAAACAGAAAGCTTGCCAGTTAGTTACAAGAAGTCACATGTAATTTTTCCACGTGTAAACTCAGTCAACTGGATTTTGGTTCAGTAATGCATAACTTAACAAATTTTCATAAGATTTGCAATCTAATTTTATTTGATGTTAAGTTTTTTTGAACATGAATAAATCTGTTTTGTTTGGTTGGTTGTTTTGTTTTGTTTTGTTTTGTTTCTATTTTTACTCCTTCTCCCTGATTCTTTTTTTGAATAGATTCTATTGAAAAGACCACTCAGAAAACATATAAAAGAAAACCCAAAGAGATTAAGTTTTCAGTAGAGGAAAGGAATGTAATTGATTGTGGTATAAATATAGGAGCATTGCTGAAAACCAAGTATTCCTTAAGGATTACTCTTCAGTTACTTTGTTTGTTTGGTAGTATGTGAAGAGAGATACTTGAAGAAAAAATACCTGATTAAATAAATCATCTATTGGATAGGGGAAGGATATTGCCTGCTGTGCTTATA
Organism: Aythya marila; assembly: GCF_965140915.1. NCBI lineage: Eukaryota > Metazoa > Chordata > Aves > Anseriformes > Anatidae > Aythya > Aythya marila. The sequence continues at coordinate 5,495,127 of NC_139067.1, read as the reverse complement.
AATGAATATAAATATCACAGGTAAAATTTGGGCTGTAATATGGTGGTAAGAGCTTTTTATTTCAGATTTCACAAGGGAAGACTTTGCAACCAGTATGGCATTTTAGGGACTTTTACAGATCTTTAAACTGTAATTTCAAATCCCCATATTGAGGGCTGTAGACACGGGAAAACAAACAAATATTGGACATTTCCAGTATCCTATGACCTTGAGCAGCTTTACAGTTTTCATTTAAGCTTCAAGTTTATTTGTCATGGAACATTTCCATTTTTGCATGTATAATACATAAGAAAAAATAAATCTGTCATGCAAGAATATATACTTTATATAAATAAGAAAGGAGAGGATAACAAAATGGATGTATCCTTGTTTCATAGAAGAAAATTTTTCAAACAACTTTGAGTCATCAATCATGCCTCCATTTCTGGAATTCAAAATGCAATGCCCTGCTTTGCCACAAGAAAATACCCCCTCGTCCTCCCCAACTTGCTCTTGCAAGATTTGCATTATAGCACAAGGGGAATTTTGTTTCTGTGCTAGAACCTTTGAGAAAAAAATAAGCCTGAAAGTCTTTTCTAAATGACAAAGAGGGTTCTCATTCTCAAACACATGACTTCTTTTGCCCATTAAGTAATACAGCATTAATAAAGGAGAAAGGATGTGTTTTAATGGAAACAAACAAACAAACAAACAAACAAAAAAAAAACAACATTGCCTTTGGTGATGTTAATCACCCCTTAAAAACACAGATAAATCTAAAAAAAGCCCACATATTTTTCACTGCATGATGTTAAGAGGTATAACGTATCTCTATCAGAACACTTCGATCAATTGTCAACATTTAGACTGAATCAACATTACGACATCCTGTTTGGAAATTTTCAAAATTCCTGCTGAGCACATCTTCAATCTATAAATGCAGGGGTTTTGGTTCAAAGCTGCTCTCTAATCAGGATATCACTGACATATATGCCATTTTAGGGAAGTAGGAGAGTGATGCAAGCTAATATACTCTAGCAAGCAACCCAGCATATGATTTGAAATTTTCCAAAATACAGACACAAAATTATTACGAATATGGCCCACAATTGTCTCTGTCAGGAGATAGCTGTGGCATGAGGCAATTGTTGGATGTGATATGGTAGATAAAGAAGAGTGTGACACTGACAGTGTGATGAGCTTGCAATGGAATAACTAAAATTAGTTTCCATTCCTGCATCTGCCTGAGTCCTTGTTCCTGTATGCCTCAGTTCATGGCTGCTCTGGATTTTCTTTCCATAAATGGGCTGTTCCCCAGTAGCTCCCTGTTCTGATTTCAGATGGCACTGGAAATTGGAAATATATTATTTAAAGAAAGAGTGGGATGAGAGAGGTGTAGCAATGTGTTAAACCAGAGTGATGAAGAAAAAGAAACGAAAACAGAGAGAAGAAGGAAAGACATGTGCAGCCACAACAGAAGGGAACTATTTAGGCTGTGTAACACAATCTACTTGTGACCTGTTGGAGACAATATTGAAATGCACATCAATAGCTCTATAAGGGAAGTCAGTGGCATTTCATCTTCATTAGCTATTTCCATGCAAGTAAAAAGGCTGGGGGACACACTAACAAGTAGAACATACAGACAAACTGCATGACTGCTGTCAATTCCATTTTTTTGTTCTGTTTTTCCTGCTGAGGTGGCAAAACTCCAGGCACTAGGAAGGGAGTCCATCACTGTGCATTTGCACTAGTCCAATCTGGTCTTAGTGGCAGGTCATTGGCCATGCGGCGGTACAGATAAATACTGATAAGCAGAGATTTTTAAGCTGGCACAAAGCCTGAGTAACTGAAACAGAAAGAAGAGGACTGGAAATAGCTGGACATTGCCTTCTTGTCAGTGTCCTGTCAGTTGTATGTAGCAAATTCACTGCAAGCATGTGGCTTCATTTTTACTGTGAATCCCAGCTCCCCGTGTGCTTAATTCCTTGAGCACTATTTGGATAAGCTACCATTTTCCAGTGTGATTGGATTTTCTTTATATGTAATTGGAAATTTGTGCTAGCATGCAGGCATGCACATAGCTTAGTCTTGTGTAGTGAGAGAATGATAAACAGAAAATTATTAGATCCTTACATGAGAAAGACAATGCAGCCCCTTGCTTTTGCATCTGCTTCTGTACATTTCAGCATTTAATCTTTTTTCCTGCCAAGCTTTAAAACACATCAACACAGGTGATCAAAATGTTTCCATGAGCATAAGTATTTCCAGGAACACTAAGATAAACACTTGCTCATATCATTTATGAGATGGGGGATACCTCAAGAAATCTATTGATTTGTCTCCCCTCCCATTATCTGGATATACACAGATGGAGGCTCTAAATACTACAAAAAGGTCATTTAAAATTTAGTACCTTTAAAGGTCACACAGTTTGTTTAGGCCAACAATTCAAATCCAGTGGGACACAGTTGAAACGAAATCAATATCTAAGATCTTCATAAAGAACCTGATTGTATTGTAATGCTAATGAACAGCAGAGTAGGCACACTCTTTAATACTAAAAGTTTTGACTCTGCTGGTTTCTTATCATACTTGCTTCACAGCACAGCTTAATAGAAAAAGGTCAAGAGAAAGTTTTAATTTTACATTGTTGAAATTCCTTCTCTCACAATCCAGTTATTTTGTGAAGCTTTGGATTCATGTGGGTGTTAAACTTTGGGCAACCCTTTGAGCAGCTTCAGTGACACTGACAAAAGCAAGACTCCTAAACAAAACTTTACAGAAATCTCCCAAGTTGTTCCCCTTTGTCAGCTATGTCCAAGTGGACTGTTTGAGGAATAACATTCTTCTCCTTAATGACAACTCCATTTAAATACTTCCAAAGCCCTAAAAGGACAAAGCTCCTGGGAACAATGACTAAATATATCCTGTCCCTGGTTTCTGGAATTATAGATTTTTAATCTTGAACAATGGATTTGAAGAAAACAGGTTCTGTTCACCAGAAATTATTTTGATTAATAACTCAAAATTACTTAATCAACAACTAAGCAGAGATGGAATATTTTTGTGTGGTTTGTTGATATCTCAGTGCGAGATGGTAATTACAAAGCCAACAGCTTGTATTCACCTTAACAAAACATGAGAAAAAATGAGACAAAGTTCTGTTTGTCTTATGTTAGAGTTGGGATCAAAAAGGAAAGTTAAGTTTTATGTGACAGTAGAAGAGACTGTCAGTAACAAAAACAAACAAGCAAACAAACAAACAAATAAAAATTGTCTAACTCCATCCTTAAAAATTGGAAGAATTAAAATTAACATTTCAGTTTCTGTAATCTGATGATTTGAATTACAACAGATAAATTAGGATGGTCAGCAGCCTTTCTCAGTTATGTTTGTCATGCAACTGAATATCAAATTCTCTTTTCCACTTTTTTAAAAGAAAAGAAAAACAGAAAAATAAAGAAAAGAAAAGAAAAGAAAAGAAAAGAAAAGAAAAGAAAAGAAAAGAAAAGAAAAGAAAAGAAAAGAAAAGAAAAGAGAAAAGAAGAGAAAAGAAGAGAAAAGAAAAGAAAAGAAAAGAAAAGAAAAGAAAAGAAAAGAAAAGAAAAGAAAAGAAAAGAAAAGAAAAGAAAAGAAAAGAAAAGAAAAGAAAAAAGAAAAGAAAAGAAAAAAAAGAAAAGAAGAGAAAAGAAAAGAAGAGAAGAGAAGAGAAAAGAAAAGAAGAGAAAAGAAGAGAAAAGAAGAGAAAAGAAAAGAAGAGAAAAGAAGAGAAAAGAAGAGAAAAGAAAAGGAAAGGAAAGGAAAGGAAAGGAAAGGAAAGGAAAGGAAAGGAAAGGAAAGGAAAGGAAAGGAAAGGAAAGGAAAGGAAAGGAAAGGAAAGAAAAGAAAAGAAAAGAAAAGAAAAGAAAAGAAAAGAAAAGAAAAGAAAAGAAAAGAAAAGAAAAGAAAAGAAAAGAAAAGAAAAGAAAAGAAAAGAAAACTATGTAGAAGCACTTTTTATTTTCACTTCAAACACAGCAAAAATTCCAAATATGAGCTTGTCCTCCTAGACTCTGTGCTATTTTGCCTTCTGTATGGGCTAGTTATCAGCAAATGAATGAAAAAAAAAATGTTTTAAATACTTATATTTAGTGCAGAAGAAAAAGGTAATGATTACATTCCTTATGGGGAAACCTTCCAGAATGTTTAAACTCATGGCTTTTTGTTGCCAAAACTACCAAAGAAAGGCTGGGAAAAACTTTTTTGGAGACATTCCTTCTTTTGCAAAAGTCCAAAAAATTAAGAGCAAAATATTATTAAAAATTAGTTTTTGACATACAGTCTACTTTTCTGAAGGGAAAGAACTTATGCATAGCCCAGGTTTTGCTTATCTGCTTATAGCATAGGTTTTGCTTATAGCATAGGTTTTGCTTATCTGCTATTGATTTTAGTTTGGCTTCTGCAACTTTATTGTTTAGGATGCTCAGAATACATACATATATGTTAGCATTAGTTAGAAATTTTATCAAATGCTGCTAATAGCTCAGTTCACAACTGCTGATTTTCCTCACCTGAAAAAAATCTTACAAGACCAACAAAAAAAAGTGAAAGACTAATTCTTCTCCAATTTAAATGGCATATTAAAAATGTGACTTTATCTTGACAACTTAAAACAAAACCAAAACAAAACACAATGGGTGGTGAAAATCAGAGCCCCTAGGCAACTGCTATAAGCAATTATAGCCAGGATGCTTTCCTTATTGATACATAAATAGTTTTCTGATTAGCAGTCCCATCAGTCAGAGTCTGTTCTAGTGGCAGTGTGTGCATAAAAAGACACCTCTCCCTCTCAGGTACTAATTAAACTGTATTAACAGTTGTGATGCTCGGGATCATGAAAATACATTTTATTTGGGGAATTTTTAATGATTCTTCCACTTTTTAGAGTTTTGTACTGACAATTCTATCCTTCTTGTTGTGTTATCTCCTTCACTGCTGTTTAACATCTATGAGTTGTGCATAAACACTCTTCTGTCTGAAGGATCCCACACTTCTGGCGTTTCCTCACTTTTGATTCACGAGACCCCCACATTTAGGTTTGCAGCTTGTAGGAGTTTGTAATGTGCTTTAAATCGTGCTGCACATCTCCCAGTTTTTCTCAGAGCGGCTTGGCAGATAGGAGTGTCTTGTGAAGCGCGGATGGCAGCTTATCTTATTGAGAGCATGGAACAAGCCCCTCACAGTCCCTGGTGTTAAAGGGCTCTACTTATCTGGAATGAGTGGCAGAGTGCCCTGGCTCAGCTCTCAGTATATTGCACCCAGGGACATTGCTTAATGTGATGCTGTCAAACACCTCCTGGTGTGCTCAGGGCAAATTTCTTATTCACAGAGCTTCTTTAAGTGAAAACAGCCCCTGCTTCCTATCACAAGGGATGGAAAGGGTTAGTGACTACCACTGTTGGGTCAAGCCTTAAAGTCCTTACGTCTCAAGTTAAGCATATTTTTAAATGCCTTCCAATTGCTGTTTGACCATCTGTACAATGGTGAGAGCAGAAGAAAGGGGAAACTCCACAGCAGCTGGCATGGTGGCAATCACAGCATGTATGTGATGGGTAGATATGTTGTGTCCTACCCAGGAACTGTTGGGCTGGATTTACAGCCTGCAAACAAATAAAGGCCTTAGCTGCCTTTATAGTCTGGGCTGTCCTGGAAGCCATCAAAACCATAACAGCCTCCTCAGAAAAACTTATTGCACTTCTTTACCCCTCTACCCTCCATTATATTCCCTCATCAGCTCTCATCCTATTACCAGCAATTGCAGGATAATTTTTAAAGGGTACTTTCCCCAGTCAGAGCATGGCCACAAATGGGTCTATATGATACATCAATTTTTCTATCCATCAAGAAATAGTTGGATAAATTACAGGACCCAACTCAGTTTTACCTTACTCTCTTTATACACACCCTCAGAAAACTAAATAAAGTGGGAACTTTCAAGTCACATGAGTCTGTCTATCTCTTACTGAGCTGCAAAAAAGAGCAAAGGAAAAAAAATGCAGAATAGGAAGAGAGATGCTAAAAACAGTACATGGTATGGCCATGATGAGCACCAGAACAGCAGGACCTGCCTGCAAGGAATAGAGACCTGGATACAGAACGCCAGCCAGCCTGCCTGCCCACTTTCTCCCCTGGCTACCTCTCCAGCAAAGCAAAGCAAAGCAGAGAAAAAAAAAAAAAAAAAAAAAACAACCAACCAAACAACCAACCAAACAACCAAACAACCAAACAAAAACAAGCAAGAGTGAAGAATTCTTCTGTGGAATATTTATGCTTGAGGGAGGAGCATAGCCAAGCAGGAAGAGCAGAGGCAGATGGCAGGATGAGGTTTGTTAGATTTCACCTGGTGACAACAGGGGTGAGAAGACAAGAAGGAGATAAGGGGGATACAGGAGTTTTGGGGCTTCCCCCCCTTACCTGGGCTCATGGTTAGTGTGTCATTGGCATTTGTCAGATTTATCTTACATCCTTTGCTGTATCCCTGTTCAGAAACAGAAAAAGATTTCACTTAATTGTGTGAATCTTTGCTACTTACATTTCTGGAATGTTTTGAAGTCCAATTAGTAAACCTTCTACAAACGTAATGCTTTATTAGATAAAGGGATACGTGTATATATATTGTAAAGAGAAGAAATGACAAATATTATGAGAAAGAGAAAAATTAATTTAGTCAAAAAATGGGGCATAATTACACATGAAAACAAAAATCACAGTGGTTTGGAAATCTGAAAGAAAGAATTCTAATCTCCTGCAATCTGACCCAGCATTTTCTTCCTGAGGAACATGTCTCAGGTTGACAGGGATTAATTTTATTTTATTCTTGTCTTATGGTTTGCACTTAATCAGTGTTTTCACTAGCACAGCAAGAACAAGCTCTCACCTAGTAACAATCCTAGACTCAGATCATAATAAAAAAAAAAAAAAAAAAAAAAAAATTAGCTGTTGAGATTACTGTAACAATTTGCCATCTAGTGGCCAATCAAAATCACACCCAGTTTTATGGGCCATCAGAACTGGATTATGTGCCTTGAAATATCTGGCGTGGCTCATGACATTCTCTTATACAAAACAAGTAATTTTGCAAAGCCCTGCTCACCTCCTCTATGGACAATAACTTAAGACTTGAGTACTTAAGATAAGGTACCTTGATTCAAATTGAGCACTTCATTTCAGTTTACTGGTATGCTTTTTTCTTTTTGCATGTAGATCCTGCCATGTTGTTCACTGTTCAACTGCAGCTATTTGCTCCTGAGTGGTTAGAGACACACTCATGAGGCAAGTTCTTTATTTCTAAAACTAAGGGATGATTTTTTTTTCCCATCGCTATACATTGTTAGTATAAAAACAGTGGGAAGACTTAGCAAAATGAGGACAATCAGACAGCACATTTTTTGTTTCAAATAGTGGGCTGGATTCACCAGCCCAACTTCAATTTTATCTTCAAGAGAATTCTGTCCTATAAATGAAAGTTTGCTCATGTATGCAGCCATCTCTCTTTGTTACTTGATGCAAACTGGAAGACTTTTTCTCATTTATTAGACAAGTTATCTGTTTAAGAGCTCCAGCCACATGGCCTGGCCCCAGAAGACAAAGGCAGGGACTGGAAGAATGATGAACTGTCCAGTGTAGGAGAAGATCAGATTCCAGACCATCTAAGGAACTTGAAGTCACACAAGTCCATGGGACCAGATGAGATACATCTGCAGGTCCTGAAGAAAGTGGCAGATGGAGTTGCTAAGCCTCTCTCCATCATATTTGAGAAGTCATGGTAATCCCATGAAGTTTCCACAGACTGGAAGACAGGAAACATAACTCCCATTTTAAAAAAGAGAAAAAAGGAAGACTGGGGGAACTACAGGCCAGTCAGTCTCACCTTTGTGCCTGGCAAGATCATGGAGCAGATCCTCCTGGATACTCGGCTAAGGCACATGGAAAATAAGGAGGTGATTGGTGACAGCCAGCATAGCTTCACTAAGGGCACATCGTGCCAGACAAATCTGGTGGTCTTCTGTGATGGGGTTACAGCATTGGTAGATAGAGGAAGAACAACTGCCATCATCTACCTGGACTTGTGCAAAGCATTTGTCACTGCCCCCCCATGATATCCTTGTCTCTAAATTGGAGAGGCATGGATTCAATGGATGGACCACTTGGTGGGTAAGAAATTGGCTGGAGGGTCACACTCCAAGAGTTGTGGTCGACTGTTCAATGTCCAAGCGGAGATCAGTAATGAGTGGTGTTCCTCAGGGGTCAGTACTGAGGGGGACCAATGTTGTTTAACATCTTTGTAAGTGATGTGGACAGTGAAATTAAGTGCACCCTCAGCAAGTGTGCCGATGACACCAAGCTGGGTGGTGCGGTCGACACACTGGAGGGAAAGGATGTCATCCAGAGGGACCTGGACAGGCCTCAAGGTGGACCTGTGTGAATCTCATGAGGTCCAACAAGGCCAAGTGCAAGGTCCTGCATCTGGGTCTGGACATTCCCAATCACAAGTACAGGCTAGGTGGAGAGTTGAAAGCAGCCTTGATGAGAAGGACTTGGTTGTGTTGGTCAATGAGCTTGACATGAGCCAGCAGTGTGTGCTGGCAGCCCAGAAAGCCAGCCATATCCTGGGCTGCAAAGGAAGCATGGCCAGCGGGTCGAGGGAAGTGATTCTTCCTATCTGCTGTGCTCTTGTGAGACTCCACTTGGAGCACTGCATTCAGCTCTGGGGCCTCCAACACAAAGATATGGATGCATTAGAATGAGTCCAGAGGAGGGCTACAAAGATGAGGGATTGGACCACCTCTCCTACAAAGAGAGGTTGAAGGAGTTGGGGTTGTTCAGTCTGGAGAGGAGAAGGCTCCAGGGAGACCTTATAGTGGCCTTCCAGTACCTAAAGAGGGACCTACAGTAAAGCTGGGGAGGGACTTTCTGTCATGGAATGTAAGACAAAGGGTAATATCTTTAAACTAAATGAGAGTAAGCTTAGAATAGATATAAGGACAAAATTATTTACTCTGAGAGTGGTAAGGCACTGGAACAGGTTGCCCAGAAAAATTGTGGATGCCCTATCCCTGGAGGTGCTCAAGGCCAGGCTGGATGGGGCTTTGAGCAACCTGATCTAGTGGGAGGTGTCCCTGCCCATGGCAGGGGGGTTGGAACTAGATGATCTTTAAGGTCCCTTACAACCCAAACCATACTATGATTCTATCATATACAAAAACCTGCCACGCCTAATTTAAGCAGTCTATTTCATGTAAATGATATTGCTTACCAGGGTAAGAGTTTCTGGGTCAATCTCTGATTTTAAAATGATTGTAACTGACAAAACTGTCACAACTTAACCTTGATAAACAGTCTTGCACACTGGGAAATACCCAGAGGTGACAGTGGGGAAGTTCTCAGTGGAATGGCTTCAGTGGTGAAAAGATCTTAATATGCAGGTGTCTAGATAAACTGGTGTCTTTGGCAGTGAGGGACCGTAGATGCTTCCCGCCCACTGATATGTATAAAGGATAAAGAAAGGTTAATTGCAGCAGACTTGGAGATGTGACTGGAATGTGTGCTAATTCTGCCATCCCAAAATACTTGACATATTTTAGCTGGCTGTCAGAGTGCATCCAATGATACCATTGCTGGGATTCCAGGCACGCCTTTAAATACTTTTTTTTTTTTTTTTTTAAATGAAAGCAAATAATCAACATTATTCTGATATCCTATCCTAGGATAAATACTGTTTTAACACATAAAAGCTGCCCATGTATACATATAATCACACACTCAGGCACACCCAGACACACTCCCAATGTGCTCTCTTCTACATTAAATATTTTTATAGAAGAAGACTATCTGAAAAGCTAGCTAAACTTCCAGGACACATATTACTTGGATGGAAAGAAACTCTTGGAAAGACCTGGTAACCTTCAACATAGTAAGAGTCACATCCTGATACTCTTCTAGACTCCTTCCACCCATATCTCTATAGCATCTAAGCTTATGCACTGGATCCATTCCTCATTTCTGTGATAGATCTGAGTTCCAGTCCTAGTGGGATCACCACAGCACTGCACATTCCCTGATGCAGATAAACCAAATGCCTGTGCTATTTTCAAGGTGTTAATCTTGCGCTTAAGGCTAATAAGCTTCATGCATGATCCTCTCTGCATGTCAACCTTTGGCAGTTGTCATTAGGATAAACACTCTCCTTTGACTGTGAGCGTAACTGTCTCTCCCATTGTTTCTGGGAATGGTCGCTGGCTGCTGGCTGCTTAGGAAGTGGCGGCAGTCTTCTGTGGGTTCCTCACATGGAAATCAGTAGGCATTTTCTATCCATTCCCATGGGAGATCTCAGGAATCCAAATATTAAAAGATCCTTATCCATAAAGCTGATGAATAGCTTATAGAGGAACCATAAAGCTATGAATACCTAATGAGCTCTGTGATAGCAGGTGTTTCATATTATGTAGAACATATGCTTAAGTTCATACAATCATAAAATCATAGAATATCCTGAGTTGGAAAAGACCCACAAGAATCATCAAGTCCAACTCCTGACTCCACACAGGACTACCTAAAAATCAAGTCATATGCCTGAATGCATTGTCCATAGATGTCTTCAAAACCACCAGGATTGGTGCTGTGACCACTTTCCTGGGCTCAACCAACCTCTCAGTGAAGAACCTTTTCCTAATATCCAACCTGAACTTCCCCTTTCACAGCTCCATGCTGTTCCCTTGGGTCCTGTTGCTGTCACCAGGGCGCAGAGGTCAGCACGTGCACTTCTGCTCCCCTTGAGAAGAAGCTGCAGCCCACCATGAGGCCTCCCCTGGGCCTCCTCTTCTCTATGCTGATTAATCCAAATGATCTCAGCCTCTCATTGTACTTCTTGCCCTCTAGACCCTTCACCATCTTCATAGCCCTCCTTTGGACACTCTTAACAGCTTTATAAATTTTTTATATTGTGGTGCCCAAAACTGCACACAGTGCTCAAGGTGAGGCCTCACCAGCACAGAGCAGAGTGGAACGGCCACTTCCCTTGAGCTGGGCTGCTCTCCAGCCTCTCGTCCCCCAGTCTATATGCATAGACAGGGTTGCCCCGTCCCAGGTGCAGAATCCAGCACTTGCTCTTGTTAAACTTCCTGCAGTTGGTGATTGCCCAGCCCTCCAATTTGTCAAGATCTCTCTGCAAGGCCACTCTGCCCTTAAGGGAGTCAGCAGCTCCTCCTAATTTAGTATCAGCTGCAAACTTACTTAGCTTGCATTCCAGTCCTGCATCCAGATCATGTATAAAACATTGAAGAGAACTGGCCCCAAAATGGAGCCCTGGGGAACCCCATTAGGGACTGGCTGCTAGCATGGTGTAACCTCATTTGTAACCTTTGAGCCTGATCTGTTGGCCAATTGTTCACCCATTGTAGTATGTATTTTTATTCTTTTATCCAGAGAGATACTTTGAAAAACGGTATTGGAAGCTTTGCTGAAATCCAGAAAGATTACACCAGCTGGCTTCCCTTGGTCAACTAGATGGGTAACCTTACCATAAAAAGAAATTTAGTTAGATAAACAGGACTTTCCTTTTGTGAACCTGTATTGACCGTCACCAATAGCTATTGTCTTGCAGATGTTTTTCAATATCTCCCAGAATAATATTCTCCATAATTTTATCAGGCACTGAAGTGAGACTGACTTCTTTCTTGCTCTTCTTGAGAATTGGAACAGTTTTTGCCAGTTTCCAGTTGGCTGGGACCTCTCCAGATTCCCAAGACTGTTGAAAAATAATTATGAGACATCTTCCAATGACATAAGTTAAGTATTAAGTTATAAGTAAAATGAAAGCTAAATTTTTCCTTCAGATCATGAAAATTCAGTCCAAAATCTTTGCTGCCAGGCTGTGGATTTAAAGATTGAAAACATTTTCAGACTACAGTTGTTTAGTTGTTTAAGGAAACCAAGGGACTGTATCTCCAGTGACACTTTACCTATTGTTGCTGCCTTTTAAATCCTTGGTCTTTCCCTGTAGTCCGTCAATAAAATCCATCACTTTGCAAAACAGTTAAAAATAGGTTAATTGTCGTATAAAATGGCTACATGAAATACAAGGCAAATTGTTGCATAGTGAGCAGGAAATAGCACTGGCCAAATACTGTATCAAATAGATAAAATATCAAAATTCTTTTTCATGTGTAGGTCCTTTTCTTTGCTTTTGTTCAGAGCTGTGTTTACATTTCTGTTTGTCCTGTAGTTACAGTTACCAAAATCTGAATTAATTTCTTCTTTCATCTTTCTTTCTGGGGGTGCCGATATGTTTGGGTTCAAGGTCTAAAATTCAAAGCTATAACATGCAATGCACCTGCTCATGTGAAAACAGACCAGCCTCTGAGAAACTTGGGTAAGGGGAATGTGGACATATGAGCAACATGGTGTATGATTCTCCCTGCACTTTCTTTTCTCTCTGTTGTGAGGTACACTACAAAAGGTGCATCAACAAATTTGCCCCCAGGGTGCTCCATCCAGAACATTTTTCTCTAAGCTGTGCAGTTTGACAGTAGAGGTGCTGTGAGAGTTCATGGATGAATGAAGCATTATTCATAAAACAACAAACACAGTAGCCTAAATGCAAATCTATTGCCAAGAGGCCTGATGGATACAATAAGACTGTGAACTAAAAGAAAAAAAGAAAAAGAAAAAAAAAAAGTTGTGGATAATAAGGTATTGGACCTTGTTTTAGAGTTCTTTGTAGAACCATTTACTCTAGTACCAACTGCAAATATACTGGGGAGTTGAAGTACACGTTAAAAACATTTCAGTAAGCTTCTAGGTGTATATGCAATATTTTCTAAACAAAAAATACAAGATCTCAAATATGTATTTAATTTAAATGAAAAAGACATTAAAACACGAGAGTCTTCTAAGCCTTAAGTGAAGACTGAACTGCTGCATTCAGTTCCTGCGTTGGTCACAGACAACTTCCATAGAATCATAGTATAGAATCATAGAGTTATTTAGGTTGGAAAAGACCTCTAAGATCATAAAGTCCATGATAGAATTAAAACTGTACAGGGTAGATTGTGCTTCAGTTTCCCATCAGTAATATCAAGGCAGCAACTCATCCCTTATTTTGCCCATTTAGAAAAGTCTTCAGAATCTCTAAGCAACTACAGAAGAGGAGGACAGGACTTTTCACATGAGTATTGCTCATTATCCCTGGGTCAACAGAAGATTTTAGCACTGCATTTTCATAACTGTGCATAACCACCATGTTGTTTTAATTAGACTTCATTACATGTCTCAGAAAACTCTTCCATTAATAAGTAAGAGTATAGTACACATTGGGTTGCTTTAAAGTAAACAGTTTTGATTATCCTATTAGCAAGAGGATAAGAGTCTTAAAAAAACATTACTACACTTCAAAACAGTAAAGTTTCAGATTCATTTATACTGCAGTTAGAAAATAATTGCATTGACTAATTATTTTAAATAACTTAATAATAGAATTATTTGTAATTTATAATTTTTATATATATTTATAGAATGTATGGAATTAAATAATCAGAGAATTAAATAATAATAATAGAATAATAAGATGTAGCTTTGTACATCAAGTCTGCCTTCTGAAATCTCAATCAGTTTGTTCCTTTGGGACCTACTTCAGTCTCATATCTTTAAACTTTCACTGGATAGTTGATGTCAGGTCAGCATCCCTAGAGAAAAAAATACACAGATATATAAAGCCTGAGATAGTTAAGGTAGTTATTTTCTAGATTTTGCATAACTCATTGGACTCTGAAGGGATTGTCATGACTTCCATACCCTGTAACAGAAGAATACACAAAGAAGGGGTTGAAGCATGATGGCTATCACTTGGAAACTAGATTAGAGCTTCCAAGTTAGTTTTTGAAGGTCTTAGTTTTTGAAGAATAGTCTCTCTGAATACTGCAACCACAAGAAAAGCTTTGAAGGTCATAACCCATGTGAGTACTCTTCCAAGCAGTGCTGTTAAAGAGTGCTTTGAGGTGTTTTGCATTCACCATGCATTAGCCTAGAACATCACTCAGAGGGTAGTGAGTTCTATGCACTAGCCTAATTATTCACTCAGAGGGTGACGAGGCATTGGAACAGGTTGCCCAGAGAGGTTGTGGATACCCCATTCCTGGAGGTGTTAAAGACCAGCTTAGATGAAGCCCTGAGCAACCTGATATAGTGGGTAGCATCCCTGCCTATGACAGGGTGGGTGTCACTAGATTATCTTTGAGGTCCCTTCCAACCCGAGACGTTCTGTGATTCTATGATCACAACTACAAGTCCTAGTTCTACTTCTCATACTTCTCAGACTTCATTTCAAAATATGGCTAAACAGACTATCCTGTACCTGGCACACACACAAAAATACTCTTGGATTTAATTATCTAAGTCTGACTCTCAAGAAACATTCTGCGGATCACCAAGAACCTGCAGACTGTTGTGATTTGCCCAGAAGAACAGTACTACCATACGATGATAAAATGCTCTTTTAAAAAATAGCAGATGGTTTAACTAGGAGACCGATTTGAAAATAACATATTGCAGACCTGGGCCCAAAAGGAATACCTTGCTCTTTGGCAACTATTAAAGTCTCCAATAAACTGCAAAAAAATCAGTATTCTTCCAAGCACTGATGTGCAAATACAGCCATTCACTGAGATCCTTCAGAAAAGCACACAGTTAGCATCAATTCTGCCTCATTTTGTATTTTAATCCTGAGATATAAATTGCTCTCAACAGGTGAACTTTTTCTCCAACATATGAGGGGAACTCAGCAAGTGGCCACAGCTCTGTCTTACACACTGACATTGTGTGAAAGGATAATTGTATTCCAGGTTACAAACTTTTTTAGGACTGAGAGAGTCTCTTCTATCTAGGCTTGAAAAATGCCTATAACAAAGGGTTCTCTGTCTATTGCATCTATTCAAATTGATACAGATTTTCATTGGCCTCACAGAACTCAAGCTTCTTTGCAAATACTAGTGTAAATCTGTAAGGAATCTAAAAGGCATTGCAAAACAATGGCTTGCTATCCAAAATCTGAAATCCAATTCAGTAATGTTGAACATAAATTTCTAGAAGTGAACTTTCTCAAAGTGTCAGGTTTAAGATATGGGGCTTTGTTTCAGATGCATCCCTAAAAATAATGTTTACATCAAATCTGCTTAAAGATATTCTGAAGTGCTCCACTGACATTCGGTAAGATATACTTGCTCCCTCTCTGTATCTGTTTGTTCATCCATTTGCTTCCTCTGTCCCTCCCTTCTTCTCTCTAGTAATCATATGTGAAGTGACTCTGCCTGAAGGGCATGGGTGCTGATGCAAAAGGGAGGTTCTCCACCAAAACCATGTTCTTTTACTCTTTCTTCTTTGGCATGAAGCATATACCAATACCTATCTCATGTTGCAGCCTAAGTATACAAATGCACCAAAGTGAAACATCTTTTCTGGAGGAAAATTTCAAGAAAGGCCTAGATTGTTTCTGTTTTGCTTTTGAATGAAGAAAAAAAGACAAAGCATTTGAATTACCACATTATCTTTATTTGTAGAGCATACATTTTTTTGTCTTCTAAGCTTAGGACAGGTAAGATGAGTGTGTTTTGTTCCAGTTTAAGAATGTTTTCTATCACAAAAGCACACAGATAAATGAGACATTTCCATAAAGCAGAACTGTAAAAATCAGGATTTTTGGAGTTTTTCACAGATGTTAATGCCCAGAATGGTTGGAATTCCTGCGCTGGCACAGCTATGATAATTCAGTAGTGCTAAAAATGAAACAACAACAAAAAAAAGATATTTTCAGTGACAAGATCCCTGTATCCAGAAAGGAAGAGTCAAATACACAAATTCATTCTCAGTTATGGCCCTGCTCAATGTTCCTGTTGGTCTCAGTTGATACTATATAAAACTTTTATTGTGTAACTCAAAAGGAAGAAACACCTATATGGCTTTAAATCACCTCTGTGCTCCTTTCCCATCACCTGCATAGAGCAGGTAGCATGCTGTCAAAACAGAATATTTGTGGGACCATTGTACCATTGGGGTGTAAGATGGGTACAACTGCTACACAGTGGTTTCCTCTGTGACACTAGGCAAACCACTCTGGAACAGCTGTTTCAGATATTTAGATGCTTAATGATGAAAAATGGTGCTTTACTGGAATTTCCAAAGCATCCAAGAGCCTTACTCTTTCAAACTTTCTTAGAGGTTTACTCTTCTTCCCTAAAACAGGGCAATATGTTCCTGCCTCACAAATGTGCCACATGGATTTAGGTTTAAGATAGAAAGGTGCTTATACATTGTATTGGAAGCATAATGTTCTGTTCTTGCTACTTACGTTGTTCACTCTTCACAAGCTTGTAGAGAGGCAGACCCTTGCAGAGTTGTTCAATGGGTTTACCATAGAGAAACCAATCCCTCATATTTCCAAACAGGGAATTGCCGGATTGAAACTGTACCCACACATTTTGTGGAGAATACACTTTCTTCATAGTCTAAAGAGAAAATATTAGACACCATCAGTAATGTAGCTTTGGTTTCTTGCTACTATGATGCCATGCTACTATGGCATCCATCAAGAAAAATGCCATGATCTAAAATCACTTCCCTTTGCCGCATACAAAACATTAGCTAAAGAATCTATATGTTTTTAAATACCTTTTTTTTTTTTTTTCAATCTATTCAGAAACAAAGTATACTAGATATTAATTCTATCAACACAGTGAAACTGAGTTGAAGTTATAGTTAATAAATTGCTAATTGACTGCAATATAATCAAGTATTTTTCATATACATTAATCTTCCCACTCCACAAAGGCACTCTGAAAAGCAAAATGAGAAGTTTTGCTATAAATGTACTATTGTTAGTCTGTCATAAGATGAACCAGAACTCAAGTTCATCTCCAGGCAATGCTTCCAGTCACCTTCATGAAACCTTTGCCTGAGTAGGAAAATCACAGTTTGGTGATAGTAAACTAATTTCTAAATTTTGTTCTGCAAAGAATAAAATAATAATAAAAAAAAAATCAAATGATATAATGATGTCAAGGACAAAATATTAGCATACCAATGAAAAAAAAAAAAACAAAACCTTGTGTGATCTCACATTGAAACCTCCTCAAATTTGTCAAAATATGCCACTTCCTCAGGCATGGGATCTTACAGTTCTAGCTATAATGATAATCTACTATATGCAAGGTGGGTCATGACTGTTTATTATTTTAAAAAGATGTTCTATATGATATTTCCTTGAAGTTCTATCTTGTTAGATCTGTTTCATCATTGCTAACATAGTAAGAGATATTCCTAAGAACAACAACTGTTCTTGAAGGCAGAATGGAGGGATCCCATCATACCATATAACTTGTACACAGTAGTCTTTCTTGTATACAGAATAGGTTTCTCTACAAAATCACCTTTTTCTCAAAAGCCAGGCGTCCAATTTCTTGCAGCTCTGGGATGGAAGCCTCAGATATTTTCAAAATAAAGCAAGCATTTCGTGAAAACAGCCTTGTTGCAACATATCCCTGTGATTAAAATAAAATAAAATAAAATAAAATAAAATAAAATAAAATAAAATAAAATAAAATAAAATAAAATAAAATAATAAGATAAGATAAGAAAAGTAATTCATTAAAAATAGTTACCACTGGTGTTTGGTGATTCTCCCTAGCTTTTAGGGCAATCTAGAAGAAATATGAAGTGGCTACACTGACTGTCATGGTGGAATGACTCCTCATTTCCTCATTTACATTGTCACCTTTGGGGAACGGAAGCAGCCTGCTAACATTAATATCTGTCCATAAGACTTGAACGATCTTTTCCCATGGACTTTTGCTGTACTTACTAACTTTCTATACATGAGTGTATACAGGCAGCTCTTCACTCCCTTGCATTGAGGTCAATGATATTCTTCTCACTTTTGTGAATGACTACCATGTGTTTTACTACAATTCTCTTAAAAAAATCATCTTCATATGTGTGAAAGAGAGATTGCGTAAGAGGAGTAGAAGTGATGGGAGTCTTCAGTGAAACAGTGTTTCAGGACAACTCATGGTGGGAATGCACTAGAATAAATTCTCTGTGTTTATTAACTTCCTTAAAGAGATTTTTAGAATCTAGTCAGATTCTTAGATTTACTTACATGACTGTAGTCAAAAATAGTATCAGAGGAGTACAAGCCAGAACGGACATGGACGTCAGCAAGGTTCTTCTCATTGCTGATAGTCATAGTTGCCGTGACATAATCATTGTTAGGTTCGTTCAGGACAAAAGTCTTTGGTAAAAAAACACAAAACCATTGTTCATCTGGTTTTCACTTTTAAAGACACAATATAAACATTTTCTCTCAAATGGACAATCATGATTGTTTTATATACATGTTAAATCCATTAACAACTCTCTAGCAATCTCAAGAGGCCCTTGTGGTGGAGACTAATTATGAGAGATTTTGAGTCAGGGTGAGTTGGGAAGGGACAGGACCATACTGCAGGCTTTTGAAAACAGCATGTGACATACCAGTCATTATACATGGCAGCAGCAATGACTCAGAGAAGACTAAAAGAGTCTTCAAATTTTATCTTGAGCTAAGGGGACATATGCTCCACAAATTTCTTGTCACTGCGCAGGTGCACAGAACTGCCTCTTTGGCTCATATGATTGTCACCTTTGGTAAAAGCTAATTTTCTCTGTGCTTGGTAATAAGCATCATTTTAGCTTCTTCTGTTCTTTCCTTCCTATTATATTCCTCCTTGCCCAGGAATTTAAAACATTTTAAACAAATACATGCAATAGAAGGCTTGTCAGTCTACTTACTTGCAATGCAGAAGTTTGAATCCAAAAGACTCCCAGCAAAATGAAAATTGCAGCCTGTAAAAGGAATGAGCATTCTCACTCAGAAGAAACAACATGCAGTGTCATACACAAATGGACAGAGTTAGACAAAAAACACTTTTTTCATGATTTGAGGGAAACATATTTTCAGTTTGAAAAATTACCCAATCCACATGAGTATTAGTTTAAAGCAATTACAGTTCTTCACTATAAAATTCTTGCTATCAGGCTTTCTTTTGCCTGTAATGGTAAAAATGCAGAACAACCATGACATTTTATGCTTCATTCAAAAGTCACACCCTTTGATAACATTACTTCTTTTTTGTCTCAAAAGTGCGAATTATTATATCATAACTAAATCTCCTGAAATCAAGTTCTGCATTCTTCACTCAAATAATGTTTCCACTGACTTCAAGGAGCTTACTGCACACACAAGAAACACAGGTTTCCTACTGAACAACCAGAAAAGAAAAAAAAAAAAGAAAGAAAAAAAAAGAAAAAGAAAAAGAAACCACACCAACACAGAGGTCATATTAGCCCCAGTACTGTACTGATAATTTGAGCATCTTCCTTTCTATACTTCTATTTTAAAAGGAACTTTTAATAATATAAATACAATAGAAATGTATATACTCACAAATCCGTTCATTTTTCCTTCAGATTTAAAGCAAAAGCCTGCAGAAGGTAAGAATGCAGGAAAACTCCAGAGACCTTCAACTTTTATATCTTGCAGTAGGTGTGGGAAATACTTGACAGAACTGTTCTTCGTGATTAGAACAAGTCCATATCTACATGCCATGTACTTCATATCTGAAATTTTGGTCTGGCATAGATAACCAGATCTTGATATGTTAAAAGCAGTCGATACATCAGCTTTTGTGAGATTAATCACTCTCCAAATGGCTATTGTTTACTGGTTTAAACTTTACAGGAGTTTCCACTTCTTCTAGTTCCATTTTTTAATATTTAACAGGATATTGTCTAGAGTTAAATGGCATCAGGAACTCTGCTATTCATTCATACAATATGCATTTTGTCTTCTTAAATACAATCCCTAACAGCCTGATAGTCTGTAGACAAAGCCTGGAAAAAAAAAAAACAATCACATACATTATGCTGGATTATGTGCCAACTACTAAATAGACCACCTTTTCAGACATTTCTTCTATCTAGCATATGCATGATCTTTTCTAAGAAGTACTGCTCATTTTTGAACAGTTGCTATGATACATATCACATGCATTGAAATTAGTGACGTAGTTAGGAATAACAATTGTGCTTCACAGACAGAATCTAGTTAACTGCTAGCCTAGGAGGGAGTAACATGAAACTTCAGAAGATGTGTGGTTCACACAAGGTCACAAAACAACAGAAACAAGATGGAGATTCCTCCTTTAAAGTTACAACTGTTTTCTATATTTTATGTCAAATGTCAATGACCACATGATATTGCCATGAGGTATTCTCTCGTGAATTGGACCTTGCCTGGACTCCTCATCTCATCTGTGACTCCACATCAGCTAGAGCAGATAACCTTGATGAATCACAAACTACTTTTTACTAAAATGTCATAACTAGGGTCTATTCCTTCCAATAAAATGAGAATTCAGCCTAGAAGCCAACAAATTTCTGTAATCTGTCAGAGAATCACAGAATGGTTGAGTTGGCAGGGAACTCTGGGTACATCTAGTCCAGCCATTGCTCAAGCAGGGCCATGCAGAGCAGGTTGTCCAAGACCATGTCGAGACAGTTTTTGCACATCTCCAAGGAGTAGACTCCACAACCTTTCTAGGCAACCTGTTCCTCTGCTCCATTACCCACACACTACAGAAGTGCTTCCTGATGCTCTGATGGAACCTCCTGTGCTCCAGTTTATGTCCTTTTGTCCTGGCACTGGGCACCACTAGTAGGATCTTGTCTCTGTCTTCTTTGCACCCCTCCTTCAGGTATTTATATATTTTGATGAGATGACCATTTAGCCTTCTCTTTTCTAGGCTACAGTCCCGGCTCTCTCAGCCTTTCCTCATAGGAGAGGTACATTGGTCCCTTCATCATTTTTGTGGCCCTACATTGCACTCTTTCCAGGATGTCCAGGTCTCTCTTCTACTGGGGGCTCAGGACTGGACGCAGTACTACAGGTATGGCCTCACCAGGGCTGAGTAGGGGGAAGAACCACACCTTTTAACTTGTTGGCCTGTTGGCCACACTTTACCTAATGGAGCCAGGAATACTCAGCCTTCTTAGGGGCAAGGGCATGCTGCTGGCTCATGTTGAACTTGGTTTCCATCAGGACCCCCAGGTCCTTTTTAGCAGTGATGCTTTCCAGCTGGGCGCTCCCTGCGTGTCCTGGTGCCTGTGGTTGTTCCTCCCCAGAGGCAGTATGTTGCACTTCCCCTTGGTCAACTTTGTGAGGTTCTTGTGAGGCCATTTCTCCAGCCTGTCCAGGTCCCTCTGGATGGCAGCATGACCCTCTGGTGAATCCATCACTCCTCCCAGTTTTGTGTCATCTGTGAACTTACTAAGGATGCACTATACCCCATCATCCAGATAATTAGTGATGATTTTAAACATTCATCAGTCATCAGGAATAAAAAATAAATAAAAAGAAAAGAAGAAAAAAAAGAATGAGGTTGTACAGAAATTATCTCTGCAAACATGTCTCAGTATAAAAAGGAAATTGCATACATTTGCTTTATAACACACAACTCTATGTGGAAAATTTTATCTCAAGTGTGACAAAGCTGTGCTGCTAAGCAATATATCAGAACATATATATAAATAGATATGAAATTGTGACAAGCATGGTTAGATTAGATTAAATTAGATTAGATTGATGTTATCCTGTTGAAAGCTGGCCCTGCCCCTTCTCAAATGATTCTTTGTTTGTAGGATTGCAACCTTTCACAGACGGGTTCAGGCACAAGCTAAAATTAAAAGCTTTAAAACTTCTACTTTATATTCATTTAGAATGTCAATTAGTCAAATAAGCCCAAAGTTAAAAGATTAGTTTCTAAAAAGCATTTTACTAATTAACCTTATTGCAAGAGAGAAAATAGTTCTAGTTGTCTCATGTCTGTAACTCAAGAAAAGCCTCGATATACCTCCAATAGCAAAGACCTGCTTTTTAGAGACGTTTCCCCACACTGAAAATTAATACGTCTCTCAGTAATATAAATGAAATCATCATGCATTCATTTGGAATAAAAAATATCCATGACCATGCCACAGTCCTCTAAGTGTCCTTATATATTAAGTAACTGAATTAATGAGCTGCATAAGAAGAGCTATAAATCGCTCTAATTTTCACGTACACAACCATCACTTTTGCCTGTCCTCAGTCAGAGCAAGGTTTGGGTTAGGAAGTAGCCCTCCTCCATGACACCCAAATTTCACAATGATACCCACTCTCTCAAGGCAGTCTGATTCCTTTGGACACTTTTGATCTAAGTGAAGACTCTCAAAGTTCTCCCCTCATAAAGTGACTTACACTTGCATACTGTTCATATCAGTACAGAGAAGCTTGGAGGAAATGGAAACTTAGTAACGTTCAGAACAAGCAATATATTGTTACAACACAGCAACGCATATTGTCAAAGGAAACTTAATTTCTCTGGTATTTTCATAAAGCCATGTATTTTCAAATGCATTCTAATTTAAACCAGTAAAACATGATTAAGTTACAGAATTACTCTTAATCTATGCAAGCAAAAAATTTGACCCATTATTTGGCACCATCATCCACTAAAAAACATTTAAACAAAAGACCCTTGGAAACTGTATGAAAAGAATACTTCTATAATTACAGTTCATGTCTGATTACCAAACCGGAATTTCAACATAAAAGGGAGATGGATTTAATCAAGGTAATGTGGGAATAATACTATCAAAACAAGCCCTCTTGGTGACTAATTTTTTTTTCATGTGCTTTTGATAAATATTTGCTTTATCAGGGAGTGAGCAGGTAGTGGGAGAAAAGTAAAGAATGAAGCAACACCTCAAAAAGCAACAAAATTCTGTATGCTTATGTTTGCATTCAGCTGGGCATGTCACACACTGGATCAAGATGGGGTGACAGAGTCTAGAAAAATCTATGTGCATGAACAGGTCAAGCAGAATTTGTTGCATTCAGTAATTAAAAAACAAACTTCTAGAATCTAGTAAAAATGCACTCTCTCTGCCCCTTTTCCTGGCTTCTAAAATTGTAGGTAGTTTTGTAATCTATTCTACATGTCAAATGCTCTAGCTATGTATGTTTCCCATACAACTACTTAAGTAATCAAAAGTTAATGGAAGATTTGGAGATTCACGCTTCCAAATGTGACACATTATTATAATGGCCAAATTGGCTGTGGCTGTTAGAACAAATGGACCAAACTGTTTTCCAGCTCATTACTAACAATACCACAGGGACTACCATTATAGAGTTTGGTTTCTCACTGCCTTTCTCAAGAACCAGTTGATTAATTAAATTTCCAGAGACCTGGAGAGGATTTTGTGACATTCATAACAAACTTTCTTGTGTATTTGGATCTTTGAGGCTAACGACATACCTTTCTCCATACAGCATCCACAAACCAGACTGATTAGAAGAAAGAAATTGTTTTGCTTAGTAATTTAATACTTCCATTCACCATATTCTACACCTGGTGCAAATGGCAAAGTGGTAACAAAATGAAGAAGGAAAACATTTCTTCCACTCACCTGCAGTGCTGTAGTCCAAGCAAGACAGTGGGATGAATTGGGGCCCTTTACTGGTATAAATGAGAATTGGACCTCACCTTCTTAGTTAAAGTGATATTCCCTGGCCTTGTCAATAACAGTTGCAGCAAAGATCTTCAGCAATTGACAGCAGTGGAGAATTTCGTTCGGAGATACGAGTTTGTGAGAGAGTCTCCATCATGTCATTCTGGAAATGAAAAGGAAATGTAAGGGTGCAAACCCATCCTGAAATACTGTAAATTGCAGGATTGATACACAGAGAAAATGATAGAGCTACTACTAAATAAGAACTGCTTTTTGAGTACTTAAATCAGTACCTCTTAAAGTGCTTCTTCTGTAACAAGCACAGGTAAGAAACAAATCCAAATTACCTAAGGTTATGTATGTACCTCTGTATATTATACAACAATGGAAACCATTCTTGGGCAACAATACATCTAAATGGGTTAATTAAAATATTAAATATTTGCAAGGTTTCTGCAGCAAACAGGGCAAATAAACTCTTTCTGGTGCATGACTGTACATAATTATGAAATTCAGATGAACTTTAAAAAATATACTTTCTAAATAATAATTAATATAAAATGTCCATTGTTACTGCTTCTCCCTTACTTATTTTCTTCTAATCTCTAGTTTATGGCCCCTTTCTAGAATTAGTCTTTAAAGGCTAATTACAGATTAAATTACAGATTAAATCTGTAATCACATAGTACTTTTGTGAAGAGGTTCTGTGAAAATACAGAGACCAGGCCTCAAGACTGGAAAACAGATCCTAAAAGACAGGACAGTGCAGAAAAGATTCAGAAAGGAAAGAAAACAAAAGGACTCAATAATTTCTATTACATAGATCAAACCTCATCATTTCAGGGGACATGAATTAAAATATTTTAGACCAATAGAGGTGGTAATCTTGCTATTTTAAAAATGTTATAAACTATGAATTAAAAAATTAGGCCGAGTTCTTTGTTACACAGGCACAAAATTTCACTATGAATTTTATTAGGTATCCATTTTCTGGTCCTGAATTTTTTTCGTTTTTGAAGTCATTATTAAATGCTTTGAACTTGCCATTACAAGTTTTCTTTCATCTTCCTGTATGTAATGAATTCAATTAGGCTAATATCAAGCCTACCCTTATCACAGCACTTCCACAGGAAACCCGTCATAATTCTGTGAACAAAGGGCACTTGCCAAGAAGGTAAACCCATTTTACTTTGGGATATTACTGTATAAGAAGTAAGAGTACACATCAATTACCAGCAGAAACTGCCTTGCCTACCATCAAAATGAAGTTCACTGTAAGTACATATATCACTTTCTCATAAAACTACTACTGCAGAGTTTTTAAACTATTTTGAGTCTTTCTTGGCAACTATTGAACTATCACTGATTTATGTAGGGTTTACAGAATAAAAAAGGCCAATTGGATTGCGACTTCATGGGTGAAATTTCAGTTTTGGCAGTGATTTCACTCCATAAGCTTACTCAAACATGAGAGAGGAAAGTGCTCTGTTACAAGGGTGAGAGGCATATATAAAATCTAGAAAAGGCAATATTTTCTCATTCATAACTCTTAGATGCAATTCAATAGTCTTACCAAGTTGTATGAAGTTATGGCACACCTGCCTGTTGAGAGCATAAAGAGAGGAAGCATGAGTTTTGAGACACTCCAAGTGCATGAGCACGAAGCATAGAGGTATTTACAGCAGTCTGAAACTGTTGCAGGAGATATTCCAAAACATTACTGCTAAATACTGAGTCACACTTGGATATCACCAGTAAAAAAATTCTCCTTTGAAGTCTATGAAATTTGTGACCAATTCAGTTATTGGAGGGATTGTCTCCAAGAGAACAATTGTTCACAAAAATTATTATTACAAAAGAGTTTACTATTAAATCTTACATAAAAATATACTGGCAGTAGTTTTGACCCTAGAGAAATCTGAGCAACAACAAGCATGTGAGTCACTGAAACTATAGTTTTACAAAGGGGTAGCAATGTGTAGTATTACTTTTTTTTTTTTTTTTTTTTTTTTTTTACAGAGAAGATTGTGCCTACCCTTACATTATTAGCTCTGTACTTAGAGGCACAAGATTTATGGTATGTTCCAAGGACAGAGCTGTACTTCACAATAGATGTGCACGTATGCTGCATGGATTTGCTCCATGTCTGAAACTAAAATGCTCAGAGTGAAAAGTTCATTTTTACAATGAAATACTTCAGTCCATCTTTTTCCAAGGAGTGTACTGAACTGGGGCTAGACATTTTAAAAATCACTAAGTTTAAATTATATTTTTACCTGCACAGCATATACTGCTAAGAGTAAGAGTAATATATATATGAATTGATTACCTGACTTATGGTCATTTTAACAAAAAAATTCTTCTGCATATTTATATACTGACCAGATTCAGAATAGAGCTGATCATGTACATAAAGTTAAACAGGAAGGCAAACTTATTTGAGACACCAAATAACTTGATGCAAGATGAGCAGTTGCAATGTTAAAATGTTGTGAATTCCAATTATTCCTTTCAGATTGTGATTGCTTTTCTTGGAGTTCTCCTGGCTCCAGTTCCTGCCTATAAGGTAAGTATAGTGCTAGATGCAATTATACACTACTGTCATAAGAACCAGTGGTCTTTAATTGTAACATCTGTAAAATATAATTCTGAAAACGAAGCTGTATACAAAATCTGACACTTAGCTTGAAACTGCGTTTTTTATACTAAAGAAAATATATAAGTGGTGATATATCAGGCAAAAAATGTCAGTTTCTAGATATGAAATCAGCAACAAATTCTGTCTTGAGATTAGCATAAATACTGTAAAGTATTTATGAAAGTAATTGTGTGGGGAGAGACCAATGGTAGCATGAAGTATCTGATCACAAAATACAATGAAATACTATAAATTATTCTCTGCCTGCAAATTCCTCCTGGGAAAAGAACAATAAGGACAATTCATACCTTCCTAGACATTTTTCTTCCAAGTTGAACTCTGAATATTCATTTTCATTTTTAATTTTAAAGAAAACCATCCAGTGTTTAAAAGTAAATGTAAACTTTTCCACCTGGTCTAGTAGGCATTCTGTACAGGGTGGCAGGGAGGAAGGAATGGAGCAGTAATGTTATTAAAGCTTGTCTGTCTTCACAAGGTAGATGCCATCAGATATATATGAAAAACAAGGCTTGATAAAGCCTGAATGTAAAGTTTGACACAAAAGTACTGATGGCTTCCCAGCCTCCCCCCTGAGGCTGGAATTTATCTCCCTTTTACTCTGGTCTCCAAGAGCAATTATTTTCCAAAGCATGGTTTCACACAGAATCTCCAAACCTAAATCTTTACCTTCTTTAATCTTGTTCAAAAATCAGAACAGTGAGGAAAACATTAAAAGGTACCATGGTGAATATTCACGCTCTCCTTTGGATGACACTGTAGTCGACACCGGCTCAAATAAGCACTCTGAGATCTGGAAAACTGTCTGGGACGCCAAGACTGTAAGTGGCTGCCACCATGGCTCAAACAGCTTTTTCTCTTCTTCTGTGAAGATTATGGTGAAATTTGGCACTGGGTAGAAACTGGTGTTACTTGATCTTCTCTTCTTGATTAAAATGTAAGATATGTAATAATAGCCAGAGAAAATCCGAGAAGACAATCAACCGAGTAATCAAGTTGTACAACTTGATTCCATGAATTCATAAAGATCATACAAAGCTGCTTTTTCTCAAGCAGCTGAGAAACCTGAGTTAGTACTTAGATTAGCACTGGAAAAGAATCAAATGTTTTTCAAAAACACCTAAGCTTCGACTGTGAGATTTTAGAAGACATGCTTTAAAAATGCTCTCACTTAACCATTTTATAAATTCTGTTGCACTGTATGTTGCACTGATTTTCAACAGTGAATTCCTTCACCTGGCCTAAGCAGGATCATACACATAGCATTAGTGGTGAAGGCAATTTATTTTACCTTTTATCAAAGCCCATTGTTAGTCTCCATGACACATTTACCTAAACAATATATTTGAAAAACATTATTTTCCTTCCTATGATTATTTGTATGTTCCCTTCCTATGATTATGTGTATGTTGTAAAGCCTTTATTTCTTCTTTTTGTTTGTTTACTTAGTTCAGTGCTTCTCTCTAGCAATCCACTTCTCTTTCACTGTATATTTCACTGTATATATACTGTATATATATATATACTGCAACAAGATAGAAGTTTTTGTTACTGTTTTTTTTTTGTTTGTTTGTTTATTTTAATAGGGCTACATTGCAACCAAGGTATTTTCAAAAAAGACCTGCATCATTAGTAAAGCTGACACAGGAGTCTTGCCTGTTAATAGACGATTTTCTGCATCACCTCACGGAGACGAGGTAGGCTGGTGAATGAAAGTGCTGAGAAAGCTAATTAACTGCCTGTGAAAAGCATTTGTTCTATACCCACAAAAGGGAGAAAAAGATCATAAACTGGAGTTTCTCAGCAGGACTGAGTCACTCTAGAAGTTTAGTCTCTAGTTTTCTTAAAAGCTGCATTGCACTTGAATAATCTCTTCTCCATTATGAAAGTGTGGATTTGATACATTTTTATTTTTTTTTATTCCTAAATGATGTATTCTGGGTTTGTTTATTTAACACTTAGGAGTCCAGACCTCAGCACCTTCCACCCAGAGAGAATCGATACATTATCTCAAAAAATAGACTCCATAACTTGCGCCCATATGGACAACGCATTCAAAATCTGTGCCAAGGAACTCCCTCTTACTTTGCTTACCCAACCCCTGGTAAGTATACTAGTGTTTTGTATACCGAAATAAACACTAATAAGATTACAAATAAGGATTAAATAAAGGTTTAAGTGAAAACGAATAAGCTAATTATTGAAATCCTGCGTTCTTCTGTTAGTTTTTATAAATCAGTGAGTGTGTAGTCAAGGGAAGAAAACCAGGTCTGCCACTCTCCTGCATACAAATGGATGATCATGCTACTTCAAGAAGGCTCTAGCTGTGGAAGAGAGTCTGATTTTTTTCAGGCAACTTCATGCATATATGTATACTACATGCATATATATACACTGAATGCATATACATGTATATGTATATACTTCATGAATATGTAATATACTGATGCTCTAGGTACAGGCCACAGTACAATTTTGAGACTCAAAATCCAATTTGCAGATTAGACTTTTGTCTAGGAAGATTGCACTAACAATTGCTTGTACTATACATTCAGAAAAAGCACTTAGATTGTTAATTTGAGATTTTGGTAAATTCGACATTTTCTGGGGGAAGAACACGATGTTAGAAAAAAATCGCCTATGTTGTTCTATTTTCTCACTCCAAATCTAATCAGCCTTTTTCTTTACTTTTAGGCTCAAACTTTTTAAGGCAAGACGTCCCATGTTTGAAAACTCACATGAAAAAAGTGACATTTTTTTACTGTGGTTTATAGATCTTTTCCTGGTTAAATTTGGAAGAAGAAATTAGAGCTGTGTACCCATGAAGATACTTTTTCTTTCTTTCTTTCTTTCTTTCTTTCTTTCTTTCTTTCTTTCTTTCTTTCTTTCTTTCTTTCTTTCTTTCTTTCTTTCTTTCTTTCTTTCTTTCTTTCTTTCTTTCTTTCTTTCTTTCTTTCTTTCTTTCTTTCTTTCTTTCCATGGTAATCTTATCTTGATCATATTTTCAATCATTTATCTGCCTTCTTTTCTGCTCTCTGTGAAGCTTAGTGTCTCTCAGTAAAATTCATCATTAACCTACACTGGTCTGTGCTGTGTTTTTACTGATCCTTTTAAAAAGTAGAAGTAACCCCAAAGAAAAGTTCCTAAACTACCATTCCTGAAAAATCCCATTTTTGGCTTTTAAATCAGATCCTGTAGTATTTCCCAATTAGATTTCACATTACCATAAGGAATTTTTCAGCATTTCTAAAAGCAAATTGTGTTACCTACTGCATAACTATATTTGGAAGAATTAAATACAGTGGTATGAAAACAAGCATATTTCTGAGTTATTTTAATCTATCTTAATTCTACAATACTACATTCTACAGTGTTTTATAAGGAAAAAATTATAAGCATTGCAGTGAATTATAGCCAATTGAAAATAGTCACACTATTGCTCTGATAAGCACAGAAATCAGGCTTTCAATAACAGTATTATTGTGCGTTGCTGAAATGCAGTCTGTAATTGAATAGAGGTGTTATTTAACAATGTTTCACAAATATTTAACACAGGAAATAAAAGAACGTACCCTAACCAAATAAAAGCACAGTTGGAAATTTTAGAATAGAATTGTCATTAGGCCAAAATTAAGACAGAATGGCTGGGACTCATTTATAATGCTGGTCTGAAAGGATGAATTCAGTAACAAGGGTTGGCTGGACGATATCAGATCTTCACCTTTCTTCCTTGCTCAGATGCCCTTTCCCCGGACTTTGAGACAAGTTAACATGTGAGACACCTTATCATTCATGAAAATCAAGGGTTACTTTACAGAATCACAGAAGCACAGAATGTCTGAGGTTGGAAGGGACCTCTGAAGATCAACTAGTCCAGCCTCTTGCTGAGCAGGATCACCTAGAGGACATTGCACAGGATGGCATCCAGGCAGGTTTTGAATGTCTCCAGAGAAGGAGACTCCATAACCTCTCTGGGCAACATGTCCCAGTGCTCTGTCACCCTCCTAGTAAAGAAGTGCCCCCTCATACTCAGCCGGAACCTCCTGTGCTTCAGTTTGTGCCTCTCATCCTCTCACTAAGCACAACTGAAAAGAGACCAACTGGTTCTATTCTCTTGACATCCTCCCCTCAGTTATTTATATACATTGATGAGGTCTCCCCTTAGTCTTCTCTTTTCCAGGTTAAACATGCCCACTTCTCTCAGCCTGTCCTCGTATGACAGGTGCCCCAGTCCTCTAATCATTTTAGTAGCCCTCCTCTGGACTCACTCCAGCAGCTCCATGTCCCTCTTGTACTGGGGAGCCCAGAACTGGACACAGTATTCTCCAGCAGGTCACTTCCCTAGCCTGTACTGATGCTTGGGGTTATTCCTTCTTGCGTGCAGGACCCTGCACTTGCCTTAGCTGAACTTGGCCCAACCCTCCAGTTTGTTGAGGTCCCTCTGAATGGCAGCACAGCCCCTCTTGGGGAATCAGCCCCTCCTCTGGGTCAAGGATGCAGCAGCCTGTCCAGTTCAAATGTTTGTTAGCTCTTTACTAGTTAACTGAAATTAAAACCAAATCTTGACTGCCTACACCCAAAAATATTTTAGCACCTCCAAAGAAAGTAACCATATGGCTGCAGTATTTAAACAAAGCTTCTGTCTGACTTGCCTGGTGCTTTTGGAGAGAATTCCTTACTCATTTCCAGCTTTATCCTGCATTTTCCCTGAGATAAAGCAGGCACAGCACTCATACTTATCTGATAGCTTGTCACTGGGAAATATCTCTCCAGGGACCTTCTAGCCCCTGAAGACTATGAGCCAGCCCCTGTGGCAGATGATGATTCTGAGTCCCATGAGGCAGCAGAGGTCAGAGTGGACATGCAGAGAACAGCAACCATACGAGGTCCTTGCTCAAGCCAGAGCCTCAATAGCCTTCTCCCTCCATAAAAGAAAAATTGCCTCCAGTTTACATGCACAAAACATTGGGAGCAAGGTCCAGCTTCTGGATATGCTAATTTAACTTCATGCACATAGTTTCCAGTTATTATATTATTACACATTGCAATGCCTTTGTCCAAGGAAACTGGCCTGAGAAACTTCAGTTAACGCTGTGTACTACAGTATCATTTCACAAACTTTGTAGATGAAAGAGAACTGTTACTGAAGCAATTAAATTTTTTTTTTCCAGACCTTAGGAATTTAATTTCAGTATTACATTCTGACATGTTTCTTGCTCTAATTAGGATGTCATTACATTTCACAATGTACATTAGTCAAGTTTAAATTGATCCGTGTTTAAACTGTGAGTGCCAAAATAATAATAATAATAATAACAACAACAACAACAACAACAACAACACCACATTAAAAGGTCTGTGTAAATACAGAGATATATAGCTACTATTAACAGTGCAGAAAATTGGAGTTGCTTGCAAGAAGAAATCCTGCCTAAGAAGGAACAGGCCTGAACTTTATTGGCAAACACACTTTCCATGATAAACAGTTTAGATTCTTTAAGGGCAAGCCATCAGTATGCCACATCAGCATTATAAAGCAGAGGGTTTTAGCTTGTAGCTCTATTTTCCCCTTATGCCACAGCAGGCAGAGTATGAAGATTCAATTGAATTTACATTTAAAAAAAAAAAAAACACCTGAAAAAATGTATTGACAGAAAAAAAATCAAAATCGTGATCTGAGTTTAATTAAAAGGCCATAAAATAATCTAATAAATGAACTTCAATAAAATTCAAGGTACCAAGAAAACCTGATGTGTGAGAGCTTTATTATTACAAAAAGAAATAAAAAAAAAAAAAAAAAAAAAAAAGATAATATTCACAACTGACACCCTCAACAAAGCAGCATAATAACACCAGGCTTCAGGGAAAACCAAACCAAACCAAATCAAACCAAACCAAACAACAAAACCTCCACAAACACAAAAAAATATGGGATCCAAGCATGTGCCTGGGCTACTCCCACCTCAGGCTGCTGAAGTGCGTGAGCTGCTGCCCTTGCTGCTAACTCAGGAGGTTTTTTTCTGCCATTTTTCGTGGTCCTTAATCCCATCCCTGTCATGCACCCACTCGCCCCTCAGAGCCCCGCCCCCCACACGCACGCACCCCAGGAACCACTTCAGGACAGCTCTTCTGCCCTCTGCCTCCCTTTTCTGCATCTTGACAAATACAACCTTTTTCATTCCTCCAGCAGAGGTTTCATTCCTGTCAAGCAGCGTGAGAAGGCAGTTTCCTTCACACTGCTTGTGAGGATCTTTCCCTCCCCATTGGCGCCACAGGCAAGTAACAAGTAGTGTGGTCTGCCCTCACAGTCCCCAGAGAAACCTACATTTTCTGCCCAAATCCATACAAGCACAGTTGCTTGTACAGAATCAAGAATGTAACCACTATTTTGCAAAATAGTATGCATCAAAAATCTCCCCTAAGATTTGCAGTCTTGACTCAGTTAAACCAGAATTTGATCTAATATTGCACTTGTATCACAGGTTAGAAGTGATGGAGAGAGAGAAAAATCCCTTATTTTTTTGAAAGATGTGCTGAATTGGGGTTGGAAAATAATATTGGAATCTTTACAGTGGTTCTCTATTATAGACTCAGAATGCACTGATTGCATCCAAATCTAACAGAGCAAGTTGAGACCAAAAACAATTATTCAAAAACCATCCTAAGTGAATCATCCATTCATACAAGAAACGTTTACTTCACCACAGAAGATAAGCTGGGGGAAAGTGAAAAAAGTTATTGCTGCTACCTAGAATAACAAAGAGACACCTGTAGACTCATACGTTGCTGAAATGTCCTATTTATCATGAAACAATTTTCAGTGGCAATGTTGCATTTGAGCCATATATTTTGGTGAACCCTGTGATTATTTGGTAAAGTACAGTATGTTTTAGATGGTGCAAAGCCTCCAACTTATTTGTATTTTGTCTAATGTAAAGTTGTTTTTTTTTTTTTTTCAAACCTTAGGTTATCTCTGGTCCCCAGTTTGATGTAGATTTTCAAAATTATATAGCAAATATGTCAGAAAGTTATCATAAAACACATTTCCTTTTTCACTGCAAATGGATTCTTATCTGATAATTTTGTCAGACTGGCAGGCCAGAATTTGCAGAAGCACAACCCCTATATTTATGAAATAGTTATAGCAGGAAATAATGTCCAATGACATACAAACTTGGATACAAATTACTAGATAATTTTATTTCAATATTTAGTCATTCCACGCCTAATTTTGAGGACTAGCGTATATAAGGTGGATGGTTCACCTCAGTCATTCCATCTGCACTTGCATCAGCTCTGCAGTCAAAATGAAATTCACTGTGAGTATACATGCTATTTTCTTATAGACTAAAACTCTGATTTATAGCTATTGCCTTTATACCTCTTAAATGCCTGTGTCTATTTATACCAGAAAGTAACTCTCTGGGGAAATTTCATTCCTCAAGAAGTTGCAATTTAGACCATATTAACCTGAATAGATGAAGGGATAAGGATTTTTATAAAGGTTTAGTTATGCGCTATTCAACCTATGCTAACCTTAGTGTGGCGTCCATTTTTGTCTATGGCCTTTTTGCAAATCTGGAGCAACACACTATGGATTGAACCATTTTCTTGTGATGCCTATGCAGAGGAAATTTAAACTCTCTCTCCTCACTCTTGTAAAATATCTGTATATTATTATGTAGATCTCTGTAGCAACTTCAGATTCAGCTCTTAAAAATGTAGACTACTAACATGTACTTACTTTACGTTATTCTGGGGTAAAGCAAGAATAACCCACTTTAGGTGACTATTGTAAATTCAGTAAGAAAGCAAAAAATATTCAAGGAGTACACTTCTATATCATTTTAAGAAAAAAACACTAAGATTCTAATGACAAGATCCATCAGCCAGACCTGCAGCTACATTTTTATGTTTTCAATGTTATTTTCAGATTGTGGCTACAGTCCTTCTTGGACTCTTGCTGACTCCAGCTTTTGCTCAATACGTGAGTATAGTTTTACGTACTACTGAGCATACTACTGAGTATAATTTTATATTGGTGCTCTGTTTCTACATTCCCTGCTTCTTGAACATCCCCCTGCCTTTAGGGGAAAGGAATCTAAGATTTTTTTCACGCATAAAACTCTGAAACCACAGATGACAGTTGTAAAATACAGAAATTATTCACTGAATCTATTAAAAGATTCTTAGAGCTATTAAAGAATGCCTTACTCCTCTGTCATTTTGACAATATGGTGGTTGCTAAAGGCATGACTTATGGGCCAGCATTTGTTATATTATAGCACTGCTTTTCTAAAGCTTTGAGGAGATAACTGACTACCACTTGAAAGTCTAAAAATGTTAATTTTGTCTTCTAGTTTCAGAATGTGAAATCAGTCAAGAGACAACCCATCTACAGGAGAATCAATGTTGGCACTGGCTACCAAATTCTGACCATCGATAGTGAGACCCTTGTGGCAGTTATTGAGGACAAAACAACCACTGAATCATGGAAAACTGTTTTGAACTATGATACAGTAAGTGGCAAAGAGCATGCTTTTTCAGAGGATTTATGAGGAGACTAGTTCCTACAAAGCTGACTGAAATAGACTGCTTGTTTCTTTATTCTTAACATTTTGAGTCCAAGTTTTGGGGTTAAAACTTTATATGTTCATTACTTTGATTTTTAATACAGACTTTATTTTGGTCTCTGTTACTGAAAAACTGAATTTCTAAGTCTCAACCTTTTTTATACAGGGCTATATTGCAAGCAAAGTAGTGGCAGAGAATGTCTGCTACATTTCTAAAATGGACAGAGTCGTGATGCCTGCTCTTTCTTCAATTGCTGTACTTGCTGAAGAGAATAAGGTAAGATAAAAACGGGGCAGTAACTTGTAAACTTGAACAGTAACAAAAACTAAACTCTAAGTATGGGATATTAAAGAGCTATTTTCAACAGCTTTTAAAACAATATTTTCTTAAAAGCAATCTACATTCATCATGAAATTGTACCAATTTCAATTACATTGTATATTAACATAATCTGAAAGCTTTGAAAAATTAAAATATCTTGTTCTAGATACTTGCAAGGGAGGTTTTACTGTTTTTGTTACATAGCACTTAAAATAATTTTATAATGATCTAAAGGATTATGTACTTTAGATTATCTACATTTTAATACTGTGTTATATTTTAAAAAATTAGTTTCTTAGCACAATACTCTTCATAATCTGACATTCGTTGTATAAGAAAAAAAAATTCTAAACTCTAATTTCTAAAAATACATTTTTTAGGAAGCTCTAGTTTGGGAACAGCAACTAGTCCAATAACAACAACAACAAAAAATTTAGCTAAAATGTCAAGCCCTTTTAAAACTTTTTCAAAAGAACTAATGTCCATACTAGCATAAATCCAGCCCACAAAATTAATGCAACATTTTCAAAAATTTCAGCATATTAACCTTTTGTAGACATAGACTCCTCCTAAAGTCTGAGAACTAAATTCTTATAAAAATCCAGGCTTTAAAGGGACAGAAGTGTTTGATGGGGAAGAAAAATGTAGTTATATAAGTTCAGATTTGAGCAAAACCTTTCACGTCTAAATGTAGTTCCAAGCTTGCTTTTACTAAGATGTATATCTGTGCTCTCTGAAGCTCTCTCAACTCACTGCTTACCAGCAAGAAGGAAGTGTATTTGAGTGGGCTTTCAGGAACCTTTTGATAAAATTCCACAGTAATTTTGAAAGTACAGAACAGTCTCAATTACCCTTGCTAAGTGTCTCTTAACTGTGGAGTTTATCAAACTGTTTCTTAAGAGTACGTTTTCTCTTTCTTGAGTAGACTAGGTTGTTGGAAGTGGCATGGTGATGTCTTTTTCCAAAAGAAAAAGAGTAGGTGCATTCTACCCTTCTACCCTCCCCCTAGTCCACATTTTCTCCAAAAAAGTCTGGGTTCTGTAGTATGCTAAGAAACAATTTATTTTAGGAAGCTTTCAGTGACATTATTTTTGGATGGCAAGTTACAAAGATGGTTAATTCTGAGTCACTTGAACAAAAAATTGCACTTTCCATTTTGGAATATTGCTTTGTGTGTGCTGTTGTTTGAATCTCTGTTTTCCTTTGAGGTATAAGAGGGCATCTCCTCATATTCAGTTCAACCTCCATATTAATGGTATGATCCAGAACAGAAGATCTGTGGCTATAGCTGAATAATGAATACAAACTAGCAGGAATCCTAGGTCATAAGAGAAAATACAGGCATACAGAAACGCTGTCTAGAGGACAAAGTAGGAAAATATATTTTAAATTCATTGGAAACAAAGCACCCTGGAACAGTTCAGAGAAACTATCCCATTAAAATATTCAGCAGAGTTCCCAAAGAGGTCATAAAAACAGCTTGTGAATTATTTTAATGTAAATACATCTGCCAACTGTTGCTACTGCCCTCCTTGGTTCCAGTTTTAGATAACTGAATAGATTTCTCTTTCCACTCTTCAAGTATCTCTGTGGTAAGAGGTTAGTAACTGACTGAGAAAATACTTTGGGGGGAAATCTGTGTTAAAATACTGTCTGCACTTCTCTTTTTCTATGCAGCTACTTAGTGAAGTTTTCCATTCTCTTTAGCCTGCTTCCACCTTTACTCCCTTAGAAAGATCTGTTCTAGGGATTGTCTTCAGCACTTACTAATGGTCTCATATTTTCACATCAGTTTAGAAGACTGCACTAAGCAGAGTTTTGGTAGAACATCAAGCATTCACTCATCATTCCAGAAATAAGAATATGCATAACATTTAATGGATCAATGCACTGATCTTGTTGAATGATCTTATTTGATGTTTAGAGCGTGAAAGGCGAAAGAGTGGTTTCAAGGGATGTCAGATACGTCATCTCAAACAGACGTATCCGTGACCTCAGTTCCTATGGATCAGAGATCTACAGTCTGTGCAGAGGACTCACAACTTACATGGCTTATGAAGCCCAGCAGTCTGATCTGGTTAATCTGGGTAATCTGGGTAATCAGGGTAAGTGTGATCATACAAGTTTCATGTGTAACTAAGCAAGTGATTTTGTTTCCTTCAGAAATACACAAATACTGCTGCTACAACTAGAGACAGGCACAAATTAGGAGTTGCAGGAAGGGCTCAGTATCTCTGCAGTCCAGGATTAGAACAATATTGAGTTACAAACTCCAATAAAATACTCTAATCCAAACTCTCACTACTCCTTTTACTAAGGTTTAAGGAAGCTTAAGTTTTGGTTTAGAATTTTGCACGTTGAACTTATCTGTAATGCCAAGGTAAAGCAGCAGCACAGTCTCAAGTACTACTATCCTTCAGTTCAGAGATTGCTGAGAGGTTATTGAGGAATCCCACCATTCAAGTCAAGCACTTATGTTTCCCAGTATTAAGCCAAGCTGCTTCATTCCCTGTAGGTTTTTCAGAGGTAGAGTGATTACAATGTAGGAGTTTAGTGGCCTCAACTTTATAGGCTTGTTTGATAATGTCAAAGCCTGACAGGACCTATTAGGTAGCACTAACATAACTGTACAATACACAGTAATATATACTAACAGTATAGAGTATAATAGTGCCCCTTAGTACTAGAAAATGTAGAGAATATTAAATAGCATATCTTTGTGATCCTTTTTATGAGTTAAAGGTCCAATTGTATTTGGTAACTACAAAAGAATCTTTCACTCAGAAGTCAGTCCTGCAGCATCAGCAAAGTACTATGAGCCTTATAGCAACCTGACTGTTTGTAAACACTATCATGTGAGATATGCTCCAAAGATCACGCATTGGATGTTGCATTCTGACGTAGCAGTATTTACACTTAGTGCTGCTCACCTGGCTTTGATAATTGCTTTGGTATTTGAAATGGCCCGATTTGAATAAGAATGCAAGTGCAATGTCCCAGGTATTAAGGGCTGCCAATCAATGAACAGATCATTTAAAAACATCTTGGGTATTAACTCATCATACTTTCTTTTCTTTTTTTTAGGATCCCAGGTTTGGTACAATCCAAACTCTTGCTACAGACTTGATCTCCTGAATCTTTTGGGCATTGACTACTGTCAGGCTCAGTCTCAGGTTCAGGTTCAGGCTCAGAACCTTTGAGCATCGTACCTTTCTTGAACCTAGTAAGAATGCTCGGTAGCTGAACAAAGCCATCCCTGATGATGTTCTTCCCTGACATTACATCTCTCAAGAGTTTTGTTCTTCATGATTCAGATGTTGAAACAGATCAATCGGTGATAGTATCTTTCAAATAAACACCTTTAGCATGGATGAACTGTGGCTAATTTCTCATTACTACACTCTTTACTCTTTAAGATCTATGAAAGCGTTCAGAAAACAAACTAAAAAAAAAAAAAAAAAAATCCCCAGATTCACCTTCTACTACCTCCTACCCCCACACAGCTCAGGGGAACATGGAATGGGGGTTGTGGTCAATTTATAATGGCTCATCTCTGCCACTCCTTCATTGTCACACCCTTCCCCTGCTCTAGCATGGGGTCTGTCACATGGGATACCATCCTTCCTGCACTGGTCTACCATGAGCTTCCCGCAGACTGCAGTTCTTCAAGAACCGCTCCAGTATGGCTCCATACTAGAGGATGCAGGCCTTCAGGAACACACTGCTCCAGCATGTGTTCCCCATTGGCAGCAGCTCCCACCAGACCTCCTGCTCCACTGTGAGTGCCTCTCCACAGGCTACAGTTCCAGCCCAGATTCTTCTGCGTGGGGTCTCCACAGGCAGCAGTGTGGTAATCTGCACTGACATACTACACCATGGTGTACTGGGTCTGGCTGGAATGTTAACTTTCCCAGCAGCAGCCCATACAGTGCCGTACTCTGTACTTGTAGCTGGAACAGCAGTGTTATCACACCAGTGTTGTGTCTACTGCTGAGCAGCAGTGGAACAGCATTGGGCCTTTCTCTAACCCTCCTAGGGGGTGGGCAAAAAAGTGAGGAGAGAAACATCACTAGGGCAGCTGACCTAAACCAATCAAAGGGATATTCCATACCATGTGGTGTCACACTCAGCAATAAAAGGTGGAAACAGGAAGAAGAGGGGAGGGGTGGGCTCTCGTTGAGAAGACGTTGGTCCTCCTCTCGAACACCGGCTGCGTGCGTTGAGGCCTTGCTTCAAGGACGTGGTCAATCATCGCTCATTTGTGGGAAGTAGAGAGTAATTTCTTTCCTCTGCACTTCCATATAGCTTTCATTTATTTTGTTTGTTTGTTTTCCTCCCTTTTTCCCCTTTCCCTTTTATTTCCCCTTAGTTAAATTGTTTAGTTCATGGTAGTCTTTATTTAATTATTATAATTATTTCCCTTTAATTAAATTATCCTTATCTCAACCCGTGAGTTGTTCTTTGCTTTACTTCTCCCCCTCCTTATCTAAAGGAGGGGGAGTGAGAGAGCGGTTGTGGGGTTTAGCTGCCCAGCACGGTAAAACCACCACACATGGGCTGCAGGGGGACAGCCTCCTCCTCCAGGATCCTCTCCAAAGGCTGCAGGGGAGCTTCTGCTCTGGCACCAACACCACCTCCTGCCCTCCTTCTGCATGGACCTTGCAGGGTTGTTTCTCTATATCTTCTCATTCCTCTCTCACAGCTGCTGTTGCACAGTTTTTTCCTTTCTTAAATACGTTCTCACAGAAGCACATTCGAGGTCATTCATTGGCTCAGCTTTGATTAGCAGTATAGTCCTTTTGGGGCCAGCGGGAACTAGTTCTTCTCTGACATGGGATATCTTCTGGACTCTTCTCACAGAGGCCATGCCTGAAGCCCCACTCCCACCCCAAAACCTTGCCACATAAGCCCAGTACAACAGCTTCCACTAGACCAGGTTGTTCAAGGTCCCATCCAACCTGATGATCAACACTTCCAGGGATGGAGCATCCACAACTTCCCTGGGCAACCTGTTTTGGTGTCTCAGCACTCTCATAGTAAGGAATTTCTTCCTAATATTTAATCTAAATCTACCCTCTCTTAGTTTAAAACCCTTAAGCCTTGTCCTATTACTGAACATTTTGGTAAAAAGTCTCTACCCATCTTTCTTGTAGGCCCCCTTCAAATATTGGAAGATTGCAATAAGGTCTCCCTGAAGACTCAACAAACTTTCTGAGGGTGCACTCAATCCCACTGTTCATGTCACCAATTAAGATATTATGCTACATTGGTCCCGATACAGACTGCTGAGAGACAATACTTGTCACTGGTTTCCAACTGGACATTAAGCAGTTGACCATAAATCTTTGTATGCACCCATCTAGACAATTCCTTCCCAACTACCCACCCAGTAGTCCATCCATCAAATCCATATCCCTCCAATTTAGAGACAAGGATGTTGTGTGGGAATGCATCAAAGGCTTTGCACAAGTCAGGGTAGCTGTTCTTCCCTTGTCCACCAATGCTGTCACTGTCATAGAAGGCCAACACATTAAGTCAGGTGTGATTTACCCTTTTTGAAGCCATGTTGGCTGTCTTCAGTCACCTTTTCATCTTCCATATGCCTTAACATGGTTTCCAGGAGGATCTGCTCTGTTAACTTACTGGGCACAGAAGTGAGGATGACCAGTCTGTAGTTCCTTGTATCCTTCTTTTTACCCTTTTTAAAAAAGGGTGTTATGTTTCCCATTTTTGCTGTCAATGGAGACTTTACCTGACAACTGCAGCTTTTCAAACATGATGGATAGTGGCTTAGCTACTCAATCTTCCCCTTTCTTCAGGACCCTGGGATGCATCTCATCGGGTCCCTTAGACTGTTCATATTCAAGTTTCTCAGGTCTCAAACCTGATCTCCTACTTGGGGTGGGATTCATTCCCCCAGTCCCTTCCTTGAAGTTTTATGACTTGGGAGGTATGGAAAGAGCAATTGCCAGTGAAGACTGAGGCAAAATATTGAGTTTCTCAGCCTTATTGTCAGTTGTAGCCAGGTCCCCTATCTCACTCATCAGAGGTACACAAATTCCTTTATCTTTCTTTGCTGTTTTATGTACCTGTAGAAACTCTTCTTGTTATTCTCCATATTCCTTGCCAAGTTCAGCTCCAGCTGTGCCTTGGCTTTCCTGATCCCATCCCTACACTCCCAGGCCATATTTCTATAATCTTCCCAGGATGCATGCTCCTGCCTCCACTGTCTATGCATCTCATTTTTGTATTTTAGTTTGGTTAAGAGGTCCTGACTCAGGGATGCTGATCTCCTGACTTCCTTACCCAACTTCTTGCATGCTGGAATTGAGAGCTCCTGTTCCCTAAGAAAAGTGCATTTAAATATCTCTCAGCTCTCTTCTGCTCCTTTATGCTTGATGACAGTTTCCCAGCAGGTCCCATCCATTAGACCCTTAAAGAGATGAAAGATTGTCTTCCTGAAGCTTTGGGCCTTGACCATGCTTTTGCCCTGCCTATATCTCTCAAGATTATAAATTCTAGTAGATCTGCAGCTGTTACCCAGACTACCTCCAATCTTGACCTCTCTAATAAGCCCTTCTTCATTGGTCAGCAACAGGTCCAGTAACACATCTCCATTGGTTGTTTTTTTTTTTTTTTTTTTTATCATCTGGACTAGGAAATTATCCTCAAGGCACTCCAGAAGAGTGCTTGCAGTTTGCCATGCCACTTTTCCAGCAAATGTCAGGGTAGTTGAAGTCCTCTATCAGAATCAGTGCCTGCAAATATGTTGATTCCTGTAGTTGAAGAAAGAACTCTTCATCAGCACCCTTTCCGTGGATCAGGCAATCTGTGGTAAACACCAAACAAGAAGTTCCCTTTTCTGGCTTGATCTCTAATTTTTCATCTGTAAGCGCTTGAACTGTGCATTGCACAGAGCTGTGACCGAAAAACAACAACCCCATTTTTTGTGTAGAGGGCAACTTCCATCAACATTCCTCCCTTGCCTGTCCCATTTGAACCGTTTATAGACATCGATTGCAGTGCTCCAATCATGTGCTTTATCCCATCCAGTTACCGTGGTAAGCATAAGGGGGCTCAGCCCCCCTTAGAACATGACAAATACAGCATTTGAATAAATGCTTTTTCTTTTTTTCCTCTCAAGAAAGCAAGCCAGCCATGAAAAACTAATTCTAAAACCTCAAATATCCTGTCACGGCCCATTCTCCACCTTGACTTAATTTTAGGGGGACACAGAGAAAATACTGAGGAATTTGTTTCTTTGCCAATTATTAGAATTACCATGAATCTTCACGAGGCATACAGAACTGCTAAGAGCCTAACACACTTCATCAGAGTTGTCAACAACTACAGATAGCTGCTTGAAAATAGGCAAGAAAAGCTGAAGAGGCCATTGCCATGTCACAACTGTGCACTGGGGAATGTTGTGTGCCCTGTCCAATAGGTACACGGTACATTGGGTGTGAATTGGCTGAACAGTAGGGCTCAAAGGATTGTAGAGATTGGGAATACATCTGTCTGTCATCCAGCCAATAGTGGTGTTCCCCAAGGCTCAATCTTGGGGCTGGTTCTATTCAATAATTTTATCAATTATCTGGATGCAGAAGTTGAATGCATCTTTAGTAAATTTGCTGATGGTACTAAACTGGGAGGTGCTTTTAACTCTATGGAGGGATTAGTGCCTTGCACAGCAATCTAAATAGACTGGAGCATTGCACGATCAGCAAAGGCATAAAATTTAATGAAAACAAATGCCAGAGTCTGCACCTGGGACAGCATAATGCCAGACATAAGTACAGGCTGTGAGATAAATGGTTGGAGAGCAGCACAGCAGAAAGGGAGCTGGGGGTGCTGCTTCACAGCAGGCTCAATATGAACCAGCAGTGTGCCTTGGCAGCCAAGGCTACAAACTGCATTTTGGGGTGTGTATAAACAGAATAGCCATCTAGTCAAAGGAGGTGATTCTCCCATTGTATTTAGCATTGCTTGGCCTCACTCTGGGGTACCGTGTGCAGTACTGGGCTCCTCTATGTAAAACAGATGTTAAAATACCTGAATGTTTCCAGGAGAGGGCAACAAAGCTGGTAAAAGGGTTGGAAGGCATGTCTTATGAGCAGAGGCTGAGGACTTTGTTGTCTTAGCTTGTCTTGTTTGGAGAAAAGGAGGCTAAGAGGAGACATTGCTCTCTACAACTTCCTGAGGGGGAAGAAATAGAGGAGGTGCTCATCTGTTTTCCCTCGTATCTAGTGATAAGACACATGGGAAAGGCTCAAAGCTGTGCCAGAGGAGTTTCAGACAAGACATTAGGAAAACTTCACTGAGAGGGTAGCTAGACAATGGAACAGGCTCTCCAGTGAGGTGGTTGATGCCCCATGCCTGTCTGTGTTTAACAGGCATTTGGCTAATGATCTTAATGACGTGTTTTAACTTTGGGTCAGCCCCAAAGTAGTCTGACAGTTGTACTCAACCTTTGTAGATTGCTTCCAACTGAAATTATTCTATCTAAACCCTTAGACAGATATTAAACTATCTGATTGCACCTCCTCTACATTTTTGAGCCCATTTGGTATTCTTAAAAGCTGGCTCTTAAGACAGGGCACACCCTTAAGAATGGGCAAGCAAAGTACATACATTACAAATATTGCATAGAGAATTAAGACCTTCCACAAAATAAATAAATTAATTAATTAAAAAAAAAATCTTGTTTATGGTGGCATGAAAGGTAGAATGAGAAGGAGAATACAATGATTTTTTTGTTGTTGTTGTTAGGCAAAGAATATTCTCATGATTTATATGATTTACAGAGTTAATATATTCCTAAAATGACCTCTAATTGTTTTTCCACTACATAGTGAGAACTGGCCAAAGACACCACACTGAACGCTCAGAGGGATGGAGTTTTGTTTCACAGATTCATCCACAATACAACACAGTTATGACCCACATAAGACAGTGCAAGATTCCCAGATGCTTACTCCCAAGGCCTCTAACTCAACCTTGAAGGTGCAAGAAAATGGGCTTAGTTTTCCTTTGTTAATGCTGCAATGGCACTGTTAAGAGAGGTGAAAGATGTATTCCATTTATACTGCCAGGGCCATGTAGAAGGAGTCTTTATGCTTTCCTGACAGTTTATCCCAGATCTGTATTTCCAGTCTCTCGGTAGTATAAATTTGAAATTAATCAAGCCAGGAATACAGTGCTGTTTCTGCTGAATTAACCAGGGTATGTGACAGTTTGTCAGACTTATGTCAGCTCTTAGAAGACAAACAATGATGTGTCTACTCTTTCCCAACATGAAACCTACTGTTAAAAAGTTAACATAACATTATTTATTTATTTATGTAAGAGTGGGAACAGGAGTAGGGCCAGTAAATACTAAAGCTTTAGCAAGACAAGTTCCCCATTGCTCAAAAGGTTTAAATCAAGATAATTTCTTCTGTTCAGACAAAATAGTCAGGATGTCCTCAGTTATCCAGGTGCATATGATCTGTGTTTAAGAACACCGTCCCTCAGTTTTTATTACTTTCTTACTTTAGAGGCTTTATTCTATAGCAGTTTGAGAGGATATGGAATTTAAGAACATCCCAGGCAAAAAAAAGTTATCTGGATTAGCACACATCAGTCCTAGCAGGGGGAACAAGGGGGAGACTTAAATGTGTCTGTTGTAGTTCATGTCCTTCCTTTCTGGGGACATTTGAAGAGGTGCTAC
Organism: Aythya marila; assembly: GCF_965140915.1. Lineage (NCBI taxonomy): Eukaryota > Metazoa > Chordata > Aves > Anseriformes > Anatidae > Aythya > Aythya marila. The sequence continues at coordinate 5,450,269 of NC_139067.1, read as the reverse complement.
ACCCTTCATCTTGTAGTAATGAATTGACCGTCCACATATTTCAGGCCCAAGAATTTACTCTGAATTGAGAGCTCTCAAAGAAAGGAAGTTTGTATCTAAAATCCCGGAACAATGTATTTTTCTTTTAGAAACTGGAGCAAGGTATGTGTAAAGCAGCTGAACTGCCTTTCTGAACACTTGATGTGTTGTAGTCAAAAACTGCATTGGAAGAATATGTTCCAGAATAAATGTCAAATAAAACATTGTTCATATAATGACTGATGCTTGTTGTCTGGTGGACAGTGTTCCTACTGTGTCCTTTACTAATGAGGTGGGCAGCCTAGAAACACAAATCTATCATCAGGCATATGCTGTACCAAATCACAGGAATGTCCTTCTTGAACAATAACTGGATTCTGAGCAAAGAAGGGCAATACTCTAAAGAGAGAGTTCTGTTCTTGATCACCAGAAAACAAAAGGGAAGCTGCCCAGTCAATTTATATCATGCTAGTTGCTCCCTACCTGAGTACAATTTTAAAGAAGCTTTATTAGATTTCAGTATTAGATTTTCAATTTGCAATTATTGTTAGTAGACCTTCAAAGCAAGTAAAGTCCTCTAATGAGGGACCATTACACGGTAACTAAAGGACTGGGACAGTTAACTTGAGTTTAGTCTTCTTAACATGGCAATTAATAGCTTTTGTATGAAATGCAGGAACCTGTTTACACTTGAGTATTTTTGTCAGTATACTGAGAAACAGCAGAGAGTTTAATGGAAAACACAAGCTAGCTTGACATCATGAAGATATGTTAATATAAAATAACTGTATGTATTAGCAGAGAATGACTTGGAGATCTGTTTTTAAGGCTTAAGTTAGTAAGAATGTTGTCATGTGAATGATCTGGCAAAAGGGATGCCTGGAAGAAAAATGTTAAACTTGACAAATGGTCTTTTACTTATCTCACTTGTGTAAGCTGAATTCAATTAAAAGAGAAAGATGAGAGGCAGAATCTAACGTAGAATGGAAAAGATTAAAAGCAATTCCTATATGTTCTGGAGATATTTTAGATGCATGATGTGATTAGGCTTGCAGGACTTGAAGTTGCACCTCAGTTTTCCTAGTTTTCTTTAACATAATTCCATGGAGAATTAATTTTATCACCATTTCTTAGGACAACTACAGCTGTCTCTTCCTTTGTCTGATTAACTTACCTCCAGTCCTTCATGTCTTTGCCCTTTCTTTTCCACTCACTTTGGGAACCAGGGATTCTCAGTGCCTCCCAGAATTGCAGCTGAAAGCATTATAGTAAAAAACATTTGTCAGGAATTTGAGGCTATTAAAACCTAAAAATACCTTAATTCTATTTCCAAGCAGGATACAATGCTAAACACAATCTTCAAGAAGATGGGCTCTAAGTCTTGAATTGGCCTTACTTTTTTTTTTTTTTACTTTTTTTTTTTTTTTTTTCCTGATAGATACCACTTTTAGCTAAACCACCTGGATAAAATGTTTACTTGTCTCATTAGGAACCGATGTAGAGCATGTGAAATATTTTTTTTTATGTAAAAACGACATCCTGGCTTGTATAAGAAGTGGTGTGGCCAGCAGGGCTAGGGAAGTGATCATCCCCCTGTACTCAGCTTTGGTGAGGCTGCACCTCGAGTACTGTGTTCAGTTTTGGGCCCCTCACTACAAGAAGGACGTCGAGGTGCTTGAGTCCACAGAAGGGCGACGAAGCTGGTGAGGGGCCTGGAGAGCAAGTGCTACGAGGAGCGGCTGAGGGAGCTGGGCTTGTTCAGCCTGGAGAAGAGGAGGCTCAGGGGCGACCTTATCGCTCTCTACAGATACCTTAAAGGAGGCTGTAGTGAGGTGGGGGTTGGTCTGTTCTCCCACGTGCCTGGTGACAGGACGAGGGGGAATGGGCTAAAGTTGCACCAGGGGAGTTTTAGGTTAGATGTTAGGAAGAACTTCTTTACCGAAAGGGTTATTAGGCATTGGAACAGGCTGCCCAGGGAAGTGGTGGAGTCACCATCCCTGGAAGTCTTCAAAAGACGTTTAGATGTAGCGCTTAGGGATATGGTTTAGTGGGGACTGTTAGCGTTAGGTCAGAGGTTGGACTCGATGATCTTGAGGTCTCTTCCAACCTAGAAATTCTGTGATTCTGTGATTCTGTGATGTATTTCTCTATGCATTTCTTGTCAGCCTATGCTGTGTCTTTTTCAGTTTATCCCCCTCCTAATCCCGTTCACCAATCTCCTTTGGATGTTGTCCATTGCCTGTGTTACTGAATCTATTAGAGCATTCTTTAGTGTTTTTTTTTGGTTTGTTTTGTTTTGTTTTTATGGAACAAAATACTGAAGAGTATATGCAAGGTACAAGTTTGGCTTTTTAAAATTCTAAATTATTATATGTCAGAGCTTGGGTGAGAGCTCTGGAGATTCGCTGTGAACTGTTCTCTGCCATTAAATGTCACCTCATGGACTATGATAATCTTCTCCAGCACCAATGGATGGTATAGGCTGGAAGACTCAGTAGTGAGTCTGGTCTTGCTAGCAGTATGTAGCAAATCTGTACATGTTCTGCAGGAGTGGGTTGGTAGCACAGACTCTGGGCTGGGCTGACAAGACATAGCAGCTCCACTTGAAAAAAAAAAAAATTCCTATTGAAGCATCAGGTATGTTTATTTGGGTCCTTATCTTAAAGCTGTTTCTTCATATAGTTTGTACTCCAGTTTTGTATTAAACATTGCAGGTGTATTTTTGTGGTTGCTAAGAAGCTTCTTTGGTCTGTTGCATGGCTAAGTTTCCTTTTCTTTCATTCATGTGTTTGACATTAAAACACATACTACTACTGAAGTTTCTTTCCAGTCTCTGCTGGAAAGGAATCTAAATAGAGAAACACTAATAAGAAGGCAAAGTAGGGCATGACAACAGCATAAAGGATATTGTATCATGGAATATTGTACTCAGTAAATAACTGAAAATCTCTCCTGAATATTGTTTCTTGCCTTTATGCCACATTTAGACTTATCCAGAGCAGAATAAGACCTGTTGGTATGTAAAGAAATTTTAAACTTAACCAACTTAAGTGTCAGGGCTGATAAACAGCTTTGGTTAATGCAAATGGCTGCTCTTTGATTTGTTTTTCCACCCTTAAGTCAGGGCTTGCATTTCCTCTACCAAAGCTAAAGGATATCCTGCAACTACCTCAGAAATCTATCTGTATTTGGGATATGTGTCCAGGCAGTCTGTAATAGACTTACCACCTGTCAGACTACTGACAGGCAACTTGACACGGGCTTCATGGGCAATAACTGACAAAATGGAGAAATCTTAGTTATCAACTCCACTAATACAGCTACCATGGAACACAGCGTCTTGCTCTAAGACACTGACAATTTGAATTGGTTTAATCAAAATTATATTGAAAGCATATGAATAACCTCTTTTTTTTTTTTTTTTTTCCCCCTTTTTCTTTTTCTGAGCTTGCCAATGGAGGAATACCTACATACCAAACCTACATTTAGTTTTAATATTATGACCTGTGGTTGAAGCTATCTAGGTTTGATTCATTAAGAAAAAACATACATATCTGTCTATTTCCAATAACAAAAGCTTTGATATAGAAACACTGGAGATAACAGTCTGAATGACTGCTTTCACTGTACAGCTTGATTGTGTGAAAGGGGTAAGTGACTCATTCAAGCCTAGGACCTGAGTTATACAACTGTGGAAAAGTCCTGTTTTCATGGCTGCAAAGCTAGATTTCTCAAAACTGGGAAAGAACAAGGTTGATATTTTGAGATGGGTAATTTATTTTCAGGACACTGTTCAGCCTCTAATTGAAAGTTGCAAATTAGAATAATCTTCATAATCTTAGCCTGCATGCTTTTTTACTTTCTTTGTTCATGTAAATGACATTAGTTTTCAATTTCAACAGAACCATGAGGATTACTGAGGGGCACAAGCTATGCTGATGTTAGTCTACTCATTCTGGATATGATCTTGTGTGGAAACATTTTCCTATTCTAGACAAGAAATTCTCAAAATGTGACATTATTTCAGTGGCAGCACCTCACTGATGTGATTGATACTCCTGCTATCAAACAATTCTGTTCTAAGCTTTGGTTCTCTTCAAGTCTTGACTTCTGTAATAGCAAAAATCCAAAGGAGTTTTGCTTGAGGAAAATCTGCTAGCCTGGTTTTCCTGTGTTATTAAAATAATCTTTTTGTCCTTCTCTTTACCCAGTGCTGCCAAGTCTCCATAGAGGTTTTTTTTTTTTTTTTTTTTTTTTGTCATCAAACCTGCTCCCACGGAAACACATTTACAAGGAAATTGCTCCAAAATTACATTTCTGTACTAATAGCTATTTTACTGCAGGGCGTGTTTTTCAATGGACTGCAGTTGAAACACATAAGAGAAATAGTGGCTGAATACCTAAAGAAGGGACTCCCGGACATCAAAGAGCATTCTGGGTGGTGCTCATATAGGAAAATGTAAGATTTCTTACTAGGTATCGGTTACAAAAAGGAGTTGAGACTATGTGACACTGAGTTTGTGACTTTCAGAAAAATTAAAATTCAGAACTTTTAATCCTTGGCACATGTTCACTCTAGATGTCCAGTTTCTGAAGTGAAAAGATACAAAGACAATTTCTGTGCTTGCCTTCAACATCCAAAAGAGCTGACAACAAAAACCCAAACCTCTCAAAGAAAGGCAAAAAGGAAATGGACTACAACAAGGACCCGAATATTGTAGACCTGTCCAAGTGTTTCAACAGAACAATGGGCAAGACTGTACAAATGATTTGTTAGATGATCAGGAATGGAACTTCTCCTGTCCTGTGGGCTACACACTAGACCCAAGTACCTCTTTTGCTTAATGTTGATAATGCGGTGAGAGATCAGACACCATTGTGCTGACACTTGAGACAGAAGGGAATCATAGAATTATAAAATCATTAAGGTTGAAAAAGACCTCCAAGATCATCTGGTCCAACCATCCCTCTACCACCAATGTCACCCACTAAACCATGTCCCTAAGCACCAGGTCCAACCTTTCCTTAAACAGCCCCAGGTGACTCCACCACCTCCCTCAGCAACCTATTCCAATGCCTGACTGGTCTTTCTGAGAAGATATTTCTTATAATTTCCAACCTAAAGCTCTTCTGGTGCAACTTGAGGCCATTCCCTCTAGTCCTATCACTAGTTGCAAGAAGAGGCCAACCCTGAGCTCCCCACAGCTTCCTTTCAAGTAGTTGTTAGAAAGCAATAAGGTCTGCCCTGAGCCTCCTCTTCTCCAGACTAAACAGTTCCTCACAGGACTTGTAGCTTCGTAGCTCTTCTCTGGACACGCTCCAGGGCCTCGATGTCCTTCTCGTATTGAGGGGCCTGTCGTGGTTCCGCTTGAGTGGGCAGCCGAGCTCCACCACAGCCGCTCTCTCACTCCCCCTCCTCTTTGAAGAGGAATGGGGAGAAAATATGTGAAAAGGGCTCAAGGGTTGAGATAAAGACGAGAAAATCACACAATAATTATTGTAACGGGCAAAACAGACTCAGCATAAGAAGATAGTAAGATTTATTGCTCATTACTAACAAGCTAAAGAAGTGAGAAACAAAGGAAAGAAACCAAAAGCACCTCCCCCCCCATCCACCCTCTTCCACCTCCTCCCCCCGAGCGGCGCAGGGGAATGGGGTTATGGGGGTTATGGTCAGTCTACAGCACTTCTTCTCTGCCGCTCCTTCTCGGTCACTCTCGTCCCCTGTGCTGTGGGGTCCCACCCACGGGATGCAGTCCTTGATGAACTGATCTGGCGTGGGCTTCCCACAGGCAGCAGCTCTTCCAGAGCTGCTCCAGATATGGGTCCGTACCATGGGGTCCATCCCTCAGGAGAAAACTGCTCCACCCTGGCTCCCCTACGGGCAGCAGCTCCTGCCAGGTCACCTGCTCCTGCGTGGTCTCCTCTCCACGGGCCACAGGTCCAGCCTGGAATCTGCTCCGGCAGGGGTCTTCCACAGGTGGCAGCCTCCATCGGTGCAGGGCCACCTGCTCCACCGTGGTCTCCTCCACGGACTGCACCGTGGAACCCTGCTCCACCGTGGCACTCCATGGGCTGCAGGGGGACATCCTGCTTCACCATGGTCCTCACCACAGGCCGCAGGGGACTTCTGCTCCGGCACCTGGAGCACCTCTCCCCCTCCTTCTTACACTGACCTTGGCACCTGCAAGGCTGTTTCTCACTCCCTTCACTCTCCCGGCTGCTGTGTGGCGCAGCGTTTTTTCCCTGTCTTAAATATGCTCTCACAGAGGCGCAAAACAACATCGCTTATTGGCTCAGCTCTGGAAAACAATGGGGCCCTTCCCAAACATGGGGCAGCTTCTAGATCTTTCTCACAGAAACCACCCCTATGGCCCCCCGCTACCAAAACCTTGCCACGTAAACCCACTACAGGGCCCAAAGCTGAACACCGCACTCGAGGTGAGGTCTCACCACAGCAGAGTACAGGGGGACAATCACCTCCCTGGTCCTGCTGGCTGCACTATTCCTGATACAAGCCAGGATGCCATGGGCCTTCTTGGCCACCTGGGCACACTACTGGCTCATGTGCAGGTGAGCATTGATCAACACACCCAGAGCTTTTTCCTCTGCACAGCTTTCCAGCCACTCTGCCCCAAGCCTGTAGCGCTGCTTGGGGTTGTTGTGGCCAAAGTGCAGGACCTGGCACTTAGCCATGTTGAACCTCATCCCATTGGCCTCTGCCCATCGATCCATCCTGTCCAGGTCCCTCTGCAGGGCCTTACTGTCACCAGCTGGATTTCACTCAATTCACCACCACTCCCTGGGCCTGGCCATCCGGCCAGTTTTTAACCCAGCAAAGAGTGTACCCGTCCAAGCTGTGGGCTGCCAGTTTCTCCAGAAGAATACTATGGGTGATCGTGTCAAAGGCCTTGCTGAAGTCTAGGTAGACTACGTCAACAGGCTTTCCTTCATCTACCAGGAAGGTCACCCGGTCATAGCAGGAGATGATGTTGGTCAGGCAGGATTTGCCTTTCATGAACCCATGCTGACTGGGCCTGATCCCCAGGTAGTCCCGCATATGCTGCATGATTTCATTCAAGATGACCTGTTTCATAACCTTTCCTGACACTAAGGTCAGGTTGACAGGCCTGTAGTTCCCCAGGTCCTCCTTATGACCCTTCTCATAGATGGGCATCACATTAGCAAATCTCTAGTCATCTGGGACCTCTCCAGATGACCATGACCACTGATGGAAAGTGACCCAGCAATCACATCCTCCAACTCCCTCAGCACCCTCGGGTGGATCCCTTCTGGCCCCATGGACTTGTGACAGTCCAGGTGGAGCAGCAGGTTTCTAACTGTTTCCACCTGAACTGTAGGGGGTTTCTTCTGCTCCCCGTCCCAGACTTGCAGTTCATGAGGCTGAGTACCCCGAGGATAAGCAGTCTGACTAGTAAAGACAGATGTAAAGAAGGGATTAAGAACCTCAGCTTTTTCCTTATCCTGTCATATCCCTATCCTAGTCATGTTCCCCCCTGCAACCAGTAAAGGATGAAGATTCTCCTTGATCGTCTTCTTATCATTAATATATTTGTAAAACATTTTTTGTTACCCTTTACCATTGTGGTGAAGTTGAGCTCATGTTGGGCTTTAGCCTTTCTGATTTTCTCTCTGCATATGCTGGCAACTTCCTTGTACTCTCCCTGAGTTGCCTGTCCCTTCTTCCCACCAGACATAAACTCTCTTTTTCTCTCAGACACTCAGCAAAAGTTCCCTGTTCAGCCGCAGCAGTCTTCTTCCCCAACGGCTCATCTTATTGCACACAGGGACAGCGTGTTCCTGCACCTTGAAGACTTCCTTCTCGAGGAGTGTCCAGCCTTTCTGGACACCTCTGGCCTTCAGGATTGACTCCCAAGGGATCCTCCCTACCAGCATCTGGAACAATTCAAAGTTTGCCCTATGGAAGTACAAGGTAGCGCTTTTACTGACCTCCCTCCTGACTTCACCAAGAATAGAGAACTCTACCATTTCATGGTCACTCTGCCAAAGACAGATCTGCAAAAATATATACTGCAAAAATGTACAGTTCTGAAGTATGTGAGAATATATCTGAAGCAACAGTTCTTAGCAGGATGGTCATATTCTCCATGTTTACAGCACTTTGAAAAGAGTACATCAGACTGCAAATCAAGCAATGCAGTAGGACTTTTTAAATCCCATTATATGAAATGTAGTCAGTAAATTTGAATCATTCATTCTGTGCAGCTTTGCTCCCTCCTACTGGGCATGTGTGCTTATCCTTTTGCCTTAAAACCAGAGGAAACCAATCTGCAGATAAAACTAATATTGATTTAAATGAACAGTGCTTCATCACTGTTGTTTGTGTATTTACTTGCTCAAATCAAACTTAGTTACGTGTTTCTAGATTGTCGTTAGTACCTTATTTAGACTTAATTGTTTCAGGGTACTTGCACTTTAATGTCTTCCCAGGGAGAATTAATGCTATCTAATTCTATGATCAAATTTGACAGACTTATAAGGAGAATACTGAGTTTGCATTCTTGTAAGACACGGGGGGACTGAGAATTCCACGTTGTGGTTTGGACATTAGAGCATTTACAAATTTCAGCCTCAGGTTCATATAACAGTTATTCGGTTTGAGAAGGGAGGTCAAATTCAGCCACCTGATTTTCAGAAATGCGAAAAAACAGAAGGCTGTAGAGATTTCCTCAACATTTGACCCAAGCCCAGGATCAGCGGGACTTGGGCTGATTATATTTGTTTAAATTTGACTACACAGAAAGAGACACCATAATAGATGTCCCTTTGAGTGGACTACACTGAATCATGTCTAACTGTAAATGAGTGCAAGAAGCAGCTGCAGAAGTACTGCAAGGATTCTCTAGCAATGACAAAGTACTTGGAATATATGTACAATGCTGAGTAGAGGAAGCAAGGCTGCTGAGAACTGCATAGCCTTGGCCTCAAGTTGTGCCAGGGGATGTTCAGGCTAGAAATTAGGGAAAAAATTCTTCTCAGAAAGAGAGGTTAGGCATTGGAATGGGTTGCTAAGAGAGGTGATGGAGTCACCGTCTCTGGGGGTGTTTAAGGAAAGGCTGGATGTAGGACATGGCTTAGTGGGTGTGACACTGGTGGTAAAGGGATGGTTGGACCACATGATCTTGGAGGTCTTTTCCATCCTTAATGATTCTACGAAAACACATAACACCAAACAAAGGGGACAGCAGATTGCTTTACTGTAACCCCTATTGCTAGGCTGTTTTAGGTAGAAATAAAATTTGGAAAGAAACTGCATGGTCTTCTTTGATTATGGCAGAATTATATCCTACACCACATTTTCTCCTGTGATGTTTAATTTTAATACATCACAAACAATATATTTATCTGTTAAGCCTGATATTACTGCTCAGGAAGGTGAGATGTTACATATAGATGCAAAGAGTTAGCAGATTTTCTTAGAAAGGCAATGGGAAGAATACTAATCCCCAGAATAATAATGTATTTACATGTTACAGCATTACATGTTGCAGCAGAGACAAAATTAAAGCACGACTAAGTCAGAAAAAAAGCAAGACAGAAGGGAGTTCTTGATTCTCTTGAAAAGTTAGAGCAATCCAAGGAAGAAAAACCTTCTTGGCCACTGGGTGTCAGCCTTGAATTATGTATTATAGGATGTACAATTTAAATGTAAAGGCACACCACTCATTACCCAGAGCAGACCCTTGTCCTACACAACATCAGACAGCGTAGCTCTGCTGATTCTAGTACAGTTATGCTGATTTGCACCATCCATGCATACATTGAGTGAATTTAAGTACTTATCTACACTGAAGACAGGGAAGTAACTCCTGTAAAGTGAAGATAAATTTGTGATAATAGTATCAGAGTTGGCAACTCTTTAGGTCTCCTTTATCCATGCATACTGCTCTAACACCTTCCTAAATTGCCATGAGGAACATGATTTTGAGATCTTGACAGAAGCCATTGTCCACCATATAAGTCAGATACTGGTGATCTGAAGGGAAGCAAAACAAGCTCACTACCTCAACCTGCTACCTCTCCAAAAAAGGCACAGGTGCTCCAAAACCCATACAGTGCTGCCATGTCTGATGTCTCATCTCTCAGCAGTGCTGCTATTACCACTGACAGAAAAAGCTTCCACACTGTTTCAGAAAAGGCTCCACTGATACATATAGGGGAGTGGATCATAAAACAAACAAACAAACAAACAAACAAACACCTGCTGATGCCACTTCCCCCATCGTTTTCATTTGCAAGTTTGAATCACAAACCAAAGGCATGAGCTGGAGTTTAATGAACCACTGAACTGCTACATGCAATTGAAACACCTTGCTTGTAATCTTCTTTCACACAAAGAACACAACACACTATCTCTCCAAGAACCAACAGGTCTTTCACACAAAGCTATGGTCTTCTTTTTTGTTCCTCGCATTTTTAGTGAAGGAGGGGCAGAAATTCCAACAGCCCTCCTGGCTTTCACTTGGGCTTCCTACTATGAAAATGCTTTTCTCATAGTGTCTCAATAATTTTGCTGCTGTTATCCATTTCATAAACAAAAAGACACTTTCTTAAGACAGACACATGAAGAGGACTAGCCCTGAAGAACATCAGTGACAAAGCAGAAAGCACATCATTTCACTTTGTCAGCAACTTGCTCCATCTCAGTGTTCTGTGCCTCATCTGATGACTCACTTGATGGCTTGCTCCTAAGCTCTGCTGGACCTTCTGTCATCTTGAACCCATGGCTGCATGGGGTACCCAATCTCCTCCACCATCAACCTTCTTTCCTTCTGCTAGCTTCAGGCTAGAATTATTTTACTGAGTACAGTATTTTTATTCTATTTTAAATTGTTAAGTATTTGTTCATCTCAGAGTCAGTCAGAAACAAATAAAAAGGAATAAAAATATATAATATATATTATTATAAATATAACAAAAAAAATCCTCTTCTCATGAGAGGATTTGAGAGGGAAGGATGAATGCTCCCATTCCTCGGATTTCTGATTTATCTCTTATCTCCATTGGGGGTTGCTCTGTCTTGGGAATAGTCTTATCTTTGAGTTGACTTGCTTGCATTTTGGAGCTTGTGGTACTGTTTGTAGAAGACTGAAAATGTGAGTTCAGCTGAAGCTGTTTCCTGGCAAGGTCTGCAGGAGGAGGGGGAATTTAGACCCTGGTGGCTGAAGTAAGCTTGCTAAGGATAGCAAGCAGGAAGTAAGATCATAGGCAGAGGCACTTCTTGTTACTTCTCAAGACTGAAAAAACAGAAAGGATGAAACTCGTTGTACCTTCTCACTTCAATTTTTACTAAGCTTCTCCAAGTTTTTAAGCCTTTAAGCTTCAAACTCAGATATAGCCAATGAGGGAAATGAAGATACCTCTGCATAGTGCTGCATGCCTGCTCTAAGAAAGCTGCTTGTATGTTCATACTCAAAGCCACTGTAGCATGTGCTTTATATGCTCGGTGCACAAACGATACGCTTTACATCCAGAGACTCCGGTTATCTTGCTTTTTCACCACAAGGTGGCATTATCTGAGCTTTTATTTGGCAAGAAAAAATAAAACCATCCTTAATAATAACAATAATCACGGAGGGGAGAGGGGGACGGGAGGGGCGGGGGGGATTGAAACCCTCCCTGTCTTTTCTGAAGTCTGTGATAAAGCAAGATCTGTTAGGCAGCTGTTGCTCCTGTTAGAAAACAATGGTGCTGCTTTCAGAGAGCTGCAAGGGAGACTAAGGGTCAAGTCCCTTTAAAAAAAAAAAAAAAAGTTAAATACAGTATTGTGCATCTTGAAATCTGAAACCAAGAAACAGAGGTGCAAGGGAAACAAGGGGGAAAGTCTTGCAATTCCTGAGGGCAACTGTTTCAAGTGGAGTTTTAAGGAGTAAAATACCTGCATATATACCTAAAGGTTATTGAATGGCTTTTGCGGAGAAGCCTGTGAAATAAAGGAGCTGTGGAAGAAGACATTTCTTTTTCTCGTCCTCTCTGGATATAATGGCTATTGCAAAGCAAACCATCTTCAGATTTTACTTCAAATGGCTCTTCTTAGCAACTTTTATGATAGCCTGTGATGGACAAGGTGGAAAGAGAGAGAATGGTGGTCCCGCCTGTTATGGAGGATTTGATTTGTATTTCATTCTAGACAAGTAAGTCGGTTCTACTCTTCTATTTGAAAGATTTTTATTTTTATTCTGGCATGAACTGGAATATCATATACTGATACAGAGGAGGTTTTCTTCAGATTTTGGTTTTGTAGAAGTCACCGTGTCCCCAGGGGACCTTCGAAACTCCTTACTACTTTGTCATTGTTGTTGTTGTGGTAACTTTGGTAGATCTAGTATTAAATGCAATTGTGCTTTGTAAATCAGATTTTTAGAAGTTTTGTTGTGGCTGATACAAAAGCTTTATTTTGTACTTGACCCTGTAGTTTCTTAAAAGAATGGTTGGGACAAGAGCAGAACCTTGGTCACACCAATTTCCCGATGAACTGTGAAAGTTGAGGCACTCATAAAAGCAGAGCTGGGGTGTTATTGCAGGCATTAATTTTGTAGCTGAAAACATGGAGAAAATGCTCGCCTGCCTGGAGGTCTCCTTCTTCTCGTTGTCTCAGAACGAATTTTTGTGCAGCGAAGCAAGTTAAGACCAGGCTCTGAGAGGTTGGCTACTGCCTTAAAAAGGGTCTGATTTTGGCCATTGTGATGGAAAACAGCTAGAGTGTCTTATTCAAAAGAGAACTTTATTTTTCTCCTGGCTCCTGGCTGAGTCACATTTTCTTTGTTTCCTGTTAATCAAATGCATATTTTGACTGCTTAACTCTTTATACTGAAGATATCTGCCTACTCACTTTTTTATCACTAATTCTGATCTGGTACTAGTAAATTTGTCTGTTTAGAGGCCTTCAGATTTTAGTCTGAGCAATATGAAATAAATACATGCTGAACTTTGGAATGCTTTGAATTGAAGCAATACAACTTTTTTTTTTTTTTTACTTTTTTTTCTTTTCTTTTCTTTTCTTTTTTTTTTTTTTAAGTGTAAAAAGTACAGCTAAAAAGATTCTCCTAACTTTCTTAATTAAGAATAGTTATTTTGAACCACAAGTTTGGAAATATTTGAATATATATGTGCCAGAGGCATAGAACTAACATTTATAACCACAAATTTCAGAGACAGGAAAGTATTTCAAGTTGCCAAAAGTGCTTGCAGATGAAGCTTTCTGTCTGATCCTCTTGAGCGTTTTGCAGTAGCAGCCACATTCCATTTGTATAAATGACTTGGAATTACATAACACTTTATTACAAAATACTGGGTAAAATGTAAGACTGAGACAAGTACACTGGATATTTTATTGTGCCAGTTATCTGAATACTTCAGGGAAAATATATTTTTTTCATTTTTTATTTTTATTTTCCACTTCATTGGGTGGAAAGATTGCCCTGTGTTGCGTTTTGTTGCTTTGGCTGGTCTCTTCTTAGCTGAAATACCTCTATTGCTATATTTGAAAAACAAAGCATGATTTGTAATGCAGATAGCTTTTGCAAACTGAGTTTCCCTGAAAGCTGAAGCAGAACCAAAGGTTTTATCAAATCTGATGGATATGATTTTAACAACCACTTATTTCAAGCTCCTGTCCTCTTACTAAAAGACATGACTTTCTAGGCTTGCTCAAGGAAAGTTTGGGTGGAAATATGAAGCTTGGCACAAACTTTAAAGTATGCAAGCTACCTCAGTGTATATATCAAGGTATCCAAAAACCTCCTACTTTAACAGATGAAGGTTTCCTATTTCTGTAGTGTATTGTTTTTTGTTGGTGGTGGTTTTTTTTTTTTGTTTGTTTGTTTGTTTGTTTTCTGGTGCAGAACTGAAGAGGGTCTGATGCAAAGTTCATTGATTTAAAAAATTAGATGGTCTCCGGTGGAATTTGGAGGAGTCTGCAGATGGTGGGAGAATAGATTATCCCATATCCTTTATCTTTAAGACTTTCTTTCATTCTTCAGATGCTAAGCTCAAGTTGTATAAAATTTGGGTCTTATTCAGCCAGGGTTTTCTACTTTTCTACTGGGTTTAGAGAATGTCTACAAAAACGCTGCAGCGGTCCTGAATGCCTATAGAGACCTTGAGGTAAACTATGAAATTATAATAATAGATTCAGGGCTCATATTACTGATTTTATTTGCCATTGCTCAAAAAATAATTAAAGTACTGGTTTTAAAGGATACCAAAGCAGATGAGATTTACATTCTGAAATATGAAATACTAATTTCAATGGTGGAAGGAAATCATTAAAATATTAAGCAACTTACTTTCTGGGATCAGAGGAGCAATAGAAAAAGAATAAACACAGCCCTGGAATTTACTGGTTCTAGAGCCACCTGCTGACCCTTTGCTTCATGGCCTGGCTGGACTGACTACTTAAGTCCATTTAGCACCCTGTATGTGTGTGCTGCTCACACAAGTTCCAGCTGCACATAGTCCCTGTCACAGTGCTGGTTCTTGAAGCAAAATGCTGGCCACATGAAAGCCATTCAAAGTGAGCACATAATGCACTGAGGAAGAAGCAGGTGTTACAGGCTGTTCTCATGAAGTGATGCTCTTTCTCCCTGAAGCATTCTCTTCAGCAGACTCCTGCAACTATGCTGTGCAAACTGTTGAAGGGAAACCAGGCTTTTTCCGGCTGCCAGCATACAGCTGGAGACATGACTCTCTGCAGTTGGTAAGCTCAGAGGACCTGAAACAAATCTGCCACTTCTCATTGTTAAGAAAGGGAAAAAAATCCAGCATTCAGTCATTCAGAAATAATCCTGCTATGGTACACAGACTTGATGTGCATATAATGAACAGAACAAAAGCTCGTAAGATAGCAGGTGGGCTTGCTGGTTTATAAAAGCATCCTTAATCTCTGTGCATGCACTTGCATGCCTTTCATTACTTCTAAGAGCAATGCTCATGGTTTAGGTAGCAATAGAGAAGGCCTGTCACACTGTGACCCTTGGACCTAAGGCTAGAAGAATTACTTTCCAAAAGTGTGGCAATGACACTCTTGAGGACTGTGGTTCACGTTGGGCCAGCTCCTTGCCAAGTAAATCAGGTCCTAGGTGGCATATCCTTTTGTGTTTCTGCTTGCTTTAACTGCAGCACTGAGACTCGTATACAATAAATGATAGGGAAACAAATGGCAGAAGATGGTGCCAAAGAGCACCTGGATGTGAGATAAGATAGAGTCTTAATTAAGACGGAAGAATGAGGAATCAATGAGATGATCATAGAATCATAGAATGGCTTTAGTTGTAAGGGACCTTAAAGATCATCTAACTCCAACCCCCCTTCCATAGACAGGGATGCCAACCCAAGGTCCCATCCAGCCCAGCCTTGAACACCTCCAGGGATGGGGCATCTACAACTTCTCTTGGCAACCTGTCCCAGTGCCTTTACAGTGAAGAATTTCCTCCTAATGTCTAATCTAAATCTATGCTCTTTTAGTTTAAGACCATTCCCCATTGTCCTATCATTATCGGCCTTCACTTCTCCAGGCTGAACGTGATGATGATCACAAGCATAAAAAAAAAAAAAAACATTTCTTTTTGCTGATATTGTTCAGATATTCTAAAAATACCATCCATTTGACTACTGAAGACTACTACCCACTGACCTAACTCTCATGGTATCTAGTGCTCTAGTATTTAATCACTCCATACAAGCGCAGTCTGAAGATCAGATGGAGGCAGCCCCCAGTTTAATTGATTTGTGGATAGGAAGGAAGGAATAATAATGGGTAAAACTTCTCAGTAATCTTTTGCTGTATTTGCTGTAAGTGAAAATCATTATTTCCTGTGTTCTTGACTGTTGTGTGTGAACATAGGAAGGATTTTATACCCACGTGTGGAAAACATGCAAGGAACTGTATGTGTGTGAAAGAAAATTTGGCTTTAAAGGATCCTTGGCAAAAAGAAGTAAATAATCCAACCTGTTTCCTGTGATCCCCTCATTATTCAGCCACATAGCTGATCTATTTTTAACTAGTTGTTAGACCCCACGTGGAGTACTATGTTCAGTTCTGGGGTCCCCAACATAAGAAGGACATGGACCTGTTGGAACAGGTCCAGAGGAGGGCCCCGAGGATGATCAGAGGGCTGGAGCACCTCGCCTATGAAGACAGACTGTGAGAGTTGGGCTTTTTCAGCCTAAAGAAGAGAAGGCTCTGGGGAGACCTTATAGTGGCCTTCCAATACCTAAAGGTGTCTACAGGAAAGCTGGGGAGTGACTCTTGGTCAGGGAGCGTGGTGATAGGACACGAGGGAATGGTTTTGAACTAAAAGAGGATAGGTTTAGATTAGAAATAAGCTAGAAATTCTTCACTCAGATGGTAGTGAGGCACTGGAACAGGTTGCCCAGAGAAGTTGTGGATGCCCCATCCTTGGATGTTCTCAAGGCCAGGTTGGATAGTGCTTTGAGCAACCTAAACTAGTAGAAGGTGTCCCTCCATTCTGTGATTCTATGATTCTAAACATAGTCAGTGAATCTGTGCTTCTGGAGTCACAGGCCTGGATCCAGAGCAATGTAAACATTCTGTATGGATGGCATGGGCCTGTGAGGATATAGAAGCATAACTCTTCTTTGTTTTGTGTGAGGGCTGAGGGAAGTTGGCAAGGTGGTGTGGGGAAATTTGCACATTCTTGTGTCTTTTTACTTGTTGCCTGAAGGAGTGTAATTCTCTTCTGTGTCTGTTGTAGTCACACTGATTGCAACCAGCTAATTTAGCATGTGAAATCATTGCCCATCAAGACCTGTGTATATGTTTTTAGTCAGTAGTAAATCCAACATAAACTATTCATTGTCACAAGTGGTGGGTGGGAACTGTCTTATAATGAGAGCTGAGTGTGCCTGCAGCACTCTGCACTTTGATCTAAGTTCAATCCATGTTTAGTTTTTTATTAGTTGTTAGTCAGGTATCCCAGGCCAATCAGGTAGAGAAGAATATTCTGTTCTTGTACTGTGTTAGGGCTTAGAGGTTTATCCTGCTCTAAACTGGGCCTCTATAAACTCTGTAATCTCAAATGTTTGACAATAGTTTTAGTGAGCTGTCAGGTGATGTTCAGCACAAGATATTAGTGTTTCCTCAAAGAATTGCATCACCTCACTAACATCTATCTATGTGCTATCTGGTCTTCTCAGAATTTCTCCTGAAGTATTTGGAAAGACAGAGAACACTTTTCATCTGTGTTATTTTTTTAAGAGCTCAATAAAATGTTGCTGCAAAACTTCACAGGTCAATGCCACCTCTGTCAGCTATGAGATTTCTTGAAGTTGGTCCAACACCAGTCTCTGAATCAGGTGCCTGTATATACCTCTGTCATCTGGAGCACACATAACTGGTGTGAAGTCTTTGTATAAGAGTTTGCGGGCTTGATTATGTTTTTGTCTAGTTTGTGAATTAAAAATAGCACTGTGAGTATTCTGAGAAGGTGCAATGGAATGGGAGAAATGGAAATAATGAGTGTAAAAAGTGCAAGAAAGACAAACTAGGAAGGTTTGAGTTGCTACAGCTTAGGGTTGTGAAGCATAATGTTTCAGTGAATAGGTGAAAAGCACCTGCTGGAGGGCTGAGCTGGGCCAGGGTGCGGCTCTCTGCCCCTGCAAACACTAAGCCATGTGGTTGGTCTCTGCCTTGGATTCAGTTTAGATGTACAAAATGCCAGCACATTTGACCACAGAAGGTATCATTCGCCTGTTAAAGGCATAATTTACTTATTCTTAATTTCCACTTGTTGAACTGTGGTGGTTTTACCCAGCTGGGCAGCTGAGCTCCACCACAACCACTCTCACTACCCCTCCTCGAAGAGAAAGGGAGAGAAAATACTATGGAAAGGGCTCAAGGGTTGAGATTAGGATCACTCAATAACTATTGTGGTGTTATACAATACGATATATATATATGTAATACGATACACAATACGATATACATATGAACATGATATACATATCATATAACACGAACACAATACGATAGATATATATATATATATATACACACAATACAATGCAAAACACACACGGCATAAGGAAATTAGAAAAATTTACTACCTATTAATAACAAGCTAGAGAACTGAGAAACAAAAACTAAAACCACCTTCCCCCCATCCACCCTCTTCCACCTCCTCTCCTCAAGTGTTGCAGGGGAATTGGGGGTGGGGGTTGCAGTCAGTCTATAGGACTTTGTCTCTGCCGCTCCTTCACGGTCACTCTCTTCCCCTGCTCCAAACTGGGGTCCCTCCCATGGGAGAGAGTCCTTCCTGAACTGATCCTGCATGAGCTTCCCACAGGCAACAGCTCTTCAAGACCAGCTCCAATTATGGGTCTGTACCACAGGGTCCATCTGTCAGGATCAAAGTGCTCCAACATGGGACCCCACAGGCTGCAGTGCCCCACCATGTTACCTGCTCCTGCATGGTCTCCTATCTGTGGACTGCAGCTCCAGCCCGGAGTCTGCTCTAGTGGGGGTTCTCTACAGGCCGCAGCCTCCTTCAGGTCAGATCCACCTGCTCTGCCATGGGCTCCTCCATGGGCTGTAGCATGGAAATGTGCTGTACCACATTTACACCATACTGTAGTGCACCACAGCAGCCTGCTCTGCCATGGTACACCATGGGCTGCAGGTTGTCAGCCTGCTCCACAAGGGGCCTCTCCATAGGCCATGGAGGAACTTCAGCTCTGGCACCTGGAGCACCTCCTGCCCTCCTTCTGCATGGACCTTGGTGTTTGCAGAGAGCTTTCTCACTCCTCCCTGTCCCAGCTGCTGTTGTGTAGCAGGTTTTTCTTTTCCCCCTTTCTTAAGTATCCTCTCACACAGGTACAACCAACATGCCTTATTGGCTCAGCCCTGAGCAGTGGTGAAGCCAGCTGAAACTGGGCCTTATCTAAAATGGGGCAGCTGCTGGATTTTTCTCACAGAAGCCAACACTTGCAGCCCTCCACTACCAAAACCTTGCCATGTAAACCCACTACATGGACTTTTCTCCAGCAAGAAATATTCACTCTGGAGCTTCAGGTTGTTTCTCCTTGGCGTTATTAGATGAGTGGGAAGGCTTCATTTAAGAAGAGATGGAGCTTTAAGTGCTTGAAGTTTTCTTCCAGAGGGCATAAGTATGGGAATGCTCGTGGGAGAGCAAAGCAAGGATGAAGTGGAGGAGGTGCAGAAAGAGCTGAATCCATGCCTGTATGGAGAATTAAAAAGCACCACTAAGTTGAAAATTATGCCCAGGCCATTTAAGACCAGCAGAATGAAGTTGCAAATGCAGACACTTAAACAGGATACGCTGTTGACTGGCACATCACTGAACTGAGCAATTGGTTTTTAAGCTTCATTCTGGCAAATGCTGTTCTCAAAAAATGCATGACTTCAGAGCCATGGAAAATGACAAGCATTTTTACATGGCGACCTACATACCATATGTGCTCTGTGGCTGGATATCATTCTCAGCTGCCTTGCTGTAATAGTAATTTTAAGTGACAATCAACTTTTGTTCAGTGATTTGTAATTAAGTGGGAGGAATATTCACACTTCTAGGCTAGTGCTGCTTTTTAGGGCAGTATCCTGTTGCGAGTGAGGGCTGGATAGAACTTGTGTTGGTGGAGACTGATAGCTAAGCTTTCCTTTAACATGAAGTATAGTATAGTCTTTGTATCTGTTTGAGGAAAAGGTTGATTAGTGTATGCTTGTGAAACTGTCCTGCCTTCAGATGTGTGTTACCAGACAGTTCAGAAGATGAACATACTTTTTTTAGAGGGTTGTACGTGGTCTAAAATACCATACATTTCAATGAAGGAGGTAGTAATTGGTTTATGGTTAACATAGCCTTGGCTGTAGTATCTTCTGGAGGCTGATGCAACCATTGCTCTGATGTCAAGAGCAAGTGCCGGGTTCTGGACCTGGGATGGGGCAACCCTGGCTGCATGTACAGACTGAGCAATGAGACACTGGAGAGCAACCCCACAGAGAGGGATCTGGGGTTTCTGGCAGATATCAAGCTGAACATGAGCCAACAGTGTGTCCTGGCAGTCAGGAGGGCCAGCTGTATCCTGGGGTGCATCAAGCAAGGCATTGCTAGTTGGTCAAGGGAAGTGATTGTCCCACTCTACTCTGCGCTGGTGTGGCCTCATCTCGAGTACTGTGTGCAGTTCTGGGCACCACAGTACAAAAAGGACATGAAACTGTTGGGGAGTGTCCAGAGAAGGGCTACTAAGATGGTGAAGGGGACTCGATGATCTTGAGGTCTCTTCCAACCTAGACAATTCTGTGATTCTGTGATTCTGGAAGAGGTATGAGGAACAGTTGAGGTCACTGGGCCTGTTCAGCCTGGAAAAGAGGAGGCTGAGGGGAGACCTCATCACGGCCTACAGCTTCCTCATGAAGGGGGAGTGGAGGGGCAGGTGCCATTCTATTCTATTTAGTGACCAGCAATAGGACCTGAGGGAATGGTGTCAGGCTGTGACAGGCTGGACATCAGGAAGAGGTTCTTCTCTGAGAGTGTGGTCGCACACTGGAACAGGCTCCCTAGGGACGTAGTCACGGCACCAAGCCTGTCAGAGTTTAAGTGTTTGGACTGTGCTCTTAGTCATATGGTCTGAAGTTTTGGGTAGACCTGTGTGGTGCCAGGAGTTGGACTCGGTGATCCTTGTGGGTCCCTTCTAACTTGGGATATTCTATGATTCGAGTGTTTCTTTTATGCCTTACCATGTAAAGACAATAAATACCTATTTTTCAGACTCCATCTCAGATAACATTTGGGCTATTTGGCACTGATGGGACTGGAATGTATCATATTCAAGATCTCAGAGTTATTCTATTCAAGAGGAATCTGCATCTGCATTTGAGCTTTGCGCATTTCTGTTCTGTCAGTATATAGCTTAGTATAATTTGGATGTAGCAGTTTTTTGTTTGAGGGCAAGTCCTAATGTACCTCACCCTTAATCTGCTATAAGACGCCAATTTTCTCACTGTCTGTGTGGTTTAGTTTAGTAAGACCCCTGCTAATAGTATTTCTTTGGTCCTTTCTGATACACATGCACATTGAGAATAATAATAATAATAATAATGATTTCAAGTCCTAGTTTGATGAGTGGCAGAAGATATCCTAGCTCTTTTCTGAAGAGCCAAGAAATGTAGAACCATTAGTACTTTCGTATGATTGAGTCTCCTGTGCAATCAGTCCATTAAAATCAGGAAAACAAACAAACAAACAAACAAAAAAAAAAACAAAAAAAAAACAACAAAAAAAAAAAAAAACAGAAAAACAGGGATTTCAGTAAGGTTTTATTTAAAGAGGTGCAATTGGTATCACGTCCTTTGTGTAAAGAGAACCAGTGGTGGTAATTTTTTATCCAGATGGAGCATATGCTGCTGTCCTGGTTGCATGTCCCCACCTAACTGGGAACATTTGGACATACAGGGTCATATAAAGAAATAGTGACTTAAGTACCATGAAGCAAGTGGCCAAGGTGAAGGTTTTTACTGAATGGCTGTAAATAAAAACCAGGTGCAGGTAGAATACGGAACGAAATTTACATAACCTGCACAATGTGGTTTGCATGCTTGCTGTGCTTCTAGGAAGTGAACTAATGATATTTGCAGCAAGACTGGGTTTTCTGTGCCAGGTGCATAGTACTTGGTTGAATCTTATTCATTTAGATTCTCAGATTTAAGGTAGAATGGAGTCAGGTCAGATGCCATTTCTTTCTGTGAAGTGAAAAAACATCTTCTCAGATGTTCATATTTCCTTCCTCAGACTGCAGATCAATGACTTTTCTGTTAAAACTGGAATGTTTTTTCCCCTATAAATATTTGTAATTGTAGTCAATGAATAGAAAAAAAGTGATGACACATTTATTTTCCATCTCTAGGAAGGATTTTTTTTTCCCAATATTAATATTCCAATGGTCACAGAAATGTTTATGCCAGAAGGTGCATTTACTGCTGGAAGATTCTGGTTAACCTTATTTTTTTCTGGTTCTCACAATATGAAGAATAATTCATAACTATCAAAATCCATGGCTTATTTTGTTGGGGAGCAAAATTAGTCTGTGTTTTGCCTTGAACTGAGCTATGATGAAATGAGCCAGAACTGCCAAGATGTGGACCAAAGGTATTTTACTTTTCATAGTCTCTAGCACAGTGGAATGCTATAGAGGTTTAGGAATCTTTTCCCTCAACTGCATTTCCTTCCCAAAATACACTTGAGCTAACAGCTTTGCACAACAGTATGGCAAGTGAGTTGGTGGAATTCATCTTATAGCCTGTGCAAGGAGACAGGTCTCTGCTAACACAGGGTTTATTTGTTTAAGGCTGTGCTAAAGGTCTAACATAACTGCCTTATGTTGTAGTAAAGTGTAGTTTTAAACACTTACATGAAACATAAATTATTCTTGCTTTTCAAAGTTAAATAAAAAATGTAGTTTACAATTTATTATCTTTTTAAAGGAAGAATTAGGACACTGAGTGTCCTAAATAAATAAATAAAAATAAATGACTAGCTAAGCAACATGTAACAAAGCATTATGCTGGGAAAACTATGATAGCAGCAATTAAACTAATGTGTCATGTAATAATTATTTCTGTAGATCAGGAAGTGTCCTGCACCATTGGAATGAAATATATCATTTTGTGGAACATTTGGCCCGCAAGTTCATAAGGTAAGAAGGGCTGTTTTGCAGATAACTGTATAAGGAGGGGCATGTGCCAGAAGCCAGGAGACATGCTCTCAGTTGCTGTCAAGTAGCACATGCTGATTTCCACCTGGGGACCTCACCTAGTAGAGAGTTCTTAATGCTTTTGTCAGATCATATCACTGATGGCTTTTGAATTTTTCACAAATTTCCCCCAGTTCTTGTCCTGCAGGAAAGAGGAGTAGACAAGCTAATTAGACCCCTTTCTTCTGCTTGACTTCCATAGACCAAATCATACTTTGTGGATGAGGGAACCCTCATTGTTTCTGAGATGTTTGGTTACTGTAGGGAAGTTTAGACCTGCAAGGAGAGGTCTGAGACCGTAGCCTTCAGGCACTGAATACCTTGAGATTGAATGAAAATTCCCCCAGGCCAGTGGGTGGAATATATTATCTTAAGTTTAATTAGCCTTCATTCTGTCTCAGCAACGGTAAGATCATGCTACAAGTACTTTTTACATCTTTTAGGCGGATTCCTCATGGTCTGCCCTAGCTAGCACTTCCCAGGGCAAAGCACCATTCGCTGCTCAGTTCTGTCTCATTATTATTTTGGTAGCCATCAGAGAGCCTTTTGTGTTTGGTATTACACACATGGTAAGCTCTGGTCTGGACCAACCAAAATCACTTACTTTTGTCTCTTCTTCTCCAGCCCTCAACTGAGGATGTCCTTCATCGTTTTTTCTACTAGAGGGACAATTCTAATGAGGTTAACAGAAGACAGGTAAGAGGTGTAGAAGTGCACAGCAGATTTTGAGTCCTTTTACTGTTTCCTCCACATTCCTGGCTCTCTGTTTTCCAATTTGCTTTCAGCAATGTGGTAACATCTTTGTGCTTCTCAGTTTAATTAAATCACCTGCCTATTTTCACATACAACACTCATTCTACTAGAATGCAATAAGGCTTCTTAAACAGAAGATGCTATCTGATGTTTAGCCTATAAATGCCTTTCCGTTAGCAATTGGGGTTTTAACTGCTTTGATTGAGAGTCTACCTTCCACAAATTTCAGGCTGTTGCCAGAAAACCAGAGTCTTGTTGCCTTTGAAACATCCTTAGGGAGTTTCTACTGCAAACAAATAAGTGAAACTCCCTTCCCATAAAAACAAACTTGAAAGCTGTATGTTACACCTGTACTCTTGATGTAAAGGTGAGAATGGTTTCTAAGATGTCTGAATGCAAACAGAGTGTTTAGGCTGGATTGTAAGGGTGAATATTTTTGGCAATTACAGTTTGGTTGCCATGTTTCCGAAGCACGTTCCTGTCATCTCCTTGTAGATCCTCAAGTTAATCCAAGTAAAATCTATAAGATTGATTTTTTTATTTTTTTTTTCCCCACTAACTTCAAGAAGAGCTGGATAAGGTCCTTTAATTGCTATTGCTTCCTCTGTTAACTTCATTGCCACGTGGAGCAAAGATATATGTAGCACATGTGAAGACTGTATAAGTCAGCATGTGTTTTACATATTGGATGTCTATGAAACTGCATACCAGAGCAGCTACTATAGTGGAATTAATAGGAAATTGGCCACTTTCCTAAAGAGCAGTCTACACACATACCAACCTTGAAAAATGTCATTAAAGCCAGCCAGCCTACTGCAACAATGAGTGAAAACAATTAACCATATCTAAGCTGGTGCCGGAGAAAATCTGCTCCCTGCATCTTTTACTCTCTCACCCTTTCTCTCACCCTCTGAGCACACCCTATTGCAGAGATCTCAGGGCTATGAGACTTGCTATGTGTGTTTCCCATGTGGAACTGTATTTCCAGCTGTCCTAGAAATCTTCACTGGGAACAGGATATATATTGATATAGTATTAGTCAAAAGCCAGCTGACTGGAGAGCTACTGTTGTTTTGTTTTGTTTGTTTGTTTTTTAACCAGAGGACTAAAAAACAAGGTATGGGCTTCATGCCACTCCTTTCTTAGTAGAGACGTGGCAAAATCTTTTCCATCTTCCCCATGCCTCCACGTGGTCTATCGGCATGAAGATTATTTGAGAGTGGTTAATACATCTTTTGGATAAACAGTGTGCATCTAAAGAAGCTGGGTTATGTGTTTTAAATACCTTTGCTGTCTATTTTAATGTTTAGTGTTCACATTGAAAAATAGATATGGTCATAGGAAATGCTCTTGATTTTATATTCAAATTTGGCTTGGTATGTGCGAGGGTGGTTGCTGAATGGAGGAAATTCTTGCCACTAGCCCACCTCTGATAGCTCAGTCTAACTTGGCTTGGGATATTGCAGGGACAAAATGAACTCTTCAGTGTTTGATAATTCAACCCACCGCAAAAGCACATGCTCTTTTCTCTCTATGTGTATTGCTTGGGATGGGATAATCGCTAATGCATTGCTTCAATCAGCCTTGTAAGTGTGAGATTATGTACATGATAAGCACACAAACTGGATTTTCTAAACTGGATTTTCTGAACTAGTTAAAATATGCAGGGGGAAAACTGACTTCTAGCACTCAAGCAATGTTAGTGTGGCCCTGCATGCAGTGACATTATCCATTCCCTGTGAAGATAGCACAGCTTGCTCAGAAATACACTCCACAACATTGCAGGGATTTTATCTTGGTTTTAGAGACTTCTGGCATGTACTTGGCCTCCGGAGTTTGGTCTCTGCAACTCAGTGGATGGACAAGGGCCCACCCCATTTAGCCTGCAGTTTATCTGTCACTGTGTCTGGGGTTTCTAAAAGATTAGAGCAGATACACTGAGTCATAATGAGCTAATGGGGAATGCTTCAGTCTTCATGTCAGTGTGATCTGAGCTGAAGGTTGTAGTGTCCAAATACACTGGAGGTTACCAGGATTGTTCTAGGTTTTGTGCCATTTTTGTGTCTGTTTGATTAATTTGCATTGTCAAGCCAGGGAGTATAGGTATGGGCCAGGTGCAAGTCAGCTGTTCTACTTCTGCATCACAAGTTTGAGCAGGGTTGCACAGGGAATATCTATTTGGAGAGAAATAAGGGATATTTACCTAGGAGATGCTGCTGTTGTGATGCTTTCTCCAAGCTGTGGGAATACTCATAAAAAATACATCTGCTCCATTTTCCACATCCTTAGAAAGGTATCTATCTAGACATTACCATAGCCTATGTAAACATTGGGTTAACTCTTTTTTCCCCTCTCTCTGCCTGGTTCTGCTATGCATGTCTTCACCTGGGTATCATAAAATTGATCTCTGAGGTAACAATGCATCTGCATTCATTTCAGGGAGCAGATACGCCAGGGTCTAGAAGAACTTCAGAAAGTCCTTCCAGGAGGTGACACATACATGCATGAAGGATTTGAAAGGGTAACAAGATGTGTGTTATAATGCATTTAAACTCTGTCTGAGTGCTTCTCGGGATATGTTTTTTTTTAAAAAAAAAAAAAAAAGTTGTTTAATAATTCTCTGGTAGGTAAGTGGGGCTATTTTCCTGTTAT
Source organism: Aythya marila (assembly GCF_965140915.1). NCBI lineage: Eukaryota > Metazoa > Chordata > Aves > Anseriformes > Anatidae > Aythya > Aythya marila. The sequence goes on along the minus strand of NC_139067.1, from coordinate 5,424,076 downwards.
GCATTAGGTATGCTGAGTGTACACATTCAGTGTTGGAGCTGGGATAAGGGAGCTGCAGACCATACTACTTATCCTTCTTTTTGCCTCCAGCTTTGTGTGGAGCTGCTTCTGCAGTTTAGGATTAGTGCAGAGGAATTGGGATTACAATCCCACGTGGAACCATGCTCATGAAGGGTTGAAGGCTGTCTAGAGTCCTGCTGTGTGAATGTTATAGTTGGCTTTTTAGAGTTAGGTGGGGTTTGAGGCCATGACTTTAAACTGCTCACTGTTATGGGTATACAATGATGTACAAAAGTTATTCTTTTATATCTTGTTCTAGTCTTCTATATATTTTACAAGGTCAGGAGTTTGCCTAAACCTCTGCTAGGGGAGCCCCCTCCCCTTTCTGCACTACACTTGTGTTTTGGAGGATTGGAAAACTGTCTACTAAAAAATGCATTTGATCACACCTCAAAAACTGAGGTGACCTGACAGAGATGCTAGCACGTAACTAGGAATTCAAAATCAAATTCTACTTTAGAAACTCAGCAAGATGATTGCAAAAACAAACAAACAAATAAAAACAAACTTAATTTATAAAAGGATGGAAATTGGTACACTGAATATATTCAGGGTAGTTTCTGACTACTTTTTAATTTTGGCACACTGAAGCATTTGTCTTTCTGCAGCATAGAATACACTTGTAGATAGGTAAAGCAGGAAATAGGAGCATAAGAATATATTTCTGCAGTTGATTTCTTTGCAATTAGAGTAGCTGATCTAGATATGCTGGAGTATATTTATTGATGGACTTAAGGCGTTTCTCAACTAGGAAGGTGAATGTGATTTCCAAATAGAGTAGTGGGAAACTACTCTTGACCAGTGTTTTTAGGGTTGGTTTGAATTAATGCTTTCGGAAAGTTCTTGAGGTAATTCAGTCAAAGCCACAGGCGAGAAACTTGTTGTATGAAACTGGTATTTCTGAAAGCAGATGTCATCTTGTAGACTGCAAACATGACATCCTCACTGCCATCTTCTCTTTCTTTCTGGTGCACGTGTAGATGCCCACAAAGTATTATTTATTGCTAATAATCTTCTAATTTAATTTCAGGCAAGTGAACAGATTTACTATGAAAATGTTCATGGTGAGAGACTTTCCTGATCCATTGAATGTTTTTCCTTCTTGACTGATACCTTTAATTGATTTGAAATGCAGCTTCACTGCAAGAAAGGTAGGGGGTGGCTCCTGTTCTTACAGGAATTCAATGCTCTTCAGGGTAGTTGCTCCTGAAGAGGAAAAGGAACAGGTAGATCTTTAAGGGTTCAGAGCTGAAATTAACGCATTTCAGGCCAAAACTGAGAAGCCAGGCTGACTGAGGGTATATATCAAAACTACCTGAGGGTATATATCAAAACTATCTGGTACATTCTGTTATTTTTGCTTGAGGACTCAGGTAACCATTTCTTCTTCCTTTTGAAACATGAGTCTGTGGAGATACTGTTAGGTAAATGTTTTTGTTTTGTTTTGTTTTCCAAAAAGTAATTCATACATCCTTAATTATTCCTCAGTAGTAAGTGCAGACAAAGGCAAAAATGTTTATCCTTTCCTTCCTTGTAATTCTACTTGGGAAAAAACAAAGTAGAAATAAAACTTTACCTGGAAACCAAAAGATAAAAGATGAGATGTTTGCATAGAAAACCAGTCCTAGTGGTTTTTTAGGGCCACTCATGAATAAAATGAAATAGTGACTAAGTCTGCACAGCTTTGGGACTGATCTATAAAATAAGACTGCAGCAGACTGGAATAAATACCTAGAACAATTCTATTTGGGACTGATACTGCTTTTTTATGCTGGCATTACATATTGCATGTCAAAAAGTTGCCACATGTAGAAAGATTGCAAGAAGCAGTGGACAACTGGGTCCTCAAGTCAACATTGGTCTATGTGTTTTGTCTTTACTTGTGCTGTTTTTGTCCTTGCTCTACCAGAAAATGTTTATACTACCTGCAGTAGGTTCTAAGGCTCCTGCAGTAGTCAATGGAGGGAGAAAGGCATCTCCAGAGGTTACTGGGGCTCTTGAGCTAGTACAAGAAGTGCTCACCTTTCTCAACTTCTTACAGAAAGCCTAGGCACTTCAATTAGGCATCTGCAACTTGAACACTGCATGTTGCTTATTGTTTGTTAAGCACTTTACTTTCCTGCTGCATGATTACCACATTCTTTAAAATGGGTGATTTTTAAGTAGCACCAAGAAAAATTAGGTATTCAGATCCTCAGTAACTGTGAGATGGATGTGAATTCAGAATTGCAAAAGGACATTCTGCTTGCTCCAGTCTCTTGTTCCTTGGTATCAAGAACACAGTACAGGCTTCAGGTGCCTGAATTCACAAGCTGAATGCAAATTTACGTCTGAGATAAAAAAGCAAACAGACCCAAAAGAAATAATCTCAGAATAATTTGGTTCTTGGAATTTTGGCTCTTCAGCAACAGTGCTCATAGTAGCAGGAAAATCACCTAGATTATTGAAGAAGTTTTAAGACTGATAATTTACATGCCTCAGAATACTTATCCATTAACTTTCCATAACAGTGTTTGTGCAAGATATACCCACAGAGCTTCTTTAGATCAGTAATAAGTCAGAAATATGATTTAATTCTATTAGCTCCTGAAAATTAACATAAACATGTAAAACCCAAATTATAATCAATTCATGGGGCAGACTGCAACGTTTAAACATGTTGCTGAAACATGTTACATAGAAAGACTGAAGAATATAGGTCATTTTCCTACCAAATCTATTTAAAACCCAATTCAGCTTTTCATCACAAGCTGAAACTCTCTGGATTTCTTGAATTGACAGCATTAATAAAACTAGGAATAACTAGGGACACTTTGAATACTTTTTCTTGATGGCTCCAGTTAAATCTACTGGTCTGAAATATTGAAATAGGTATGAGATGCTTTCAATTAAAAAGCATTGTCAAAAGAGTATGGTATAAAACTGGTGGTGTAGGCAGATGCCCAAGTGGAAAAAGTGAGCAGAAGTTCACGCTTTCTGAAAATTAGTTGGCTGAAGTGAGTAAGGATATGGGATTGATGGTAACCATTTCTAGTCCTTTAGGTGTACTAACAGCTCATTAGCAGGATGTTTTCTATGATTATTTAACAAATGCGACTCAAAACATGGGACTAAAGAAATTTTTGTGTTTAGGTTACAGAACTGCAAGTGTCATCATTGCATTGACAGATGGAGAACTCCATGAAGACCTATTTTTTTATTCTGAGAGGGAGGTAAGTCTTGCACATTTTTAGCGAGGGAACAGCAAAATATCTGGTTTTACACTTCTAAGGCAAAAGACAGGGGAGATATTTCTTCTAGTGACAAAACCACTTTCACCTTCTTCAGACGTGAATGTTAGAGATAAACAGTAACAGTAGCAATGCATCTGACTCATTAAAACTGGCACTGTTCATAGGAAGAAAGGGTTTTTAAAAACTTCCAGTTAAAATGACATTGGAGGTAGAAATAATTCACAGCTGAAATTTACTAAAATGCTTTGAAAGATCGCTGAATCTTCTCACTTAGACTTCTTTTCTTCACAAAAAGTATAGACCAAAGAAAACGGATGAATATTGTTCATTTTCTATAACGTCTTGTTATTTTCTGTAGCATCAAAAAACCTTTCAGATGATCAAATACAAAATTTCCACTAATAATGTTTCTTTCTGAAATCAAAAATACACAAGAAAAATGTATTTGTTTTTAGAGGTGAACATACTACTTGAGAGGTCAGAAGTGTTATATATTTTTTGGCTTGATAAGGAACAAATAGATAATTAGGTTTAAAAAGAAACACAGAATACCAAATGTTGGATTTTGTTTTACCAAGCAAATAGTACTCTAGTAGCAGATAACATCTGTCTGTGGCAATTGCTCATTTTATCGATAAAGCCTATAATAGTTATTAAGACCTTTTAGAAATCTGCATTCCTTCTTGTTCATGTCATCCTACCTTTCCTTATTCCAGGCTAATCGATCACGAGACCTGGGAGCAACAGTATACTGTGTTGGTGTGAAAGACTTCAACGAGACCCAGGTAAAAAAGGGACTCAGTGTGTTTACTGGGGTATTTGGCAAAGGTACATGTTGAACACAGGCACACACTCATGAATCTCTTTTCTCTTTCTGTTGACTGTTTGACAGTCTAAAGTGACTATCTGAAGTTCCTTGCTCTGTGTGTTGCTTTTAAGCCCCTTACATCTTTATCTCCCTGTATGCCACAGCAACTCTTGCCAATTGTTGGGGGAAAGCAGGGAAGAGACACATGAATATCAAATCAGCATGGCTTAAGCTGTAGACAGAAGGTTGTGGGGATTTTGCTTTTTACAGTGTAGTTATGAGAAATAAAAACATGAGAAACTGAAGTGTTCTGTGGCAATGTCTCAGTTCTATGGAAAAAATCAACTTCATTAGTGACGCTAATGTTTTGCTGTTTCTTCCCATTAATGACAGAATGTCTTCTAGATCTATCATGAATTTTAGTATATCCATGAATAATGTTTCACACCAAGCATAACACTGACGTTATCATTTTCCAACATAAGTGAAAATCTTGTTCAGCTCACAAATGGAATGCTGAAAAACTTGTTGAATAGAGCTCTTTTTACAAAGCTTCAAACTCTGATTATTTGTTTGGATTAGGAAACAAAACAATTTGCAAAACACCATTTGAATGGGAGCTCAGTCTTCCTTGAAATTCTACAGCAGAGTCCACAATTGCTGAATATGGTCCTTTCCAGGTAGCTGCCCCAGTGCATCAGACACCTTAGGAAAAGCAGGGCACCTGTTGTTGCACTGTGGATAGTGGGAAACTGCTTGCTATTGCTGATTTCATTTTGAGACTGAAGGATTTTTAATCTGGTGCTTCTTGGTGAGTCTCCAAGCTTAAACCCTCTGTTCTCAAAAGGAAATCTCATGGGATAGTTTAGAGCCGTCTCCCTTGAATCAAAACCAGATGCTAGTGTTGCCCATCATAAGAAAAACAAGTCATAAGAAAAGCAGGGAGAGAATAAAAATAGCAAAGACTAGATCTAAGGTGGCAGATCTCAGAGACAGCTGATCCTTGAAGTCATTTACATGCTGAAGAAATTAACGGGAATTAGATGATCATGTCTGATGTTCCAGAAGGCACTTGGAGGTAGACTATGGGAAATCAGTTCCAGGAGCCGTAAACATCCTGGTTAAGAGAAACTACTGTATCTTGTGCCATCAAGCAGTAAGCAGCTTTAATGCTGTACGTGGAGTAGGCAGGGGAAGGCTGCCTGGAATATTTCTTCATGTACTCAAACCATGAGGTTGGCAGTTGGATATTTTGCTTGAGAAATTGAAGTTTTGAGTGACATGAGTGGGAAAGGTGGAGCCACTGGGGTTTAGAGAGGAATGTGTGGCTAGTCTGCTGCCTCCAATTTGCAATGCTACAGGAAACACCAAAGAGGCCTGCTGGGTGATGCTACCTCTGCCATGGGAGAGAATTACTATAACAAACAGCCTTGCAGCAGTAAAACTTGATTATGCTCCAGCAAATGTGTGGAGAGCTCATTATTTCTGAATTGGGCTTGTAATTTTGCCTTAACCCTTCTCACACTATTGACAAGTGAACCTGCATGCATCTCTTTACAGGTGGTATCCCAGTTCTCCTTCTCTTTCTTCCCACCACCTGCTCATGAATGTCCCTCTTTCTTGCCCTTCTGCTACCTTTTCCTCCACTTGGACAATATCTCCTGTTAGTTCCCTGCTTTCTTCTCTGTTCCCTAATGGTTGAGCCTAGTACAAATGGTTTTATCTCTGTCCTGACAGGAAGGGTGAATCAAGCCTGTACCTCCAGGAGGTGCGTAACTTGCATTAGTTTTCTCTATGGGAAAAAACACTGGATCATTTTGATTAGTTCCTTGATTTAAATGTTGTATGTGCTGAAGTGCTTTGCTGCATCAGCTTTGTTGCCTCTCATGTTGGTGCTGTGCTATTTTGGCTGGAGAGTTACTGTGCTGGGTGCTTAATAGTCATGTAGGAGGCAAGTTTTTTGTACTAAAGAGTCACAGACTCTGAACATTGGTGAAAGCTGTGTTCTGTCTTGTTTTTAAAGTTAAGGAAGATTTTTCTGATTCCTTCTGATTTTAGGAAGTTGGTAATGAGCTTCCTAAAATCAGTCAGGGTGAACTTTTCAACACTTGACAAAAAAAAAAAAAAATGTAAAAAAAATGCTAATGTAAAGCATTAGCAATCCATAAAGAAAGAGTACTTAGAGAATTTGCAAGTAAGTGATTCTGAAGAACTGTAGTTTTTCTGCCTACTGGCTAATTTATCTTTTCATTACTGTTTTATTTACTTTTACCATTCTGTCAGCTGGCTAGAATTGCCGACAGCAAAGATCATGTCTTTCCAGTGAATGACGGTTTTGAAGCCCTTCAGGGAATCATAGATTCTGTAAGTATTTTTAAGCGTGTATTTGCATGCATGCCTGTTTGTGTTAACCTGCACAGTTGAAGGTTTAATTTCCTGTTTTCACAAGGACCCACTGACTGCTAATACATCACTTAAACATTTGGTCTAAATAAACCTTTATTTGTACTAATATTGCTACGTCAAGATTGAGTTTATAAACAGGTCAAAATACAGGAAGCTTTGAGCCCATTTTTATCTTTATATGTCTTGCTTCTTGATGTAACATACCTAGTTTGTTTTACTAGGTACTTCGTGACAATTTATAAAATGGCTGCCCCAGTGTGGGTAAGCAGAGACATGTTAGAGCACACTCCATATGAGGCATTAGAGCACTTTTTGATCTCCATCTTCCTGGTTGATTAGCATCCTTTCTGTCCTGATGGATGTGCTGCTCTGCTGACCTGATTAGAATGATGGAAGAGATCCTGTTACGTGTGCCAAAACCCTGAAAACTCTGCTTTCCATATATGGCCTCCTGATGTCATTTTTTTTTTTTCCTCCAGACCTATGTTCCTCAATTCATATTGATCAACTGCTGGCATTTCCTTTAGGGGCTGGGTGCACTGTATAAGAGCTGGTGCATTTCTGAATGGCTGGGATAAGCTAGCTGTTCACCGGCCAAGTGGAGAGGCAGCATGGATTGATCACTGTCCTGTGTTTTGTGTACATGTCATGCAAATAGTTCTGTGATCTCTACTGGCAAATAGTAGATCTTCATAAGGCATCTCTGTTTCTAGATCTAAAACTTTGAGTGGCATATTCCTGTCTCACTTAGGACCAGGGCCTCCTTTAACAGAGCATGAAGAGGAATATATGAGCAGATGTATATGCCATTTTTATTCTAAGTGTAAAAAGTACCAAACAATCATTAGAAAACAGTGTTTTTTCAGACGACTTTCAGTATTTTTCTTTTCCTTTGCTCGTAACTAGACTGCTTACTATGGCTACAAAGAAGGATGGGAATTCCTTTTAGGGACATGTGTTTTGTTCATTTTGGTATAGACTTTTTTAGTTGATAAAACACAGATGAAATGTACAACTTTCTGCTTGAGGCTAGGGAGGCTAAGTTCATCAGGGGGAGTGTCCCATATTTCTGTGTTTACAGCACATTCTGATCACGTAGTACGATGCAAAAAAACTATTCCCTCAGCATAGGCACAATTTTCCCTAGTGCTCATGCATGTTGAAGGAATCCCTTGTGTAGTGGTTTCCTTGGCACTGTCCAAGTGTGGGACTACTGCCTCAATTCTCTTGGACAATCAGGTGTTGCATGTTATTTAAGAAAGCAACAAAATACACGAGTTTGCTTCCCAGCCCTGCATTCCCTTTGCAGCTGTTTTTAATGAATTCCAGAAGCAGTCCTGACTCCCTTTCCAGTTGTGTTTAAGAGAATAGGAAGACTTCAGCCTCTAGGAACTTAATCAAGAACCACTTCAGCTGACTGGTAAGATTTATCAGCCCTGAAAGGGAGGGTCATAAGCAGTAATTGCACAGTAGTGAGTCTGTGACCTGATCTCTTTCTGAAAGCATGGTAGCACTGTCATATGGGGATCATGCTTTCTCTCATCCCTTCCAGAGAGTCTGAATTCCAACACATATCCTATAAAGCAGATAGTGCTTTACACTGGAGTGATTGTAGAATATAGAATATCCTGGGTCGGAAGGGACCCACAAGGATCATAAAGTCCAACTCCTGGGATTGCAATAGGCTGTGTAGAAAGGTGTGTGAATGGAATGGCAAGAAGGAAATTAATTATTCTGTGGAAAAGTAAAGAATCTGTAGATCCTTGTTCTTGCCAGAAAACAAGCAATCTCAGTCCTTCTTTGTCCATGCAAAGCACCTTTCTTGATGCACACAAAGCATTTGTCTTCACAGAATCACAGAATGTTAGGGATTGCAAGGGACCTTGAAAGATCATCTAGTCCAATCTTCCTGCCAGAGCAGGAACACCTATATCAGGTCACACAGGAACACATCCAGGCAGGCCTTGAATGTCTCCAGAGAAGACTTCACAACCCCCCTGGGCAGCCTGTTCCAGAATTCTGTCACCCTCACCATGAAGAAGTTTCTTCTCTTATTTAAGATGAACCTCCTGTGTTCCAGTTTGCATCCATTGCCCCTTGTCTTATCATTAGATGTCACTGAGAAGAGCCTGGCTTTATCCTTCTGACACCCACTCTTTACAGATTTATAAACATTAGTAAGGTCACCCCTCAGTCTCCTCTTCTCCAAGCTGAAGAGACACAGCTCCCTCAGCTCCCTCAGCCTTTCTTCATAAGGGAGATGCTCCACTCCCTTAATCATCCTCGTGGTTCTGTGCTGGACTCTCTCAAGCAGTTCCCTGTCCTTCTTGAACTGAGTGGCCCAGAACTGGATGCAGTATTCTAGATGTGGTCTCACCAGGGCATAGTAGAGGGGGAGGAGAACCTCTCTCGAGGTTCACACCCCTTCTGATACACCCCAGGATGCCATTGGCTTTCTTGGCCACGAGGGCATAGTACTGGCTCATGGTTATCCTGCTGTCCACCAGGACCCCCAGGCACCTCTCCCCTTCACTGCTCTCCAGCAGGGCAGTCCCCAGCTTATCCTGGTCCTGGAGTTGTTCTTGCCCAGATGCAGGACTCTACAGTTGTCCTCGTTATATTTCATTAAATTTCTCCCCTCCCAACTCTCCAGCCTATCTTGGTCTTGCTGGATGGCAGCACAACCTTCTGGCATGTCAGCCACTCCTCCCAGTTTAGTGTCATCAGCAAACTTGCTGACAGTGCACCCTGTTCCCTCATTCAGGCTGATGAATATATTGAATACAACTGATTCTTGAAGGACTCCACTAGATACAGACCTCAAATGGTCTTCACAGGAGACCATTTTCATATTGAAAGAACTGTGAGATTTGGACACCTGATTGCTGTAATTTTAGAAAAAATAGTTGAAGGAACTTGAGTAATTTTTTTTTTTTTTTATGAAAAACTTCTATGGATCATAACTTGTTAATTGAAAGCAAACAGAGCAAGTATTACAAGGAAAACATGAAACTCAAGTTCCTCTACTGCTCCATTTCTTTGATAGGAGTGCTGGAGGCAGTGAAGTATGAAGCAACATGAGAGTCAGGACAGGATCCAGTCATTGCTTTCTTTCTAGCCTTTAACCCAAATGGACTGAAAAAGCAGTGGCTTGGAGCAAGAATACTCCCTGATCCTTGCCATGTGTTAAACAGTGGCCCTACCACAGAGCATATCTCAATTAGAGACATAATCCCAGGACCCTTAGATAAGATTCACTGAGAAAGCTGCGGGGTCCTTCATGAAGCAGTTAAAATGTATGAAGAATGATATAGTATTAAGTAGTTTGTATTGTTTTGTATTGCATCCTTTCCTTAAAAATGGCGCAAATTATTAATTCCTTTACGTTTAATCTCCTGTATACCATCTCCCAGTGGTGTCCTCCTACCTCCAGTATTTTTCAAGTCTTATATCTGAGTAGATTTGCCTTCAAGCAAGGAATTTTAGCTTGGAAATACATTATCTTCAAATAATTCTATTACAGAAATGTCTTCTGGGACAAACAGCAGTCCTGGATATGTGTAGTGTGGAACTTTTTTGAGAATTCAGTGTGAATGCATGATAGACCAAGTATGAGAAACATGGTGATTTATGTACTCATCCTGAGCTAGCTGTTCAAACAGTGGGCAGTTCAGAGCAGGAGCTTCACATGGATGTTCTGAATCTGTCTTCCTTTAGAGCCAAGGTTTCTACATCGGCCAAAGAGAAAGTCAGGAAAACAAACCTCTTGGCTTAGGTAGCTAGATTGCCCATCTAAAGAGGATTGTGAACCCCAGTCTCATCTGAATGGTGTTTGTTGTTACTTTCAGTGGTTGTAATTACACTTTTACTTTTTCTTGCTTCCCTCAAATTCATCTTTTTTTAAAAAATGACTTAAATGTATTTATGTTTTTTTAGTTCATGCAGATATTGTTGGGCAGGAAACACTTCACAAATAAATTGCTCTTTTGTAATTGGCAACAGAGTTTGTTATTGTGGATTGTTAATCCAACAGAACTTGATAATGAATACCTAGCCTTAGACTATAGGTCATTCACACTAACACTGAGAAGGCAGAAACCTTCCATTAAACTTCAGCATCCTGCTTGCTAATGAGAATTCCCAAATTCAGTGGAAAAAAATTATAAGTATTATGCAGCTGCTGTGGTGAAGTAGTCAGGCTGCATGCTTGTGCATGCCAACAAAAGGTACCAGCAGTTGCAGAGTTTCACTCCCTTTCTTCTCTTTATTTCTACAAGGGCCCAGGTGACTTGCAGGACCTCTCCTGTTTCTTGGCCTTCAAAACATTGCCTGGCAGAAAGCTAAATTAGTCATAGATAATGCTAAATTCAGTTCCATGCTGATAGACAACTCTGAAAAATAAAACCATTTCACACATCCGCAAGGATGCGTTGCATTTTTTGTTTGACACGTCAGCAATTACTAGCAAGAGATCCTCCCAGGAGCATGTGTAAAGCTGGAGCATAATTGGAGTCCCTTAGAGTAGTACAACAGGAGACTGATTTGGGAAGCTGATCTTGGCCATTAATCATGTGCTGCCAAAGACAATGGGATGCCTCCTCAGAAAGAGCAAGCAAGTGCTTCAGATACTTTTCTTCACTGATCTCAAGGCAAGCTGCCTTGAGGCCATGGAGCAGTGCTGTAGTTCTCTATACAGAAATGAGAATGTGGAGTCAGTTGGAATTGTTTACAGGCACTCAGCTGGGAGATTACATCACCACTATTGCATGTCACTTTGCTTTCCTGGGGAGCCAGCGCAGTGAATGAACACACCTACAGTCTACTTAAGGCTGTGCAGTCCTCGGGAAGCAAGAGAACAGAAAATCAGGTGGAATCTGCCACTGTAAATAAATTGTAGTCCTTTTCAATGTATTTTAATAATAAGGAAGAGACATAAAGAAATTCTTTTGCAATAGTTAACTGCTGCCTGAATTTCAATTTAAGTTAAGGTACTTGGAACATTGGAATTTTTTTATTCTAAATCAAAGTAAATATTCTAATTAACACTAAAAAACAAACAAACAAAAACAAACAAGAAAAACCAAAGTCATTATAGTGAGCTTTATAGACATATTTATGAGTTGGATCAAACTGGAAAGGAGCTCTGCATAAGACATCTGATATTTCATCCGCCAATCTGATTTCATTTACTGTGGGTTTGTTTGCAAATAACTGAACAGAAGTCATGAATTTCAAACTCAAATTTTTGTGGTTTTACTTAATTTTTAAAATGAAAATATTTATTCTATTTTTCACACTTTTGTTCTCCAACTCATTTGTTTCCTTCCTCTTTCACTTTGTTGATGAAGAGAAGAAATATGCATTAAACATTTTGGTTTGGGCATGCTGAGGGTGAAGGGAACAGAAAGTAAAGGAGAATGTGGAAAATGTGAAAGAGTGTATTATTTTATGAGACATTTTTTCAGTGGAGAGGAAAAAATACTTGGAAAAATGTCAAGTCTTAGTTATATTCATTAGACATGCCAGTCACTGTGGGAAAAAAATGTTGTATATTCAGAGCAGCAGAACCTGGAATGAGTAAGGGGTGGGTAGCACAGGAATGACACAACATGAAAAGATAGCAAGCTGCAGATACTTTGGAAGAGTGTTCTTACAGTCCACTTTTGTTTGTTTGTTTTGTTTTGTTTTGTTTTGTTTTCACTGTGTATTTTCCTAACTCTTAAATTCTTCTAATGCTTTTCAGCTCAGCTCTCAGCTGTTGACTTTCTCTCTTTCTTCCTTTTAACAGTTCCTGTACAATCTTGTTCCTGCAAATCTTTCTCCTCACTTGCCTGGCTGCCAGTGGCTCGGATGGTTATGGTTCCCTCAGTCCCTTTATATCCTTTTAGTCTCCACCAGCCCTGCTTCTGAGTAAATCAAACTTTTGTTTAAAAGTTTTTTAAAAAATAATGTCTCTATGTGTACCTTTTGCAATTAGACAAAAGTCAGAGAGCCATGATTGCAGAGAAAAACAAAACAAAAAACAAACAAACAAACAAACAAAACATTATCTCTTTCAGAATCCATTGTATTGGTTGCTTTTCTTTCCTCACAGATGTTTCAATTTAAAGTTGGGAAAATAATTTTCATATTGGATTTGAGTCGTGATGCTTGGCTGACATTTACTTGCCTCTTAGAGCTGACCTAAATTTTGAGCAGAATTGCCTCGTGTAAGAACTGCTCAGCCCACTCCTCTTGTTCACTGCTGCTGTTTTCACAGGGGCTTACAGATGCTGTCACAAGTTTGCTGACTGCGTGCAGTAAAGAATTTGAGTTAGTCTTCAGAGCAGAGGAAGGCTAATATTTGCAAATAACAGCTTGAGCAATTCTAATGTACTATGGGAATAAATTGTATCCAAATCTAGTGTGGTCCTCTTGACTTGCAAGTAGTCTGCCAAGCCTGATGCTGAAGCATTTGTGTAAATTACTGCCTACATGTAACGTGGTTTAAGGCAGTGCCAGCCCTTACAAAGAAATCCTGCTTAATTTAAATTTCTTGCCAACTTAATCTAAGTGGAAACAAGCCTGCTTTAAGTCTAGAACAATTGCCCTACATCTTCATGTGAAATCATAGTGTGACTTTTAGGACCTTCTCAGGTATGCTCTCATAGATTAGGTTAGAAACGTAAGAAGTTTGAAACCCCTTGCTGAGACTCAAGAATAGGCATTCCTAGGATATCTTCATATAAAATTTGGAGTTTTGGGCCCCAAAATAATTTTGGGGAGGAAGGTGTGACTCCAAAGTGACAGCAATGTCACTGCCTCACGAGCCCTTCAGAGTGCATCTTAGTTGTTATGGAGAATTAGTCTGTGTACCCTGTACCACTGACCCAGGCAAGATTGTACTGAGATATTGGAGTGTGGGAATCAGTTGCCTTCCTAAATAGCAATACCTTGTGGTGGAAGAGCAATGATGTATGGCAGTATGGCTGAATTACAGTGGAAAGCTAAGATGATATAGCTGTGACATAAATGCAATTTTCAATGTTGAGTTAAGCATTTAGATGAGAACAAGTGCTCAAGCTTTCATATTTGTGTGCCTCTAGAGAAACAATTCTTGGATAATTCATGACATTTATTTTCTGTTTTTTAGATTTTGAAGAAATCATGTATTGAAATTCTGGCTGCAGAGCCTTCCAGTATATGTGCAGGAGGTAAGTATAAATAGAGGTTCTAGATGTTTATTTTGCCTAAAATCTCTCTCTATCTAATTGCTAGAGAGTGCAGGAGCTCTAATTAACTGAAGCTAAATCTTTTACTTTTTTTTTTTTTTTTTGTGAAATTCTTTTTTATCTTACAGTAGTTTGCGTTTTCCCCATTTCTACCAGGTGGTATAAAATGACGTTTTCATACAGAAAAGGCTTGAATTTGACATTTTGCCTAAATGATCTTTCAGTCAGAGCAGCCTGTCTTACTCAGACTGTGCCAAACTTGAAGTTGATAAGCTGCAAAATTACAGAATAAAATCAGAAAAGACTCTGATTAGGTTTAGAATTCTGCACATTCTCACCTTAGAGGACTGAGGGAAGTGCTTCCTAAGAAACTAGCAAAATCTCAAATGAGCAAACTTTGATTTAAAGGTATCTTTAAGCATATCTTAAGCCTTTAGGACTGATACAGTGACTGAGGACTGACTAGAATTTAAATATTGTTCAGATGACTTGCGTGAATCACACTACCCCTTTGTGTGCTTGATCTAGTATGATTGCACTATGTATGTGGTGGCTTTAAAGTCCTGGCAAGTATTTCTGTGTTCAGCAGAACTCATCCTTTTTGGAAGAAAGCTTGTGAATCATTTTAGATTCTTCCTTTAGATTTCTGTGAAATATTTGATTTTTATGAAGTGTTTCCTAACTGATTGTTGAACATATAGCTGTTGATTAAGCAGAGATTTTGGGAGCAGAGCTGGAGTTTGCAGAGAAAGATGAGTCCCTGACAAGTTCCGCATCTCATATTCTTGACTTGGTACTCCAAATAAGAAAGCCAATCGTCATTTCTTCTTTGTTTTCAGTTGCATAGCAGCTGCTTTAATCACCCTTCCTGCATTTCCCATTCCTGCAGCAACTATCTGTCTGTATTCCTAAACTTAGAGAGGCATCAAATTTTCCTAATGGATGCCAGGTACCAGGCTAAATGCCCAATAGCTATTGAGGTCAGTTTTGCATTCCATGCATGTCACTATAATAGTTGTGTTTTGAAGCCAGGATGGCACAACTGACATGAATTATAGTTCTTAGAATTATAATTCTTAGTTATCTATTTTTGATTTTGGCTGGCCATTTAAATAGTTCTAAAACAGGTTTTCGTCTACCTGAGAATGGTAGATGATCATTGTAGTGACAATGATATAGTACAGTGATGTTTCATAAATGATTGGGAAAGGAAGGAAATTGTATGAAAACTAGGATTCACTTTACACATTTATAGAGGATTTGTCATGCTTAAGCAAGTGATAAAAATGACGTTTATCACAGAATCACAGAATTTTCTAGGTTGGAAGAGACCTCAAGGTCATCGAGTCCAACCTCCAACCTAACGCTAACAGCCCTCCACTAAACCATATCCCTAAGCTCTACATCTAAACGTCTTTTGAAGACTTCCAGGGATGGTGACTCCACCACTTCCCTGGGCAGCCTGTTCCAGTGCCTCACAACCCTTTCGGTAAAGAAGTTCTTCCTAACATCTAACCTAAAACTCCCCTGGCTCAACTTAAGCCCATTCCCCCTCGTCCTGTCACCAGGCACGTGGGAGAACAGGCCAACCCCCACCTCGCTACAGCCTCCCTTGAGGTACCTAAAAAGAGCGATAAGGTCACCCCTGAGCCTCCTCTTCTCCAGGCTGAACAAGCCCAGCTCCCTCAGCCGCTCCTCGTAGGACTTGTTCTCCAGGCCCCTCACCAGCTTTGTTGCCCTTCTCTGCACCCGCTCAAGCACCTCCATGTCCTTCTTGTAGCGAGGGGCCCAAAACTGAACACAGTACTCGAGGTGCGGCCTCACCAGAGCTGAGTACAGGGGGACGATCACCTCCCTAGCCCTGCTGGTCACGCTGTTTCTGATACAAGCCAGGATGCCGTTGGCCTTCTTGGCCACCTGAGCACACTGCTGGCTCATATTCAGCCGACTATCCACCATCACTCCCAGGTCCTTCTCTGCCTGGCAGCTTTCCAACCATTCCTCTCCCAGCCTGTAGCTCTGCTTGGGGTTATTGCGCCCCAGGTGCAGGACCCGGCACTTGGCCTTGTTAAACTTCATGCAGTTGACCTCAGCCCATCGGTGCAGCCTATCCAGATCCTCCTGCAGAGCTTTCCTACCCTCAAGCAGATCGACACACGCACCTAACTTGGTGTCATCTGCGAACTTACTGAGGGTGCACTCGATGCCCTCGTCCAGATCATCGATGAAGATATTAAAGAGGACCGGCCCCAGCACCGAGCCCTGGGGGACGCCACTAGTGACTGGCCTCCAACTGGACTTGGCTCCATTCACCACGACTCTTTGGGCCCGGCTATCCAGCCAGTTTCTAACCCAACGAAGTGTGCGCCAGTCCAAGCCAAGAGCAGCCAGTTTCTTGAGGAGAATGCTGTGGGAGACGGTGTCAAAAGCCTTGCTGAAGTCAAGGTAGACCACATCCACAGCCTTTCCCTCATCCACCCAGCGCGTCACTCTGTCATAGAAGGAGATCAGGTTCGTCAGGCATGACCTGCCTTTCATAAAGCCATGCTGACTGGGCCTGATCGCCTGCTTCCCCTGCAAGTGCTGCATGATGGCTCTCAGGAGGATGTAACGTCATAAGCCAGAAGATGATTTACAACCATGATTTATACTTAACACTTTCTAATATGCTTGCTAGTTATTTATACATCTTATCACTCCCATTCATTGTGTCTTAGTGAGAATTTAGGTATAAGGCAAAGCTGCATCCAGCAAAGCCAGATGCGAGGAAATGTGGAGAGGATTTATATAAACCGTCCACGTTGGAATTTGGCCAGTGATTTACAAGAGAAGTAGTGTTAACCTTGAAAAACGCAAACAGTTACTTAAATCATAGAAACATAGAATCATTAAGGTTGGAAAAGACCTTCAAGATTGTCTGGTCCAACCATCACCCTATGACTAATGTCACCCACTAAACCATGTCTTTAAGCAAAAGGTTTCTTTTTCCTTGAACACCCCTGGCCAACCTGTTCCAATGCCTGACTGCTCTTTCTAAAAAGAAATGTCTCCAACCTAAACCTCCCCTGGAGCAACTTGAGGTCATTCCCTCTACTCCTAGTTACTCCTAGTTAGTCATTTCCTCTACTCACTAGTTATCTGCAAGAAGAGGCTGACTCCCAGCTCCCCACAACTTTCTTTCAGGTAGTTGGAGAAAGCAATAAGGTTGTCCCAGCTTCAACTGAAGGTCTAATCTCTGAGTTTGGGCAAATACTCTGTTGCTTTCAAACTGAAGATGATTCTACCAGTTAGGATTTTGAGTCTAATGATAGTGTTACAGAATGAGAGTTAGTTGCATTGATGTCTTTTGGAGATAAATTTGGCAGGTTTCGCTCTGATACCCCAAGTTCACTTGGTTTCGAACAAGGACTCTGTTACCCAAGGCACCTCTTGCACTGCAGACTGGTGCCAGACACTTCTGAGTAATGAGCTTTTAGCCACAATACTTCAGTCTGAAATGCCATCTTCCCAATGGCTTGGTTTTGCATTACATAGAAATGCAGGGTGCATACTGGTGAAGTGATACATGATCACTTCAGTCCCAAGCAGGGATCACTATGGTTAATCTGACATCACTGATACACTGTTCTTTGACTGTACTTGAACTCTTCTTCCCCCACAGTTGAGATTTCTGTGATTTCTCTAAGTATTCATCAGCCCCTGCACTCCAGAACACAGCTCTTCTCCTCTGTTCTGTCCAAATGCTCTTGGACAGCACATAATGGGCCTATGAGGCAGCTTCCCTGGCTAGATGTGATGGGATGATTTGCAACTTGGCTGTAAATGAGTGGGACCTGGAAGAGAGCCCAGATTCCAGAGCAAATCTGCTTCTTTTTTTTTTTTTTTTTTTTTTTTTTTTTTTTTTTTGACAAGTACTGTGTGTGAGTCCTTAAGGGAGATGGAGGAAGATGGAGACTGTAAAGTGCAAGGAGAAAAATTTGACTGTTGAAAATTCCAGTTCCTTGTTGCTCCTGGGAATTTTAAAACTGTGGTGGTATTTCTGATGCAATATGATTACTCCTGCATCGTCTGGGACTGGAAACATTTTGTGCACAATCCACATTCACCAAAAGAAACATCAGTGGGGATTATCTGAATGTCTCTCCTAGATAGCAACAGGAATTGCGGGGGCTGGTTCCTTCACCACCGGGAGCTGTAGAGCATGAGCCCCTGTGTCTGCTGCCTGAACTTTCTGGGACGATGGCCCTGATTCAAAATCTGTGTGTGAAGGTAGTGCTCTCCTTGCAAGGCAGTCTTAATGCTGGTGGCTGCAAGAAGCTCATAAACCTTTCCCAATACTAGGTTCAAGTAGCTGGAATAAGAAGGGACTGCGGAGAGTCATCTGAAAGACTTGAGAGGATATGATTTCATCGTTCAGCCCTGCTTGTTCCAAAAAGGACCTCAATTCAGTGTTCAGCAGTAGATGACTGACTGACTGCTATTTAAAATGGCAGCCATAGGAGGGGAAAAGCCAATTTGTCTTAATGCTTTCATAGAAGGTCAGTTAAAATGCTTCTGTTGTATTTTATTTCCCATTTCCAAAAAATCAAAATAAAATGGGATAGGAAGAATGAAAATTCCATTCTAAAAAAGTTATAAATTTCAAATTGTTTAAGCTGCAAATTTTAGTTTAATTTAGAGAAATCTTAAGGAAAATCTCTTGACATATGTGCCTTGTCTGAATGACGATTCTTTGCTTCCCTGTGGATCAATAATATGCTGTTTCTTTTGCTACAGAATCATTTCAGGTTGTCGTGAGGGGAAATGGATTTCGACATGCCCGTAACGTCGACAGAGTACTCTGCAGTTTCAGGATCAATGACACAGTTACTCTCAGTAAGCTGTTCTGATTTTTTTTTTTCCTGACTGTACTAGCAGGCATTTGCCTGGAAAACATTTAGGATCTTCAAATACTTTGACTGTGAAGGCAATAATTATAGGATGAGGAGCTATTAAATTTGCAGAAGGGTATGAAGTTGAGAGAAAGCCAGCCTCAGCACGTGGCTCCATGAAGGGTTATGAGACAGGTAGGTATAGTTAAGCTTGTATCCAAGAGGAAAGTAATGGCATGTACTGGTCAGAGCTGCCATGAATGTAAAAAATGACAATAAAAAAATATATGCTGTGAACCCAAATTAAAGCTTATCTAGTATTTTTACTGCATAAGCTTTTACTGTAGTTGGTGAGGATGGAGAGAGCTGCACCTTTGTATTTTACAGCCAGTGATGAATGGTTTGTAAAACTGGCCCCAGTTTGTGCATGTGTAAGGCACAAGTGAGAAAAAAAGGATGCAAGTAAGTTTAAATGGATCCTGTCAAGCAGTGAAATTCTAGGGAAGATTATGACTTCTCTGAAATCCAGCATTCATCCTCAGGCTCTGGTAAAAGCATAATCATCTGGTCCATATGAGTAACATGTTCATTGCAAAGAGAATATTTTTTTTTTTAGAGGAAAACTACTGTTGGTATTCTGTGTTGCAACTTGGATAGCTAGTAAGTGAATACACATGTGAGCAGTGGAGAGGACTAAATATAGAAGAAAAGATACTTGTCTGTGTAGTGCATGTCTTGCTGGACTAAGCGTGTAGCAAGGTCATTTCTGTTTCTCTCCTTTTATGTATTTTGGTGGTACTTAGTAGGCCTGTTCATGCAGTTCAGATAAACACTCTTATTGGAAGCTGTGTTGGTACAATGGCTAAAGTAATGCTGTGTTTCTCTGGACGAAGCCTGGAATAACAGTTTCCTCTGCAGAGTTTACCAAGCAGAAGAAAAATATAGCCCAACTCCCGTGAGTTGCTTTTTTTCTGACAAATGTGATATCCATATTAGCCCCTGAGTGTCTAGTGTTTTTTGTAAAGGGTAGTGAGGACCACTTAGCTGGAAGAACTAATGATCCTATTGTTCTCATCTGGCATACCTGCAAACCCGCATAGGAAACCAGGTAGAGTAATTCATAGCTCATGCCACTAATGACAGTAGAATTCATTTTGCCTATCATGGAATTTATTCAGAAGCTGCCTGATAGCTTTGGAAGTAGTCCAGACTCTTGTAAGTATAAAATTGATGCATTACTTAGTTTCTTACATGTCAAAGTCTAATGGCTCAATGTTGGACTTGCTCATGCTTAAATATCTGTTTAATTTTCTCTTTGAGGAACTGTTTGCTAAGACTGTCGACTTTGAGAGGAATGCCAGTAAGCATTCAAGGCAGGTGCATTTACAAAGCATGTGTGTATGTAACTTGTCCTGAATGCTTCTGTGCTGCTGTGCTGGCCTCCACAATAGTAGAAAGGTTTGGGAGTTGCCAAATCTTGTGCCACTTAAGAGAAAGCTTGTCTGGCTGTGGTTGCTTAATTCAGATACATGTGAAGAGCAAAAGTTGGAGGGTGAATGTTTGGGGACATTTCCATGCAGCCCACAGAGATAAGTATTTGAGATGTGTGAACGGGTGACAGGTGCCTTTCAAAACAGAAGGGTACAGGCAGCCACAGATTCATGCTTTTCCTTTTAAGCTCCGTAAAATCTAACACAAAACTTATGTGGCTATTACTCCTTGAATCTGGATCATGACTGGTATCATTTAGGTATTGAAATGTTTGGTTTCTCCAAAGGGTTCAGGTCCAAAGTTTTGTTTGGATCATGTCTTATAAAGTCTTCAGCGGTTCTCTAGCTGGGCAGGAGAACTTCTCTTCTCTCTCCACCCAGAAGGTTCCTGTGGAACTTCTGGTCAAATATTTAGAGTTTTTCTTTTCATCAAAAGCCTGAAGTCGCTTGGTGCAAACCCAAAAGACTTTACGTTTGGTTGCTGGAAGCTGACAGATTGTGGCATTCTTAGAGCTTGCACGTCTTCTGCTTTTCAAATGAACCAGGAATAGCTTGTATCAAACAAATAATTTGTGTGAAAATTTCCACTTTGTAGAGGAACTATTTTCAATTCAAGGGAGACATTACCGGAGAATTTCTCAAGCAGTTGTATTTTGTGCTAAGAAATGCATAGGCATGGATAATGGGAGTTACAAGAGCTACAGCAATACCACTCAGCATGACAGAAGCCCCTAAACTTGCAAGTTTAGGAATGCCCTTGTTACCCTACTGTAGCTTGACCTGGCATTCTTTTAAGTCCTGAAAATTCCTCAGACCAGATATCCTTTTGAGAAACTTGTATTGCTGATGAGCTCTAAATGAAGACTGATTGGGTCAATGTGTACAACATTTCAGTTTTAGGACCACCAGGAGCATGATTTGTAACCTGTATGGGATGGGATAAGAGCTACATTTGGTTTGTTAAATTATACCCAGAAATTGCTTGTGGTTGCAAAGAACTGTTTGGATTATGGCTGAAATAGAGCATTTTTTCTTACAATGTAACTTTTGCTCTAAGTAACATCCTAATCAATTAAAAAGCAATGGCTCTCAATGTCAGATTTATTTATTCCATATTATTTATTTATTTAAACTCAAGGCTGAGAAATGTGAAGGCTGTAGGGAGTCTGTGTTAGGAAGAAGACTGTTTTTCCTTCTGTTGAAATAAATTGGTTGGTGTTCTTGCTGTTTATTGCAATTAGTAAAGAGAGGTCATTTCCTAAAAGCTTCAGAGGAGGACAGCAAGCAGGTAGTACCAGTGAAACTGCACATCCTGGACATTAAAGGAATTTGGGCCAATGTCGACAAAATCTGTTTCTGTGACTGGCATTAACTAATGTCATGGTTTTTGGAAGAACTAAGAATAAAATGCAATTATCAGCACTGCAGTTGTAGGCATTAGCTTAAAGATCAACCTTCAAAACATTTCAGAGTCAAAAGAGTGAAAGGAGTGAATGAGGCTCTAACTTACAATAAGCTAGCACAGCATATCAATCTTGAAAGCTAAAATTTGAGTACAGAATGTGGTATGACAAATAGATAAAATTAGAGCAAGGACAGAAGTTAAATTCTGAGTTGCATTTCTGACTGTAAAATACTCAGTGGTACAACTGGCAGTCTCAATAGTATTGCCTTTAATCCATTGACACTCAAATCTCCCAGTAAACCTCTTTGGGGAGACTTTACAATGGGTTAACATTACTGGGGAATCTATTTTCAGTACATTATACTGTTAAACAACCACAGAAGGAGATTAAGCAGCATGTGAAGGAATGCAAAAGGCAGATGTGAGCTCAGGGGAAATGTGCCTTCTGGAACAGGGATGAAGATGATGCTAAAAACAGTCTTAGCAGTGGTCTTGTGGAAGGAAAGAGTTTTGTGGTGAACTGTACTGCAAATACTTCTGCTAAGAGGAAGGCTTGTAAGCTCAAACACAGCAGGGCTTCTGAAACTGAAGGTGTCCACTTGGCAGCACCAACAAAGAGTGATTAAATGCCTTATGGGGATTCAGAGCATACTAAAAACAAACAAACAAACAAACAAACCAAACAGATAATTAAAATGTAGTTGATGTTCATAGTCTCATTCTGTGATTCTTATCTTTCTGTTCTGGGAGGTTTTTTTTTTGTTTGTTTGTTTTGTTTTGTTTTGTTTTGTTTTGTTTCCCCTTTCCCAAGCTACCTATACAACACCTGCTGAGTTCAATAAAATACCTGGAGGGCAGCCTTGCTGAAAGGAACCTGGGTGTCTTGCTGAACAAGCTGAACACATGAGCAGTGTGCTGCTAGGAATGAAGGCAAATGGGATCCTGGGCTGTATCCCAGGGACACTGCTGGCAGAAATCAAGATGTGATCATCCCACTCTGCTCAGTGCTTGTCAGCCTACCCCTGGAGTGCCCCAGTTCCACTCCCCACAACTCAAACAAACTACAGACAAACTGGAGATGGTCCAAAGGAGGGCTGTGTAGATGACCAAAAGGCTGGAGAAGCTGACTTAGGAGAAAATACTGAAGGAATTAGGTCTCTTCATCCTGGAGAGGAGAAGGCCCTGGGTGACCCCAACACCATATTCTAGTACTTAAAGGGCATCTGCAAGGACAAGAGAAGCTCTCTCTTTACAAGGAGCCGCATGGAGAAGAGGCAACAGACACAAGTTGCACTGTGAGAGGTTTTGTCTTGATATAAGACAGAAAGGCATATTTCATGGTGAGAACAATTAATCACTGGCAGAACCTCCCCAGGGACATGGTGGCTAGGGTTGAAATGAAGGTTCCACAAAAAATTAATTCTTTAGGACATTTGAACCATATCCCCACTTCCAGGTTCATCTGCAGTTAGTAACTTGCAGCCACAACTGGAAGAATTTATTGTTCAGAAAAGGAATTGAAAGAAGAGAAAGAACTACCCAGTTCAAAAGCTGAATTACTTTAGGATTGGTAGCTTCAGTCTTGAAATACTATTGCCAGTTGACAGTGACAGCAGCATTCTTGTAAATCTCTTCTGCAACACAAATGGCCTGTTGAACCTGAGTTGTGAAAAGCTATGGGGATGCAGATCCATTGAGCAAGCTGTAACAGGGACTCTGTTCTGAAAGACAAGGATGCTTGGTTGTCACATATGTACCAGTAGCTGTTCCTCTTTAGAAGTGGGAGGGACGGTCTTGGAAAGGGCATCATTACTCTATTTTCCCAAATTGTGGGCTCTTGAGTTCTTTAATAATTTGCTTTCAAGAGCTGCAGCAAGATGTTTTTGAGTTCCAAAGGCCTGAAAAATATGGATATTGGCCTTAGTTTGAATTCTGTATTCAGAGTTTTAAAACATATCTGTATCTTACAGATAAAAAGTGTTGGAAGCTGTATATGAAATGAGTAAAGTTCTAGTTCAAGTTTACAAATTGTAGAATTGATGTGCAGCACTGAAGGTATCTGCTCCAAATGAGCTGATCACAGGCAAGATTGTGGATCTCCTGTCTCTCAGCCTAGTACTCTTCATATGGTTTATGGGGCTGCTCTAGAAGCTAGAGATTTGGTGCAGATCTCCTTTCTCAGTGACCTGTTCTTCGTTCACCTCTGCCCCCACAGGCATCCAGCAAGTTTCCTTGTCATGGTCCTCTTTGCATTGTAAGTCCAGGATAGGACTGTGAGGCTAAATAGAAGACAATAAATAAAAGTAACTAAATACTGGTTCTGCCAGCTTTGTGAGGTAGGGAAGGGATACTGGTGCTGTCCTTTATTCCACTCCTCTGTGAAGTCTGTTCAGCACTTGATTTGCTGCTCCACTTTTTCCTTCAGAGAAGACTACTTGCTGTCTTGTAAACAGCTTGAAAGTTATCTCTGTTACTTGTGGCTACGCTAGCTGTGACCTGCCATCTGTGCTGCTCTCAAATCCTAATAGCTTCTCAGCTCAGCTTCCTCAGAGTTTGTCTGGCTCTGAAGAAAGACATTAATTCCTTGAAACATCCTAAAATCTTCAAAGAGCTAAGAATGTCCTCCATCAGCTTCCCGCTGTTCAATGAATCCAGTCCATGGAGACACAAGAACATGCAGTGTTGCCAATAGGAGGAACTGCTTGCAAGGCTTACCTCACTCCCAAACACTGTGACCTGGTATTGGTGGGGGTGAAGAGGAAGACTCCTTCCTCATTTTTTGTGTGCTAACTGCCTGTGTAGCAGATTTTTTATTTTTATTTTTTACAGTGTCATCGTAATTTCATAGTAGCTTTCAGGAAAGATAAAATTCTCTTAAAGCAACTCATCGGCTTTTTTGTTTGGACCTGTCTTCCTGTGTCCACAAAATGACCATGGAAAATAAGAATAAGGACCAAATATGTTTTACACCCTCCGACCTGATATATTCTTTGTGTCATGAATTAATACATAGGTGAAAAGTGAGCTCATTCTCCTTGGCGCTACACCAAGGCTGCTCAGTTCGTTTTGCACAGTCCTAGACTATTTGATGCAGTGACCTGGAAGAAAAAGGCCATGAACTCCATCTGAGTTCAAACTGTTCCCAAGCTGAAGGAATTCAACAGTTGCTCATCACTGTTCTAAGACCCAAGTCTCTCCTGGTGGAAATTGGCACAGCTTTAAGTTTAAGCTGCTCTGTATGAGAATGTATCTCAGTAATTTTGCTTTACTGTGGCCTGCAGCTCCAGCCTGTATTCTCAGAGTGTCTTTGTGGCATTTTGCTGCAAACAGTTTAACATAAAAGTTAACTCAATGGGAATTTTATAGAAACCTTATGGAGACTGGATAGCTCAGCTCTTTTTATTTGTTTGAAACTTCTCATCCTCTGATTGTATCAGGGAGTGAGGTATTTTTAAAGCTAACACTGAGCCAACAGTTCCTGAAACCTTAAATTATCCCAGATGAGATGTAGACCAGCACAGCTAGGACTTGCTAAGGTCAAGGGCATGAGCTAATAGATTTTTATTGGGATTATTGGCAGAGAAAAGTGGCAGGTGAAGAGAGCATAAGCTCATAGTGTTCAGAACTATGGGATTAAAAAATATATTACAAAAAATAATTAAATAAAGAACATCTGTAGAAACCATGAAGAGTATTTGGCTGAAGAGAACTGTAATCAGATGCATGTTCAACAGCAGTGTGTTTTCTGCCAGCAGCTAGACCTAGGTGAATTGGTTTCAGACTGTACAGAGTTAAAAGTAATTACCCAGTGTGGTGACTGGATAATGTGGCACTGCTTCATGGTGCTAAAATGTCTGTGTCTGCCCAGATTGTGCAGGATCCAGCAAAGATATCTCTGGGCATGGAGGCAAACTCTGTCTGAGGCAATATAAGACTTAATAGAGGGATGAAAGATTGGTAAGGATCTTTTGCACTCTAGTGATGCTCTGGATGCTTGGCCAAAACCAATTCTTAGCACAAGCCACCCTGAATTTTTCAGCACCAAGTAACAGAAACAAGGAAAAATGAGGCAAAGACAGTGAGAGAAGGACTTCCCCAGGTATCATCAAGTAAGCTGTACAGGGAGCTGTTATCTCCAAACTGACCAACAAATGTCTTCTAAAAATTGTCCTCCCTTTTTAAAGCCTACCAAATTGTTTAATTTTCCCTGTCTTTCCTCTTCCTCTTCCGCTTCCTCTTCCACTTTCTTTTTTTCTGGCAGCACAGAACTTTTCTTGTGATATCTTTCTTACTTTCTTACAGCCCAGTCACTGTTAGTACAGGAAAATTCTGCTTTGCAGTCCCACTCTAATGTCTGATTTCTCCACTTGATCATGTCACTTTAAACCTCCATCAAATGTTTTCCTCTTATTTTCTTCTAGTGGCTTTTCCCTCTTTCCATTACAGTACTAATTAATGTCTATCACTGGACAAACAAACTCTGTCAGGTGTTTTGGGGATACGAGCTTTATGAAGGACATAACCTTATGTCTGTCCTTATGTCTTTCAACCTTATGTCTGAAGGAAAAGATATATTTCTTGGGTAAAAGCACACACCAAGGTGAGATAGCCATCCTCTTTTGAAGGGTGGCCCAAGCAATTGTTTGATTAAAAAAATAAATCAAATAAAAACATCAAAAGAGGAGAAATAGTCATGCACCCCTCAAATGCCCTCCCAACTCCTAACAAGTTGCCGTGTAGATATGTTTAAAAATAGGACTTATGTACATTTGCCTCCAACAGACTTCTGTGTAGCTGCTCGTGCCAAGTGTGGAGGAACAACCATGGGGCAGTCAGACAGAAGACTTGGGCTAAGTGAGCAGGAAAATCTCGGTTAAATGTGGCATGCTTACCAATCTTGCTCATTTATACTGTATGCTACCAGGAGACCAAGATGGTCTGATGTTGGTATACCTGCACAAGGATAGGCAAAGACAAGGGGTAATGGCTTTAAACTAAAAGAGAATTGGTTTAGCTTAAATATAAGGAGGAATTTCTTTAACTGTGAGGACAGTGACTCACTAGAACAGGTTGCCCAGAGAAGTTGTGGATGCCCCATCTCTGGATGTGATCAAGTCCAGGTCAAATGGGGCTTAGAGCAATCTGATTTAGTGGAAGGTGGCCCATGGAAGGGGGCTGGAACTAGACAACCTTTAAGGTCCCTTCCAACCCAAACCATTCAATGATTCTATAAGTGTGACAGAGCTTATGGTGTCTGCTCCATGAGACTGATGTGAAGCTCTTACACTGCTGGACCAAGACATGCCCCTGAAGGACTCCTCCTAGGGAGCGACCCTTCCATACTGGAGCACGTGCTGTTCTCCAGAGCTGACAGTTGTGAGCATGAGCAAATTAATAGTGTGGTGCTTGCCAAGTTCTGTTAGTAGTGTTTAAACTATGTGAGATTGGAGAACAGAACTGTAAGCACAGCAGATGAACCCACTGGAGAAAAAAAGCAATTCCTTCCAGATCCCTTCTCCCCATCTAAAGATCATTATGAATGTGATATCATTGTTCTCTGCTTTTTCGTCTGTTCCCCCACCCCCATCCTCTAACTCAGCTCTAAATGGCTTTGGCATTCAAGGCCCATGTGTCCCTACACAAAGCAGAGCAATTATAGCATGATCTCAATGTGGTTTTCATTACAGCATTAACAAAACATTCACTTCTTATTTATGGGCCTTCTCAAAAGCAGTTTCTCTAGCTCAGTGTTCCAGTGTCTTTATGCATTCCTACCTCCCCACAAACTGGGTCTGAAATAAAAACTTTGCTTGCAGAGTTGTCACAAGGAATGCATAAAGAGTCATCCAGGATGAACTAGAGATTTTGCTTTGGTAGGTGGTGCAGAGAATTATGCAGGTATTTTGTCTTTCCAAAGGAACAATGGAAGTGCTCCAGCTCAGCACTACCCATCTCAAGTGGACTGAGGTACAAAGAGAGAACAACTTCCTTAGCACAGATGTTCCTGAGGGAGCCTTGTGTGAGAGCAGCCAGACTTCTGCCTGATGTGGCTATACTAGTCTAACAGAAACCATAGTCCTCTCTCCTACAGAAAGCGAAGACTGGGTAAAAATGTTTAGAGATGTGCTTTAGTGGAACACAAATCATAAATACCTTTGTAATTAACAGGGATATAACAGAAGGAAATTCTTAGTCTATGATGTATGGAAAGTTTGGCAAACAGCTTTTGCAGCCTTTTCTGGACTAAAATATTGCTGATATGGCAAGCCCACCAATCAGCAGTTGCAATATTGCGGTGGCAATCCAAAAGCATTAATGCTTTCTTAAATCCTTCTGTGAGGGATCTTTGCAGCCGGTTTTCAATCTGCCAATGTTTGTTTGTTTGTTTTGTTTTGTTTTTGGATGAAACATTAACCAAAGTAAATGTTGTTCATTTTAGCTTGGTTGTATGGCTTAAAGTAATATTATCTTTCTTTGTCACCTTTGGGTTTTTGTTCCTCTCTTTTATTGAGTTTTTCTCTTCTGTGTTAAAACATCATGCATATATTGAAGCTTTTATTACTATAGTTGGGAAGTACTCCAAGTTCTGGCTTGCCAAAAGGTTACACCCTGCTAATGGCAAAAGAAACTAGTCACTAATGCTGGGATTAATAGGTTTTACAGGCTACAGATAGTTGTCAAAAGGTATAGAAATGCTCGGTAGTAAATTACAGGAATTTGAGCAGTATAAAGTACCTTGTTGAAAGGGCATCCACAGAAAACAGATGTCTTTTGGGGAGATGTTTGACCTTTTTCCATTTCTGCACAGAGCTGTGATTAGTTATTCTATTTCTATAACTGACTGGTTTTAGTTGCCCATTTATATGTGCCCTATAGACTTTGCATACAGTGAAAACCTTGTTTTGCTTGATGGAGTGATTAGGGGTGCATAAGCAAGGAGCAAAGTGTGTCTTCAGGGTAGACTTTCTCAGAGGTGAGGAATTGCAATATTTCCTGAGGATGCCTAAGCTCTGGTGCCTGAGATCTGATCAAGGCCCGTTCTGTAAAACTGGCAAAGGAGGCCAGATGACTTCTGAAGGGTTGCACGGCCAGCTAGCGGTCAAGCTGAGAAGGGAAACTGCTTCCCATGCAGCAAAGTCAGCAACATGGAGTGCGCTGCCCCTGCACTCCACAGCTCTTCCACTAGCATTGTCAGTTGACAGGAGTCCAAACCACAAAGTTAAAATTTGGCATGAGATCTGGAGCTTGAGAGCATTCAGGCTCATCTCTTACTGCACAGGAATACAGCAAGCTTTTTCTGTAACTAACAAAAAAAAAAAGAAAGCAGCGTTCTTTCAAATGCATCCTGCAGATATAGATGCAATAGCAGATGAGAAGTGTTGTTTTGTTTGGTTTCTCAGTGTACGTTTTCCAGGAAGGAGTCAGATGGCCAGAGTTATGCAAACCAAATGGATCATCTTTTGTTTAGAGCAAAGAAAAAGTCACTCATTTTTGTGGCGAAACACAAGCATTCTCCAAACAAAATAATATCTCCCTGTAGCCAGCCTGGCCAGCCATGAGTCCCCTCTTGAGAATCCAAGTCTGATAAACTTTCTAGAGAGGCATAGATTTGATGCAAGTTAGGGGTGGGTAAGGAGAGAAACAGAAACAAAAAGCTAATGGAATATAAGTAAAAAGCAGCGTTTTTTTTTTTTTTTTTTTTTTTTTTTTAGTGAATGCTGGCACGAAGCATTCTTTGGCTTTGGCTGCCAGTGTTTGGCTGCAAAGGAGAAAACAAGACATTGGTCTTCATTCTCTTGTCATGTGTGTACTGAGACATTGTCATTAATTCATGGGAGTTAATTATATCTTCATAAATCAGGGTGAGAACAGCCCCAGAGTACCACAG
The DNA here is from genome assembly GCF_965140915.1 of Aythya marila. NCBI lineage: Eukaryota > Metazoa > Chordata > Aves > Anseriformes > Anatidae > Aythya > Aythya marila. Next base: position 5,394,704 of record NC_139067.1, on the reverse strand, counting down.
GGCCAGACTCACCACTGCTATGCATCTTCCATGCTCTAGCAAAGTAAGTGGGAAATGCTCCTGCTTTGATTTGGTAACTCCATTGCAAAACTCACCATGAATCCAGTGTTATACTGTAGGAGATGTGTGAGGGGCATGCATTATATCACCATGTTGTCTGTCAGCCTCTCTTTTAGTGAGGAAGTCATCTTGTAGATGATGTGGAGCTCACAAAAGAATAACCTGTGCTAAAAATGTCCACTGTTAATGTTTAGCATAGTGGAAATGTTAGAAAGTGCTCTTGTACTGAGGGTGTGGGAAAATAGGAATAATATACAGTACTTTCCAGGCCAACAGCAGGAGCAGGGATCTAGAGGGATCACAGAAGCTTGAAAACTGCTCTCAGTAGCTGAGCCATGATGCAGAAGTGCAGCCTATTTGTGAAGACCATATGGCTGGCTGAAACGTTTCATTTTCAGCTGTTTGCCTGTGTGTTAAACAGTCCTTAACAAAATAACTGCTGTGGGCAACCCAAAAATTCAAGTGTGTGTATATAGGCATGGGATTTGCTGGAAGCTGGAAGTATAAGGAAAACTTCAGCAAAAGCTACAACTTTTCATTACCGTTTCATTTTTTAATGGAGTGTAAAAAAATAAACATTCCCTAACCTGCCTGAGGAAATCATTCTTTATTTTGTTGCCAAAGCAAAGAAACACACCACTATGAAATGGAGATTATAATGTGTGATAGGTATTGCTAGAGCAATATTCTTTCGAAAATTTTGCATTCAGTGAAAACTTCCTATAGGAATGTCTGGGGGAGAAGTCTTGGCATGGGGAATCCTGTTCCTGCACTGAGGGGACAAGCTCTTGCAGTCTTTAGCTCCTCTCTTCTTTATGTCTCATCTGCTGCAGTAAAACATGCTGTGTGACCTTGCTTCTGAGTGAACCCTGCTGAGCTAACTGCTGAGAACAGGTCCAGGATCAGTGGTGCTCCACTGCCATCGCGTTAGTAATTATTAGACAACATGCATGTGAACAAATTTCTCAGCATCCAAGAGAGAGCAAGGCTTACAAATGATGCAGAAATTTCTTTCAAGAAGGTTACCATGTTCTCTTTGTCTTATGTCTCTTCATAGCTTTTCCTTTCTACTGGCACCTTACATGGAATTGTAGCTTGCACCATTTTCCTCAAAAACAAAACAAAACAAAACAAACAAAACAAAACAAACAAAACAAAACAAACAAAAAAAAAACCAACAGAATAGCTCAACTCTTCATTAGATTGCTAAACAATTTGGCTAAACTTTCACCCTTGCTCCTTTCCATCCCCTGTTGCAATCAGCAATGCCAGCTAGGCACTAAGCACTGTTTCGAACCTTGCTTATGTTACCCAAGTTATGTGCACTCTGGGAAGCTAAGTGTACCATGCAGCTGTGAAGTGATTTTTATTGGTTAGAAACCCTGGCATTGCTTTCTGTATTTCAAACAGCAAAGCAAGATGGTGACATTCTTTTCTTTTGACATAGTGTTGTAGAAAGAAGGAATCTTCTACCCTGCAGTATGTAGAGATGAGATTCACAATTTGGACTGATGATGGTATTTGAATCTGCCAGGAGAAGGGCCTTCCAACAAAATTAAAATTTTATCTGGAAATTTTTAGGAAAGCTGATAATACTTGGTAACTGGTCTCATTTCATATCTATGTAGGCATATCTATAGAAGACCCTAGAGGTGGCTATAAATGCAGCTGAGTGAAAGCTTTCTGATGCAGTGACATACTTCCGTAAACTGCTGATTCAGCAGAATCAACTCATTCTGTAGGAATGTTGGGTTTCCAGCCAGAAAGAAAAAAAGAAAGAAAGAAAGAAACCAGCCTCTCTGCCTGTTTTTCTGCCAACCTACCTGATCTCTAGTCAGCTGGCAAATGGGCTGTGAAGTTCCTTGGGATCCCCATCTCTCTGTGACCAGAGATAGTATAAAGTTCAGTTTTAAGTCCTCAAAAGGGTAGTAGCTTATGTTCCTGTATCTGAGACAATCTCCTATTGATATAATGTATACATATATATTCACTCTGCTTTTAAAACTGTAGCATAATTTAGGTAGGAATGTTTCAGTCTGTCTTGAAATTGTGAAATTTTCCATAATACACAGTTTTTTTCACACAGCTATTTCTAGTTATATGTAATCTCTTGCAGCTACATCCAAACATCCTATAGAGAACAGCTGTGATGTTTACTTTGAACATGTGAAAAGCTTTGGGTTTCCAGTTCTGTTGATGTGTGGCATTAGGTACTACAGCAGCACACAGCAGCTGCAGAAATGGTGAGGGTGTTGCTTGCAGGATGTGGCTGGCAGGCGGTGCTGGGCATCAGATGCATTGAGCCCTGCTGTAGAGTGGTGTTACCTCAGAACAACTACTATGCCATAGCTTTTATCCCCTACAGAGTTTTTCATCTTTTTTATGCATTAAGAGTGAGCAAAAACATTATTCTAAACTTTGTCTTTAAGGCCTGTGTTACTGATCTGGTAATAAATACTAGTCTCTCTCTCTGTCTCTCCCTCTCTCTTTCTCCCCCTCTCTCTGTTTTTCCCAGATGAGAAGCCTTTTGTTGTGGAAGATACCTACTTACTCTGCCCGGCACCTGTACTACGAGAAGTTGGCATGTATGTCTTTTCTACATACTCAAATATTTACTTCACCTGTGGGAGAAATGATAGTCTGCCTCATCTTACTATGCTCTCATTCTTATATGCATCTAGATCTGACTGTGGCTCTTGTGTTTTACATTTGAGGACCTCATAGTTTCTAGACTGCAAATTTCACACAGGAAAATTTAAATGCTATTTTAGGTTACACAGGGCATTATTTGCCATCATTGGTCAGGGTTTATCAGGTATGGAATGTCTGCGTGCTAAAAACTGGCTACAGCATATTTTTACTGCTGGTATCAATAGATTTAGAGGCTCTGTTTGAAACTATCTCAATTGAGGGTAGATTATTAATGGTTCATATGACTGTAAAAGGACTTCTGATAGAGTTTCCATCAAAAGTCCTATATTCATATTTGTCCTCCATCATATTTGAAAAGTCCAGCAATCAGACGAAGTCCCTGGTGACTGGAAAAAGGAAAACATTACTTCCATTTTTAAAAAGGGTAGAAAGGAGGACCTGGGGAACTACAGACCGACGAACCTCACCTCTGTGCCTGGCAAGATCATGGAACAGATCCTTCTGGAAGCAATGTCGAGCCACATGCAAGACAAAGAGGTGATCCAAGACAGTCAGCATGGCTTCACCAAGGGCAAATCATTCCTGACCAATCTGGTGGCTTTCTATGATGAAACGACTGCATCAGTTGACAAAGGAAAACCGACCAATGTCATCTACCTGGACTGCTGCAAGGTCTTTGACACAGGCCTTTGACATTCTGGTCTCCAAACTGGAGAGAAGTGGATTTAATAGGTGAACCATTGGATAGTGGATAAGGAGTTGGCTTGAAGGTCACACCCAGAGAGTGGTGGTAAATGGTTCTATGTCCAAGTGGAGGCTGGTGACAAGTGGTGTCCCTCAGGGGTCTGTACTGGGACCAGTACTGTTTAATATCTTTATCAGTGACAGAGACAGTGAGATTGAGTGCACCCTCAGCAAATTTGCAGATGACACTAAGATGAGTACAGTTGATACTATACAAGGAAGGGATGCCATCTGAAGGAATCTGAACAAGCTTGAGAAGTGGGCCCACGTGAACCTAATGAGGTTCAGCAAGTCTAAGTGCAAGGTGCTGCACCTGGGCCAGAGCAATCCTGGATATACGTACAGACTGGGTGAAGCTGAGAGCAGCCCTGCAGAGAAAGACTTGGGGGTTCTGGTGGATGAAAAACTTGACAAGAGCCAGCAGTGCGTGCTTGCAGCCCAGAAGGCCAACTGCATCCCAGCATGCATCAAAAAAGGAGTGGCCATCAGGGGAGGGAGGTGGTTGTCCCCCTCTGCTCTGCCCTTGTGAGGCCCTGCTTGGAGTACTACGTCCAGGTCTGCAGGCCCCAGCACAAGAAGGGTGTGGAGCTGTTAGAGTGAGTCCAGAGGAGAGCTACAAAGGTGATCAGAGGGCTGGAGTACCTCTCCTATGAAGCAAAGGCTGAGAGAGCTGGAGCTGTTCAGTCTACAGAACAGAAGGCTCCAGGGTGACCTTATTGCAACTTTTCAGTATTTGAAGGGGGCTTATAAAAAACATGGGGAGCAACTCTTTGCTCAGTCAGATAATGACAGGACAAGAGGAAATGGTTTTAAATTGAAAGAGGGGAGATTTGGATTAGAGGTTAGAAGGAAATTTTTCACTCAGAAGTCAGTGAGGCACTGGAACAGATTGCCCAGAGGACCTGTGGATGCCCCATCCCTGGAGGTGTTCAAGGCCAGGCTGGATGGGGCCTTGACCAACCTGATCTAGTGGGTGGCATTCCTGTCTGTGCAGGGGGGTTGGAGTTAGATGATCTTTAAGGTCCCTTGCAACCCAAGCCATTCAGTGATTCTGTGACTGTATGATTCTATGAAAAGGATTTATGTGCATGAACAGACGTTTCTCTCTCTACCATGGGAATAAAGAGAGGGAGAGCCAGTAGGGACAACATAATCCTCTTAATGACAGAAAAGCATTCCCATCTCAAAGGTGGAAAGTTTGTATTGCTGATCCTAAACATAAAAAGATTCTGAATTCATCCTGGTTTGCATTTAATTCCTAACAACAACCTTTTACCAGAAATGAGTTGCCCAATCTTTGCTTTTCTCTGGGATCCACAGTCTACTCAGCTGTGCACCTGACAGTTACGACTTCCCCTTTGCAGATAAAGAGAGCTCCAGACTCATCAGAGGGCCGATGTGCTCCTGGTCTCTCTGTAAACAAGAAGATGCTTAGAGAGGAGGGACTAACTAGATATTTTAATACCCAGGTCTAGCTAAAAAGTGAACAGCACTTAAAGATGCAAGATGTTTCCTCACTATTATACTGTATCTATTAGTATTAGAGGTATACTTCTAGGCTTTTGTAATCAAAGACTTAAGATACAGTATTCCAGCAGTAAGTAGCATTCTCTAAAATCAGTTAGGAGATCAGAGACAACTTGACAATACATGTGGCTGAGGAAAATATGATACACTTTTATGTGTATACTGTGCCTATGTTCATCATGGGGTTTAAAGAATGCAAACTTGAAAGAAAGCTACTTGTGCTGGCAGATTCTGGTTAATCGGCAGTTGTGAATTGGAGTGCAGGGGTGAGAGCACCAGCAGTGTGAATTAGCCTCTAGGAAAGTCTTTTCTGTGTATCAGGAGCCCAGATTCCAGATGATGTTATCTATCTGAGAATTGTGAGCTGGCTGGCCTGACTTATTTCTTGTGTCTTTTTTCAGGGAAGCAGCTCTTCAAGTTAGTATGAATGACGGTCTGAGCTTCATCTCCAGCTCTGTCATCATCTCCAGCACACACTGTGTAAGTTCTCATTCACGTGCTTAAGTAAGATTGTGCATTCAGTAAGATGGTGATACTTAGCAGAAGTGTTTGTTACACTGGTATTAGGGCTCACGAGTTTAGGACTTGTTTGTGTGAAGGACTTGTTTCCCTCTTTTAAAAGTGAGCATGTGTGTGGTAGTTCAGTGTTTTCTGTATTGTGTGTACCATAACGTGGCAAAGCTCTCATGTCTTCAGTAAAAAACTCAGCCTCTGTATCTGCTGTAGGATGCACAGACCGGAACATAACTAGCATGGGTCTGGATGTATCTATGCCTGTTTTTCTATTGCACAGTGAATGAGAAGCAAGTCTTCTGGCTTTTTTAGGTAGTCTATTTCTTCTGTTTCCTTCACAATAATGGTGCCAATGGTGAAAGTCACACAGCAGTTGTGATTGCACCCTTGGTCTAGAAACCAGCATGGTTTCTAAAAATAAAAAATAAAAATAAATTTAAAAAAAAAGCTGAAGTAGCTGGCTTAAACTGAGTTCATGTCCCTTGGTGTCAGTAGTGAATCACTGTATTCTTTGTTCTCCAGTGATAAGAGGTGAAGGACAATGAAACCAGTTACAATTCATGGTATTGCTGAAGATGCTGCTTCTGCTATGTTGTGACTGTTGGGAATAGATGGTTTAAATGGCTTGCAATAAGGGAAGTGGTGGAGGATTTTATTTTGAGCTCAGCACAACCCTTCATATTTCAGTGTATTCAGCTTTATTTGTCTGCAGAAAGACAAATATGTCTCCCATACAGAGAATTGCTGAGTCTCTGCTTTACTTCTCCCATGTACTGTATGGGCACATATTTTTTTAGGAAAACTGGGTAATCTTGCAGAAGACCCAAAAATCTGTCTATGGTCAATTTCTTTATTCCCTATCCAGTAAAGGTGTATCATGTTTCCATAGATGATAAGTGAAAGACCAAACTGTGTAACAGCCAATCACCAGCAGTCTTATGTGGTCCACAAAAGCTGATGCACAACATGAGGGAAAAAATCTTTTGTGTCACTTGATCTTGATAATTGTTCAACAATGACAAGATTGTAAGGAGAGACAGTTTACAGAGCTCACATGAGGACTTAGACTCTAAAACATATAAAAACATCTTTATGCCTTAAAAGAAGGGTATTTATCTTGTTAGACTTTAATTTTTTATTTCGTCTTCTCTTTGCTCACTGGCGAAGACGTATTTGTGCTGTATGTTGGTAAATTATGGGAATACTTCCCTGTGTTTTGTTCATGAGGTAAGACCAGGGAAGAATTCTTAGAGAAAAGTTATTCTTTCATGATACTTTTTCTTCTGGGGACTGAATTATTTCCAGGTTACAGGAGATGGAAACCTGGTTCTTTTTCTATTGTTTTAATGGCTGTAACATTTTTTTCCCCAGAAATGCCTACAATTCACAGCAGTGCTTGCTAGTCTTTGATGCATCCAGACTGGGAAATAGGCTTTTCAATAGCAGCTGGAATTCAAATACAGTTCATACATTCAAACCTAGAAGAAGCGACATTTAGTAGCTGCTTTGAAAACTGTTTCACAGGCTTCATTAGTTGAGGAAGTTTCTTTAGGGTTAACAGGCATTTCGTCTTTCTAGCAGGTTTTTTGTTGTTGTTGTTGTTGTTGTCTTTTAAGTTCTTTTAAAGATAGAATTGTTTACTGAGACTACAATTCCCTCTTCGATTAAGGTTACAAGAGCACAAATCCAAAATACTCACCCGTATGCTAAATGTGCAGCAAATGACTTGCTCAGTCGACTTTGGACCTTAGGTCTGTTTGTTTGAAGATCTGCAGTCAAAATTGGACCATCAGAAAGCTGTAGAGTCAAGTGATGGTAGCAAGTAGGGAAGAAAGCAATCAAGCTCCCTTTGCTGTCTACAAGCTAGCAGTGGTTTGGCTTTTGCTTCCATACTACATTTCAGAAACACTCAGGTTTGTAAAGAGCATAAAGTATAAAAAGTGACCTTTCCAAAAAGCGTCTTACATGGCAGTTAGCCGTGGTTTAACACTGCAATCCACTCTCCCATTGATGCCTGGTCTTTGAACCCCAGCCTTATTGCTCTCCGGGAATTTACTGGGGGAAGGTACAAGGCAAGGGCAAGCTTTAACAGTTCTTTATTTTCTTCCACAGTTTGACAACAAAACCTTTCTATGCAACATTTAAATAATTAGGAAAATTTTAAGACAGTATATCCCATTTTCCCTATAAACAATACCTTTCCTTTTCTATGATCTATCCACTTCAAGGACTATCTGGAGGTCATCCAGGGAAGCAGAGAAGTCCGTAACACACATTTTTTTTTATTTTTACAAATGCTCATCCTTCTCCATCTAATTTGGACTAAAGAGATGCTGGGGTCTGTATTTTATGGAAGTCACCCTTGTTAAATTTCAAGCCATGAGAGCATTGTAAGGCTATCTCTGGTGAGCAGGTAACCAGGCTTACCTGCCCATGAGTTACAGCGATGGGTCAGCAGTCTCTGATGGGAATCTTTTGCCTGACAGCACTCTGTAAGCATTAAGTAACCTTATGCTTTGCAGCAACAGCATTTAAGCAGGAAGAGAATCTAGTCCACAATACCAAGTGATTAACTATTTCCAATACTTCATTTTTAATGCTATGACCTAGCTCAAATTAATGTAATGAGCAACTACTTTTGATTAAGAGTGTAGCTGAAATGGACAGCTACATTCCCAGTGAAAAAAGACAGAAAATGAACTCCCGGGTCACAAATAGATATCTGAAGATCAGGAGAGATAGAACGTAGATGTCTATCCATCTAATAAGCATTTTTTATCACACTCGCTAGCAGTAATTTTAGGATAAGATTTCATGCTAAGAAAGTTGGGCAAGCTTCTCACAGTTTAAATAGCAAAGTGATTTTATGCTAGCGTAGATCCTGATCTTTATCTAATATCTAAAGCCTCCTAGGAGCAAGACAGCTAAATAAATATAAGTTTTACTGAGCTGTGAATACTCTAGAAGAAAGAAAACATTTTTCATCTTAGGCAAATAGGTCACTTCTTGGCAAGAAACAAGAGATCAAGGCCTTTGCCTTTTCCAGAAGCATATATGGCTTCAGTGCTGTAGTTCAGCAAGCCCTAATTCTCCTGTGACGGCCAGAGGCAGGGAGAGAAGAGAGCTTAGTACTTCTGTGTTCACATTGTGTTTTCTAACACCGAGAGCCAGCTGTTGAAAATGGGATATTTGTATTTTTTGCCTTACTCAGTGCAAATGTTCCTGTGCACTTGTCCCTTTTAAGAAATGTCACAGTTTTGTGTCTTTGAATGCAATAACGCACATCCCTCTCTAGTACATACAGAAGCGCTCTGGGAACAGACAGAGCTTTTGCTTAAGCCCATATTGCCAAACTGAAGTCATTATTTGCATTTTTTCCACTTGAGGTGTAAAATCTGCTACAGCATTTCAACGTGGAGAAAATGAGAGCAGGTTTGGAATGAAGGCATACGTAATGACTGATTTCATCTCCTTCCTGGTCTGTTGAGAGAGAATTAAATACCTCTCACTTTCCAGCATTAAGTGACACTACTTGTCAAATCTGTCAACACCAAATTAGACCTCACCGGTGAATGCTGTTGGCTGTTTTTTTTTTTGTTTGTTTCTTTTTTCTTTTTATAAATGAGACACACGTACAGCTGAAGCAGCTTCACAGCTTCTACCTGTTCTTTCAAATGGGGACATATAAATGAGCAGATGGAATCCATTTGCCTGGAATGAATGTGCTTTGAGGGACTTCTTTTTCCCAGCTTTCTGATTCCTGAAATGTGGCGATCTTCAAGGCTTGCAGTCAAATAAATAAATAAATAAATAAATGCAAAGAATGAAATAAATTAAACTGCATGGGCTCTGTTGAAGCCTGCCTTTGGCTCAATTGCTTGTGCTTTTGAATATCAGCGTACAGGCATGATGGCATATGCTTTTATACCCCATTTCCATGGGTATCAATAAAATTGCTCATTTTGGTTCCCAAAATAAAATTGCCAGAAGTGCTTAAATTCTGTTTTTAAAGTGAATATCCAGGCTGTCATGGTTCTTCACTGCAATTCTTTCCTCTGATGAAAGGTAGTTGATTTTTCAGTTAATAAAAGAGAACAGAAGGCATTTGTAAAGTAACTTTTGCTGCAGAAGATCTTCCAGCGTTTCCATTTTAAAGTACATTTTGTGAAGGCTTACAGTCACATAAATGTGATTTTTGTTGGATCACGTAGAGCAAAGTCATCATTTAAAAATAAGAATCAAAATTCCTCCAAATTGGCCCAGTTGTTTTTAAGCCCAAGGTATGAAACAGTCCATAAGAGGTCTTTGGGGACTTCATTTTATTTTTCTTCCTCAGGATCTTCAGTATGAGTTTTCAAAGGCAAGGGAGTTGATTCACATACGTGAGGCCCTTTAAAATCCCTTGTGGTGAGTATCAGTCTGGAATTGGCCGAGGCACAAAGACTCATTAGCCAACAAATGAAACTACAAATACAAGGTCTTTGTGATAAGTCATTTTATATAGAATTTCATAGCATTCCTTTTTGAATCAGCACAAAGAATGCATATCCCTGAAGAGAACAGTGGCTTTCAGGATGATAAGCGCTTGTGAACAACACTTCACAGTGCTGGGAGAAAATTGTTTTGATCACATTGCTTCTGCTGAGAGCTGGATGTTCCCAAGCTGAGCTGTGAACCCAAGCATGCACACCTGAGTTGAGAGCTGATAAGGCTTATATTATTGGGCTCTTGTAGCAGCAAGGAAGGCTTGGTTGCAATATGTTTGTCCAGCCTTTCCCAGGGTTCAAGCCTTCTGAGACTCTTTGCAATAGGAAAATAAATAAATAAATAAAAACAAAAAGATAAAAAAACAGGTTAGCCAAGGAGAATTGCTCTGCTTTGCTGAATGAAAGTCTTCCTTCCACCCTCCCATTAGTTTCTCAGGAATTTCTGAACTTTTCAGAACTTCCTTTGTTCTGGTTTGTCATTATTTTGGCTTTTGTGCTGTTTGTCTCTAAGTCTTTAATAGGAAACCTGTCTGGACCATGCCAGATGTACCCAAAACAATGGTGTCAGAGCCCTGTCAGAACCTGGTGACAGAATCCTGTCTGTCAGGGTTGGAAAATAAAAGCATTCTGGAGAGAAACAAAGGGTATTGCACTGACTGCTTTGAGAGCATAAAGCAAGCTGACCTCAGTTAGTCATGTATCCACAGTGGGGTAGGACTGGAGCATACACTTTCTCAGATGATCCCCAAATGGTGATGTGCAAAAAGAAGCACATACTCCAGGGGGATGAAAATGGGAGGGCTGAAAAAGGATTTTTGATTGTTGGAAGAATGCAGTGATTTCTGTTCATCTGTCAAAAAAATTAAAAATGTAAAAAATTTTAAAAATGGGCCAGACACAGGAGCTGTTGTGGTTAGGCAAAGCATTTGTTTTGTTAAATTAGAGAACACAGATGAAACCCTCTATCAGAATAATGCTACCTGTAATGAATGAAGCCTGTTTGTGTCCTCTCTGTGGACGGCCAATACTATTTTTTATTCAAAGATTTTGCTAACTGAACACCCCAGACCAAGGATTACTGGCTGGCTTTTGGTAAAGCTGCTAAGAGTGGAAGGTTGGGTTTATTTCAAAAGCAAGAGGGTAACACTGTGTAAATCAGGGTTTGCAGAGAGAAGTTTAATCCTACCCTCCACTAACTTTTGTATTACCCAGTTAAACTAAAACAGGGCTGTCTTTGAGCATAATTTAGGATAGTATTTGGCCTGGGCTGTGAGACCACTGGCAGCAACCCCACCAGAACAAGGGAACCGCTGGAATGAGAGTGTTCTTAAGGTTGGAGACAATGTGCTGTTTATATGCTTAGCTGGGGGATGAGATGCTAGCATGTCAAGTATGACAAAGCTCAGCTGGCTGGAAGTGTTTGATGAATTTGTCTCTTTGCTGGCTTGGTTTTTCAATATCTGCACCTCTTAAAAAGGTGCAGATTTATTTTTATTTTTATTTTTCCACATGAAAGCTCCCTGTGGGGGAAGCTCTCCCTCTCCCCCTCCCTTCATATGATGAGCAAAGAGGCTGCATTATTACTGCATTACCTCAGCAGAAGAGAGCAGAAGTGTGCAGGGACATCCAGGTGACCTCTGCTGCTGGAAGAAGGAGCTAAATTGCAGCCTTGAATGCTGAAGCCTGCAAAGGCCAGGTGGATGGAAGGGCAGGGCCTTGCTTCTGAAGAAATGTCGTTAAGGCTCCAACATCATGCTGGCTCAGGGAGAAGCTGAGCTTGTCACCCTCTTGTGCTTTTGAACAAGGTCATCTCTTCTGCGTAGAATCCAGTGAGAATTAAAAAGCCTACCTCTCTCCAGCCTGTGAAACCAGTCATTGACTGTTTGAGCCAAGATCTTGAGAGGAGACTGCCCTTGAAATACTTTTTAGGAGGCTTGTGGATGTATTCCGGGCATCCATTTTGCAGCTGGATCTTCTAGTTCTGAGTCTCCAGGAGCCGTTTTGATTACAAATAATGTATAGATATCAAAATTCGCCCCTGTTTGACTTCATCACTTAACTCAATATGAACAGAGGCCTTGTCTGGGGGACATCACCCTCCTCTCCAATCCCACCTTCTGCTAATACTCTTTTTTATTGGATGTCACACTTATGGATCTGGCTTGCTCCATGTGCCATGTAACCACAGAAGACAAAAAGAGATCCTGCCCCGCCAGTAGCTTATATATCCTTGCAGAAAGACTATATGTACTTGAAACACTGCAATGCTTTTGCTACCAGCCAAATGCTCTCAGCCTTGCAGTACCTTGGAAAGACTTGGATCTCCCAGGATGGGCCAGTCTGTCTGATGTGCAGGTGCATGAGGTGCCTTTGGTCACTGCTGCTGAGGTCTCTGTGCAGTGTGCTAGCATGGGCCAAAAGTATCTGGTGGCTAAATAAAGCTGTCAATGACAGGGCTTCAGAAACAATTGGGCATGCTTAGATATGACTTTACAGTGCATAAATGCTGTATTTTCATAGACCATGAAAGACTGAATTCTTATTCTGTTTCCTCAGAAAAAAATTCTGAAATTTTTATTTCCTTTAAATATTAGTGGTGGAGTCACCATCCCTGGAAGTCTTTAAAAGACATTTAGATGTAGAGCTTAGGGATATGGTTTAGTGGGGACTGTTAGTGTTAGGTCAGAGGTTGGACTCGATGATCTTGAGGTCTCTTCCAACCTAGAAATTCTGTGATTCTGTGATTCTGTTTTTTTGTTTGTTTGTTTGTTTTTGTTTGTTTTTGGTTTTGTTTTAACTTGACACGTGACTTTAGTGGTGTGAACACCGCATGCATTGCTCTCATTTGCACCTCTGAATGCCTGGAGAGTATACGCTGCAGTGGTTTTCCCACTGCTTGGAAGAGAATCAGCAGGTGATGGCTGGTGGAGCTGAGAAACCTTAAGAAGTGATTTACTCCTGTTCCCATGTCAGGAGTTTTCTGAAGAACTGAAAGGAGAAAGTATTAAATGCTGTTTTATGAATGTGTATACATGCAGATGTTCACAGGGCGGGTGGCACACCAAGCATTGTCAGGAAAGGGAACATACAATAGAGGAAATAATTTATGAGGCAGCATTTACAGGCAGGAAGTCAGTCCTACTCTGCTGACTGAAGGGCTGTTGCCAAGTTTTTCAGTGCAGAAAGAAAGCATTTCGGAGAGAAGCCAGGATGGGAATTAAAATAAGTCTTTATTCATTTTCTAAAAGGCTCCCAGAAGAGCAAAACCACTAATGACCTCTTGCACTAGCAACTCTCGGACTCAAAACTGAAAGGGGGATGAAAGCTGCAGGGCTGCAGTGACCATGTTAAACAAGTCTTCCTGAGCAGCTCTGATGCCTCAATTGGAAGAGCAATCCCCTGTAACATCTGGTGAGAAATATGTGGTGCTTCTCTGCAAGAAGGAGAGATACCCACACATGAGGTGGGAGAACAATTCTGTGGCAGGATGTGAGTCTAGTGATGATTGGAAGTTGTTTTTATTTGCTATGTGTATACAGTTCATTATGAATGTCTTCCTGTGTCACACCCAATTTCTTCAGGAGGAGAGCTCAGGGAATTGTCCTTGTAAAGAGGAGAGCCTTTCAGCTGAAGAAGGATGTGTTGGGTCAGGGCAGTTCAGAGGAGAGGATGCTTTTTTGTGCAGTCTATGCAATACCTAAACTGACCTTAGTCTAGTATGCCAGGGTCCTATCAAGTGCTAATAGGTAACAACTCTGCCTTACTGGAGATGCTGGTGCTGTAAAATCATTCCTGGATGGGGAGATCTCAAGTTGGTCAAGCACATTGCCAGGCAGTTAGTAACCTGGAAGCCCGGAGGGGATTTGGTGTCTGGAAGCTGGGCCAAGCTAGCCCTGGTCTGTGGAAAAGTGGATTCTTGAAGCTATACCCATAGAAGTGAATGGATGTGGTGGCTTGTTGCACCTGACAGCATTCTGGGGCAATGCACAGGCAGATCAGAGAACTGGTAATCTTATGATGGAGCAGTTCTCAGTAGCAACCATGAATAAATGGCTTGGGACGGTCAATGAGGGAATACGCCTACCCTTCTGTAAAGAAATAGTCTCTCAGGTCCCATGTTTCCAATTGCAAGGATGTAGGAGACGTTGAAGTCAGCTGGAAAAGAGATTCGAGTCTCTGAACTTCAAGAGGTTTTGCTTTTAACCAAAGGAGGCTTTTTACATCTAGATACAACCTCTTCCTCCCCCCCCCCCCCCCCCCCCCCTGCATTTTTTTTTTTCTCCTGTGGCTGTTTGAAAGACTGTATGGATTTGGTCTTTAAATATAGAAAAGAAAATCAAGAAAGTACTGCAGGCTTAGAAAAATCTGATGGCTCCCTTCAGTGAAGTTTTTTGTTGTAGATGTGTTGTGTTTTTTGTTGTTGTTTGTTTGTTTGTTTTAATTTAAAAGCAATGTGGTATAGTACTAAATCAGGTTTTTTTCAATTGTGACTTTGTTCTGGGATACACAATTAAGGTTCTGCTAGTTACCAATGTTCCAGAGTCTGCATGCAATTAAAGTGCATTTACTGTTGTATCAATAGAGTATTTATGAAACTGCAGAGTAAATTTAATGAGCACTTTCCTAGGCCCTTGACCTGCATGTATATTATTAGATTATGTGTTGCTCTGTGGAAACTCCAGTGCACAGGATTTCAGGTTTGTTTCTAAAATAAATCTCTCTTAATTGCTTTATGCTGCAGATATAATAGGTAGTGTACAGTTTTGCTAATACAGGTCACCCTGAGAGTTTAATCAGCAGAAATTATTTCATTTTAATATTGCTACATGGGCTGTTTTGTAATGCCCTGAGGTGTGGTAGGCATTTTGAAAACAGCATGTTCCTATGGTTTTGAAAATAGTCTGATGTTTTTTAAAAAATTCATAAGAGTCCAGTACAATGGGGATGGGGGAAAAATGAAAGAATTGAAGTTTTGAAATTTTTCAATTTGGGAACATTAAAATAATTTATGGATATGCAGACCCTTCTCCCGTGACAGTGCTGAAATGAACTAGAAAATCCATGCTATATGTACAGCATGCTGTACATGCTGTGTGCATGTACACCTCTGGTATTGAAATACTATTTAACAGCATGTAAGTTGAAACAGAACACTTTGAATCAGTGCATTCCAAACAAGTATTTTATTTTATTGAAATACTTCTCTGTTGAAAATGTGATTCCAATTTAAATCAAGTTTCAGAAGGAAATTTGTCCCATACACATCTTGTTGTGTAGATCCAGCTGGCATTGTCTTACCTTTGTCCAACTCATGGCAGGCTGCTTGTGACAGCCAGTGAGGAACATCTCTTCAGCTTGGGGGGATACATGAGAGTGTTAGCTCAAGTAAGGTGCTCCTTAGATTTTTTATTTATTTTTTAACTGAACTGCGTAAATGTTAAACATCTCAGACATGCACAGAGATAAGGCTGTGATACACAGAGCTGTAGTGTGCTGTTTTCCTTCCTTTTATGCCTTGCAAAGAAGTAAACCCAAATCAAGCCATAAATGTTTGATGTTAAAAGTCTAATTCCACAGAATTTTGCCTATTATTCCAGTTGCTATTCACCTCCTGAAATGGATTTAGCATCCTTTTGTTAAGGACTGCTGTCAGGCACACATGGAAACCAAAATAACTACTTAGGGTTCACCTCAAAGACTTTGTTTTTCAGATACAACTGTCAGGGGACAAGAGATGGCTGTTTCACAGTAGGAGCTCCTCAGTCAAAAAAGGAACATCTACAATCAAGCGTGCACTATCAGGGGGAGCACTCAAGCCCCTGGCATTGTTTAAGCACAGAACCTCAGATGCTCCAACCACTGCCTGTGGCTGTAGGTGTGATTACTGAGGTGCTCATCTGCAATTCGTGCTGAAGGTTCACAGGTCAGAGGCTCAGCATCCTTCACTCTCTGCTGCTTCCTGCTGCAAGGCTGTTAAAAGCGTGACCCCTGAGGTTTGATAAGCAGCAGGTGATGGCATGACTAGTGCAGAACTGAGCAGCTTGCAGTGACATGGAATCTTACCGCTATTTTCAGCCTTTGTTTCAGAACAGATGCCTTGATAGTGAAGTCCAGGGGTCAGAGGCTTTATTTTAGAAACAGTAAAAGAACTTGGAATATTTTACTAAATGAGATGGGATGTCCCAGTGAACGAGTAGATGAAAGAGGGTGAAAATCTTTGAACCTCAGCACCTCTGAGCAGGGAAGTGCCTGTCATCTGAAGGATTTTGAATTGAAGAGGGAAAGGTCTTCAGTTCCTGTCTGCAGGGTTTTGTCATGTTGTATTTTTTCATAAACTGTCGCACCAGACCTTCTTGTATTTAATGCAGGCTCCCAGATGCAATGCCTTACATTGCAGGACTGGACACACATGAATTCTACCCTTACACACATGAATTCTACCCTTAATTCTGCCCTATCTGCCTTCAGAAGTCTTGGTAATGCTTCTGTTTAGCTGATAACTTGTGATTGTTTCTTCTGAAGGAAAAGTTCAGTATATTTTCATAAGCATAAACACTGCAATCAGGGATTAGACGACTGTTTTTGCTGACCAAAGATCTTCCCTTGAAGCAGAGTAGTTATTACTTCTCCTTCTCACCATGTGTTTGCTCTGTTTGGAGTGTGAACTTTTCAGGACAAGGGTTGTCTTTTGCTCTGGGTTTGTGATAAAGTGAGGCTTTGCTGGTGTTTATGCTGTGCTGTAAAGCAAATAATCTAGGATGCTGGAAAAATCTTTTGTAAGTGTGCTGTCATCTTTCAGGTGTGAAAGGAAAGGATGAAAACAGATCATTGCCGGAGGACTTCTCGTTTCACAGCACAGTAAACTTGGAAAAAAAAAAATTAGCTGAAAACACTTATACTGGGTGACCTAGAACAGGTGTTTCTTGCACTTCCCTTTCTGAGCTTGGCTCTCACTCAAACAACTTCACATAGACATCAAAGAGGCTAGCATTACAGAATAGTGCATTGAGTAAGTTTTCATTTCCTTTTAGAAAGTAGACGAGAATTTTATACTAAAAACAAAACAAAACAAAAAAATTCCTATATGTGTGTTAAAATAAATGATAGACATCAGTTTCCATTGCAGTGATGGGAGAGTTCCCAAGAGTGTCTGGAAGAAATTGAGAATATTTCCTTTACAACAAAAGCTGCCTGAGTCTCTCTCGTGTGAAAAGGCAGAGTCATCCTTTGTCATCCCCTCGTCTATTAAATAAAGGATGTTAAACCTGTTTCGCCTTTCTCTCTGGGGAGAAAAATCTCAGATTTTGGATGCTCATTTAAAACTATAAACAAGATTTTGTTCTTTTCCTGCTAACACCTCTGAGTGCTTTCAGCATGTTACTGCTCTTCCCACCGAGAAAATGTAAAAAGATTGTACTTTCTAATGTACAGGGCACTGGACTGGGATATAGGAGACATGTACAACTTCCATGTCTCTGGAATGACAGCAACCATGTTGCTTTGCTTTGTAAAGCACCTAATGTTTCGCAGCAATAAGTGTCATTGAGTTATTATGTGAATCACTCTGAAGGGAAGCTTGGCTATGTGGCTGTCTGATGGTGTGCCACTGTGCCCAGGTAGCAGAGCAGATGTTCCTGCACTCCTACACAGAAGCAGTAAAGTTGTCAGCTTTCCAGCCTGCCTGGGAGGTGACATTACCAGGTTGTGTGGTGGCCTTAGGTCCTCTGCTGCAGTTAATGTTTGGGAAGGCTCTAACATGGTCTGCTGCACCGTATGGGACTGACAGACTTTCTGTAGTCCTGGAAGCAACTAGCAGACTAGGGAGCATCCACTCTGTTTGCTGGAGTAGTGAGTACAGAGCCAGAACGAAAAGGCTTCCTACTTTCCAGTGAAGTCGGTACGAGACAGGACTAAATAATTTTACTGAACCCAGCCATGAAGGCCTATTGAAGCCAAGAACTTGTTGCAGTTATTTAGCAGAAGTCCATTCTACTTAGGCATACCATGAAGTCAGCACATTTAAACACGTGCTTAAAGTTAAATCCATTTACTGCTGTGGTAACAAGCATGCATGCTAATCACCTCCCTCTCAGAATAAATCAATGATGTGTTAATTTGTCAGCCATAGTACATGAGCACATTTAGTAGATGTACCTATCATTGCTCGTGAATGTCAGTATTTAAAGCTTTCAAGGGTCCTTGCTCTTTGGTGTTGTTAATCCAGTGTTACCTTTCTGAAATATCTGTCACATAATGCAAATGCCAGTACAGTAAAGTGAGAAATGAAGAAATAAAATCTTAAACAAAAATAATTAAGATTTTAACATACACACACATACACAAAATAAATAAATAAATAAATCTCTATTTGGTGCATAGTAGCACGCTCTTTTATTTTTATTTTTTTGAAAAGACAACGAACTGATTCATGTCAGTTTTCATTAGAAGCACCATGAATGTCTAAGAAGGAAGAGGGGCTTAGAATCACAGATTTTGTCTTAGCTTTGCCTCTCTGCATGACAGCATTCCTGCTTCCTGCAGCAAAATTTTAGGAGCTTGGTCTTAAGCAGCAATCTCTGTAGGCAACAGCAAGAAATGTGTCCTCTGGAAGATGAGTCATTTCCTCTGTGGCATGAGTAACCCTGGAGTGGTCATCCCTGTTTGCTGACTCTTAAAGAAGTGTGCATGCACCTAGTTTATACTGATCTCTTTCTCATAAATAGGATCTTCCCAGGAATTGCTTCTGTGTTCTAGGAATGTCTGTCTTTGGAGGACAGCACACATCTGAATGTTTGTGGCTAGACTTAATGAAATAGCCTATGCCATTTATTGGATCACACCTTGCCAACCCTCCCCTCTTCCCAATTGGAGTACCTACAGTCCAAGACATGGGCCAGGTTTCTCTCTCGTGACAAAAGATTTCCCCCATTCTCACATCCTACCACATTTCAACAATAACTTCAGAGTGAAAGAATATATATATATGTGTGCATGCACACACATCCATGAATGAGAAAAATTCCTCTAATGTTTCTTGTTTCACATTTCTTGATATCTTTATATTTTACAATATCATCCAGAGATTGTTTTCCATTGTTCTTCAACTGCCAGCAATACTTGCAGTATTTTCTTGGCCTTGTTGGACTCTTTGGCAGGGTAAAGAAGGCTTCAAGGCACAGCTGCCTTGCTTTCTCAACCAGTTTACTTATTTCAAAGTCTACATGGCAGAGTTTTCACATGTGAAATGTGTAGCACATCAAAATGTCATTTAAAGAGGCTGCTCTTTTTCTTGTATACTGTTTCTTGATACAGAATCAGAGAATCACAGAATCACAGATTTAAAGGGGTTGGCAGGGACCTCGAAAGATCATCAGGTCCAACCCCCCTGTCAAAGCAGGTTCCTTAAAGCAGGCTGCCCAGGTAGGCATCCAGACAGGTCTTAAATATCTCGAGAAGAAGACTCCACAACCTCCCTGGGCAGCCTGTTCCAGTGCTCCATCACCCTCACCGTGAAGAAATTATTTTGCATGTTGGTGCAGAACTTCCTGTGCTCCATCTTGTGACCATTACTCCTTGTCCTGTCCCCACAAACCACTGAAAAGAGGTTGGCAAAATCCCTCTGTCTCCCACACCTCAGGTATTTATACACATTGATGAGATCCCCTCTCCGTCTTCTTTTCTCCAGGCTGAACAGACCCAAGTCTCTCAGCCTTTCCTCATAAGGAAAATGCTCATAAGGAAGATACAATAGCTAGGCATTTCAGAACAATGGCTCCAAGTTTTTTCTTGGTCTTCAACAGCTGTCGAGAAGCGCGTTGCTAATGTATTACATTTAGCTTACATTTGGCAGAAGCTGTAACAGGTACCTTAGCTATATAGCTTTTCTCAGTTTTTCATGTGTAATGGAATTTTAGGCTATTGATCCACAGTGGGCACAAGCACCAGTTTTATCCCAGTGTGAGTAGACAAGGTAAGTCTCAATGGAAATGTAGTACTAATTTCAGATAACTCTGTGTTTAGGGGCTAGCCACACTCCATCTCTGTAGATATTTCACAGGAATTTCTGTAATTTAGTATTAAAGTTCTTCTTTGTCTTTAAAATGAAAGTTGTTTCCTTGACCTGAATTCACAACCTTTACTTGATAAGTGTGTCAAGCACAACTCATTGAATTATCCCATAGTTCAGTGTTTCCAAGAACTTTTGTATTGTTCTTCTGAATGTTAATTAAAAAAAAAAAAAAAAAAAAAAAAAGAATTAAAACAGACATTTCAAAAGTCTTCACCAGCCCTTTTTAACAACCAGTTTTAAGACAGGGAGAAAGGCTTAAAAATGTCAGTGGAATTTTTGCAGACTATGCTAGCAGGAATAGTTTCCTTCTTGTTTATTATTCAGCTTGGATAAATGGCACTTTCCATCTCAGCAAAGTTCTAGCTGTATGAAACTGTAGATAACACATATAATGATAGCTAAATTATAGCAGAAACTGACAATATAAAAATAAAACAAAAGCAGAGTTCAGGTCACTTTGATGATTTTAGTGAGCTTTATTATGTACATATGTGTTGTCCTAGTCTGACTTGCTGGGGTTTCCTCAAAGTTCACAGCAGTGGCAGTGCAGTTAGAGCAAATTAAGATAGGATTTATAGTTCGTGATTAAGGTTCTCAGTTAGTTGCTTTAGTAGCCATGGCTGAGCCCAGAAAATTAGTTCATTTCTGTCTGGAATATTTTGATCTTTGTTCAAAAACAAGAAAAGGAATTAAAACCAACCCCAATTTTTGGAGGGAGAGTCTGTTTTTGATATTGGAAAATGGCTCATTCCTGCAGACTTGCCAGGCAATACTGGCATTAGTGACAGGCATTACCTGAGTGAGAAATGTAAGATTTGGCAAATCAAACCCTTCCAAGTTCTCTGGACTGTTTCACTGCTGAGAGACACAGAACACCAGTTGGCCACACCAGCTGCCTGCAGAGATCCAGATGTAATGTAAATGGTTCTTTGCAGAATGTCTCAAAAAAAAAAAAAAAAAAAAAAGGAAGAAAAAAACAAATTCCATTAAAAGCCAGTTAAAAGGCTACCTTCACTTGCCTTGTATTTTTGCAAATTGCTTTTAGGGTATTTAAAATGACAAAATTAGTTTCAATATAGGGGCACAGGGGGCAGGAAACAATTAGACATCAAAAGCCTTCCTGATTTCATGGCAACAGAGAGTCAAGATCATATTTTCTAAAGTGCTTAATATCAGCAGGTTCCACTTCACAGAAGATGGATGTTGCTTTATGCTGTCTGTCTAAAGGAACAACACCAAGTATACAGCTCTGTTTTCTCAAATGAGCTTTTATTTTGTATCAGGGTCCAGTTTCCATTTTCAGAGGTGCCTTGAGTGAATTCTTTTCTTGTGTGGACTACATCTATTTTATTTCCAAGTGTCAAAGATCAGGTTGTGTTGATCCAAGTTCTCCAGAAATTTCTTCTGCACCAGAAAAGGTTTGGAAAATGCTCTTTGATTGTTTTTCCATTATTCTTACCAGTTTGGTATGATGGGAGATCATCTGGCCATTGAATTACAGTGACTTAAGCAGGCACCCAATTTTCCTATCCTACAGGTCAGTCTGCTCTTGAATGTGTACTCAGTATGGCTTGGTGATCTTGACATTTGGGTGGAGTTTTTTTAATGTCTGTCTCTTACATCAAGAACATCTCAAACAGGATTAAGTCAGGACTGCCTGTTTGCTTATCTCAGAATAGGATGATATTGGGGAGACGTGGTATAGGAAAGCTGGCATGCCTCAGAAAACCAAGAACATCTGTTTTGGGTTAAATCTAAGCAACAGGAAATAATGAACTTTTGGTTTTGATTGCTTTATTGAGGTGTCCTGTGCAGCATTTTTGATTGTTAATTGATATCAGAGAATACAAATGGGGGAAGTATCCCTTAGAAAAGAAAGGATCTTCCAGGGGTAATGGCTTCTGCTGTGGAAAAACCCTGAATATTGTTGTGACAGTGTATGTGTCCAAATCTGCTCGAAATCAGAACACCGCTGCTGACCATCCACCAGCCAGATGTAGCCCCATTCACTACAGCCCTTTGGGCTCTGCCCTTCACTACCCAGTTTAGTATGGACCTGTTCAGCTCACACGTGGACAATTTCACCAGAAGGTTGCCATGAGGAATGGTACTGAAGGCCTTACTAAAATCCAGAAAGATACATCCAGCACTTTCTGTCATCCACCAAGCAGGTGATCTTATCATAGGAGGAGATCAATTACTAAAGCAGGACTTTCCCTTGGAGAACCAATGTTGACTGTGTCTGATAAAAGCTTTGTTCTTTAAATGCCTTTCAATATACCCAGGAAAATCTTCTCCATAGCTTTTCG
Organism: Aythya marila; assembly: GCF_965140915.1. NCBI lineage: Eukaryota > Metazoa > Chordata > Aves > Anseriformes > Anatidae > Aythya > Aythya marila. The sequence goes on along the minus strand of NC_139067.1, from coordinate 5,372,343 downwards.
TGGGAGTGAGGTTAGATTAACAGGTTTGTAGTTCCCTGGGTCTTCTCTCATGCTCTTTTTGTAGGTGGGTATAATGTTGGCCAGCTTCCAGTCAGCAGGGACCTCCCCAGATTGCCACGACCTTCGTTAAATTGCTGAGAGGTCCAGCTATAACATCTTCTAACTCCTTTAGTACAATGGGGTGAGATGACACCAAGATGACACCAAGATGACACCATTTGCAGATGACACCAAGCTATGCGCGTGTGTCGATCTGCCTGAGGGTAGGAAAGCTCTGCAGGAGGATCTGGATAGGCTGCACCGATGGGCTGAGGTCAACTGCATGAAGTTTAACAAGGCCAAGTGCCGGGTCCTGCACCTGGGGCGCAATAACCCCAAGCAGAGCTACAGGCTGGGAGAGGAATGGTTGGAGAGCTGCCAGGCAGAGAAGGACCTGGGAGTGATGGTTGGTAGTCGGCTGAATATGAGCCAGCAGTGTGCTCAGGTGGCCAAGAAGGCCAACGGCATCCTGGCTTGTATCAGAAACAGTGTGACCAGCAGGGCTAGGGAGGTGATCGTCCCCCTGTACTCAGCTCTGGTGAGGCCGCACCTCGAGTACTGTGTTCAGTTTTGGGCCCCTCGCTACAAGAAGGACATGGAGGTGCTTGAGTGGGTCCAGAGAAGGGCGACGAAGCTGGTGAGGGGTCTGGAGAACAAGTCCTACGAGGAGCGGCTGAGGGAGCTGGGCTTGTTCAGCCTGGAGAAGAGGAGGCTCAGGGGCGACCTTATCGCTCTCTACAGATACCTTAAAGGAGGCTGTAGTGAGGTGGGGGTTGGTCTGTTCTCCCACGTGCCTGGTGACAGGACGAGGGGGAATGGGCTAAAGTTGCACCAGGGGAGTTTTAGGTTAGATGTTAGGAAGAACTTCTTTACCGAAAGGGTTGTTAGGCATTGGAACAGGCTGCCCAGGGAAGTGGTGGAGTCACCATCCCTGGAAGTCTTCAAAAGACGTTTAGATGTAGCGCTTAGGGATATGGTTTAGTGGGGACTGTTAGCGTTAGGTCAGAGGTTGGACTCGATGATCTTGAGGTCTCTTCCAACCTAGAAATTCTGTGAAATTCTGTGAATCCCATCAGACCACCTGAACTTATAAATGTTCAGCTGATACAGCTGGTTCCTTACAAGTTTAGTTGATGCAAATGGAAAATCACTGCTCCTCCAGTCATGGTCCTCCAACTCAGAGGACTGGGCAGCCCAAGCTCTGTCATTAATATATAAAAACTGAGGCAAAAAACACCTCTGCCTGTTCCTCATCCTTACTTGTTAGGTCAGCATCTTCATTACCAATCCAATGTTTTCCTTTGACCTCCTCTTGCAGTTGACATACTTTAAAAAGCCTTTTTTTTTGTTGTCTGACACCACACTGGCCAATGTCAACTCAAGTTGAGCTTTTTTGCTTTGTTTTGTTTTGTTTTTATTTTCTCACTATAAATGTGAACTGCAGCTTTCCAAATGGTTTTCTATTTGGAATAAATTTGAATTCTGACATTACTTTCAAGTTTGTGCAAGAAGGGAAAATAGTCATAAAGAAAAGAGAATGCTTGAAATTGCAAGAAAACATTGTGTTGTGAGCTCTGACGCTTTAATTTTATTTTTTTTTTTCATTTTCACAATGCTCTGAGGTATATGGAAATAAATTTTGATCTAAAGTGAATTGTGTTTTCCATAGTTGTGATGTTGGCACCAAGGCAAAAGCTACAAATCCAGGAAGTGAACTAGATGTCTCTTCCCCAGTAAGTGAGGATGGAGAAGGTGATACATTTAGTGTATGAGGAAGGAAAACTATGTGTGTGGTTTTTTTCTGAAAAAAAGAAGGCAATGGCACTTGGGATGTGTACATGCCTGCAACAGGATGCATAGGCCAGGTTGCTGCGGAGAGTGGAGTTTTGTGCTAGTGGTGCTCACACATTCTCTGATTCTCTTCCAGTCAGATGGGACCATCCTGGCTATTGCTTTGTTGATCCTCTTCCTCCTGCTGGCGCTGGTTCTTCTGTGGTGGTTCTGGCCTCTTTGCTGCACAGTGGTAAGTCCTCTTTACCCTGCTCTGCCTTCAGCATTGCTGATAGCACCATACTGATAGAACTCACTACAAGAAGGACATCGAGGCCCTGGAGAATGTCCAGAGAAGGTCTACGAAGTTGCTGAAGGGCCTGGAACACAAGTTTTGCGAGGAGCGGCTGAGGGAACTGGGGTTGTTTAGTCTGGAGAAGAGGAGGCTCAGGGCAGACCTTATTGCTCTCTGCAACTACCTGAAAGGAAGTTGTGGGGATCTGGGGGTCAGCCTCTTCTCGCAGATAACTAACAATAGGACAAGAGGGAATGGCCTCAAGCTGTACCAGGAGAGGTTTAGTTCAAAAATGAAGAGACATTTCTTCTCAGAGAGAGCAGTCAGGCACTGGAATGTGTTGCCCAGGGGGGTGATGGAGTCACTGTCCATGGGGGTGTTCAAGGAAAGGTTGAACTTGCTGCTCCTGGAATTATTAAGGTTGGAAAAGACCTTCAAGGTCATCTGGTCCAACCATCACCCTAATACCAATGTCACTCACTAAACCATATCCCTAAGCACCAGGTCCAACCTTTTCTTAAATACCCCCAGGGACGGTAATGCCACCACTTCCCTGGACAACATGTTCCAATGCCTCAGGGACATGGTTTAGTGTGTAACATTGGTGATAGGGGGATGGTTAGACCAGGTGATCGTGCAGGTCTTTTCCAATCTTAATGATTCTATGTCATTTTTGTATGAATAGCTGCAAGAGAGCAATGTCTAGGATGGGGAAGCCAGTTTGCTGACAGTCTACAATGAGTCCTAGACTCTGGAGGTGGAAGAGCCTTTCCTCTCCTTGTGATCACTGCCACACTTTATCAAGTGTTTGTGTTGCTGTTACTTTCATGCAGTGTTTTCCCTCATTTTTCTTTAGTTTTGCTTAAAGTAAACTGCAAGGCAGAAATTGTGGGCATGAGGAGAAAACAGAAGAGAAGGAAGAGGTCGAGGGAAGCAAGGGGAAATCAGGGACTTGAGATAAGCTTTTTCCTCACACATGATCCTACTGTTTGACTGCAAGGACCTGTCATTCCTCTATACATCTATACATCTCTGTTGGTCATGCCTTTGGGCTGCCTTTTCCAATGGAGATCAAGGCAAAGAATGACTATTGTGGAACATAAAATTCAGTGAATCTCTGTGCTTGCTTTGGGTCTTGTTTATGAAGCAAATATGGAACAAGAATTAGGGATGTACAAAAGTCAGCAGAATTGGAGACTGGTTTTGGTGTCAGGCTGCATATAATATTTCAGTAGCGTCTTTTAAAACTATCCAGACTGGCTCAAGCTTCCGGGTCACTACCATTATTCCTTATTTTGAATCACTTATCCGGTTTTGTAAATTTACACCATGTTATACTGAATCCACAATCTGGTATTGTGAGCTGTGGAGCCACAGACACTGCAGGATTGGAGGAATCTTTGTGTGAGATATATTTCTCTGTCCAGAACAGGGATGGAAATCTTGCAGGAAAAATCTTAGTTTTTTTCTCTTTCTGGATGGATGAGCAAGGGGTAAATGCTTCTTTTCACAGTAGTTATCACCTCCGTCCTGATTTGCAAACCAGATGAGAAAAAAAATATTTATTTAAACTTTTCAGAACACTAAAATATCCGTTCTAAAAATGGACAAAGGATTAGCAGTGCAGTAGGTTGCTGAGAGTTATTTGTCTAAACTAGATGGCATGTTCCCAGAGAAGTCAGGACAACTTCTTCATTGGTACATCTGTGTGGAAGTCAATGGAGATGCACCCTGCGCAGATGTTTGCACTGGGATTTGGTGGAGAAATAAGGTGATAGAGATGAGAGGCTGTAAGTGGTGCTACCATTTAAAGGTTTTTTCACAGGAGAGCAATGAAGCTGATAGCAAGAAGGCATGAATAAAAGCAGAGTGATGTGGAGTAGAGGGAGTACAGAACTAAGCATTAAGAGGGTAATGCAGGACTGCTACAAGGGAACAGTATGAAGGTAACAGTCATTTAACATTTAAGTGTAAGAAATACAGTCCAGATAGGCAAGGCAAGTGCAACAGAGGTGAGGGAGTCTTTTATTCGTGTGAAACTTCATAAGCTTTTCCAGATATTTTCCAGATTTAAATTCAGTACTTAAAAAAGTTGTAGATAAAAGTGTTTCCTCACCCTTTTTCCTCTTTTACCTCCCACATTCCCTCTTAGCAAGGTCTCCAAGTGGGGACTGTCTCAGTGATACTTTCCAAATGTAAGTCAAACACATCCCTTTGCTTGCTGGAAACAGTTTAATTCAAGAGCCTGTAAGTGATCTTTTTGTCTCTTCAGGATGGCAGTCCAGTGTGCTTGGCAGTAGACCAGCAGCTAGGATACCTCACTGTGAATTGCTTACTCATAGAATTTGTAATATTAAAGACAAATCCACAGAGGATTGCCCAGCCAACTTGGTTTAGGGTGGGGAGAAAGAGAGCAGAGCAACACTGTTTATTTACTAGTTTGGTAATGGCACATCAAGGAATGCAGCATTGTCAGAAGCATGGAGTGAATTAAGGCCAGAAGAACTGGCTTGCACAACAGACAAGAGACAGGCAAGCAATACCCTCTAATAATCAAACCACAGACCCAGAGATACCACTGTGGATTCAAGCCCAGGGATATCTCGAAGATAATTAGGAAGGGGGGGATGGGACGGCACAGGACACAAAAACCTTTTTCCTTAAAAAGAATAAATTTTAGTGACAAGCACATTTCTAAACCCTGAAATTTCTCTTGGCATGCTTTTTAATTAAATAGGAATCATTATTGTCCAGCAGTTCTTCAGGAAAATTACCACGCCAGCTTCATCCCTGGAGTAAATGAACTGAATCAACATACTTACTCTGGAGATTTATCTGGAACCCAGTAGATTCTTGGCATGCACCCATAAAGAAATGCTGTTTCCAAATGTATCCGAGTTTATTGGTCTCAGAAGTATTCTGGGATGAAGTCTGGAACTTACCACTCAGTTTACAGTATATGCAATTGTTGCTTAGTGGGTCAGAACAATACTTAGACCTTTGCTGTGCCTGATACCCAGAATAGGCAAAATTTCTTGACATCAATGGAGAGATGTGAAAGCATGAAGGCCAGGTGCTAACCTTTGAAGAGGTTTTAAGGAAATTTATTCAACTACAGGAAAAAAAGAAATATCTTCTGCTAAGCTTAAATCTCCAGCACTGTACACAACAGAAGATGGCAAATGCAAAGATACTGATGGCACTTTTCCTGAGAAGAGTGCATCTGCAAAACAGCAGATGACAGATCCTGGTCTTGTTGATGTTTTGGGGCATTTGATTTTCAGTAGCTGTTGTCTTCCCCTTCCTCCCTTTTTCTTAACACTCTGGAGAATTCAGAGTACTCATAGCAGAAATGTATGTGCAATCGGCTACTTTGGTGCCCGTGGATGAAATTCAGTTCCAGATAGGAGGCCAACACAAGGCTTAGTTTTAATATAGATGTAAACCAAATAGCTATTAACATTTGTAAGACAAATAGATAGCAAGCCTCCAAAATAGTCTTAAGGAGGCTTTTGCAGCCACATTATTAGATCAGTTTGGAAATTGAGTTGGTTAAATGTTTTGGATGTGTAGTGAAGACATAATACAATAGTTGGAAGGCCTGTCCATGCTGGGACAGCTTCCCTCTGCCAATATGCAGCACCACACAGCTCAGGCACCTCCCATGGATGCTGGAATCAGCAGGATGGGTGAGTGGTATTGGCAGTGCTTTGCACCTGAGCAGGATCTGCAGGACAAAGGACTCCCTAGCACTGCTGAATTGGGGCTGCAGTCAGCCTGTCCTAAGCCTGGGGCAGTCCAGGGAACTAAATGTAGAGGATGGGAGTGGAAATATGTCCCTGGTGCAGCTGAGGCTCTGATTCAAAGCATTTCCCCACATGCTTGTACATCACATCTCCTTACAGTTTTATGAAGTAAACATGAGCCTTTGCCTCCCTTATGCATCCTTACAGTGTGGCCTCAGGGGAAACATGAGAAGCTGATCTGTAGCAAGAGCCCACTCAGAATATATGCACCATCGTACTCATTTTTGTACTGCAGCTTCTTTAAATGTAGGGGTGTGGCTGGCATATAAACGAGGTGTTGGTATTTAAGCATCTAACGCCAGCCTTAGCTTAAAAGCTGCTTTCTGGAAGGAAGCATGGAAGAACTCAGCAATTTGTTTGGCTCTCAGTCTGTAGTGCAGCTGACCAAAAGTTTTGGAAACAGAAAGCTGGATGGAGAAAATACAGAAAATATATATTAAAAACACATGAAAATTATGGCTAAACTGGAGTAAAGGGAGGGTGGGGGAATGCATAGATGCTACAGTAACCCTAAAATTCCATGGTGAACACTGGCTTGGTGGAGATTGTAAGGGTCCATGTATTCTGATTCCCACACACTCCCATGTGCGCACAAAGCACTGTTTTTCTGTAGTTAAGATGATTTTGGGAGAAGGGAGTGCAGGATCATGAACTGAAACATCAGTGAGACAAACCAAGTGAGAAAGAAAGACACAAATATGCAGGGAAGAATTGCTTGTAGACCCCACAGTCCCTAACTTCAGTTCAGACCTGAGCTATTGAGTCGAGCACTCAAGCCAAGCACTTGCCTAGCATTACATGGTAGAGTTTCACCAGAGTTGTTGGAGCTTAACATGGTGTGCAGCATCCAAGCACTGAGTCCATGCTTGTTGCCAAAAATGAGTGTCTTCATTTATGGCACAGTCAATATAAAACAATTGGCAGTAGCACTGTTATCGTAGCAGAAATAACAGAATCTGACTTCGCAATTGGTGTGCACAAAAGCACAGCAGGAGGATAAAGACGGTGTTCTCAATAAATGTCCAGAGACCCACAAAAGTTCACTGCCCACTTGGCTGCCTGTCAGTCAGATCAAGATGGGTTAGACGTGGATATAATGCTCTGTAACTGGCTGTCTTTAAACATGCTAGCATGTATCCTGAAAATAGCATAGCAGGGTAATTTTGCCTGGGCTAATACCATCAGCTCCACAGGTGGGTCAGGCAACTTATGTAGAGGGGGCCAACAGAACAGTATGTTTGCCAGGCACTGAGTTAAGCTCCTTTTTTGTGCTCCTATGATGTGTCATTACCAAAGATGTTAAAGCCAAGTTCTCTGAAGTGTCCATCAATTCTAGGGTGTCCAAACTGAATGATCTTCCAGGAGTTGACTTTTTGGAAATTTTTACGCATTGCCTTCTGAAAGCTGTTTGCCTTTAGATGATATGCATAGACTTCAGATTCCCAAACTTTAGATGATATGCATAGACTTCAGATTCCCAAACCATTTCCTCGCTAATGTATTTCTTTAAGGCCAGAACCGAAAGCCAATTATATTAATCTTGACTGGCTTCAGCACCTTTTATTCCAGACCACAACAGATACTCAATGTAAAGGATACACTATTGTTCTTTGCCCCAGTCCTGAATGGAAAGCACCTGACACAGTAAAAACTTGTTTCTTCCTTTGTTTTTTCCCTGGACTCCTTGCACTTCTTCCAAATAAAATTGGCCAAACCCAGCTAAGGAAAAAATAGGTCTTTAGGACCACATCCTACTCAAGCAAAAAATTCCCTAGCAATCAATGAATGAGAACAAGGGCTTCTGCATATAGCTGAAAGTAGCTATGATGTTTTTCTTTCCCGTATTTCAGAAAATGAAATTTATTTAGCTTGTTTTCCAAAGAAAGTGGGTCAGACACTTGGAGCAAAACCTACTGATTCTGGCCTTGTTTTACTGTGCAAGTGAAATGGCCTAGGAAAAGGAATGATCTTTGCAGATGCTACATTTTCTCATGCATTCCCTGGGGAATTGCACGTCAACCCCATTCAGCTGAAAACTGTATCAGAGTCATTTAAGTAAAGGTTGTGTTGTGTTGTGTTTTCTTCCCCGTCCACGATGTCATGTCTCCCGTAAGTGCATGGATGATTTTGACATGTGTTAATATCTGTTTTGAATGTAGTTTGTGCATGTCAGTTGAAGTCTTAGGTGTGAAACAGTCTTGTCTCTCCTAGTTTTAATGAGGTAAAATTGAGATTTGTGGATCTGCTTCCAGGTTGATGAGAGAATAACTTAAAAGTATGCTAGATTTCCAATTGACTTCATCTATCCCATGGAAGAAGAATGCATTGTATTGCAGATGAGGAAATATAGACAGGCTTCTTGCTTATATTAGAAATCTTGAACTGTAGACAACATCTCCAAGGATGGTTACTTAGAATACACGGCAGATGTGAAACAAATGAAAAGGAAATGTTCCTTTATCCAATTTATAACTAAGCAGTGAAACTGTCATAGGATCTAAAGGAGGTCAAAACTATATGTAAATGGGGGAAAAAGAAAAAAAAGAAAAAAAAAAAAAGGATGGGTCAGATAGGTCATAGTTAATGCTATTTAAAACAAAACAAAACAACACACACACCCCTGCCATTTTTTATGATAGCTAAGATGCATATTCCAAGAAGAATTAATACCTATTTTCAAGAAGAATGAATGCAAATAAGAACAAAACCTGCTCAGTTAACTGCATTCTCCCTTCCAAATTTTAGTCCTAATTAAAGGCAAAACCCTTTATTTCTTATTTTGCATTATTTTCTCATGTAGCTCTCATTTTAAATGATGTACTGTTTCATTTAAAGCAGATACACTTCACTGAAAAGGAACACATTGCCCCTATTTATCAGATAATACTCTAGGGAGAGTTACCGAGTTTGTGTTTGCTGGACACTGCAACCTGGTGGAGTGTTCTACTCTCCGAAGATGGAAAACATCCTGGACACATTCCTGGAATATGCAAAATTTGGATTCAACATGTGCGTCTTTGCTAATGCCTGAATGGCTATAGAAATTTCAGGACAGCAGCAAACCCATCCTCTCTAATGGTTTAAACTTCCAGGAGGTTGGCTAATTTTTCTGCTTTTACACTGGGTTATTCATCAGGAGCAGCTGCTTCTCTATGCATTTGTGATGTCGAGGTGCATATGGTGTGTCAGCTAATAGAGACCCGTGTCAGTCACATGCATGTTGCTGTTATAGAAAGGCAAAGAATCACTCTAATGTCCTGAATTTTCACAGTTAAGTATGTAGAAGTTCTGACAGCTATTCTTGAAGTTGCTTCCTCTGCTAAGAAAAGGTAATGGCCACCTGTCTGTCCCACAGACATTGACTACTTACAAACATAAGACCATATTGTAAGGTTCTTATAACATGGCAATGATGTAGAAACCCTTAGATATTCCTCACCTAGCAAGCAAATATGGTTGCTGAACTATATTTTCCTTCTTTCAAACACAGGGACAGGAGATACAGTCACAGCAGCAATCTCAGAAATGGCTTGGGGTTATCAAAACAATTGCAGCACACATGAACAAACACTTCGGCTTTGCCAAGCTAAACTAGCTGGAACGTTTTGCTTGGCCAATCATGTTCCCAGCTGATTGCATTCAGCAGGTCCATGTGTGTCATCTGGTGAGGCAGAGAGAAGGCAAGAGGTGCAGCCCAAAACAAAACGTGGTAGACTCAAAGCTTGTAAGCCAGTATAGGCTGTACCCTCTTTGGGTTCCCTGTAACAGCATTTTCTTCCTTGTACTTGAGTAATCAGTTCTATTGTACAAAATGAGCAGGTGTAAGTGCCAAAAGGCAATGCCTTTTGGCTCTGAGATCTGTTATTCCCATTTGACATTTGATTTGCTCATGTGTGTGAGGTGTTACAAAGCTCCTGTTTGCTTCACTGCCTCTATTTCCCCAGAATGAGGGGCTTGTGCACATACAGCTGTAACAGTAAAAATCCAAAAGGGAGAAATAAAAGAGTTGTGCTGTTTATACACCAAAAGCATTTCCAGATCTGGGTAGTAAGACAGAAAATATGTTTTATGAAAGACAAAATTCTAAAGTTCATATAAGCTCAAAGGCTTCTCTGGCTAAAGGCAGAGACTAAATTCTCCCCATCTCTGGATTTGTCCAAACTAACCAATCTATGTGACCAATTTACAGAGTGTTCAGTTGCTCTTAAAAGTTTCCAGCACTTAGTAATGCAAAGAATCACTCTTTTTTTTCTCTTGGTCTGTAGCAGAAAAAAATGTATGTGTTCTCTAATCAGAGTTAATTTGTTTGACTGTGGATGTTGTGAGAAAGAATGCAGATATATGAAAAACACAGCTATCTCTTCATTTGCAAGTCTGTAACCTCCAGATTTTCCAGTGATATTGTCTGAGAAGTTGTGTTTGAATGCTTAGCTGGACCAAATATGTTGGATGGATTATACTGATGTTTCATGCTAATGCAAATCAGAGAAACTCCATTGAAACCCATGATGTTCCATCAGAATAACATTAGAGAAGGTCATAAAGCAAGTTGTAGTAGATATATTTTGGATCAGATATATGAAATTTCTCAGCATCCAATGCAGTTGGATTAAGGGTTTTGGTTCAAAGGGAGGTCTAGTAAAGAGTGTCATTCTTCACAGCAAGCAGTAACCCAAATGTATCTGAAAATGTGTCTAGAAAAGCCTTCTGTGTATTTTGGTGCTTTGTATGTGCAGTGTCAGTAATTGTGTTGTGAGATGTACAAGAAACCATGTTGTATCCATCTTCTTCAAACAAGGAACACTTTGAATAAACCATGCTGGTACCCATGATTTCTTTTCTGCAAAGCAGTACTGTTTGATGCAGATCATTTTTCATCTACTTTTCCTCATTTGCCTTCCATCAGGGAAATAGCTGGGATCCCTCAGAGCTGAAAGCACAAGCTAGAAATTTCACGGTAGGCAGAGAGAAGGGTGCTCTATCAGACACTCAAGAGCTCTGCCAGTCAGCCTGAGCTCCTCTGGGACATCATCTTTCTCCCTAATGTGCTCAGTGGCTTTACAGTCACAGCCTGACCCATGGTTCTGCTGCACCAGAGTGAGCAATCATTATGAGCAGGACAGTGGGTGTACCTAACCCACTCCTCAAATGTCATTCCATGCTTCCACATGTGCTTTGTGCTTCTGTGCACATAAACAAAGATTCAGTGTTGATACTCAAGCACACAGTGTCTTCAGCAGAGCTTCCCTGAGAGCACTGTAGGCCACCAAAAATGCCCAGCTGCCTGGGAACGGGATATGTGGACTGAGATATGTAAAAAGGACTGATTCAGCCCCAATCTCCTCCCTAGCCAAAGGCAGATGCTTGTCATTAATGGACATATTGCATTTGCAGAAGAAAATAAAAACAGTGAGCTCATCAGAAAAGGAAAAACATGAGTGAGAAGAATTTTTGTAAAGGTTTATATCTTCAGGGCCTTTAATATGATTATCATTTTCCCTTTCTGTGTTTAAACAGCCAATGTGTTATTGTTTGGGACTGTAATTTATTTTCAAAGGGTAATTTTTGAGCCTGTACATCTGCACCCCCTTCTTAGGCAGCACCTACACCTACTATCCAGTCCTGAGAGGAGCTCAGGACACTCAGCACAATCTCCACAGGTGCTCAGCACCCCAGAATTTGACTGATTGTCTGGTGTGTAAAGAAAGCTGTTTCATCCAGAGGGATTTAAAAATACTGGAGAAAATTTCATCCCTGAATCGACAAGATTGGCTGGATTCAATCTGTTGATTGCAATGGCAGTGCATTGGGGTGCGTCTCATTTAAGGGAGAGATATTTGACAGGCCTGCTTGCAACTGCTTTCCCTTTGGAAGGCTCTCTGTTGCCCTTGGAGTGGAGGGTTGTGATAATAGCCAACTGCCTGCTGAGCCCTAGATGCAAACTTTTTGCATGAAATAATAACCTCACGCCCACATAAACTTCAGCTGTTTCTATGGAGAATATCCTGGACCAGTTTAAAACCTCACCCTTATTGCTTTATTAGCTAGAAATCTTGGGAGAGCCTCAAGTGTGTGTGTGTGTCTGTGTCTGTGTATAAATATATATATATATATGCATATTTTAAAGAGAAGCATATGAGAGTGGAAAATATAATACTAACAATGTGAAAAGGATTTTCTGTGAGATCTTGGGGTCGCACAGAATTCTGGAATGAAGTATTTGTCTAGGAGACAGAAGCTGGAGGTTTATTACTCTTCTGCAATGTCTCCAGGGTGTTTCACTTCACCATGGTTTCTCATTCCAATCTTTGTCTGTTCAGAAGGTAAATTATTTGAGGACCTGTATGTGTGTGCAGTGGCCAGTAAAAGATGCTGGTTCTGCATCCACAGTTGTTCAGGTAAAACTGTGATCGTTCCTAGAGCCAGCACTATGACCCCTACTGGGATTATGAAGCTGGAATATCAAGGATATGTTACTTTAAATTTTCTGTCACCTCACATGGAGCAGGGATCACATAATGAGCAACATGAGTCTAGAGATGTAATTGGGAACTGCCCGTATGGGAGAGCTTTGGGATGTCTCCTGCTTCCCTTCTCACTTGCGGTGACTGTGACACTGGTAGCACACACAGCCTCCCTTTAGTAATGCAACATAGGAACTAAGTTTAGAAATGTTCACGGCAGCATCTTTTGTTTGTTTGTTTGTTTGTTTGTTTGTTTTGACTTTTGTATCGTGCTGAACAACAAAGTATGGATTTACCATTCTGTTTCTCTTCCATCTTTCTAGATCATCAAAGAGCCCCCTCCACCTCCTGCAGAAGACAGCGAGGTAAGTAACACCAACAACCTGATTTCATCAATGTTTAGGACAAGATTTTGTTCAGCTTCCTCACAAGAGGTCATGATTCTGCTGCATGGCAGAATATGGACCTTGGCAGGAAGTTAAACCTTTGGGAACAGGTAGGGAAGGAGGACAGAAGCAGGTGGTTCTTTCACTTGGTCAGAACAGCTCTGCAGAGTTAGGCTCTGATTCACAAAAAGGACAACTCTTATGTGTTTAGCTTTGAAGTTAATGGAACCTAAACATGTGCTTAACTACCTCCTTGGAATAGCACAATAATGATTTTGGTGTTTCAGCATATATAACCAGTCTTGGCAGCTGAGCGCTAACTCACAATGCTTATTCCTTACACTTCAATTGCTGTGAGCAAAAGCAGCCCATAAACTTTGCAATTGTTTCTGAAGAGAATGGACCAGGTTCTGAACAGATGTAAAAAGCAGTATAACCATCCTGACACCAGAAGAGTGGCACCAACAGGGGAAGTTTTAACGGAGGGAAAGAGTAAAGTAACATTAAAATTTTCATGCTAATTCTGTTTATTTTTTCTAGACAAATCCAGCAACAAATGGCTTCAAGTTATGTCAACATTTCTTAATCAGTAGACTCCCCGGAAATCTGCCCAGTTTTTCATCTGCCCCTTTCTGTATCCTCCTGTTTTCAGCACACACTTGATCTCTTTTCTTACTTCCACTCTTTTGCACATGGGATTTCATTGAAAAGTCAGCTGTGTCCAGGGCTTATTAATGTCAATGGAAGTTTTTCCATTGACTTCACTAGGGTTTGAATCTGTTCCTCTTAACTATGCAAGTAACAGAAGACTTAGATCCATGCTCAGAGTGATTTTGTTGGCTATTTCCATTTGCTTTTTGCCTCTGGAGACAAAGTCATTGCCTGCTTCAGCTTGCAAGTGAGAAAGCTTGATGAAATGATCTCTGCTCCCTGTGAAGTTAGGCCCAGTGAGTGTGCTCTGTGCCAAGGCAGAAACCCTTAAAGTGCAGTCCTCTGCAGGACTACCAAGGTGGAGTCCAACCTAGCTTCTGCCTGTACTGAGCACAGCAAAGATGGTGAGGGCAACTGGAGCCAAGGCCGATACTGGAACCTGCATCTTGATGGCACTTGTCCCCTTCAAAACAGGCCTCAAGTAAAAATGCACATCTGAGCATTCCTGAACCCAATGAAGATTTGCATTTGGGTTCAATACTGAAGGCATTTGATGCTGAAGGCACCCATCTCTCAAAATAGCATCAACCCATATATTTATATGCAGGCATCTGGCCTACTTTCAAAAGTAGCCATTTCTGTTTGGGGTGTACATATATTCACCAGCTTTGTTAGCTTTCATCCTCTGAATGAAAAGGAAAATATTAGCCTAAAATTGAACATGTTCTGTTCGGCATCACACATGCCTCCAAGCCAAGGGATTCAATTGCTGAAGTTAATTAAAATGCATCATTCTGGAATGCTGGTTCACTGGCCAAGGATTGGAAGGGGAAATTAAATCTGTGTGTTAAGGGGAAAGGCGTGCTTCACTTACAGGAAAGCCTTTTCTCAAATCATTAAGTGCTGCAAAAGCAGACCAGTTGCTACACAATAAACCAGCTGTGGCACACAAGTTGTATTTGCTTCAGGTTAGTTTTGGTTAAACGAGTCTGACAGAGAGGAAGAGTCCACACAGTGTTTTTTGTAGAACAATCTTCAGTTCATCAGTCTGTTTGACAGCTTTCCTCTAGCAATGTGTTTGCCAATGTTTTTTTGTTTTAAAGTAACCTGATCTCATACTGAGGAGAATGTGGGCAAATTCTTTTTGCATAGAAGCAGAAAAATTACATTAATCTTCTACCTGCAGTTTACCTGCTTCACCATTGATACAAGAGAAGGTCTATACAATATTCTAGCTATTGTTCTTATTGTTTTGGGACCCTGGGATAGGGAGATTTGGCTACAATAACCTGCTAGAATTACAGGAACTAGCCTGATTGCAGACATATAATTTCACATGCACTTTCCCCAAAGCTCAATGCTCAGTTATCCTAAAGCCACCTTGTAAAATTAGCAGACAAAGAAAAATACATTTTTACTATTTTAGAAAGTGTAAAGCACCAGTGCAGTGCTCAAAAATTAGTAAAGCTTACATCTGTGACCTGTACTTTGCATTTTTTTCCGTGACAGAAGAGGCCCTTGCTGTTGGAAAAACTATTTCATTGATCCCATTTACTATTATAGAGTCTGGTCCATGGAACAGGAATGGCAATAATGTGATGCTTTCAGAGAAGATTGGATGCTCCAGATTTCCTATTCTGCTAAAAACAAATGGAAGATGGTGTTGATTTTCTGCATTCATGTTTTTCTTATGTGTTTTAGGTTGCCTTCTCCCTTACAGAAAACCTAGTAACTGCTCATCTCCAGCATGAAAGAGCACTAATTCCTTGAACAGCAGCATTACAATTAAAGTAAAATTATTTTCTTCTCCTAAAGATCTTGGCAAAAATAAGATGAGGAATTCTGAGCAGCTTTGGGAGCTGAGGCCCATATGTCTTTGTACTGCAAGGATAATGCATTATACTTTAACAATACAGGGAAAGTAGCATTACTGTCAGAAACCCGCCAAAGGTTTTATTGAACTCTACTTTAAAGGCCTTTTGAGACATATTGGAGACATACTCACTGTTGGTGAAGGAAATCATTATTGGCTAAAAACTTCCAATTAATTCATTCAGAAGTTGCAAATGTTGTCAACTTACCACTGTGCTCCTCAGACAACAGAGGATACCGGAGAAGGCTTAGCCCAGATGAAGAAGGACAGATGGTTTTACTTACAGCCAGGAAAGACTGAGTGAATGCCAATCAGAAGAAGTGAATGTCTCAAGGAGTCAGTGAGCACCTTTCTGACTTGTGATTGACTCATTGCTAGCAGATCAAACTCACGTTCTTCTACTTCCAGTGTATAGGAAGAGTCTTTCTAGCCCTGCCAGAGGAAGACGTGTCTGCTTTTGTTCAGGTGCCCATCACCTTCAGGCTGGGCTTATTGGAACAACTCTTATTCAACTCAGACCATAAGCCTATCAAGAGGCTGAAGCCGGTTCTCAGTATAGCAACCCATTTTCTACAAAAAAAAAAAAAAAAAAAAAGACACCCTACAGGGATCTGCAGCTTCCAACAATTTCCTGTTCACTACCTGACCCATGCCAGGGGTCTGCTGCTAGTCTGTCCCACAAAAGGATAAGCAGGAGCACTCCAAGAGGCACATGCTCTTTTCATTGCTTCTCTGCCCTGTAAACTGAGACCAGGCAATGTTAACATACACTGCTGTATATTCATTTTCTGTCATGGCAGTGCTTTCTCCTACAAAATGGATTCAGGGACATGAAGTGTCCTAAAACCTGGCAAACCCAGGCAGGAGACATACCAGATGACCCAAGCATGCCCTTTACTCATCACTCAGACCCACTTTTTCCATATTGCTCTATTACCCAAGCTCCATAATCACTCCTAATGTGGCACCAGGGCCAAGCCACCAACCAGCCTGTAATTGAATAATCTTTATGTCTGTTGTCATCCTAGCCACATACACTAAAGCAAACATGCACAAGAAAGTCCTGAAGAGAAAAGCACCATTCACCAGCACAGTCATGAGACGTTGAAAGCAATTACTGCTGTCATGGGAGGCCTGCATGAAAAGGAGAAATTTAACTCACTGCATGGCATCTATTGTTAAGCTAGCAGATTAAAACTTCTGTTCACCTTGAACCAGTTTGATCTCTTCTCCAACTTCTAAACATTCATGACACCAAAGAATGCCTGAGAGGAATTAATCTTATTGGGGAGCCACTTGCAGCCTCACTTATTAGTGTTTATTAAACTCTTCCAAATTATTTTGCTCTCTCTTCCTGAAAAGCCTTGCTGGGAAGATAGCAAAATAAGCTTCAGAGAAAAGCTCTGATGCAATTTTTTTTTTGTAGACACCAAGGCAGGAAATGTATTCTGCTATTCCTGAAATAAAGCCAGGTCACAGTGGTATGCCAGCTCTTTTCCTTCCCCTTTACTCTCTTTTTACAATGTGTTTTGGAAATCTGGGAGGAGGAGAAAAGGAATCTTTCAAGATACAATCATTTAAAAGAAAAAGATTTGGAATGTTATTGGGAGCAAATGAGGTGTAGGTATTACTCCATGAAGGTGTGGACTTTTATAACCAAATTTAATGCAAAATATCTAGGCAGATCCAACACAGCACACTCAATTAGTGTGGAGGTGGTGAACAGTTGGGTTTATTCCCCCGTCACTGGCAATAGTCCCTATTGCCAGCACTACATGCAAAAGACTCTGTGGAACAGCAATCTCCATTGTGAAATCATAGTTCAGACATGAGCATCTCTAGCACTACAGTCTTTACAAAATGCAACCTGGGAATTGGGGCTATAAGTCTGGGTACATGAGGTGTTCTGTTCTGTAGAAGGATTTCCTGAGTGACCCTGTGCATGTTATTTCTTTGCATAGACTCTTTGCATGTCTGAGCCATGGAGTGGGAATACATCCCTTCTCCTTTATCTTCATCAAAATGCATTCTGTCTTAACTGTGCACATGCAGCACTCTGCACTCAGAAGACATAACTTCAGGCAGGATCTTTAGGAATCTGTACCATAGATAAACTAAGAATTCCATACTCACTAAGCCTGACAAGGTCTGGTTTTCTAAGCATTTTTGTCTCAAGGATAAATTTATAGGTGTTTTTTGCTGGTGCCTAATGACATTTGAGCTCTTTCTTCAGCCTGCTTCTTAGCAGAACACCAGTGGAACATCTCTTAAATATTCTTGTGACCTATGAGTGCTTTCTGACAATAGCTTGCAGGCTTGGGCTGGTGAGAGATGCAAGTATGAGAAACACCAATGCCATGTTCTGCAAAACACCTCAAAGATTATTAAGATAAGTCAGGTTTTATACAGTTGTGATTTAGACGCCTGGTAGAGTATAATGTGACAAGCAAAACCTGCCAAAGTAGGGAGGAAATGTTTCTTGAGAACCAAGTAAATTATCCTCAAAGTGTAACAATGCCTTTAGATTTGAGAGGTGGCCATGCAATTTGGAAATGAGTCTGGTGTTAAGGGAATGGGTTGCAGTAAGGATCTGTGAGGCTGGAGGACAATGTATTTCACCTCCAGATTTCCTCAGCTGTAAAGTTAGGTGATAAAATCTCTTAGAGAAATTATTATCCCATGTCTTAAAGTGCTTTTTTTTTTTTTTTTTCTTTTTTTTTTTTCAGGCAAAGCACTCTGTAAATGCTAAGTTCTGACAAGATTCAGGCATTGCAGAGACAACTGTGAAAATAATTATAAGGGCGGGGAGAAGGGTAAATTGTCCAAACTTTTTAAAAATCTGGCCAAATTTAGTTTGAATTCTTACCCTGAGTGGTTCAGACGTCCCTAGTGGAGCCTGAATTATCCTTGTGTTACCCACAGATGAGGTTCCCTCAGGTCAGGGTCAAAGTATACAGAGCCCGGCATGGACTCTGAGATAAACACATCTTTGTTTTCTGAAATCCAGCAGTTATGAATCTGGATCTTTGACTGTGAAATGTAGCTCTGTCCTGCTTCTTTGTATTTTTTAAAAAAGAAACTCTAGCTCCATCTAAAGCAGATTTGGGGGATGGAAAGATGCCAAGTTCTGTACAGTCAATTTCCAGCATCCTTAAATGCACTTAGATTTTCCGGGGCTGTTTTTTGTGCTGTTGCTGGGTCAGAGCTGAAGTTCCTTATGGAGTTCTTCCTCAGGCAAAAACCACATTGTAGCTAAGTGTAGAAAACTATGGGCAAAACTGAGTCAGATGTGAGAATTCTGCCCCATTTTATTGGCTCAGTTCTTCTGAATGGGTCAGCTAGGATGCTGGGGGTGGGGATGGTATGCCTCTTCCCTCTCATTTTCCTGCTTTTCTGCCACCCTGACGCCCAAGTTTCCAGCTGCTTTAGTAGAGCTACTCACATACATTGTGAACACATTTGTCAAGTGACTAGGACAACACTGGTGTTTTTTGTTTTTATTTTTCTGCTTGTATTGCAAAACATCCTATGCCCTTCAAAAGATGTAAACAGACTCATCCGGAAGAAAGCTTGTGACTCCTTTGTTTTTCAAGTGTTTGCTCTGGTCTTTTTGTGCGTGTGGTTCTTCTGTTGTTGTTCTGGCAGAAACACTCCTATCTTAGATTGAAGTGACTTGCAGGGCTTTCAAGGGCTTGTGGGGAAGATTTCCTAAACCTTGGTATTTCCTGTTGTGAGAGGTCCAGTCTGTGCTAAGCTGAAGACAGAGAAAGAGAGAATTGCTGAAGGAAAATATTTAGATGGCTTTGATTCCATTTTTTGAAAAAAGTCCTCATGGAAAACTTCATGCAGAGATATTAAGTTCTTAGGTTGCAGCAAAGAGCCTCAGCAGCTCTAACCAGAGAGAGAAAGAGAGGTCAGCTACAAAGGAGAGGGACCTTATATTTATGACTCAATTGTTCACTCTTCCTTTAGATCAGGACAATTTTTGCAGCTGAATTTATGTTTTGTTTTGTTTTTAAATAAAAATGCTTTTGTTTGACATGAAGAGCATAGTTTGTCTTGGATTTTTTTTTCCTCCAGTTTTTAAATTTTCCTACTGGGGAGTTCAATTTCAAAGTATTTTTGGCTTTTTCAGTTTTGGAAAGCTCCTAAGCTCTGGAGTTTCGCCAAATCCCTGTGAAGAATTAAAGAAAAAAAAAAAAAAAAAAAGGGACCATTTTTCATCTCTCTCCACATTTTTCACAGGAAATACTTCACGTTTTTGATGAACTCTGCTTTTCTGCTTTGCCAATTCACAGCCTGAATTGTAGAAATTAAAGCGAAAGGCACTATGTAGGTCAGAGCGTATGCACTGTTATAGTGTACCATTTTTTACATAGAATATACTCACTAGAAATTCAGCTAGATTGATTTTAAAAACACATTGAAAGATTTTCTTGGTTTGTTAATTGGGCCGTATCTGAATGCCATCATGAATGCCAGAGTTTGTGTTTGGTGATGTCCCTGGGTTTCTGCCTGCTACAGCAGGGATAGAACACATTCCATTTTGTACAGAATTTAAGTCTCATTTTTCACACAAGGTCTGACTTTCTGCTGGCATAAGGCCATGAAATCACTGAAGCCACATGGATTTCCATGGGTAGCCTTGCCAGCAGAGGCAGAAGTTCATTACAAGAACTAATTCCATTCTTGTAGCTTTTCCATTAGTCTTTTCCATCCTATTACACTTGGCCCGCTCGTCTAAAAAAAACAATCATCTCCCTTTTAGACCATCACACGGGTTGTTCCCAAATATACTCCTAGTTCACCTACACTCTGGATCAAATCTGACTTGCTTGCTTTCTTGCTCTCCTTCACTCCCCCTTCTGTCATATCTGAACTAAAATACAATGATTTATCTGTGTACTAGAGGATTATGTCAGCAAGGGTAGCCGTGAGTCAGTGAACGCTCCTCACAGCAACAGCTGGCCCCTATCTAACCACAGGCACAGGGAAGAGGATGGCAAAGGGGTAAGTCCTTGCTGCCATCATTCATGGCTAGCATATCAATCAGACTTGAAGCCAAAAGTCCCCAACTCTTGACTATCCTGAATATTATTTTGGCAACATCCTCAGTGATTTTGCAACTTGGAAATAATTTACTTCCCTGAATTTAAAGACGATGAAAATCCCTTTAAATAAAACTATTGCAAAAACACACATTCTTGCTGGAGCTGGATTGTACCTTTCAAGTGGTGGTAGTGTTTATATAATTAAACATTTTCTTTTCATGAGTGTACATCCGCAGGAAAACAAGCAGTAAGAGAGCAGAACATTTATTGCACTGGCTCTAGCTGGCTCAAAGGACGACATGACCTGTGACCATTTATGCCTTACCACCTTGGTTCATGCTTCCTAACAGTACAACCCCTTCCTTCTGTTTTGTAGGAAGAAGATGATGATGGCCTTCCAAAGAAAAAATGGCCAACAGTAGATGCCTCTTATTATGGTGGTCGAGGAGTTGGTGGCATCAAACGAATGGAGGTAAATAGGCACCAGTCTATGTATCAGAAAATCTCAGTTTTGAACTTTCTTCTACTTCAGTAGGATCCAGGTCTGTGCCTGGGATACATGGACAGTGTTGTCATGCAAATTGCAAGGTAATATTTTTATAGTTTTTCTGAAGCTTTTCCCCACCTTTGCATTTCTGATTCTGTATTTTCAGGTGCGCTGGGGAGAAAAGGGTTCTACAGAAGAAGGCGCTAAGTTAGAGAAAGCCAAGAATGCCAGAGTCAAGATGCCAGAACAGGAATATGAATTCCCGGAGCCCAGGAACCTTGTGAACAATATGCGCAGACCCTCTTCTCCTCGGAAGTGGTACTCTCCAATCAAGGTAGGTCCAGTTCAGTGTTTTACTGCATAAAGTGTTTCCAGGAGATCTGTGTTAAGCGGTCTGTTTTCACATCCATGGGTAAGATCTAGAACTGTCCATAAACCTGTGACCTCAAGGTGCTGGTGGAGAAGCTGTGCATAAGGAAGTCTCACTGAACATGTGACCAGGGAGATGCTATAGAAAGGAGCCTCATGGGCAATGGGTATTTCCATCAGGTTGATCAGGTTGCAGAGTCACATTGCTTTCTGAGACCAGAATAAAAAGCTGATCACTTTTAGTGGTGTAGCTAGCTTCTGTAAATTGCTTTCAGACTCCACTGTGCTTCCAAAGGCAGGCCCTTTACTCCAAATTGCATATTCTCTGTGTTGTAGGGAGGAAATAGCATCCTCTTTCCTTAGAAAGAGTGGAAAAATCAGAAGAAAATTGCTCTTAAGTATCACCAAGGAAAAATGTTCTGACTGCAGTGAAGCACATGGATGTCTGCCAGCTGTCATGGGTCACAGGGCCAGGCCTGATGGAGGGCAGCATGCTCACCTCACATGGAGGGGATGCCCTGCAAGAAGGTTTTGACTGAATTAGAGTGCCTCAGAAGTGAAAGTGCAAATTCATGCTGTTATTGGGTCACACACAATGCAAAGCTGCCTAGCAGTCACCCTCGGGAACTGAGAAGGATCTCCTTCTCTGCCATCTGTCCCAAGTGCGGGCAGCTGTTCTTCAGCTTGGCTTCCCTCATGTGAATTGTTGTCAGTGTACAAAACTGAAACAAGCAAGCAACTGAATAATTCACTGATGCAAAACCCTTCCTCACATATGTGAGTGCTCCTCCTGGATTGAGGGAAACAAACCACAAGCAACAGATATTGGTGGCATCATCCAGAGTGTGGTATGAAGACACTCCAACATGAGAAAGTTAATCTTTTACATTCAAGACAAGTTAAGCTGTCCTCAGCAAACAATTTTCAAGAGGTTGCACCTGTATAATAAAAAAATCCAAACATTTTTCAGGGTTATCCTTTTTGGGAAATACTAAGACCCTTCTCATCTCTTTTCAGTTTGTGGTATTTGCAGCAGCACTGTAGTGTCAGAAAAGACTGAAAATGCACAGTTCATACCCCAGTGCAAGCCTGGCACCACGGGAGCCTGGATCTCATTGTGAAGAGTGGAAATTCTGGTTAGGGTTAGAAACCTTCTACAGTCAATTTGTTAAATCGCCTACTGTTTAACTTACCTTAAATTTTATGCTAAATGTGGAAGTGCCTCACTGCTGGAAAGCAGAGTTTTTATTCTCCTGTCTTCTTCCTCTCTAGAAGCAACCAACCTAGCCAAACATTCTACCAGCTACATTATTTAGATGCAGGTATATTTCACTGCAATACACCCAGGTTTCCTTGCATTGTTTCTTGTTACTGATCAGCTCTGAGCAGTGCCCATAGGAATCTGGGCAAGTCACGTGTTTTGGCTTTCCTCAGACATTGATCTTACAGCTGGTTCAAATCCAGCAATGGAAATGGCAAAGATGCACAAGGGAGTAGTAGTGGTTTCCGGAGGATACAGAAATGTGAGCCTCTTTGAAAATTTGGTTCAATGCCCTCTCTCGCCCCCTTAAAGATTATCATCTAATAAACATAGCCTACCAACAAGTCATTTGCAATTGTATTATAATGATTTCAACATGTATTCATGAAGGTTATTTATTCCCACAGTGGGACAGGTTACAGTCAACTTTTTTCAGTTCAGAGTTGGGAATGCAGTAAGCACCATCCCACATAGCTGCTCCTTTGTTACTAAATGTATCGTGTTGTAATTTACATTACTGCAACGTTCGTAAAACACACTAGTCCCATCTGGGAGATTTTCACTTGTACGATGTGCTCATGGAAATGACCTCATACAGCTGAGAGATGCAGCTCAGTTGCTTTTTGTGTGCTGCAGTCAGAAGGTTTCACAGCACAGAAAGCTGTACTCTAAACACTTAGGAGTTAATAGAAGCACCAGTTTTAGCACAAAGAACATTGAATACACGTGCACTTGCAGATGGAATCCGTGTGGGCACAGCTACTGTTAGCTGAGAGCTAGGTCCTTTCCCATAGGAGATACTGATGAGTTTCTCCCTTCTTTCTTCACCAGTTTATGCTGTTGGATTACAGCGTCAGGAGATTTTCAGTTTATTTTCAGAGTTTATTCTGCATGGTAGCAAGTCAGTTCTGAACAGCGGAGTCAAGTTTATTGCAGATCTGTGTCCCAGCTGGAATTTCTCCAAAGTTCAAAAGAGACTTGGAGAAAAGATTCAATGTACATTGGTTTTGAGTTCAGTTCTAATTATGACTAGGAATGGCTTTTGCTTCATAACAGCAATCTTTTGATTATTAGGGGCCTAAGTGTATTAGAAGTATCTCATGGGTGATAGAATCATAGACTCATAGAATATTCCGAATTGGAAGGGACCCACAAGGATCACTGAGTCCAATCCTGGCTCCACATAGGCCTACCCAAAAATTCAGACCATATGACTAAGAGCACAGGCCAAACACTTAAACTCCGACAGGCTTGGTGCCGTGGCTTTGTACCTGGATAGCCTGTTCAGTGCGCAACAACCCTCTCAGTGAAAAACCTCTTCCTGATGTCCAGCCTGAACCTCCCCTGTCACAGGTTGACTCCATTCCCTTGGGTTCTATCACTGGTCACTAAAGAAAATAGATTGGCACCTGCCCCTCCACTCCCCCTCATGAGGAAGCTGTAGGCCGTGATGAGGTCCCCCCTCAGCCTCCTCTTTTCCAGGCTGAACAGGCCCAGTGCCCTCAGCTGCTCCTCATATGTCTTCCCCTCTAGGCCCTTCACCATCTTTGTAGCCCTTCTCTGGGCACTCCCAAACAGTTTCATGTCCTTTTTGTACTGTGGTGCCCAGAACTGCACACAGTACTTGAGGTGAGGCTGCACCAGTGCAGAGTAGAGCAGGACAATGACTTCCCTCAACCAACTAGCAATGCTGTGCTTGATGCACCCCAGGATACAGTTGGCCCTCCTGGCTGCCAGGGCACACTGCTGGCTCATGATATATGTTCTTAGTGCCTTTAGAAAAATCTCTCCTTTATACCATTCAAACTGTATAGTATAAGGACAGGTCCCACCTAAGACCCCATATCCAAATACTCCCTAACTTTGGCATGTACTACTTCTGGATAGTGTTCAGCAGCCTGAATCGGTCTGTGGATGAGGTTTTACCTAACTATTAATTGCTACCACACCCCTTATTGAACTGCACCCAAACAGGCTGTGTATGCATACTGGATAACTATATCCAATACTTTCCCCACGTACAACTGTGAGCACTCAACAGAAACAGAGGGGATAATTTCTCTGAAGCAGAGATCCTGCAATTGCTCTCCCTGTGCAGTAAGGAAATTGCAAAATTGGCATAAACTCATCAGTACTCTAGGCAGAAGCTTCTGTCTAGAAGATGTGAGCATACGAAGATGAATTTGCATTGTGTTATGCAGGGAAGCTATTGTGGAGTTGTAAGAAGCAGGGGGAGGTGAGGAGGAACAGCCTATTAGGTCATTGGGTCTGCACTCTCAGCCAAAGCAGCACTGTTAGCTTGGGTCTGTCCCTCACTGCTTTTTCCAGTCTGGTTTTTAAAATAACAGAGGCTTCCACTGCTGCTCAGGGGAAATGTTTCCCAGACTACCAGACCTCACCCGTAGGAAATGTCTCCTGATACTCACTTTAATTTTCCCTCATCGCCATGCTCCATGTTCTCTCAGCTTCTTTGGTTAGAAAAGACGTTAAATTTCCACCCATTCCACTGAACTGTTTGAAACATCTCTTTTGAAGGTAGATAAATATGCATGTAACAACCTATTAAAAAAAATAATCCTAGGTAAAGGAGAAGTGCAAGGAATTAAATCTGAGGAGCAGTGAACCAAGGTAGCTTGAATCTGACAAAGAGCCAGGAAATTCACATTTTAGGGCCAGTCACCTTGCTGGCTAACAGCCTCCTTTTCTCCACAAGTGCCAGCCTTACTTGGAGTGTTCAGCCTTTTGCCAGTTTGTCTGATGTAGTTTTTCTTCCCTTTACATCCAATCTTCAGGGTAGCATCCATATGGTAGGTAGACAGCTGATAACAGAGTGGATAGATTGCCGCTTGAAATGCTCTAGGGCTTTGTTTACTGCCAAATACAGTTGCTGACACTTAACGGATTGTTATTATTATTGTTACTGTTAATGTTATTCTTATTTGCAGAAGTTACTTCTTATCATGATGCCAACTGTATTTATTTTTTTAAAATATCATTTCACCAGTTTGAAAGGTCAGTGCAAATAAACCAAAGAGCAAGACAAGTCTAAAAATTTCTCATGAACCTTGTCAAATCCTCAGTTCATCTGACAGAGGGAGGGACAGCAGAAAACATAGACGCAAGTGAAGGATCATAAAGGACTGTGCCATTTGTCTCAATTTGGTTCAGGATGTGCTCCCTGCTACAGCCAGCCGCACAGCTGTCTATGCTTTGGTTTGGTTACTAGCTTTCATTCAACCCCTATTTCTACCTCAGATTCTGTCTATGTCTACCTGTTCTCTCCTCCTCAGAACATTTATAGTACTCAGATGACTTCAAAAAGGCCACTAGCAGTCTCTACACAACTATACATAAAGGACCATGAGACAAGGCTCAATTCACTGCTTATACATGAAAACTCACCTGCAGGACCTACCTCAAGTCTGGGGTTGAAGCAGCAGCTGGTCCTGCCAAAAAGAAACCTCAGGTGCCTCCTAAATTGAGGCAACTTAATATTGTGTCCCTGGCACATTTTTCTAGACTTTGTCTTGAGGCCTGAGGACAGCTTGCATTTATAGGCAGCTTACAAAACTGCCTCTGACTGACAACGTACCAGGTCTCAAGAGCAATCTAGGTATCCGGTCATTCCCTAGACTGGGGTCAATACAGTGCTGACCTAACCATTAATTAAGAAAGAGAATGCATTTGTTTTCATGCAGTGGCTGAAACTATGCCTTCTTTCATTTCTCATCTACATTTGTCATTGTTTCTACTTTCTGGACTTCATATCTAGTAGGACCCAAGGCTTTATTTGCCTCCAGACCTTTTTTTTGCCTCCAAGTTACTTTGTGCTTCAGTTGCAAAGCAGTTCCCAAACAGAAAATGACCCAAGATGGAGCTCTTGTCTTTTCACAAGAAAGCTTAGTAGACTGATGGAAATTAGGACTTTCGGGTAAGAAGGACTTTTTTATTCCATGGAAAGTTGCAATTTTCCCTCTAGTTTCTTAAAGGAAAAATGACCAAAAAAGGTACTTATTTCTTCAGTTGTCAGAGGGGCAGGAGATCAAAAGCTTCAATGAGGTCTGATGTAGGAGGAAAGATGCATTCAGAGGGATTGTTTTCAGATGGAGGGATGGATTGAGATGGATCTGTCCATCATTTATCAGCACTGTCCATCATTTATCAGCAGTCCTGGCGATCGGGGGAGGTCCCAGTTGACTGGCGGCTAGCAAATGTGACGCCCATCTACAAGAAGGGCTGGAGGGCAGACCCGGGAAACTACAGGCCTGTCAGTTTGACCTCAGTACCAGGGAAGCTCATGGAGCAGATCCTCCTGAGAGTCATCACGCAGCACTTGCAGGGCAAGCAGGCGATCAGGCCCAGTCAGCATGGGTTTATGAAAGGCAGGTCCTGTTTGATGAACCTGATCTCCTTCTATGACAAAGTGACGCGCTGGGTGGATGAGGGAAAGGTTGTGGATGTGGTCTACCTTGACTTCAGCAAGGCTTTTGACACTGTCTCCCACAGCATTCTCCTCAAGAAACTGGCTGCTCTTGGCTTGGACTGGCGCACACTTCATTGGGTTAGAAACTGGCTGGATAGCCGGGCCCAAAGAGTTGTGGTGAATGGAGCCAAGTCCAGTTGGAGGCCAGTCACTAGTGGCGTCCCCCAGGGCTCGGTGCTGGGGCCGGTCCTCTTTAATATCTTCATCGATGATCTGGACGAGGGCATCGAGTGCACCCTCAGTAAGTTCGCAGATGACACCAAGTTAGGTGCATGTGTCGATCTGCTTGAGGGTAGGAAAGCTCTGCAGGAGGATCTGGATAGGCTGCACCGATGGGCTGAGGTCAACTGCATGAAGTTCAACAAGGCCAAGTGCCGGGTCCTGCACCTGGGGCGCAATAACCCCAAGCAGAGCTACAGGCTGGAAGATGAGTGGTTGGAGAGCTGCCAGGCAGAGAAGGACCTGGGAGTGATGGTGGATAGTCGGCTGAATATGAGCCAGCAGTGTGCTCAGGTGGCCAAGAAGGCCAAAGGCATCCTGGCTTGTATCAGAAACAGTGTGACCAGCAGGGCTAGGGAGGTGATCGTCCCCCTGTACTCAGCTCTGGTGAGGCCGCACCTCGAGTACTGTGTTCAGTTTTGGGCCCCTCGCTACAAGAAGGACATGGAGGTGCTTGAGCGGGTGCAGAGAAGGGCGACAAAGCTGGTGAGGGGCCTGGAGAGCAAGTCCTACGAGGAGCGGCTGAGGGAGCTGGGCTTGTTCAGCCTGGAGAAGAGGAGGCTCAGGGGTGACGTTATCGCTCTCTACAGATACCTTAAAGGAGGCTGTAGTGAGGTGGGGGTTGGTCTGTTCTCCCACGTGCCTGGTGACAGGATGAGGGGGAATGGGCTAAAGTTGCACCAGGGGAGTTTTAGGTTAGATGTTAGGAAGAACTTCTTCACCGAAAGGGTTGTTAGGCATTGGAACAGGCTGCCCAGGGAAGTGGTGGAGTCACCATCCCTGGAAGTCTTCAAAAGACGTTTAGATGTAGAGCTTAGGGATATGGTTTAGTGGGGACTGTTAGCGTTAGGTCAGAGGTTGGACTCGATGATCTTGAGGTCTCTTCCAACCTAGAAATTCTGTGATTCTGTGGATTCAGAGACAAGGATGGCTTCCCTCAGGTCAAAGATGCTGTGCTGTCCAAATGCAGCAGGATTCTGACAGAGGAGTTTCTTGGTTCTTCCTCTGAGAATTACAGACTTTCCTGGCTCTCATATTAGGAAGTCTTTTTCCCAGTGTCCTATGGAAACAAGATCTATGCAGTCATTCTGTCTGTCTCCACCCATGAATCCCTCCAATTTCCAAGTAAGCTTTGAACCATTGGCTAAACACAGTGGTTGAGGAGTATAGGTCTTACAGAGGATTACAACCCTAGCATTTTCTTGAATAGGGAAGAGAAAGTTGCCCTGTTAAAGGAAGAGTGTGCATTGAGTGCATAGATTCTTTAATTAGATACTGGAGAACCACTGCCACAGAGAGACCTTATAAATACCCTGAATGTCAGGGGGTCTTACCTTCACAGACACTGAAGTTCAATATCAGCCAAAAGACCCAAGCTCTCAAGGCAGTGAGCTTCTGTGTTTTGATACATAAAATTATTTTTAATATGTCACAGTGGCCACTTAGGACTGGAGGTCAGCCTCTCAGCCAGAGGAGATACCTAGTACAGGCACAGCAAATGGTTAAGGAAAAAATATGCATGTTTAAGCTGCAGTTTGCACAGCTCACTTGTTCTTACACTGAATATAACACGCTGTATGTCATTTGATTGCAGGGAAAATTGGATGCTCTCTGGGTCTTGCTGCGGAAAGGTTACGACCGTGTATCTGTGATGCGCCCACAGCCAGGAGACAAGGTACCGTGCCTCAAGACATTTCTTGGGAAAAATAAAATCCAACTAAAAATTTTGTCTGCCTCTACAAGTGTTACTTAAGCGTTGTGATTATTTTTCCATGATGAGGCAGATAGTCATGACGGCTCAGAAACAAACATTCAGTCACATTTTATGAGCTTTGTAACTTGCAGTTCATGCAGTTTCAGACCAATACATTTTCAAGTGTAAAAACTGTCTTTGTGCAATGACAGAAACACCTGTCTCAGGGCCCAGTACAGACTTACTTTTAGATGTGTAATAAATTCTAATAAATAGTAAGGGATATTTCTGCATATTTTCATTCATTAATATCTTAAATTCTGGAGTAAAACTCTGAAAAGACATAAATCTATATATATTTCTACATAAATTTAAACTTCATGGGCACTTTTATAAAGCAATATCTGCAGAAGGATAATTGGACTGTTGCATGAGACGAATTAAATGTTCTCATATATTTCCAGTAAAAAATGGTCTCATGCAAATTTCTATATATTAATGCATGATTTTGGGTGGAAACAGAAGCCATTGAATAGAATGGACTACTGTCACTTGATGGGGATGATACTCTTTACAACAGCAAGGTACTATAGAGATACCTCTCATCTCCACAGTATTAATCTCCCCCTTTTCAGTGGAATGAAATGCCTGTGTGCTTCCGAAATCATTCCAGTGTGAAGACATCCCCAGCTATCTCTAGAGGTACCTGGCTGGGCAGTAATGTGGGCAGCACATGCACAGTGCTGTGGTCAGCTCCAAACACTCTGCAGACTTGCAGGGATGTTTGGCTGGGAAGGGAGAGCCTGAGCATCGCAAACTCTACACGTGCTCAGGGTGCACAGCAGGTCTGGAAATCCCTGTGGTAACCATAAGACATCCCCTAACTCCTCACAATTTAGATTGTCACTTGCCCAGGGCTGTGCCCAATGCAATTTTTACTGTTTCCAAGGTTCAAGATTCAGTATCTCCCTGAGCCCAAAATTTGATCACCCTCATGGTGAAATATGCCTAGTGCATTAATGTCACACCTGGTCATTTTACATACCTCTGACATAAATGGACAAAGGAGGTTGGGGTTGCTTCAGGAATATAGTTGGACCAAAGCAAAAGTAACTGGGTAGCATTGTGAAGGTTTCAGGCAATCCAGCTGGACATGAAATGACAAAATAATTTTTTGGTGGAGAATCATAGTCCTGTAACATTTGTCTCCCTGCAAGGTTTTCCATTGGATGCAAGACCAGTAAGCTTTTGTGAATAAAAAAATGTAACCACAGAAATCACAGAATGGCTGAGATTGGAAGGGACCTCTGAAAATGATCTAGTCCAATGCTCCTGCCTGTAGGATCACCTAGAGCACATTGCACAGGATGGCATCCAGGCAGGTTTTGAATGTCTCCAGAGAAGGAGACTCCACAGCCTCTCTGGCCAGCCTGTCCCAGTGCTCTGTCACCCTCTCGGTAAAGAAGTACCCCCTCATACTCAGCTGGAATGTCCTGTGCTTCAGTTTCTACCCATTGCCTCTTATCCTGTCACTGGGCACAACTGAAAAGAGACCGGCTCAATCCTCTTGACACTCTCCCCTCAGATATTTATATACATTAAAGAGGTCTCCCCTCAGCCTTCTCTTTTCCAGGCTAAACAGGCCACGTTTTCTCAGCCTGTCCTTCCTTGTATGACAGGTGCTCCAGTTCTCTCATCATCTTCATAGCTGTCCTCTGGACTCACTCCAGCAGCTCCATGTCCTTCTGGTACTGGGGAGCCCAGAACTGGACGCAATACTCCAGGTGTGGCCTCACCAGTGCTGAGTAGAGGGGGAGGATCACCTCCCTTGACCTGCTGGTAACTCTTCTGAATGCACCCCAAAATCCTATTGGCCTTCTTGGCCACAAGGGCACATTGCTGCCTCCCTCCCGGTCAGCCTACTGTCCACCAGGATTGCCAGGTCCCCCTCTGCAAAGCTGCTCTCCAGCAAGTCAGCCCCCAGACTGTGCTAGTGCATGGGGTTATTCCTCCCCAGCTGCAGGACCCTGCATTTGCCCTTTTCGATCTTCATGGGGCTCCTCTTGGCCCAACCCTTCAGCCTGTTGAGGTCCCTCTGAATGGCAGCACAACCCCCTGGGGTACCAGCCACTCCTCCCAGCTTTGTGTCATCAGCAAACTTGCTGAGGGTGCACTCCATTCCATCATCCAGGTCGCTGAAGTAATTAATATTTTCTTTCTTCAAGGGAAAATATGCTAAAGTATCTTCACTTAGTGTGAATCTGAGAGAAAAGTTTATAATACACACTTCTCTAATGCCTGGCAACTTTTGTGCAATGTTCCCACAGAAATCATAGTTTGAAGAATGCCACTTCTATGAATAAGTTTTCTTTTACTTGAAGAGTTAAAATTATCTTATGCCACTTCCATTTATACTAGGGAAAATCCAGAGCAGTTTAACTGAAGCTGATAAAGTTAGCAGCAAAATAGGACAGCAGGCACCCTCCCTTTTGGTGATGTCGCTCTTAGACATGCAGTTTTGTGTCCTGTCAGCATAAGTAGCAGCAGAATTAGCTAGTATATGTGTTACATGATCCAGACTCAAAGTAAATTAAGCTCTTTACGATTCTGCTATGCTGTAAAGGGTCTCTGATTTGGGTGCAAATGTAATTTAGTGTGAAGGAGAAAGTGGCTGAAAATGCACCCAGGCCTCTAGCTGCAAAAATATCTGTTTCTCTCAAATGACTCCTGGAAGACTTGTAAATGTTTGGGCACTTCCATGTGTAGATATAAGGAGCTTATCTGGCTTTCTGTGAGGTTAGACAGCCCTTTTCTCTCATGTAAACAAAACTATGTGCCTGAGTGTTGGTCTTCTTTGAATAAACATACATGAGCATCTTGATGATTTTAATCACTTTCAGACTTCAGTGAGCAGTTAGTGTTTATTCCCTTGCAGTAGTGACATAACAGCCAGGTGATGTCACCACCAGCGGAGCAGGAAAAAGCAATCTGAGAACCCACTAGAAAACAGTAAAATGGCAAAATGGCCGTGATACTCAGTAATTTACACAGCTGAAATGACAGAATTAGGTAGCATCAGCAATTATGTGGGCTTTTTTTTTTTAATTATTATTTTTACTTGTTTGTTCGTTTGTTTCCTTACTTTGGATCTAAAGCAGGGAGAAGAGTCTAGCTTTCAAGCACTGGGTTTGGCTTTGAGATCTCTGAATCATCTCTCATCTTGCCATAGATATTCTCTGTGATTTGGGTGCTGGTTTTGGCTCTCATACCTAACTTCTTGTTTTGTAGACGTAGAAGGTCATTTTAGCTTTACGATACCTAGAGACTTCTGTCCAAGAGACTGGGAAGTGATTGCTTTCAACTGAATAACCTCAAACTACGACTGTGCTTTGGAAGAAAAATTAGTCAAAAAGGAAAGCAAAAGGTTGAAAAAATAGCAAAAGATTGCAAAAATAGATGTTAAATTTGCACCACACAAAATGAGGAGGGTCTAACACCTATTTAATCCTAACCAATCTCACTCTATTCTTCTCAGGGCCACTGTTTTTCTAAGACAAATTTAAGTCTATGTCCAATGATACAAAGGCTCAATGATTCAGGCTACCTTATGGCTAGTGGCTACTGCCTGGCCAGCAAACATCAAATATTATCTCATAAAACATATTACTGTTTTGGTGTGGTTGGAAATGCAGTGGGAAGGTCAGTACATGAATTGATGGAGACAGCAGCATGGAATCATCTGCCAGTGTCACCTACAGCTGTCAGTGCCTTGAATGAAGGTAGCTTGGAGTTGTGTGAATGGTTTGCTTTCCTTGGGGGAAAAAAAAAAAAAAAAAAAAAGAAAAAAAAAAGGAAAAGGAGCAATCCCATAGAAAATCTTTTTACAAACCACTGCCTATCAGACAATCAGGAAAAGAAAGGATCTATTGCATTTCTCTGTAAAGATAGGAAATTTCTGCCCATGCAAGTACTAAGAGTGCCTCTGTATCACTTATAAACATAGCCTCTTCTCTGAAGTGGATGTTTAATAATCCCTTTGTCATTTTCTTCATCCAGCCTGTGACATGGTTCTTAGCATCTGTTTGGCTTGTAGCAACAACTGCAGCAACAGCGTTTCAATCCTTCACTGAATAAAGACAGGACCACTCCTGCGTTTTATGATGGGTGCATCTTCTGTGTACTGGGTCACTGAGCAGCATGTTTATCCACCTGGTCCCATGCTAGGCATACAGCCAAGCATAGGGTATGTCTGGCAGCTGACAGCCAGTGTGATGAAGATGCTTGTTGACACAATGATCTGAGATATGGCACCTCCTTGACTCAACATGCAGACCGAGTCCAAGTGGCTGTATCCAACAGGTTTGGATGTTCTTCATGCCAGAGATCCTGTAGGATGTTCACACACAGCCCTGCATGCTCACACACAGACACCTAGAGGCTACCTCAGCCATGTGTTTCTTGTGTAGTTTTCCAACAATGAATAGCCAGCAGGGCAGAGCTGTTAGAGTTGTTTTGGCAACGGTGAACTCAGCTGTAAATTCCTGTGGCCTCTCCAAGGGATTCCAAATAGCTCCCTTGGACCAGGCAGTGTGAACTGGTGGCACAGCAAGGATAGACTTGGTCCTCAGCAGATTGTGAAATCTTCAGCATGGGCAAATAGCTACAAGTCTGCAGGTTTTCATAGCTGTCCACTGGCAAATTTGGGTTTGAGCCTGTTTTACTGGGAAGTATAGGTAAAGAGTGCTCTACCCAGCTTGTCAGTAAAGGGGGCCCAATCACAGATGGTACTTGCAACTATAAGCTGGTCTTGTTATTTTAAAGTGGAGGCACAGCTGGTTTGAAACTTCAGCCCTGATAGACTGGAGCCGTGTGCAAGCCCAGCCTTGACAGCTGCAGAAAACAGAAAGCTTCAGGCAGATATATACAGGGCTTTGAGTTATTGCAGCACAAGGCAGGGCAGCTTCAACTTTCCAGCTTTTTCCTGACTCTGCCTAACTTCATTGCTATGCCATCCTTTTACAGAGTGTTGTCTCTGCAAACAAAAACTGGATTATGATTATTGCAAAAGCTCTGAAAAGGATGGAAAAGCTCTAATTTCCTGGCATCACAGGGGCTTTCAACCCCAAACTGCCTATGAAAAGCAGAAGTTTTGTGCCTTTAAGGGATGACTCTAAAACAAGGAGGAAGAGGGTATCATGGGATTCCCAAATGCAATTCTGCGCTTCACCACACTATCAGCTGAAGCATCCACCCTCAGCACAAAGCTGGATGTGTGCAGATTGAATCCATTTCCTTTGCTACCTCAGTGTAATTTCCTTCTGCAAGGACAGCTGCTCACAGAGAATGGTGTGAGCAATCTGCCATTCTGCGGAAGACCAGGCCACCCATCACTCCATCACAGGTTTTCTGCAGGGATGCTAGGCAAGGGAGGCTGGGCTGGGTGCTCTGTTTTGTCTGCCTGGCAATCACTCAAGGCAGTGTCAGACAGTTTTGGCCATACTGTGCTCACTAGCTCAGTTTTGGCCATACTATGCAGCCACACAGCATAGACTTCAGGCCACGTGCTAATTAAAAACTCCAGAGTGCTTAGCAGCAGGCTAGCATGCCCATGCTGCCAGATAGATGTGAACTACCAGCCACAGCAGTCTTTGCAGCATGGACATACCATAGAAATGAGAGAATCAGTGATTAGCAAAACAGCCTAGAGAAACCAGCAGACTCAAAAGGAGCTTAAAGTCCCACCACATAGTGCATTCTCAAGGTAGATAAATATTCTAACCTTTGCAGGGAAAACTAATGGCTAGAAGCCTTTTATCATATGATATTCCTAAGAGCTATGAGAAGGAGACATTTTGAAAGCAATTTTCACTTCCTTCCTTCTCTTACCTGCAGAAAAGAAGGAACCAGATTTCAGATCCTTGATGTTGTCATATGGGCACCTTAATTCACCCAATGGTCAACTTAAAAAAGTAAAGCTAGAAGATGAAAAGTTGTAACTGAAAGGAATCTCTGTTTGCTTTGGAGCCTGAAAAAGAATTGGACTCAATCCCAGGGTTACATCACTTTCATATATAAGCAAGCCCTTGCTATAATCAGTTACTTTATCCACTGCCAGCACATTAGCTGAGCTGTTCAAAAAGATCGCTTGCGTAGAATGGAACATGGCTCCAGCTTCAAACACTGTGTTGACTAATTGTTACTGTTTATCTGCTGTAGCCCACACAACTTCCTAGGTACCACAGAGAATGACCAATAAAGATGTCCCCTGCCCCAAAGTTCACACTAGTCTATAACAACACGTTGGTTCAAGGGTAGTGACTAATAAATTTGCAATGTATATACATTGTAGTGGATAACATGAGGATGAAAGCTTATATTTCAGTCCTCCTTCTCCTCCGTGTGACCTCATACAATCCCTTCTCACCACCTTTTCTCTGTTCATGCCCTGAACCCTTTAATCAAGGATGGGATACCTTATACTAGGACTGTTTCTTCACTGCAAAAGGTACAGTCATCAAAATAATTAGGTGCTGTACACAGTAAGAAAGCTGGGTTTGCCTAAAAATGGAGCTTAGGGGATTTTTACCAATTGTACCAGTTGCCAGAGTAAAAGATGAACTGTGGCAAAACTGTGCCTTGATCAAGGGATCCTTCTAATCTGGAAGACTTTAGGTCCAGTCCTTAACCTTGACCTACATACAAGCTTAAGAAAACACAGGTGGTGCCTGGGGTGCACTGCATTCAATGTATAGCTTTGTGTTAGATGTGCCAAGCTGGTGCAGGAAATGCCAACCCTAGGAGGGATGGATGTGCTGGATCTGAAGGCAGGACAGCTGAAGTACTGTGCTGCTCCTGAGCGCCTGTCTTCCACTGAGGTTGCTTTGCCTGGGCGATGCACCTTGCTTTTGGGGCTGCCCAGCTTCTCCTGCCACACCTTCCTGCCTGCAGATTGGTAGGATCACCATCTCTGGCATGGTGTTAGGGTTAAGTGTTCCTTGACAATGGAGAGCTGGGACTTCTTCAAGCAGGACTGCCAGAAAGATGCTTGCCCATAGCGTGTCTTACATGGCTATGACCACTACAGCTACATGAAATCTACAGCAATTATCAGTGACTGGTCCTGATCAACATGTTGTTATGTCTGGAACAATTGGCTACATGCCTATCTGCATTTGCAAGAACAAACCATGAAGCAAACTCTGGTCTGGTTTGCAGAAGGCTTATTACACTGAATCCATTCTTCCAAAGCAAAAGGAAGAGAAAGGCATGTTCAGGACCTGATTGAAGTGCTCCCAGAGAGCCTGAGATGCACAAAAAGGTTGTGAAATTCTTTTCTTGGAATCAAACCTGGAAATGGTCGAGGTTACCAATAGACACAGATGTTTCCAATAAGGCAAGGAAGTCAGAGTCACATGGGATTCCTGTGGTCTTCTCACATTTTCAAGAGACTAGGTTTGCATTCTTGTCAGCATTAATGAAGTTATTTTTACATTCTAAACATCAACAGATAAGGGTGATATAAAAATACATAATTTTAAAGAAAACTTTATCACTGTTATAGTAAAGGAGCGCTTATCTATGCAAAGTGCTCACTAAGTGTGGGATCCAAATAATGAGTGTGCCTTAAGTGTGTCGGTTGCATTTCCATGATAAACAACATTCTGTCAGGAATTTATGAGGAGATTATTAAAATGCATGTCAAGCTCAGATTTGGCCAGGAACTTCTCAGAGAGCAAATCATTTTTAAAATTTGTATTGTATAGTATTAATTGCAATTTCATTTTGTGTATTTGTAAACATAGGTAAAATATGGAAAAAAAATACAATGAAATCATGTGTAATTATGTGTAAAGATATATTCTGCCTAAACTAACACATATGCAGAGAGGAGCTTTTTCCAGAACTAGTATAGATTTGCATGTTTGCCAGTCAAATTGCATCTCTTGTTAGATCTCAGTGATATGGTTCTGGTATAAATTGTGGTTAGTTAAGACAAGAGGATGAGGCTAGAAAATCCATGAAAATGTCCCCGTTAAAGCAATCATAAGTGGTCTTTTTGACAATGAAAGGAAGAATGTGTGTGTGTGTGTTGTATGCATGTGCTGACCAAAAAAATAAATAAATAAATAAATAAATAAATAAATAATATAAGCAGAACAGCCAGTGTATGAAATACGACCAGTTTACAGCCAAATTGCATGAATCTTCCCTACAAAAAAGCACTGTTTTTCAACAAAAGCTTACAAAACTCTCTCTGCCCTGTGATCACCCTAATGTTTTTATATTACAGTGAAATGCCAAAACCTCAGATTAACTTGATTTCAGGCTTCACTGTGAATGTTTTGTGCAGCCTAAGGAATTCAGATGACCGCTCTGGATTATATCAGTCATTCATCCCAAATGACTGTTCCTTGTGAAGGACGCAATTCTGCCAAGAAAGGACTGTGCTGCTTGTTAAGTCCCACTGTGTTTTGTGAGAGTCATTTGAGCATGTGTCTGCTGCTGCTTGCCTGGAGCATACCTATTCACAGCTGTGCCACAAAGGAGAGCAGAGGGCTGCCAACCCTTTTCAGTATTGCTCCAAGAGTCTTAAGCCATCTTAAGATGGATAGCCCCTTTCATTTGTACCCTGCTATTATAATTATAGCTCAAAGATGTGCAGTTGAGCTGGAGGTCTCTGGGCAGTTCTCATAAAGCATCTGGGAGCTCTCAGGTTGGGGCACTGCTGGGAGCCTGGAGCTACTCTCTGCACTGACACACATGCTGATCTCAGCCAAGCTGCTTAATCACCTTCATAGAATCACAGAATCATTTAGGTTGGAAAAGGCCATTAAGATCAAGACCAAATTCTGATGCATAATGCTACAAGACCACCACTAAACTGTGTCCCTAAGTGCCACATCTACATCTATGTCTCTGAAATACCTCCAGAGATGGCAATTCCACCACATCCCTGGCAGCATATTCCAATATTTGACCACCCTCTCTGTGAAGAAATTCTTCTTGATAGCCAATCTAAACCTCCCCTGGTGTTACTTTAGGGCATTTCCTTACTTCACCTGAGAAAAGAGACCAACATACCTTGCTGCGATCTCCTTATAGGTAGTTGAGGGCACTGAGGTCTCCCCTCAGCTTCCTCTGCTCCAGACTAAACAGCCCCCATTCCCTCAGCTGCTCCTCATACCTCTTGTTTTCCAGTCCTCTCACTTTTTTTGTTGCTCTGCTCTGCACACGCTCAAGCAACTCAACATCCTTCTTGTAGTGAGGGGCCCAAAACTGAACGCAGTACACATCTCAGAGGCTTCTCCTGTCTTCTAGATGATGTTAATCCAATGCATTTTCCTTCCCTAAACACTTGTGAAAACAAAAGATGGAACTCAGTAATAAATTTAAAGTATTACCAAGTGTTGTGGCTGTGGGAAGGGATAGCTGTATTAGCAGATATGCGTGTGGGGTTGCACAGTCACCTGTGGATAGTTACAATGTCGTGCTATAGTACAGAGATCCAGGATTTCATAGAAGCATAGAACCATTAAGGTTGGAAAAGACCTCCCAGATCATCTGGTCTAACCATCACCCTACAACCAATGTCACCCACTAAACCATGTCCCTAAGCACCATGTCCAACCATTCCTTGAACACCCCCAGGGACAGTGACTCCACCACCTCCCTGGGCAACCCATTCCAATGCCTGACTGCTCTTTCTGGGAAGAAATGTCTCCTCATTTCCAACCTAAACCTCCCCTGGTGCAACTTGAGGCCATTCCCTCTAGTCCTATCACTAGTTATCTGCGAGAAGAGGCCAACCCTGAGCTCCCCACAGCTTCCTTTCAAGTAGTTGTTAGAGAGCAATAAGGTCTCTCCTGAGCTCTCCCTCTTCTCCAGACCAAACATCCCCAGTGCCCTCAGCCACTCCTCACAGGACTTGTGTTCCAGGCCCTTCACCAGCTTCATAGCCCTTCTGTGGACATGCTCCAGGGCCTTGATGTCCTTCTTGTAGTGAGGGGCCCAAAACTGAACCCAGCATGCAAGGTGTGGCCTCACCAGAGCAGAGTACAGGGGGACGATCACCTCCCTGGTCCTGCTGGCTGCACTATTCCTGATACAAGCCAGGATGCCATTGGCCTTCATGGCCACCTGGGCACACTGCTGGCTCATGTGCAGGTGAGCATCGACCGACACCCTCAGATCATTTTCCTCTGCATAGCTTCCAGCCACTCTGCCCCAAGCCTGTAGCGCTGCTTGGGGTTGTTGTGGCCAAAGTGCAGGACCTGGCACTTAGCCATGTTGAACCTCATCCCATTGGCCTCATCCCATCGACCCATCCTGTCCAGGTCCCTCTTCAGGGTCTTCCTACCCTCTGGCAGAGCGAAACTTCCCCCCTTTGGAGGGTCAAGTTTACACATTTTAGATCTGTATGGTGCTCAGATAGTATGACAGTCTTTTTTGCATAGTGTGCCAGGACCAGTTTTTATTGTGCACACTCAGGTGTCACAAGAAACTAGTGGGAATCAGGAGTTAGCTTTGCCAAGTCTATCCACACATTCTCTTTGGTACCTATGCCATGAGTTTATCTGTTTCAGCAAACCATGAGTTCATGGGTGAGCGCTCCTGAGCACTCCTTGCTGTCTGAAAAATGCAGAGGAAGAAAAAAAGCAGCCTGAATAATTACCTCCTTACAGTAAAATTTTGTTCTTCTCACCATTTGTAAGCTTTAGAAAAAAATGAAAACATTTTAATCTGCTTCATATAATTGGGTGTTCCACAGAGATTAGCACTGGCTGCTCTGCTACTTGAGGAATGTAAGTCTCTTCTTATCTCTGGCAAATTCAGACTCTTAGAAAATGAAGCC
Organism: Aythya marila; assembly: GCF_965140915.1. NCBI lineage: Eukaryota > Metazoa > Chordata > Aves > Anseriformes > Anatidae > Aythya > Aythya marila. The sequence continues at coordinate 5,332,644 of NC_139067.1, read as the reverse complement.
ACCTTTCCATGACTGTTCCTGGCTTCTGGAGAAAGCTGTGCACTTTTAAAGACCTCTCTTGGAAATAACTAATCGTTTCTCACCCTACAAAGTGCTGAAATGGAAGGAAATGAAATCTAAACTACAAAGAGAGGGACAATGCTTCCACATAACCTGGGAGCTTGCTCCTTGACATTATAGGGGTATGTGAATATGTTTGCCAGAGGACAGCTGACTGGGTGCAGGCATACAGGTGGTGGCGTGGGTTTCTCCCTCTAGCTCGGGACCACTTCTCAATATGAAGGTCGGTGCCTGAGTGCTTCAGGTTCTCATCCACTCCCACCCTTCCTACCCCTAAACTCACAACTGCATTTTGCTTCTCTGAGAAACTGCGTATGAAATAGGGTTGGTCGGGCTTTTAGTGCAGCACTGAAGCTGTCATACTTGACGAGCTTTGTTTTAAAGTGTGATTTGAATTGAGGCAAGGAATTACCCCAATTCAGTGCTGACTTGAGCTTTCTAGAACAGTGAGGGACTGGGCAGGCTCTCTATGTAGAGAATATTCCTCTGCAGGGCTCATAGAAAGGGCAGCCTTCCCATTTAATGAGATGAGAAACAAAATGGGTTCCTAGTTTGTTTTGAAAAGCAGAAGGCAAAACAAGCCAATGGAACAGCATAGTTCAAACTTTCCTCTGCATGGAATGAGTAGTTCTGCAGCTGTGGGGTGAATGAATTAACTGTTGGAATAAAACCCTTACTGAAACAGCAGAATTATGACAATGCTGTGCTGTGGGGTAATTGGGGGACCTGGATGCCAGATGTAGAAAAGTGTCTAGGCTTGTATATTCTCAGAGAAAACATTGCACGTATGTTCAGTAGGTGTTTAGGCTCCAAGAGCGAAAGTGAAATTCCGATAAGAGGAAGGGGAGTATTCTGATACAGAGAGAATCACCTTGAGTCAGATGTCCAGAAGCCCCCTCTGCCATGTGTGTTTCTTCACTGACTGAATGTCATGTTTCCCCCATGCAGCTGCCAACAGAGTGCTGGACTTATCCTCCTTATCCTTAAGGGAATGTAAGGTCATTCGTATCTGTGGGATTGCAATAAATTCCTAAAAATGAGCAGCTGAAAAATCTGGACTGTGTCTGGGACCATCTTTATTGAGAACTTGTGAGGGAAACCCTAGGTCTTACTTCAGCCATCCAAGGACCCTCAGGGACTTGCTTGGCATGCAAAGCTACCCAGAAACAAAAGCACCAACAGCAGATGCTTTCCCTGTAATCCAAGGCACAGAAAGAGATGACTTAAACTGCAGCTTAATTCAATCCTTGCTTTTGCTTGCTCAGGTTTTCATCTTGGATGTGAGAGCATGTGGTACTTGCAGGACCCTAGGCAAATGTGGCTGCACAAAGAACAAAAAGAGCATTCAGCGTCAGGTTAACAAGATGGGGTGGCCACTGAGGAGGTGTTTTAGGTTAGGTGTTAGGAAGAACTTCTTTACTGAGAGGGTTGTGAGGCATTGGAATGGGCTGGCCAGGGAAGTGGTGGAGTCACCATCCCTGGAGGTCTTTAAAAGACATTTAGATGTTGACCTTAGTGATAAGGTTTAGTGGAGGACTTGTTAGTGTTAGGTCAGAGGTTGGACTTGATGATCTTGAGGTCTCTTCCAACCTAGACAATTCTGTGATTCTGTGAAGATGAAGGCACAATAGGTGTAGGCACCATCATGTTGGCGGAGTGGCTCACATCGTATCAGTGAGTCACACGACAGACAGGGTGAAGCACAGCACTGCTGGTCAGCCATTGCTGACACACATGTGCAACTCATGGTTGCTGCAGGCCCTGCTTCTGGCCTATTTTTTAAATATAGCTACAAATTCCAAACACATAAGTGGTATTTTGGAGGAGCCATAAAATGAGATCAGGTGGACCATGGGGAACACAAAGGCACTTTATTTGTGTTAGCACCAAAGGCTGGTCATCAGCCATTATGCACTTGCAATAAACTTGGCCGTTAGCAGGTTCATGAGGAACTGTAAAGCCTATTAAGTGTATCTGGCGCATAGGGATACTGTTTTTAACTCAAGTCTGCATTATTAGAGTGATATCAAAAAACAGAGAAAGAATGTAGCGGTTAGCAGGGGACTTTGCTTGGAGTTCACAAATCCAAAGAAAACACCCTAAAAGCCGTAATTATTTGTTCATAAGTGGATACTTGCAAGCAAATTCTGCCACACAAACCTCCAGCAAGTCACAATGAAAGTCAAGAAGTCTGTTTCATTACAGAGTAGCCAAGACGATCAGTACTATGTGTTAATAATCAGCTTTGGCCATCACAAAGCACAGGAGCAAGACTTATCATCCTAGGAAGTCCCCTGGATGCTCCTTTATTTTGAATTAGGAGTCTATTTTAGAGCTTATAAGATTTAAGGTAGTTGTCTGATTTCACGCCATGCTGTTTCATGGTGTCATGAGTAGAAACCCTCTGAAACTAAGAACAGAAAGCAGGAGATATAACTGCTTTCCCATGCTTTAAAAGCAAGACCTCTGGGTGACTTTACACACCTCTTGCTGTGTTGCCACTTGATGATTCTTCTTTCTGCAGACTCAAAAATGTATGGGTGCAGATAAGGAACTGTTGTTTAACCCATCATTAAATCTATGCTAACAGGTTTCTGTTGACAGGCTGCAGGGCTTGAGAACAAAATTATAACCTTTCTGCACATATTATTGCAGTGTGGTTTTCTGCTAATAGCCATGGAAAAGTTAACCTAAACATCAGCTCTTTTTCCTGGAACTAACAGCTTTGAAGCCAAAAGCCCAGTGATTTGATCATCAGCTTGCAGGACTACTGCACAGCAGACTGCTTGTTACTGTAAAAACAAAGTCCAGAGCTGACTCTCGAGCTGCTGAACCCCTGTTTATGAATTAAACAGTAGCCAGCTCATAAAGGGAAGTGTCCCAGTCATATCTCATTGCAGAATTACAATTATATGCCTTTTACCTCAACAGGCACAGATTTGCCTAGGAAGCCCAGGAAAATCCATCAAACAGGGATTGCAGGGATGGCAAATTGTTTCTCACTAAATACTGGTAGGACAGTATTCAATAGACAGTAGTTCCTGTTTTCTTGAGCCATTAGTGCTACCCTGCACAGGCAATTCTCGAGTCACACAGCACACAAAGTGCCACTGAGTTGTGCTCTTCTGTGCACATAGTGGAAGATCCTGTCCTCAAACATGTCCTGTCTTCTCTGCCCAAAGACAAATTGCATTCAGACAGGTCTTCCTCAGATCACTGCTTTATAGAAGAATAGATGCTGCAGGCTCTTCTTTCCTCTCCAGAGGGATGTTTATCACTGCCCTTGATTAGTTGTTCCAGTTATCACTGCCAAAGTAATGTTTCATTTTTCATTTGATTTTTAATCCTTTCCTCATACCCAGTAGACTTTGTTATTCAACCTTCAGATGAAAAATTACAGTTCTGTGTGAGACAGAGTATTTGATGTGTCACTCAGCATTTCTCCAAGACTAGCTACCTCTTTTCCAGAAAGACAATGGGAAGAATGACCAGATCTTCCTGGAAATGACACCCATCCCACAGTGTAAATAAGCCAAAACTAGCTCCTGCAAAAGTAATCAGACCTGATTGCTGACATACAAATGCCCACTTGTTGCTGAAAGAGCCATGCTCCCAAACCCTGGCAGAAGACAAAGAATGAGGTTATTACGCTCATTCCCATGCTTGACTTTGGCAAAATAGAAGCCTTTATCATCTTGTTTCACTTTTCGTAGGAGTTTGAATGTTTTCTTTTCAGTAGGTTCCCCAGCTCATTCAGTCCTGTGTGATGTAGTTGCAGATATCAAGTGGCAGAGACTGTCAGAGCAATGGGTATTATCTGGGTTGTGGTAGGTCTGAAGAGCCTGTCACAGACCAGAAGATACAAGTAAGTTTCTGAGTAAGATTTCAACTGGAGGTTGAATTGGAAGAACCACTCTTTGCACTGTGGGGCCTATATGTGAAGCACTATATGTGAAGGTATAGGTGAGTGTTAATCATAAGCCAACATGACTGAGCTTACACAGCTCTTACTTATTCCAAATTCTGTGAAAGATCTGCAAAAACTGCAATACTTCATGAAGTTTAAAGTATTTTCTTCTATTCTTCAATATATTTTGCTTTTGGAGTGCTTGAACAGAACAGGATCATATCAGTATAAATACAGACCATTGCCTTAACATCTGAATAGAGCAACCATAACAAAGGCATCAGAGGAAGATACTTTTTCTGTAACCCCTCAATTTAGACAGGATGCTTATCTGAATTGTAGGAAGCTGCCTCTGATACAACTGGAGTTCAGTTCCCCGGTGTGAGATCACTGATCACTAGCTTTGGTGATGTGTTTATCATTCTCCTATGGGGTTTATCATTCTCCTACGGGGCTTCCTTATTGGTTTCAGAGGGAAATGCCATTTTGTACCACTCCTTTAACGGGAGTTAGAAAGTTACATCTAGCATGGCTTGTAGTACTGAGACCTGACAGAATGCTCTTGATCTTACTCCAAACTTTATCATTCTGCAGTACTTTTCACAAGGTGTTTTAAGTTACACCATAATAATCCCTAGTTTTCAGCACTGACTCTATGATAAGAGTCCAGGTTATTAGAATCCTGTTGGAATAATGATCCAAAGTTCCTTCTAATCAATGAAAGTCTCCCTCCTACTTCTATGAGAAAATAGATCAAGACTCCAATTTATCATTTAATGAGTGGACAAGGTGGCTGGAATGCCTTGGGAATGGTAGGTTTTATGAGCAACACTGAGTTCAAGGCTGTGTAATGAGAGACATATGGGAATGGTTTTGTTGCGGTGATGTTTTATCACAAAACGAGACAGTTTTAATAGTTGTTTGGTGACTAGCAGATACAGAGGTAGCTGTGTAATTAGTGTGCTTGCTACAGAAGGCAGTGTTTCCTGGCATTACCAAGTGGATTTGACACAGACTGATCTCACTGAGAGCAGCTGGTAACAAAGCCCAGAAGCTAGTTAACAGCTTCCTAAAACTGTCTCCAGACACCCTTGTGTGATTTAAAAGAGCTGCCAGCTCAGGCCACAAAAGCAGGGATATTTCAAGCTCTCGGGATCCTGTTATGTAGCAGAAGCCCTCTGGGATTTTGGGGTTATCTTGATGGTGGGGAGGTTCAGAGTAGCAAACCCCCTTGAGCCCAAGAGATCCCTGACCAGTGTTTTTCCCAAATGATAAGAAAGTGGTGGGAATCCTCACCCTGGTCTTTTCCCAGCATCACCCTTGTCCTGGCACAAAGGAGCACATTTTCAGAGAGAGGTTTTGTAAAGTGTCTGCGCAAAGGTCTCTTTCACAAGAGGGATCAGCACCATACCAGTTAGAGGTGAGTTTTCTCTCCACCGGAGAGGCTGCCTGGGCTGTGTGGCTCCCACAGTCTGTGAGCTGCCATCACGACCCTGCTCCCCACAGGGTCGGAGCTGCTGTCAGCTGCACCGGGACCCCCCACTCTGCAGTTCTGCTCCTCTCCCTGCTCATCAGCCTTGCAGGTGTTCCTGGAAGGTTCAGGCCTGGGCTGAGTTCAAGTAAAGCACTATCAGTCCTTGGTGGGGAGGGTTTGACCTAGAGAATTCAGCACTAGTTTCTCCCACCTGTGTATATGCTTTGCTTTTAAAGTAGCTACTTTTTAGTAAATTATCTCTTCCAGAGATTAGTGGTAATTCTTCGTGTATTTAATGTTTTCTTGTTGCTCGTTTGGCTGTTATCTCCTGTACGTTTTGTGTGTGCTTGATTCAGAATCAGGTATCAAATCACAGGTTAATTTTCAAAGCTCCCCCCCCACCTTCATTTCCCTTTTTCTCTTTCTTTCTCCTTTCTCCTCACTGCTTTTTATTTTTGTTTTTACTTTCATTTTTCTCTCTCCTCTTCCACATAACAACAGGATAAACTAGGTTATTGTTTATGGAAAGTTTGAATTACAAATGACCCAACAAAACAACATTAAGTATCATATCTTTTCCAACATCTCTTTGCAAATGCCGGAGCTCAGAAGCCAGTCCCAGTGTTTTATGATTTTAAAATATTGATAGTTTTCCAGGTATTCATTCCAGCTTGATAGGAAACCAAGAGAAATAGAACCATTTTTCAACTTCAGAAAAATGTGGTCAGACTTCCCTGTTAAAGAGATACCTCCTCAGTGCTGTGGAGGGCATGCCGCTTCTCTGGGACTGACTTCCCTTTCCTTCCTCAGCAGGGCTGAAGTGAAACCAGAGAAAAGCTCCCTCACCTGGGTTCTTCTGTGATGCGGACCCAGGAGCTAGCTGCCTAGCATAAAAAATAGTCTCATCCCAGGAGGAAGTCACGTTCCCCCCAGCTGGGTTCAGTGTGCCACATCCCAACCCAGGGGCCACACAGGTAGTGCTCTGGGCAGGCAGTGATGCGTGATGTGACAGCCCCTCATCTGGCTGGTCTGGTGTCCCAGATGAGCAGGAGGTGGTGGGAAGTGGCTTGGGCAAGGCTGTGGAATTCCTAGGAAATGCCACAGTCTGGCTGAAGCATCCACTGCTCTTTGCACCTCTGCTTGCTAGATCAGCCTCTGAGACACAAATGCTCAGCTCACTCTCCTGATCACGCAGCAGCTGCTACCCTGCGCTGTGGCCTTGATAGCACAATGCACCCTCACCCCACCTTCTCTTCCAACCCCAGCAGTGCTCCCCAGTCAACCAGATGTGAAGAACAAAGGGAAAAGCTTGGATCGAGCATGCAGCCCTACAGCACTCCATGTGCAAAGCGCTGGCAGGGACAGGCCCATGGTCAGTGCAGATGAGCCTCCTGCAGCCAAGTGTTTTGCTGTCCTGGAGGCAGTGCTGCCTGCCTACATCCCTAAGACAATTAGCTGTTGAAGGTTGTTGAAGGTTGTTGAAGGTTGTTGAAGGTGAAACAGCAAGGCCACTCCATGCAGAATTCATTATGCATATGCCTCTGAGCAGTACTCTTTAGAGCAACAACATAAAATGCTGGAGTGAATAGCCCTCATAGATTTTGCTGATTCCACTAAATTTCAGATGTAATAATGTTTCCATATTGCTCCAATTGTCTTCTGAGGCACAGCTGTGACTCTCCCCTCTGAAGTGTTGCGGCTGCAGAAAGGGAAGTGAAACCCAGCCAAGGCGTTCAGCACAGCAACCCTTTAATATACAGCCTATTCCCTTTGTTCTTCAGTTCTGTATCTCTAGCTACTGTCTCCCTGCTAGAAAGGCTCATAGAATTGTCTCCTCTTATTCTCAAAATTGTGGTACAATCTGATTCAGGAGCTTTTTCTTCTGGAAGGAGAGGTGACTTCTATTTAAGGATCCAAAGTAGCATTTAGTGGAAATGGGTTGACTTCCTGCCTCCTGGATGTTCTGCCACCATCTTCCACACCCACTCCATCTAAATCTGGACACTTAGATGAGATGATAAAGCTTGGGCTCCTAACTAGTGACTGTTGAACCTCTCCTAAAATATAGTCATGTGAAGGTCCTTGTGTTTCCACTGGCTGTAGAGAGATCCTGCACCCCTCTTACCTGTAGTACCTCAGATACCCACTCAGGCATTGCATCCAGACCTCCAAGGTTAAACAAGACATTTGGGCCCAGACTTTTTGAGTGTCTATTACTGTTCACTTCAACCTTTGTTATCTGGGGGATGAGTTGGACTGTGCTGGCAATGGAGAGCCCTGTAAAGACTTGAATGGATGTGTGATTAAACAGCCAACTTGATCTTCATCCAGATATTTTTCCAGATAAAACAGCACTGAATCATGGAGGTTAATGATGCTGATGTTTGTTTTTTGTATTGCAATTGCATGGTACAAAGCCCAGCCGTTAATCAGGGACCCCTTCTGATAATCGCAGGTGGGAAAACATCTCTCTTGCCATGCAGTTCAGAGAAAGCTAGGTCTTCTGGAGCTCTAGGATTACTTGTCTGTGGTTACACTGGCTAGCACAGCCTCTGCACTTTTGTGTCTGTTATCAGATCACTAGATGCAAGATGAAATCATCGTTTAACATCCAGATTTTTGGTTTAAGTAGATCTCTTCTCCCTGGGTCTTCTATGCATTGGTACTCAGGGCACTAGTAAAATATTTTGTCTCTCCTGTGCAATGGCATAGTAGTTTGTTTCCTGGATATATCCTTGTCATTCAATATGACAATTCTCCTTCTGTAAGAGATGTTGGCTCTTCCATCTCCTCTGTGGCCATGTGCCAAAGTCCACTCTGGACTCAAAACTGCTATCTGGCATTCTTATGTCCCTCTGCATGGGTGAGAGAAATGTCCAACAATGATACACAAGAACTCCCTTTGTCTGTCAGTTCACATGAAAGGAGGAGAAAGCCTGAACTGTATATCTGTCCTCCAAACGTTGGATGCCCTGCAGAATTACCTCTTGCACAGTAGTAGGAGGTGTTGTTGAACAGGTCACTGTGAATTCACTGCAGAGTAGCTGACCCAGACAGAAAAGAAAATAGGAGAAGATAGGGAACTGTGGGCTCAAGCTGAGACAAAGCCCCACTCTTCATCCTTTTTCAAGGGGTAGAAGAATTGAACTTCTAAGTCAGACCAGCATTACTGTACATGGCAATGAGGAAGAGGTGTCTGATGAGTACAGCTCCATGCTGTGCATGCTCAGGTCGAGTCTGGCTCTCATGTCTGCACTCCCTGTGCTGTCTTTTCTCTGGTCTGCCCCTGCCTCCAGTCCAACTCCTAGTTCAAACTAAACAGCATGTCCAGCAATCCTGTTTTAAAGCATCACTAGTGAGGACAGTGGAGGCTTTATGACACTTGAAAAAAGAGCTCTTCAATTTCTAACCAAGCCTAGTACTGGGGAAAAGAGATTGTTAGTCATGAGTAAAAGCAGTAGTTCGTTCAATAGGTGGTAGCTGACTACAAAAACTAGTGTAAAATGTAGTACAGCTGTACATTGGTATGAGTTGCTAGCAGCATTCTTATGATAACACCCTTGCAGATTTACTCAAACCAATCCTTATCAATAAGAGGTGAAGTCTTTGCCAGTGAAGTCAAACCCTGTAAGGATGTAATATCATTTTGGACATTGCCTTGGGCATTGCCATGAGTGTTAGATGGTTTTCAGTCCTTAAGTCCTGCCCCAGTCCCAAACCCACATATTTTTGAACTTCTTGAATGCACTTTGGGTGGTGCTCAGTTCCATTTGGATCAGCAGCACCATAACCTCACCCCTGGAGCATCCAGACAGAGTATCTCTCCACACAAAAACAATTGCAACTTTTTGTTCTCTGGCTGGAATTCCTGGACTGCTGCTTTTTGTTCGGGTTTATTCCATTTTCAACATAAATAAAGAAAACAAAACTAGTGCAAATAATAGTCTGAAACTGCTAAAGCTCCATTGCAGGAGACATGGAACTAGAACAATGAAAACATTCTCACGTTTTGTTTTTCTCTGAGCAGAAGTGGCTAATCTTGGGTTCAGACCTTCACTCACTCAGCAGGCCTGCCCTGCAGTATTTACTTAAAATCACAGCTAAGTGCATTAAAGCAACATTAAAGCAGAGACACCAGCCTACAGAGAGCAAATAGAACCAAGGACACTCTAAGCTGATGCAGCAGCATGCTAATTTCAGGCTTCCCTCAGCATGATCATCCCATCAGCATATTCCTGGCCCTTCTGTATGTCTTTGCTATGCCCCAGAGTCCCATTCCTCAAAGAGAGCCCAAGCTGAAGCCAAAGGTTCTTTCTGCTGAGAGATGGCCAGGGCTGAAACACACAGGGAGCTGCCACCGTGCTCGGAGCAGCCCCAAGGTGATGTTTGCAGGGTTCAAGGCGCTGTGAAATCTTTGTTTTCCTTAAATGACCTTTGCTTGCACAAGACAGCCTGCACTCAGCTGTGGGCTGCTCTGCTTCAGTGTGGAATCCACTTTCCTCTGCTGAATGGCTACAGCTCAGACAGATGTTTTTTCATATCCACAATGCATGATGATATAATTGGCAGAGCACATAGAGAGAAGCCGTCTGTATCTCTTTATGTGTCAGCCCCTTCCATGCCAGCTCCACTCATCCCTGTCAAATCCTTCTCCATCACTTTTCTGGCTTTCTAACAGCATCTCCCTTACTTCAGTTTGGGTCCCTTTTTAGCAAAGCATTTGTCCATGGGCTGTGTACAGCAGGGAGATGATACAGCTCCGTGTAGAGATTTCAGAGGAGTGATGCTGCCTCAGAAGATCTGCTCCATCCTGTATGGGCTCAATACTTCATTTGGCATTTTGTCACCAGTAAAGACACTTATTTTGGGAGAAGAATGAGGAAAACTGAAAATAAGTTCATTCTCATGAATGTAAAAACAAAGGACAGGCTCAGAAATCCTCTAGTGCCTTTTAGGATGATTTCATATCTAAAAGAATGAACCCATAATACAATAGTGCTGATTCTGACATTTGAGTATTTACAGTAGGATCTTTTGCAGGTGGGACTTGGGGGAAAAAAAGACCAAAAAGAAAGACCAAAAATAAAGAAAATCTCAGAGGGCAAAGGTTTTGTTTAAAAATGTACAACACACTGTAGCTTAGCACCATTCCCACAGAGAGCAAGAAAAGCAGATGACTGGCTTCACACAAGCACTAGAATAGAAAGACATCCTAATGAAAAATAGATGTATTTCAGGAAAAAATCTGAGCAAGTAACCTAGTTAAACAAATCTTCCTTTTTGCCCAGTAGGCAAGTGATTAGAAATAGAACACAAAAGCTGGGTATTTGAAAGAGAAAGAGGTTCCAAAGGTGGAGAAGCCAGGTTTCATGATGTTGGAAGTTTGAGACTGAGGCCTGGGACTTCTGTAGCAGCGGGGACCACAGGTTGTACACTGACTCAGATGCCAGTTCTAAGGACTGGGGGCAGTTCTTGCAGCTCCAGTATGACTCAAAGTACTTGATGCTCCATATAAAGACCTAGAGTCAGGATGCAGCAAGAGAGGCTTACATCCTTCTTCACTACAAGAGCTGTTGTTAGGATTTAACTTTGACCTCTTGGTTGCTCCATACAGGATTTGCTCTTAAAATGTCCATCTCTGAGATAAAGAGGGAATGAAGCAATGTGCCCAGGAATATATTCATGGACATCAGCCTTGCACCCGAGAAGTGGGGGCTCTGGCTGGGATGCCATTGCCTCAGTCGGTAACTGACTTTCTGCTTTGTTCTTTTTTCTTCCAGGGCCGTTGCATCAATTTCACAAGAGTGAAGAACACAGAGACCCCCCCCAAATACCCACTCAACAATGCATACCCGCTGTCATCTCCACCCCCAGCCCCCATCTACAACCCTCCACCCCCAGCCCCAATCTATACCCCCCCTCCACCCAGCTCGCCCACACCCCATGCTCCTTCCCCATCCTCCACGCTCCCACCTCTCCCCCCACCGCCCCAAGCCCCACCACCCAACCGGGCCCCCCCTCCATCTCGACCCCCGCCTCGCCCAGCAGTTTAGGGGGTCGGCTGTGCTCCTGCCTCTTCCAGAAGCATTTGAGAGGCTTATTTCAGCAGTACTGTATCACATCCATCAGTTGGGGGGGGCTGGGGGAGGGCAGAGAACGTCACACCATTTTTGGAATGGGTGACAACAGAATGAACAACTTTGTAGTTTTCTTTCTCCTTAGTTTTCTTTTATTTTTAAAATCCCTTGTGCATCAGTGCCACCAAACTACCAAAGCAAGAACAGCCAAGAGACTGCAAGAACAAGGCAAATAAGATCCATTTCAGCAAGGCTCTTCCCCCTCTTTGTCCGTGAAAGACTCTTCTGGGTGCAGATCCCAGCCAGCTACCTGAAGACAAGTGCACAAACTGCATGGTGCAAGGCTCAAGGGATGGCAGAAAGCCGATCACATCTCACATGCCAGCTGCCAAGCAAATAATGACAACAGCAGGTCTGCAAGTATAGAAACACTGGTGAATCTGAAAAGAACTGATGTCAGGCAGCTGTTCCCATGGACCACGAGTTGGAGAAGGGACAGTATTGTCATCTTGGAGGGTCGAGAAAGGAGAAGGGGTAGGGTGTTTGGATTTGTGTATGTTGGTATGTGGAAGTGCAGGTAGGTGAAAATGGAGTGCTACTAGGAAAATTAATTACACTGAAAAATGTACATATCAGTATGCCACGAGGCTTTGATCCCATCCCCTGAGGACAAGGAGTAAGTCACAGCAGGTCAGCCTTCAGTGCTCCCAATGGGACAGAGGAGTTCATAAAAATTGAGCAAAGGAATCTGGGAAAGGTATGGTTGACAGAAGAGTCTTTGCATTCAGTTTAGACTAATTATGTCCATCTAATTATGCCCATCTAATAGGTCTGCAGTTCAGCAGTGTTATTTAATGCTGTTTTCCATTTTAAAAGGAAAGTTTCTGAATATAAACCAGTGGTTAGGTGTATCATTTTATTTAAACCCAGTCTGCTTGGGCTCCTTGTTATTGTCAGTTTGAAATGGTTACCACTGATGCGTTTCTGTTTTTTGTTTTTGTTTTTGTTTTTTCCTGTAAATTACATTATTTCACCCTAAAAATATTTCTACATGGATTTTTATTTTCTGTTTTCTCTTCCTGAATAAGTAGCAGATGCCTTCCAAACTCATAGTGAAGAAGAGCCAGTTGCTTACTTCTCTTGTCAACTCTCAACCATATCACTTCACTTAGCAGTTTTTGACTAAGGCAAAAATCACACACCAGACACACAAGAAGGCAATCAGTCTTCCAAGAAATGCACTGGCTGCATTTCTCCATGCTTTTCTCCTCACCTTTGTGAGACCCCCACCATGTTCCATAATATTGCATATGCACATATAACAAACTTCCTAAGCACCTGTCTTTGAAACACAGTGCTAGCAATAGGCGAGATCACTGCACTTCAGTCAGACCTCTGGCTCCCTAATTTACTGTCAGGTTCAGTTCTCACAGAAGGACTCTCTCTCTGGAAATTGCAAAGTCATAAAAGGTAAATTGCCTTTGTAGCTGCAGCTCTATGAATTTCTAAGGGTTCTCATACTTGTACCATTTTTTACCAGATAAAGAAATGCTTTGCCAAGTACCTACTTCAGTGCTGTAGGAAATATTAATTCTAGCTTTTCTAGGAAAAAAAAAGGGGGGGGGGGAGGGAGGGAGGGGTAGGGGGAAGAAAAAAAAAAAGCTCGAGGAAGAAAAGAAACAGTTGAAAGACTCAGTGGAGACCTGTCTTGGGATGCTCTTGGTCAGAATGTATGTGAATGAAACCTTACCATGAGACCCAGGGCCTGTCTAACTGTCATTCACTAGCCTTACCCTTGTTAGGTCAGTATGCCATCTTTTCAATGAGATAAACACAAAGATGAGAATTCACAATGGAGCTGAAGACTCATTTTACAGCCAAGGCTGGATATTCTGCAAAAAGGCTGATTAATTCCCCCACAACACTGTTTTGTCTGCAGGCGGCACAGAGCAGTCCCTGATTTGTAAAATAAACAACAGTTTCGCTACTCACTATTTCTAATTAAATCAGCCACAAAATGGTTTGTTCGACAAGACGACTTTGTGATTGTCAGGTGGGAGTGGGAAGCTTTTAACGCCCTGACACAAATTTAGTTGAACTCCCTCTTGTGATGGATGGGATCTAGTTAAATAGCTGTTTGATTTGGTGTGATGTTGAAAGGTGTAAAACTTGGGTATAGTGTAAATCGATTAATATTTCTCTTAACAGATCCACAGTATTTCAAAAAAGTTTGGAAAACACATTGATTTTCAACAATATGGTGTTGAGAATTCGTTTTTCATGTCATTTAAGCAATAAATATAAACCCATAAATCTAAACCTACTGCTGGGGAAAAAATAAATAAAAGTAATGTATATTCCATGACTAAAACTAACTTCTTGCAGATGGATATAGAAATCTTCATTCTCCCCAAATTAAAGGAAAAAAAAACAACCCTAGAGTATTAAAGAAGCAAAATAAACCCTATGTCAGGCTAGAAAGGCATTTTAAAATATCCCTATGTAATCATCCAGTTTACAAATAAAAAATAAACTCCAAAATTTTGTTGTATATATTGTTACTGCATGCTTACCATATGTTAGATGGAAGCATTTCCTGTCCATTGTGGATAAAAGAACATTTTTCAAGTTGTAGTAAATTATTATAAAGCCAATGACATTTCATGGCATGTTATTGTATCAAGCTGTGCTTGTTGTATTTTTTTCTTTATGGTTGTATTGCTTTTTTTTATAAATGTAGAAATATTTCCTGTAGTGACGAATACCTGTTTTACGTAGCATTAATTGAAGCACTATAATTCCAGGCTGCCCACTCCCCCAGTCTGTTGGCAAAGAGTTTTGCAGATCCGTTCAGGGCAGGACGTGGCCAGATACCGACTGGGCATGGGGTAATTGGTGCTGAAGCAAAGCATCCATGCTCAGTTTTGGTGGACCCTTGCTAACATTCTCAGAAAAAAATGAGAGCATGTTTGGTGGCAGATTTGTACCTGGTCTTGTGTTTAGGATCAACCTAAATGTGGCTAAAGTGCTAAAATGGCATTCCCGAGGTACTTCAAATGCTTTTAAAAATCATGCTCCTTTTATGTCAGTCCTATCTTAGGAACCTAGCTTAAGGTATTAAGAATGAAATTTGGGTCTGAATTTAAATCAACTTCCCTTGGCAATTAATGCTATGTAAATAAGGTTGAATTAGATGGTGTACCATATACTGATATATGGTAACCTATGTATTATCTCTGTAAAACTTTCCTAGAAACACATTACACAGGCTATCAATCCACACTAGCCAATTTTTAAGTAAAGGTTTGCTATAGATCAAAAGGAGTTAAGTGGCACTACATCTGCTCCGCAGTATCAGAAGACTTCAGCGGGTCTCACTGTTTACTACTTGCACGTGCTTATGTATAGGATTGGTCTAAACAGCAATAAACAGATGTCTGATGGCAATAAATAAACAGTTCTTTCATTTGCTCTAAGTACATCACTTCGGTTACTCCCTTTGTTTTTAACTCTCACAAAACTTTCTATCAATGTGTTCTGCAGCCTCAAAGGACTAAGCAGTTGCATTTGACAAAGGTTCATATTTTTCTTTTTCTTTTTTTTTTTTTTTTTTTAATTGCTAAAATGTTACCCATTGTTGCTGGCTGTATTTTGAAGCATTCGCCTGCATGAACCTTGGCAGGCATCAGGATTCTCTCTCTACTCCTTGGTGCGTGAAGGCATCTTCTGTCACTGTTTATTTTGGGGAAGAGAGGAATGTCTGGCTTTGGAGAACTCTGGCTAGATCTGAAGGTAACTGGTAAGTAGCGTTGCCTTATATGTGGTGCTGATGCAGCAAAGGAAAAGAAGCAAGCCCTCTGTTCTGATGTTGAATTATGTTTTGTCAGTTCAGCCAGTGCTGTGCAATGATGTTTTACTCCCTCTGTTTGTTGCATGTGTCATTTGTTAAATTCAGTCATTATTCTTGCTGACCTTGATGTTATTATTAAAGAACTATACAAATCTGTGTTGTGCTCCATCAGATTCATTGGTTAGGTAAAGGGAATGACGAAGGGAGAATCCTGGGACACAAGTTTTCCCATGACTAACTTTCCATCACCTTGGAGAATTCAAACTTGGTGATTTTCCTTGCTGAAAGCCCAGAGCACTATTGCCTGACACAAAAGGCAAAAATTCCTTTGGATGAGACAGCCTAAATTGTCTGTTCCTCTGCTGGTACCAAGGGCCTCTCCTCCTAACCAATGTAATGTGTAACACAGTTAACTCAGCAGCCTTTAACAAAAGCAACATTTAACACAGCATATTGGGTATTAGGGCTACCTAAGCTAGTTTCCTGTCACAAGTGCTGGTATAACTGCTTTCTTCCTTACTACTTAACAATCTCTGACCCTTCTGGATTTTGATGTAGTTGGAATATTTTATTCCACAAAGAAGATTAACAGATTATGAGGAAGCTCAGCCTCAACACCCTGCCCTGTTTCAGCAGATCATGCAAGTGCATGCTTTTTAACTTTTTCTGAAAATGCAAGCTAGTGGTTATCTCAGTGCAAAAAGCCTTGAAAGCTGAGGCTTAGTCAGGATTTTTCTTATGTGTCGGTTTTTTTATTTGTTTGTTTAGAAAACAAATCTGTATGTAGCAAATGCAATGAGGAAGCCATGATACTCAACACAGTCTGCAATCTGGTTCTGATAAGAAGTGTTTTTCTAATGCAGAGCATGAAAGAAAATCATAGGTGTTCCTCTCAGAAGAGGACAGGCTAAAATTAAGTAATAATAATAATAATAATAATAATAATAATAATAATAATAATAATAAAAACAGGGAGGAAATTTTAACCCCAGACCAGCCCAAACACAGAAGAGATGGTGCAAACCTGACAAGCCTTGATGGTAGCTCCAGGGTGTTCAGGACATGAATTTGCACAAAAATTCAGGTTTCATAACTGTTTCCCCAGGACACGCCATTTTTAGAGCATCATGGCTGCAAACAATGAGCTGTGTGTGCAAGGCGGTTGAGCAACGCTGTGCTTGTGGCTGACTCTTAATGCACCCCTCTTGTGCCCCCCACAAGCCCACCCAGAGCAGGGCTAGGTACCAGGGCCATGGGACAGGTGGGTGGCTTTGGGACCACATGCAGCGACTTCGGGGTGGCTGCTGACAAAGCTCCCCAGGAACCAGCCTGTCTGCAGAGCGGGCTGTAACAGAGATGAGGAGTGTGCCTGCAATATCTGGAGGAAGCCAGAAGGGCAAGTTGCCTTGTATTTTGTGTGCAAGGGAGTGAGGCCACTGTCCCCTGGGCCTTGCACCCTGGTAGAGGCGGCCACAAAGCCAGCCGCTCCAGCCTCATCGTGCTGGACCCTGAGGGGGGCGCGGGGAACAGGACCTCCTCACAGGGCCCTGCTCGCAGGCAGACTTTGCTTGTTCCTCCAAAATGTGGCCTAGCTTTGGGCATCTGAAGAGCTCCTTGCTTGGTAGGGAAACAAATTTTTATGGCTTTTTGCGTGTGTGTGTTTTTATCTAATTCTGTCAGAGAATGCCCCTTCTTAAGTCATAGATAAGGCTTTTGTAAGGGGGTTCATGGAAACAGCAGTGAGACTCGAGGCATGGCAGGATCCTATTTACCCTGTTCATGTTGCTGGAGAACATAACAATCTTTCTTTAAGAAACAGCTATAAAATGTAAAAGCAATGTGAGCTACAGAATATCACATTGTATGCAGGCTGTGCCTGACAGCCTGTAGCACACTGCCAGCTAAAACTGCTGATACTTCTTGTGATTATTTAAATATATGTTAATATTTAAATGCTTTCATTGGTCCTTCTTGCTAGCAGGGGAAGGTTCTAGCAAGGGGAAACATTGCTGGAAGGCTCAGAGCAGGAGGGAAGGTGTTTTCTTGTGTCACTTGGTCAGTGCAGATATGGCCCAGAGTAACATCATGAGCTAACCCTACCACAGTCTGAAAAGGAATTTCTCTGGTTCTTCACAGTCATTAAAGCCTTTTCCAGAGCTGGAGGAATTAATAGGAATGGAGAAATGATAGCATGCAAAAATACCACAGTGAGTGGAAAACTGAATTACCCTATGAGCTAGCTTTTACTTGCAAGAGGGATTTCTATATTCCACTTTCTGTTCCCATTTAAAATCCTTTCTGAGGCCTGCTGCTGTGTACCTTTGGGGTGTATTGCTAGCTACTTGTAGAAGACGCTTAGTGCTCGTTTCTCCTTGAGCTCTCACAGTCATCCAGGGCACACTAATGGGTGACAAGGAATGGGGGGTGTCAGGATCCTTTTCCTACAAGGTTCTTACTCGATGCAAAATCTCCAGAAAAGTGAAAGCCAAGAACTAGAGTATGTCTGCATTCATTTTATTAATTTTTGGTGATGGGTGACAGGCAATATGTGAGCATCTATAGCCTTTAAAAGGTTTGTCTGCCTCTGAGCATTGCAATATAACATCCTGTCCAGCTCTGCTATGACTTGCCTAGGCAAACCTTGAACTATTTTTAAGAAAAACTGGGAAAAATTCTGTAGGCCATGGGTCAGCAAATGGCTCCTCTGCTGCCACAGCCTGGCCATGGTTTGCTTCTTCTCCAGGGAAACCACAGGAAACCGTGCCTGTGCTGGCAAGATGCATTGCGTGGAGTACGAGGTAGGGAGACCCATCCGGGCAATCCCACTTACGGCTGCGTGTGCCCCCCCCTCCCCCTTGGGAATAGCACAGCAGGCTCTCTGGTAACTACGGCAACAGCCGATGTGGAAAAAATATTAGGAATGTATTGAAAGTATTTTTAGCTGTCTCCTCAGATGCAGCACAGCAGCAAGGAGCCAAGGGAGCCAGCATGAGATATATGGGCAGCATTTCCATTGACTGCCAGGAAAGAACCCCCCCAGGGCAGAACTCAGGCTTTTCTATTTTTATGTGATACAGTCTGAATATTATGGTAGTTACTTTTTGGGGGTAAGATTAGTGTCTTTCTGTGTGTGTAATACACTGTTGGCTTAAAGTAGTAACAATTACAGAAGCTTATTTCACAGGCTGTCATGGAAAATTGAAATAACTGTAGTAGCATCAGACGGTTTTCTGTTTGTTTTCTTAAGAGTCCAGCTCAGAAGGTCAAATTCTGAAGTCATTCTCACTTGTCTGCCTCTGCCTCTGATCCTGTCTGGGTAGGGATGTGGATGGCTTGGTCCAGACTTCTCCCCAAGGCTTGCTAAATAAAACAAGATTTATTTTTTATGTTTTTGGTTGTTTTTATAGTTTGTGTTTTTTTTTTTTTTAGCTTTTTTTTTTTTTTTTTTTTTTTTAAGAGAAGAATGTGGAGGTAAATAACCTGCCAAAGATGAAAAAGGTAGTTGGCAGAGCTATTCTCCTAGGTGCTTAGGATAGCCTGCCTGCAAAACATGACATCAAACTAGACAATTGTTTTCTTGTTTTAAGTCATAGGAGATCTTACAGGCTGCTCTTCTTGGAGACTGAATCATTTGTATTGACCCAAATAATACAGTGAGTTAGAAATACAATTCCAGTTCTTGACCATGACACTGGATGAAGTGAGAGTGCATATGGCACCTGAGGCATCATCTTCAGCAGGAACAGAAGAGAACAAAACCTCAGTATTTTGCTCCCTTCAATCAGACTTTTCTGGCCAAGGTTGGTGATGTTATGAAATCAGGTTCCTATGTGGTTTCATTCTCTGCAAACAAACTAGTCTGGAGGTGAAACCATTTGTACCCAGTGATGGATGATGCTGCCCATTTCCAGGGCAGCAGTGATCTGTGCATTGTGAACCTCCCGGGACAGCTCCGTGGGACAGGAGCATCAACTGGGCATGGAAAAAGTCAGATTTGGGGGATACATGGAGGAAGCTCCTGGAGCTGAGTTGCTGGTGGCACTTGTTACTTCAAAAATAAAATCTGAGCTCAGATAGCTAGATTTGCATGTTACAATGAAAGCTTTCATTTAAAGGAGTTAAAACCTGACCATCCACTGCCTCGCAAGCTGTTCTCAGCTAGTGCACACATTCCTTCAACATTTACAGTCACTGACTCAAACCAGGTGTTGGACACACTGAAGAGTTTTGTGCTTCTGACTGGAGCCCTGGAGCTGGATTTGTGAAAGACCCTGGGCATCCCTGGTGGTGCCAGAGACCTTGCCATAGGACCTGGAGCCAGGATCTTGGCTGGTGCAAACCTCCTATAACTCGGTCTCTGTTTCATGGTGATTCTGTTAGGGCCTAAAAGGCTGCATAACTGTTAGGGTTTTTTGGAATAAAAATAAATAAATAAAAAATCCCACAGGATTAGTTCCTGTGGGTTCTTTAAATATCCAGTGCTCTCTGTAACAGGCAGAGGAAAGCTTAGGTAATGCTGCAAATATGGAGGTAACTCTATCTACTTATCTGAGGCCAAATTGGCAAGGTTTTAAAGAGTGCCCATTATAAATGGAAGACATCAGAGATAGTGACTAAGAAAGCACTGCTCTGGCTTCTAATCAGGACTGGATGCTATCAAACCCCATCCTGTCTTGTTTCCAGGCAAAGGCCAAGCAGACAAAGGAGTTCCCTGTGCAGGCTGAACCATTTGACGTGGGAACAAACACAAGGCAAATGTCAAAGGGAAGAGAGGACTTAGGTTTTTCTTCACAAAGCCAAACGCTTTGCAGACATTCCTGAGAAGCACCGTGGATATGTGGAGCCCAGCTTCAGAAATTGTATCCTCTCATCTGAAGATCCTCAGAAAACTGTGGAAACTTCCCAGATTTCTTCTTAGCCTAGGACAGCACAACAAAGTAGTGGTACAAGTGTATCTTACTGCATGCATGTAAAATGGCTCTAAGGGAATCTTGCATCATTGTGCATTGCTGCAGATATGGGCACATTGTTTCTGGTTGCAGTGCAGGTGGAAGAGGCAGACAGTAGCACTGAGCTTTGCAGAAATATTATTTGTCCTCTACAAAGCATTGAAGTGTATTTGGGAAAGCGGTACAGCCAGACTGCTGCTGGGACAAGTGCTCCAGGATTTGGCCTTGATGTATAGGATGCCTTAGAAGGGCATCTGGCTCACCTTACAAAACAGCTTTTGATTTTTCTCTTGGCAAGAGCTTCCCTTTGTCTCCAGATATCTTGGTCTCATGCCTGTTCCAGCTGTGACTCCATAGCCATGCTTCAAGCCTTCCAAGTCTGGCCTTCTGTTAACAAACTTCCTAAAAAAACAGAAGGGAATCATGTGTCATCTGCACCAGACAGCTGAAAGAATCATGTGCATGAACGCCAAAGAAATGCCATGTTCACTTTTTGCCATCCATCTTTTACAAAGAAGCTGCTGCATGCAAGTTGTAAGCAACAACAGAGTAGTTTTGTTCCTAGTGTTTCTCTCCTGTTCTTGCAACAATTGATGACCATTGACTTCTGGAGGCAGATGGCCTACTGCGTGCAAACTGGAAAGCACACGGGAGCACAACGGGGCTACACCCAGCCTGTGCTGTGCCCTGTCCTTGTGTCCTTCTCTGCTGTAGGATCACAGAATGATTTCAGTTGGAAGTGACCTTAAAGCACCTCCCTCCCCCTGCTATGTGCAGGGATACCTCCCATTAGATCAGGTTGCCCAAAGCTCCATCCAACCTGGCCTAGAGCACTTCCAGAGATGGGGCACCTTTCCAGCTCATTTTAAGTTTTTCATCCACTGCTACCCCCAAGTCCTCCTCTGTGCAGGACTGCTCTCAGCCCACTCATCTCTGAGCTTTGAAAGACGTCAAGGCCCTGGAACATGTTCAGAGAAGGGCTACAAAGCTGGTGAAGGGCCTGGAACACAAGTCCTGTGAGGAGCAGCTGAGGGCACTGGGGATATTTGGTCTGGAGAAGAGGGGCTCAGGGGAGACCTTATTGCTCTCTAACAACTACTTGAAAGGAAGCTGTGGGGAGCTCAGGGTTGGCCTCTTCTCGCAGATAACTAGTGATAGGACTAGAGGGAATGGCCTCAAGTTGCACCAGGGGAGGTTTAGGTTGGAAATGAGGAGACATTTCTTCCCAGAAAGAGCAGTCAGGCATTGGAATGGGTTGCCCAGGGAGGTGGTGGAGTCACCGTCCCTGGGGGTGTTCAAGGAATGGTTGGACATGGTGCTTAAGGACATGGTTTAGTGGATGATAGTGGTGGTAGAGGGATGCACCAGCCCAGACACAGGACGTGGTACCTGGCCATGTTGACCTTCATTTGTTCTGGGAGCTGTATTTGCAGATCCTTCCTTCCTGACATGGTGCAGCAGAACACAGTCCCATTGCACAAAGTCTCCCTTTGTGGTCACCTTTCAGTGCCCCTCAGTAGGTCAGTGGCCTAAACCAGGCAGGTCCTTTGTCATTCTCTGCCATTTCCTAGAACAAATTTTCCTGTTTGTTTTTCTGTGTGCATCCCCGCCATGGAGATGCATGGGCAGCGTCACACAGCTCCTGCCTGTGACAGTGACCTGCCCATGCTGGCGCAGGTGTCCCCATTGCAGCAAGCTAAGGAAGAGAAGCGGAAACATCCTGCCCCTCGCTGGTGTGCAGGGGCTTTTGCCCGAATACAGACAGGAGGAGACTTGGCCTTTGCTTTACACCTCTTCAAAATGATTTCTTGCTGAAACAATTTGGCTGAAACAGCCACAATCTGAAGCCAAGTGCTGGACCACCCAGGCCTCCGGCCTAATCCACTGTGGCACATTTTTACATTCCCACAACATAAAATTAAATAAATAAGAAGCAGACCAGAATGTAAGAACAAAAAAAAAAAAAAAAAAAAAAAAAAAAAAAAAAAAAGCAGGAACTGATGTAAAGCCAGAGATGTAAACCAGCCAGAGAAGCAGAAGCAGCTGGTTCTTCAGGTTAAAAACAGATCCTGATTAGAGCCTTATTAGAGATGTAGGTAGGGATTGCATTAGCTCATGGGATCTTTTAATACTTGCCATGCAGGCAAAGTGCACAAGAATGTAATAATCCAGATTTAAATGACAAACTGTAGCATTGCAAAAGCCAACTTCTCTGTGCAGCAGCATCATAACAGCTCTGGAAGCTGGGCTAAACCAGTTTAAACAAATCACCGTGGGGGATCACCGAGGTGGACGCAAAAATTCCCTGTGGCTTCAGGGGCCAGGGATAAGTGGCATTGTTGGGGCAGAGCCTGTGTGGGAGAAGGGCAGGGAAAGGCCTTGGCACAGAGCTGCAAAACCCTGCAGCAATGAGGAAGGCCAGTACAACTCCGTTGCAAATGATCCTGAGCTAAAATAAGCACAGGGTTGCTTGTGAGTTCATTTGGATGATTTCAGTCAAAAGCAGATTGTGTTGGGGGTCAGGATGCTCCTTTTTCCTGCACTATGCACCCTGTGCATGTTCCTGTGGTATGGGAGGGCACTGAAGTGATGCCAGCTCTCTCTGAGTGTGCAGCTCCACTGAGCTCACACAGACCTTGGAGAGAGCGAGAGAGCAAGAGAGCCCCAGCAGGGGAGTCCTGGCAGAAGGGAGATGGAGACAACAAATTCCTACCTGGGCTACTGCAGGACAAAAACCCTGCACCAGAAAGCAATAAATAGAATGCATCTTTCACACAATAGGCTAAATTAGCCTAGTAAAGCGAAGCTGGAAAACACTCAGACACTTTCCCACAAACTGTGGCACCAGAAGTGCAGAAGTGTGCTCGAGGGCTGCTCGTGTCCCCTGCTCTGCAACAGTTTATCTGCAGCTGGCCTAAATTTAGCCAACAATAGGCTAAAGGAGCTTCTGCTAAAAAATGAGCTTTATCTGCACTTCATTTATTTTCATTGTGTGCCCTTGATCTGGAGGCACAACTGTCGGTCAAGATGGTCTGGGTCAGTTCAAACATGACAGATTTTTGGGGTGCTCGCTTGATTTTTTTTTTGTTGTCCTTTTTTTATCATGATTTTGTTTTGTTTATTTTTTGGAATTATTTTTCAACACAGGCTGCATCATGCTGATTGAATTGAGAGAAGGAATGATTAGGCAGCAATGGCTGAAATCCCAAGAACGGGACCTGAAATAAAGCCCAAGCTCTGTGCTCAGTCCTTGTGGAGCAGCTGCTTCTACTGCTCTGGCCTGGGATAAGGATTTGCCAGCAGGACCCCTCGAATTACAATTTTTCCTACTTGATCCTTCAGCTGGTGCCTGAATGGTGAGAAAAGTTTCCTAGCATGCAGGCAAGCACAAAAAAATTTATAACTGAAATGGTCCATGTTCCAAGGGTTTTCCATGGTCTCTGCTGTGTAGCTGGACATTGCACAGATGTGCATGCTGGGGAGGTCGCACACAGGCTGGGTATGTCCCCGTCCATCCCCCCATTGGGCAATACCAGTGTGAAGGACACTGCCCTGCCCCAGCAGGACAGCTTGCCTTAGGCATAATCCCCATCCCTCCTTTTCAACTGGCATAACTGGAAGCAGCTGTTTTTTTTTTCTTTTCAAGTCTCAGCATGAGACTGCCCAGGAAGTGCTGCTTCTCAGTCTGCTGTTGAGTCCTTTTCCCTGCCCATACCAATCTGCAAAGTCTGGTTTCCTACCTTCCCCTTGTGGCATTACTGCAGGTCTATTTGGTGCTTAGAGGGGTGTGACTGAGCAACCTGTGTTTTGTTTAAAAACAGAAAAGCTTTACTCTTTCACTCCCTCTTCATTTGGAGGTGAATGAAAGCTCACCAACATAGCCCCTTCAAAATCTGGTAGTTGCATAAGCCAGCCTTAACTATTGCTTTCTGCAACACCAGTGAGAATTTCTCCCCTTCTTGCTGAGATCTGCCTTAGCAAAGCTTAAAGGACTTTTGCAAAAGGTTATCAGTCCTGAATGGAATCTGTGTGAGCACTGTGTGTGCAAAAGGCTGGTGATTGTCTCAGCTAAACAGTCTGGGTGAATCCCAGTGGGTTTTGGGGTAGTAGCTGCCACGTAGTGCTGATCCCTGATGCCACCTCTAACCTGTGACCAGGGACCACGTGGGGCTGGCTGGCCTGGTCCTTATTAGTATCAGGAATACACAACCCATGAGTTACACAGTGGTGCAAGCTTTATGCCTCTGCAGTTCAGACCCTGCTCCTGCTAGCAGGGTCCCCTGCGCAATCCAGGCAGCCTGTCTCTGAGGGCCACCACAAGCCATAGTCCCCACTGGACTGAAGGTGTTTCATGACATCCCAGCCCCATAATTTTAACCCCCAGACACCCACCCCTCCTCTGCCTCTCATACTGCTTTTGTAGCTTCTTAATCTGACATATGGAAGGCGATGGTTTTTCCCCACTACCAGGAGCTTGCCATTGATATTTCAGCAGGTTTTTCTTGTCTGCATGGACTGGTGTGTTAAAGATATGGAGAGAGATGCAGGGCTGTCTCGCCAGGCTCTCGTGACCTGCAAAACCATCACAAGGACTAAATGTCCAAACTTTACATGTCATGCATATGTCCTCACAATGCTAGCCAGGAGTTTATGTCAAAGAAAATTTGACTTTAGCTGTCAAAGCTGTAATTGGGCAGGGACAGAAAGGAGGCTGGGGAGGTCCTGAATTTTGCTTTGTTTCTTTGGCTGCAGAAGCCAAGAAGGGAAGGACCCCTCCAAAAAAAGACAAACACCAGCACCTCCAAAGCAGAATGCTTCACTTCTGACATTTGCTTAAAAAAAAAAAAAAAAAAAGAGAGAGAGAGAGAGAGAGGCGTGTAATCCTTTATTGTTTGAAACCTAAAAACAGCAAGAACTGCAGTGCAAAATGCAACCATCAAACAGAATAACCCATGACTGTTTGTCACATATTGAGTGGGTTTTCTATGCCTTGCTCCTTGCTCAGTGCAAAACACTCCAATCTGGGGCTGCCAGCCTGGGTTGTGCAGAGCAGACAGGACCTGACTGATGCTCGTCACTTCCAACTGATGCCCCGGGGTGTGTGCAGAACAGGTAGCCCAGGGATGTGGTTTTGGCTGCCTGCAGCTCACCCATTGCTCCTTTTCCTTGGGCAGCTGTGTGCAAAGCGAGCGGTGAAACAGCGTCGGCACTCAGTCTCTGGTGGCAGTGATGCGGTCCACCTGCAAAAAGGAGAGCAGCCGTGAAAAGCAGAGCCCTGGCAGCAAGGAGGTGCAGCCGTGCTGCTGCTGCTGCTCAGATGGAGCATGCGGTCATGCTCCATCCTGTCAGCCCTGGGATCTGCAGCGTGGGGTTTGGAAAGCCCCGGAGATGAGGCTTTTCTGCTCTCTGCAGTGTCGATCCTGCACTTAGACAAAGCAGGGCTTTGTGCACTGGAACAGGCAGGGCTTTTGTGGCACTGGAACAGGCTGCCCAGGGAAGTGGTGGAGTCACCATCCCTGGAGGTCTTTAAAAGACGTTTAGATGTAGAGCTTAGGGAAATGGTTTAGTGGGGACTGTTAGCGTTAGGTCAGAGGTTGGACTCGATGACCTTGAGGTCTCTTCCAACCTAGAAAATTCTGTGATTCTGTGTGCGAGGGCTAACAACCCCTGCTCAATGGGATTAGTCACTGTAACTGTGATACTAAAGGAAAAAGCATGATGAGACGGTTAATCCTGGCTCTGGAGGGACACACGATGCCGTGTAGCTCAGCTCTTTCTTGCCTCTCTATCAGTGTCCCCAGAGGCTGATGCTACCTCCTCAGTGCCTCTGGGACTGTGCTGGGAGCTCGCGAGTGGCTGTGCAGTGCTGTGGGGGAGTTCTGTGTTGGGGAAGCGGGGTTTGTCTTTTTGGGATATGAAGGTTCCTCTTGCAACATGCTGGGCAGGCTTCAAATGGAGCTGCAAATGCAGCACTGAAATTATTCATCTTTGCCACACTGCACCAGCACTCTGGCAAAGCTCTGACTCTGGAGGCACGAACCAGAGCCCCCCAGCTCATCTGGGGCAAGGCAGACACCGCAATTAGCAGCATCTGCAGCAGGCTCTGTGCCAGGATGGGCATGGCTTTGAAACAGCCTGTGGGTCACTCAGCACCATTCGCTTTGGGGTTTTTCTACCTGTTTGCATTCTGGGAAGCAGCATTCACCCAGGTTGGGTGGCCTTAGGAGCCCCTGCGGTTCCTCCACCATGCCCTGCTGTGGGGATGTCACAGAAACCTGGCAAGATGAGGGTTACAGTGCTGCTTACAGCATCTTATTTAACTGGGGGGGGGGGGGGGGGAGGGGGGGGGAGGACGGGGTGCAAGTGAGAGACTCCAAGCACAACTCAGCCCCTGCATCTGGCATTTTAGAGCTGCTCAAATGCTGAATAAACACATTAATGTTCAGAGCAACTGCTTTTTTTTCAAGGGAGATGGGAAAGGAGATGTTTGCAGACTGGGGTTGCTAACAGAAGTGTTTCTGGACCTGATGGCATGTGAGGAAGGGACACAGTGTCAGTGTCTTTTGGCTCTGCGTGGAGGAAGTACGTTTTGCAGAGCAATGTGAGACTCAGCTGACGTCTCTGAGTACAGCCGCTCACTCTGCCATGGCCTCTCCCTGGCTAGAAGGGAAACCTGGCCTTTGCTCTACCCTGACCTGTGGCAGGCATTTAATGACAAGTCATTTTGCATTCTTCTTCCTCTGTTTTTCCAGTCATAGGATAATGGCAGGTATTTCCCTTTGGAACAGGACTTTATATAGGGCTTCCCACTGTGGCTGAAACAAGCAGAAAACGTCAAAGACCACAGCATTCCCAGCCTGGTGAGCCCTTCTCCCAACCTAACATTTCCCTGCTTGCTTCTACCAATGAGAAAAGTGTTTCTTAGCTGATGTTTCTGCAGTATTAAAGCACAGTTTTTTTTTTTTTTGTTTGTTTTTTTTCTTTTTTTTTTTTTCCCTGTGCTTATAGCAACTACCTACATCTACTGAAGAGAAGTTTGTCTGGAGCTGTGACCAGCATACCCCAATTATCCACAACCCTCTGGCTGCTGACCTGCCACAAGCCAGCTGGTTGCATTAAATTGAAGACAGATACGATTAAATTACTTGCTTTCTTGCTTTTCCATGTAGTGTATGCCCTGATACCACTTGGACATGTGGTAAACCATACAGGACTTGTCCTGGAGAAATGTGACAGTGACTGCTGCCTCAGGAGCAGCATTCAACTCTTGCTTTGTCACACGGCTCATCCCTCCTGAGGGCAGGGACTGTGACAAGCCCTTGTTCCTGGCTGGCAGCACCTAGAGGGCTGAGGGCAGATGGCTTTGGTCCGCACTGATCCCTACATGGACCCAGTGACCTACAGCCCTGCAGCCAAAATTCCCTCCAAACCTGGCTGTTCTGCTCAGAAGCAGTTGGCTCATGCCTGCCTCAAGACCCTCCTGCCCCCTGCCTTACTTGGATGTGGTCTGGCAGGGACAGTCCTGGCTGCAATTCCTGTAGCCTACATGTTAAGCTCTTTTGTGAGTCCTTCCCCAAGGCCGTCTGCCAGTTATGCTAAGGGAGGTGAAGTGGCTGTTCTGTAGGCTCAGGATCCCCCATGGAGGGGAGTGGGTGAGGACCACTGCTCTCCTTGAGCTGAGGACTCCATGAGCAATGCAATGCACATTCACTGGGTCATCCTGGTGTGGTTCAGCAGAATTTTTTCCTGTGTGCGTTTCCAGCTTTGTGCAACTCTGAAATTCTTACACCCCCCCTACTGCTACATTCCACCTGGCAGTGGCTGGCTGCACAGACTGGCTGCTACACTTCTGGGTAGGTCACTGCCTGAACATGAGGATCCTGTCTTGGCTTGGGGAGTATGTGTCTTCAGTTTTCCCATGGTAGACCAGTTGGGGCTGCTTGGATTCATGATAACTTTGATTTTCAGCTGTATTTCTAGCTGGGCTTGGAAAAGCTCATCTTCTTGATGATGGGAAACACTGGGGAAAAAAAATACAAGAGGGACTGCGAGTCCCTGCCACAGCTTAGAGCAGAACTGTTCAGCCAAAGACCACAGGGGCCGTTCTGTCTGTTCACCCGGTGCCCTTGTACTGGTCTTGTGGTGGGACTGCAAGTGCCAGAGAGGGGAGGTTTTGTGGCTGAAGCTGGGATTTCCCAGCACAACTGTGCCAGGAGCCAGGGCTGACAGCCCTGAAGGATGGCTTTGGCTACAGGATCAACTTCCAGGCACATCCTCAGCGTGCCAACGTGATAAGAGTCATCCTGTGAGGGCACAATGTCTTGCCCAGTATTGGGTGCTAGAAAGCACCCACCTGTGAGCTTCAGGAAGGCTTGTTCCAGCAGCAACTGGCATCAGCAGGGAGGACCGGCAGCATCTCCACCCTAGCATTGACTCCATGGTGCACATGGTGATATAGTTTTATGCACAGACAGAAATGAGAGGAGCAGGGAGATGCTGGTCCTGTCCCTTGCAGGTTTGCTGACTGCTCCCCTTTGGTGGTGTCCCTTTGGTGCTGGCCAGGTGTGAGGTTTGCTTGTGCAGGATTGTCTCCTGCTTAAGGGCTTTGGGTGCCCCCACTCCCTGGCTCCCCACGCACAAGCTCCTGGACCCCGTTGGTGCCTGGCTGTGAGCTGTGTGGTGCCGCCAGTGTCTCCAGCGCATCCAGGCTCCCCATGGCTTTCGGGATCTTGTGTTACAGTAATCTCGCTGCTTGCTGTCCAGACGCAGGCAAGCAGCTTGTTTGTTTAAAGTTGTTTCCATAGGAATGCGTAAGGATCATGGGAACATATTTTATTTGACCTTAACAATAAAGAATGAGACTGAGGAGGGGGGAGGAGTCCTGTCACGTCTGGTTTGTGGGTTTCTGAGGCTGGGTAACCGCTTTAGCACTGTATGGCCCATCTTAGCAGGCCAGCTTGTTTTTTTTTTCTTCTTCTTCTCTTTTCCCTTTTCAAATGCCCACAATGTATTCCAACCAGCTGATAAAAGCAAGGAAATAGGACAGAAATAGCCTCTTCAAGGCACATAAGGCAGCTTCTGGGTCAGGCCTGCCATAGTCCTGAAACCCTTAGCAGGAGGTGAAAAAAAATAATCAAAAAAGCCAGATTGTCCAAATGCAGGCACAGGCTGCACCACCGATGTGCGCGACTGATTACAATTGCCCCCACAATCTGTCTCTGCCCGTGTTTGTAGCACTGAAGCAGTCGGTACCTGAGGGTTTGTGTTCTCCTTGCTGTGGGCAATGCCAGAGCTGCTCCTGTCTGCCACCTGCAGCGTGGGGCTCTTGCTCCTTGGACCTTCCAAGCTGCAGGAGCTGGAAACATGGCGAGCCAGAAGGAGACGTAACGGCAGCAGTGAGATGCTGGAAGAGCTGCCCAGCACTGAGCGGCGTTGGCAGGGAGGAAGGCAGCTACTGAACTGTGGGCCTGGCCAGGAGGCTGCACTGAGATAACTCTCTGTCCCCGTTTAAATGTTTGCCAGGAAGACTCATCAGCTCTCTAAAGCTAAGGCGCTTAACTGCTCCTCTTAGCACTCCGAGTACCATGGGGCCGCTGTGGTGCTGCAGGGTGATGCTGTGGGGCTGGTGAAAGCATCAGGAGCTCAGATCCCACCAGCCCACTAGGCTGTATGGTGCCTGGTGTACAACCAGGGGTCGCTCACCCACATTGCGAGGCAAGGAGCATGGATGGCTGCTTTTTAGGGAAAAGAATACAAAACTAACTTGTTTCTAAAGGGGCGTAAGGATTGCTTGCTTTTCTCAAATCAAAAAGGAAATGCAGTGTAGGAACACCTGGCTGTCCTGCACAGCAAATCTTGCTGACATGTAAGAAAAGCTCCACGGATAGTTAAGTGTCTTTGTGACACACCAGCCTGGTAACTGGGAGCTTGTTTTACACCATCACCTTTTTGTTCCACCTATGTAGAGCAAAAATGCTGCAGTGTGCTGGTCTCCTTTCTACGCCTATTCCTGGGGTAAGAATTCCCCATAGGCTGGCTGCTAGCTTCCCACTCAACAGCTCACAGTCAGACCTGAGAGGTGGCTTGTTTTGGGGGGTGGAGGGAGGGAAGTGACATTTCTCTGATTCCAGCCACAACACAGATGCCTTCTGTGTGAGCAGTCATCGTACGGGGCTCCTGGCACACTCCAAGGGGGGGATGAAGAGCCATTGCCACACAGCAAGGAAAGAAGGTGTTGAAGGAACACCATGCCCCTGGGCTTGGCATGCATTTGGCACAGTGCTCCTCCTAGCAAGACCCCCGTGCAAGGGCCAGCACCACTTCACAACAGAAAAGGAGTCCTTTACGTAAATTAATTCAAGAAGCTTGCATGGATATGCAGTCAGCAGTTTGAGGCTCAGAAAAGAAACTTCAGAAGGCCCATGCACAGCTCGTTTGAAGGGTAGCCATCAAAGCAGGTTGCTCTAGAAGGGCCAAGGCACACTTTGCAGCAGGCAAGCTAGTGTAATATTTTCAAACCAAGCGCTTATACCCGTCTGTAAACCTCAGCATCTGAGACCCTGGCTACATCCCTTTGCTTTTGTCTTCTTACTGTCATTTCTATTGGCCTGAACTAAATGCAGTGTACAGTGTGTGTGCTTAGTCACCACACATGGGGTAATGAGCAATAGAGAACCCGGGCAGCACCCTATGTTTACCCATTCCCTTGCTCTTCAAACGGGGCAGTTCCTGGGCCGCACTGAAGGAACAGGGTCCCCTGTCTGGAAATGCAGCCGGGGCTGTGGAGCAGCTGGTGAGGATCTCAGGTCTGGGAGCCACAGTGGACAGCCCAGAGAGGAGGGAGCCTGAGCACAGCACAGCCCTGGAGGCACCTGAGGATGATGCTGCACACAGCCACCTTGTCTTGCTGGCTCCTTGCACTGTTCCCTCTCCTTTTAGCATCCAGAGCAGATGGGTCCTACAGCTGCACCAAAATGAAATCTTTTGAAAGCCCAAAGCTTTGATCTGTTTTACTTGTTTTTGTTTGTGACATTAATGCAGGCCTGTGCTGCTGTTTCCTCCTGCAGTGCTGAGCAAGCAGAAGTGGACAATCTTGCTCCCAGCATCTGGCTATGGTTTTGTGTGTGGGCACTGACTTTAATTGCGATACTAAGAACGTGTGTGCATAGCTCCAAGGCACTAGCCTTCAAAAGCAGTCTTGTGACTTTACTATTACTTGTACAGGAAAGGTATTTGTAAGAAGAGCAAGTCCAGGCTGCTCACTTTATTTGGGGAAATAAATGTCCATGTTTGATATTCTTCCCCTGCAGAGGTGAATGTCCCTAAGGAAATTAATTCCTGAATGGCTCCAAGTGGAGGAGGGGTGGAATTCCAGATAGGCTTTTGTCATTGTGGGTTTTGCTTAAAGTTGTCCACGCATTTTTAAGATATGAAAAATCTCTAAGTCACCAGCTGTTGACTTACAAGAACTTAACTGTGCCACCTCAGCACCCAAGTCACCCTGCACTGCTGGGGCAGCAAAGCAGCGCTGTGGTACTCCCAGCCTGCCTGACATTACCCAAACTGGGGGCAGTTACAAAAAAGCTGAAAAAAAGAACCGTGAGTTTCAAAATTGCATGAGGAATGTGTGAAGATCACTGAGCACAGGTCATGTCTGAGCTATACTAACTGCTCTTTTATCTAGTGATAGAAATGTGGTTGTTAAATGAAAATGAATGTACAGAAGGTAATACCACCTGTTCTGTCTTAGGGATGTTTCATGGGTTTTCCTCTTCACTGTTTTTGGTTAGTAGCAAAATCAAGGATAAAAAAGTGAGTTGAAATATATCTCAGACATGTTATTTAAAAAAAAAAAAAAAAAGGAAAAAGAAAAAGCTTGGCCAGTTAGAAGAGAGTTAAGCTTTGGGTCTTTTTCTGCTTTTTATATATATCCTTTAACTTTCACAGGGGTTACCTATTCTTTAACAGATATAACTGAAGACCAGTAATTCAGTTTGTTTAATGTAGGGCACTTGATTTTATTCAAAGGGTGAGATACAAAAAAAGTAAGCAAAAAGACAGAACCCAAATTATAAAACACTACAGACAAAAGTAAGACATCTTCTGCATACAGCACACAACAGGAAACAAGATACAGACTGGTCCCCACAAACCAAGCCAG
This sequence comes from Aythya marila, assembly GCF_965140915.1. Classification (NCBI taxonomy): domain Eukaryota; kingdom Metazoa; phylum Chordata; class Aves; order Anseriformes; family Anatidae; genus Aythya; species Aythya marila. The sequence continues at coordinate 5,300,167 of NC_139067.1, read as the reverse complement.
CTGGATATGTACAAGCACAGTACATATAGACCTAGAAGGGAAGAAATGGTAGTATTTGCCATTTCAAACGTCTATTTACATAAACTGAATTGAAGGCAAATAGTCTTTCCTTTTATTCAAGCCAAATACTTCTTTGCTGTTTCTTCTTCCTGTGTCTGATGTGGAAGAAGGACTCCAGGCTTTGAGGCAAGTTTGGTACATTCAGGTAGCGTCTAAAATTAGCCACAGCTAAACACTGATGTGCTGCTGCATGGGCCCAATTTCAATTTCCCTCTCCATCATATATGCTGCTGTCAGCCACCTACTTGTGGTATCATGGACTGCTAGTAACTACTAGAGAGGAAAAGAAAAACAACAATTTTGCACTAATATTTTGGTCTTCCTTGTGCCTTTAGACATCTCAATCTGCAGCTTAACCAAACCTAGTCTGTCTGTGCTAGTGTTAAGGTTCCAAATGGAGCAATATTACATGTCATATCCAAGAAATTCCTCCCACTTGTCTCCAAAATGGTCTATGTGAAGCTTTCACTAATGCAGCTTTTGAATACAAAGGGGTTGAGACGTTCTGAACAAGGAGGTCAAGGCAGCTCTCTGGCTGGAAGAGCATCCCCATTATCAGTGGTACGCAATTACCTTCCAGTCAGTAAGAGCATGCTAAAAAGGAGACAGCACTTCCCCGGTCAGCGCTGTACCTTACAAAGGCATGGCTACCCGAATACTGGTTTGGACTCTTTATAAGCGGGTGTGTGCAGATGGTACTTATTCATCTCTCACATTCAGGAAAGAACTGTCTCTAGACTTTCTTCAGTACAGCTAGGAGGAAGAAACCTTTCTGGCAGAAGCATACTCCACAAACAGCTTTCCCATTATTTGTGGAATAACCTTACTAACAGTGTGGAATTTGGCTGAGATCTGTTATGCAGAAACAGCGTGCCGAGCCTCAAGTTCTCTGGTCTTTGGTAATTAGAAAAAACCCTAAGACTTAGGCTTGTACTTCCCTTTAAGCCTCTGCAGACATAGATGAGGAAAACAGTTACTTCAATCATAATAAACTATGACAAATGTATGCAGTAATAGGCAGCTGCTATTTCAAATGACAAAGGCCTTTATCAGTATTTACCTGTGGCTCAATTTTAGTGACAGGGCTACTGAATTTTTGAACACCTTAGTTAGGAAAGAGGGAGTTTTACTGGCTCAGTAAGCAAAACATTCATTCTGGAGAGCAGAAGACTGACTGGCTGTTAATAAATATCACAAGACATTCTGAAAGTTTTCTAGGGAAAAGAGAAACATCATCTCTTCATCAAAATGCAACACATCTACACAAAATGAGGTAAGGAAAGCTAAGAAGAGTCCTTTATACATTCTCACTTCACACAGGCATAGCAATTAACAACAATGAGATGCTTTACGGATTCCCTACCATGCTCATCAGAGAAATTCTTCATAGCAAGTATGCTCTACAGCATTCTTTGATATTAAGCGTTACAACATCCAACAGCCTAGTTGCAATTAGTGACTAAACCTCTGTTTTGGCAGGCGGAGTTTTGTACACTTCAGGCAGTTTACTGGCAACTTGCAGAATATAGGGGGTGAACACTACCTTTACTTCTGACAAATGAAGTATTCATCATGAGTTTTAATGCCTTAAATTACTAAGAATAAGGATTTTTCTATCACAGCATTAAAACCAAGTAACTCAGCAATATCTGTACAGTTACACCCAACTGGAGAGTGTCAGACTTAAATTTCTAACTTAGAATCCTGTTCTTTGGTCCTCTTTGTACACAAGTTACTTTCATAAATATTTAACAGCCTGAATGATCAAACTTTTACTGAACAGCAATCTGTATTTTAACATGATGTCTACCATCCTGTTTGCTAGGAGACTTGGTAAGCTAGCAGACAATTATTTGTACAAGGCTAGACAAAAGCAATGCTCGTTGCTTTTCTTCTGAATGGAATAGAAGAAACGGATCTTAATTCTCTTGCAGGTTCTTTCCCATTAGACCCCATGCTAACAAGAACATAGGATGTGGTACTGCAAATCCTTATACTGGGGAGTAGGGGGAAGCCGTTCCTTGCTTCCTACTCTCCATGTTAAAGGTTCACGATCTCTCTTCTCTTAAGAGCTGAGTGGGAGATGGAGGAAAATGAATCGTCTCCAAACTGTTAGTATTAAACATACGTTGTTTGTTCCTTAAGGAGAAGTATCCTCTCAAATGAAGCAGGGAAGAAGTCTACAAGTCATGTTTAGGCAGAGGCACATAAACTGCCACAAGTCAGTGCCTCACAGGCAAATATTGTACAAATAAAACTATGCATTTACTTCTTTGCTCTTAAACAGACACTGGCAGCACAATGCATTCATAAATTAATAGTCTGAATACCATGTGTTAATAAACATACATATATTGGCTTTAAGAAACTGTTTCCAGGCACGCAGCATTTTAATCTAATTAACATAATAAAACAGCCTTGAGCTGATACTGAATTGAAGTTAAATAGGCTACTGCAGTTCTATATAAAGTAGAATTGCTACACAGTCTTTGGAAACACCTCAGTCTGAGCAGTTGTCTTCTACTGTACAGGTCAGGCTGGATTACTACTGCTTGGCAGTCATCTTGCAACCTGCACGAGGAGAGCTACGTTTACATTTGTTAAAGCAGTCTGGGGGCAGCACGTGATCTGGAATATTCACCATGACTTGTCAAGCATTGCTTTATGCCTTGTAGTTTGCTTTTAGTTTTTTTCTTTTTATTGCAGGAAATTCACCTTTTTGCATTAGGAAACACCTAGCTAACTGCCATTTAATGACTTTTTCAAAGCTGGTATTAAATCTTCAAGGCATATTTTCAGTGTAATTTCTGATTCTCTGCAAACTTGTTATACAGTTATCAATGTATTTTTTTCACATGTATCAAGCCTTTATCCCCTCCAGTTTTTAATCAGCTGAATTTGACATAATCACATATGCCACTACAATTGTATGAACTACTCATAAATAAACCAGAACCTATGTATTTATCAGGGGACTTTGTCTAATGTAGTAAGCCTCAGAAAGGGATATTCAGTGTTGTCTCTGTCTGAGAGACACAAGGCAAAAACTTTCTTCTACACGTTCAGACTAGTAAGTGACCTGCAGCAACATAAAGCCCATTCCCTACAATCTGTTTGTAGTGCCACAGTGCTCAGTTCAAGGGGAAAAGTCTTTATCCCTCAATGCAGGAAGAGTGCTATTCGTTTAAAAAACAAACTCACAAAGAAAATCACCAAAAACCAACATCAACAAAGCATCACCACAAACTGAACACTGTTATATTCCTCTGTTTTTCCTCGCTTTGGTATGCATCCCTTCTGAGTCAGACACTGCACACTGCTTCCACTTCCACTTAAAGGCGCGAGTTCCACTGTCTTCATGGGCACAACTACAGATACCTGCTGGTGTTACATGATTTGTTATGGCCCACCGAGTCTACGAGATTGTCAGTTGCTAGGTATTTGGCATAGATAAAATCTTTCTGAAACAACATTACTTTCTTAGCACGTTTACCACATGCCTAAAATTTCAGAGGCTGTGACAGGTCAGTTGAATTCCCTTTTACAAATGAGGCAGAAATTGACCCAAATGCTTGTTTAGAGTTTCTCGCTGTTAAAATATGTGCACAAGCATGACCAGTAACAGCTCTTGTTCCAGTTGCATAATCTGGTATCCTGCTTCACTGCCTGAGAGCATGACAGGTAATTCACTGAATGGTTTCTCATCAATGACTGGAATGAGTCACACTGGATAAGAAACAATGACAGTATCTGAAAGTAAAGTGAAGGGCCCCTTACCTAGAAGACTCAGTAATCTTTAAAGAAAACCATTTAATATCTTGCATGGAAATCTATTGTTCAAAAAACCCAAAGCTACTGACATAGCATGTGGAATCAATTTGACAATCACTAATGTAATGGAAATATGGTGATCGTGTACACAAACAATGATTTACCAAAATAAGATTTACCTAGGGGACTTTAAAATCAAGTTATTTTAGTACCAAAAAAAGTCTTTCATTTAATTCCCCTTTGCCCCTATGATTCAGATGATCTTTCACTCTACAGTTACGGACTTGGCCAGATTTCTTGGAAAATCAACCTGCAGAGAGGGAGGAGAAAGAAGATGCTTGTGAGTATTTAGACACTTTCTTTGTGTATAACTTTGTAGTGTGTGGAATGTTTGCTCTGTGTTTAAATTGAAAATGACTGAACACATTTTCCTGTTAACTTAGGATAATAAATGCCAAAAAACTCCATTGACTTCAGTTGTTACAACTCTGTCAAAAACTAAGGAGTTAGTCCCTTCAATGTAATTTGCTACAGTTCTCAAATTATAAAAGGTCACTGCAGTACGTGGTAGAGGCCAGTGTCTGTATTAAGATCAAATAACTGACACAGACTCTATTTTTCTTTTTTAAACATCCTTCTGTTGATTTTGATTTTAAACTTCATTTTAGCTTCCTACCAGCTCTCCAGCAACAGTACGCTTGTACCAGAAAACAGACACGTCCAACTCAAACTGAATGAGGCTCAGCCAAGTGTAGTAGACTGCCTTCACGTTTTGTTCACAAAAAGCTTCTGCAATTATCAGGTCTAACATTTAACCTGGCAGTTCAAGTAGCTCAAGCAATCACACAGACAACCCCCACAGACTTCAAACTTCACCCAACACATCTTTTTCAGACCTGTAAATAGCAAACACAAGTGCAGGAGGCTAGGAAGGGAAAACTGTACTTACATCATATCCTCTGAGAACTGCAAGGTGGAAAGCCAGAAGCTGAAGGGGGATGACACTCAGGATCCCCTGCAGACAGTCCACTGAATGTGGAACTTTGATTGTTCTCTTATTGTTCTTAATTGTCTCAATGTCTTCCTTATCACAAATGATGACAGGTCGCCCCTGCAAAAAAGGGAAACGTTGAAGAAAAACATGTCAGGAAGGTTCTTTTTTAACTTCTGTTCGTATCACTGGTAGCAAGAAATTTTTACTTAATTTAAAGGAAAGCAGCTGAGCATCACATGGGCATTCCAGTAGCATATTTTAAAGGGCAAACAAACCACACTAGGCTCCTGCATCTGTTGCCTTATGCCGATGCACTTTTCTTATTGAAAACAAAAATAAAAAAACATCACTGCATTCTGCAATTGCAAGCCTGAACACTCTGAAGTGTTACCTTTTCTGAGATCTGACAGAACTGAGGAAATCCCAGACGCTGAAAAAACAACCTCCCCCTTCAACAATAAATAAGGGTTGCTAGCAATTGTTTTCTAAGCTAGTGAAATAGTGTTGAAACTGAAAACTTTCCTCCTTCAGTACCTGTAATACTACGCATCTAACAGTGCTTTGAACCTAACCCATGCTGACACGAAGTTTTTAGCTTCCAGCTTCCATTGCCGTGCAAGACCACTTGCAAAGACCTTTTTCTGAAGGTTAAAGACAGCAGTCTCCCTCCTTTTTTTTTTTTTTTTTTTTTTTTGAAAAAAGATAGGGGCTTCTTGGGCTGTGAAAAGCCCCAGAGGACTATCTACTGAATTCATAGTTTAGGCAGTGACGCTAAAGCAAATAGTTTGGTACCTGCAAAACTGCTTCTATATTAAAAACTACATTTCTGATGCACCGTGAAGTTTTACAGGTACTTACTTGTCGTGCAATGACCTGCTGGAGAGCATTCTGGCACTTAGCATATGTATGGTCTCTCATGATGATCATGATAACAGGCATGAGTTTGTCCACCAACGCAAGAGGGCCATGCTTCAGCTCACCTGCCAATATCCCCTCAGAGTGCATGTAAGTAATTTCTTTAATTTTCTAGATGGGGAAAAAGAATATTCATAAAGCTTTAGGCAAACTTTGTTTATTTTTATTATTATATAATCAGCTCTGTGGTTTCTTCCACTTTCTACTTAATTGAAGTTTGTAAAAGTGTGTTCTAGTTCTCATCAGATCCATTACGTGGACAAGCCAGCCTGAAAACCTAAATCAAAGTAGCGTACCTGGACTGAGCTGCTTATAGGCCATCACACTTACACCAAACCCACCACAGGCCTTATGATTTGCCATCAGTCAACACATATATAATCATAGTCTTGAACTGGGCAGGCCAATACAAAGACGACATTTACATGTCCATAGGCGACAGCACTAATACCAACAACAATCTCCTCAAAGGTAGAAACTACAACTCACAGGTTCTAGAAAGTACATGCTCGGTTTTGGATGCTGAGCATTCCTGGAAATGCCACCCCAACATTCCAAAGAACTAAGTCTCCTAAGGTGCCCAGTCTGTCACAGTAATTCAATATGGACCTAAACCACTCCCAGTGTGAATGCTGAAACTACACCCTTTCAGCCCATGGTGACGAGTAGCTGTTATGTGAGTTGGGTATCTTTATATGGAAATAACAGCAGTGGTATGGTGAGTTCTAGCTATTTCACCCAGTATGTCAGCCAACAGGCCACAGCTGTTAGCTGCATCTGAATCAACTAGTAGTCGGGTATCTAATGTGAGTCCATAGCTAAGTGCATTTGAACGAGTTTTAAATAAAGAAATCTCTTACCAAAGCTCCCTCAAGACATGTGGCATAATGGTAGCCACGTCCCATGATGAGAACAGACTTCTGATGGTACAGCTCTGTGGCTAGCTTCTGGATCTCGTCATCCATACTCAGCACTTCTTTAATCAAGTCTAGAAGAGAAGAATTAAAGTTGTGCACATTTATATCCCTCTGCTTCTCAAACTGCTCATACTTCATATACAAAGATAGCAATGACTTGCCGAGAGATTGTACCCAGTACTTTAAAAATCCCATGTAGTGGTCTGAAAGCATCAGAGGGAATACAGTTGCAAAGAGTTATAACTAATAGTCACATTGCACAAATCTCATCCCCTCAGTCTTTCAAAAGCAAAGTTTGTGCATTGTCACGTTCATCTATGCTACTGAATTTCATTTGGCAAGCCACAATAAATGCAACAGTTCCCTACCTGGCAGTCCTTTTAGACCACGCATGATTTCCTTGCGTCTTTCTTGCACAGAAATTCTGTCGTCACACATCATTAGAGCAAACATCACCAAAGAGACAAACTGGCTGGTATAGGCCTAATAAGGGAATAGGGGAAGAGGGAGAAAAAAAAAAGTCATTAAGACAGTAAGCAAATGGTTGTCACCTGCTACAACATTCTTCAACTAGCTGCTGACTTCAGTCTTAGCATGTTTTTAAATAGTACCTTTCCTTCCAATTAAGCAGGGAAGACCAACATGAAGTTCACATGGCGTTTGCTCAAATGGAGGCTTGCAATGGCACAATCTTCTCAAGCTCCCAGAGATTAAAATACAAAAAGCAAAGTGGAATATTTCTGGGTTCCTGGCAATTATTAAATCTTATTTTCTGACTGTAACTGTGTCCTTCTTTCTCTATTTGAGTGAGCAAATGATGAAAACACTGAAGACTAGAACACCCAACAACTGAAGATGTACAGTGGAACATCACTACTACATCTGGTCACTGTGACAGGACAACTGACTCTAGCTTTTTTTGGACCACATGAAAATGCACATGGAATGCAAAGACTATTGAAAAGGTAGAGTGATTTCAAACCTTCTTTCCCCCAGCTTGTTAAGAACAGATTTTGAACTCTTCAACTTGCATAGACTATATATTTCTCTACAAGACTATAGTGACTGGTATCACTGACTCCAGGAACAGTTATCTGCACAGCAAAGTGAAACTAGCGCTCAAGGAAATTCTATCTGCATAAACATTTAAGGCACAGTATCCAACATCTATTATCAAGTCTAGCCTCTGAAGTCCTTAAAAGACAAATGTTATGAAATGGTCTGTGGTGCAGCAAGCCTTGGACTGAAGTTGCTTAGAATTCAGATTAAGGTTTGTAGTAGTTCTGTCCCTTTCTAAACAATAATAAAACAAACATCCACAGTGATCAGTATCAGTGAAGACTTAAATAGCTCAGAAGGAATCTAGAAAAGCTTCAGTTATGCTTACTAGCGGAGTTTGATACACAATGTGATCTACTTTGTTTTGGTTAGTACATAGTTGAAGGTTATGTTAGCAAATAGCACTGAACAGATATGTTAACAATACTTGGATCGTTTGTAATATGTTCTCAAAATGAATCTGAATGTACATTCTCCCCTTACGGGGAGAATCTCTTCAAGTTTGTATTTCATATATGCACAGCTTTGGTAACTCCCCACATCACCAGAGAGAAAATGCCAAATTCAATTATCTCCTAACTGTAATGTTAGCTATATGAAAACAATCAGGGACAAACAACTCCTTCAACTGTTTCTTACAGGATACTCATGAATTTTCCATGATCAAATTCCCCAGTGAACTATTAAACTCAAATGTGGTTTTTGGCTAAATTTATGTAACACATTGACATCATCTCGCCTCTAAATATAACTAAATCAAAGCAGATTTCACCATGCAGAAGCACTTCATCAAAATGAAATGCAGCAAAGCAAGTTATTTTATACTGTATCACACGCAGCCAGATGCATCAAACATAGAATAACTCTTAGATGGACATAAATACTGTTTTTCTTTAAAAGACCATTTCCCCATTTTCTGTTTAGTTAGTTTTAATATCACACTTTCTTTAGTAAAAGCAGTGTGATTAAGGGTAGTTGTGTATTGCCTACATTTCCAAAACCCTGTCTTACAATTTCTTTTTCCATATTTAGACTTTCATTTAAACTGAGTCTGCACCTCAGGACAAATAATGACAGAGGAGAGAATTTTTGCCTCTTCAGAAATATAATCAGCAATTGCAACTGTTAAAAAGGGAACGAAGAACATTCAGAGGACCCATATGATAGCCAGCCCCCTCACAGGTGATTCAGTAAGATCTATTAACTTGTTATTTACCTTGGTACTCGCAACCCCAATCTCTGGTCCTGCATTGATATGGACTCCACAATCCGTCTCACGTGATATAGAGCTGCCAACTGTATTAGTTATTCCTACGGTTAAGGCTCCTCTCTCTTTGCAATACCGAAGACCCATCAAAGTATCTGCTGTCTCACCTGAAAATACAGATATTTACAATGCTGCATTATTGGTTACTGCTGACACTGAAGATGTAAAACAGCAGTGCTTTTCTAAATATAATCTCATAAATTTGCGTTTGTCTGCAAGTCAAAAGAGTTAGCAATTATGTCAGACCACGCACACTGCATTTTATCCCTAAAAAGAACAGTTAAATCTAGAAAACACCGAACCTGAAGACAGTACTTATGTTGCCATGGTTAAAAGAACAACTTAAGTCCAAGTGTATCTCATTTAGCAAAAACAACTTCTTCCCCTTCCCAGTTACTAAATATTCACCTTGGGGTGTTGTGGGGGGTAGAACCCATGTATTAAGGATATCCATACATAACCTAGCTGAAATGTACAGCAGATGAAAAAGCATTAATTTACACCTAGCCATTAGAGTCTTCCCATGTTACCGTTATCAAAACCATACAACTGCTTGGCTGATAGTGCTCACCAACAACCTGCTATCTTGCAAAATCTCTTCTCAAAGAAGTCATGCCAAAAACTGATCACTCCTGTCCAGAATTGTTTGCACAACACCAACAGAGGCTAGCTTAGATCAGACTTCAGTTAACATGTTGTTTCAAAAATTCAAGATATAACAAATTAGAAATAGTTGGTTTAAAAATGAAGTCAACAGATGGAGAAAAAAGAAACCTCACACTGATTATCCCCAGAACTGCTGCTTGTGAGCTGAGCTCCAGACATGGGCCTAGAAATAGAAGCTACTGTACATTCTACACAGCGTTACCAGTTTACCTTTATTCTAAAGCATAACACCTTTTTTGATGTACTCCTGCACACATAAGGTGACAACAGAAAACAAGAACAAAACAAGAATACCACCAAGGTTAGGTACAATTCTACTTCAGTACATGAATACATATAAACACTGTCTGCACACTACATTACTTACTACAAGTCATATAGGGTGGAAATCTAGGGCTACAAAAACAGATTTATGGGTGGGGAGAACTCAGGTTATTTGAGCTCAATGTTTACTTCAGTTTTGTACTGCCTGATGACTAAGCTTAGGTTCCAGGAAAATCCTTGTTTGCTTGCCACATCCAACACTTCAGGGAAAAAGATGCATCCCCTAGTGTGCCCTCAGTTGTGTTCACTGCTAGATCTGAGACAGTACAACTTATAAGGGCAAGAAGTAACACGTGTCCTAAAACCCAGAGAAAACTGCATCATTTACACGAGCCCCCTACAAAGAGGGGCTCTAAATTACCTGACACTGAGGAGGAAAAACATACTGTCTTGTTAGGAAGAGTATTTTAACATACAGAGAAAAACTATTTTTAATAACAAATCTGAAGATCATGTGTGACAATCTAGAACAGTAAATGCAACTAAAATGAAAAAGACCTATTGCAATTGTCCTTGAAAATATTTTGGACAGGACATATCACTTTTTTTTTCTTTTCTAAGTGTTTGTGTGTTTTCTCTCTTACTCCATTCCAAGGTTGTCCTATTTTTTCAGATACTCTTCTGTAGTAGCTTCATGTCTTTTATGGATCTGATGCACCATGTTGCTTAGTATCTGGTACTACTTTAACAAAAGAACTGAAACTATTCAAAAGAAGCTATTGACTTGTCTTTACCCAGACCTCAAAGGATTATTTTTTAAATATGTTGACTGATGAAATATTTCATCGCAGATAAAGGAAACAAAACCACTGTTACCATATGTAAGACTCACCTAAACAAAGTCAAACACCCACCCACATGCAGATAGACGGGAGGTGAACCACCTTGTTTTTAACTGATTTCTAGCATGTCTGTGCCAATTTGTTCATTTGCATGTATCGTGTGCAATCCTACAGGCAGGCACAAGAATTGGCCCTGCTGCCTTTTCCCTCCTAAGCTAACATTTACAGGAAAGATGTGAGTGAGTGGGTTGTAAAGTGAGATCATACCTGACTGGCTGATGAAAAAGCAAACATCATCTCTGAAGACAGGCGTGTTTCTATCCAAGAAATCACTGGCTAGTTCAACCATAACGGGTAATTCAGTCAGTTCTTCCAGAACCTGACGGGTCTGGTAAAAGGAGATGTCAAAGTTACATATTAGATTGTATTTAAAGAAAGCTGTTTGGAATGTAAAGTCTTCTAGCCCCCCCACAGGAAAATATTATCAAAATACATGTAAAAAAAATAGCACTGGATTATATTTTAATTACTCAGTATACTCATGCTCAACTCACATTCAACTAACCCTGTGAAAAGCTGTCCTGATTTTGGCCCAACAAAAAGCCTGTGAGGCCAGCTCCTTTCAATTGTTCTTAAAAAATCTCACATAATACAGGGTGTCATTCTATCAGACTATGACTTGTATTGCTGAAGAATTCAGAAGCTACCACCAGTATCCAGGCCAAGCCAGAAACTTGTTTTGGCTAGTCAATTGATTACTATTACCATTATCTTATACAGCTACCCAAGATGAACAAAAAAATATTTTTTGGTTCTTGTAAATCAGTTAACATAGCTGCGCTCCGCAGATTTTCTGAGGATATCCGAATAAAGGATTCCTCTGTGAAGCTGTGGAGTACTTTAAATTGCAACATTATGGGCTGCCAATCTACAATATAAAAAAGCTTCATCTAAAGCCATCATGATTTATCCAGTGATTACGTAACATGTCAGAGAAACAAAAATCACATGTTGCCGATACACACAGCCAGCACTTCTGTAAGGTATAAAGCAAAACCTCTTCAGAGTACTGGGCAAGCACAGAGAGGTCTCTAAGCATGTGCCCTAGCTGTCTGCACAAAGAACAAAGAAGAAAATCACGTCTGGCTCACGGCAACTCCTACCTTGCTGCAGCATTTGCATTCTGGTGTTGCATTATCCCTTCCCTTGCCAGTCATCTTTTACAACAAAACAAGTTGTTTTTTTTTTTTTTAAAAAAGCATTCCATAGCAATAAAATCAAAGGCAATATTTTCATAAGTACTCAATCACTCAAGTTTTTAGTTCCTATTATTGTCACTAGCAATTTGAAAATCTGTTGTATACAGATTCAAAAGGATCTTCACTAATCAGAATGATTTTTTCTCACTCAACATTACTATTCCACCTTTATCATGCTTGCCAGACACAGTATCGTGCCTGCTGTTCAACTCCAGCTACAGTTTGCAAACAGATCAAGACTGACCACTTACTGCAACTCCAGCATGGTAACTTGTCCCGCAAGCAATAAGGATTAAACGACGACACCTCTGAATCTCCTTAATATGATCCTTCAACCCACCGAGGTTCACTGTAAACAAGATTCAGAGAGAAAAATTAGGGTGGCTAGGTAGCAGAACTTCTCAAGATTACCGGTGTTAATATGCATTGTTATGATCTCAGTCAACCACTTTGCAAAAAACAAACAAACAAACTCATCACAAAGAATAACTTTGCCACCAGATTATGTGATTAGGGAAGCACTCCCTGTAATAAGACATGCACGTTGTCTTACACTGGCACATTTTAATCTCCCATGTCATCACCTACTTCCTCCTCTGTGAATCTACTGGGTACTGCTCTGTAAAAAACAAACAAGGATGCATCTCAATTACCAGTGTAGTCGTCAAAGTTGACCCTTCCTCTCATTGTATTAACAACAGATTCTGGCTGTTCAAAAATTTCCTTTTGCATGAATGAGCTGAAGTTACCTATAAAATAATAAAAAGAATAGTTTACCACACAGTAATATACATTTTCCCTATGTTTATGGGGAAAAGTTTGGATCAGAGACAATGACAGGCCAGTTACCAGTCAGAGATTAGCTTTTATTCCTGTATGTGTATCTAAAAGAAAGGTTCATTTAAGCGGACATTTCATTTTCTACTCATTTTGAGCTGATCTGATGCCTTAGAACTAGATTCAAGATACCAGAATGTGTCAACTATTGGTCAGATCCAGAATGGCAAGCCTCCTAAGGTCCAATCTCAGAAAAAAAAAAACAGATGCCTCCAAGCAGAAGGTGAAATCCTCAGCTCCACAATTCCCATTACAGTGTTAGCTCAAGGGAAAGTCTTATTAGATGTAAGGACAATTTCTTTTGCCATGTGGGTGGCTAAGCACTGGAACAGGTACTCAGAAAGGCTGTGGCATTTCCATTCTTCAACATACTCCAAACTTGTCTAAACAAACTCCTGAACACGGTGACCTATGGACACTGCTTTTAGTTCAGAGACTGGACCAGATGATCTCCAGAGGTCCTTTTCAACTTTAATTATTATGTGACTCTAGAGATGACTGTGCATCTACATTGGTGACATTCAGAATATTTTACCCTTCATAATTTGCTGAAGTTCCATCTGCAGGGTTTGGACAGCACGCCCAGGGTGATCGCCCGCTGTACGTTTGATCCGGTGGATGGAAAGACGGCCATCAACCACAGCTGCTACATCATCATCTTCAAGGAAAATCACTCTGTTGGTATGCTCAATGACAGCACTATAAAAGCATACATCATTTGCCGTAAGACATTACTTGTCATGTAAAGACAAAGGCTACAGCCCTACTTACAATCCAACATACATATTTCAAAAGTTACTCATTTCAATGAAATTTCTTTTAAAATGAAAGGAACACCGTAAAGAACATTTCCACACTACCAATACAACTGGATTTCTTCCACCTATCTAATTATGAATTTCAGTGCCTGCTTTAAGAAGAAACTATGAATTCCTCAGTCAAAGCAGCAGGTGTAGTCGCGTGATCTAACCATTAGGAGCTAGAGAACAGAAGTCAGGAAGAAGGTTTAATACACAGAATATTCAACTACAGGTAAAGGGATTCTTTCTCTTTTCCAGCAATAAGCAATCATCCCTCCCTGCATGTCGTGTTCCCCATGTGTAGAACTGTGGACACCTGTTAAAATACTTGAACATCTACTTAGACATGCTCCAAGAATCAGGTACTATTGAATACTTTCCCTGCCTTCAGGTTACTTGAGAAGTGTCAATACTGGAATTACCTGTGAGGCTTAATATCTTTGACAGGATTTTAGTCCGTGCTTTCTTACTTCAACAAGGCAAGCTGTACTGAAATGCATCAGCTCACTATTTAGTAGCTTTTGTTCTGACCTTGGCCAAGTCATGGAAAAGCTCTCTGAAATCAGAAGACATTGGGGTATCCCAAATCTCTCCAAAACGCTGATAAAATGAGCTCTAGAATTTGAACCGTGCAGCATTGTTACATTTCTGGAAAGAGTACTTATTTCCCTAAACAGAAAACTACCTGTTCTAGAAGGACTAACTTTTGTCAAGTTAGTCCTTCCTACCTCCACTAAAATGAGACACCCTTGATGCTAAAGGAATTGCACATGTGCAGACATTCCTGGAGAAGCAATGCAATCCTCTTAGTAAGTTGCACCTGTTCTGTTACTTCAGGTCTGTACTCTCACAGCTTTCTTATCACTCACCTCCGGAATCCTATTAGCAGGTAAGATCTGTCCCATGCTAACTAGGCTTGAAGAAGGATTAATAACATTAAAAAGTGTTAACAAACAACTCAAAGTGAGTTTACTTCTTTAACATTAACCTCTACTCCTCTGTCTCTTTTAGAGCTGCAAATGGTAACTAATTGTTTGTAAACAATGCTAACAGCCACATAATTTATATATTATTTACTATTATTTAGAAAGAAACTGCCTCCCTGTTTCTTGTTAATGGCTTCACCTTTACAGACCAAATTTTTATATACACTAAAAGATGCTGAAGAACATTACCTAGCATCAGAAGCAAAGTAGTACTCCACAGCTTTCTCCTCAACAGGAAAGAGGCAGGTGGTGCTGTCAACACGAGACAGGTTACAACTTCCCTTCTTGTCTTTACCTAAAAGACAAGAGAATTAGGTACTGCACATACCAACAAATCTGGAATGCAACTGCAGTGTCAGGTTCAACAAAAGGTCCCAAGGCATGGTACCAACATGAAGCACTATTTTCATCACTGTGAGCGGTCACAGTAAATTTAACAGCATCAAAAAGGAGTGGGCAGCATACGAGCAGTCATATTATCGTGCCTTTTCTCAGTTTTCTTGCATGTTTTTATCTGCGTTTGAATTAAACTTGCAAGTGTAATGTGTGCAGAGTTTTAGGTTTAGAGGAAATTATCAGTAACAGTTCAAAACAAAGTTTATGCATGACTCCACTAGGAAAAGAGCATTCATGCTACTTTATGAGCAGTCATATTTACCAATGTTTTCGTAGTTTCATCTCCCCAGTTATCATTTTAAAATCTCTCCTGTGCTCCTGTTTCACTAACTTTCATGAAGCTTTAAGAAGTCAAGCAGGATTTCTCTTTCTTTGCCAGTGACATCACTGGATAAAATTCTTTCAGAGCTGCCACCTGTACAACCACACTATTCCACTAAGTGCCAGCAGAAGTAACCTAAACCTGTTTCTGTCTGGCTGAGCTAATGTGTTCAGACACAGATCACAAAATTCATGATTAAGTACCTGACATCGCTACTGAGATAATCAATTACAAGCTTCTCATTAGGATCCAAAACTTGTACAGCTGGTAACCTGCTGAGAGTCTTACACTACTATTAGGGAAGTATCTAAGTGGACTGAAGGACACACGACTTGAGAATCAACTTCTGAAAATCCTGCACCAAGTCTTTATAAAAGTCTTTATAAAAGTTTGGTACTTCACCAAGAATCCTTCACTCTTGCACCTCCTGACACACTGCAATGCTCTAACTCCACTTCTGCTGCAGAGAGTATTTCTCAGCACTGAAGCACATCAGGAATGCAGATGAGGACCAAAGCACCTACTGCTCAGCACTGACCTCAAACAAAACCAGTTGCCACTCTCTGAGTGTGGGAGGGGATTAAGCAGCTTACCTAGCAAAATGCAATAATTGATAAGGAACAACAGCAATTCAATAATTTAATTTACTCTGTTGTTTGTTTATTTCCTAAGTCCTAATGGAAGTTCTTCACACTGGATACAGCTCTGATTCGGTGATGTAAGCAGAACTCATGATGTTGAGAGTTGTAGTGTTGTAATTGAAAACGTAAAGAAAAAAAAAATACTGCTTTCATGTTGGTATTTAATAAGAAGGTACCATTTAACCAAAAATTTAAGGCCCTCCACTATAGTTATCAAGTCAGCCAATGAAGAAAACAATTAGAAAGGACAGAGCAAAAGTGTTAGTTGCCATTCTCCAACAGAAGCACCCATACTTGATCAAAACATGCAAATTTTGTTTCTCAAAATACATTTCTGCACATTGACTTTACTATGTTGCATTGCTTTCCTGTATGGTAGATTCTACACGGAGCTGTAAGTACAAGGTGTTCTTATTGTGTTCACACACATGTTCTGTGTGTTTCTTATGAAGGAGCAATTGAAAAGTTAGTGTTATCAACCAATTACGACTTATGTTATCTGCAGGTTTGTCCATAGATAATCCATTTATCTATGAGCAACTTGGATTGCTGCTGCACAGCACCTACTCCCATTTACTAGAAATTAGAAGCAACACAGAAGTAATCTTTTTCCTTCTATATCAAAGAATAGAGATGTCATGATGAATTAACACAGGTACAGTAAAAACTGGGGGAAGACATGTTTTCTGTGTATTTTAATATCATACTTTATGACAATTTTAGGTATATTGCAGTTCTGCAAAGGTACTACTGCAGATTAATGCAACTGCTGCTTAGTAGATTTTTCTATGCTTACTTCAGCAGCACTGAAGTTTAGATTTCCTTAAGAGTATTTTCAGAAGATGACATTATATAATTGTTCTCAAAGCCCCTGGGAACTATCCTGACCAGAATTTTACTCTAAATGCTTCAAACTGACTTAGAGAAAAATGCTTGGTAAAAAGAAACAAAACATCACTTCATGTTTTTATTCAGGTAAACTAGCTCCTCAAACAGAACACAGCTCACCTTTCATCAAACTGAAGTTTGTTTCTGCTCCAGCAAAAGCACACATTTCATCCACTAAGTGATGAAACAAGTTAAGTCTGGTGGTGCTGGAATTGCATTTATTTACAAGAGCTAAGAAACAGCTCTTTTCCTCTTCTATAAAAGCTTTCTACAGTTTCAGATAAAAGTTAACCTTCATATGTGATCTGATGAACTAAGTCCTTAAATGACACCAAAGCGGAGGGAAGTGTCAACCTGCCACAGGGCAAGAAGGCCCTGCAGAGAGACCTGGACAGGTTGGATTGATGGGATGAGGCCAATGGGATGAGGTTCAGCATGGCTAAGTGCCAGGTCCTGCACTGTGGTCAGAACCACCCCAAGCAGCACTACAGGCTTGGGGCAGAGTGGCTGGAAGCTGTGTACAGGAAAAGGAACTGGGGGTGTCAGTCGATGCTCACCTGAATATGAGCCAGCAGTGTGCCCAGGTGGCCAAGAAGGCCAATGGCATCAGGAATAGTGTAGCCAGCAGGACCAGGGAGGTGATTGTCCCCCTGTACTCTGATCTGGTGAGGCCACACCTCGAGTGCTGGGTTCAGTTTTGAGCCCCTCACTGCAAGGACGTCGAGGCCCTGGAGCATGTCCACAGAAGGACTACAAAGCTGGTGAAGGGTCCGGAACACAAGTCCTGTGAGGAGCGGCTGAGGGCACTGGGGGGTTTAGTTTGCAGAAGAGGGGACTCAGGGGAGACCTTATTGCTCTCTAACAACTACTTGAAAGGAAGCTGTGGGGAGCTGGGGGTCAGACTCTTCTTGCAGAGAACTAGGGCTAGAGGGAACGGCCTTAAGTAGTAGCAGGGAAGGTTCAGGTTGGAAACGAGGAGACATTTCTTCCCAGAAAGAGCAGTCAGGCATTGGAACGGGTTGCCCAGAGAAGTGGTGGAGTCACGGTCCCTGGGGGCGTTCAAGGAATGGTTGGACATGGTGCTTAGGGACATGGTTTAGTGGGTGACATTAGTTGTAGGGTGATGGTTAGACCAGACGATCTTGGAGGTCTCTTCCAACCTTAATGATTCTATGAAATAAGTACTTAATGTGAGATTAAAAATGGTTTGCCTAGTAAGTCCCCCATGTATTTCAAGCTGTTCAAATACAGTCATGCTAACAGAGCAAAGGGAAGTTAATTGCAGTCTCAGCACTTTGACAACCTGAACTCCAAAAGGAATTCCAGAAATGCTAGCAGTAAGATTACTGGTGATCTCCTAAATAATGTTTTTCCTAACACGGTTTCACTCTACTGACCCCCACCCCCTTTCTCTTCTTCTCAAAAAAAAAAAAAAAAAAAAAAAAAGTATCTTACTATTTCCTTCTGTAATCAAAGCTGCATAGAGCACAGACCACAACCTGCACTAAATCATCAATTTTGTGTGTGGAGCATTATGTCACAGTACTTGAAATAGGATCAGTAGATCTTCTGTGTGTTGCTCATGGTGTTCTGGATCAAGAAGGAATTCTAGCTAACCCCTTTGTTTCAGTATACTATATGGAAAGCAATAACCACATATTAAAAAGACAATGCAATTTGTTTCATTTTTGATTCCTTTCCTAATGAACTGGAGGATTTGTCTGAAATTTCAACTATTATTGATTTTTTCTGGTAGGCACCTTCCTCCGTTTTTATGGATATTCCATCAAAAGAATGATCCATAGACTGTACAGCTGAAAGTGCAATTGGGAAAAAAAAAAATCAGATCATCAGTGGGAAAAAAAAAGTGTTACATACATACATAGAGAATCACTGTTAATTATCTGGCATCACCCAAGAGTAAACACAGACACAGTTTACTGGGACTGGTTCTTCACATTACATTGTAGCAAGGCAATGTTAGCAACACCAAGAAGCAGTCAAACATACTGCCACACTAAGTCCCTTTGATCATTGCAGTGTTCATATAACTACTCCACTGCCCAGTAAATGAATAGGTTCAGACTCCTTCAAAAATGGTAAATTACAGGATAATTCTTAACCACTTTTCACATTCACAGTGCAACTACGTGTCATGAGACAAATGCGTGAGAGAAATGGACAGAAAACACAGATCACCATGCATAAGGTAAAAGCATTATACTTTTTAAAATTGAAAAGAGGACAATAAATTTTAATTTGTGATAGTGCTTGCAAAGGACACATTTTTGTTCATAAAAGCAAACAATTCCCTGAATGACTGCATGCCACGCACCTATTATGAATTTAAGTATTTAAGTTTAACAATACTGTTCTAAGGTACTTTTTCCTTGCAACCACCAGACATTAAAGCTTTGATTCTAAAACTAGAGGTGAGTTCTGGTCTTAAATAGGCAGACATCAGGGAGCAAAAACAGTAGGTTGCATATCCCTCAACAAACTAGATTTAAGGTACATGGTGGTAAAGCATATGGTTAAAAACATGAAAAACAAAAACAAAAACCACCTCCTTTTTGTAATGGTTTAATTTACAACAGTAAGTATAAACATAACATATACTCCAAAGCATGCAGCTGTTTGTGAAACCCCATGTTTGCAATTAACCCCACTGGTGTGGGAGTGATTGGGCTGGCAGGGCTCACGCTTACCCGTCCTGTACAAAATAGGGATGTGGTCAGTGGAGAGCTTGTGCTCACTGCGCACTCCTATTAGCAGGGGGCTCCCTCTCCTGCAAGAGAAGACATCAGGTTACAAGCCTCAGCACCCAAAGATTCATCTCCCTGAACTGAACAACAAGTGAACATCCCAAATTCAGCATGAACTCTGCAAGAGTAACTGAAATCCCATGACACCTGATTCAGGAATACCTAGACTGTTGCTCACTCTATGCATCTACAAACAGCTATTGGCATGTAAATTCAAAATCAGTTGCTAGGTTAACATATATGGTTAAATCAACCTGACTGATCCTCATGTTTAAAAGTAGAGTAGAAAACCTGAACACCAGGCAGGCCCAGCTGCAAGTCATATAGGGTACTTGTCCACATGCTGTCACTATTGCAAACACAAAGGAAAAGATGAAGGCATCTTCTTTCTCAGCTCTTGCAATAAGAATCTACAGAAAACACTGTCTCCTCCTAAGCTCAGAGCTGACCTGTTCCAGACCAGTTATGATGCAGGTTGTCACTAAGAAATCTTTAAAATACAGGGTGCACCTTTTTGACTGAACTATTCTACTTTTTTAATTGTTATAATAAATGGGGAAGAAGAGAAAGGAAATGAACAACAGCCAACCTCACCCTAGAGTATACAGTATAACAAGAACAACCTCTACTATCTTCCAGATTGGTAAAAATACAAAAATGGTAGAAAAAAGGGAAAAGGAAAAAAGAAAAAAAAAAGAAAAAAGAAAAAAGGGTTAAAAAAAAAAAAAAAAGCTACCTAGAGGGTACACCAAATACGTGCTTTTCTGTACAAATACTTACCTGGTACCAACTGCTTGACCAGGATAATGAACACTTTTAAACACAAGGGCAAAAGCACCTTCCTGGAATGAGAGAAATGCAAACTGCTTATCCTGTCTTTTGAGACCAGGTCATCATTTCAGAAATCCCAACACATAAGGTACACCCATGTTTCTGTGAACAAGTAAGAGATACTGAGCAGAAGGCTTCACAGACCTCTTCAGAACCTCCAAGTGCTTCTTTCAGAAGGGTACCCCATCCCCAGGGCAGGATCCCCAGGGCAGGAGCTGACCACTTGCTGAGTTCTCACCTGAAAGGCAGCCCCTACAAGTGGTCTCCTTAACTCAGAGGGCTAAAGCCTGATAAAAAGTGCCAACTCTGGGGTATTGGCTAAGGTATAGTGCCACCAAGCGCACGGGTGAACCACCACAACCTGCCAGCCACATTTGTTCTTGGTCTACAGCTACTGCAGATTCTGCTAGGGAAATCAGTGCAAAAACCCATCTCCTGAACAATCAGCAAGAAGTGACACGTGGAAGCCATGCGCTGTGCAGAGAAGTCCCCACAAGGGGTCAGCATCTCTTCCAGATGGAGGTTCCAGAGAAGAACTCAAGCAGACTTGATTTAACCCTGTCCCCTGCCTTCCACGTGCTCCTGCTCAAAGCATTCAAGGAACTAGATATTGCTGAACCCCCAAATTTATTCAATATTCGTTTGAAAAATAAATGTCTAGTGTTAAATAAGAATGAATGGATGTCTGCTAGTAATTATACAAGGTAGGAAATGAAACACCCCATTATCATGTGCAACAGAACGTCCCTGGGAACGTCAGACGTTCAGCACTGCCCTTAACAGCAGTTCCCTGCACAACATCCCCATGTTTGTCCCAGTGATGCATGTGTCTGTCCCTGTGTCCCCACCCGGCCCCCTGCCCTGGGCATTACCAGCTGCTGGATGACCCTTTCCACAAGGGTGGTGAAGCTGACGTCGTCGCTGTCGCGGTTGTCATACATGTACTTCACCAGCTTGGCGATGCACTCCGTGTCTGTCTCTGACTCGAAGTCGTAGCCCTTGCTCTCCTGCAGCCACAGCACACGTTTGGTAACCAGCTTTCTGCCTGCCTGCCTTCCTCTCCAGCCCTCCTTTTCCTTCCCACACTTTCTCCTTTCCTTCCTTTGTTCCTGTATTCCCTCCTCCTTTTCTGCTTGCCTTCTTGCTTCCTTTCTTTCTTGCTTTTCCTGCTTTTTTTTACCTCCTTCCCTTTTGTCCCCTTCCACCTTTCCTTTTTTCCCCTTCCACCCATAACTCTTTCCTTTCCCTCCTGTTCTCCTGTCTGCTTTTCCTCTGCGTTCTTTCCACCATGCCTTTCCTTCCACTCTATTAGCATGGGTGGGAGAATGAGTGGAGGGGTGCAAATGGGGGCATGAGGTGGGGGGGGGGGTGAGTGCAAGAGGCAGAGCACAAGAGTCAGCATGAGGCTGAGTCCACCTGACATTATTTACAAGTGCAAAAGAAAGCACAAGCATTTGGGTAAGCGTGTGCCAGAAAGCAAGTGGGGGGATAAAAATGTAGTGGAGGTGCAAGAGTAAATGTGAATGGGCACAGGAGTGCAGGTGAGGAACAAGTATGAGTGTGAGTGAGTATGGCGGGTGCAAATGGGGAAGAGTAATAGTGCAAGTGGAAGAGTGAGTGGGTGTACACGTGAGTGTGAGTGCAAGGGTGACTGTGGGGAACATGAGTGGGAGAGTAAGTGCAAGTGGAAGAGTGTGAGAACAGGAGTGAGTGAGTATGAATGCAGAATGAGTGTGTGCAAGTGCACTTCGGGAGGCAGTGCGAGCAAGGAGTGAGTGGAGGAGCACAAGATGTGAGTTGGAAGGTAAGTAGGAAGTGAGTGCAAGAAAGTGAATGGAGGATTGAGTAGATTGACTGGGGGAGCAAGGGTGTGAGGAGGGGAGGCAGTAGAAGAGAGCATGAGTGGGGGAGAGAGTACAAGTGCAAGAATACAAGTCTGGGAATAAGTTGGGGAGTGAGAGCACATGGACAGGTGGGGAGTGAGTAGGAGTTGGGAAGTGAGGGAGCTAGTGTAAGAGCATTAATGCAGGAGCATGACAGTGTGGACAGTGGTGGAGTGACTTTGCTTGTCAGTGCAAGAGTGTGAGAGGGAGAGAAGGAGCAGAGAGTGTGAACACAGGGCAGCAAGGAAGGTGACGAGGTGTGCAGGGGTGGCTCTCTCCCATCCATGCTGGGGTCCTACTCACCAGGAATTTCTGCAGGTCTTTGTAGTTGGTGATGATGCCGTTGTGGATGACAATGAACTCTGGAGACAGAAGAAGGCCCTGCTCAGCTCTGCACAGCATCCTCAGCCTTACAGTCAGTGACAGCCCATGCCCACAGCAGCGCAATACCCAACAGACAGCAGGGACCACAAAACCTTATAGTGCACTTGGCATAATAAAAAGTTTAATTTCCCAGCGTGATCTCCTTGCTCTGCCCCATTCTGCTTGATTGGTAATAGCAGAAGATACATATTAATGACCTGGGTGGGACTAGGACTGATGAGATCTTGTAAAACTTGTGGAAGTTCTTAAACAATTGCCTGTTTCCAGCAAGCTAGAAACAAGTGAATGCTATACTCCCCCTGCCAGCTTGCTAGGGCACCACACCAAAAAACACCAACCAAGACATTTCTGTACAGTGGTGATGAGAAAAATATAAATAAATACAATAGAAATAAAAATAATAAAAAAACATAAACACAAAGAACAGCTGGGTAGATCCCTACCATCCAATTTCATTCTGTTTCATTTCCTCTCAGCACTGTGGCTGTGCACCCACCAAACCTTTGGGACACTAACCCTAGCCCTTCATGAGATGATTCAGGGCTGTAAGCACTCCATGAGAACATCCCCCATAGTCTGAAATCAATGCCAAACCCCTCCAGCTTCCTGGTAATTGGGCTCAGCATCACAACTTGCAATAAGCCACCTGTCCTGAGTCCAACCACCACTTCCTGCAACACACCAGGTGTCCCAGAAAGCCACACATATTTCCATATACTCCAAGACTTGCTCAGGACCACACGTTTTCTCTAGCAAACATTCCTACCATTGTTTTTATCCGAGCGCTGTGGGTGGCTGTTGACAGGACTGGGCTCACCATGGGTAGCCCAACGGGTATGCGCAATTCCAAGGTGTACATCAAACTCGACGTCAAGATCCATGTACTGTTGTTCTGCAGGCAGAAGTGGGAGAAGTTTAATATGGAGGGCTGTCTCTACCCCAAAGACAACACAAGAATCTCATCCCACCTCCTGGACCCACCATCAACAAACCTAACAGAACACTGAGTGCATGAAGCTACCACAGCAACAACCCCCTGCTCCAAAGCACTAAAATTTCAGATTCACCTATGTTTAAGGATGTTTACAGCTAAAATACACAGCTTCATTCCCACTCAGGAAGCCTAAACAAGCAGAAGGGAGGACATCCCTCACCCCACTGCCCTGAGCCTTTCCTTCCCACAGCACCCTGGCTGTCCCTGCAAGAGGATTCCAAATGTGAATGCACACAAGCAACCTTCCTGCATTCCTCACCCAACCAAAATAAAACTTTTAAGAAAGAATCCACCCTGATTTTTCCTCTCTTGGGTGCAGCTTGCCATCCTGTCATCTCCCTGGCATCAAACTGTGACTAAACCAGCTTGTTTCATGGCTACATACCACTATGGCTAAAATATTCATCACTACCTCTTGTCACTAGAAAGCATACCATTAGTATTTCTTTGGAAAAAAAGTGTCCTTCTGTTCTCAAAATGTCTCCACAACCACTTTAAACTATGTATATCCAGCAGTTTTCTTGAGCAGACACACATTTCTTCAGAAATACTTTGCATACCTTATATTTCTGTAATGCATGGATCATCTTGTCTAGCTTTTTCTGTTCCTGGTTTTCTCTACGCTATGATTAGATCTACCCACCTTATTTTGGATAAACAGCACTCTGCCATGAGGTCAACTTTTTTTTAAACCCTTGCTAATTTTAAGTTATGCAAACAGCTTGCTTTATATGATTTCTCCAAGTTAACTCGAATAACAGCACAACTTAAGTTTATAACACTCTTAGGTTAACAGCAGCTCTTATATGCAAACTACAGTAATTTCACCTCCCTAGAAAAGCATCGTCCCATCCACACACAGCTTGTCTGTACTCTACCCAAACAATTTTGTGTTTCTTTGTGAGCTGCACATATTTAACAAAACCAACATTTAAATCAAAGGGAATATAAGGAGGCAGAAACAGACAACACCTCATTCTGTGCTTTCTCATCAATTTGGCAGTTATACACATACATCTGTGCTTACTTGTAGCCATTCACTTAGTCCACGGCTACAGAGATCGACAGCTTCAGTAGGGACAAATAATACATATGGAAATTTAAAATTCGAGTAGTGAATTTATTAGCATATTTTTGATTTTTTGGCCAAGCTCTAGGTCTCTGATAATTATGTCCAAGTAGTTTCCATTTCCCCAGTTTAAGGAAGGTTTGTTTTTTCAGTCTTTTTAAAACATATTTCAGGTCTATTTTACATTAATAGGATGCAATTCCTTTTTCTTGCTTTTTTTGTTTCTTGCTTACTTGTTTTTCTTGCAACATCATGACAACATCCCTAGGATCACTTTCCATCACATGCATGAGTGTCTACATCTCTGGCATTCTATACAGAAGTTATTTGGACATAGTGTTTCTGGGTAAAACAGATAACATTCAAAATGCACATGAAATGAGAGGACATTTCAAAGAAGGAGAGCAAGCAAAGAATGAAAAGGTAATACATACTGTGCACCTCTTCATCCAGAGCCTTCACTTTCCCCTTCTGTTTGATAAGATGGATTTTGCATGCATTAGCTTCCCAGTCTTTGTCATTTCCGCCATCGATTCCCACACCTAAGCATCACCACAGAATATGAAGAAAGACTGAAATGCAGAATGCGTGTTACAATATTTTATGTAAACATGTACTGCTTTTTTTTTTTTTTTCCCTTTATGATGTCCTTCCTCTCCCCAGCTGACACTCCAAATAAAGACAACAAACCCAGGATATTAGAAGTAAATTTTTGCTTTGTCTTCTTTTAGGTATTTTCAAATCCTCAATAATGGGCATCAAGAACATTTATGGAAGTCTGTATGTTGAAAGTTAATCCAAACCTCTAACCACATGATCACAGACATCCAATTTGTGTTTCAGCTTGCTTCAAAAGCAGAAGCCGGTAGAAAACATTCATAAACCACATTCATGTACCACAAGAATCTTTTAGCCAAAATCCAAGAGCCACAGATGCTTGAAAAGAGCTACCTGCAGAATCGTAGCCTCTGTACTCCAGCCGCTGGAGCCCTTTAATAAGGGTCTCCAGGATCTCCCGTCTTGTCCGGGGAACATGGTAGTTCAGGTAAGCAAAGATGCCTGTATGGGGAAAAAAACAGCATAATTTACAATAAAGTCACAGCAGAGGGAACTGTAGGTGCTATCTATGTGGTACACACACCCCATTAAAAATCCCATCGATTGATCTTTCACATTGAGAATCCCTGCAGGATTCACAGCTGAGGTCCAGTGGAGATGTCACTGACATTTCGGACCAAAACTAACCACAAAAACCACTGAAAGGCTCGGGTTGGAAGGGACCCTAAAGATCACCTAGTTCCTGGATCAGGTGGTAACATCCTCCTCAGGAGGCTGAAAACACACAGGACAAGCCTGGGTGCGATGGGAGAGACTCCCCAAGTGAGCTGGACCTGGACGACAGAATGAGCTGCCAGGAGACAACACAGTGGACAGGAAACTCATGACTCCAGATGAAGAATTTAAGGTTCACTAAAACTGGACTTTGCATGCTTAAGAAGCATCTTCGCTAGTTATTCTTTCTTGAACATCTTTCTCTTACTAAGTTCCTCCCACAGACTCACTAAGAAAAACTCATTTAATTCATGCAAACCAACACCCTCATACTAATTGAGCTATTTTTTCCTGTGGGTTGCAAAGGCAGATAAATCATTGCTTCTATTTTTAAGCAGCTGGCACACAAACACATTGTGGTGATGGGGACACACAAATTCCTAGATCTCTAATACCAACTATGGCGCTATTTCAGAAAGATTCCCTTTGGTGCCATCATGGAGCAAGAGCATGAGAAGACATTTACTCGTTGCTAGAAGTATCTGTACTGGAAAACTGTCATTCTCCCCAGTTCAACATTTTAAGGGAGAAAAACATCTGCATGGAATAAAAGCACAGGAGGTTTTACACAAACAGCTACATACGTACGTGACTGGTAACACAAGGATTGTAATTAGAGAAACATTATAAAAACACTCTTGAGGAGAACAGAGTTCAGCCACTCAGCCACCCACACAAAAAGCCCTTCTTAAAGGCATCCCAATTCTTTGACTTCTTCCTGACAGTGCAGCCACATAGCCTGCCTCATAGCTCCCAGACTTTTGCATGGAAGACTACTCCCAGGATAGCTCCTGAACCAAGGATCTTTATGCTTACACAAATACTTTACTTTAAAGAATGTTTGAAAAATTGTGTTCTTAAACTCTTCATGATTTAGAATTAAACTAAATAATTCAAAGCTTTCTAATGTCTTAATTTATTTTGTAAGGAGAAACATGGGCTATTCGGTTGATGTGTTGTGCCAAACACCACATAGCAAAGCACTGAAAAATTTAGAAGGCCTTTTTTAAGCCTTAGCAGAGTACTTGTATCATGGCTGCCTGCAGTTCTGATCCTCCCTGGTTCCTTCTCCCTTTTACAAGGGCTTGGCTTCAGGTCTCAGGATAGGTTTGCCACGAGCTTCAGCCACCCACCCACTCTGAGAACACCTCTCCCAACCAGCTTGAGAAGTTTCATCTCCCTGCAGCGTTGCCATAAGAGGAGTGTGCCACATCTCACTTATTTTCCTCCTTTCTACTAGAAAAAAAAAAGAAAAGAGATGCACATTCTACCATTCCTCTTTCTTAAACTGTTTACTCAGATTAAGACAAAAATAAAAAAAGCTTTTTACTTGGTTTCTTTTGCTCCTACTCTCATTTCCCATAAAAGCCAAAGCCTTTTCCAATAACCACTTGTAAGACTATTAGGACCAGGCTTATAAAAACTGCAATTTTCTCCCATTGCTCCCAGCAGCCCAACCCAACAAAGCACACTGACCTGCTGCTGCCACCTCTTGATGTTCAACTTGAATGTTGGTTCTAGTAATGACACAGACAGAGTGAGGCCCTCCTCCACAAACCTCATAATTCGTAATAAAACTGTTGAGTTTTTAGCTATTTATATAATAATACTAATAATTATATATTTATATATTTATGTCGCTGGTTTATTAACCAGCAGTTAAGAACCCCTGCTGTATTTCAAAAACTTCCTCTGCTCTCATCCTACAAACCTTCATTCTCCACCCTTGTGAAAAAAAAAAAAAAAAAGTTTTCCAAATTGAGATACTTAGTTCACTCTGTCTCTAAAAACTGTATTCTTCAGACAAACAGCAACCTCCCTGTTCACAAGTGAACTGCTTCCAAAGAGCTGTCACCCAGGCTGAGGGACTGCACATTTCAGCTCTATCCCGGACACCTAAAGTCCTGTAAGTGACTTCCAGGTCTTATGGAGAGTACAAAGCAGACTGCTTTATTAGTAGGCAGTGGCTGGAAAAGCCCATCTGTCTGTATTTGCCTGAAACGTCCCAAAGAGACCCCCAAGACAAATTTAAAAAAGCATATCAGGACCCAGCGATGCCTGACATACCCCTTTACACCCATACCACCTACCGTAAGTAAAGCTACCTCAGAAGGAGCAATTACAACCAGCATGTGCAATTATGGAAATATGAAAGCTGCATACACTTTTCCCAATTAACTCAACAGTTTCAGAGCTGACTCCTCTCCCTTGTTATACGTACCCTGGAAGCTCAAGCCAATGGTCCCACTCCCACCCAAATCCCTGAGTCTTCCAGATGTCACCTCCGGGCAGCTCCCTGCGCTCTTGGAGCCCACCAGCAGCTCTCCAGGCACCCTCCAAGTGCTGCTCTCCTGCAGCAGCTCCCTGCTCCCACCACCACAAGTCCTGTCAAGTGGGACGTGCTCTGTCCATTGAACGGGGGGTGATGACTAGTGCTGAGGTGCTCAGATGTGGTGACGGCGAGGCCGCCCCTGAAACCCTGCGGACAGCAGCGGGATGAGAGGCACAGCAGCCTCACTGAGGGAGCAGCAGGGCGGTCTGCTGTGACTCACAGGCAGACACGGGACAGGCTGCCTGGTAAAGGCACCGCTGGAAATTGTGAGGAGAAACCATGTGCAGAAGGCACGATATATGTAGGCCTACCCAAGAAGGGAGAAGAAAAGAAAAGGACAGGGAAGGGTAGGGGAACAGGACAGCAAGCTTAACTTCAGTGGTCACAGCAGCTGCCCAGCCATCTTGTATCCAACCTGGCTGCCCGTCAGCAGCCCCAAGCCTCTCTGACAAACAGCCGACAAGGACAGAGTCCTCCTCTGTGCCAACAAAATATCATGCACACAGCCACAGAAAGCTCGGCTTGTTTTCAGGCGATGACACTGCGTTGTGCTTGCAAGTGTTTTCTACTGGAGCACAGCGGGGTGCCCAACATGGTCACTCCAATGGCACCAGCCCTACGGAAAGCTCAAAGCACACCTCCTCGGTACCTGATCAACACGTCTGTAACTGATAGGTGCAGCCCCAGGGGTGAGGGGACACCAAAGAAACACAAGAGACCTCCTCACAGCCCCACTGGAGACCATGTCCCATGGCACTTTCCATACAGACCCTTGGTGCCCCTGCAAGGCCAGGAAAACAAAATCCGCTTTTTGGTTTGCTGCTAGTTTTGAGTCAGGAACACTTTGTTCTCAAGTTCAAACATCATTCTGAGCTCACAGCGCCCAGGGATTGCTGGTGAACCCCAGCCAGCACTGGGCAGAAGACCAGCCCGAGTCAGAACCACGGCGTGTGGCTCCCAAGCTGGATCACCAAGCCATGATCCCTCTCCCTGCCCACAAGATGTACTACAGAGCTCTGCATGACCTCAGTCCTTACTGACTACTGCATGCGCAAGACAAATGCTCTGTGGTTTTCACCTGAGGCTGCACAGAGGAAGGTTCAGGAAAAAAAAAAACAAAACATAAAGGAAACAGAAAAAGGAAAAGGCAGACACGATTCTGCTTTATAAATTGAAAATGGCTAGCTTTATGGAAACCATTGTTCTTTGGGTTCAGAAATCTGCCACACACACACACACACAAAAAAGTCTAACTCAATAGAGGGGCATGATTATTACACAGAAAACTGCTTTCCTTTCATAAAACATTTTTGTGAATGTGAGTTGATCATTTTAGCCTCCATCTTGCTTCTGGCAGGTTCCAAGTTATCCTGAACCAAAAAAAAAAGTGCCTTTAAACCAAAACCATTTCCCTCTACCAATGGCTGCCTTTGGACACCTTTGTTAAATCTGAATCCAAATCGGTCAGTGACTTGAAATGTTATTATCTCTGCTCATTTTAACCAGTTCAGTCACACCTGAACTGAAAAAGAAAATTAAATGGACTTGGGTCCTTGTCACAGGTCACAACTGCTAGCAGCGTACACCAAACTGCCCTGTACTGAATGGCCACAGAGAATAAATCTATTTCCTCCAGGCAGGAATGGGTCATCTGAAATGAGACTGAAAAACAGCACTGCTTATTTGTGCTTGTACTGTAAACAAACAAAACATCTATCTAGAAAGGAGCCAACTTGGCATTTGTCTCGGGTATTGAAAAATCTATTAATTACAGCACAATTGTATTCAGATTATTAGTAAGGACTACGAAGAAAGTCTGAATTTAAGACTAAGAACGCCACAAAAAAAGGAAAAAGTGATCTTATCAGAAAACAAAGACCAACTATAAATACAGCATTAATGCTGTAAAACATGCAAACGTTTTTCAAAAAAGACCATGCAAACATTGGGAGATGCTGTTTTGATTCAGCTTATTTTTTAGATCTTGACATGAAAATAGCTGGAGCGATAATGGGTACACTACTACAAAAATAAAGTTCTAAGAATTCACCAGTGAGCAACACATTTTACAAATGAGAAGGCAAGTAAGATAAGTGGGTTTAAAACTCATAGAAAACATTAAAAAAAAAACAAAACACTACAATAAACAGAATAATACCTAAAATGGTACATTACTTATGTAAAAAAATGGACAATAAGGCAAGTGAAAATAAATGCAAGACTGACTAATCAGCAAGTTAAAACGAAACATTTGAAGGCTTATCACCCATTTATGACACGATGAATTATGCACAAATAACAGTTTCATATACCGGAAATATTTTCAAATGCATTTCATTTTCACCTTCTCAAACATCCCACAATGAGATAATCCTCAGTCCTCCTAACTAGCTGGAGAAAGCTTCAAAAATCTACATTTTAAGAACAGCATTTTTACTGGCTCTACCCTTAATATTGGATTATTCAGGAATATGAGCCATCAGATCTTGAAATCACTTCAATTTTTAAACACAATTCCACTGCCTTTGACAGATGAGAAAAAAGACCCAAGGCATTAAATGCTTGCTATGCTCCACTGGTTTAAGAGTACTCTTGAAAATCATCCACTTTTCTTGGCAGCCAGCAAGAGGTGTTCTGCAGACAAGGTTTTGCTCCTGAATTGCACCCCAAGCTGTTGATCACATCTGTGTGAGCCAAAGGGCGCTCCGGTGATGCTGATGTCCCAGCATGACGCAAAGCGCTGGCCACTCAGAAAAGAACCTCTTTTTACATGCAAGCTGAACAAAGATGACTTTATCCAGCTACAAAATGCAGCCTGCTCCAAGGTGGGACGTGGCAGATGCAGGACGGCACAGAGCAACCCTACCTTGTGCTTTATAGACAATAAAAGACATTCCTCGCCATGCAATACAGGGATGTTTTCCTCCAAATCATAATGCCTTATTAAATCTTTGCTTTCTCCCTCTTCATGCTTATATTCAAATCAACACATGACTCAAAAGATGAAAAGATAAGAACTGCACAGATCTTTATAGCTGCTTGAAGGCTTTCGTGCGGAGCACTCTGTCACAAAGTGCCAATTTTTCTGTCGAAGTGACAATTCATTTAAGTTACAGCAGCCAATAGAAACATGCTGGTTTTGATGAAATTGCAGTGCAGTGCAAATCCAGCAAATTTCCATCATGGTCCCACCATCAGCCTCGCCCCCTTGCCAGCCTACATCCCAGGTGCTGAACATGACAAATTTGGGAAACCCAAGCAGAACCTTCTGAAATCAGCCCACCATAATTTCAGGTCTCTAGCAGACCCGAAAATGGGAGTTTCACTTCCAGCTCAACTTACGTATTTAGCCCCATATCAACATAACTACTTTTCAGTGACAATGTCACACCTGCACTCTAACTCGGGCTCTGGAACAAGCCAGAAGGAGGAAGTGTTACAGAAAATCAGGCAATATGAATGACATTTAATTGCACTACTTTGACAAGCCTTGAGTTGCCATTATTTAAGGAGAAATACATGTCTTGTGAACCTCCCAAGCCCCCCTGTGAACTTCATTCTAGCCTAGAACTGTATAAACATGTAATTGTGGATTCCCAGCTAGAAGAAGACTAGCAGCAAACATCCTACAGAAATGTGTAACTGATAGGCTCAAAAAACACAACAGCTTTGTCTGGAATACACTAATATACCTCAAGTCTTGACATTAATATACTTCAGGATTAGAAGAGCAGTCACGCTTTACAACAGAATAAAACATTTCAACTAGTAACTTGACATGGGACTTCACACATAGGGACTGAAAAGACTTGTTCACAATAAGACCTGCCATAGCGAGAAGTCCCATGTGTACTTCTCAAGTGAAATACGTTTAACAACATAGTTTTGAACATAAAACATTGTCTCTTATGGATGTGCTTTAACATCTTACCCCAGCAGAACAGGTAGGTATTCAGGTGCTTGTGGAATTCATCTCTCTCTAAGATCCAATTTTTAATAATCAAACACTAAAATTAAGCATTCTCAGTGACAGCTACATAAAGATTGAAGGTGAGACTGGGTGGGGGATTGGAACTAGACGATCCCTTCCAAACCAAACCATTCTATGATTTCCCTAAAAACAGTTGACAGTTTTTCTCAAACTCATTATTTCTATTGTTGACAGTCACTAAACAACTCTTCCTGAGAAAGTTCTTGTGAACTTTCTGGTTTTCATGTTCCTTTATTTCATGGTAAGCACACAGGAAAATGAAATGAATCACCACTTCCAGGTAAGAATAAATTACCTTCTCCAGCATCTTGAATACATGAAGTTACTCAGGAGTACCTTCTCCTAATCCTTTTCTCAATCCCTTAGGAGAGCAGAAAAGCCTTCAGGCTAGATTTACTGTCAGATTTACAAATATCTTTATACCGTACTGTATACTGTTAAAATAATTTCAATAGATGATATTATCAGTACAACCACTTGGCAACTCTGAAGAATCCTTTGCCCTGGTGATGATTATCAGGCCTCTGGTCTTCAACAAATTAGATGCAGGTTGCTAAATATCACATGCATAATGTGCGTGACAGACTGGGAGAAGGGAAGGAAAAAAAACAATCTTTCTTCAAATTATAGTAGGGGAAAAACAAAGCCCTAACAACTACTAACACAGATACACAAGCAGCACAGAACAGAATACCAGAACCACATGGCTTTTGGCCCTCTCACTTTCTGTGTTCCCTAAGACGATGCTCAAAGCCTGCTGGAGCAGGCTCCTGTTATTCGCTGCCCGGTGTGTCGGCGAGGGGAATGCCGTGCCAGCTGCCGCATAGGGGAAAAACGCTAACTCCACACAACTTGTCAGAAACAAGCAGACTATGTTACCATGTTTGCTAGCTGTATATGGGAGGCTCTATGTTCAATTCACCAAGCCTGTGCTGGAAAAAAAGCAAAGCAGAAAAAAAATCCACTGGATACTTTTGCCACCTGCGCACATGCCTCTTTCTTCAAATAAGAAAAGAGGGATTTCTCCCACCTAGAGCGAACAACCAGAGCACCAACCCTAAGGAGACATGCTGGGCAAGAGCCACCGCTCTGTGCTTCACAGCAAGACATGGACCTAGGCGTACAAACAGTATTGTGGAGTGTGGGAGGGCAATTCTCATTGACATGCATGCAACCCTAAAGCTTGGAACCCAAGTCTTTCTTAAGCCCATTCTTATCTCCAGTAATCACAACACCGGACCCAAATTCTTAAATCCCTTTTTGTTGTTTGTTTTAAAGCAGTCATGGCAGAGGATAGGTTTACTTATTTACAGAACAGTCCATCAGGCCTGGCTACCTTGAAAAACCTGTTTTCCAAACTATTTCAAAGATGTCATTTAACTGGTTTAGCGCATTCAGACCAAAGCACAATCAATTTATACCTCATTAAGTCTTTAAACAAGTAAAACATACTAAGAACAAAATCTATCCTCTTGCAACACTGTCAAAAACAGAGAACAGCACGTCTACACACCAAACCTGTCGCTTATTTTAGACACCAAAGAAGTAAACTTTGAGGATACTTACCTGTCAAGTGGTACAAGCACATCAGTTCACAGGACTTCATGAGGTGACAGTCACTAAACCTGAACATCAGGTTGTTCATCAGTGCACTGAAAACATTGTGTTGGTATCCCCAGTCTTGAGCCCTCATAGGGACAACTAGGATAACAATAGCAGCATTCTCACTTTCTCCTTTTAAGCTCAGTAACTAACTTTCTATCTGAGTCAAATCTGATAAAAATCTGAATGTGGACTGTACATCCTGTGGACAGCACTGTAAGATAAAGTAGGGTGTATCCTGACACAGCTATATACCATAAACATTGCCAAGGGTTCCTACAGCCAACCTGCAAAAGGAATCAGGAGGAGGCCTCTACCACAAGATGAGGACTTCTTGTCACTTCAGCTAAGAGATCAGGATGCCAGTATACAGTCAGAGGAGCTCCCAGCCATTCTGTCTGCTTATATTTACAAGATGGAGAAGGCATCGCCTCCATTTGATTGCCTTATTCCTTTGCTGGAGGGTACTGCTGCCGTTCAAAAGAAAGCCCAAGCCACCACCACAATTAACATTTCACAACGTGAGCCCAGACCACAGTCAACTTCATCTTGTACTCACCAGCTGAGCTGCAAATGGCAGCAGCAGAGACTGCACCCTTTCATCTCTGCCTGTGGGGCTGAGCTCCCATTCACAAGAGCTCATGTGGCAGCACCCTCAGACCCCAAACAGTTCTTCTCCCGTTCCCTGCAAAAACCTTAGCTATCTTCACACGCTTCCTGCATTGAGCTCCTCTTCGACTTCTGAGACTTTTTCTTATTCCATAAGTCTTCAGAGAAACATACTCGGTCAATGCTCTCTTCTCATTTTTCACTGCACAGTATATCTCTGTCTCCCAGAACCAAACTCAACAACATAGTCAATAATCCTTGTTACTCTTCTGACTGTTTCATAATACAGCTCAATATCTAAGAACAACCTTGCTTATATCAAAAGGGGAAGATGTTATAAAGGGAAATACGTTAGATCTTGAGTGCAACTGAATAACTACCCACAGATTTTTCAGTGCTTATCACAGTTAAGAAGATGAAGACCAGAACGTTAGCAGTACATGTTTTGAAGGTTGGACCTCAAAAAGGCAAGCACAAGGCACAAAAACTATGCCTATTCTCGCAGCCAACTATTTATAATAATAATTATCCCTTCTATTCTTAGCTTTGCTCTACTTTGTACTTCTAACACAAATTAACATAGCGTTAAATGTAAGCTGAAGTATGAATTTCTGAGTGTCTTTTCAAGCCCACAGACTTGACAGTTTGAAGGTGATTGCATTTCACCCCAGCTCAAGCTCACAGAATCAATGAAAGAAATGGCAACTTGCACATCAAACATATAAAACAAAATCTTGCTCAAAGCAACAATTCTAAACTTACATGTAAAAATAGAGGGGAAAAAAGCCACGACGGAAACATTGAAAGAAGACCCTTTTCGTGGAAGAATGCGAAGCCAACGTGATAAAAAGGGGAGAGGAAGAGGATGGACAAATATTGTTTCTACGTCCAAAAGTTAAGGCGGAACAACTCTACTGGACAGGCAAAGACGAGCGTCAGGAGGCCCCCGGAAAGCCCCCAGCCCTTCTGGCTCCTGCTCTCGCCCATCAGAGGGGCGCGTTTGGCACGAGTGGGCCGAGGGGAGCCGGCGTGCCCCCCGCCATGGACGCTCCTCACCCCCGCCTCGGCCGGCTGACCCGCCTGGCCGAGCCCAGCGCCACAGCCCCCTCGTCAGAAGTTGCAACGACTCAAGAAAAACGGCGAGGCGCCGTCCTTCCCACCTGCAGACGGCAGCGGTTACCGCGGCGCGGCCAGAAGCAGGCTCCGAGCGCTGCCACCGAGAGCCGCCGCCTCTCCCCGTGCCGCGCGCCCGCTGACAGGGGCTGGGCACGGCGGGCTCCGCGCTGCCGCCGGCCCTTTGTGCGCCCCGCCGGCACCGGGCGGTGATTCCGCGAAAAAAAAAAAACAAAAAAAAACACACGTCCCTTCGGGCTAACCGGCCGAGAGCCGCCTCCCCCGGAGGCCCGCGCGGCGCAGCGACACTTTGCCGTCACGGGGCCGGGGCCCCTTCCCGGTGCACGGCTCGGGGGCTGCAGGCGGGGCCGGCTGCCCCGGCTCTCCCCGCCGCCGCCGGCCGCCCTTACCGCACATGCTGCTCCCCCGCCGCCGGCCGCGCTGCCTCTGCCAGCCGAAGCCGCCCCGCCCGGCCCGGCCCCCCCCCGCCGCCGCCGCGGGAGCCCAGGGCGCAGGCCCGCCGCCCGCCCCGCCATTGGGCCCCGCGCCCGCCCCGCCCAGAGCCCGGCCCGGCCCCCGGGACGTGGCGACCGGAGCCGGAGCCGCCGCCGCCGCCCGCAGGCGGGGCGCTGCCCCCCGGGACGTGGCAGCCGGAGCCGGAGCCGCGGCCCGAGAAGGTCCAGCGAGGGGCGTGACTGCCGGCAGGGAGAGGCTTGTTCCTACAGCTGGGCATCCCGCTTACACCATCTACGTGCAACTGCCACCCTCAGGTTCTGTTTGGAAAAAAATAAAAGCCTGGGGATACAAAATGGTAGCAAAATCCCTCCTTAGGAAAAAATGCTCACTTTATCTTGACGCTGAAGAAGTCAATACAATAAGATTTCCTTACAAAGACTAGAGAGAAACCAAAAGCGTTAGTGTACGGAAAACAGGACAGTGAGAGATTTTGACCCTTCTGGTAGAACCTGGCAAAACAAACAGAAGGAGGTCACCAATATAAGAAATGTTAAACGTGAGCAGCCAGCACATGCAGCCATCTCTGCTTTTGTTCAGCAGCAAAGGCATTACGGTAATAACCTGATGAAACAACGCAGTTCCTATGACTTGGTCGCGTAGGGCAGTAACTGGGAATCAAGCTGCTTAGCCCTCTATTTTCCCTTTGACCATTGTGAAGGTGGAGGAGGGCTGACTTAAAACTCTGATCTTTCCTCAGTTGTGCTTGCACACGAACCCACTTCCACATCTTCCAGGGTGTGGAAGCTCCAATGTGTGGAAACCCTGGAGCGTGTCCAGAGAAGGGCTACAAAGCTGGTGAAGGGCCTGAAACACAAGCCCTATGCAGAGAGACTGAGTGAACAGGAATTGTTTAGTCTGGGGATGAGGAGGCTCAGGGGAGACCTTATTGCTCTTTACAACTACCTGAAAGGAAGGTGTGGGGAGCTGGGGAGTCAAGCTCCTTTTGCAGATAGGACTAGAGGGAATGGCCTCAAGTTGAACCAGAGGAGGTTCAGGTTGAAAATGAGGAGACATTTCTTCTCAGCGAGCAGTCAGGCATTGAAACAGGTTGCCCAGGGAGGTGATGGCATTACCATCCCTGGGAGTGTTCAAGGAAAGGTTGGACCTGGTGCTTAGGGACATGGTTTAGTGGGTGACATTGGTGGTAGTGTGATGGTTGGACCAGATGATCTTGGAGGTCTCTTCCAACCTTAATGATTACATGGTGATTCTTTCATTAGGAAGCTGAACACCTTGCAACAGTGGACACATATTTACTAGACGAGAAAGAACTCCTAACCAACTCCATGACCAACTGAAATATGCGCAACATATGTTGACACAAATATTGCTCTCACCAGGTTCATCCGCTATTCAAACTACCTTTGTTACTGACCTACTAGAGACACTGGTTTGTCTGCTGCTTTATTGCTATGTTATGGGTTTCTGTGCTGTCCTGTAGTAGGTCCTGCTTCACAACTTCACTGGCAGAATTTCTCCATAGATTCACTGCAAATCTAAAATGTATGTACAGCATTATGTGAATTGTGAAGAGAAAATGAAGGATATGACCCTACTTATAACAAAGGATCCACCAGACCTGAAAAAACATGGATAGGCCTTAGAAACACTCCAAAAATACATAGCTCATATCTGCAGCACAACAAATCCTGAACCATTTGACTTAAATCTATGCAATACTTGACAATGCTATAAAAATACTTCAGACTAAGGCTGTATGTACTAATAATCCTGGTGTAAATTTCTCAGAATTTTACAGAGAGAGAAATCTAGCTCCATGTGTTTATTCTTGAAGTGGCTATTTCATATTTTCCCCATAAAATAAATAAATAAATAAATTATCCCCTATGTAACTTGTTAAGTTATTCTGAGTCTTGCTGAATGTGGCTTTAAACCATAAAATAGTTCGTACCAATGCAGATGTGCAACTTAGTACCAAAGGAAGAAATACGAAGACAGTTTCCCAAACCATCTCTCACACACAAACTTTTTAAAATAAACAGTGTGGGCCACAGTCAGGAGAAGTACCATCTCTCCTCCCCTAGCCTCAATGTACTTCAATTGAAATAGAAGTTCTGGCTAAGGTCCCAAATTCTGGATGAACTGCATCTATCACCTTCTGGAAAAATGCATATTTTTTGATTACTAATATGACACATGTTGAATATTAACATCAGGTAATGTCAGCTGTTTCTTCCTGGTATGTTGACAGCACCTGCTCCATAAATCCTGTCAGCGAAGGCTGTGGCTGTTGATTGCCTCATACCATATAAAACAGTGTTATCAGAAGACTGCCTAAAAGACAAACAGGCTACTTTCTTCTTGAAGCATGGAATGAATCACATCCTGATCAAAAGCACATCTCCACCTGAAAACAGGTTCAAGGCAGAGAGTTTAGATGACTATAATCAACCTCTGTAACAGAGCACTAGAATAACTTGGGAAACATAAATGATTTTTTATTTTCTCTATCTGAAAGTGGTGAAAAAAAATCACTGAATGGCATACTAATTTTACACAGCAAAGATACCAACATACTTTTTCTCTTCTTAAAAAAAAAATAAATACCAGAATATGCAGTTGTTACTATTTTAAATGTAATGACTGGCTGCAATTTTTAGAAAAACTGAACAGTCAAAACCACCTTGCTGACCTGAATGTTACAGCACAGTAGTTTCCCAGCTCCCCTAACTGAAGGGCCCTCTTTAAAAAAAAAAAAAAGCACAGAGAACACCATACACTGTACTACCCCAGAGGACACTGGCCCACTGGATACCTCATTAACTCGTAGGCTAAGCATTGAACAGTCATTGCTATATTCCCCTTTCTGCCTCTGTCTGTGAATGCAAAAGGTTTTTGGGTGGGAGGAGGAGGCAGGATACCCCTCACCATCGGGGCTTCTTTCCATTAAGATTGGAAGGCTCACACGATCTAACGATATGATGTTTCTACCCTATTGGGCTGTCATAATATCAGAATTTATGGTTATTGCTAATGCTGTAGATAGAGTTGAATTTTGTCTCATCCCCCTGAACCAGTCCTCTCCCGTGTCACTGAGAAATGGATCTCAGCGGTTACAGCAGTACTGAATGCAAGGGCTGGTCCTACAAAGTACTAACTGGCACTCAGCCCCCTCTCTCTTTATCCAGAGCTAGAGAGCCCCTCCATCACTTCATGCAGGACAAGCACTGATCTAGAAAGCTTACTTTGCTGTGGGACAGAACAGATAGAGGGGGAGGGGGGTGCAGGCCTTAACTTCTCTCTGCAACAGCTTGAAAAACTTTGTTGAGGACACACAGGGCATGTGCTGGACATGCGATCTTTTCAGTCACAAGATGCTTAATCTTCATCCTCAGTACATGCAGGCTTAATTTGGTCCTATTTGTACAAATCAAAACCCCATTAAAAACAAGACCGGAAACAGACAACAGCAGAACTGGATCCATACTGTATCTGAAAGAAATTAGTACTGCTTAATTGAAGAATAAAGACCACACCTGAAAAGATACATTTTTATTTAACATACAGATCAGCTACTTTGCTGCTTATATTCTGACATATATAATGCATTGAATTGACACATAAGACCTAAAAAAGCTCCGTTTTTGAGAAACGAGAAACATTACTTGCCATTTTATGCTTTGCTGATGAACATGGTGATAAAGTTTGCATAAGCTCTCTTGGATAATATGAGCCTACCTCAAGGGGAATTTTGTCACTGATAAAACTTGTAAGATCAGGCACCGTGAACTTTGTAGTGAAGTTGAAAAAAACATGGTAATTTCAAACCAATTTCTAAATCCAGAGTGGGTAATTTAAATGACAGTAGGTCATTACTCTACATGAAAGCTAAAGAAATATTTTGCTAAAATATTTATTTTCAAGTTTCCAACAAGTAATAAGAAGTTTATTGTTACCACATGCTGATCTGGCATGCTATATAAGATTCTCCACTGACTTAATTGATCCCATTTAAGGGACTCAGTGGAATTACACTGGCAAGGAGGGTAACAGGAAATATACCAGAGGCTGTCAAATCCTTGCACGCAGGGAACACTGCTATAACCATAAGCCAAATAATGACCGCAAACTCAGCTCAACTGTGGCAACACAAAGAAGAAATACTATCTCCATTAGGCAAGCCATCTGCTAACGCTAGGCACCAGGAAGAAATTAAGTCCTACACGCACAAGAAATAAACAGAAGTACTTGCAAAGCCTGATTTACGTATTTCAATTTCAGAACAATAAATATTTCTCTTCCCATAGTCTCAAAAACTGGAGTGTGTTCTGCTCTGCCACGTCCTCCCCTCACTTAGCCAGGGCAGCCAAGTTACACATCAGCTGCAGTCTTTGGCACTGTAGAAGGAACAGGATATTGCATAGGTAAACACATTCATTTTCTTTGCTATCCTACAAATGTAATTTGTGCCCTTAAGCATTGCACATTCATCTTGATGTAGGAGTATTATGTAGAGATCATCTTTTGCAAGTTTAAACAGACCACTAATGGTGGCTGAACAATTTTACTTTAAGTAAGCTAATTAGTCTTGCTACTTACTGAAGTTGACATGGATCACTTTTTAACATTTATTTAAAAATGTGTTTTTTAAAACAAACAATTCACTTTGTTTCTGTTGCTATTACTTGTGCAGTGGTAGCAAACAAGTAGATAACTTTCACAAATGATGGCAATATTGCATCCTCTAAAATTAAGAGTTGAAGTTATGGGTTACTTTTCACACAACACTAACATAAATAAAAAGCATTTTATTAGAACTTGATAAAAGTAATCTTCCTGAATCACCCGTTTATACAGCAATGGAAAAAATATTTAATATTTCTATTGCATAAAAAAAAAGTCAAAAAACTTTACTTCTGCCCCCTCTTTTTTTAAAAATCTTGAAATTTCTGTACGGAAGAACAATGAAGATACATCACCATTTTTAGAAGCCTGCCATTTCAATGCAGGGCATTTAATAAATTAGTGGACAAATTGCTTAAACTGAGGAGACATTTTCACCAACAGAAGTACAACTATTTTTCTGGCAAGAAAGTCAAATTTGTTGTTTCTCAGCACAAGGCTGATTTACATACCACGAGAAATAAATACTTATATGGCCATAGATGATGCTAACTTAAGTAGAATTTGCTTCTTTCTCCACGTCATCATCATCATCAACAACCTGAAAGCAAATCGAGAAGTAGCTTAGGTAAACAGTGCAAACTCTCAGTCCTGTAGCATTGCCTAGAGAATTTATTGCATTAAATCCTTGCTGGACTCAAGGGGAAGAGTAGCTGTTCTATATCACTGAATAACAATGGTGACACGAAAAATGTAAAAAAAAAAAAAAAAAAAGCTTTCAACCAAAAATACCATATGGAAATATGGCTGAAATAACAGGAGCTGGTCACATTACTAGAGAGGCCACTAGAATTACTGCAACATATCAGATTTTTAATGAAAAAGCAAAAGAATCTACATTGGACGGGATGAGAGCTTGTCCCTTGCTACCACAAAAAAATCACCAAAGCACAAAGGTAATAATCACTGGCTAACAGTTCTGGGCTCTTCAACAAAGAAGGAGATTCACATGCTGGAGAGAACCCAATGAGGGATCACCTCCCTCAGCCTGCTGGCACCACTCGGGGACACTGTTAGTCTTCTTTGCACACTGCTGGCTTATGCTCAACTTGGTGTCCACCAGGAGCCCCGAGTCCTTTGCAGCCACACTGCTTCCCAGACAGGCAGCATCCAGCACATCTTGGTGCAAGGGGCTGTCCTTCCCCACATACAGGACTTTGCCAAAGTGCCAAATCTTTTGCTAAGGCACAGCTTCTGGCTTACAAAAATTATAGTTATATATCCCATACTTTTGCTTAAACTGCCAACTTGGCATGCTGGAAAGGCAGAAAGACCCCGTCTTATTTTTTTTCTTTTTCTTAACTCTCTCCCCCCCCCCCCCCCCCCAGTTTAAACAAAATCAGCTGTTATCTCACACCAACCCACCTGTTCAACGCCTTCTACTTCAGGGATGTAAAACTGGAGCATGTTCTGTATCCCATTCTTCAGGGTGATGATGGAACTGGGACAGCTGGTACATGAACCCTGCAACTTCAGCTGCACAATCCCATCCTCAAAACCTTTATAAATAACATCGCCACCATCTTCTTGCACTGTTGGCCTGATGGAACACGACACTCAATTTAAAGTCTAGCTGAAACAAGTTTCATTCTAGGAATCTTAAGAAGAGTTCAATTTAACATACACAAAGAACTGGTATGCTAGAGTAACTACAGCAACCCTCTTTCTCTACGACCACCTGATTAAAATTTCCCACAATTCATATTTTGATGGACTCTCACATTCATGGCTACAGTCTTTTTATTGGATATTAAGCAAAACATATTTGCAATGCATGCAGTAACATGCAAAGAAATAGTTGAAATTCTTTGCTTTAAGAATCTAAGAAAATCTTTGCTCTAAGCACCTTAGAGCAGAGCTTGATCCAGCCTGCAAAGCCCTCTCCACATGTGATGATGCTTGCCTCAATTATGCACCAAAATCCAGGTGAATTCCGTCATATAATAGGTGTATGTCCACTATATGATGCATGTGCATCTGTTACATGACTAGGGACAGGGATAAACAGCCCTTACATCCTTCCATAAATAAACACACAGCTTACTGTAGTTTATATAGAACACACAAAAAAACCTCCAACTATATAAAAGCTTAATTCTGCAAGTGGGTGAAGAAACCAGCATCTGTTAAGATTATATCCCAGTACTCATAGCATTTCTGCAGCCTGGTCTTTTGCAAACAACAAATGACCAGCCTTGTAACTGCGTCCCCATAGCAACATTTTTCCAGACCAAACTAAAACCATCCCATTACTCTAAAAGAAGCTTTTATACTTATTTCCAAAATAACACTTTTTAAGAGCTACACTCCTAACAGAATAACCTACGAATCTGACACATTTATTAACTGCTCACCATAGCTAATTATCTCAATTCCAGAAAGTCAAAGAATGTGAATAAAAATTCCTTTTTTTTTTTTTTTTTTTTTTTTTAAACTTTAAAGTAACTTTTTAAAACACTCTGGAAGGGAGCAAGAAACTTTCAGATCTCCATTCCTTCCATCCTGTGCCTTCTTACAACATTTTTGCACATATTTTTGATTCACCAAACAATAAGGCTCTGTATGTACCACTGGCTTGTATATAGTTTCCATCAGCTATCCTGCTGTATAATGAAGTAAGATGCACTGCTGCTAACA
Organism: Aythya marila; assembly: GCF_965140915.1. NCBI lineage: Eukaryota > Metazoa > Chordata > Aves > Anseriformes > Anatidae > Aythya > Aythya marila. The sequence goes on along the minus strand of NC_139067.1, from coordinate 5,256,581 downwards.
TTCTCATCAACAGCTTCTTGGTCCACCAGGGAGGAGAAGAAAGAAAGAAAAAGGTGGAAAGAACCAGTGATTTTGACAGAAATTCTGTGAATTTTAAGAAGGGCTGCTGGTAACTCAAGGACAAAAATACCATACATATTTTAAATGACCACATGCCGAGCCCAGCCAGACTTACTGAATGCTACTTTCTGTCATGGTTTTACGCAAAAGCGTAATTCAGTGACATGTTTCAACACTTAGTGCATACATCAATACGCTTTGGAAAAAATGTTCCATCTTATTTCTGCTTTTCTCCCTCTTTCCTTACAGAGAAACCAACCAGTGTTAGACTAAACACTGCACCTAAAATGTCAAGTTGATTATTCCTTTCAGTTCACTTTAGTAAGCAATTAATGAACATAAAAATATTCTCCAGGTAAACAACACAATCCACAGCCACTCTTGAGACTTCATTAGTTACAACCAGACTCTAAATTAAAATCATACTAAAATACCAATAAAACTAGAGCAGAGTATAAAAAATATAAAATAATAATATAAAAATAATATAAAATAATATAAAAATCTGATGAAGACCAGACAGCAAGGGAATTCTGCTAGCAAATTTTTCTTGAACTATGACACAAGAAATAATATAACCTACTTTGGAATACTTGGAAGGGAAGGACCAGTTTAAGACAGAGATGAATGTAACGGAAGAAAAAAGAAAGACGCCACTGTTAAAATGAAGCTTATTTGTGTTGTTTTCATTATTTAGAAATAACCGGGTTAAACACAATGCTTAAAAGCTTAAATGCTGCGTAAATGCACTCCAGAGGGTAAGACTCTACACTGTTCTGAAATCACTCAGTAATATGGACTCTGTTCAGTACACAGTTTGCAGGAAAAATAGATAGAAAATTTTTAGTTAGAGTAAACAGCATTCACAACTCCAGCCAGTTCTGCATTTAAACCCCCACACTAGATACTGAACTGTGAAATCACACATACCCAGAGAAAAATACATGTAGACTGTTCTCTAAATAAATCCAAACCAAGCCTATCTCAATCCATCTAGCAGCAATGTTGGTTTACCTTATTCTTGTATCCAGCAGTTCTTTAATCATTAATACTACTTCATCATCTTCTTCTGATGGAGCTTTGGAAAAGAAAAAATGCAGATCAGAACACGGATAGAAGTTTGTTATGATTACTAACACTGCATAACCATAATAGCAGAATGAAATAGCATAAAACCATTGCTGAGATGACTGAAACCAAAGGTGGACATCTAACTCCGTGTACGTATCTTTATCCACATCATCCATATTCACACACCAGGCAGTGACTGACATAAAACAACATTGGCTCATAAGTTCCAAGCAAAGGCCTTAACAGCAGTGCCACCTTTTATAACAGTGAAGACAGCACACAAAAAGAAGAGAAAGTAAAGGAAGCAACAACTACCATTCATTGGTAGGAAGCATGGGTTAAAGCAGGGTCCTCAGAAGATTCATTCTTTCTGCTAAGGCCGGCACAATTTCAGGCTCCATGTTAGTCTCGCTGAAGCATTTTTGAAATAACTTGTTCAAATAAAATAAAGCCTATCTTAATATTGAAATGAAATCCAGACAGAGAAGAGTAGAGGGGAATTATAGTTATCATCTGCCTTAAAACACTATGGGAGGAAAAACTGTACAAGCTGTTAAGTTGCAAACAAAAATACAAGACAAAATACTGTCCTTGCCTCAAAATATAAGTTAGTCTTAATTATTTTCTATTACAGCTTGGAAAGGACTTATAAGCACTTCTTGTTCATGTAAAACCATAAATCTATCATTAACAAATGGATGTTAAGTCTGGACACTCCCTTCATATTTAAGAGGGGAAATGAAAACCCTTGTAGGTACCCACGTGGAAAGGATGTGCAGCAACACCCAGTAGCTTTCTAAACACAGCCTTGACACTTGCATAAATATTTCTTGCACATAAAGTACAGCAAAACGTGGGCCATGCTGCCAAAACACATAGCTCAGCATGGCTCCTGTGAAGGCACACTCATATTCCAACTGATGAAAATCAGACTTTGTACTTAGGCTTAAGCAACTCTTCTAGACAGTTCAGCATTTCTTCTGCTAGAACATGTGTGTTCTGAAAATTCTTTCCTGTGTTAAGCTTTAGCAGCTTTCACTTTAAGTTCTGTTGCATGCTTTTCTATGGGATAAATGGAAGCTCAGATATCACCCAGACTAAACCCATTGGCTGTTGGCTGCTTCCTTAAGCATTTGATTTACCTGTATCTGTCCTAGGCGCCTCTTCAGTAACTACAGGTAAACCAGAGGCAAAGAAATCCATTATAGTTGCATAAATATCTGGTTTCAGCAAGTTCCAATCCAGGTCTTCACTCTCCTATGAGAATTGGGAGAAAAGTGATTAAACAGAACATCTGCTTCCTAAAAATAATAAAATTAGATAGGGATTCCTCTTATGTTAACAACATCATAAAGGTTCTCAGGTTTCATGCGCAAGTCCAGCTTTGCCAAAAATGTTTAAGACTCAGAATAATCATCAGAAAGGTTTCCTTGCTTGCAAGCCAAGTGCTGTTAGAATATTAGCTAAAAAGTGAAAAATAAAGTTTCCTAAATACATTACTTGACTTTTTTTTTTTTTTTTAAACTAACCAAACCATACCAAAGACCCAAGTTTGTTATGGTTCCATTTCATTTTGAGCCAAAGTATAATTCACTGAATTGTCCAGGGCTCCCCATACAGCGGGAGCATAACTACGCAGTTACTACACATGACCTTATCTCTGCTGACACTGAGTGCCACACCTTCAGTAAACACAACACAGCCTGCAGCGCACCTCATTCCGGTTACACAGTCACCTCACAAGAGGTGTTCTCGAGAGGTCACCAAGCCCAACTGCCTGTTCGAAGCAGAGCCAGCTTCCAACCTGACCAGGCTGCTCAAAGTTTCCTCCAGCCAAACACTGACCATTTCCAAGGACAAGATATCTACAGCTTCTCCAGGCAACCTATTCCAGTGCTTATCCACACATGGTGAATTTTATTTTTTAAATATTACCAGCATTTCCCTTAATGCCCTTGTGACTATTGCCTCTGGTACTTTCATTACTTATCTCTCAACGAGAGTCTGTCTGTGGCCATTGACTTGGCAGGTGAATCTCGGGTCATGTTTCAGCACATGTGAACGTATGTTGTGCTTACCTTGGTGATTGTGATGAAGTCTGGCCCAAAGAAAACACTTTTAACTCCTTCAATTCTGAATAATTGCCTGTTAAGAAAACAAACAAAAAATACAAAAGTTTCAGCCAAATTTCTAACAATTTATTTACTCATTCACAGAAAAAAAAAAAAAAAAAGTTCTAAAATACATTTCCAGACAGAAACAAGCACAAAGAGTGGAACCATTATGACAAACTGGCATCCAATCATCTAATTCACCTACAGCACAGCCAGGACCTCCTGCTGTGAAACAGCGTGGGTAGTCAAAGTGAACTTTCAGGACTTTTCCACAATATATGCGAAGAGAGTTACTCTCTCCAAACCTTCTTTGGAGGCAAAATGATATTCTATGTATAAAGACATATTTGATCAGCATCAAAACCACTTGGTACCTATGGTTTCAGGTAGGATGAGTGCAAACTCAAGGAAAAGTTCCTCTGATTAAAGCAAGCTATTTAAGTAATTGAGCTCAATATAAACTGCCTTCAGTTTCACTGGAAAAAATGACAACCATTGCCATTCTCTGAAAAGATTAGTGCCAAATGGTTTGCAAGGCTTTAACACACCAATTCACACTGTGAGCAATCTTGTATATTTTAGCCATTTTTACAGCATATAAAAACTTGGAGATTTAGCATTCATTCTGAATTGCTTGAGATGGCCCCATACAGCATCCAGCACCAGGTGGCACATTAGCACACATCCAAAGCAACACAGATGATAGGAAAGAGCACCCCTTTGATAATATTTTAAGTATAAAAAGCAGAATGAGTCTAAAGACCCTTTTCCACAAACACTTCATTAAAACCCAACAAATTAATGTACAGAGTAAGTGTATAATGCTACTTGTGAGAGTTAAAAAATAAAGTAAAAACACATTCTAAATAAGAAGCATTGAGAGTTAAACCTGTCAAAAGGCTGTAAGTTTTTTTTTTTTTTTTTTTTTTTATAGTTGAGAGAAGAAGAAAAGATACTATTTCAAAAGACTGGAAAACATCAAAAACCACAATGAATGCAGGAAACAGAAATCTTATCACAAATGTATTTGTGATGAAAAAAAATGACAGAAGAGATTTCATAATACCCATCTGAATTTCCACACGCAGAAGTTATGCATGCAGCATGTTTTTACAACATTAAATCAACCAGATTCTAAAGCTACTGAAACAACGAAATTAAGAGTGCACCAAAATATCTAAGATCAATGAAATACTTCTCATCCTTCTCTCACCTTCTAAAAACTTGTATTATTTCCTTGGAAAATATTTCATTTTAAAATAAACTATTATTCCATTTACAAAAAATGTAATATATGGTTCATGAATACATACAGACATTTTATTCCATTAACCTGCACAACACATATAAGCTGCCCTGCCACAGTCCACACTCTAGCACATACATTGTCTTTGATGAAAATGTCTGTTTGCAGATGTATGACAACACAAAGACACTTTCTGACAGCAGTTTGCACTCTGCAACCTGATGTACTTTGGCATAATCAGATCCTACTGTTTCAGCATTGTAGTAACGCATTGTGATGTCCTGGAAAACCTTTCACACTGTATTTGTTACTCTAAGTCACAGAGCTTTCCTTGTAAAGATCCTGTTTGCTCTCAAACAATGCTACCAAAGACCTTTGGAAGCACTGAGCTGTGTATCTGATAACCCTACGCTTCCTGGACAGATCACATCATGTAGTTCTACTGGTATATAGTTCTTCTAGTATACACAAAGATGACTTAATTTAGGACCTCTGGACAGAACTTATTGCAGCCTTTCTGGACCTTATTCTCCAAGTTTTATTCTCCAAGATAAAGGAAAGTTTGTATTTAGAGGCTAATGGCAAAGAAGAAAAATAGATGCTTCCAAATATTTACAGAGAAACTTGTGACGATGCTCCAAGCCCCTTCTACACCACGATGGTATGAGTGAATTACCTGCTTAGTGCTTCTTACTTCAGGTTACGTATTTTGGTACTGAAAGCTGCAACTCCCAAGACTTGTTATAAATTCAGCCTGAGAGAGTTGGCCAAATTTGGTCGCATTCCTTTGAATGAAATATTATAAACCTTTCTGGAAGGAAAAGGTTTATAATGCCAGTTTTGAAGTTCAGGTTAACACTAACAACTGCCAAAGCAACCTACTACATTTAATTCATAGCATTTGGGGAGTATTCACTTCCTTATGTTGTGTATTTCCCAATTCTGAACAGTTGCATGATTTCTGAGTAACTCCTGGAATTAGGAATCTTCCAATTGGAGCAGTTTTGCAAAATCAGGGCCAGAGGTATTACTTATGATGCAGCAACTGTTCAAGAATCCTGGACTTACAATGCCATTCAATCCAGCTGCATAAACCAGACCATGATGCATTCTGCTTTGACAGAGCCATAGGGAGCACAAACATGCAGAAAGACTTCTTCAATAGCAACAATCTTCCCAGCTTCAATTTTATGCTCAAGTAAAGAAGCACCAAAAACCGAAACCCAACCAATCTGCTCCTGAGTACACTGAGGTGCAGGACAATCAGAAGCTGCATTTAAAACATCAGTTGTAAACACACAGCCCACGCTGGTGTGTCCTGTCCTGTCCCATTGCTCCCCCCCATCCAACTTTGATATGCTTAATAATACCTTGCTAAAGGTGAGCAAAATGCTGCAGCAGGTGTGGAAAACTCCATCGTCCTTGACTCCAGTACTTCTTTGCCTGGAATAAACTTCAAACTATTTGGATTTGGTGTGTCCTGAGTTTGAATAAACATGCATCTTACTGGAAATTAAAAAAAAAAAAAAGGAAAAAAAAAAAGAAAGTTAATGTAATCAAACTTAAATAGCTTAAATGGAAGTCAAGGATTCCAATTTCCTGATTACTTGGCAAGAGAAGACTGAAGGCTCACTGTGCTATTACCAACAGCAGTCTGTGCACCAATGATAAACAGGAATACATGAAAAGATCCAGACTAACAAACATTGTAACATTATCTTATAGGAAACAAGATAAATAGAATCTTGTCTTTGCTTCTTTTGCTAACTTGTATTTACTAAAAGGCAGATGACTACAACAGTATCAAACCGTGTGAGGCTCGCACCATCCTCACTTTTTATAGAGACCAAGAGATGGCAACCTTCATACCTTTGCTGTGGTCAGTTCTTTTATTTTTTTTTTTTATTTTTAAATCTTCAAATGCTGTGAGATCCCTGTCCAGCATTATCACTTCCTGTTCAAAGTAAAGGCTCAGTGTAAGTTTCACTAACCCTCTCTTGAAGAAACACTATACAGAAATATATTTCCACATATATATTTCATGGAAAGAGTCTCAAGCTGCACCAGGGGAAGTTTAGATTGGATATCAGGAAAAACTTCCTGAAGGAATGCGTGGTTAGGCCTCGGAACATGCTGCCAAGGGAAGTGGTAGAGTCACTGTCCCTGCAGGTATTTGAGGTGTGTGGACAGGGCACTAAGGGACACAGGATGGTGATGAGACTTGGCAGGTCAGGTTGATGCTTGCACCTGGTGATTTTGAAGGTCTTTTCCAACCTAGATGATTCTGTGATATAAGACTTTTTTTTTTTTTTTTTTTTTTTTTTTTTTGGTCTTTCAGCTTTACAGTTACAGTAACCATGCCTTCTTTTAATATTCATCTGAGGGTGAATTACTATACACTGTCACTTGTGTTGTAGAAATTGAACCAACCCCAAAATTTAAAATTAAATGGTAAGACCAGTAAAGATAAATTTTTACTAATATTCATTTTGAGGTATAGGTGTTTCTCTCATTATAAGAGTCTAAAAAAAAAAAAAAGCCAAAACTGATATGGAATAAAAATTTAATATTCTGCATCTGATGGTGTAAGTTTAACAGTGTATTTTCCTGTAAACATTTCCATGCAGCATATGCTTGATGTTCTACTAAAGCCCAACATCAGGTAAGAACAGTCCCACTCCTTCTAATTCTTTCTAGTTCTCCTTCTAACTCTTCCTACACATGAAATAATTCAATGAAATATGCACACACGGCAAAGAAAAAAATGCATTTTAAACCCCGAAATATCTAGTAAATAATATTTATAAAGAAATTATTCTGGAGAAACTGGCTCACATAGCTTCAAAAAGAAGGATTTAAAGCAACAGAACGAGCTTACACATTTCCTAAACTGCCATTTTGCTCTTGACTCCCTAGCATTAGATGACAAATCACACTATTTATAAATTGACAGATTGTTACTGCATGTGTCTCTCATCACAACAACCCATTTGACTCCAACATACACAATGGCCAAGTACTCAGATACTACTTCTTTTATAAACAGAAAACAGGCTTAGCATGGAAGTACTTATTTTCAACATGAAAGGAACAGTCCTGATAGAACAAGTGACTTGTCAGCTCTCTCTGTGGGGATGGAAGAACTGCTCATCTTCCAGGTCCTGTTGGCATCCAAAATCACATCCAGCACAACAGCATAGTCACAAGTAGCTTGCAGCAGGGGATGTGGATGGTGTAAATAAAATACATTCTGCCAGTTTTTTTGAAAGACATGGATCACTAAAAGCTATCATTTAGTGTTCACATTAGCATCTCAAACACCCTACACCACAAAGGGCACCTTCCAGGTGGGTAGACACTGCATTTTGCACATATCTTCAGCAGCTGAAGATCCACCTTCAATGGAAGGTGAAGATCCAACCCTCAATCCACCTTGGATTAAAAAAACGCCAGGTTTTTTAATCATTAATCCACCTGGAGTTCTTTGCACAACTGTGAATAACCCATTCAGAATTTGTTGTTGGTAACTGGCTGTATTTACAGCTAACATCTGCATTGTTTTTTTCAACCCTCTAAGGGAGGCTGTATGCTTTCTTATTATTCTGATCTGCCAGCTGCTCGAGGTGAAAAAATACCAAATAGAGGCAGACTTTAGTAGGACACTTGCAGAAGCAGGTAAAACATCAAGTCAAAGTGCACCTGTTGCAACTACATGGCTAGAACTGAAATAAAAACCATGCTGCTGTACCAGGTAGGATTAGGCTTGCTCTGAAATCAAAAGTAAAAATAAACTTAGTGTTTTTTTCTTTTTTGTTTGTTTTGTTTTCCCTTAAACTCTTTGCTACAGCATTAGAAAGCAGCTGCTAAATGCTAAATCCCTCAGGCAGGTGCAAAAGCACAATGTTTTTCTGCACTGCAAGTTTCACAGACTTTTGTTTCTTTTTGCTGAGCATACAGCCTTCCAAAAAGCTGTTAGGAACAACAAACTCAATCTTAACTACTGCTTTTTCTGTGTAATACCAAATTACCCTTGCAGGTGATATTAATGGAGAATTACGTTAATGCACCCACGGGTGCAGATTCAAGGGGAGAAAAATTAAAAGAAGAAAGCATCATAGGTCTAAATATGGAAGGCTCTGCCTTCATCCTTGCTGGAATAGGCAGCAGCTTAATCTTGCTGAGCTAAGGAGCTGACGCAGGACAGAGGGTTACAGGAAGTCTCTCATGAGGGATACAACTACACTAAGACAAAATTTAAATGAAGAAATGCAGCAAAGCCCAGATATTATTTTATGCCAAAGTCCCTTGCACATCTTGGCAGATGAATGCCATAAAGAACACACATCTAATCAAGCAGAAATCAAGCCATGCACGTCTTCTTCCTGAGCTTCAAATGTCCAATTGTGCTAGTACTTCATTAAAAACCATCTAGGAAACCCCCCAGGAAATTTTATCACACTCACATTTCAAAAAAGAGTGGGCTTTCATTATTAACACAAGACATAAAATCCCACAGCGCATTAATCTACTTATTTTAGCTTGTATTTACCTGTATTATGAAATACTGCAGATGGAGGAAATGACTTCTTTTGTGCAAGTTGGTGGAAAGGCTGTTTAGTTGCCAAACTATGATCTTTTAATATTGTATGACAAAACCTAGAGAAAAATCATAGTTTTGTTAGGAATTTCCAAATTATAAGTTTGCACATCCCCAATACCCCAAAGAATTTTTTTTCACATGCTCCAAGAATCCCCAGAACCCAGCAAGACACCCATCTACCTTGATTCAAAGTAGCAAGCCAATAGGTTAGACTATGAAATGCCCTTTCTTTTCCCCCTCTTCAATGCTCTCTCTTGCTCAGTAGATTGGAATATAGACTCCTTCACAGTCACTAAAGAGAGACAAATTGCCTTACATATCTGTAAGGAAAAGGAAGGTCACCCAAGAGGAGCCCACTGAAGAAGTGCCAACCAAGAACCTGGACATCTAACTTGGACAAATTACCTAATTTTCTGAACATTTCAGACAGCTGAGATGAGCCCAAACTCCAACCACCTAAGGCAAAATAAAGGCCAGATTTACTGCTTTACTCTGGCTGGTTCGGCTGGTCAAAGTCCTCCAATATGGCTCTTGGAATATACAAGACAAACTAAAAAGATAACACAATGGCTACTTTTACACAAACAATTATTTCAGAAGAATGAATATCTGGACAGCATTTGGATAAAAGACAAAACCACTATTACCTACACGTAAGCAACGCAGAGTGACATAGTAACAGACCTAGCTTTCCAGAGTGTAAACGCTTACCTACACATCCAATTTCCATAAATTCATGCACACCCAGCAGCTACAAATACTTAGTTTCACATGTAAACTCCTATCCTGTAACTAAGACATGACCATCTGAACAAAGGGACAGCCAAATGCCACGGGCAGCATGGGGGGGTTGAAGGTGTGTTTGTGGTGGGGATCTTTTCCACGTGTCTCCAGAAGCCTTAGTGTTTCAGAGCAAAGTGAAAACTGGAAAATGGAACCAAAATCCCCTCGTGTCAAAACTAGCTCAGATAAATACTAATATGCAAACCATTAGTTATCATTTGGTTTCTCTCCTCATCAGGTGCAAATGGGAGAAACACGCAGATGAAATAAATCACATCTGCAGGGGGTCTTACTGGGGAAGAAATTCTCTCTGGGGGTCAGGAAGCAGAACAGAGGCACTACACCCAGGTACAGATTCCTCAAGCACAGGAACAGGCAGAAAGTCTCTCCTCACAAAACTGACCTTCCAGCTGTGGGTGGGGTAGACAAACAAAGAAAAGGTCTAAAAGGTCTATTTCCAATCTAAGTGATTCTACAATACTTTTGTGGTCTCGGTAACACTCCTGAGAGTCTCTTAACAAATTCTTTCCACTCCTGAGCAGAATTTGGGGGCAAACACCCCTCGGTGCACGCTCCTGAGCACGCTCTAGGCAATCACCCCCGATACTCCGACGTGTGGGCGCAGGGGTTGAGCAGCCCCTCAGGGAGAGGCCCTCAGCACACCCGCGCTGGGCAGAAATTAACTCCCGGCCGCTGTAACGGAGCTGAGGGGAAGAAGCAGCCTTTCGCCGCCTCTCTGTAACGACGGGGAGGAAGGGGAAGAAATAACTTCACCCGCGGCCGCCCTGCTGCGGCGGGGAAGTGAAGGGGAAGGCCGAGGCGACCCCGGAGCGGCCCGGGAGGTCGCGGTACCGCTCGCTGCCACACGGCGGGGAAGAGACGGGAAAGCAAACCCCCGGGAAGCGCCGGGCTCCCTCCTCGGGGCCAGGGCAGCGCGGAGCCCACGGGCTCCGCAGTCACCTACCGGCCGCCCAGCCCCGCAGCCGCGCCGAGCCACCGCGCGGCCGCCATCTTGGCGCTCCTCGGCCCCGCCCCAGGCGCTGCCGCGACCCCTGGCGGCAGCGAGGCCGCTGCTCCCCCCGCCTGCGGCCCTTCAGAGCGCACTGCCCTCGCGTCAGCATTTTTGCTAAAAACATATATATATATATACGTATATATATATATACATATATATATATATATATATTTATACCACCACCTTTTACGCTTTCAGGCTGTTCCTGCCACCAGGGTGACGAGGTCCCGCTGTCCGTGCCCAAGCTCCTGGCAGGAGCAGCATCGGTTCTGATGAGCGGTTTTTGGAAGCACGGAGCGGGCCAGGTGTCACTCCCAGCCCCTGGGGAGGAAGCCCATAACACACAGAAAGCCTTTTTTATTTTATTTTATTTTATTTTTATTTTATTTTATTTTATTTTATTATTTTATTTTAATTTTATTTTTTCCACGTTACAAGAAATGATGAATCCAGCCCACTTCTGAATGCCCTTCCAGAGATGGGGCCTGCAGAAGTTAGAGGTCGTGTACTTGTTTTGATTGTGTGATTTTTGGGGTGGGAAGCTCTTGATTTTGCAGATTGCAGCCACTGTGGACCCCAGGGCTGTTGCCTAAGGAAGGAGAGGAAAAAGTTTCCCTTGGGAGGAAGGAGACTTTTGCACTTTCAGAAAGACAGAGATGCCAGTTTGTGTGGCTGCTTTTCCCCCTCTTAGTGCAATTATATTCCTGCCAGTTTTGGACCAGAAAGCCACTTACATTAGGCCAGCTATGCCTGCTTATTCCATTACAATTAACTAATACAACCTAAAGTCCCGCCAATGTTCCTTGAACAAACTTCCAGCTCTTCCTTTCAGCGATTCCTTGTTGCATTGGCTGGATTCACTGTACCTTGGCACGCTGTAGAGCTCACAGCAAGCACGCTTTCCCTGTGCTTTGCCAAAACCCATTTCCAGCCCCCTCACGCCTCCCACAGCACACGCGAATGGCTCGGGACGACCTGTGCAGCACGTCAGCCACGGCTCACCGACCCCTCCACTCTTGTGCAGCGCATCCTCTTCGGGCATGGGTTTGTTGCGCATCCTCCCTTGCAGCAGCTCCTGTGTCTGCAGGGGGCTCGACAGCTCTGTGCCACTACAGCGTTGCCCTGGCCATGAAGGCCCCCATTAAGCTGGAATATCCTCAGTTTAAAAGATCAGTTTGACTTTGCAACTGCTGGATAAAATAGTAGAGCCAGGACAGAGTTCAATACCTTAGCAGGAAGAACTCATTAAAAATGAGTCTTTGTATCTAGCAAAAATATTTTGCATGGAGGGAGGAGAAGAAGGCACAGGAGAGACAAGGTATTGTAATCAGGTACAGTTTTAATAGAATGTACATAAAGTTTACAACTTGAATATTTCTTCATAATGATTACCGGAAACACAGACGATCACACCTGGAGTGCAACACTCGACTCCACCAATCTGCAAGTCAGAGGTATTTCCAAGACCGCTACGAATCACTTTAATAACAACGTGGTTCAAGCGGAATACTACTCTTGCAACGTAAGTCACAGAGATTGCTCGTCACAGTCAGCAGAGGCCACAAACACCTGCAGCTTCAGCTTCCTGCTCCACGTGGAGACAACGCTCATCCACTGACAATAGGAGTTGCTTGCACTGCTGGATGTGGTGTGCGGAGATGCTCAACCAGTTGCAACCCCTGACACTTTCCTGCATCAAGCTCCCAGCACCGACCACACGGACACAGAAAGCCCCCTGCCCTCCCTGTGCTTGCAAGCAGCTCACTCTCCCTTGCTGCAGGAGAGAGTATGGTCAGGACTGGGGACCAGCACATTGCCAGATCACAACCATCCTTCCCACTTCTCAGGGGGGCTTTTCTAGCCATGTGTGACAACCTTCACCCTATGCACAATGGAAACTACAGGCTGGGGCTTATTTTTAGAAACTCAAACATAGCTGATCGGGTTTCAGGAATGCATTTCAGGACTGGAACAAGATTTCACTGTCACGATACCTGCTCTAAAAATGCTTTGGAGTCTTTTGGTGTACTGAAAGGCCTTAAATTAACACCGTGAGAAAAAAAAATAAAAATCAACTCCCCAACACAAGAGTCTTTGGTGGAAGCTGAGTTAAAGTAACCGATTACCACTTTGGAGTGATTGAGAGTTCAGCAATTAAACAGATCGCGCTCTGTCTTGCCTGATTAAGTCACTCTGAAGATGCGCTCCAGGCAGCGCGCATCATGATTGCTCATGCGGGTTTGCTGTCACGAGCTTAACATCACTGATGTGCTGCATGCATACCGTGCAGTACAGATTGAGTGTGCGCTGGCTTCAAGAGACTAAGATTGTAAACTGAACACCACACATGACTAGTGCCGAGATGAGAGATGGGGAGAAGGCCCAAAAATACTGCAGCAGGCGAACCCTGGGGTGGCTGGTCCCGGTATGTGCACTTGTGCAAATGTTGCAGCAAAGAGGCACAGAGAGCAAAGCCTGTTGCCTTTTCTTTTCTCCCCCCCCCCCCCCCTTTTTTTCATGCAGAAACTCTGCTTACTTGCTTTGAAGCGCTATGTTTCTAAGTGCATTCAAGTTAAGTTGGCAATGGATATGAACCACGTCGAAGATTGTCACAGGACTGAAGCGGTAACTGCATCCTTCTGGCCATGAGGTCTCCCAGGAGACCCAGGGCAGCTGGCAGAATTTACTACAGCTTTAAAAAAGGTGAAACCAGTGGTTCTGTTCAGAAAATTGACTTTAAAATGTTGCATTGAGGCCATACCAGTCTTACTGCATTAACATCACCAGCTAGGTGACAAAGAAAGCTACAAGCACTATTACTCCATGATCATTAGAAACTGCAGCTTCACAAAATACGGAAGTGAAATTTCCACTTACAATACATCACGCTGAAGCTGCAGTACTGGCCATGCAGGATTAGGAGGAATACAGGCTGGAAACTAGAATGGTATCAGACTAACTGGTATTGAAATTCAATTTTCTGACTGCAACCAGAAGTCCTATTCCTTCACAGGTCACACACATAGATTCAAACAAGCTCTCCCCCCATCGCCCCAACATATTTTTAAACCATTTAAGCACTAGATGCATGCCGGCAGGATCATGAGTTTCTGGGGCATGGTTAGCTTGCTCTGTGTAAAGTGCTTGAGGAACAGAAGCTGCCAAAATGCTAACTGGAAATTCAGCCTGACCCAACCTGAGCCCATGCTGCCGGTGAGCCCTTGCACCCAGCTGCACCTCTGCACACTCCCCATCCTCCCATGGCCAGCAGTGCAGGACAGAGAGGTCTGAACGATACAGGGCTCACCTCCGCCTCACTGATGTGAGCACACAAATTTTTTTTTTTCTTTTGTTAAGCGACACCTGGATGTGGTATCGTAAGAAGTTTCACAGAATTATCCAAAAGCAACTTTTCAAGTAAAAAAAAAAAAAAAAAAGAGAAAGAAAGGAAGGAGAACATGAATCCAGTTAACAGAGGTAATACCTTGAGCCCACATCTTATTTATATGTGGTACCTGCTTACTCCAGCAAAGCATATCCTGAGTGCACAGATCCATCCCTACACTGCCAAGCCCTGACCTTCCTTCTGTTGGCTTCCCGAGTGAATTTAACACCTTAAGGCCAAATTCAGCCTGCTGGCCATGTGCATGGCCACGGCACAGCCGTGTGCTGAAACAAATCTACACCCTCATGCTTAGCCTTCTTGGTATCCCCTGCATTTCACAGTTTGATATCACGGTCCTCCTTGGCATCTCTCACTGATCCAATCCAGCAACAACCTGCATGGTCAATCACTCTCGGGTATGTATTTGAACAGAAAACTCAATGACAACAAAATGCAATAAAGTACAACTTCGGCTTCACTAAAGGTCTTAAGGGAAACCCAGAAATTTCTTTGCAGCACTTTATCTCCCAGAGGCGGTGAGGAGCACAGGAAGAACACACCTGCAGCAGCACACCGGTGCTATGCAGCAGAACAAGGCAGGAGATCCAGCTGCACACAGCCTCCATGCCTCCAAGAGCTGTCCCTCCCCTCCCCAGGGCTTTCAACACCTCAGTCCCACTTTTTCTCTCTGTCTTCCAGGCAAACCCAATGCTGAATGCTCCCTGCAGTAACATTTGGTTTATTGCTTACAACTGTAGGTTTTGGAAGGGAACTGAGACTAGGGAGGGGATGCGGAATGCAGAGCAGTCGGTAACTCCTATCTGCACATGCTTTGTCATCTCCTGGTGCTCCAGACTTTTCCATCCACCCTCTCCTTACTGCAGGGCTGAAAATTCACCAGAGACCTGAACTGTGTTCCTGTTCATGTGCTCTGCTTTGTTTGAGCAGTCTTCACGTGCATCTGTAACAAGCTCGCTGAGTTACTTTAATGTTTATTATCTGGACATCAGCCAACACTATGGATGGAGGCAGTGTCTTCCCCCTCCCAAAAAAAAAACTAGACTGAATTTGGCTGCAGCAGCTTTCGCTGGTGTGACTCCAGCACATTACAAGGAGTTACATCATCCCTTCCCTTCCCTAGTGGGACAGTAGTCCTGAATCTTCTCTCTGAGTACAAGCACATCGGGAAGAGGGCATGACAGAAACCTGCTCCACTCGCAGCAGGTCCTGGCCACGGCAAACTACCTCAGCAGCCAGCTCCAACAACTCCCCCACAAAAGCTCAAAGGCACTTGTGAGAGAGCCCCAAAGGCCATCTGTCATTTATCCTTTGTGCAAGGCTCCAGCTTACAGGATAAGGATCAAATTCACTTGGGAAATGGTCACTGCAAGGCTTTTGAGAGGCTTGGCAGAAACTCCTGGAGTCAATGAGGAAGCCCTTGCAAACAAAACAACTGGAGATTGTTCTTGGGAGACATTCTGCAGCATCAGCACCTGTGAGGATGTAAGACCACTGCACTACAGAGGCATGAGTGACTGCGAGCCTAAAGAGCCCCCACACCTGCATGTTTTGAAACCAGACAACACTTACAAATACATAGCTGCTGCTGGCCAGAAATAGCAGGGCCAAGACAAGCAATGCAACAGGCACTTTGCAAAGACCAAGGCAGGAGGTTTCGCTCTTATCTCTGCCTTGTATTATTGTGAAAAGAGGGAAGCAAAGTCTACTTTATTTCTGCCTAGTGGCCAGCAGGTGACAAACAGCTGGAGTAAACCTTTTGGACTATCTTCCCACCAAACACCATATTGGGATTCACTACATCAATGGCAGAACAAACAGGGAGAAGATGTCTTTCTCTTTGGGAATATGGTAGGAAGCACAAGATTTCTGAAGTAGAGCAAATGTTACCAGAGAAGAGTGAGTAGATTTTGTTTGGGTTCATCTTGATTGATAAGAAAACAAAAAGCAGAACTGATGAATCTAGAGTCAAGTTCTCTGCTAGCATATATCAGTCTAACCGGATTGCACCCAATGCAGAATTACACCAAATGAGGTATACAGATCAGGACATCTGTCAGGTTATTTCCATAATAAACTTTTCCATCAGGCTTATTTTTAATACTGTGTTAATGCATAGCTCTCTCCTTCACAACAACAAAAGCAAATTTCTGGGTCCTACACTTTGGCATAAACCAGACAAGATACATGCATGTCAAAGTTTTGCTTGATATTTTGATTTTCCTAGTAACAGCAATGGTAGCAGCCTGACAGATTGCTACGCTGAAGTTTCAATTCTCGAGCATTTGAAAGACAAGCAGTGGAAGGCACTGAGTCCTCCTCCCGACTGCTCTGGGCACTGACACACTGTGCTCTGCACATGGCAGTGCTGCCACAAGGGGTGCTGCACACACGCTGCCACTGTTCTGCTTACCTCTGCACTGCATAGACCTGGTGCTAGACATTGCCTGTTGTGCATAAAAACCTACAAACACGCACTGTACATGAGCGAATGACCCTGGAGCCTCAGCTGCCAAGCTTGCCAGTGCTACCAGCAGCAGAATGTGTCACCTTGCTGTCCTCCAGAAGCCCCCACTGCTGGGAACGGAGTCCCAATAACCCTTCAACATGCGAAATCACTTATTTGCCAGAGCATGAGCCAGTCCTGCTTGACTTGCTCTGTAATTAATAAGCCTTCTAATTCATCTTATAACGTCTTTCCCCAGCCAGAAAGTATGGAATATTACAGTTTTGGAAAAGCATCTAAAAATACCTGGGGGTGGCATGGAAGGCAGTGAGAGGAGGAAGGTAAGAAGCAATCGAAAAGGATATGGAGATCCTGAGAGCCAGGCATTCAGATTAGCTAACATAACTTAAAATGGTTCAACTATGTATCACTGCAAATAGAGTTCTGACCAAATAATAATAATATATATATATATTGCTATGTCATTCAATTCAACTAAGAGGTTCAAGGTCCCATGAGAGGTGTTCTACAGGAAGCACACCTCCCAGCTCACAGCAGATTAAGGCTTTTGCTTTCCTGCTTTGGAAGGAAAGGGTGCTGAAGCAAAAGGATCCCCGTCAGGCAGTTCCGTAGTCCTGGAAGACAGGGGGGCAACAGATACAGATCCTGCTATTGCCTGTCTGTTGGTCTGAGAAACCACTTTGTAAGCAGCTATGGGTTTGACTTCAAGACCTTGCCCATCTTCTGGACTGTAGTGACGGGAGTATTTTGACAAGGATTGTGGACGGAAAGGCTTGTTAACCATGGAGCCCAGGATGGCTTCCTGTGGGAGCACTTGTCCTTGGTTCCTCTCACTGGGCATGCCGCTGTGGTCGGGTTGCACACCTTTAGAAGGGATGTTCTCCTGGGCCTCCACCGCTCTTACAGAAGGAGGAAGATTGGTCGGCTGAGTAAAGCATGCAGAGGGATACTGAGGTCTTGCCGAGGCCGTGGACCCATGAAATGCTGTATCCAGGCCTTGGAACATAGGGCTGGCTCTGTGTTGGACATCGCCTGCTTGACTTAGGAAAACAGGAGGTGTGAATGGTTCCTTAGGCATGCTATGAGAAGTCAACTCTTCCATGCTTTTCTTTTTTGTGAAAGGGGCTCTCAGAAACACATCTGCTTCTTCTGGATGCCTGTGAGCCAAATTGCTCTTGGAAATGAAAGGAGCTTTGGTAAAGACATCCACCTCATCAGGCACTTTTCTCGAGCTTCGGAAAGGAGCTGTGGCAAAAACATCTGGTTCATTAAAAACTTCCCCAGAGTGCGACTGGAAGGCAGGGAATGGCATCTCCCCTGCTCTGGCCTGGGAAGATTGAGAGTGGGCATCTTTGGAAGCCTCCCGTCTTTCCCTGTGTCCAGCTTGCAGGAACCCTGGGCCCAGCTTGCAGGTTTCCTCCTCCTCTTCTGAATCCATCAGTAAAGGCCTGGATCCACTACAATCCAAAATATCTCCTTCATGGTCTGTCCCCTCTCCTTCACTGCTGTAGAAGGAGCTGTTGCTTGAAGGACCATCTCTTGCTAAGTAGTCTGCCTCTGAGTTGTGCTGGGTTTTCACCTCTAGCATCTCAGACTGACCTTTGTACAAAGCAAGTCCATCACTGCCAGAAGGTCCTTTACAGAGATCAAGAGCTACAACTGGAAATAGGGCTGGATCCCTCTGCAGACCTAAAAATGCAAAAGAAGAGTGTTACTCAACAAGCTATATCTCTTTAGTCATAAGAATGAGTGTAAGTTCTTATTACACAAGAAATGTCATGAAGTTCAGATTTAAACCACCACCACACATGGAAAATGAGAAGGAGGGTAAATAAAAGAAAGTAAAAATGCCAGGGAGGGTATTTACCGCACACAAGCTGACACAACTCAGCACTGTCTCACGACTCAGGGACACCACAAGTACAAGTCTTCAGGAGATGGATGATGTTTGACAGACAAATGGGCACACTCAGCACCACTCACAGAGGTTTCTGTGCCACCCACAACCATGACCATCAGAGAGGTTTGCACTTTGTAGCCCTGCTGCCTGGGTGAAGCTTCAGTAAACTGTTCTCGTCATTTTATTCAGCACTGCTGCTTATCGCCTTAGGAGTGCCCTATAAACAGATGTATGGCTTGGCATAGCCTCTCTTTCTGTGAGCCATCCCACAGATACATGGAATCACACTCAGGCATGTAAAATACGCAGGGATGCCTTGCAATCTGCTAAATGTCAGCCTGTAGCTTTTAATGAATTCTGGTAACTATAGCAGCGTTATTTTAAACTACTGCAAGACAAGTGATTTTAAACAATCCATACCATGATTTCAAATGAAATGTCTAACATAACTATAGCAATCTGGCTTGGTTCTGCATTGGTTTAACAGGGCAATGCAGGGAGAGGCTTGCAGAACTGCTCTTCTCCAGTTACAGGAGCCCAAGATTGGGTTGGTTTTGCCTTATGACTCACAACAGACAGAACAGAAGATATCTTACCTTCAGAGAACTATTGGCAGGTTAGGAGTATGTCATTGGACTCATGTTAGCAAAAGGACAGGAAAAAGGCATATGAGAACTAAGCAGTAGGAATCGCAGGAAGAACAGGTGGGGCGGGGTGGGGGGGAAGGTGGTTTGGTGTCCACTGACCGATGGAAAAGCAAGGTACTACCCAACCACCCCCGTGGTGACAAAATAGCTTTACCATGTCCAAACTCTGCCCAGATTAATGGTTTGAACTTACACAGCCATCATAGGCTGCAAGGCGCTTCTTGACAGTCTGTAGATGTATGCAAGTTAACCCGTTCTCAGCCATTTCTTAATTAAAGACACAGTACTCATTCATTAGGCATCAAAATTGTTATTTATTGGGAAACTATTCACTGCGATACATTACACTGCTAAATAAAGACAGTGTAGATATGTGAACATTTTATGTTGCTCTACAAAAATACTATCTATCTTTCCTGAAACCCATGTTGTCAGCAATGATTTCACCTTAGATACTAATCTGTTAGATTACAGGAATGATATGTGCGTGGTTGTGTTTTCTTCCAGGAGGCTGGTTATGTATTTTACCAGGTATTATTGTGAGATTTCAAGAATACAGGTGGAAGCAAACCAAGACCAGTTGCCACACTGTGCAAACACCTCTGAATTACCCAGTCCTCATTGAGACAGAGCATAGAGGAAAACAGGAAAAGCAAAAACGTATTTACCATAGCGAGTATTATGCCAATGAAAACCAACCCAGTTTTCACAAGAAGAGCACAAACAAGAATTTTCTTTTTAAAGACTTACACGCCTGAGTTGTGTCTATGTTCATGCAAGTGATGACATTTGGGACAGAGTTAAGAGACAGGCTGACAGGATATAAGCCCTAGTTGGTGGAGAGAGGTTTTTTTTTTTTTTTTGAAGCAATTTTCTCCTTTGCTAATGCCAGTACAGGAGTTACAAATTACTCAAGGGAAAAAATGAAGTGATGTTTAAGTAGTAACTCGTTCTGGCCTTCAATTAGGAGCTGGTTTCACTTGAAGTTGCTAGACAACACAGCAAAGAGACTAGGGTACATGCTAATTTAAAACCAATGAAAATTGGTACAGCAATGTTAAAATCTAGTAGGTTACCAGAGAACCTTGGCAACTTACTGATGGAGAGGAGCACCATCTACACCCTGACATTGTATTTTTCTGACACCAAAGAAGGCAGACTGGTTTCCAGACACCACCTCGGGGTAACTCATCTCAGGCAGCTTCCCCCCATATCCCCGTTCTTGCTTTCCTTCATTTTGCTTCACCAAGAGAAGCAAAAGGCAAAGTTATAGTCTCAGGAGGAGCTATGGCAGCATCACTAGAGAGAAGATAACATCATGGAGCATTTCACTGCAGCTGGGTGTGTGACTGACCAGACCATGGCTTAGACCTCTTGCAGTCAACAATCTTGTATGTTAAAAGGCCTGAGCTATGCTCAGGCACAAAAATGTCCAATCAGACAAAACAAAACAAAACATAAACCCCTTTGTTAGTGCTAACCCGACATTTAAACAAGAAAAAGTTGGGGGATTCCCATAAGCAGCCATAGCTACAACCTGCACAGCTGAACTCCTGGAGGTTCGCAGCCTTTAGGATGACAGAATTTATGTTGGCCAGCACCAATGGATGGGTGTGCAGGTCTGCAATCACAGATGATCGAGAATGAAGCACTTGAGGGGCTGCTCCACATTAAAAGGTTGGGCAGTTTTGTTTGGTGTTACAGCAAAGGAGAGAAATGGCTGCCCCATGAGGTGTTAACAGTGCAACTGTAAAGGGCAAATTCGTAAATTTCATAAAGTGCTTTTCTTTTTGAAGCTCTGGCCCTTCTCTGAGCCAGCTGGGCTCCTGTTCGCACCAGAGGCATGCTATGCAAGAGGCCTGGAAAGATACAGGCAGACGGCTGCTGGAACCAACCCACACAGCACCCACAACCCCTCGTGCTAAAGGGATGCTGCTCCTGCAGAGGCAGCGATTGCTGACTGCCTCCTGCATCAAGCCGGACAGCAGCCACATCTTTTGTCCCCTCCTCCCCAGGACTCCTGGGATCTGCAAGGTATTTCACTGGGAAGCAGCCCTTATTTCATCAATTAAGGCTTCAGTTTTATAGCACATACCTTACTCCATGAAGTCTTTACAGATGCTTATGCTTACCAATGACATTTGTTTCTACCCCTGAACATTTGTATGTAATTGCTTTTATTCCAGGGTCAGATACAAAGCAATTATCTGAATGAATGAATAAATAAATAAATACTCAATTATACTCAGGCTCCCTTTCTAAGGAAGTTTTTGTTACTATGGGAGAATTCAAATCATAAAAGTACCTCTGGCTCAGTACACCAGGAACACACCCTGCCTTCTGAGGTGGGGAACACAGAGCAGCTCCGGCTTCCAGATTACCACTGCTTGCAAAACACCACAAAGAATGGGTTGTAATTTTACACGCAGTTAACAATTTGAAGACACTGTTTACCCTTGAGATACAGCACTGATACACATGGTTCCTGTCTTTCACAGAAAACAGTACACAGACATGGCAAGGTACTGAAATAACTGATGGGAATTACTCTCCCTTTTAAAGGGCCTGCAAAGAGGCAGAGCAGTCACCACAGGGCCACCCCACACAGGGCTTTCAAGTTAGCAGACATCAAAGCAGGACACTGAAGGTCGGCATCACCCTTCCCATGTCAATTCAGGCAGCAAAATGGTTTTTCCCCACGTCACTGCACATCACAGTGGGACCATCTTCAGGGTGCTTCATTTCCAGAAGATGAGGAATTTAATGATCTAGTTTTGGCACACTTGCACAGTCGTTTGCACTGTGCAAAATGAGATAGAGTAGGTGTTGAAGGCACAAACTGCACACACTATTCCATCAGGTCATGAACTAGACCAACCGACTGGAGACTAACATCATCTTTTGGGTTTTCACCCTCATTTGTACAAGCCAAGCGTTACATATTCAAGTCATCTTTAAGATGCAGGCGAGTTTCTAGAGGTTAAACTCCCCCCTGTGGAGGGCACAAGCCTTGCAGATCACTGATGTCCTTACACCCACCCAGCAAAGCAGCCCACCCAAGGAGCAACGAGGAGGTTTGGTGCCGTGCATGGAGTCTGCATTCCTGTGCATAGGCACAGCTCTCTCCAGAGCAGAACTTCCCTTGGGTACAGAAGTCTACTACACTGCTAAAATCACCCCACTGCTCCCTCCCCGCCTGCCCCGACCTCCCAAGTCCATATTACCTGCCGTAGTTAATGTGCAGTGCCCACACCTCAAAGAAGTCACAGGGGAAATTCTCACCCGACTACTGGTAGCTGAGTGGACTGATAAGCCTCATGCATTGGAGCACTCCCCCATGGTACATTCACTCTTCCCCCACATCTGTGCCAGGTCCTACCAGCTCTGACTGGTACCTATACAAGTTCTTGAACTGCAAACTGTATTGGCCAACAAAGAAGATAACTTATTTTATACAGACAGGTGCACATACATGTTCACACTTCAAACACTCATGCAGCACGCAGCTTGATGACATTTTCTGTGGTCCGAGGCCTATATGCTCCACTTCTTGCATTTGCCCCTGAAACTTGCTCAACTGTCTTTGGCCTGAATTGCATTTGAGCTTTCATTTTAATAACATGATTTTAAAGAAAAAAAAGAAAAAAGAAACCACTTTTCAAATAAGGTGGTTTTGGAAAGTCACATGAGGCAATACCCTGTGAGGTTTCAGACTGAAGAATACACTGGGGACAGGACCTCTTGAGATCTTCCAAACAGGAATATAGACATCATCATGCTCTTAAGAGAAGTCTTCCTCTGAAAACAATTTTTAGATGCAGATATGCCACAAAAAGCCACCCATGCCACAGCTTTTCCACACATCTCTCAGCCTTTGCCAGCACACCCAAGTTTTCAGGTCGCACAGCTCCTGCAGCACTTGCCAATCCTTCAGTAACCTCGTACTTGACCAAGTTCCAAGGAACCCAGTGAACACTTGGACAGCCAGAATTCAGGAAGCCATAGCCACCTGGCTATGGGATGGCTGCACCTGACAGTGGATCATCAGACATGATATGCATTTGCTGATCTCTGAATTGTGGGTGACACACTTGTCCTAATCCAGTTAAATAACTGGGGAAGAGTTTGAAAGGCAGGAGCAGTTTGAGACCCAAGACCCCTCAGAGTCAGCAAGAACTGACATCTAAGTTCTAGCTATTGCTTTTAACATCTCATCACCCCAAAAGCAGAATTTATTCTTGCACCCAAAGCACAGCCTTGAGTTGAAATGAAGTTGCTTTGTGTACTGTGGTTGCATCTGAAGTACCAGGATACATCAAAATAATCAATACCCAGAACAATACAAGCTCACGCCTACTAGGGCAAAAGGGCTCCTCTGTCATCCTGGCATATATAAACAGCACACACCAGGCAGGGAAGAAAATCATTCTGCTGCAAGTTTGCTGTCTGCATGTATATATTATGTTACTTAACAACATCTGACCCTCCAAAGGAGACAGGAAACACCTCTAATGGCTTCAAATGAGGTTGCAGCCATAGCTATATGAGAACCATTCTGACACAATTTCAGGAATGCTGGGTACCAAACTTCTTCCATGTGGATACTGGATGAAAGTTCAATTTGTTCCTTCACAGTAGCAGCTTTCACACAAACTCCTCAACTTTTGGGCAGCACACAAATACTAACCTACTGCCTCTAGGACAATCACATTTTTTGGAGAGCTTCAAATTAATCACACATATCCACCCATTCATTTCACATTCCTTGCATTTTTTCATTCACTTAGCACGTAGGCAGAGTGTCTTCTCTGATGAAGTACATCTAGGTAACAGACATCTCTAAAAATGTATGCTTTCATTGTATTGTGTTTCCCACCCAGATCCATGAATGGCTACTTGAAAAAGCAATAAAATGAACATTCACATCTGCTTATTTAATAGCATTATTAACAACCCAGTGCATTTATAATTTTTCCAGAACCCTTGAACAAGTGCCATTTAAAATCTTAAACATTCTTTAAAAGTACTTTAATTCACAGAAATCTTTGTTTCTAATATACAGTAGATGGTTACTTTTTAAAATCCATTCTCTTTTCATATATTCTCAGTATCTGACTATACAATAACTTTCTATCTATAGCGTCTTCATGTTTCCAGTCCAGCTTGCCTGTGCTTTAGGAATATAAAACAAAAAAATAATAAAGTTCTATCCACAATTTTACTAAGGTCATTTCCATAGTTCTCATGTAAAGCTTCTCTCGGAAAGTGCAGTATACACATGTAATGATACAACACACTTAAGCAATACTTTTATTATTAAGTGTAGGTTTTAAAAGAAGAGTAATGTAGAGCAGACACAATTGATGGCAATTCTATTTACAGAATTTGTTAACCTAAGCATTGGGGTGAGGGAATAGTGGAGAGACTGGAGATAGGAAAAGAGTAGTCATGAACTTTGATTTCTTTCCGTCTTAGCGAGAGGTCAGTACATACATATTTCAGTCGTTCATACTTCCGCACATGGGAAACTGCACTTTTACTAATACAGCTACATACACATACACAAGGTTAGCAGTGTAAGCTATTAATTATTCCACTACAGAGGAAGAGTCCTTCTGTTCAGAAAGAGCTTTCAAATACAAGATAGAAATTCCGGACTTCATGATCATAAACCAATGAAAACAAGTTTAGCGTATCCAGCTAGCTGACAAACTAAGCATGTAAAGGGAAAAAGAAAATGTAAAACCCATCAAATTGTAGCAGCACTTATTTCAAACCACCTGAACCAAGTGCATGCTTGATCCACAAAGACTGAAGAGTGGAATAAAGTCCACAGTAATCTTTGTCTACCGAAAGAAAAAGGTTCCATACTTAACTGGTTTGCACTATATGCAGTTACAAGAGAAAACAGGGAACCCAGAACAGATACCAGATGCTTGACTAAAACCAGGATTGAAGTAGACAAACAACTGTAGGACAATTTGTTTCGTACACAATTTACAGTAGGTTGGGGGGGATTTTTTTTTGCCAGTCAAACACAGAAATAGTCACAGAAAATACATCTGCTGTTGCCACAATGCCCTTTTCAGCCTAAAAAAGGTCAACAAAAAGCTAATCACAGCCATACTCACACATATTTGGTTCAAAATCTTGTTATATTTAACTTAGGGTGATTTTTGCAGCATTAACAATCTGGTGGCTTTTTTTTTTTTTTTTTTGAGCTCCCCCCCACCCCCATCCCACGGAAGCACAGTTCATTCATAAGCAGGATTGTTAAACAGCGAACAATTAGCTGGGGGCAGTCCAGAAAACTCTTTTCATATGCACCATCACCAGAGGTACTAAGCATGACTACTTCAGGAGAATTCAGTGCTTTTTCCTCCTCTGAAGCATATACTGGCAATTTAGAAACATCAGCTCTCCTAACCTGTATTCTGCAGGAGAGGGACGTCCCTACCAATTTCACTCGTCCCCTTCCTCCTGCCCATTCATCAGAAAATTAGGAAAAAAAAAAAAAGGAAAGCAAAAAACAAACTCAGAAACACAAACTCAAAAGATTGAAACAGTTGTTTACACACTACTATATGGAGAAAGGAGTCTGTTGTATGCAGGGATCGTACATCAGCTATGATTATCTAAATCATTTATAGTTAGGCTTTCCATGATGCTATGTGTACATCTCAGCAGGGTGGCTAATGACGGTGCTCTCTTTAGACATGGGCTAGCAGAAACAGGTGCAGAAGGAACCACAGCAGGTTTTCACCAGCTTTAGAGAGGACTACCTGGAGAACTGAGACAGAATCTTTTGTGGGGCATGGGAAGACAGGGAGAAATATGGGTGACTGTCTCTTGTTGGCAGATTTGTTTTTCTTTTAATTAAGGAAAAGAACAAAAACCAAAAGAACCACAACTGAAGGTAACTCCTCTGGAAATGAAAACGGAGGATTAGGTACGTTACAGAAACTGCGTCTGCTACTGTGTCACTGCTACAGGTCTATGAGCTGATCCACCAGCAGTAAAGACCTGGCTATGTTGGGAAGACTGGACTCAGAGCTTCCACTGTTGTTTCTAGAATGCCCACCTGAAAGTGTGAGAGATAGGAATTCAGTATTGAACAGGACACACACACACACGACAGTTTCAGATGTTCAAGAGCAAGCAAGAAAAAAAGTCAAAGCAAAACAGAAAACCCGCTCAAGCTCTTCTCATTACTTGCATCATGATAGCAACTTTTCCTTTGCTCACTCTTCCACCCTCTCCCTCCCCTCCAAACCCAGCTTGCTAGACTTGCATGGAAAAACATCGCAGCAGCTTCTGTGCCAACAGAAATCTCTACATCCAAGCTGCAGAATTCAGTCATTACTAAAGGACTATAAAACAATTTTAAGTACTCCCACAACCAATGGAACGGACTGTTCAATGTTTAACATGTTAAAAATTAGTTGCTGTTTTAAAAGCATCTTTGAGTTTCCATCCACTGTAGGGAGAGTTGAGCTTTCTCAAGAGAGAGATTCTGTTCTTTATTCAAAGTAGCCTATCTTGGCCCAACTTTGGTAGAAATCTCCTCTATATGCAGGAGCAGAGTTTAGTATCACAGAACTTTTTCTGATAAGCACCAGTCTTTGGAAGCTAGCATTAGATGCAGAGCAGCTGTACAGTATACTCATGCTGTAAATGAAAATGGTAGTTAGGGAAGTCAAAAAAGTTCTACCAAACTAAAAACCAAAACCAGATAAAGGGAGCTCTGTAATGCATTTTAAGCCTATGCTAGCATACCAAAAGTTGTAAACAAAGCCTTTTGATGGCTTGACTGCACAGAGACTTGACTGCACATTTGATTGGCCATACTGAAAAATCCTGTCTATAAGAGCTACAAAATTCAGCAGTATCATTTGTTTTAGGGAAACAGTACTGCTCCTTAGACTCAACCTTGCATAAGGCAAAAATTGTTTGCAAAGATGACATTAATGTGATGCAGGTGACAGGAATACTGTAAAAGGAGAAACTTTCCAGTCTGTGTCCTAAAGGTGAAGAACACTCAAAAGCTCTTCAAAGGAGGTGGGTACCACCTACCAGGCTTCTCACACAGTTCCCACAAGCACCTTTGAAAATCATTAGTCAGAAATAAAAATACTCGCTTTTGGCAAAAGTTATAAATGACTATTATCACCTCCCTTTCTCGTACCTCATGCCAAGTTCACTTAAAAGTCAAAGGACCTCCTTCCACTGGTTTAAACAGTAAATAAGAACCTCAGAGAATAAGAATTTGCTACTGTACATTAAGCATAGAACTATTAGTGTACCCTGCCTGGCAGACTGGTAGAAATTACTTCATGGGACCTAAAGATGCTTGCACATCTATTCTATCTCTTTGGGCATGCAACCTTCTCATAAACAGAAAATCTAGAGACACTGCAGGGCCAATATAAATCAGAGAAAGCCTGAGCTCACTAAACACTACAATTATAATATCTTACAATTTACGATTTGCATTACTTCACATATACTGTAGTACCACTATCCCAGAACTAATATATGTTCATTGTTTTTCTCCTTCCCTTTTCCACACCCAAATCCTGGCTTACCTTGTGAATTTTTGGATATCAACACTGGAATTGGGTCAAACTCATCTTCTGTCACTTTTTCAGAGCCCTCAGGAGCATCAAAGCCTGCTATCAGGTTAGTATCTTCTGCAGTGTGAAGGAGAAACAGAGGTAAAGAAGCAAAGATAGCAGAGAAAGCTGGTTAGAATTGCCAAAAAGTGTTAGAACATCTTAATGTTTTCAGAGACAGGGTTTAGAAGAAGGAGTTTCATTTAAAAGATGAAGTAAAGTCAGTAAGCCTTTAGTAAAGAAGGTAAGATGTAAAAGAAGCAATCAAATACCAAAGTAGAGGGAAAAAAACAAACAAACAAGAAAAAAAAAAAAACAACAACCAAAACTCAAATCAAAAGGCAAGCCAAGTGACAAGAAACAAAATAAAGTTTGGTCAATCTGAAGGCTTAACAAGTGGCAGAGCTCAATGATGTGGTAAAAGCCTGGGGCATAAACTGATGAGGATTGTAGATACTCTAAGTCATCATTCAGTGGCCATCAGATATTAGCATAGTTTGATAGAGCAATCTGTCTCTCCAGTTACCAGCTCTCATGTACAGGGAGAAGAAAAGGGCTGAGAAAAATGCAGAAAAAATTCCAGTCATCTACAGTGGATGAAACCCCAGAGCTATTTTTACCCACAGGGATAAAACAAAAAAACGCAACGTAAAGACAGATTTCCAAGGTGTCCAACATATAACTAGACACACAGAGAGATCCTAAAAGGCAACTAGAGCAGTTCTGGCACATAATTCCATTGATTTTAAACCATGTCAACAGGAATTAGACACTTGGTGGGAGGCACTTTCAACTACTTTCACAGTAGCTCAGATATTTATTAGCCTTATCAAGCAATTACACACCTTCAGGGACTTTCATACTCTCATTGTGCATCACTACTACTTACTTTAGACACCTAAAATACCTTCCAAAATCTGGTTCTCAATTACTACATGAAATATGTCAGAAAGCATCGCAAGGACATGTAAAAGTTGATGTTTTCCAAGGAACAGTAACATTCCTGTTATGTTTGGATCAAAAATAAAAGCTCTTTACCTAAAGCTGACAGGTACACTAACAGGCTTTGGGTAAGATGATGCAAGAACCAACTTGTGAAAATACCTTGTCCTCTGGAAGATCAGATTCAGGAAAAAAAAAGAAAAAAAAAGAAGAAAGGAAGGAAGTTTTATAGAAGACTAGGCTGTAAAGCATCAAAACCAAATATATTTGGTCTTGACAGAAAGTCTCGTCCTGTCATCACTGTCTCTGGAGTTATTTGTGGCTCTTCATAACATTGTTGAGAGCCTCTGAAAGCATCCTATTTCCATCTGACTTCATTTATAATCACAATTGCTCGTACGCCCAGAATTTGCTATACAAGAAACTAGTCAAGGAACGCTGCTCAGTTGTGGACCATCTTTCCTGAGGAAAAGCTGCGAGTGTCCCAGTTTGGGCAGAACTCCGTGGAAGAAGTATCTATGCACAAAAGCATTTGAGCTTGCCTTAATAACTACACATCACTATAACTGGAAAAAAACTTCTTTTCTCTCACACACATGCAGCTTAGAGCCATGTTCAGCAAACACGGGTTAAGAAATCCTGAAAGCTGAACAAAAACTCAGCAGCCACAAAACGCAACACAGCCTAGTAAAGCACATAGGAAAGGATGCTATGGCTTGGCTGAAGCATTAAACCATGTTCAAAACACAGCTGCTTTTTCTTGTCCTCCTGGTCCCACTGAGAACTTGCAGCACTGCAGTTCCATGGGCTGATTACACCTATGGATATCACTATCTGCCCCATCAGCTTTACAACACCAAAGCCAGGACTGGATAAACAAACCAAAAAAAAAGAATGGGACAGATGTATAGTTAATGGCCACATCCAGAGCTATAAAAGCAGGGTTTGAACAGAAGTCACCAATTAATTTTGGAAGAGTTTATTTATATTTTGCCCCCTTCCCCGTCTCCCTGCTCCTACTCCTGCTAATGGAAGTCTCACAGACCCTGTCAGATGTGAGCCTCTCATTCCAGAGGGAACAGCAGGGCAGCCAGGGAGAAGTCATGCAGAAGTCCGTTAATTTGTTTTCTCATTAAGTCACACCAAAAATGTTTTGGCTTTGCTATGTTCCAGACACAAAGTAATAATTGCTTGACATATATTTCAAGCCATTTACTCAAAATAAAGTGGCATGAAAGTGTATTATAGCAAACAGCAATTAGAACAACTGCTTGTTTAAACTCAAAAGCTCTATGAAAAATAGTCTCATTTTGAAGTGCCATCAAGTGTAAAAATTGATTGCAGACTGTTTTACAGCAATTCCTCTGAGGACAGATCATTTTGTGTTGCTATAGGGATACTTACCAAACGAACTAAGCAAAACCCAGTGTCAAGGGGCACCAAATGGTTAGCATTCAAGCCTCTGAGCCGGTCTTTGCAAGGCAATAAATAGCACAAAAGTCCTGGTCCTCCCTCCCACTCAGGTGGAGGTGTACTACCCAATATTCACTACAAGCTTGGCTTATACAAATAATCTGCTAACATTTGCCTTGTCCTCAAGGGAGGCACACACTGTTCACAACTGCTTTAGCCCATAGCAGGAATGTGCCAGAACAGAGCCAGAAGTATTCACCATGAAAATCACACTTCAGCTGATAGCTCTTCAAACTACTCCACTGCCACTACTACACCTTCAGCGCGTGAGAAGGCCCAAATTTTAGCTGGATGCTCTGCAGCTCGGGAAAAAAAAAAGTCATCTGATACAGGATCCGGCTTCCCAGGGTCCTCTCTTCTTGATTTTTAGTGGAAGAGAGAACAGAACTCAGACCACTGCACTGTATTTTCACAGATCCCCTCAAGCTGAAAAAATAAAGGGCAGATCTGCAACTCTTAGAAATTATCACAATCTACTTCTTTGCAGCTCTGCTGTTTTGTGTTACTGTAAAACTACTCCACTTTTCAATTAGATATTGTACTTAGACTTTCATTCATTTTTGCTGGTTTGACTCAAGAACCTTCTCCTGATAACCACTGAAATCAGCCTCCAGATCTGAAAGAGCTCAGTCACATGCTACAGACATGAATGTCGACAGACAAAAAAAAAACACAACAAACATTCAGAAACATGTGACACCAGTATAGATCATTATCAGGCTCCCTTCCAGATTCAATAATACAGCATAAAAGCAAATCTTACATCTTATGTGCAAAAGGCAAAACAAGAGTATTCACACATCATCCTGAAGAAGGGCTGCATACAAAAAAACACCCATCCTTTACACTCACTATGTCATTTTGTCTCGTGGAAGATATCACCTGCCTTTATTTACAATTAGGCTGAATACATTAACCTGTATTTTTCCCTTAGTGCTTCAATTCCCATTACAAGTTTCACCAGCTTGGGGAAAAAACAAAGCAATGGCCTGGGGGAAAAAACAAACAAACCCACCACTAGGACATGGAGCATAGCATCTGCTTGTGTAAACTGGTATTAACTTCATTTAATGTCAGAAGACCGACTTCTAGGATTGATTAGACATTAGAGACAGGAGGGACTGTTTACCTTTGTGAGGTTGAGCTGTGAAAGCTACAGGAGCAAACTCATCCAAGAGGTCAGCAGCAGGGTTAGAAAGCAGAGAACAGTCAAGCAGAGAGTCTTCCCCAGTGAGAGAGTCTGAATCCAGGTTAACATCCCAAGGCCGCAAGGTAGCATTAAATAGGACACAAACACTGTTAAACTCATATTCGCACATTCCTGTTCCCGTCCATTTAGCGTGCAAAGAGAGCATTGATGCAAAGCCAGAAAAAAAAACTGTCCTTTTTTATAGTGAAAAATATTTCTCACTTCTCTGCAGTGAGGGCAGAGGGATTTCCAACACCTTTATCAATATATAACACAGTTTCTGTGGTGCTAACTGCCCTCTGAAGTAGAGTATACAACAGTGAAATCCCATACAAGCAATACATTAAATTAGATGGGGGGGATGGAGGGAAAGGAGTTGCAGGGACTCCGGCAAAACTAAGCGCACTGGCTGTTTCACAGCAGACCTCTGAAAAGATATCAAGTACATCTGCAGCAGAAGATGCCAGATCAACACCTTCATAATTAGGAAGGAACATGAATGGCTCATTACCATTACAGAACAAACAGAAATCTGCAAGTGCTCCAGATTTCAAAATATTCATCAGAGCATTACTCTGGCACCTAAGGTTTGTAATAGTGGGCTGAAGGAATGCTGTACCGTTCAAACAACAAACAGCATTGACTTTTAAGGAACCGTGCAGCACCCACTTATCAAAACGCACCAGCAAGCACAGTTTACATTGGTGGGGAAAGCAGTGAGAGAAGAGATGTTTATGTCCATGCAGATACTCTGATTTTTTATAGCAAGGTTACACAGCCCATCCCAGTGCAATGCACCCTTGCCATGCCACAGACCCTCCCACCTCACCAACCTGTTCTGTTGGAAGCAACCGACTCAGTCTGCGACACAAGGCGTTGGGGCAATGGAGCCTCGAGGCCTGGTATGAGACTCTCAAAAGCTACGTCAGGTTTTCCTTTCCAAATGTGCAAAACGCCAGCGCAGAGGAGAATCCAGAGGTTAGTTTGCAAGACACCACGAAAGTTAGAACTAAGAAGGCAGTTGTCTGAATCCTTTAGCAACTCATTGATCTCATTGACACCTGTCAGCTACATTGGCAGTGAGATGCTGAAGTTAGACTGATAGCAATTTAACCATTAGAAAAGATTAAGAAACTAGTGTTCGCTGGCTTTGAGCTTTTCTGTTTTCTTTTGGTGTGTGTGTGTGTGCAAATTGAAATATTCAAAGGCTGAAATTGAAGGCTACTAATGCCTGCCCTGCAGCTAAGCACAGGACCTGGGGCTGGGCAAGTAACCGCAGGCTTTTGCGAGGACCTTTTCCAGAAAAAAAAAAACACACCACCAAACAACCAAACAAAAAACCCCACTGACCTTTGAGGAGTGTCCTTGCAATAGAAGTAACAACAGATCATTAACAAACCCACTGTGGAGCCCTTAGCATGTTCCCAGCTAAGCTTGTAAAAAGCCAAGATTGTGAGATCTATTTTTTCATTTCGCAGTGCTCAGCAAAGCAAAGTTTGTAGTCCCCAGTGAGAGGCGATACATTTTTAGAACTTAACATCTTACTGAAAATACCAGTCCCTAGTATTGTTGAACACTGACATCCATTATGGATGGAGATGCTTATAAAGGCTGGACAGAAAGATTTGTTTTTGTATAATTCTTAAAGGGAAGAGGGACAGACAGAGGATGACTGTCAACACAGTCACAACAACCAGGTATAATGCTTGTCTGGGTCTCTTCCTTAAGGACCAAAATTAAGGTAACGAGTCAAAAAGTGAAATTGAAGAACAAGGTTGCATTCCAGTGCTAGGATCAGAAATGGTCTAGCTGACCAACGCAAGAGATCCATGAATATTTTTGTTTGCGTAGCAGTCAGTCTCTTTGTGACTTGTAGGATCATTATCTAAGAACATTCAGACAACTGTCAGAACTACAAGAGGAAGAAAAGTCTTACAGTTAGGTGACTCATTTCCTACTTTTGCATTCAAAGCTACAAGGTTGCAACAAGCCAGCCAAGAAACCCTGGCTTGGACCCAAAACTGAAAGAGCCACTGATTGCAAGTTATTGAAGTCTGCAATCATTACTTTTTAGTTTATTTGGCAAGTGGGTCAAAATATGGTTCTACAACACTGAAGCCTTCACACTGTCTTGGAGCCTGTTGCATTTGGGCTCATCACAGCCCAGCACGTTTACTCTCACAATATGCCCCAGAGCAAACGCTCACTTCCTCCTCCTGCTGAGGGCCGATGACAGACAGGCTGAGTGCCAAGGCCACAGTCATACACACAGCCTTTGGAAGAAATTGAGAGATTTTTTTTTTTGCATCTTCTTCAGTCAACAATTACCTCTCTTCTACCCATGACCAGAAGAATACACAAGGCCCAACCATGCCTTATTATCATGATTCTCATGGTTTCACAGAGAAGGCAGATTTGTCTCTGTATAATCTGTAGCTTCCTATCACATTGCATTTTGCCAACATCAGCAGCTATTTTCAAAGCCCAACAGGGTAAACACGCAGAGTTATCATGCAGGACAAGGCATGCCGTGTCAGACAAAGGGAAGGAGGTACCCTGAGTTTATTGTTACCATTCACAGCATCTGACGTGCTACCGAAGGGGTCAGCGAGAGGCAGGATATCAGGGAGCAGAAGCGCAGTCTCAGGAGATTTGAGCCCCTCAATCAGTTTTTCTGGGTTAAGCAGGAAAAGGAGGATGAAATGCAAAGAAAAACAACAACAACAAAAACATTAATTTGGTACTCAGTTCAGTGGCTTATCACCTACTATGTCAGCCTCTGAAAAATACCTGAATAATCTTGTGTGCAAATAACACCACTCCTTAAAGAACATCTTTTCACTAACGATCAAATAATTTCAAGACAGGGTCAGCTTTTCATCAGCTGGCTACAGTCATCTAGACAGCTGAGATACGCTAGACAATCTAGGCACACTTAAATATACCTTAAGTGTGGGAGACAGAGGGATTTGGACAACCTCTTTTTGGTTTGTGGGGACAGGACAAGGGGCAATGGCCAAAAAAAATGGATCACTGTAAGTTCCACACCAACATGCAAAATAATTTCTTCACGGTGAGGGTGACAGAGCACTGGGACAGGCTGCCCAGGGAGGTTGTGGGATCTCCTTCTCTGGAGATGTTCAAGGCTCCTCTAGACACCTACCTTGGCAACCTGCTCTCGGGAACCTGCTTTGGGAGGGGGGTTGGACCTGATGATCTCTGGAGGTCCCTTCTAACCCCTACCATTCTGTGAGGACATCCTCAACCACTATGCACTGCTCTCCCTATGAAGCCACTGTAAAATAGCATACGGTTCATTCATTTCTATGTGAAGCACAATGGTGGCCCCCTGAAAACCTAATAAAAAACCCGATTCCTTCTCACCCTCATATAGTCGGGAGCTCTTCATTTGTGTTAGTCTTTATCTAATGAGAAGAGGGACAGATGATCAGAACCTAAAGCCAGGTTTACAACTCTCAAAAATGGAATACTTAAAGTGCTGAAGATCTCAAGCAAAATCAGAAAACACTGAGACACTACAGTACCAGATATCAGAACCTGCCCTCATGTTAAAGAGCTGTCTAGTTACTCATTTCAAATATCAGGTTTCAAAATCAGGTATGTCATTCTCAGCTACATGACTCCCATGGTTTCCATTATCCATCATGCAAAGAAATTTAGATTGCCTGTGTAAAAAAAATTAATCTCAATTATTAATCTGGTGGATGAGTGACTTTGCAATCAAAGTAACCAGGTTTTCAATACTGAGCTTAATTATTTAGCTTCACAAAGGTTTACTCATCACACAAGAAGATAAGGGATATTTTCAGAATTTGTCAGAACTAATCACCTTCAGTAGAGCAGCACTGATAAAACTTGCTCCATATGGACAAATCTGATCACTTCAACTTGTTAAAATGACTACATTTATAATCTAACATTAGAACGATCTATCATATACCACAGCTATGCCTTTAAAACATTTTTACATCTATATTTATGCTTTGAGTTCAAAGGCTAGTATTATTTATTATCCAAAGAAAACATGCTTATAACTGCGCAAAAGAACAGGCTCTGGAATACTGCTGCATAAAAGACTTATCACACTGAGAAAGCCAAAGAACAGCTTAAGTTATACTATTACGCACATGATAATAATATTGATCTTTTATATTGCCCTATATAAATAATAAAACAGCCTAGTGGCTTTGGAACTCCTTATTCAAAACAGGACAAATTCTACTCCCCACAAACAACTTCACAAGCCAACACATTAAAGCAACCAGAGGGGGGTAAGAAAATCTAAAAAGGTACCCAAGAGGCAGCCATTATATAAGTAAAAGCCCAAAAAAGGTCAGCTAAAAAGGAAACCCTAACAGGAACATTAGTCTTGAATGCACTTGAAACCTTCCCATCACTGTCAGGAATATATATATATATATTTTTTTTTTTAAGGTTGGATTTGCAAAAGAAAACATCCGCCAACTGCAGTGGTATCATCCATGGCTTCTCACATACACGATGAGGGACTCTTTCCTCAAAGGAACAAGTAGGCAGGAAGCAGGGGATTGGCAACAAAATGTGATGGAGATACCATCAGAGATGTCAGATGGCTCAAACAAAGCAAAAAAGAACACTGAAGCAAAGGTTGGAGGTCATCTCAGGCACAGCAACCACAAATTAATGGAGTTTTTGATTCTTGGAAAAGTAGGGGGGGTAGCAGGACTGCCACCCCAGACTTCCAAAGGGCAGACTTTGGCCTGTTTAGGAGACTGTTTGGTGGAGTTCCTTGGGAGGCAGTCCTGGAAGGCAAAGGAGTCCAGGAAGGATGGAATTCAAGAAAGAAGACACAGCAACAGGCTGTCCCCACATGCCAAAAGATGAGCCAGCATGGAAGAAGACCATCCTGGCTGAACAGAGAGCTGTGGCTAGAGCTCAGAAGAAAAAGAAGGTTTATGACCTTTGGAAGAAGGGGCAAGCCATTCAGTAGGTCTACAAAGATGTCTTGAGGCTGTGCAAAGGTCAAAATCAGAAGGGCCAAAGCCCAACTTCAGCTCAGTCTGGCTACTGCTGTTGAAGTCAATAAATAAGGTTTTTATAAACACATAAACAAGAAAAGGAAGACTAAGGAGAATCCTCATCCTTTATTGGATGGGGCAGGGGTGGTGGGGAAACAGTGACAAGAGATGAGGAAAAGGCTGAGGTACTTAATGCCTTCTTTGCCTCCATCTTTAATAATAAGACCAGTTGTTCTCTGGGTACTCAACCCCCTGAGCTGGTAGATAGGGATAGGGAGCAGAACAAAGCCCTCATAATCCAAGAGTACATTGTTAGTGTCCTGCTGCACCACTTAGACGTACACAAGTCTATGGGGCCAGATGGGATTCACCCAAGGGTACTGAGGGAGCTGGTGGAAGTGCTTGCTAAGCCGCTTTCCATCATTTGTCAGCAGTCGTGGCTGTCAGGGGAGGTCCCAGTCGGCTGGCAGCTAGCAAATGTGACACCCATCTACAAGAAGGGCCAGAGGAAGGACCCGGGGAACTACAGCCCTGTCAGTCTGTCCTCAGTGCCGCGGAAGCTCATGGAGCAGATTATCTTGAGTGCCATCACGCAACACATACAGGACAACCAGGTGATGAGGCCCAGTGAGCATGGGTTTATGAAAGGCAGGTCCTGTTTGATGAACCTGATCTTCGGTGACAAGGTGATATACTTAGTGGATGGGGAAAAAGCTGTGGCTGTGGTCTACCTTCAGTAAGGCTTTTGACACTTTTTCCCACAGCATTCTCCTGGAGAAACTGGCTGCTCATGACTTGGATGGCTGTATGCCTCATTGGGTTAAAAAGAGACTGGGTGGCCGGGCCCAAAGAGTCGTGGTGAATGGGGTTAAATCCAGCTGGAGGCCAGTCGCAAGTGGTGTCCCCCAGGGCTCAGTACTGAGGGCAACTCTCTTCAGTATCTTCATCACCTGGACAAGGGGATCGAGAGCATCCTCATTAAGCTCACAGACAACACTAAGTTAAGTGCCAGCGTTGATCTGCTCAAGGGTAAGAAGACTGAAGGAGGATCTGGATAGGCTGGACTAATGGGCAGAGGACAATACTACGAGATTCAACAAAGTTAAGTGCTAGGTCCTGCACTTAGGGGACAACAACCCAATGCAATGCTACAGGCTGGGGAAGAGTGGCTGGAAAGCTTCCCAGTGGAAAGGGACCTGGGGGTACTGGTCGATAGCCAGCTGAACATAAGCCAGCAGTGTGCTAGGGTGACTAAGAAGGCCAATGTCACCCTGGCTTTTCACAGAATCATGCAATCATTAAGGTTGGAAAAGACCTCCAAGATCATCTGGTCCAACCACCCCTCTAACATCAACATCACCCACTAAACCATGTTGCTAAGCACCACATCCAACCTTTCCTTGAACACCCCCCAGTGACTCCACCACTTCCTGGGCAACCCGTTCCAATGCACAACTGCTCCCTCTGAGAAGAAATGTCTCCTAATTTCCAACCTAAACCTTCCCTGGTGCAACTTGAGGCCATTCCCTCTAGTCCTATCACTAGTTATCTGTGAGAAGAGTCCAACTCCCAGCTCCCCACAGCTTCCTTTCAGGTCTCCCCTGAGCCTCTTCTTCCTCATTTCCCTCAGATGCTTCTCACAGGACTTGCGTTCC
Organism: Aythya marila; assembly: GCF_965140915.1. NCBI lineage: Eukaryota > Metazoa > Chordata > Aves > Anseriformes > Anatidae > Aythya > Aythya marila. Next base: position 5,218,386 of record NC_139067.1, on the reverse strand, counting down.
AGACCCTTTACTAGCTTTACTACACTTCTTTGGACACATTTCAACACCTCAATGTCTTTCCTGTAGTGAGGGGCCCAAAACTGAATACAGTACTTGAGGTGCAGCCTCACCAGAGCTGATTTCAGGAAGCTGTATCAGGAAGAGTGTGGCCAGCAGTACTAGGGAAGTGACTGTCCCCACGTATTCAGCTCTGTTGAGGCCGTACCTTGATTACTGTGTTCAGCTTTGGGCCCCTCAGTACAAGAAGTACATCAAGGCCCTGGAGCATGTCCAGAGAAAGGCTACGAAGCTGGTGAAGGATCTGGAACACATGTCCTATGAGGAACAGCTGAGGGAGCTAGGGTTGGGTGGTGCTGGAATAGGCTGCCCAGGGCAGTGGCTGAAGTCACCATCCCTGGAGGTCTTCAAGAAACGTGGAGATGTAGAACTTGTATGGCTTAGTGGTGGGCTTGTCAGTGCTAGGTGAAAGGTTGAACTAGAAGACTGTAGGGGTCTTTTCCAACCTGCATGATTCTATGATTCTAAGAACTGATTTTAAGATGCTAGGAAAAGACAACACAGAAAAGAAATGTGGGGACAAGATTACAGGGAACATGCTCGAGTCTTTTTCCCAAAAGGAAAACTGAAAGGTAACAGGTATTCATCCAGAGTACAGTTGACTTAGAGAGTACTTCACATTAAGTAATCCAGAGAGCAAGGCACAGGACACAATTGTGGGAAAAACATGGACTGTCTCAGAGTTGTGCAATTACAGATTGTGTTTAGCTCCTGCTTTAAGATGAAGTTTCTGTGGGAATAGAAATGTTGTTTTTGCAGAGTTACATTGTTTAGAAGGAGGGAATGTGGTACTGAGATATGCTTACAGTGATAAGAAAAGTTTAGCAGGCAACCTTGTAAAATGCAGACAATCAGACTCCTTAGGACAATTAGGTGAAAATCACGGTGTCAAGTCAAGTCAGATAAGTGAAGAAACATTACCACTTCAAGCAGTAAAAATGTCAAAAGAAATTTGAAATTTAGCAGGCCGGCGACTGAAGGCCATGCATTGTTTGTGAAGCATCAGATAGATTGTGAATCTGGATTACCCACTCAGTGGGGAAACAGGGGAGGGTCCTGCCATAAAAAGGTATATAAACTGTGTTTTGGAACTAGTAGATGCGCTCTCTCCTGCTTGTGGGGCACCCGCCATTGCAATCGCGAATAAATTACTACTTCACTGAGATCCTCGCCTGAGCCTAAGTTATTGGCTACGGAGTGTTTCTCACAATTTGGGGGCTCGTCCGGGATCCAGTCACCTACTGGGGAGCCCCACCGCCGCAGCAGCAGGAAGGCATGCCCCGCTGATTTCAGCGGTCCTGTGCATCGACGGTGGTGGTTCTGCGGAAAGCTGACAGAGGGCCCGAGACTGGTTAAAGAGGCAGGATCCGTGAAGTAGTGGGGAAAGGAAGAAGGTAGGCACTCCGGGTTTTTAAGAATCGATCCGCTAACTCTGTGCACAGACCAAGGTAAGAAATATTAAGTATTGCCTTGGGGGTCGGGTGATCTGGTGTATGGTAAGCCCTTGCACGGGGAAGTGCTGGCACTACACCAGGGGAATCTGGTGTACGGTAATCCTTGCACGCGGAAGTGCTTGGAAGTACACCAGGGAATCTGGTAAACTCAGGTGTGCGGTAACGCTGGCACGGGGAAGTGCTTGGCGGTACACCCCCATCTTTCAGTACGTTGGTGTGTGGTACACTGCAGAAGGGAAAATTCTGTAGCACATACCGGCGAGGGTTAGGAAAGATGGGAAGTACGAGTTCCAGGGAATCTGGTAAACTCATAGGTGTGCGGTAACGCTTGCACGGGGAAGTGCTTTGCGGTACACCCCCATTTTTCAGTACGTTGGTGTGTGGTACACTGCAGAAGGGAAAATTCTGTAGCACATACTGGCGAGGGTTAGGAAAAATGGGAAAATATGAGTTCCAGGGGACAGGGAGATATCCCTGGGGGAGTGCCTACTAATAGTTCTTCCTGAAGAATGATAAGAAATTGGAAACATAATCCCAAAATTAGAGGGATTGTAAAAGAAAAATAATTAAAAAAAAAAAAAAAAAAGGGTTAAATATTGTGTATCAGTCTGGACAAAAGAACCAATTAAGGAAACAGCAGTATTTTGGCCAAACTACGGGTCTGATGAAAATTCAGGCTTTAAATTTATGTGTAAACAATAAGATTCCTTTTTCAGAGAAGGAGCCAAGTTATGCTCCCTATAATCTTAATATTGAACTGGTGGCAGCAGCAGTCACTCCGGGAAGGGAGACAGGGACTGTAATTAACACTGTCCCTAAAGAAGGATTGTACTCTAGGCTCTGGCAAGAATTAGAACAAGGTAGAAGATATGTTGAGAATTTTGCCTTCCCTGATACTAACAGTACTAACACTAACTGTGTATCCTCTTAGGTGAACTACCCCCTCCTCCTTACCAGCAGAGAGGTTAGGACTTTTTAAGAAGGAGAGGAAGTCTTTATTCAAGGACCCCAACAGCCTAGCTGAACAATTAGACCAGTTCCTACGACCTGATTTATACTCTTGGGGGAGGGAATTATGTCTATAAGTATTTTGTTTACAGGGAAAGAAATGGGAATGATCAGGAGGAGAGCTGCTATACAAGAATGGGAAAGAGCTCATCCTCCAGGACCAGGGGTAATACCGGCAGGGCAGAAATACCCACTTGCCAATCCTGGCTGGAATAATAATAGTGTGCAACACAGAAATCATATGAGAGACTTCGGGTTAGAATGAGAAAGTACTTGGGGATGAGACCTGAGGACCCAGTATCCCAAGGGCTCTTGAAAGTTCATTGTGTGATTAAAGTCTTGCAAAATACGCAGAAAATGCTTCAGAAGGTGGGGGAATGTAGTGAACAGTCACTGGGGGACCCTCCTGCGGGAGGCCCTGGAGGTGTGTGTCTGGAGGGGAGATGAGAAGGAAAAAAAAAAAAAAAAAAAAGAGATCGAAACTAATGGTATTGACAGTGCAGCGGGTAGTGAGGCAGAGGGTTGGAGAAAGATGAAGAAAATCTTCAGGGGGAGTCAGGGCCAGGATGGAAAGGAGAGGAAGAGAGATGAAGGAATGGCAGGCAAAGAGGGCTGCCTGTATTGTGGCCCGAGTCCTAGCAGAGACAGGCTTTGATAAGATGTTTTAAGTGTGGCCAGGCTGGCCACTTCGAATAGGAATATCTGGAGTGGAAGAAGGAGGAAAGAAGGAAAATGGGATGAAATATGCTATATTGATATGTTGTTTCAGTATCTTGGAGGGAAAAGGTATGGAATTAAGTTGGACTCTGACTGAGCCTTTGGTGCTGGTATTAGAAAAGTGCGGGCTGGAGAAAGATAAAGGAAGTGTTAAAAGTCTTGCCGAAGGTGTTAAAGGTGTGGCATGTAATATTTAACAGAGCTGTTTGAAATTGAATGAGCAGGGAAAGGTGATGTAGGCGTTATCTAAGTAACAGTCTAGAAGTTTTGGTATATTTGCATATTTGCTGTGGTGTTTGTTCAGTTTCCCAAGCATCGGGGAGGGGGGAACAGCCTGCTCCACCAGGGGCCTCTCCAGCGGCCGCAGGGGGGGCTTCGGCTCCAGCGCCTGGAGCGCCTCCTCCCCCTCCTTCTGCACTGACTTTGGTGTCTGCGGGGGGGTTTCTCGCTCTCCCAACTGCTGTTGAGCAGCAGGCTTTTGTTTGTTTCTTTGTTTGTTTTCGTGGATGTGTTCTCACAGAGGCACGGACTGTGTTGCTCATGGCTTGGCTCTGGGCAGCAGTGGGCCCCTTAGGGCCAGATGAAATTGTCCCTTATCTGCCACGGGGAGGCTTCCGGGTTTTTTTTCTCACGGGGGCTGCCACTGCAGTTTCCCACCCCCCTACTCACAGCCCCCGAACCTTGCCATCAAACCCAATACACTGGGGAACAGCTAGGTCATTACTGACTTGTAAAGTATCAGGGATTAAATTAACTAATGAAACCCTAAAAAGTGATGGGGGTAGAAGGGGCTGGGATAACAGTGCCACTTTTGGGGGATACCAAGCTGAGACCAGGGGATAAAATGATCACTGGGCAATTATTGTATGTATCCAAGGCAGAGACTAACTTGTTGGGAAGGGATTTGATGATTAAATTGGGCATTCAACTAGTAAATTATTAGACTGGAATAACAGTGTAATTAATGGAGTGCTCTCAGGCCCTGAGAGCAAACGTATATTCACCTCTAACTGGAAAGACCCTGAAATGGGGACGGAAGCAACAATATAGGTGGACAATTTTACCTTGGGGGGTTTACAGGGCCACCTATCTATATGAGTAAGTTTTAAAAAAGATTTTGGAGCAATTACAACCTCCCAAGGAGGTATTAATGTTACAAATATGTGGATCATTTTCTGTTGTCAGGACAGGAGAAAAGAGTTGTGAAGAAAGCTACTAACAAACAAGCTATTCAACTTTCTGGGAAAGCAGGGCTTGAGAGTATTAAAAAAAAAAAAAAAAAAAAAAAAAAAAAAAAAAGTTACAATATGGAGAAAGAGAAGTCAGGTATTTAAGGCATCTAATGTCTGAGGGAAAATGAAGAATAAATCCAGAGAGGATTCAGGGAATTGTTGAAAATTAAGAAAGAACTAAAAAGTTTTAAAAGAATGATTTTTTTAAGGAATCAGGAGCCATGAAGTCTGAAGGAAAACGGATACTCCCTGATGGGAGAGAAATGCTGAATAAAGTGATAATGAGGCAAATATTAACTGTTTTACATCAAAAGAGTCATTGGGAGGTGCAAGCAATGTGTGATATTGTGCTAAGAAAGTATGTCTGTGTAGGAATATACACTTTAGGGAAGCACATATGTAGAGGATGTACCATATGTCAAAAGGTAAATAAAAAGGTGTTCTGTAACCCATTTAGAGGGGGACGGGAGCCAGGGGTTTGACCTTTCCAAAGTATACAGGTAAACTTTACTGAGTTACTTGTTTGTCCTAATTGACCACGTGACTAGATGGGTGTAAGCTTTACTGAAAGGGTTAAAGCAGGCCTTAGAGATTGAGTGGGATTTTCACAGCCCCTGGCACCCCTCCTCTTCTGGGAAGGTGGAGCGAATGAATCAGACATTAAAGAAGCAATTAACTAAACTAGTGTTAGAAACCCAATTTCCTTGGGTAAAATGCTTACTCCTACAGGTTTAAACAGCACCAAGAAAGGATATAGGAATTTCACCATATGAGATGCTGTTCAGATTGCCCTATCTGGGCAGAAGGGATGAGATACCACAATTCAAAATAAGAGAGTTTCCTTAAGAACTGTATTCTGGGGTTGTCTTCTTCTTTGTCATCTCTCAGGACCTGTGGGTTGTTGGCTCAAACCCCACCTTTGGAATTCCCCATTCACCACCATCACCCAGGAAACCGGGTCCTGATTCAGACCTGGAAAGAGTCAACTCCGGCCTGAATGGGAAGGACAATTACTAACCGCTGAAACAGCCGTAAGAACTGCAGAAAAAGGTTGGACTCACTATACTCGAGTGAAGGCATCTGTCGACGCTAGTACGTGGGAAGCTGTTCCTACAAAAGACTTGTTGGAAGTTGAAATTGAAGAGAAAAAATCTCATAGTGGACTCTGAGCAGGATAAGAGCTTACAATTGTAAACTAACCTTTTATTTTCACAGGTAACTAACGAGTGTGACTTGTGATTGAGAGAAAGGACAGACCTATAGCGAACTGCAGTGCTCCCAAGGGGGGGTTGTTATAGTAGTAGTGTACATCTTATTTTTGTATCGATAATTATTTGGAAACCTAAGGTTTAAAAATAATGACAGGGAAAAATTGATTACTAATTTTGTTTTTAGTGATTCTAGGCCTCAGAGAAGGCCTCGGTCAATTGGTAACTTGGAAAAGGCATGACCAGATAATAGCAAAAACGGGATACCCCATCAAAATATGGGTGACTGTGACAGGGGGTTATGTACCACAAGCCGTCACGTTTGATGCTTGTGAGGTGTTAGCTTGTGGAGATTTAAATGCCCAATGACAATTGAGCAGAAAGAACAAATAACTGGAAGAGACCCAACAGCCAGATTGAGAATAGCTGTATGGAAACAATCCTCTATTGCCATCAGAGAAAGGGAGAAACTCAAGGAGAAAACAGGAGAGTAAACAGGAGGCCCTCTGAAATGTGGCAGTTCAAACATTTGAGATTCAAACAGGGTATGGGGATGTGAATGCCTGGATAGAATGGGTCAAATATACTGTCCAGAGTCTCAACCGTAGCTACTGCTATGCTTGTGCCTCGGGATGACCGATTGCCCAGATAGTGCCCTTCCCATGGGGGTGGACCAAAGACTCCCAAGGGATGCGCTGTATGATTGCATTGTACCAAGAAAAGACTGCCTGGGGAAATGAGGCCTGTAAGTCTCTCTTTGCTGTTTCTTGCATGATAACAATATCACAGTTCCCCCTGCATTCTCTACAGCTATAGGTAACCATACAGCTTGCCTCTCACGGCAGGGTGTGAGTGCTACCTGGCATCTGGGAGAATTTGCCTTGTGCTACCAAGGACTTGATGGGAAACTGCTCAAGACTAGAGATCCCCAGGGCAGATCTCTGGTGGTACGGTGGAGGGAAGATCTTACGGTCCACCCTACCATCTAATTGGGAAGGCACTTGTGCACTTGTTCAATCAGCTATACCCTTCACCCTGGCATTTGAAAGAGAAACATCACAAATACCCAGAAGAAGTAAAGGAGGCTTAGGAATATCATTTGATGATAGAGTATACATAGATTCTGTTGGGGTACTTAGAGGAGTTCGGGATGAATATAAAGCCAGAAATTAAATTGCTGCAGGGTTTGAGTTACTGTTCTGGTGGGTAACAATCAATAAAAATGTGGATTGGATTAATTATTTCTATTATAATCAGCAGAGATTCATCAATTATACCAAGGATGCGATGAGAGGAATCGCTGAACAACTAGATGCCATCAGCAAAATGGCTTGGGAAAACAGGATAGCATTAGATATGATGCTTGTGGAGAAGGGTGGTGTATGCGTGATGCTGGGCAACCACTGTACTTTTATCCGTAACAATACTGCCCCGGATGGCACAGTAACAAGAGCATTGCAAGGGCTTACCACCCTTGCCAATGAATTAGCAGAAAATTCGGGAGCAGACACTTCCATCACAGGATGGTTGAAATCTTGGTTTGGTAAATGGAAAGGGATGGTAATGTCCATATTTACATCCTTGATTATAGTAGCAGGAGTTTTGACAGCTATTGGCTGTTGCGTTATCCCCTGTGTAAGGGGACTTGTCCAGCGGTTAATTGAAACCACATTATTGAAACAAATGACCATAGATCCACCACCCTACTCAGATAAAATGATACTAGAGGAAATGGAGAGCAAAGAAAGTGAAGAACAGGAAGATATTTACCAAATTACACTTAAAATAAATAAATAAATAAAAATAAAAAGAGTTTTTGCAAAAATCAACAGTTTATAAAAAAAAAAGAAAAGGGGGGAATTGTGGGAATAGAAATGTTGTTTTTGCAGAGTTACATTGTTTAGAAGGAGGGAATGTGGTACTGAGATATGCTTACAGTGATAAGAAAAGTTTAGCAGGCAACCTTGTAAAATGCAGACAATCAGACTCCTTAGGACAATTAGGTGAAAATCACGGTGTCAAGTCAAGTCAGATAAGTGAAGAAACATTACCACTTCAAGCAGTAAAAATGTCAAAAGAAATTTGAAATTTAGCAGGCCGGCGACTGAAGGCCATGCATTGTTTGTGAAGCATCAGATAGATTGTGAATCTGGATTACCCACTCAGTGGGGAAACAGGGGAGGGTCCTGCCATAAAAAGGTATATAAACTGTGTTTTGGAACTAGTAGATGCGCTCTCTCCTGCTTGTGGGGCACCCGCCATTGCAATCGCGAATAAATTACTACTTCACTGAGATCCTCGCCTGAGCCTAAGTTATTGGCTACGGAGTGTTTCTCACAGTTTCTAGGCTATGAAGTGATACGTAGGTATGGAGCAAATGTACTTACATTTTAGAAATTTAGGCCTATGATACTCCCTTTAGCAGCAGACTCTTACAGAAGGCCTGTTTCCAAATGCTCAGGTTGATGCAAATGCCCTGAAAAGCTGCGTCTTCAAAACCACATATACTCTGCCCGAAATCATTCCTTTTATGATCCCATTTCCAAATGTCTTGCTCCTTCAAGTCTCCCTCCTTCAATCTTACCTTTCCAAATACAGTTTCCTTCTTTTCCCCAATAGTGCAGATTGAAACTGTCTCTTGGTCAGATACATAGGCAATAACATATTGAGCTCAGACATTGTTTAAACAAGTAGAAATTACAAGAATAAACATGTTATTCTTCTCCCTTCTAGGCCCTGGACTCAGCCAACTTTATGCAAAGCTTTAGGCTGACAGTGGTTCTTTGTCTTGTTCTGTTAGTTGTCTTTTTCTCATTTCCTTCATTGTTGGTTCTAATCTGACAACACTTCTACAGGTAGTTACTTGACCTCTTAGTGCATGATTAAAAGAAACTTTATCCCTCTTGAGTAAGGGTGAGAGGTTCAACAAAAACAAAAGGCATCAGGATGAATGGGAAGGGAGATAGCCAAAATAACAAAAAAAATCATATACTTCTGCCTATTTTGAGGTTTAGTGGTTTGTTTCCTGGGTTTCTGTTTAGTCTATCATCTTGTACCAATCCATAGGGTTAAGACAGAATAGAGGAACAGCAAAGTCACTTGAAGCAGTGGAAAAATGACATTTAACTAGAAGTTAACGGATAGTTAGTGATGGCCCAGGGAAAACCATGGTTCTGCATTAGGTAATAGGAATACCTTCTCTACAGTTGTTAGGTTTGGTCTCTTTAGCACAGCACACTTATTCAAAAAGACACGTAAACTAAATGAAGTTTTTCAGAATCCACATCAGACATTCCTAAGTCCAAGAACACCACATGCCTTTGCAGTGACATATAAATTCCACTCTTAAGCCTCTGCCCTACAAAAGCTCCAACGATAAAAGCAGTAACTTAAGGCAGGTATATTCTGCACACTAGACTGTTTCCCTCTGCATACAAATTAGGCAGCTTCAGTTTAATTATATACAGCTCTTGAGAGAAAAACTAGGCTCTCACATGATACTGAACAGAACTGGGGATCCTGCTACCAAAGGAATTATCTAGCAGAAGTTTAATAGAGAAAAGAGAAAAGCTGCTTCATCTTCAAGTGAAGTAATGGTTGAGATGGACAGAAGCCAACAGTGCTAAGTAATTTGAGTAAGAAATTCAGCAGCGCAAGAAGGAAAAATGGGGATTAGTGATCTCCTTTCTATTATCTGTACAAATGCACAGTTCCAAGTCATGCATATATGAAACGATCATAAATTGCTGAACAGATTCCACCAATAAAGCGAACAGCATGCTATGCGTATCTGCCATTTGTAGAAAGGATGAATGATACAGTCTTGGGTCCATGTACAACCTGAAGAACATCCTCTCCCATCTGCCATCCCCTTAGCACAGATTTTCTACTGCTGTAAAACCAAGAGATGTTTTGTCACTGCAGTACCAGTTTCGTGTGACTCCCAGAACATGCAGGAACACAATCACAGGATGTGATTTGGAAACAGTCACGATGCCAAAGGAGGTCAGTTATACAGCAATCAGCAACATAACAAGAAATCAAGAAATAGCCTCTTCTATACTGCAGTTTCAGGATTCACTGCAACTAATTTTGTGCATGTATAGAGCTATCACTGGAGCTTAAAAGGACAAAGCACATTCTGAACCAGTCATCATGCTGTTAAATTCAGGATTTTGCAGTGTCAGAGATCCTCCTGCCTCGTATAGGCATATCCAGACAATTAATATGTAAGCATATGAGTAAGTCCAAGGATAAACAAAGTTAAGAAAATATAACCCCATTTAAAAAAATTACACAGCTCCTGAAGGGCTTTCAAAAAGGGCTTTTATCAAACTCCAGCTGGGAAATGTCATTTATTTGGTAACTGTGCACCCACATGAGGCTTTCTGTCAGAGGCACCCTCATCCCTAGTTAGCCTACCAAAAGTCTGCCAGAAGCTTTCCAGGTCACAAGAAAAGCAAGCTTGATTCAGGTACAGGATCAATCTGACCTTTTGTACTTAATTTTCTATTTTTTTTTTCTTCCTGTTTTCACTCATGACAGGATGGCAGCAAGTTTGCTACAGCTTTGCATCAGCTAGTAAGGATGCTGGCTGTGTAAGCAAGATTCTTTAATAAATCTTAAAGAGGTATCTCTGTTTAAAAGAATGCAGAAGGCATTAAAAAGAGCTCTCTGTCAGCTGTTCCAAGAGCTGAAGCCTAGTCACTTTCACCTAAAAGCCTGCAGTATGTCTCACTTCATTCTTAGGTTCCCAGTCCCCCCAAGTAAGAAATTACTGCCTGTTTCCCTAGCACAGTCAAAATGAGCAAAACACACACTGCAGAAAAAGAAAAGCAAGAGTATAACCTACAACTAATAGCTCTCAGAGGCTTCCCCAAATGCAGACATTGGTAGCTTCTTGAACTTGAAAACCAAACCACTTCCTTGGGGAATGAACACAAGAACTTTTCCTCTGATTTGCACCAATATAAGAAGGATGCAATACCATTTAGCATCAGCAGAATTAACTCTGAATTTGTATCACAGGACAAGAAAGCAAGATCAGACCCCACACATAGATCAAGGAATAAGGCCTTGGACAATTTATTAAAAAAACGGATCTTTTTCTTCATTCTTTTCCAATTCATGCACAATTTAATTTGTGAGGTTTACAATTAGTCAGTTTGCACAGACTTTGCACCTGCAACACCACCACTGCCAAAGACTAAGTTGGCATGCTGCATCTATACTTTTATACCTTTAAGCAAAGTATATGCAGAAAGCCTTTTAAGAAGAACTACAGTGATGAAAAAAATAATCAAGAGACAGGGGAGGGAAACAGGTTTTTAGTTAGAGCAGGCTATTAGAAAGAACAAAGATTCCCGAGAGACTTGCAAGTTAAAATGGAAACAGAGGGCAAAAGCCTGTCATACTTGGGTAAAATGCCAAACAATCAAGATGCAACATCTCAAAGCCAAAAGATGTCCACCAGCCAGGCACTGCACACAGTAAGAACGTTACTCACTCGTGTACTGCAGAGGAATAGCAAAAAGAAAGACAATTCAATAGAGAACACAGCAGAGTTCTTTTCTTCGGATGGCAACTGAGAAAGAAAGACAAGGTTGTAAAAAATGCTGCCAAGTCAACTGTGTTGTGAGTGGGAGGGCAACTTACCAAGGAAGGTATAGATTAGTAACTCAGGAAGATTTGTGCCTATTGATTAATCAAATATTAAAGATTAAAGGAAGCCTTGCACATTATTCAGCCACAGAGAACTTTGACTAATCAAGGGAAAGCACTGAACTTCCATTTTCCTAATAGATTTTCTGCCAAATGGAATTGTTTCTTATATAGCACAAATAGAAAGAGAAGATAACATAAGTAACATGCTTTGAAAATACATATATATATGTTTATGGACACATATCATTTTGTAAAAATCATAGAGAATAGTCAGACATTTCAGTTTTTCCTTAAGAGATCAAAAGTGAACAATTTTATTGTTTCAAATTAATAATATTCAAGTTCTATAGTATTTGTCAAATGTCCCCTCCTGCCCCAATTAAATTAAAACCCAGACAGAAACAACACTAGAGACAATTTACACTCATTTAGTTGGGGTTCCAGTGGTCCACTGGCTTTATTACTCCAAATCATCAAAACACCATACTATACTGTCAGTTAATAATACAGCAATTAATTCACCAGGAAACTAGCTGAGTAGCACCTACTCTGCAACTTCCAAATACAAGATGTAAACTCAAATTGTTAGTACCCAACAACACGCTCATGCATGCCTGCAGCAACCTGAAGCCCAGTCAATGTGTCATTTTGGAACAAACCTTCTCATTAGAATTCAAGATTACTTTTTTTTTTTTTTTTAAAGCCACTGCAAACAGCCTGACATAGATTGGTAGAATTACCTTCTCAGAATTTATGGGCTTAGGGTAGAGGGGGTTATTTTGCTGGTTAAAAACATCAGATATTTTCTGCCAAACAAGAGCCCTACTGCACTGGCAATATTGGTCCCACTAAAGCAGCTGAACTTGCGTGTTTTGACAAAGATGTCAGTGACATGAGTCCTAACTCATGCTCCCAAATGCTAGAAACTGAGAGCTTTAGCAATCTCTCTCAACATTTCATGATTCTTTACACGTTTCTAGTTCTTCAGCCATTGCAGTAGCCTGAAACTCACCTCCAGCTTGCAACCTAGAGGAAAAAAAAAGCTTAAGAGAACCTGTTCCTGAAGGTCTTACATTAGAAGACAATGAGGAAAATAAATATTCCTGTTTTGCTTAAAACACCTATTTTTGAAGCCAACTGTATGTTTAGCAGGAATGGACAACAGGCCCATACGTTTCTGATAGGTATGGCTAGGAAACAGGCCAAGGGTGTGGACATAAACATTTTGTTTTGAAGCTGCACTGCAAGTTATGTACTTCTGCAGCTCTGAGAAGTATCCTTTTCTAAAATGCACACAAGTCCATGGGCGTTTGAAAAAAAGAAAAAGGCAAAAATAATCCTCAAAGTGCTTTTTAAAAGCCTCAAAGATCCAATGTGATGATGATTCTTTAATAAGCAACACTGTTTGTCTTCTCATCAAAAGCACGAATATCCAGTCGTGCCCAGATGGCACAGGCATGCTTCCTTGGCCTGTTTCCTTCCCCAGCTATATTTGCATGTTTATTTAACTGTGCTGGACAGGGAATTTCTCTTATCTCACTTTCTGTTATGGCCAAAAAAGCACTGTGGAGGCTGCTTCGTGTTGCTTTTCTTCAAACAAATACCTAACTACACTTGTCTCTCAGCTGTAGTTAAGACATTGAATTGTTACAGAAAGTGAATGGTTGTGTAAACATGCAAAGAATGACCTATTTTAAAGAGAAAGGGGTGTTTTGGTAGGCAACACCACAGAAAGACCACCAGCAGCACCCTGCTCGCACAGTCTCAGCCTGCACATGAATCAGCATGGCACAGCCAGCAGCACAGGCGGGTTTGTTCTCTGGCCAGCAGCGGGGAGGAGCTGAGCTCTTTTTCTCTCTCTCCTCTCACACCGAGGTGCTCCTGCTCGACAGCTGCTCCTTGCTTGCGCTGCCAAGGACCCACACCCACCACCACATCTCTCTCTGCTCCTGCAGAGAAGAGAGAATAAGCCAGGACTGATAGCACAGAGTACCTGGAGAAGAACATTGCCATTGCTCTGGGACTGCAAAGGCAAACCCCCACCCCCACCCCCCCAACAAAACCTCAAACAATTGGAAAGAAATATTTTTGGCAATATCTCAGAGGGCATTTCACTGGCTCCACCCTTCACTTACACAAAAAACTTTATCTGAGCAGATGTTTCTAGATAAAGAACATCAGGAAAGGCTCTACATGTATCCTAAGAGATAACTTAAAGGTGCAGATAATGATGTCAAGACAGCAAGCATATCAGCATGTTCAGTTTCAGCAGTTAATAATGAATATATGCTAAAACAAGCATTCGCATGCTCTGGGTCAAACCTCATTAACTATTTCTGGAGCCCATCCATACCATCAGAAACAAAGTCAAAAGAAACAAAACAACTACACACAAAAAATAGACACAAGACTATTCACAGAGTGGAGTCCCAACTACTCAGAGAACAATCTTAAAAAAAAAAAAAAAAAAAAGTTAAGCTTCACAACTCTTTAATTTCACATCTCCAGAATACCTGGTGCATAATTTACCCTCCCATGCTTGCACAAGCTAAATGCGTATTGATAAGTATTAAGTAGTGACACAAAGCAGAAAAATTACCATTCTGATCAAATACTCTGTTATGATTAATCAGCAGTGAAGCCTGCAATAAGCTTATTAAGGACTTGGCTCACTTTCCTACATGCAAAGGGAAAAATGTTTTCAGCATGAATATTTAAGTCTTCCTTGTTTTAACAGATGTTTTGCTGTGCTCTTACTCTTGCCACCTCCTCTTATGAGTTAAAATTAAGAATTGTAGCCATTACACAACAGAGAAGGAGAAATACACTGAAAAACATTCTACTTCCACTTTATTATTGCCCAGAGCTGGTATTTCTGCCCTCAGTAGGGTGCTACATTTCCTCCTCTCTAGGAACACTTTTACTGAAAAAGCCCATTAGCTGTAACAAATTAAAACCAACCTCCTCTAGGATTCTGTGCATCTCCTACACCACAATCCACAGAAACAGCACTGCCTGCTAGAACCTGCTGTCAAAGGTTTGTCTTTGCTGTGTGTTTAACTGACTCCACAGAACCAAAAATGTGATCTTGCTGAACCAACGACATCTGAGCAGTCATACTTAAAGCTGTGTCTGTTGCCTATGGCTCAATACTGACATTCTTCTCCATTTGAACATATTTAGGCTGTCTGGGGATGGATCCTATGGCTATTCACGTGTTAAGCACTGTTTACTTATTTCTCAGGAATCTGTTATAGAAAGGCTTGTCTTTCCATCTGTGCATACTGAGGAAAGGTAGGAAAGCACAAGGAGGTAGGTCTCCAGCCAGCATTCAAGCAATGCCACCTGCATCCTCAGGTGCCAGCAAAGGGAGCAAGTTTGTGGCAAAAAAGAAGCTGAGTTCTCAGCCAGACATCAGCTGTGACAGGCTTAGAGCACACAAAGCTGATCTAGCTGGCTCTGTATGGCAAATAGGGAAAATATCAAATAAAAGCCTCACTTATGCCTGTACTAAAAGCCTTACTGAACAACACTGCTCTTGTAAACAGGAGGTACAAGTTCATGCTTTTACTTCCAAAAGGGCTATCCACAGTCAAAAAAACACAGATGTAAAATGTTGTCAGAGCAATGGGATTTGCAATCAATGTTTTTCAGAATATTTTTATTTCTGAGAGAAAAAGCAAATACTTAGCAAGCGTTTAAACATAATTCTGCTGCTTTTGTGCAAAGAAAAAAAAAAAAAGCAGCTTAGTAACATGCAATAGGAGATGCTGGCATACTAAGAGCCATAAGTCAGTCCCAACCCTACTGACTCAAGGGGCACAACTAAAAGAATGCCTTTCACATCCACATCCTCTCTGCTCACTGTAGGGATGTTCTGCACAAGGCACACAGTACAGGTAATGCAGGCAAACAAGCACCAAGGCCACTCAGCTCTGCGTGACAGATTGAAAACCTGAGTCCAAATTTGGGAATTTTTTATTTTTATTGTTTAACCTTTTCTGTTTGATCTACAAGCTCAGACAAACCCTCTCAGTTTTCAAGACTAAGGATAAGCATGAAGCTCTCACCCTTGAAAACAATCAAAACTTTCATGAGCTTCTGGCCTCATCAAGTTTGATGTTCAAGAAATTAAAAAAAAATAAAAATCAGATGTCTTCATAGCAATTTGCAGGGAGCCAACAAAACCAGATCTCTCACACACCTTTGCCCCTACAGAAGCAGATCAACATAACTCAATAGCACTGACACAGGCAGGCAAAGAGATTTGCCAAAGGTTTAGCACAGGCTTGCAAAGATATGCGACCAGTCTGGGACAAATCTGTGGGACACGCAACCTGGCACTACAAAAACTGCCGACAACTGCTTCTCCCATTATTCACACCTAAAGGCGGGGCCAAAAGACAATTCCTTTGTGGTGGTTTCTGTACCACAAATAATCTCAGAGCTCCTGCAGCTAAGTCTGTGACTGCTGCTTTGTGTGATTGCACTGTATCAAGATGCAGTAGGCAATAAAGGAAAACAACCAGCTTGGTGCTTATCCGTTTATGTAGAGCACATCAGCAGAGAACTAAATAGTAGCCTGGGCTGTCAGTCTACAAGTCAGGAAAACCAGCACTTCACTAGCATTTGGGGAAAGATTAAAAAAAAAAAAAAGTGTACAATCTGCACAAAATCTTCTATAGGTTCTTTTCATACTAGTGCCAGGCAGGTCAGGTCCCAACAAGCGCTCACATAGGAGAGAGAGGCTGTCATTAAGTTCTGTTTCACTTATTCAAATGCTGAACTTTGAGAAAACTCTTTTTCAGTTGTAATGCATTTCTCATACTCTTTGAGCATTAATCAGAATGAAACAAGCCCACCTAAACTACAGAAAAAATAGACTTTTCCCCTGAATCACTTAACTTTCCATGGAGAGATGTTATCTTTACAAATACATCCCTTTGAAGCTTGGGTCCTCTACAGTCCAGCTACCAGTGATTCAGAGATTGAGCTGAGGACAAGGGTGAGGGCTGTAACAAGCACTTGTCCTCTGGGGATGGCTGACAAGAAGGGACCTGTTGCGCACATTCATGTGAGGGCTTAGAGAAACTTCAAGATAAGAATATTGCTATATTCCAAATCTTACTGATTTGCAAATAAGCTCCTAAGCACTTACATAATCTTGTGCTAAAAAGTGTTGGCTGCTGCAGTCAGAAATAACCGTACAGGAAAGACTTTCAAGTAGAACTGCAAAGTAAATGGAAATAGCTACCAACTGCACTAGAGAATTTTGCCAAATCAAAAAAGGTTACATGTTAACTTGTGCTTCAAATGAAGCACGCTTTTGCAATAGGCTTTGAAAGCCAAAGAAACACTGACTCTTACAGAACAGAAATATTAACAATAATGAAAACTGCAATTTCAAAGTTAGACTAATCTGAAAATGGTTTGGATGAGTACTAGTAAAGTACTCAATGATTATTTTTGGTTTTGAATACTGAACCTTTAGAGACAGCAACATAGTTGGTATTAGAAGCTATCTGATAGCCCTTGGGGCTGCCATGAAAACCAAAGGCACTTGTGCTTTGCACCGCTCACCACCATGCAGATGCGTAGCACGTTCTGACACTGAACATCACTACCACTGAGTTCAGCAGAACTTGTCAGTGCCCAGCACTACTGACAAAAGCCCAGGGTTTCAGGTGTGCCTAGAAACAGAACTGTAAGATTAAGAATACAGAACTAGCAACAACAATCTCCCCCCATCTCCATAAATTCAGTTTAATTACCTGGTGTGTCAGATAATGGGAGAGGAATGAAAGGATCAGGCACAGTCAGAAGAGGAGGGCTAGTGTCCAAATTCAGAATGTCTTTCGTTTTTTCGGCTGGTAGCCATGAAGAGAAAAGGCAAAGTGAAACAGGGAAGAGAGAAAAGCAGAAAGGATCAATCTTAACTCTGAGACACAGCTCAATATTACAGAGTCCAAGCTGTGGCATGACAACACACTCAGAACAAGTTTATGTTGCTAGAGAAAAGGAAAAAAACAACAAAAAAATATTAACATAAATATTAACATATAGATCTCCAACACAGTTTAACCAACAGATCTCAAAACATTCCTGGAAAGGAAAGTACCATTATCTTGATTTATAGGAGAACAAAAAAAGGAAATACCTTGACAAAAGACCAGCCCCCTTGTTAGGCCTTTTTTTTGTCTGAAATGAGATACAGCATCTAGCATCAGAGAGGCTTAGACAGGCTTGTATTTAAGAGGAAAGAAAATGAAAAGGGCTAGAAGTGTCCATCCTAGTGCCAGCACTGAATTTCCAAAGCACCTTTCTATATCAGACTACAGGACAGGAGAGTCAAGGGGCAAATTTTAAAGATAACTACTAGAAGAATTGAATGTACTACAAGATCCAGAAAGCCCAGAATGTGTGGGTGCTTCTCAAACTTTGCAGAAAGCATGTTACAGCTGAATCCAGGGCTGCTGTTACTCAGCATCACTCTAAGAAGGTTGACAGAACATCATAAACTGTTCACAGGACAGTGAACTGGAAAAAACTCAGAGCAACTGCCTAGAGTGCTCTTGCATTGTGGACTTGAACTACTAAACTCTCAGGTAAGAGCCAATACTACCAAACTCAGTTATAAGCTTCTCTAAATCTGTCAACACGTACAGAAGCAAACGTAAATGGATTTGTGTCTTCTTGTCCCTTGAAGAAGACTTCCACGATTCTTCAGTCACTTCCCAGGGATTCTTTTGCCAGCAGTTGGTCTGCTTTGGTGAGGAAGTATCAAATGGTTGCATTTTTCACTGGTGAAAATGGCTGCATGAGACAGGAGAGCACTTAGGGCTGCTCTAAGCAGCTTGCTACTACTGTGCTTGCCTTCACCATTTACCATGTTGATTATGAGACAAACTGCTCTTCTCTAAGGATTTTTCCTGCTCACTCCAGCTTCTGTTATTCTCTTCATTCTGTGGCAGAGATACTATTACTCTTGCTCCATACAGCCTAACATTGGTAGGCAAGGAAGATACTCCACAATGTCTGAGCAACATCTGAGTCCGAGCCCCTTATTGCACACTGCACATTTTACTCCCAGTAGCGAGCCATGTGGTGCTTCAATGTACGTAGCTTTCTTGTGAACTTCAAAGGTTCACTAAGTTTCTTACCTCATCAAAAGCTCCACTTCTGCCTATAGATGATGCATCCTTACTCCACTACTCAACTGTGACAAGTCTATGTGCCCTTGTTTGCTGAGGAGACAACCCTATCCTGAAGTTCTCAGTGCCAAGACCCAGTTCACTTTGTATCAGTTTTACCTCCTTTCAAAGAAGATATGACACGGAATTGCCACTTTTCAGCAGTGCTGTCCAAGGCATTGCCCTACAGAACATACTCCAACTCACCTGTTCCAGCAGTGAAGGTAGAAGGGCCACCAAATGCATCTGGCTGAGTTGCAGAAGAAGCCGGCTGGAAACCCAGAATCAAGTTCTCTGTGGAACTTCCCATCTTTTCTGGAGCTTTTCCTGAAATGCCAGACGCAGTTTTAGGGGAAAAACTTCCATTCCAAATGTTGTTTACTTACCTATACTTTTAAGAAGCTATTTCAGTTTCTGACTTTAGACCTTTCCTGTAAATCATTACTTGCAGATCAAGTAGAATTTATACTGTAGCTTCTACAACCAACTGATCAAGGCCACAGTAAGAGCAGTTAGTACCTCTCCCTTTGAGGATCACAGAGGACAGGGGCTGAGACAGAACATTGGAAGGATTTAGCTTGTACAGGTACAGCAGACAGTGACAACATGGGAGCACCCCAGCAGCATCTGACAAAGCATCATTCCATGCCACTTTCCATTTCGAGAGCAGGCTGGCATTAAACTACCTCCATGAACTTACCATCACCCAACTTTGCAAAGTCCTTATTCAGCAGCTCCTCAGCTGTGAGTTTGGAGAAGTTATCATCATCAAATGGATTCCATGTAGAGACATCAGGTGGGTTATAGACATTCTGCTGTGAGGTCCTTGGGGAACCCGAGGGCGTAGTGGAAGCAGATCTGGATGTGATCATCCCAACCAAACAGTCATTAATAATCCATCTGAAACTCTCTGGCCAGCGCTATGAGCCTAGTCCAAGCTACTGCATTATAATTACTTGCTACTTAAAGCACTCAGTGTAAGGTATTGTACTTGCATACCCAGAGCACTAGGACCAGCAAGCCTTATCTATTTGTAATCTGTTTCAGCATGCTGATGTCAAAGATTAAAACAAGCATCATAAGCATTCCATGCAAAACAATTTTCTGCAATGTCCATGTGGAGGCTTCCTGCCTGTAGATACTATAAGAACAAGTATCAAATGCTCCTGCAGGAGGTCTGGTGCTATGCAGCATGCATGAAGCATGCACCAGGGTTACTGGTGGAACAACTGAAGCATGAACTTTTGTAATCCACTTGAAGGCCCCATTTGCTTATGCCTTTTGTGAGAGCAGAAACACTCAGGAGGACTTCTGCCCTTGAGGAAGATTTTCTGTGACTTTCTGCCAAGCCCTACACTGTGGTCTTGGGAATGCGAAGACTTGTACTGCAGAGTTTGCTGTCTACCTTCACCTCAGAGCTGAGCCCAGGAAGTCCCCAAAGAGCCTCATGTACCCCCCACCTTTGATACCAACTGAGCAGCCACCTACTTGGACTTGTTGAGACTGGCTTCAGCAGCAGCTGCCTGCAGGAGCTGGGTAGACTTGCTTGCTGGGACCCCAAAAACAGCACTGTGGGTCACATCACTCAGAATCCTCCTGTGTCCTGCACGCTGTGTCTTGGGGGAGGATGGAGGGGTGAGAGAACCCAGCTTCTGCCCCTGAACTGCTGTAGGTGGTGTGGTTTGAGGTTTTTGTTGTTGCCTTATTTGCGCCTGCATCTAGGACAGAAAGCAAAATGGTTATGATCTTTGTGAACAACTGCCATGATGGAAAAAAGGCTATCTTCTGGAGGATCTGACCTCAAAGTCATAAATCAGGAATAGTCTGGAGGGAAATTAAGCAAACAACAACAACAAAAAACAATACCACACCAAAACAACGATTAAGAAGCAACTAGGGAGGTGGAGCGCTGGCAATAGCTAGTCTATAGTTTCAGCATTACCACAGTTGCACAAGAGGAAAACTCTCTCCCCTAAGGTCAACTGCCCTCAGAAACTTGATCAAGGGTAACGAGGCCAAAGTCCAGTGTAGACCATAGAAATCAGATCATAGTGTGCAGAAATTTTGCTATACAGACACATAGAATGGAACAAGGTGAAGGGTAGATAATGTGTGGTTGGGTTCAGTTCCTAAAGGAGTACATGATTTCTGCAAAAAAAATCATGCAAGAAGCTTAGTTTTCTACCCAAGCAGGAAAAAGCAAGGACACAAGGACCCTGGGAGCAACATTTGCCATTTTCATGTGCAGAAAAAAAAAAAAAACAAGCATGTTTGGCTGAGGTGTAAACCACAAGTCCAACTACAAACCCTCTGAAAACTTCAAGAAGTTTCTCAAACCAATTTTATCTTTTCATTACTTCAGTCTTATTTGTGTTAAAATCATAAATCCATAAATGCTTTTGATACTCTTTTCTAGTTATAAACAACATCACTTCAGATGCAACTTAAAAAAAATAAAATTAGTGTCTGTGAGATAGCATGATCCAGCCATCGGGGGGATTTAAAGAGGGGAAACCTGAATGCAAAGAGCAGAAAGCTGTGCACGTCACCTCTACTGCCTGGATACTAGAGCTCCCTATTCCCCATTCAGTAGCATCACAGGACATTTTCAACCAAGGAAGATGGTTGCAAAACTTGGAAATACCTAAGAGGGCAATGAGAAAAGAGTTACATTTCCAATGTGATGCTTAACTACAGTGGGGCAAGGCAAACAAGAGGTTAGCTGCCTTGCTTTTTATCTGGCATTTTCAGGCAGACTAATTCAGTGTGGCTGAGAAGCAAGCTGACCTGACTGCTTCTGATGCACCCACCTTATATCTTGATATATAGGTCACTGCGGAACAGTACATTTGGTGCTGAGAAATAAAAGGGCAGTGCCAAAATCTCCACAGAAATGAATGCAGAGCTTATTAAGCTGAAGTCCTGCAGCATGAAAAGGTTTTGACAGGTAACTTGGTATCTTCTGCTCAGAGAACCTGCTCTTTTAGAGACTATATCCTACTATTTTTTTTAAAATGACCCAACCACCACTTTTCTTAGTGGTGCAGGAGTAGAAGTCTCCAGATGCACCTATTATGATGAGTCTTCTGGGGGTGAAGGGGATGAGGCTAATTTAAGTCCAACTGATTTAATAAAAAAAAAAAAAGGAATATTTTTGTGTTAGTGAATCAGAGCAAAATTCTTTAGAGATGCACTTCAGTACTACATGTCAGGCATTTCTCCCTTAAAAGGAACAGGGCAATAATGGGCTTCATCCAAAATCTGTCCACAGTTACTGACAACCCACTCAGATTTTAACAGACTGACTTGCCCCAGGTCATTCAGCACATCAGTAAGAAGACCAGAAACACAACAACTCCTATCTCATCAGCTGCTAACAAGCAGCTCAGTGCTGAAAGTTAATATAAAAGCGCATGTCTGAATATGACAAAGCCTTAAGACAACACAGAAAAAGCAAGATGAGGAAGGTTTCCCCAGCTTTGCTCAGGTCACTTGCTTAGAGTTTTATTAGTCAAATTAATTCATGATGTCACTTCAAAAGAAGCATACCCAAGAGATGAATTAGGTCCTGAATGAGCGGCAACTCATGAAGCAAGCAAGCAAACATTGATCCTTAGTTTGGACTCAAATATTGCATAGCTGAAGGTCATTAGATACTGTTTGCTTCCTCCCTGGCTCTTACCACTTGTTCCTGCTGTGGCGTTGGCTGGGCTGCACTTTGCTGCGTCTGTGGAGGTGCTGGAGTCTGTTGCTTTTGCTGAACTGCTGCTACTGCTGTCTTCTGCTGCATTGCTGCCTGCTGGGCCATCATCTGCTGCTGCTGTTGTTGTTGCTGCTGCTGGTAGTAGTTCTGCATAAGCTGCTGCTGTGCTGGCGCTCCCTGCTGCATCACTGGGAACTGGGAAACAACCAGTTGAGATGCTTATTGCAAACTGGGGTGGCCAGAACTCAGGGGCAAGCCACAGGACTGGGTAAAGCCACTGCAAGTGGCAAAGCAGTAAAAGTTGTGACGGATTGAAGACCACCTGCAGAAGAGCGGTGGAAAATAGCCTGCCAGTCTAATGGTAGATCCTTTCTGTGTTACACCTGTCTGTAGTGGGCTCCAACAGCACACCAGAACACTGTTCTATGGTGTTCTCCTTTTCCCATTTTTTATTCCAAACCTTTCTCCAGGACCGTAAGATTCACCACCCCCTTGCTTCCAACGTTAATATGCTTTAGCGGTGACCTGTGCTGCCATAAACACTTCAGTTAAGCATGCATCTCTTACCTAGACAAATCCTACACTATGGGATTTATCTAACACACAATGTTTTCACAGGCCTCCCTAACACCACTATCTACCACACAAACAGACCTGACCATTAAAAAGGAATGCCAGGTTTCTTATATCACAAAGAGCAGAAAAGAAATTGTACACCTCTACTCATCAGTTAAGTGCTGACCTCAAGACTTTGAAATACTTTGAGCTATAAAAGAAGCAGTGCTGGCTAAGGTTTTATACATGTGCATGACAAAAATATCTCAAGGCCTTCTACACAAACAATTAAAAATGCCAGCCTTGTTTAAGCAAGGAAAATCTTGCTGGAGAACTGGAGATGCATTGGAAAACACCTAAAAACTATGTATAAAACTACCCCTCAAAACACAGAAGTAGAGGACCTGATATAAATGTAAAGATGTGGTCCTGCAGGCCTCTAACATAGGAAATAATGCAACAAACATGGTCATGTTTCTTTCACCTGCTGAGCTTGCATCATCTGTTGCTGCTGGTAATATGCAGCCTGTTGCTGCTGCTGCTGCAGTAGCTGCTGCTTCAAGAAAAGCTGCTGTTGGTGTTGAGGTGTGGCTTGTGGCTGAGCAGAAGGGACTTGGGGCTGTGCCTGTGATGCCTGCTGGGAAGCTGGAGCTTGTTTGGCTTGTGGCTGTGCCGGAGTCTGTTGAGGTGCTGCCTTTTGCTGGGGAACACTTGCAGGGAGGGAAGGCTGACCACTGCCCAAGGCAGCAGGCCCTGCAACTGACGGAAGAAAACAGATCCATCAGAGAGATCAGCACCACATCGCAGCTATACACAGTGCCTGTCAGGAAGGTACTGCACATACAGGAGTCTCACCTTGTGGTTGAATTGCTGCTTGGCTTGTGGGTCGCTTTCTAGGTGTGAGGGCCGGCTGAATGGGTAAAATTCCAGGGTTGGGTTGTGTCTGTCCTGCTTTAGGTCTCTGGCGGGGTGCTATGGACGTCTCTGTTGTAGGAATGGGATCTGTCAGCCTACAAAACAACGTAACAATTAAAATGAGAAAAACACCAGCTGGAGCAGTAAAAGCAGTCCTCGTTAGCCTGAGAGCTGTTACAAGCAGCACACAGTATGGGATAAACACTCATCCATACTTCAGCTGTAAAGGTGATAAAATGATAAAGGTGATATGGTTAGATGCATCCAGATACACTGGTCAACCCTTCCACAAAACTGGAAGCAAAGTAAAATTTAATGGATGCATTCACAACAATTAATCCAACACAATCAGTTTTATCATTTTGCCCATTGTGGTATCTTCTCCTGGAGGACTGTGGGAACTTGTCAAAATCACTCAACTCAAATACTTACTACAACGTACTGTTTAAAGCCACTTAAGAGTTTCAGATAAGCATCCTTATTGTAACCATCATCAGCTCAAGAGCAGCTGGTACCTTTGGGCAGAGTTGTCTGAATTGGCATCTTTAGAAATACCTTAACTTTAGCACATGTATCCCAGAATCAGGTCACTGGGCCTCCTCTGATCCTTGCTCAACATTTGTTGTCCCCCAACAGTGGACTGCAATAGAGCCAAGAAGCTGGGTACTATTGCCCTCTTCTGTGTCTATGTTTCTGTGTTACATATCAAGTTGTTCTATCAACGTAAGGGTAGCCGTGTTCAATTATAAAAAGAAACAAATTCCTGGGCCTGACAAACAGGAGAAGAGATGCCCTATTTCAGAGTCTGAAAAAAAAAAAAAAAAAAAAAAAAACCACCATTTTTGGAGTGCCCGCTAATGTAATGCTTTGCAGTAAAATAAGGTTTTAAGTTTTGTCCAACAAAATTTATATGTCTCATTACAATACCATAAGCAGAACAAGCAGCAGCAGGAGACAAGAACCACACAGCAGTACAGTGGTTTCTCCACTAATTAGGCTCTTCAGATGGAGGTTGCCTGGGCTCCCCCTATAACCACTGAAGAAATTATATGGCTCGTGCAGAAATCACAGCAATTGCACACAGTAATTACTGGGTCAGGTTATCTGCTGAGGGTCAAACTCAAACAGCCATAGTCCCTGATGCAGTTTCTCAGAAGACTTTCAGAAGACTTGCATTTTTTGGGCCAGTTCCAGGCCCACTTCAGGATAGCTGCAGTCTTTCTCCTGACTTTGCTCTTAGGTACTTTGGGTACTTACTGCCTTAAATGAATCTGTTGTGTCATCCATCCTAAGTGCCTGATAGCAGCAGAAGTTCATGCGATGCCTTCGTTACAAAAAGTCTAGCTGTTGAGTCGTGCTGAGTATTGCCCAAGTCCTCTGTCCTCAGGCACGCAAATTTCCAGTATCTGCATTTTCTGTCTTTCAGATCAATGGATATTTACATCATTGAAGCAGAAGCCTCGGGACTGCAGTGTTTGTCTCAGCGTAAAAATGTAAACCCACAAGGAAGCAGCTAAATACACCAAGTGTCTTTTCTAATAGAAAGCAAAAGACAGCGTATAGTAAAAAGAGAGCACTGTGTGTAATAAACATGCAGTTACCTGGCCTTGGGTTGACTCTTCTTCGCAGCAGCTTCACTTGCTTTGACTGGGTCTGGGAGCTTAGCAGGGATTGTAGAGTTCTGCAGATCCCAAAAATACTAGGTTTAGCGCTTTGAGGGCAAAAAACACACTCAGAAATCATTTGCAAAATCACTACTATGAAGCATGGAGATTGCAGGATCTCCATAGCAGCTATTCCTCATGCTGGATGTAAGACAAACCCCTGCGGTTTGGGAGAGGGAAAAATTCAGTTCAGCTTTTTGACAATCTACTATCCGTGGAATCTGAACATAAAGCTTTATAGTATATCCTGGGTGTCTTACAAGATAACCTGGGAACAATGGCAGCAATAGTTACTAATACAGCTATAAAAACAAGCATAATTACAATGCCTTGTTCATAAAGATCATAAATAACCAACTGGACACATGGAAAAAAAAATAGGTTTCTTCTCATCTGGAAAGAACAAAGTAAGATCTCACGTCACAGATATACATAACACTGAAAAAAAACTTGTCATTTTTCAATTGAAGTCTGTAAAGATAGGTGAAGAAGGAGCAGATGGTTGTGTAAGGTCTGATGTGGTTCAAATGCAAGTTGACTGTTCTCAGCCAGACAGCAGACAAAATCACTATGTTTAAAACCAACTGCAGTGCAAATTACACACGCTATGATGAGTTTGCCTGGAAATCAAGTTGGTTTCACAAGCATGGCCTAATTTTCCATGTTCACATGCAAAAGGTCTCTTGGTTGGCCTCACGCTGTTTACTGGGTGAGGAAGCAAATCGGAAACAGACAGAAGTAAGCAACATATGAATCAAAACCCTGATTTACACACCTCCTTAAAGCAAAAACAAACAAGCAAACAACAACAACAACAAAAACAACAGCATTGTTAATCACAAAAAATGAAATAGAGTCTCCTGACTAGAGACCAGGGGAATAATATGGCAATATCCTCAGTACTTAGCAAGTGTCATCCCCAGCCTCCCTACACATAGCCCTATATCAGTCTACTACTTTGCTACTCACCTGGACGTTCTGGACCGGGCATTCCTTCTTTGCCAATTTGAATGCAAAGTAGGAGACCTGATAAATATCAGGTCTCTTATCAGGGTCTGGTTCAAGCATATACCCTTTAAAACATAAAGATGTTAACATCAGAGCAGTAGAACAGATTCGCAGTCAGAGCTACAGCTGTAGCATAAGCAGATGCTAACAGGGTACCTTGCCTCTTTCAAAGCACCTATTCAATGGTCAGGAGGACCGAGCTGATCATTACTGTCAGCTGAGAAAGGGGCTAGATGGCCAGGCAGGATGGACCAAGAAATATTTTCCAACACAGCTATGCATAATTTCATAGCTGCAATTGAAAGCTCAAAGCAAGGAGCGGGAAAAGCAACCCTGCTTGGTCAGGGAATAGTGTTGGTTTTGACCTCTGCATTTCCAAGTGAACACACGGGAAAAGAGCTTGATCCAACCCTGGTGTGTTAGTGGGGCATACCATTGCCTTTGCATAAGGCAAGAAAATACCGGACTGCTTTGAAAACACATCCAATTCTGCTACACAAGATTATAGCAAATAAATAAATAAATAAATAAATAAATCAAACGCTGTACTAAAAACAAGAGAGCTGCCCCAGCTTTGCCAAGAGTAATGCATTGTACCCTTAATTACACATTCACTCTAGGCAGTAGGTTATTTATAAATCATTTCAGTTCTGTTTCTCAATTCACAGAAGACGAATTCTTATCGCTAGTCTAAGTCACTGTGGTTCTTTTCAGCTCCTTATCCAAACAGATTTATTACTGGAGAAATACGTTTCTGCATAAATAGGCTTATTGTGCAAGTTTCTGTAGACTCTTAAACCAAGTGGTTGCCTGTTTTCCTTCCTTTTCAGAGTTCACTACAGCCCAGCCAAATAGAAATCTTTGTTGTAACTGGCTTTTGAAGAGTGATCTCCCAAGCTACTAGAAGATGATTTTATCCATCCCTGTGTGCAAACAAGTCTCGTATAAGATGAGCAGCACCAATTTTTTTTTGCTGTGGGAGCAAGGAATATAAAAACAAAATGCTATTTTTCAAAGCTCTGTAGAAGTAGATTATGCCACTGTCAGAGATACACTCACGGATGAGGCAGTGCATGTCTTGTGAATGCCGAGAATTATCTGGAATGGTGAAATTGCCATCACAGATTGCCACCTGACTCTCCCCAAACGGCAAGGTGAAGTAACACAACTTATACAGCAAACAGCCGAGTGCCTAAAGAGAGAGAACAGAGCCAGTGATTTAACAAACTGAAGCAAAGCAGGGAATCACACAACTCAAATACCATTGAAGATAACATGAAAAGTACTCTAGCTTGTTCAATCACAGTGGTCCTGCATGACCTCAAGCCTACATTTTAACATCCCTCTGGTCGACTGAAAACATAGTTATATGAGAAGATACATACATGAAGAGCTCTCCCTCACTAAGCTGAGATACCGTAGGCAGTGGGGATCAGATGAGTAGCACCACAGACAACCCACAGTTCCACATAGCAGTGTGCATAGCACAACCCTTCTCATTAAACTGGCAAAGCCTGAGGTGTACTAAGAACAGAACAGAAGCAGGTATAAAGGTTAGACAGACATCAGGAAGAGGTTCTTCACCAAGAAGGTGGTTGCACACTGGAACAGGCTCCCCAGTGAAGTAGTCACTGCACTAAGCCTGTCTGAATTTAATAAGTGTTTGGACTGTGCACTTAGTCGTATGGTCTAAAATTTTGGGTAGACCTGTGTGGTGCCAGGAGTTGGAGTCGATGATCCTTATAGGTCCCTTCGAACTCGGGATATTCTATGATTCTGTGGTTCTATAAGCAAGATCTCCAAATCTACACAAACCTTACACTGGTATATGTTACTACACAGAAGATTTTTTTTCTATTCTGAATATACTGAGCGTAAAAAAAGCATTTAGCAAAAATATGTCATCCATCATCCTTAATACTTTTATTCTGACAAAAACCAAATAATACTGGTTACCAAGCTTAAGCTGTACCAGTTCACACAACCTTTCAACCCATTATAGTTGTGTACCAGAGAGGTATACAGATATGTCTGCAGGCTGCTAGGTTCTATCATTGTTCCATCTATTGCCAGGCTGCTTTTGACAGCAAGAAGAACCACCTATCTGAAAAATCTGAAAATAAAATGAAAATTTTGCACAAACAGTTAATTATGAAATACTGCCACCATCCCAAAGAGGAGAGGGGGAACACATTTCCTAATCCTAAGCAACTCATCATCTGCTTGTATTTTTTGTCATAGGATTTCACAATTAAATGACACTATAGTTTAAAATAACCTCAATGAAATTTGAGGAAAGAGAGATTACGAGCAGGACAGCCACAGCAATAGGCCCTAAAGTTGAGGCCCCACTGTGTGCAACACTGCATGCTTGTTTGGAAACACTCAGCAGGTCACGTGAAGAGAATTCCTTCCACATCAGGAAGAGGAGGACAGTTTGAGCATCTGCATCTCTACCCCTCCCCATTATCACAAGGAGTGCAAACCCTGGGTTCTCCTCTAGCTGCCTCTGAGGCCCTGACAATCTTTTCACACTGTTACAGCTGTGACCTCCCCTCTCTAGTCTCAGCAAGGCAAGTGACCCAACACTGGTACAGGGCCCAGTTCCCCAAACCTCCTGCTGAACTCAGCAGTGCAAGAGCCCCATAGGAGCTGCTACATTCCTGACTCTTGGCTGAGCTCACAGATAGGATGGAGGACTCTTCCCAGCAGATGCCGTGCCAGCAATTTTGCCTCTTGCACATGCAGACACACAATTACTGAGGACACATTAAACCTCTCCTTATACTGCTTCCGCTCTGTTATTTCCCAGCTCAGGGCTTTAGAAATTATACAAACACACTCTGAAATAGCATTTTAAACAGAAAACTCTTTTGCTGACTTGCCACTACACTAGAGACAGCACAGGCTTTTTTCCACCTCCATCACAACTAAAAGCAAGCCTACCATCTACTAGGTTATCCAGTAATTTAACCAGTAATCCAGGTGCACTTTGCTTTCAACATGAACACCACAGCAAGACTGCACTAATCATTAGAAACAGCAGTGCAAAAGCTCGGTCTTTGTCTGGGTTTGACAACACTGAGCTGCATTACAATGTCCAGGAGAAGCATACTGTTATTTCTTGGGGAAGGTCTATTTTTTCATTTTCTATCTTCTTATGACCAGTGACTTTAATTACACATGCCTGCCCAACCAAGGCACAAGAAGTCACAAGACCCTGAATTTTCTGTTTTAATTGTTTTATGACATGAAATCAGGTTTGCATCGTTCAACCCTAACATTTCATACATCTCTATATTAAAACCACATGTAAGACAGCATGCAAAGAACCAATCATGTTTTATTCACAAACCAGCCCATTTAGCAGTAACTTATCAGAAGTGTCAAGCAGAGGAACTCTTCATTCAGGAATTGTCTCGTCTTTTATGAAAACTAGGTTAGTCCAAGCCAGAAAGTTACTCTGTCATTATGATACAGAAATCAAGCTGCAGCCTGATTTTATGTTAACTGGGTTTTATACATACCCATATGTCTGCTTTTGTAGTAATAAGTTTGCCACTATACAGGTTGACCATTTCTGGTGCTCTGTAGGATAACGTAGTGTACCT
Source organism: Aythya marila (assembly GCF_965140915.1). NCBI lineage: Eukaryota > Metazoa > Chordata > Aves > Anseriformes > Anatidae > Aythya > Aythya marila. Next base: position 5,188,400 of record NC_139067.1, on the reverse strand, counting down.
GTCAAAAAAAGATCCATCAGTGAGTTCAAAATTGATAGCAGAAGCATTTCCACTATCCCACATTTTAAAATAGTTCAAAATTCATTCTTTCCCTATTTGTTTTAGGGCAAATATTAAACATAAATGATTTATTTTTTTTAGATCAATAACAGCTTCTGCTGCATGCCTCTAACTAGAAAACATTGACCACTGCAAACCATCCTGGGAAACCAAAGCAATAGCAAAGATCCTTTCTACAGCAAGAAATTTACTCACAAAACAGGACAGTCATTTTAAGAACTAAAACAGAAACTTTCAAGTATTCAGAATATTAACAAAGTCAGTAGTCAAATGTCCTCTGCAATGTTGTTACTGCTGGGGCTTTGGCCAACCTACAAATATTGTAACTGGATACATGGTTCCTAATAAGTAGACTTCCATTCCAGGATTCCAAATTTGAGTCACTGTGGACACAGGAAAGGTTATTTTGGAGCTCAAACTGGAAGTAGAGTCTGACACATTTTAGCAAGTTACTAGGGCTTTAAAAGATAGAGACAGTTTGAGATTCTTGCAGACCTACTGGTAGGAAGAAACCTTGTAATTTCTGCTGTAGCACCTTCCATGCTATTTGGCTTGATCACAAGAAAGCATTGCTAAGGGCAAAGTTTTTGTAGGCTTATTAATAAGCATACAAATATGACATTCCGAAGGGACTGCAAAGCGATACTAAGAGAGCTCTGAAAACTTCAGTCAAGCACGTCTAGGAAATCCATGCACTTATAATTGAATCCCAACAAAAAGGAAGCATTTGCACCCACTTCTAACACACTGCTTTCTAGCCAGAGCATTGCACTAACAGTGCTGGAAAGTACACAGCAGAGATGCTGTTAAAGCTCAAGCAAGAGCAAGGACATGGTATCAGGTCCATCCCTGACCTAGGCCCTACTGGACTATGAGTTGAGTTCCCTTTTTAAAAGCTTATCTAGGCACACCTCACTGTAACCACTCTAGCTGGGGCAAAAGGAGCCAAATTAAATACCTCAAGATCCATCCACTTTCTACAGAGAGCTGAGAAACTGGGCCAATGTCACTGTAGGGTTTTAACATGAGCAGCCCATGGAGGACAGGCATTTTGTCATTTGCTATGTTTGCAGTTCAAAGAAACCAAGATAGATGAGAGACAGCCAGACAGATTCCACATGTAACCAAGCATGTCACTATCTTATCAAGGTGGGCAACTTCCGTGCATTGTTATACTCAGCCTTTCAGGTCTAGGGCAATTACATCAAGCTCTGAGCTTTATTGTTTCACCTTTCCCTGGCCTCTAGCAGGTCCCTCTATGCAGCACCATCCAACCTGCTACAACAGGCAAGAGTAAAATCTAGTCCCTGTACACAGAAGAATTACCCTTCAAATTATGTCCAAGCTGAAAAAAAACAAAAAAAGCACTTACTTTTTGATCTCTTCCTCTACCGCATTCACCCCTTCTGTCTGAGGGTTCTGGAATTTGTTAGTAGCACTTCCAAAGTCACACAGGACATAGTGGCCACGGTCATGCAGCAGGATATTTTCAACCTATAAGCATTGAAGACACATACAAAAAACACTCCATTAGGCAAAAAATAAAATAAAATAAAAAATAAAATAAAAAAGCACTTGTTTTCTTTAGATGACCCAGGATGTCTTTAGATGACCCAGGATGTTTCAGTGCCTGAAAACGTATCAGACATGTCAGACAAGTGCATAACATGACAGCAAAGAAAATATGCATCAAAACTATCACACCTCCTAAAATAGAAGTCAAATCATGGAAGCATAGTTATAACACTGCCTTCCATCCTGCCACATTTCCTTTCTCCTTCTTTTTCATTCTCTTTCTGTGAACACATCACTCTGACTCTTTAAAGACTACTGTGTGCTTCAGGATAAGAACTGCATGTTTCTGTGTCTTCAGTGCCTGACTTCCCTCAGCCAATATAGTGCACAGTCTGCAATCTGAACTTGGGACAGCTAGTACAAGCTCTCCACAGCTTTATAATGAACTACACCCCTCACTGTCTAGTGGAGAAGAACGGATGCTAAAGGATGACAACACACACTTCCATACTTCATGAAATTAGCATACAACTCCATTTTTTCCCCCTGCAGTTCACTTGTCACTTAGGGATTTATTTATAACAAACTTAAGCTTATGCTCACACTTCAGCTGCTTTTTATCACATTGAATACCCCACAGTCCCTAAACAATGATTGCATCAGCAGAGGTTCCTCCAGGATGCTGAAAATATGACCCTGTTCTTTGAAATACTATTTGACAGTTTGAAACAAGCACCAGTACACTGAAACAAGTACCTGTGGTAGCTAAAAATCCGTGGAGTCATTCCCTTTCTCCTAAATACTTCCCCTTAATCATGCATTAACAAAAATCTGCTGTGTATTCTCCTAAGAAAGCAATCCAAATATTATGATACTGACACAAGGCATGGAAAACCTGGGATCAGTTATTTGCTTTGGCAAATCACCTCTACATTCCAGTTTCTCATCTATACAGTAGCATTAACATCACATTCTCTCTAGGGAATATTGAAAATAAATACTTTAAAAATTGTCTAAGTCAAAGCTAAATGCTCAGATACAACAAGAAAACATACTGATTCGATATTAAAAACAAACAAAACCACAAAAGCATCGCATGAGTAGTCACTAACAAAGTCTTTTTGCAATAGACCTCCCCATCAAGGACAATCTTTACAAAAAGGAAAGAAAATGAAGGAGTCAGCCTTTTAAGCATCAGAAAACCCAGCCAAATTAGAGCAGCTGATGGGGAAAATGCTGGCTCAAAACCAAGGGTTAAACAACACCCCTTGCCTTCTCTGCCATCCATCTGCTTTGAACAAACCCTTTCACACAGATGTTCTCCCTAGCAGATCAACACTGACAATGTTATTCCCCATTCCCTTCAAACACGCTGCAAACGTTTCCAGAAGATTCCTTCCACTTTATTTGTCTGAAAAGTCTGACATGACTTCTCATTGCTAGCTTTATTAAAAATTAGCACTGGAATATTCAGCAAGCAGGCTTGATCAGTAAATAACAGAGAAGAAAAAAAAAAAAAAAAAAAGAAGTACTAAAGCAGCAGAGCAGAGTTCCTGAATTACTGCTACAGGCTGCAGGGCCAGAGGAGCCTGTCTGTTACAGACAAGACGGAGGTGCCTCTTTCCAGTCAAAGACCCAGAAAAATCTGTCCAATTTTCTGCACTTCTGAGTGCTTACAACTTCAGCTGTGATCTTGAAAGTGCCTGACATATACAAAATCAGATTTGGACTCCAAATAAAAATCTGTAAGGGAAAGCTATGAGTCGACCTAAGAACATATCTGTTCTGCTACAAAATGTAGTAAGTTTTCGTTATCACTCTCTGAAACAAATGCTAACTTGTGCTAAAACCAAGTGGTAAAAGAAACTGCATAACCATAGACAGGCAAGGGATAAGACTTTCCTCAACTAGCAAAATCAACACACTTCATCCTCTCATAACCACAACTTCTAAGACGGGTATGTCTAAGGGCAGGTAGTGATTTGGGAGGGTTGCATAATTGAGGTGCCCTTGCCCTTTCTGACTGCTTCCCAGCACCTACAGGTTTGTCTAAAGATGTTTCAGTTTCTCTTTCTCCCCAGCACTATTCAATACATACTTCCAAAAGCTTATTTAGCATTTCAGAGCAAAAAGATGAATGCAACATGACATCTATGAGCACTAACTGACTTTGACATGTGCTGCTTTTTTAAACATGGTCAATACCAGGATATGCCATCAGAGGACCGAGTAATTTTACAGATCACACAGAACAGAGCTGTCCAAACGAATTCCAAGCAGAGGTTTGTTGGTGGCACCAGGGCAAGACCTGACATTACAAAGGAGCATAATAAAGAAGGCACAGAGATCAGAGCAGCACAGCATAACGGTCTTGTCATACCACAGAGAAGTGCAACACTAGCAAGATTCCTGATAAAATGAAAACAGAAGAAACTAAATCCTCAGCATAAGAGTACAACATTCTAGTTATTTCAGAAAGTATAGAAAGCAAAGGAGAAGGGTGTTTTGATCAACCTCCTCTGTGCTAATTGACATAGGATTTTGCTGTATCTCACTGTGTTTCTTTTACAAGAAAAGTCAGCCAGTTATCTACTCCTGGAACCAGATGGTTTCAAACTAGCAGAAGCATCACAGGTAGAAGTGAAAAGCTCAGAGATGTAAAAACTAAGCTGAGCTCTAAGCTGCTGCTTTAAAACAAAGTGAGCTATTGGATATGAGACAGGAAAGACAAGGTTAAATGTGAAACAAGTTATGCAGACAACTGCCACCAGATATGGGGTACTCGTTTAAATCATTATCATTGCCACTAGATAAATTCTTCCACCCCTTCCACCTCACTAAATACAACTCCCTCCAGGGTCAGACAGTTTTCTCTAGACAGATTCCAACACAGAAGCAGAGACTGCACAGCCAGGGAAATACAACAGACAGTCAAAAGGCTTGGTCATTTGTTCTTTGCTGTTAAAAGGCCCAAACTAGAGGCACAGGAAGCATTCTTACTCCAGTGAGAGAGGAACAAAAATAAACTTTAGGTAATGCCCTGCAGCATCGGTGGCCTATTAACCCCGAGGCTGAGGAAAATAGCTGCAAGAACAAGCAAAGGTCAGTACATGATGCAAGCCTACTGCCTTGTTTACACAGCCTATATGTGGGTCTAACTACAGTAGAGGTATCTGAGAATGTTCCAAATTTTATATTTTTTCTCAGGAAAATGTGGAATCAGTGTACACTTGTGTTTGTGGCAATCAAAGCAAATGAAACTAACCAGCACATCCTGTACAGTATATCATTCAGCTGTAAGCACACAGGTGCACACCGACACACCTCCTGATAGTTAACAGGTCAGGAATGAAAACCTTATACATGAACACAGGGGCTAGGTACCATCTTTTTCATGACAACAGGTCATTCTGCTTCAGAAAAAGCCTGCTGGATTAACTCAAAATCAAGGTCACAAAGTAATAGAGCTGAATTTGACTGAAAGGGCTTAAAGACTATTCATGAATCTCTTCTGCTGGCAGACCCCTCAGGGCAAGAACCTCCACTGTTAAGAGTAAAATCAAAGAGCTGGAAGGCAGAAAAAGTCTGTCTACAAAGTCAACATTTTCCTGTTCTTCGATAGGTGATTGTCCCCTGTGCTCTGCCCCTGTGAAGCCTCCCTTGGAGTGCCGCGTCCAGGTCTGGGGCCCCCATCACAGAAAGGATGTGGGGCTCTTAGAGCAGGTCCAGAGGAGGGCCAAAAAGTTGATCAGAGGGATGGAACACCTCTCCTATAAAGAAAGGCTGAGAAAGCTGGGGCTGTTCAGCCTAAAGAGGAGAAAGCTTCAGGGAGACCTCATTGCAGCTTTTCAGTACTTGAAGGGGGCTTATTAAAAAAAAGAGAGCAACTTTTTGCTCAGGCAGGCAATGATGGAATGAGGGGGGAGTGGTTTTAAACTGAAAGAGGGGAGACCTAGATTAGAGGTTAAGAGGAATTTCTTCACTCAGATGGTGGCAAGGCACTGGAACAGGATGTCCCAAGAAACTGTAGATGCTCCAATCTGTGGAGGTATTCAAGACCAGGTTAGACAAGGCCCTGGGCAACCTAATCTAATGGATTGCATTGTTGCCCATGGCAGTGGGGTTGGAACTAAGTGATCTTTAAGGTCTCTTCCAACCCAAGGCGCTCTATGAAAACATGTCTTAAAACAGAGAAAAGCCAGGTCTCTAACCTCAGGCACAAATTACCAACGAGTTTTTTTTTGTTGTTGTTGTTTTTAAACAAAAAAAAAAGAAAAAAAAGGAAGGATTTGAAGCTAAAAACATAATAGCAGGAGTTAATGTCAACTGAAGATGCTCTTGCTCCTAAGCCTTATTCTCTCACCCCAACTTTCCTTGCCTGTTCAAATTTCTGGAAGATGTCCATAGGCTTAAATTCAGTCCTCAAATCCATGGGACTCCACCCATTTCACAGCACTCTAGAAAAACAGATGTCAGACTTGTTTCATACATTCAAACTAACTGAGCAATGGGGTCATGATCATTTGAAACACACTAAAGCATACCAGACCCTGAGGATTTTTTCCCCTGCGCTGCCTGGTTGTTCTTAGCACACAAGTCTTTTGCTCCTATAAAACAATAGCCAGCAGCATGAAACAAGCATCTGTTGAGGGCTCTGAAAGCAGACTGACCCACAAAGCACATCTGAATTTCAAACGTACAGCCAAGAAGAAGGCTTGCGTGAATATATTATTAATGCATTTTATGATCTAGTTGAGAAGAAAAGGGAAGGTCTTTTTGTGTTTGATTATAGGTGTGGGATTTTTCAAAAGCTCTCCCTGCTAGCTTTGCTTTGTTCCCATCTGAGTGCACAGAGCATTAGAATTCGCTTGCACGGTCAACAGCTAGAGACCAGTTTCAAAAGCTTCTAAGAAGTCCTGACCCAAGGCCAACATCTCTGGGGTGATCCTTTTAATGTGGGTCCAGGAAACGGATTTACAGCACACTTTTTGTGAACTACCTTATAATATCAACAGCATTTCAGGTGGTAGAAAGTCACTGTGAATAATTCATCAGATACATTCTGGCACATCTGTGCAAACAGAATTATTCAAATATTTGTGTTTATAAAGTAGATCTATAGATGGCAAACATACAGTAAGCCACAATGAGAGACATTTTTTCCCCCCAAATCTTCCAAGAGAGAGAGGCATTTATACCCAACTTTCCCTTATTACTAAGGACAGAAACATAGGATCAGCTTTCAAAGCCTGTCTGCCATGGTGTAAGCATGCACATGCTCTCCTGTATTACTGCAGTCTATAACTCACCTTCAGATCCCTGTGGATTATTGGTGTTTTACACTGATGCAGCCTCGCTACAGCTTCACAGGTGTCACAAAAGATCTGCAGGACCTCATTCTCAGTGAAACCTGTCTGCAGGCGTTGGTTCATGAGGTTCACCACCTGCCCTCCTGAGGAGAAAAACGCCAAGAATGAGAGCAAGTGTGCCAAATCGGATCCAGTCTTGTCCAAGCCCCAGTCCTACCAGACCTACTTTGTCTTAGACTGCTCACTGAACTGTGGCTGCACAGTCAGCACACAACATTCATGAGTTCAAATTCAAAGTTTGTAACAAGCTTCTCTCTCTCCCCCGCTCCCCAACCTCCCCACGAGGTTTTTGGGAACCTGCTTTGTCATCTTGTTTAATTTTCTTTCCTCTTCGCCTAAATCCAAGGGGATTTTTCACATCTGCCAGCAGACGACGCATCTTATTTTGTCTTTGGACTACGCTTCAACAGCAGCAAGTTACCTTCTAAGGCCCTCATCACCTCGCTGTGTTAACACTGAAATATAATTCTGAATAAGCAATGTTTTTTCTTTCGTCCTCAAAAGTAAAAGTTTTTGTCAGACTAGATGAATATAATGCTGAATGTGGGGCACCCACAGTCCACAAAACAGTCTGCAAGAGGGAGGAAAAAGACTCCATAAAACATACGTTACTAAGTAGTTTGGCCAAAATCATAGACTGGCAAAATCTGTCTGTACAAGTGGAACCTTCCACATTTGTTACTCTTTGAATGAGTCCTGGATTTGCCTCAACTTTGAGATTCTCTTGCTGTCAAGGATTTAAAAAAAAAAAAAAAAAAATCCACAGAGAAGTTCTTCCCCCTCTAAACATCTTCAATACGCAGAGGGGAAAAAAAACAAACAAAACACAACAGTACATTTCTGAACCATTGGCAAAGGGAACTGTATTGTTTAACATAAGTGTTGGAAAACTTCATAACCAAGGTACAAAAGCTCTAAAGAAAAGCTGAGCCCAATAAGTAGTACAGCTGTGAATATTTTGCGCTCAAAATGAGTGCAGTTCTGCACATAAAGATGCATTAACTTGGTTTAAGCAGCTGTTCATCACAGACTGAGAGTAACGAGGGGAAATTCAATATATCACAGAATGTTAGGGATCGGAAGGGACCTTTAAAGACCATCTAGTCCAATCCCCCTGCTGGAGCAGGGACACCTAGATCAGGTCACACAGGAACACGTCCAGGTGGGTTTTGAATGTCTCCAGAGAAGGAGACTTCACAACCCCCCAGGGCAGCCTGTTCCAGAGTTCTGTCAGCCTCACTGTAAAAAAGCTTTGTCTCATATTTAAGCAGAACCTCCTATGTTCCAGCTTGCACCCATTGCCCCTTGTCCTATGACTGGATGTCAGCCAGAAGAGCCTGGCTGCATCCTCCTGACACCCACTCTTTACAGATTTCTAAACATGAATAAGGTCATCCCTCAGTCTCCTCTTCTCCAAGCTAAAGAGGCACAGTTCCCTCAGCCTTTCCTCATAAGGGAGATGCTCCACTCCCTTAATCATTCTCGTTGTTCTGTGCTGGACTCTCTCAAACAGTTCCCTGTCCTTCTTGAACTGAGGGGCCCAGAACTGGCTGCAATATACTAGATGTGGTCTCACCAGGGCAGAGTAGAGGGGGAGGAGAATCTCTCTTGACTTACTAATCATACCCCTTCTCATACACCCCAGAATATCATCGGCCTTCTTGGCCACAAGGGCAGAGTGCTGGCTCATGGTCATCCAACTGTCCACCAGGACCCCCCTTCACTGCTTTCCAGCAGGGCACCCCAACTTATCTTGGTGTCTGGAGTTGTTCTTGCCCAGATGCAGGACTCTACACTTGACCTCATTATATTTCATTAAACTTCTCCCCACCCAATTCTCCAACCTGTTGAGGTCCCACTGGATGGCAGCACAGCCTTCTGGAGTGTCAGCCACTCCTTCCTGTTCAGTGTCATCAGCAAACTTGCTGACAGTGCACTCTGTTTCCTCATCCAAGTTGCTGATGAATATATTGAACAATGCTGGTGCTAGTACTGACCCTTGAGGGTCCACTAGCTACAGGTCTCCAGCTTGATTCCATCCCATTGACCACAACCCTCTGGCTTCTTTTCTTCAGGCAGTTCACCTCACTACCCAATTGTCCAGACCACACATCCTCAGTTTAGCTGTGAGGATGCTGTGGGAGACTGTGTCAAAAGCTTTACTGAAATCAAGATAGTCACGTCCACTGCTTTACACCATCATCCCTCCACCTGGTTACGTCTTCATAAAAGGCTATCAGGTTGATTAAGCATGACTTCCCCTTGGTGAAGCCATGCTGACTGCCCCTAATACCCTCTTATCCTTGATACGCCTAGAGACAGAGCCAAGGACAAGTTGTTCCATCACCTTACCAGGGATGGAGGTGAGGTTGACCGGCCTATAGTTACTTGAGTCCTCCTTCTTGCCCTTTTTGAAGACTGGAGTGACATTTGTTTTCCTCCAGTCCTCAGGCACCTCTCCCGATGCACATGACTTACCAAAGATGATTGAGAGTGGCCTAGCAATGACTTCCGCCAGCTCCCTCAACACCCATGGGTGCATCCCATCAGGACCTATGGACTTATGGATGTACAAATTGCTTAATTGGTCCTTAACCCAGTCCTCATTAACTGAGGCAAACTCTTCCTTTATCCTGATTTCCTCTGGGACCTCAGAGATACGGTGCTTCACAGGACAGCCTCCAGCATTATAGACAGAGACAAAAAAAAAAAAAGCATTCAGTAACTCTGCCTCCTCTTTATTTTCTGTCACCAGGGCACCCACCTCATTCATCAGTGGGCCCACATTGACTCTAGTGTTAGTTTTTATCTGCAATGTATTTGAAGAAGCCCTTTCTGTTGTCATTGAGCCCTCTTGCAAGGTTTAATTCTGAGGAGATAAAAGCTTTGGGATATCTGAAAAAAAAAGTGGAAGAGTCTGTCTGGATAGAGAGAGACGAGCACAAAGGTCAGAGGTAAAAGTAATGCTTTTTGGCTTCACATTACCCATTTCAAGCTTCTTCAAGAATAATCCTAAGTCAAACTGAAACAGAAAAAGCTTGCAGTATAACATACTGTGAAGAACAATTTCATTCCACAGCCTAACTGCTATAGGAGAGCAACTTTTTGTGTGGCCAGCCTATAGAAAACTGCAATATATACTGAAGGGTTCCTTTCACAAGGGAAAGGATCTAGAGCCATCCTGGGCAGTGGCAAAAGTGGTAACAGTCCTATCAGAGCCTCACATATCATCCAATTCTCTACATTCAGTCTAGCTTTGCATTGTTCAAAACAGTTCTTTGGTACTGAATGATGGACCAGGCCTAGGAATAAAGTTGCTTGATCCTTTCATTTAAAAAACAAACAAAAAAGACAACCAAACCCAACAAACAAAAACCCACTTGACTTGTGCAAGTTCCCTGTGAGCACTGGAAAGGGCCTGTCTACCAGCAAGGAACACTGTGAGCCCACACTCACCTCGGCAGAAGTCCATTAGTATCAGCACTTCCCAAACATCACCACTGCTTACTGAGTTGATACTGGAATCAATGTATCCGACAATGTTCTTATGGCCAGACAGATCCCGCTGCAAGGTACATATATTCAAAGCATAAGACAGCCATATAGAATGAGTAGCACTTTGATCTACAATGCACAGCTTTCCTAGTTCTTTCCCTGCCAAGCTTTTGCCACTTTGGATTAATCATTGCATACAACTCGATCAAATCGAAGGTCTATCTCTACCTGTTCTCCTTCCAGAAGGAGCTGAGACAAACAACAGAGAACCAACCAACCTATTGAACTAACTTATTCAGGGGTCAGTAAGTCCAGATTTTTGGATGTTCCCTTGGATGGCCCAGGCCAAGCTCACTGCAACTGCTCCTCCTCTATGTAGGGGGGGGAAACAAAGCAGATGTTTTGCAGTGGCTGTGTACAATGCATGTTTTGCTTACTTTTCTCCTCTCCTTCCTCTCTCTTCCACTAAAAAACATTATCACAAATCTTTGCATGCTTAAAAACCACTCAGGTAATTAAAAAAACAAAAGTTAACTTGGTTTTAGAAGTACCTTATTTTACACGCCTTGATGGATTAAAGCACAAGTTCTCATACTGTTGACTTACCTATGACATGCTGAATATGCAGGGAAGTCATTTTTGTGATTGCCAGAGTTACAGACATTTTCAGGTGTGACAGCCACTCCCATGCTGTGCTCAGCTTTACCAGCAAAAGAAATCTAGATTTTGCTGGTAACATTTTGCTCTCCTCAGTAATTCTGCAGTACTGCAGAAAGCTAACTTTAAAATGCTTCTTTACTGCACAAAAGCTAGGAAATAAAATTTCCTTTTACTGATGTACTTGTTTTTCACAAAGATTAGTGCTTATGATAAGATTCAATATGAGAGTGAGCATGTCAGAAGGACACTTCTTGCATTTGCTTCCCAGGTTAGCCACACATTTCAAAGAGACACCAAAAAGATAGAGACAATGGAAAGCACTGGCAATTAAAATCCAAGTAAACAAGCTTTGTGAGCACAGTTAAAACCTTTGATGTAAGATCTAATCTCAACCTTTCCCATGTAGCATTAGCTATGGTGATGACAAAGTATGCCCCAAAACCTCACTGCACTATCTCACAAAATCCAGAAGTTAGCTTTGAAGGTATTAACCTAATTAAAAGCTACTTTAAAAAAAAAAACTCCGAATTGCTACAGGTAAGAGCTTCTGATAAGAAGTCTATCCCAAACAAATACTTCACATTATCAATTAGCAGAATGCATATTTTCTATTTTCTCCACCACTTCAGTTACTTAAAACATTCATTTATACCTTGCAAATACAATTTCAAAAGTGGCACTTCCCACATTCATTATGCTCCGAGCAAGACTAACCAAATCCATTTAGATCTCAACTTTTTATCTGTTCAGAGATTAATAATTGTTTAAAACAACTACTAAAATAGCTATCCTATTACCTAATGCCTTGCATCCAATAATCTACAGAAACAAGCCAAGGCAATAACTACCCCACACATACTGGTTTCAACCCATCAGCTTCACCAATACTGATATGGCCCTCATCCTAAACCAAAAGATTAGAAGCTGTTGTGACAAATTCATCTTGGCATGGAAGTCTTCCATTTGCGTAGTGATTTGAGTTCAGAAACTGCTGTATCAGAATTATTAGCCTTCGAGATGAAATCTAGAAGAGAAACACCCCCAACCACACACACTTCTTCAGCTCTTCCCTTTCCCACCAAGTCTGGTGTTGACATAGAAGATTTTTAATCCCCTCCTTTTCCTGAGATTCCCTCTGCCTTTTCAGCTGCTGTGTTTTTCTTGACCACTAAAATAATTTAGGTTTTAAACAATTCAATCTAATATTTTTCACATAGCTGTGCAACTCTAAGAGCTGGGTCTTTCTAGAATGACAATTTTACTAACACCCACAGTTTGTGATGCAACACTACACAGCTCGAAGGCAGAAGGTGACCGGGCTCTCACGACATTCCCCTCCTAGTCAGGGTCCCCACCACAAAGTGTTGACTTACCATGATTTGGATTTCTCTTTTGCAGACTTGCAAGTCGTATTCGTTATTGACATACATCCGCTTCAGGGCACATTTCATCCCATTGTTAGTCCTCACAAGAAACACTATTGCAAATCCACCTGCAGAAAACATAAAGTTATCCCATTCAGTACAAAAGAAACTTCTCAGTTCTTGTTTCCAACCCTCGTCCTTGCCTCCACCTGCCTTCTGAGTACAGTCAGAAGAGGGAAGACACACCACAGCTACTAACAGCATCATGGTGGCAGCACCCCTTACATCTCCATAGCTGCAGAGACTCCAGCTCTGCATAGACATTTAACATCTCAGTAATAACAAGCAATTACACTGGTTCTTGTCCTGTCAGACAGTCCTTCATTGCTCCACCAATTTCCACTACAATGCAGAAAGATGAAGTATAAACAGCAACACCGCCTTGGACAGAAATCAGAGCTCCAGATCATTTAATGAATTACTAAAGGCCTGAATATAAAAGGCTCCTCAACTTTTGAAGCATCTAAGTTGCACAAACCAGCTTGGTAATGTAAGAAACAGAAGAAATCTATCTCCCACACATGATTTGATGTTAGTGCTTTTAAAAGAAGGACAGAACAAGAAAAAAAATAATTCATTTTGTGGTACACCAAGAAATCACCAAGAGTAGTGATTCTATAAAAACTCAGTCACGTCCCAAAGAGCTCCCATTTACAGGGTTTGAGCCTTAAAATGATTCTTACCATATCCCATTCTTTAAAGGCTGCCAGAAACCACCTGATCAACAATACATACATGATTAGATTTGACATGTTTGTACGTAATTATTACTAATGGTTATTTGGCACTCAGATAAGCTCCATTCTGTCATATAAAATTCAACAAGCAAAACAAACCCCATTTCTGTAAGACTTAGTGTTACAATATATTGCATTTGACAACACCAATCTTGCAACAACTGGTGCTTACAAGCTGTTCACAAATCAGATACAGCCAAAAGGCCCATTGAAGCTTTTACTAGAACTGGAATTTGTTTTTACTAAGAAAAGATCGAAAAGGAACAAATGAACAGGCAACACTGCTACGTTCAAAGTACAGCCCTCCTCACTGACCAACAAATGGGTTGGACACTCCAAAGCCCATCTTCCAAAACAAGCATAGAAGAGTTGCGTGCAGATAACGTACATCCATGCCAGGGCTGCTAAACGGCGATCTCTTAGTAAAGGACTTCGTTTTGCATGTCATAATTTGTCATGGGAACCAGACCCAGTGGGTTTTCCAGGGAAGCCTCGCTGACTTTTAGGAGCAGAGGTAATGCAGAGCTGCCCCAGAGAAACTGCAAAAAGATGTCACTGGTGTGTGGGGAGAGGCAAGTGGGAAGATCTCAATTCAGGTTCTTAAAGAACTGTAACCAGTCTGTAAAATGGATATTCAAATTCAGAAAAATGGGACATGGCCCTGGGACACAGAAAGCCATACACATGCTGCTCAGTCCTGCTAGAGAGGGTTGAAAACTCTTGTAGCTCTGGAGGGCCTAATTTCTTTGCTCAAATTCAGACACAAAAATAACCCTGTCTCTCTCCCTTAAGCTGCTTCAAGTTGAGCATCTCAAATTACACGTCATTTTTAAGAACTCCTAAACCCGCAGCCTTTTTGTCCTATCCTGGTCACATTTGTCTCATTCCTGGGGAACAAATCTGCACATTGTACTGTGCTATCTTTAGCCCAGTGGATGTCTATGCTGAAGAAAGCAAGACAGCATGCAACGGGTTCCACACACACACCTTATAGCCTGTAATGGAGCTGTAAGAAATAAGGAACTCATAATCAGCATCACTTTCCCACCTTCTTAAAATATCACACTTTTAAAAATCATCGGAGAGATCAGGTTTGGGCTTTTTTTTTCTGTATAATATTTCTATGGACCATAGAAATTCTAGGGAAAACACTGTTTTTAGTTTTATTACAGAGCCTCAGTCACCATCAAAATGTTTAGTGAATCACAAGACCTGTGTTTATTTTAAAATGAGAAACTCCGAAGTTGTCCACCAGAAGCCTCCCCTCCTCTCCAGGGGCTCATTTCTCTTCTCACAGCTCCTCCCGCCAGGCCAGGAGGCCAGCAGGACACCCTCTCTCTGCTCACTGTACCACGCTCAGCAGACAAGAACACATGCTGAGCAGCAGCAAAAATAGATCAATTGACACTTTATTTTTTTAAAAAAACAAAAACTACAGATCCACTAAATTCAAGGACCATCTTGTTCTAAATATTTGCTTCAGATGAGGTGGGGCTGGTAACTCTTCACACCAGCCACAGATCTCATCAGCAGTGTTGTGCAAGGTACCTTTCCTCTACTCTGGATCCTGTACTAATTAACCACTGCACTCCTAGAGCACCCTTTCTAGGATATGTACATCATGCAGGTTTTCTTACAAGCAAACAGGGCCAACTGGCAAAGGAAACTACAGCCTCTGCAACAGAGATAAACCACCCCAACAGCTCAAAGAAAAGAGAAATTAAGAATTAAAAAATACTTTCTGATACAGGCCTGCAACACCAGCATATTGGGACCTGACAGAAATATGGCCTGGAGCATCTTCCAAGTGGAGCAAGCAACAGCTGCATACATCAGGTGGAACTGCTCCCAAGGAAGATGGCTTCAGAGTTTGCTGAGAAGTTGGCGTGCATCTGATGTTCCTACACAAGTCAAAGGAAAATTACCTTCTTGTGTCCTTCTCTTCCTTATCTTCAACTCCTGAAAACTTCAGCTGACACCACCACAAATGGAAGCTGTTCAAAATCATTTAACTTATTTTGCCTGCAAACACACCTACCAATTTGGTTACTTTATTATTAAACTCCCACTGACAGCTGATTAAATCATGGCAATTTTGCTACTAGTAAAAGCAGCATGCTTCTCTCCAGAGAAAACAAGTATTGATTTAATCAGGCTACATATAGCAATTTTTATACAGGAACCTACAGTAAGCATCTGTGCTATATGAGATGCAAGACTTGATGATCCACATCCATTCAAGAGAGGATGTCTAAGTTTTACTTTCTAAGCAACTATTATGTCCTCTGCTCCAATTGCCTTAGTTAAAATAGGGCATAATACTCCCTCCAAGTAACAGTTAACAGCCCAATTTTTTGCTGTACCCGGATGTAGTCCAGAAAGGCACAGCAACATCAAGAACATCTAACTTCCCTCAGGTAGCCACTGCACATTTTAAAATCTGAGAAGGTGTGGAAAATGCCACCTCAACTTGAATTCCTCAGCATTTATTACACCTTCTGCTGCTAATTGGCTTCAGCACCATCAGCCTTGTATGCAGAGAGCAGGACTGCAAAGCACTCAGCAAAAAGGGAGGAAGATGAAGGAAGCAGAAAGGGAGAGAGAAGTTCAAATAACAGCAACTGCTTGCTGCATTGCTCATACACAAACAGCTTCAAGGAAAACAAGATCGAAGTCCGTTTGCAGGACATTTGGAATAATTTTGTGAAGGTCGAGCACCTCCAGACTGGCTTCTGTACTCCCACAGCAACAACTTCCTTGGTAAGCAGCAGGCACAAGAAGCAGCTCACCTCTCAGCAAAGTATGACAGAGAGCAGGAGGACCCAGCAGATGGCTGAAACCTTCACCTGGCAGCGTCACAGAGCCCCAGGCAGCGCGGCTGCTCAGCACAGCCCAGGAAGGCACCAAGCAATCAAGCACCCGGACCGCAGCCCACACTGCCTTGGGAAGACTTTGAATGGACTTAAGAGTTTTCTCTCACCTACCACACAGCGTTACTCTGTCGACAAGAGATTTGTTCGCAGAAGCTGATGGGCATCCTCTCCTGCGGGCTGCAGCACTGAGGCCAGGTGCTGCCCCGCTCCTGCTGGCTGCCAGGGAGACGTGCTCACTGCTGCGCTGAACACGCATGTTTTGCTTACACCACTCACACAGCATTTAACTGAACTTGGATGTTTTTTTCAGAACAACATTAAAACTAGTACATTTTAGCTACTACCTTGTGAACTCCCCACTGTTTATCCCTTCCCCTTGCACAATACCTATCTGTACCATCACCACCCCAGATGCCTCAGCTCCCAGGGTCTCAGACCACAACCAGCTTCTTCCTGGTTTATCCCAGTCCAACCCCCAATTTTGCTAAATCTGGACAAAGATAAAAGGAAATAGATCAGAGGCAAATTGACAAGCACTTATTATGAGGCACCACCAGATGCACATTACAGGAACATTAAACTTCTATTCTCGGTGACCAGCAAGCAAGACAACCCTTTCAACAGCCAGAAACTGCCAGCTGTAATGCAATGCGCCAGCTCCAGTACAACACACAGACACACCAGGATTTATGCCCAAGCCAGCCAAGGTCAGCTCAAGAGCCTCTGCTGCCTCAGGTGTAGTCAGAAAGCTTTGCTGCACAAGGCCATGGTCACACAACAGCACAGCTTGGAAGCAAAGAAACCCAGGCACTGGGAACACCCTCGCATCTTCCCAGGTAGAGCTTTTTTCCAGTACAGGTATGGAAAGGGAAAGACAAGGGACTAATTTGCACTTCGGATGCAATACAGCAAATAAATCCAGAGAGAAAAACAAAAAAATAAGCCTGAAAGTCAGTTCAGAGGACAGTTTTCCATTACATTCCCAAACAAGTGCCTGTGACTAAGAGTTATAAAGGACATGAAATTTTTCCTGCACAAGGCAGCAGAAGCTAAAATAAAGTGCTCATTCTAAGAGACAAAAAGTTATTTATATGCCCCTCTTAAGGCATACTAATACTGTTGAGCAGGCAGTAAACAGTCAGTGTTGCAATCACCATCACCTCAGAGCTGGCAACAGCCACAAGTACCTCGGGAAACATCACTGCCGGCCACACTTCAGCCTGCAGCTGCCACCACAGCAGCACAGGAATGCAGCTCTCTCACTATGCACTCCTTGCCTGACTGTTGCTACTAACTGGTTCTAGGATAAGCTGAAAAAAAAAGGGAAACTCCAATTATCCCCAGTCAATACAGATGCCAGAGCATTTTTCCATGTAGGCTTGTGTCAGCGTACTGGCTGGTTTCCAGCACTGGCCGTCATTTTTTCTGCCCTTCTGTAATTCCAGCAGGATGCAGAACTCTTCACAGCTAGGCAAGCACTTCTGAACTAGGTAAAACCAGCTGCAAAAGCTGCACGTGATCCCCTCTCTTAGCTCCTCACAGGAGTGGAGCGAGGTAATAAGATAGCATTGCTGCATTTAAGTAATTTAAGCATACTGGACTAAAAGCTCCCACAACCAGCACTCCACAGCAGCCAGCAATGCCTATCTAAAAACAAGCACAAGATATTACTTCCCAGCAAGCTGCACGAACTAATCCTATGGTGAGGAAATTGAGAGAAATTTGTTGCTCTCTCCATCACCCTTTTGTGACAGGCTCTTCCAGAGCTGCCTTTCACTGGTGAACACAACTGAGTTGAGCTCAGTGAGCACTGCTAGAGCGGACAGCTGCGTAGCATTGAACGCCGCCCCCCTTACCCTGATGAACACGACTGCCCTCTGGCACTGCCTGCGTCTGCTGGACAAGCAGGTCCACCTTGTCCTTGTCGGTCTGGCACAACGCTGCTGGTGATGGTGGGGAAAGCCATCAGAAATGGTTTGCCCCGAGGGCCCCCTCCTACCAGCACCTTACTGTATCTCCCCACACAATTGCTTACCCAGCTGTTTGAGCTCCATTAAGTTCTGCTGCTCCACCTTCTCTCACACCCTTTCAGGTAACTACCTCAACAGCAGAGAAGGAAACAAGGCAGTACCGCTGCTAGATTTTGTGCCTGTCAGACAACAGGCCCCCACAACAAGCCTCATGGCACTCATGCTGAGCCAATGAAAGCACGTGTAACCCAGCAAAACCCTCTGCAGCTGACAGCTTTGGAAGCACCAGTTCGACAGATCTCTTCACCGGGGTTAATCAGAGCCCAGAAGACTGGTCAGACTCTGCCCTGTACACATGAACTGAAAGCAGGTGAGATTTCACAGAGCACACAGGACCAAAGCCCCTTTCACTATCCACTGGTGAAGCACACAGCATTTTCCATGTTGCCTGGCTATGCTGATCCTCCACTAGGAGCCATCAGATAAGCTGCAAAACCAGAAATAGCTTCACCCAAACACTATCAGGCAGGATACCTCTTTTTTTTTTTTTTTTTTTTTTTTTTTTTTTTTTTTTTACAACCCACACAGAATGTGCCTCCCAAAGACATGAAAACAGCAACAAGACGTGTAGCATGATGATCTCCTACATGCACGTTTGAGCTCTGCAGTAACAGCGAAAAACACCTCCATGGCACAGATAAGCATTCCCTGCACAAACAGTTTAAAGTTTTGTCTTAGATCACAACCTCTATATCTCTTTCCAAGGCCATGCTTGATAATCCAAAGAAGAAAAGTTTGAGAAGGAAGAATCACTCCTCTTTTCAGTTAAGGCAGGCAAGTCAGCAGGCCTGAAGGAGCCAACTATCTCACCATTAATTCCACCTCTAAAAATCACTGCTTCATTTTGAATTTTCTCCGCTGCCCTTCTACAAACAAATTAACAATATCAGGAACTGTGGGAGTTCCAGATAAACGTCCTGGTTGCCACTAAAAACTTTATTCTTCAAGGGTGAAATTCTTTTCTGAGCAGGACAAACAATGCATGTGGTTTTCCACCAAACTGTTTCCAGCCTTCTGTGTTTTAGCTTTATCTCATCCACCTCAAAGCTGTGTGTTCAGGACAGCCCACAGTGCTTTAGTATTGAAGATAAAGGGACAGCCAAGTACTTTGCAGATGTCCCCAACAACTGTCCCAAGAAAATTTCATCTCCAGGGACAGCCAGCAAGGCACTTTAAGCCCTGATTATGCCAGCAGATACTTCATTATAAGTGCTTTGCCGAACCAGGCACAAAGTCACTCCTTATTTGCACAATCCAAATGCTTATCGATTCTAACCAATCAAGAATTATGTCATATTTTGCCTTATCTCACAAGCCAGAAGAACTTCCTTGGCATTTACTTTCTTAAATACAAGAGGCAAGCCCAATATCCTCCCACCCCCTGGTCAGAATGCTGTGATCCGTTTACAGGAAAACCGTATCGACTCTCTTTGATTAGGGTGTTTCTAACTTCACCATTCCCAAAGACTTAATAAAACATAGTTCCCAGCACTTCTTTTTCCATGGCTGCAGCCACAACACACAGATACAGCATTACCCTTTACTAGACAGCATCACTTGGCAACCCCAGAGCCATTTTCTCTTTGCTGCTGTACTGGGAAAGCCACCCTGTACACCTCCAACACCTCTCTTCACCTGGGATAGCATGCTGCTGTTTAACACAACAGATGTTTTCCTCCATTTGTATATACGCAACAGTCATTCTTGGTCATGAAGTACCGAAGTACCAGGGCATCATTTCCATGAACAAAGATAGCTTCAGCAAACCTTCACTTTGGAATCACTTATCCTTCACTATAAATAAAAAAGGCCAAGAAAAATAGTTTGGACAAAGTTTGGCAATACTACCATCTGTAATTATTTTAGACAACAGCCAAGTTCAGCCAACACTAGCATCAAGCTCTGCAAGCACATCAAGGAAAAGCACTCCAATGTACCAGTACTTCTCTCCTGCAGCTCTCAGTGCTAGTTTTCAAGAATGAACAGTCTCAGTTCTCCCCACCTATAAAGCAAGGATAAAGACGGACAAGTGACTCATCTGACAAGATGACAAGACAAAAAACACACAAGGTCCCCTAAAATACTCTCCTGAGACATGCATTAGGGGTGCTAAGCCACAGAGACAGTCAGAGAAACCTCCCATTACTTCTAGAAAGCATGAAATCTTTGTGACAAGCTCTGCTGTCAAAAGGAGGCTCAGCCAGCACTGCCTGTAGAAGCCACAACACTCGATCCCAAGAATATGATGATAATGGGGAGGAAAGCTTAGGAAATAGTCTCTTACTGATCATGTCTTGTGTGATCTTGCATTATCCTCCACACATATTTGCAAATTTATCTTTATACAGGCTTTTAATTTTAACTGTAGTTCCACTACTCAGCTGTGTTAGGCACTACTTTTGTCAGTATTAATCTGCACTACTATATTTTCTGCTATCTTTTATTCCACTCTTTCATTGCCCAGCAGAAGGGTATTAAAATAGGTATCATCTCAAATACCATTTTTCCCCTTTGGATACAACTTCTTCATCAGTTCTGAGCTCTTTGTTTTCAGGACAGGATATTTCACCCCAAAATAAGTTTTGTGTTCTAATATTACCTGTTTTTATTTAAAAATCCTCCCACAAACTGGGATCGGTATTGCGAAGTGCTCTGCCCTTGATACATAACAGGGAATTGGAACAGTCAGGATACACTGCACATTATTCTTCTGCTTTATCAATCATCTACAATGCCCTTAGAGTTACAGAGTGATGCCAGCATTAACATCTTTAAATAAGTCATTTAAAAAAAAAAAAAAAAAACAACAAAAACACAACCACCCCCTCAGGACTTGTTTTTAAAGTCTTTCGAGGTTTAGTTAAGAAGCCACAGTGATGAGTCAGGCTTTGTGTCAGGGCATAATGCTCAAGATCACTGCTGTATCACTGGTCAAAGAAAGTCCAGAAGATACGCATAAATCCCAGATTTGCTGATTTCAACCTGGAACGTTCTCTCTGCTCCCACTTCCCTGAGATGGAGACTGTCAGAAACACAAGCAATTTGCAAATATGTCTTCTTTGCCTCACATCCTGGTCTTTTACAGGACTAATGCAGGAGAGCCTAGGATTAACAAAAAAGGCAAAAAAAAAATAAAAATAGTACCTGAGCAAAGAACACGCAAGTCAGTATAAGAACACACGGGTTATGGCAGCAGTAGAAAGCAAAGGCATGCTTACACAGCTCACATCACAGACATCTGCCTTGCAGAAAAGAGCCCTTGGGGGCCATTTCCAGAAAGCAGATTTGCGCTGTAAGATTTGCTTTGGCACCTCCAGGTGTTCAACCAGAGAAAGGCCAGAAAAAAAACCCCTGACTACAGCCACTTGCAGTAAGGCAGTGACACCAGCCCGCTCCCCATCTCCTCCCAGCTGCTGCTGGGAAACTGCTGCTGGCACAGGCAGCAGCACATGGCTGTGGGCAGCATCAGCTGCTTGCTGCTGTCCCCAGGGTGCTCCTTTGTTTTTTCCTCCTCAAACAGCTGAGGACTTCGACGTCGCCCGGCTTCTAGCAACAGATTCGGGTACCAGCAGAGTTGGCAACATCAATCCTTTCAGACACAGGCCTTCCAGGGCACACCCTCAGAGCTAAGCTCCCTTCTTCTCTGCATACAATGCACTTCAGCAGGGTTTTTGCAGGAAAGTAGCATACCTGCTAAACAGACCTACACTGGCAACAAGACAGAACAACCCCCTGATATCCAATACACAGTTCAAGTCAATAGGATCAGCAGGTCCTATAAAAGACCTCCTGTTGTTCTGTCACCCTAGCTGGACTGGACCAGAAAACCCTCTCAACACCCCTTGGGTATGGCACAACATATTACTAACAGGAAGACACATTTGCAGAGGTTTCCTGGTTCTACCACATATCGCAAAGGGCCCTGACTCTAGACAAGAATCTAGTCTTAGAAGTGAACATTAAATCTGTTACTCACAAACTTTCTTCAGTCTGTTTTAAGATTAACCACAGATACAGTCCAATAGTGTTTCCTACACCCTCTGCTTTTCCAGGAGACAGTAGGAGTTAATTTACTACTATGAGTCTGCAGACAAAGGGCATTTCAGTTTTCCCTGCGTGAAAACTTCAGGCTTGTTGCAGTTAAGCAGATAACTGCAGGATCACTAGGGTGGCCTCAAATATTCTCTTTTTTATGGTCATCTCCACCTCAGCAGCATCCAAAACAGTGAGCACTTGAGGCCGTCAAACTTCTTTCTAGCGGTTTCACAGCTTTATGACTAACATAAGTTTGCATAAAAAAGAGGAGTTTATTCTTGCCCCAGTGAGAACCAGAGAAGTTGAATACAGGTAGGCCAACAATTACAAGATTAATGGACAAGGTAGGCTGTCACCAACTTTCACTTCACTGTCTCCAAATTGCAATAGGATCAGAGAATGGTTGGAAGGAACTTTAAAAGATCATTTAACTCCAAGCCCACTGCCATGGGCAGGAACATCTCCCACTAGATCAGGTTGTCCAAAGCCCCATCCAGCCTGGCCTTGAGCAATTCCAGGGATAGGGCATCCACAGCTTCTGTTACAGTGCCACAACCCTCATAGGACAGAATTTCTTCCTTATACCTAATCTAAACCTACTCCCCTTTATTTTCAAGCTATTACTCCTTCTCCTATCACCACAGTCCCTGACAAGAGTCCCTCCCCAGCCTTCCTGCAGCCCCCTTTAGGGGCCAGCAGGCCACTCTAAGGTCTCCCCAGAGCCTTCTCTTCTCCATGCTGGACAAGCCCATCTCCCTCAGCCTGTCTTCACAACAGAGGTGCTGCAGCCCCTCGATCATCCTCGTGGGCTCCTCTGGATTCCTTCTAATACTTCCATGTCCTTCTTGTGCTGGGGGCCTCGGAGCTCCAGGGGGGGGTCTCATGAGAGCAGCACAGAGAGGGACAATCCCCTTCATCCCTCCCCTGCTGCCCACACTGCTTTCGATGCAGCCCAGGACATGGCTGGCGTTGTGGGCTGCAAGTACACATTGCTGGTTCATGTAAAGCTTCTTGTCAACCAGCACCCCCAGGTCCTTCTACTTAGTGCTGCTCTCAATCCATTATCTACCCAGCCTGTGCTTGTACTTGGGAATGCCCAGGCCCAGATGCAGGACCTTGCACTTGGCCTTGTTGGACCTACCTCATGAAATTTGCACAGGCCCACCTCGAAGTCTGTCCAGGTTCCTCTGGATGACATCCCTTCCCTCCAGCGTGTCGACCGCACCACCCAGCTTGGTGTCATCGGCACAGTTGCTGAGGGTGCACTTAATTTCACTGTCCACATCACTGACAAAGATGTTACAGCACCAGTCACAATACCGACCCCTGAGGAACACCACTCATTACTGATCTTCACCTGAACATTGAGCTGTCAGCCACCACTCTTGGATTGCAACTCTCCAGCCAATTCCCTACCCACCAAATGGTTCATCCATCAAATCCATGCCTCTCCAATTTAGAGACAAGGATATCACGGGGGACAGTGCCAAATACTTTGCACAAGTCCAGGTATATTCTTCCAGTTGTTCTTCCTCTATCTACCAATGCTGTTACCCTGTCACAGAAGACCACCAGATTTGTCCGGCACGATGTGCCCTTAGTGAAGATATGCTGGCTGTCACCAATCACCTTCTTATTTTCCATGTGCCTTAGCCAAGTTTCCAGGAGGATCTGCTCCATGATCTTGCCAGTCACAGAGGTGAGACTGGCTGGCCTGTAGTTCCCTGTCCTTCCTTTCTTCCCTTTTTAAAATGGGCATTATGTTTCCCCTTGAAAGTTCAGCAGGAACTTCACCAGACTCCCACAACTTCTCAAATATGATGGATGGTGGCTTAGCAACTACATCCACCAGTTCCCTCAGGACCAAAGATGTATCTCATCAGGCCCCACTGATGTCTGCACCTTCAGGTTCCTTGGATGGTCTTGATCCTGATCTTCTCCTACACTGCGTAGTTCATCATTCTCCCAGTCCCTGCTCTTGCCTTCTGGGGCCTGGGCCATGTGGCTGGAGCTCTTGCTGGTAAAGACTTTGGCAAAAAAAAGTCAGTCTTCACTGACTTGTAATTTTTTCCACTTACCAAGATGCTGGTAAGTAACACAGGCCTGCCTCAGCAGAACAAGAAGGCCCTAGGTCGCCACACCACACCGGCACAGGATTGCACCCGACTCAGTCTCCTGCTTGGAGGCAGGGCTGGCAATGTCAACAGTCACTCCTGACCATCCATCTAACCCCCCTCTTTAACCACTCTATTTATACATTCTCTGCATGCTTCTGAGCAGTTATTCCTGGGGTGCTGTTACCATCACCACCAGGAAGTCTCACCAAGCTCTCCACTGACTTGATTTCAGCCCCTGCTTCTTACCCGACACTCCACAGATATTAACAACCTACTGCCAGCCTTTTCTCCAGGACACCTGCAAAGATGGAGGTATGGTACCCAGCAGGTCTCTTCTGGATTACCTAGCACGAAGACTAAAGACACGAAGCAGTGCTGGTTGTATTAATGCTCTCCTTTGTGTTTGTATTTTGATGGTTTATTACTACATGTTAAAGTGTCATTCATTGTGACACTTGGGGTTTGGAATTTAATTAATACCCATGACTCACTCCCTCACCCAGTTCCATAATCCTTTGGTTGCACTAGGGTGTTTACATGCTATTTTACATCCTTAAGTGAAGATACTTCACCCTCAGGTTGTGCACACAGAAAACACATAGCCTATCCTAGAGTCACAGGCTTGCATCATGTCTCAGGAGTACATGAATGTAATTGGTGTTTGTTTCCCATGATCCAGGCTACAAAATTAGGTTTCTCTTTACCTAGGCTAAGCTGCATCAACCAACTGCAAGCTCAAGCACAAAGTAGTGATAGGGTGTGCTCAGTTACCAGCTGAAACAGAACAGGCTGGCAGAGAAAAATTCACAACCCTACATTTGACTTGAACAATTTTCTTAAGGTGGCCATGAAAATAGAGGGGTGAAACACGGGACACCACACAGAAAACAGAACAAGCAGTAAGTAGTCTCTGTAGAACCAGGAAGACCAGGCTCCTTTAACTCCAAGCAGCACGCGTGTGCCTGTGTTTTAAACACCAGAGTTCAGTTCCGAACAAAAACAAAACAAAAACCCTTATCCACTGCCAACAGACTCTCCAGCTGAGAAAAGCAGATAATGCTAAACTAAACAGGTCTATTCTCAGCTGAGATTTTCTACCTCAAAGGAAATAACAAGCTTTAGTTTTTTTTGTTGTTGATGATGATGTTTGTTTGTTTATTAAAACAAAACAAAGAAAGTCCCTTGACTTATGCAAAAGCACAACCATGCTAAGTTTAAGGGACTGCTTCAACTGAAAAGGCCTGCCCCTGCCTCTCCTAGCTGCTTTTGGCTGGTGAGAATAGCATTTGGAACAAGCTATTAAGATGAACTCTATGTATTGGGAATATGGACCACTGGTCTCTGCATACTACTGTTGGGGTTCTCCTTCATCTCAAGGCCTCTAAAACACAGAGAACCAAGGCCCATCATCTCTGCAGGCCTAGTAGCTATGAAGTAAATGAGATGGTGGAAAAAGTAATGCAGGACCTTTCACACCCAGGAGCAGACCCTGTGAAGCTCCCCATGCTCCTTTCCAAGAGGAAAGATACAGCTCTGGGAGTTTAACCTTCGGATATTCATCTATACAGGAAAGCAGTCCTGGGACATCAAGGTAAATTCCCAGTTCACGTGGTTTATATTTATATCAACACCAGTTCTGAGCAGAGAAAGTCCTGAACTCACATTCAGTCTCGTGTTTCACACAGCCTGTGGCAGGCAGGAGAACTGCACATGCAGTGCTGGAACTCCAGGTCTCAAGGCTCAGGCATCAGGCTCTGCTCTCTTCCACCACTGATAAGCATTTCAAGCAGCAAGAAATACCCCACAAAGCTCACATTCCAGCTAGAAACAATTTGGTCTCTGCAAAGTAATGTTGCGCGTATTAGCAATACAGTCTGCATATTTTATTCAAACATTCAAAACAAGAGAAGCTTCCGCTGCTGGCCAGAGAGAATCTCTTCAGCAGCTTCATGCTAAGCAAGTTCACTGGACTTGGAGAGCCCAGCATCTGCATCAGCTTTGTGTCAGGTACACAGTGGAACTACTGCACGGCTGATGCAGTGGGTGGGGGAAAGGGGGAAAAAAAGAAGCAACAATCCCTCCAGTGTCATGCACATCCATTAGACAACAGGCACCAGCAAGGCAAAGAACTGCAAAGCCCAAGGTGTGCAGCCAGAGCCCCGTAATTTAAAGATTCCTCTCATTGCCCAGGACAGCAGTAGCTCTCTCAGCTCCAGCTGCAGCGTTACTTAACATCTAGTCTTTAAATACCACCAGACAAACTTTAATAGAGCATCTAACATATTTAACGTAGCAAAGGACTTCTCCCAAGGTAAAACAAAGGCTTAAGCTCATGTAGAGCTGATGGGCCAGATTCTCAGCAAGAGTGAAGCAGAGACTTAGTTAGCCCTACATAGACTTACCATAGCTGAGAATCCTAATGTGATTATCCAATATTACCAACATAATTACAGGGCTCTCGCTTAGTGTCATTGCTGCAATAACTAGGCCATGACAAGGCAGATTTAGATTTACAGGCTCCACCCTCTTTCTGGGTGCTTTTTACGTAGAATGTCATAGTTAATGTTCGCGTGGCAGTCACGGTCAGGAGTGTCTACCCTAAATTGTGCAGAATGATACAACCAAAAACGTTACCCACTGCAGAACAGAAGCACGGTCTTTACCTCTCCTAAGTTTAGGAAAATATGACTGGTTCTCTAGGGTTTGTTGGGAATTTTAGGGTGAACAATTATCTTTAACATAAACAGCCACAAAACATTTAAATTGCAGGCATTTTCGGTGTGTTGATGACATGGAAAAAGCTAAAGTGCCTCTCCCTCACTTTTCCAGGGTTTATTTTGATGGGCCTGATTTAAAACAGATGAACTTAATTTCTCCACATTTTCAGGGCCGTATCTCGTGACAGGTCTTCAAGATCTACCCCTCTCCCTGAGATGACACTCCCTCGGCTCCTGGCAGCTCTATGGAGAAGGTGAGAAAAGGAACCTGTAAGTCACAAGGCAGCAGAGAAAGGAGGGAAGGGAATGGTGGGAAATAGGAAAGGAAATTAATCTGTTATCAAGCCTGAAATAATCACTGGGCAAGAATCATCCTGTACATTAAACGTACTTTTAAAAAGTTCTAGTCCAAGGGCTACAACAGCTTCTCACACTACCCATCCTCCAAGAATATAGCTCTCAGCCTGAACACCCTGATTTAGGGGTATTAAATCTAATGAAATTGCTGTTATAAATATTTGTAACAAATAGCCCACTAAAGGCTACAGAATTGCATTAGGCTTCAAAACAGGAAGCAAGTTTAGATATTCATGTGGGTAGATTAGCTAGGCATGTGCTCTGCTTTACAGTCTTGTGCTTCCATTTGATTCCTCCCTGATGGGCAGACTTGGAAACTCGAAGCTGACGGAGCAGTGTTTTATTACTGTGCAGCAAGGTACACTGCCTCCAAGTAGGTTACTCAGCAAGACAGATTCAGCTCCCACTATTGCAACAACTGGTGAACTTCCACTGTAAGACATAAATAGATAAATAAAAATTAACATGTCTTGAATAACTCGCATCTTTAAAAAAACAACAACATTTGTTATCAGTCAGCTCTCTAAAAAGCACGTTTCAGCTGCTATTATTCCAAGCAGCTGCTAACAACATCTGAGACCTCGTTCACCTCCAAGTGAAATTAGCAATGGCATAAACATGCAGCAGAGCATGACTTTCTGAGTAAACATGACTCGAACCACAAAACCAGCAAGAGGCTGCTGCAACTGCATGCAGTTGAAAAACTGCACTGGAAGAGGCAAAGAAGTAGAGAATTGCACTGACAGGGCTGGAGAGAAAAACAACACTAGCTGAGCAGAGAGCAGGTCTGTAGCCATAGCGGAATGAGAAACCAAGACTGGCTAGGGCAGAGACTTTTTTTTTTTTTTTTAAACTGGACTTGCTTGCAGGGGCCAACCAGATTGGGCTTACTGGAGCCCTTAAGTGCTATGGAAACAGCAAGTGCCATTTGAGAAGCGATTATGCAAGGTTCCAAAGAGAGCTCATGGCAACAGACAAGTTAGACATTTAGGAATTTTGATTACTATGGTAGCACCCAGACATCTCTACTGAGCAAAACAGCATTAAAAGCATTAAAAGACAAGAGATACCCTAATGCATACATTCTAGGAAACACTCCAGCTTACAGCCCATGTGGTACTATAAGGCCTCCACAACAGCATACGCAGGTTTGTTTTAAACAAGTTTCTTCCACTTAAACCCAGGAATCCAGACTTCAACCTTTTTAGTTCTCCAGTATGACTATAGGTATACTCATGAGCCATAGAAGTGCCACCTCACTGTGTAACACAAAACCACCAGTTAAGGACTACGTAACACTTCTCTGCAAGAGAATATGCTAATCAAACCCTGAAGACAGCAATGAACTTTTCAACTCCTCAGTACATGCCAAGGATGGAGAGAGGTATCTACTATCAGGCCAGACAGCTCTCAGGGAATTCAAACCACCAGTTAGTCAGGAGCATACCGTATTTATCATTCAGCCAAGGGAGAGGAGGAAAAAGAGAACAAACAAACAAACAACACACATTTAAAAGTCACCCCTACATGCAGCAGGGCTTCGAGTTTTTCCACATATACATCGGTGAGGAAGGAAAGATATGAATAGGCACATGCCTGGCTGTTCATTTGTCAGATGTCCAGAACAGGAAAGGGTTGCAGGGGTCCAAAACTGCAGTCTTGTGACTGTTACTCATAAATCCCATAATATTAGGGGTTGAATTCATCAGCTCTAATGAAATTATATAACTGCTTGAGAAGCCCAACTTAGATATTATATAGTGGCATAGACATTTCTAGCCTGCTCGGTGACAAAAAAGCTTCAAAGGTACAAAGTGCTTCTTATGTTGTTAAATTTTAAAACAAAAGCAAAAGGTAGAAAATCACCATCTGTCCCACTCCAAAAATAGCATCATTTTAATTTAAAAAAATCCAATACATGTTTAATCCTGTCACATGTTCTGTTGAATGCTATGTGAGCAAGGTTGAGTTTGTGCGCTTCATGTGGTCTCTGAATAACAACAGATCATTAGAAGATACTGTGCATTAATTATCACGTCATGATCTGCTGTAAGATTACTGCTGCTGGCACCTAGAGATGCTGCTTTCTGAACATGACTCCTAAAAAGTGGCACACAAGCTTGTTTCTGTACCAAACAAAAATGCTGAGCCTCAGCAGGCACAAGCGAGGGCAGCCAGGCACCTCCCAGGAGCACGGACGGTCTTTGTTCTGTGTCTGCAGCATGTCACACCAGGCCCTAATCCATGATAAAAATTCCTCAATTCTATGCAGTCATGAATATTAACGACACTGTGGTTAAAGAACCAGACAAGGAGTTACATTTGCATTTAATACAAGGCTTTGTCACTGCTTGCCTGTGTAGCCCTTATCAAATCAATACGTCTTCATGGGCTTCAGTTTCTCATTTGTAAAATACTTTGTTAAACCTTTCTTCTATCATCTGTTTGTCTACTTTGCAGAGAAGAGAAGGGGAACAACCATGCACAGAACCACAGGTTGAATGATACCTAGTACACGGAGACCCTTACATTCTCTGAAGAGCAGAGAGCACAACAGTTCAAACCACAACTGGTAATCAGGTAGAGAAACGGAAAGGTACATTCATGTATTAATCATCTACCTGTAAGAACACCTCCTATGGTAAAAGCCACACGTAAAGGCCAAAAGAAGGCTCTGACTTCCAGGAAAATGCACTCAAGGCACCCCAGTACCAAGTCTGACCCAAGCCTGTACTGTCCCTTCCCTTTCTCTCTGCCGTACTGCCTCTCCTTTACCCTTTGCTATTCCACACTCCACACACCAGTGCTCTGTGATGCACTTTAATTCCCCTCACAAGCACAACCAAAGAAGAGAGCAGGATCACACCAGCTGACAACTGGG
This sequence comes from Aythya marila, assembly GCF_965140915.1. Lineage (NCBI taxonomy): Eukaryota > Metazoa > Chordata > Aves > Anseriformes > Anatidae > Aythya > Aythya marila. Next base: position 5,158,130 of record NC_139067.1, on the reverse strand, counting down.
TCTGGCTTCTTGTGTCATCTTACACGTGTCTGAATTCACTTATTCGTAACAGGGCCGTCATGAATACGCAGCCACTAATGAGAGCGGGTCAGAACACCCAACTTTGCAAGATGAGCTTGCTGAAATTTCTGGCAGTATGCAGTGCACATCAGCTGGTCTCTGGACCACCTACTCCCCAACATGGTTACGAGCATCCTGCTGACACTGCCTGCACCACAAGGTGGGAACTATGTCACGCAGGCATCAGATGAGTATGGCAGACACCTCTCAAGCATGTACATTACCTAATGGAACATTTGCAGAACACTAGTCAAAGCAACAGGGATCCTACATGGAAAGAATATTTCTCTCCCAGCCACTGAACCATCCTGTATCTCTGCCCTTAACCCAAATCTCTCCCCAGAAACATCCCACTGCCTCTTCCCTCCACCCAACAGCTCTTGTCTATTTGTGCTGAATCTCACAGTGCCATTTGTTATTCACTCTCTGCATGCCCTGCTTATGCCTAACAAGATGTGCTACGATATCCAGCTGAAAAAGAAAGGCAAGGGTGTTAATGTGCAAGTGTATACATATGTACTGAGTTTACATGGACAGGTTCTGGTAGCAGGGTGCTGCAGGGGTGTCCTCTGTGATGAGAATACAGCAGCTGCCCCATGTTAGATACAGGCTGGTTCCAGAGTGCTCCAAAGAGACCCACTGCTGCCCAGAGCTGAGCCAAAAAGCGATGGTGGCAGCGCCTTCGTGAGAGCCTCTGTAAGAAAGGGAAAAAAACTGCTGAACAAGAGCAGCTGGAACAGGGAGGAGTGAGAAAGCTCTCTGCAGCCACCAAGGTCTGTGCAGAAGGAGCGCAGGAGGTGCTCCAGGCACCAGAGCAGAAGTCCCCTGTGGCAAGGCCCCTGGTGGAGCAGGCTGTCTCCCTGCAGCCCATGGGTCCCACATGGAGCAGATCTCCACACTGCAGCCCGTGGAGGAGCCCACAGCGGAGCAGGTGGGTGTGCCCCGAAGGAAGCTGCGGCCTGGGGAGAACCCCCCACAGGAGCAGTCCCTAGGATGGACTGCATGCTGTAGACAGGAGACCACACAGGTGACCCAGCAGGAACTGCTGCCCCTTGAGGGACCCAGGTTGGAGCAGTGTGCTCCTGATGGATGGACCCTGTGGCACAGACCTCTATTTGGATCAGTTTTTGAAGAGCTGTTGCCTGCAGAAAGCCTGCACAGGATCAGTTTGGGAAGGACTGTAACCTGTGGGACGGACTCCAGTTTGGAACAGGGGCAGAGAGTGACCCAGAAGGAACAGCAAAGATGAAGTGTTAGGAACGGACTACAGCCCCCAGTCCCTGTTCCCCTGCACTGCTCAGGGGGAGGACATAGAAGATGGTGGATGGGGAGAAGGTGTTTTTAGTTTGCTTGTAATTTCTCACTGCTGTAGCTTGTTAATAATAAGTAATAAATTTTAATAATTTTCCTATGCTGAGTTTGTTTTGCCTGTGATGATAATTCTGGAATGCTCTCCCTGTCCTTATCTCAACCCTCGAGCCCTCTCCAACATATTTTCTCCCACTTTCCCTTCCAGGAGGGAGATTGAGAGAGAGGTTGTGGTGGAAAGCAGGTAGAACCACCACAGCACACATACATGCTTTCACATATGCTTCTCATAACTTAAAAGGATATTTAGTAACTTTGTGAAAGATATACTGACTTACACATTCCCTGGTATTAAATACTTCCTGCCACAGATCATGAGGAGAGTTATCAGGCCACAGCCCCAGAGTCAACAGCAGCCACAAAAGCCTTCACATGAAGGCACTGCAGTTATAAGGCAGGGATTTCCTATCCATTCCCCCCACTCCTTTAAAGCAGCAACAAAACAATGTATGAAGTCTTTATTACTGAAGTACTTTACAAGTCAGAGGCAATTAATCCTTCAGAGGGTCATGACAGGTAACTAAAGCATCACTGACTTTGCAGGTAGGCCACGCAGTGAAGGCACATGAAGCAATAGGCCCATACCTTCATGCACTTCTCAGAAGCACAGAACAGCCAAGGTTGGAAGGGACCTCTGAAGATCAACTAGTCCAACCCCCCTGCCGGCAGGATCATCTAGAGCACATTGCACAGGATGGCATCCAGGCAGGTTTTGAATGTCTCCAGAGAAGGAGACTCCACAGCCTCTCTGGGCAGCCTGTCCCAGAGCACTGTCCCAGTAAAGAAGTGCCCTCTCATACTGAGCTGGAACCTCCTGTGCTTCAGTTTGTGCCTGTTGCCTCTCGTCCTGTCGCTGGGCACAACTGAAAAGAGACCAGTTCCGCTCTCTCAACACCCTCCCCTCAGATACGTATATACATTGATGAGGTCTCCCCGCACCTTCTCTTTTCCAGGCTAAACAGGCCCAGTTCTCTCAGCCTGTCCTCGTACAACAGGTGCTCCAGTCCTCTCATCATCTTAGTAGCCCTCCTCTGGGCAAGCCCTTATTCTCACAAGCCCTCATTACTTCTGTTCATTTTTAAGTATTACACTTCAAAAGCCTGAGATTGATATCACTCTCATTCCCACATCTTAACAGCTTCCATGTGCAAGCCAGGATGGCAATAAAGCCACCAAAATGGGTACACCATATCAAACCAAAGGTTCATTTTGCTCATCCTGACACTTTGAACATCAGCTGACATTCAGGGAACACCTACACACACCACACCATGTCACACTTTGCACGGGGCATTCTGCACTTCTTTAAGGGACAAGCTTTGACTTTATTTTACTGCCATCATTTGAGTTGTGCAGCAAAGCGGACATCAACTTTGCAAGAATCGCTTATCTTACAGAAGTAAAGCAGACAAGCTAAAGTTTCAGGGTCTGAATAACAGCTGTGCATTTATATACCTTCATAAAACCGTTTATTTTACTATCACACCTTCCAGAGTAGCATGCTAGATGGCATTTTTAAATGCACACAGGCAGATTTTGGTGTCTCTTCCTTTTTGCAGCCCTACGAACATCAAATAAGAGATAAAATCTGCGTGTTCCTAACAGCAAAAAAATCAAAAACAGATCTACCTGTCCTTTTCATAGCACCAGCATCTGGCTCAACACTAAGGTGGATATTTAGGTATGCAAAGTCTCTGCTCAGGGAACCCAGCTGCTGGTGGCTTTTTTGTTTGTTTGTTTATTTTAATCTATGAGATCACCCATCACTGGTACGTAATTTGTTTCTGCAAAGTCATGAAGCAAACCAGATGCAATGAGACTCTGTTCCAAAAAAGTCTTTAATCGAATCCTGTGACACATGGCCTGGGGTCCTGATGTCAGTATGGGTTCTGCCACAGAGCAAGCATAAATTTATGCCCAAATCACATGTGCCAAGAGCACACCCATCGAAAACAGACAGAGGCAGCACTTGAGAGAAAACACAGACTGCAATTAAAGCACTCAATCTGGAAGGCCAGAGATCAGTTCCTGACTTGGCCACGCATACTCTGCATTGCTTCACCTTCATATCTCAGTATAATACTTCCCAGCAGCCCTGAAAGGAATGGAAGGACATTTTTGAAGGCTGTGCCAGAGCTCAGATACTTTGGCAACAGTCTGACAAGAGATCCTAATATTAGAGGAGCTGTGGCAGCTCTCCTCTGCTTTCATTTTTGCTTGGGCAGACATTGACAGGACAAGGGGGGATGGATTTAAACTAAAAGAGGGAAGATCTTGATCGGACATAAGGAAGAAACTCTTCACTCAGAAAGTGGTGAAGCACTGGAACAGGCTGCCCAGAGGAGCTGGGGATGCCCCATCACTGGAGGTGTTGGAGGCCAGGTTGTAGAAGGCCTTGGGCAACTTATCTAGCGGGTGACATCCCTGCCAATGGCTGGGAGGTTGGAACTAGATGGTTTGCAAGGTCCCTTCCAAGCAATCGTTCTATGTGATTCTACCATTCGTTCTACTGCATCGTATTATAGACAGCTATCAATAACCTTCACTTCACTAAGCAGCAATTCCTGTACCTCCCACAAGAGGAAAAAAGGAAAGTTGCCATAATGACAGAAATCCAGAAATGAGAGAAAATACCTTGCAACTGTGTTGCAGTTAGGCCTTTCCACCTCTCTTCCTTGTACTTCTAAATTGCTGGCAGCATTGTTCCTATTACCAAAGAAGTACAGCAGCCAGGATTTGATCTAATATCTTATTGCCACAGAGACATCCCTCTCTTACCCCCATCCAAGAATGAGGAATGGAGGAATCCTTTCCCAGGAAACTTATTTCTTCAGTTACCCCTCACTATCAAAAGAGAGTTCTATAAACCCAGCTTGCTTATGACATGTTTCTCCTCAGAGACTTCCTGTTCCCTTCCACATGGGAAACACAAGTAAACAGTATAAACCCAGCCAAATCTGTTGTGGCTTTCCAGAAGAGCAGCAGCAAGTCCTGCAGCTGGCAAGCTGCTGTTCCAATGGGTACAATCTCTCTGATGCTTCGTTTTCACTGAAAAAAAAAAAAAAATCTTCAAAGGAAGCAGCTTCCATTCTTAACACAAGCATGCAGCACCTAATCAGTTCTGCCCCCTATTAGGGATGATTAATGCAGGTGTGTGAGCTTGAAAGGCAGCAAGTGCTAAACCCAAAGTGGATTCCAGCTTGTCTTCAGCACATTTATAACCTACCACCTGCTCTCTTCAACTATCGATGGCTCCAGGACAAAAGGGAAGAAGGCCTGTACATAATAAAAACATTATGGGAGTACCTATTCTTCTTGGATCCAAACTATCACTGCTGGGGTTGCGAGCAGAGGTTAGTAGCCACTTCAGATACAGCTACCAGAACTCTTCTGCAAGATCCCAGTTGCATAGTTTAAGCTTTTATTTTCACCCCACCAGAACCCCAAATCTAAGCTGTCCCCTATTTGACCATCTCATAAGGCTGTTGCAGGAAACCTTCAATTAGAAACTCATTTTTTTCCACGGAAAACCTTCCAGAGAAGAAGACTGAAGGAAACCTGACTCCCATAACTGTGCTGGTCTAACACAGCCAGTACACATGATTTTAGCTAATAGAGCTGCTATCTAAGACACTAGCCATCCCTGTACATAATCCCAGACCCTTTCACAGGTGTGTTGCATAAAACCTAGAAATGAACACAGACAATGCAAGTTTCTAGGCTGTACAACTTTTTACACAGTTAAATCCACTCACTTTCTTTTTCTTCCTGGTTAAAGCTAAGGACATAGCACGCACTCCGCCCCTAGCAAAAGCTGTGCTGATAAAGCACCAAAGCACTTGGGATACCTTGATATTTACCCAGCAACTCACTTTGGATTCTTCATCAGTTTGCCTGGCTTGCTCTCTCTCAAAAAAAATAAAAAAATAATTACTAGGAGATAGCAGGACCAACACCATATCTACCAGTGCAGAGCACAGCATACATGCCCTGCTTCATGAGGTATACAGGAAGAGCAAGGGAAAACAAAGCATCCCATTCCAAGAGAGTAATATGAATAGAATAGTTAATTCCTAATCCAAATGTCAGTGGTCAGCTGACTAGTAGTTGGCACTTGGCAGAAAATAGAAAGCAGTAACTGACAAAACACACTTCGCAAGTGATGCCTTGAACCCAACCACAGAGGAATTGGGTTGAGGCTCACATAAATTTGCAAAATTTTTCTTGGATGGAGCTTGTTTGAAAGTCGAAGTTATTTCAGAAGAAGTTCACATGTAATTTTAAAGGATGTCACTGACTTCATGTTATGTTATGATGCACACCACAAGAAGTTCAGGGAAAGGGTGTACTGGGTGTAAGGCAGGCAGCAGCCAGCAGAAGCCCTCTGCAGTTAGCCCAGGCACACAAAATAGGCAGCTCCTGGGATCACCTTCCCCCATCAGACATAGCTCATGCATTCACAGCCTTACCAAGCTCTTCATGCACACTTCGGTCTCCAGACCTGCTAAATCAGGCCACAATGAAACCTTCATAATTTCTTTAAAACAAAGTAAAAAATACAGCTGACAAATTTAAGTTTATTTTACATTGGTTTGTAGTATCCACCACTGAATGCTTTGAAACATACATTAGCTAGCAGCACACACTCACAAGTATCTGAAAAAAAAAAAAAAAAAATCTGTCAATGCTTACATACCTTGGATCAATTCAGCACTCTGCTACAATCTTACAGGTATGCAAAGCAATGCAAGAACACAGACCCCCAAAACAGGACACTCAATCTCCACTGCACTCGTTTAGGCTCAGATAAGCATACATGGCTTATGGTACTCCTGCCACATGTGCACATCCCACAGACTCCTAGATTTCTGATCTCTGACATCCTTTTAAATGTTTCCACTGCCCTGGTCCCCACTCATTATAGACACACTCCTCCTCCTAGCTCCAGTGTGCTGTTTTTTGTTTTGTTTTTTAAACACAGGCAGAAACAAAAAGCAGAAACCAACACGATCACAGTGTTCTGGATTCTTTTCATAAAGAAAACAGCAAGATAGTAGCCTGATGCACCCACATACTCAAACGCCTCCTGGGCATTCACCTCAGGTCTGGGTGAAACACAAGTCACATTAAAATCAGTAATAACCCCTTCAACTCCTCTGCAGCACCATGCTTATGTTGTCTATTGCCTTTAACCACGGCCTTGCAGATCTCCAAGGCCAGCTAGTACTGACCTCCCACAGCAGTTAATCCTCATAAAAACTTTGACAGTAATTTTTCAAGAGATTATTCATACTATTATGTGGATTAAAGGAATACAACTACAGAGACTCAACCAAGAATCACCTACTGCAATGCACTGCAAGAGAGTTTATATAGATAGATAGTATTATAACACAACAAACAATTGCTCAAGTTCCTTTTATATTATTCTCATCCAGTTCCTTCCAGAAGGAAGGTCCTTGAGTTGTTCCTCACCACCCAGGAAAGCAAGCATCCAGACAACTATTTTAAGGGGTGGGGTGGGTGCACCTAACTGCATCGGATATTTTGAGGAATCTACGCAAGAGACTACGAACACATGGAGACATCTGTCATCTGGCACACATCACAGTGCCTGCATTAAGACGCCCATCCTGGGCCTGGGAGCAGTCTTCTTCAGCAGGGTTGCTCAGCACAATTGAGGACGACTGGTCACAGCTTTGACATATTGAGGTAAATACCAACACTTTCATTCCGAAAGTTCTGATTCAGCCAGTTCATTAGCTTGTTACTTGCTCTCCCCCATACCATCCAACACTATGTCATAGAATCCTTCTTTTAATCCATTTCTACATCTCATTTACTCTCTATACTTCACACACTGCACCAGAACACAGGCCCATCCTCTCCCTTCTAAAACACCAGTGATGAAGGATATGTCTTTCCCAGGTAGTACACTCCTCCTTGGAAGTGCTTCCCAAGAGACTTTTCCTTTTAGCAGAAATAGCCAAGACCTCACAAGTTGCCTTTTCAATCCTGCTGAACCACCAGAATTCACTGCACATACAGAACAGTTTTCCAACCAAGGATACAGGCCTCAACAGTCCAGGGGCCTGGTTGTGTGAGAGATCCCTGGATCTCTAGCTGAGTCAATGAAAGTTATTTTTTCCTTCTCTTTTTTAACAAGCACTTGGGGAACACAGACAGCTATACCATAAGGCAAGAGGTATGCAAAGCTACAGCACTTACAACCCATGTTGACTCCTGAGATAACCTATGAAGGAAATGGAACTTGCCCCTCCATTTCCTTCAAAAGGTGACAACCTGCAAACCTATTAGTCACCTTGCTCTTGTCTCCTTGGAGGCTTCATTCACCACTCAAAGGGATTTTGGACTGCCTGTACCAGGAGTCTCACTGCGAGGAAAATAACTGCTTAGCACATTTCACAGAGTCTTTTGCCTTATAGCATGGTCAGGAAAGGAGAACTTAACATCCATTTTACAGGACTGCTGCTCCTTGTTCAGCGTGCACAAGCAGATCCAGTCGCTGTAGTCAACGCTAGGCCATGCTCTATCCCAGAGGCCAGGCAGGTCCACAGGAGTCACAGCAAGAAGCCCTCGCAGGCACAGAGGGCTGGCACATCCACACCGCAGCCCTTTGCCCACAAAATCTGTGCCACCCCTCCAGCACCTCTGCTGGCTGTGGTTTGGGCGTGCCAGGCAGGAGAGAGCCCAGTGACATACACAGACACCTCCTGGTGCCATCAGCACCCAGGCAGAACCTGCCAACAGATTATTCATCAGCAAAAAAAAAAAAAAAAGTCTCCGCTTTCCCATGTTATCAGGATAAGGCCAGACTGCATTAAAAAAAGAAAAACAAACAAACAAACAAACAACACAGACTGAGAGCATCTCAGGTTTAGCTTGTCTAGCTCCTAAACTCCTAAGGCCTTACAAGTATCAGCCAAGGTAAATCCATATTGCAAATTTCAAGTCAGGAAAAAAAAAAAAATAAATCACTGTAATTATTCATTGAAGGGCTGTTTTTGATGCTCCCCTCAGCTCAGCATGCATCAAAACCTATCTGAAAGACAGTTACAGATCTATTTCCTTCTACACTGAGGTGACTTTTTCACAAACCTGAACACATACAGCATACATTGAGTTCCTTTTCCATTTTAGAGTTCTTTCTGTAAAAGCCAACACAAGTCCTCCCACTCAGCTCTCATAGAACAGCTACCCTCTCCTTCACAATTACAAGATCAAAACAAAACAGGTTTTGAGTGAAATTGCAAAGGATGCTGTACAATAGATGGACCAGGAACAGGTCTACAGAGGCCAACATTTTTCTGAAGGTCGAGGCTAAGGTTACCAGCCAGAGACATTAATAAGATTCCCTGTAGTCCAAACAAATTAAATGTAAAATGACAGTTAAAGCAGTAGTGCTGATTACAAATAAACAAATATTAATAATACCACCAGCTTGTTGCACAGCAAGGACTGTGCACATAAGAGTTTTATAATTCATACTATTCGTTTTTAGTTCTGTAATTTTTTTTTTTTTTAAATGCAGTTGGGATTACCATTTCCCCTACAGAAACCCCACACGAACAGCAATCCCTCATCCCAGATCACAGCTAGCTCTACTCAACGTATGCGCTTGCCAAATATATACAAGGAATTTACTCCAGGGTATTTTTCCTACCTGCTTAAGGTAGGAATGAAGGGGCTTGGTTGAAGAAAGTTAGAGGGAAGACCACTGCTTTACTTACAGTACCTTGCTCTCCACCAGAGACTTGGGAAAAAAAAAAAAAAAGCCTCACAGTTTCAAGGTGGGAAACCATTAACTCCTGAAGTCTCTGCAGTTCCTAAAACATTAAAAAACAAACAAACAAACAAAAAAAAAAAAACACAAACAACGAACAACTAGAAGTCCAGCAAACGCACACAGGACTTATGCATGGGAAGACCAGAAACGCCAGCTGCAGATGCCACCGGCCCGCACGCCTGTCAAGGACAATCAAATACGAGGGGAGACGAGGACGGAGGGGGAGGTGGGGTGCCAGGAAAGGCCGAAGCCTTCCCGGCTCTGCGAGGCAGAGAGGGAGGGCCGAGAGGCGCGGCAGGGCGCTCTGCAGAGGGCACCGGGCTCCTACCTTCGGCCAGCACCTCGTCCACCGTCACCTGGTGGCGGCCGATGCTGAACACCCTGCCGATGTACCCGCTGCCTGGGCCTCCGCTGCCGCCGCCGCCGCCGCTGGTGCCCGACCCGGGGCCAGAGCCGCCCTGCTCCCGACGCGAGTCGAAAAACTTCTTCATCTCTCGGGAGGCAGCAGCCGCCTGGGAAGGGGGGCGATGCTCTCCTCAGGGTCCCGCGCCCCCTCCTTATTTTTTTTATTTTTCGCTCCTGGAGCCCGGCCGCGGGGCTCCGGGGCCGCTGGCCTTGCGGGGCCGAGCGCCGTCCTCCGGAGGAGTCACACCTGCAAAACCAGGGGGTGGGGGGAAAGGGGGGGGGGGCGGGACACGGGCGTTATCCCCACGGCCCGGCCCGGCGCCCCGCCGCCCCCGGCTGCCAGAGCCGCCCCCCCCCCGCGGTACCTCTTTGCGGGCGAGGGGCGCCCCCATGCACCCCGCAGCGCCGGCCGGCCGGCCTGCCGCAGCCCAGCGGCTCCCCGCGGGGCGGCTCACGGCGGGGGCCGCCTGCCGGCAGGGCCCGGGACCCGCATCGCTGCCTGGCGGAGCTCCCGGCGGCCACCGAGCCCGTCAGGGGCCGACCCCGCCGCAACCGCCCCCCGCCGGCCCCATCCGCGCAGGAAATGGGCCGTCACAGGAAGTCCCGGCCGCCAGCGGGAGCACCGCCCCCGCCAGCACAGCGGGCCCGGCCCGGCCCGGTACGGTACGGTACGGTACGGCCCGGCCCGGCTCCGCCGCCCTCCCCCTCCCGCGCGGCCTCCGCCGTCGTCCCCGTAGCGCGGCGGAGGACGAGGGGCCCTTCAGCTGGGGAGGGGGCAGCTGTAATGGCCGCGGCCCGCGCCGCCGCGCGGCATCTTGGGAGTCGTAGTTCCAGCGGGAGCCTCCTTGGCCCTCCCCGCCGCGGCGGGGACTACAACTCCCGACAGGCGCTGGCCGGGGGCGGGGTGTCATGGTTGTGTGGGTCCGCGAGGGAGACGACAAGCGTGTGGTGGATCTGCCCGTTACTCACCACTATTTAGATTTATTTTCGAAATACTGCGCTTAAACTTGACATCTTAATGTCAGAATAACAAAAGCTTCCTGCTGGCACGTCTCCTAAAGCGCAACGCTGGTCTTCTTGCAGGCCGTGCTAGCACCTAATTGGCAAACCTTAAGTAGAATGTTAAAATAAAAAACATATCCCTAGTCCCAGACTGTAACCTGCCTGGGAACAAAGATTTTCCAAAGAAGGGAAATAAGAACGTAAGAAAAGGGATGCTTCATCTGTACACAAAAAAAACTCAAAGCTTAGTTTTAAACTCAGGGGTTGATTTTTGTGAAGCCTGACCTGAAGCTGCTTCTGCACTTTGCCCATATCAGGTGTTCGCCCAGTCCCCCCTTTCCTCTCAGTCTGGAAATTTGACAGAAACCCTGCTCCTCGCAGGGCTGCTTTGTGGGTTCTGGGTTCCCTTCAGGACACAGTGTGCAAAACACCCTGCGTGCACCCAAAACTTGCTGGCTTTAGCTGGTCAACGTGCGTGCTTTAGGACTTGGCTTTGGATTTAGTATTAGATTACACCTTTCTCCCCCTTCCTGCTCCAGTACCTTGAACAGTTTACAAACTTGCAGCAAAATGTTCATAAGCAGCAAAGCAGCTGTTCTGAAGACCCCAAAACCTTGAGTGAGGCTTCAGAGAACAGCGAGTTTAGCTTGAATCATGTGAAGCTTTCTGTAAGCAGTTTGGATTCTTTCTCTTAGAAATCAAGAGAGATGCAGGTTTTGCAGCCTATGGCATCTGCAGCAGCCATCTCCTCTGCTTTTCATGTGTTAGCTAGAAAGGTCAGAGCTGGGATTTCAAACATCCAAGGGAAATATGAAAATAGAAAAAAATGGTTTTACCAGCCTGCAATGTGGAATACAAAAACCTGAGGAATGCATGGCTGTGAAAAGAATGTTTTTGTGAAAGCAAGGCTCTCATTCCTCCTCTGTGACTGGGGCAAAAAGTGTGGGACAGAAAAGGAAACCAAAATACATTTGCATTTTCCTAATGACACTTATTTCTGGTATTATGATAATAACTACAGCCATCCTGCTGACAAGCTCCTGTTCCAAGGGGATAGGCTAGGCAGGCACTGGTTACTGCGGGAGGGCAAAAATGTTTACCCTGTATTTTGTCTTAAATAAGAGAGCTTAATGAAAACAACTGCATAACTGAAAGACCCTGGAGAATATGTTGGGAAGCAATATGCATGTGAGAATAATTACAGGCTTTGCACATTCCTTTTTCCTGCATTGCTATCTTGCATGAATGAGCAGACCTTTGGGCACAAGCCTCCAGAAGCAGTGACAAGACTGGATCTACATGTTCTAAATGGACCAAATTGTTTTCCCCACAGTGTATGAAGATATCTAAGATGCTATTATTGTGCAAGTGGCCATCAGAATAAGCAAGGAAATTTGCTGGTAATAGTACTTAGCATGCAGAGATGCACAGATCTAAAAATGCATCACCATACAGTTGCTTCTCTGCTGAGCCAACATGCCTCTTCATTGTGGTTAACTCTGCACCTCTCCTGTCATCTTTACTTTCAGGTGTTCTTGTATGTAATGCTCTACAAGCTGACTACAGACCCCAAAGGCTTCCTTAACTATTGTCATTCACCCATAGTTTGTAGGGTGCTGTCTAGTGCTTCTATCTATACACGATTCCCAGGTGTCATTTAAAAGATGCTCTAGGCCCACATGTTTGGAACTGCAATACTTTCAGCCAGTCAGCTAACACAAGTATGAAAACAGTCCTTTTTTATTTAATAGGCTTTAATCTTCATTAAACTATGTTCAGCTGTGATTTGAGGCTCTATGATGAGTGGCCAGTGGTCAATACAGAAGATTCACTTCCCCTTTCCTTCAGATGAAATATGATTTTTTTTTAATTACTCTAACCTGTGAAACATCCCCAGACATCTATTAAGATGGAAGTAAAATACCCAATGCAAAATGACTGCTATAATTAGTGATTTCTGGGAACTCTGCAGGACTAAAAATCCTCCTTCCCCCCCCCCGACATTTCTGAATAGCAAATGAGTCATTTCAAGATAAACCTACTGCCATGCAAAAAGCCTGCAGATGCACTCCTGACTATGGGGCCCTGATGTTCTTCTCACTGGCACACAAATCTTGCTGATCATTTGGGGAGCAAGAGTACAGCAGAAGGCTATCCTCAGCTGCAGATGCTGATAACATCCTTTACTCCAGAAATCACGAGGCTCAGCTGCACTGCTGCAATTCCAGTGACCTTCATAGGGATCAGAGAAAGCTGTGCTCAAAAGCTTTAAGTTGAAAAGCTAATCAGAAGCCAGCAGAGATGTGGTCTAGCACTTCTCCTGTGTATGCCTGGAGCTACTCCAGTGTCCTCATAGCTTTGCTTTACTGTTTGCAGAAAACAATTTCAGCTTAATACTGTCAATTCTAAAACCAAAATTTAGCTAAAATCCCATAACGTTGATTTTAAAATATTTGAGTCCTGATGATGTGGTCGGCAAAGTTATTTGCCTGCATATTGTCTCTCTGATCCCTGGTTCCCCTTATACTGCTAACAAAATACATTCAAATCCCCAGGAAGAAGCACGTTAATACTGCTGCTTCCTTTCTGATGAAACTTTCCAGGCAGCTCAGCATTTACTAAACAAAAACATACGTTTGAAAATGTTTAATGTGAGTAACCAAAAAGCTAGGAAACATCGACCTCTTCTGGATATCTCTAGAAATGACAACAAGGCAGGAAAGCATGCTCAGCTTTATGTGCTTAGTTATATACAACAATCCCCACCTGAGTTGTAAACCTCACTGAAATCTACATTATTTTGGTTTACAGCAGTGGCATATGACAAAAAGACAAGTAGCAATTTGGAAAAGGTAATGAGTTTTAATAATTTCACCTTTCTTCTTGCCTTAACACTTAAGTTATGGAGTCCTCCTATGTTATATGCTTGTCTAATGCCTCTGAGTGGCAATTTTGCTGCATACAGCAAAGCTCACAGCAAGAGGATTTTGGCAAACTCAGGTCTTCATGAAGAGAGGCAGAAAGAAAAGATTTACAAGGTAATGGCCTTTTTTTTTTTTTCTCTTCTAATCAATGCATAATAACTAAATTTTCCCATTCTATGACTTTTATCTTGATAGGGATGTTCCCTTAACCTCTCACATTTACTACAAAACCTTTCTGTTGAGATTCCCACCAGTTAAAAAGTAACAGACCCGCTCTTCTATCAGTCTCTTTCTGTCTTTTTGTCTGTATTTTCTAAAATCCAAAGGCTTTCTTTAGTGGTCCACAAATACTGCCAGGACGACCAAGCATTAGATACCACTTTTATTTACCATCCCCAGGAAAAGGTCAACTCTCAAGAATCATCTAGATAGTTGGCTAAGTTCAGAATTCTCTAGAAGAACAAAAAAGGTGAGAAGGAAGACTTTGGAGATTACATTGAAACATTACCTCTTTGAGAATTATGTTTGTTTTTTTTTTTTTTTTTTTTTATGTTTCTGCTTACTCCTGCAAGATATATTCACCAAGGCTGGTGATAGTTATACTTCCTACCACTAGACAGCAATATCTTTCACCACTGTTAATAGCAGTAATGGTTTATATAAAGTAGAAACACATGGAAATAATTAAACTAATTGACATCTGAAGGCTCATGCATGTTTGGTGCAATACTATACATAGTGTGGATTGATTCTGCTTACATCAATCAATATAGTTGACCACCAGGTCAAAAAAGAGCTATGTTTCTCAAGGAATATGACTTTGCACTACAAATAAATGCTATTGATTAGAACAGGTATAATTACATCAAGACAAAATTTGCAGATTAAGCTCTCACTGAAAAGGGATTTACCTGCTGGGTTTCAAGAGTCAGGGTCCTGAGTGTCCTCAGGCCTTCATTGCCCCAGCCAATCTGACCTGGCCCTCTACCCAGCACTATTTGCTCATCAACTGCGACCTCCATTTCAGCGTAGGCCTAGGAGGCTCATTCTTTTGAGGTGGTTGTGGGTAGTTATGGCTCTGGGTCTCTCTTTCAACTTTGCAGGGTGAGCTTTGGGATCATGTTTCAAGTAGGGCTGTCTCTCAGGATGTCTCACTAAGTTTCTTTGGTAGGTTTTGCTCTTGCTTTCTCTGATGATTACTGGGTGGCTGATGAAACTGGTTGCTGCTATTGTTGTGTAGGTGCTGAAGGACTGGGTCCTGTTTGTGTGCTTACCTATAGTGCAGCCATCATCTTTTATTCTACCTTGTTTTCTCTTGTGGAGCAGCTCTGGTCTTAAAAATTGTTCTTTCTCCACTCTAAGCATTGCATCAGCCAGCGAGTTTCTATCTTAATTCCCCAAAGGGAAATGTATGTTTTAGAAGTCCCCCTCAGCTGGGAAGCCTATGACAATCTTTTCTATGATCTGCTTCTTTTCCCTGGAGCCGGGGTATAGCCAAGTTACAAAGCAGCTAAGTAAGGTAAAGCCTTATGGGGCAGATATTATTTAAGGGGAATAAAAAAAAAAAAAAAAAAGCTATTAATTTCTTCTTCAGGACAGTACGTATACTAATTGAAGTAAACATTCATTAAATCCATTAGATAAGACTTAGGTTTGATAATGCATTTAAGGCTGCTGGAAGCAATGGTTTATTAGTTTATAGCTTGGAGCTCTAGGGCCCTTCCCAGAGGCTGTCCCACAAATAAACTACAGCTCCCACACTGGCATTAAGGGTTTCCCTGACTGAATGTCTCTCCATGGAGCTCACAAAGGTAAAAAGGCCTGTAACTTACATGTTATCAGTTAGTCTTGATAGTGGGCATTTGTTCAAGGCAAAATACTTGTATTTGTACCACCTGCAATGTGGATGCAATTATAGTGGTCTAGTATATCTTTGTATTTAATGTAACTAGGCTGTATCATAACAAGCAGTTTAATTTTGACTGAACTGTATCCATATGAGGTGATTTATTCTCAGCAAGTAATGGGAATGGCTTATCAAAGCCAGGCAGCCCTAGATGATGTGAAGACTCCTGCATGTCTTCTGTCACAGCCTGTACCTTCAACTCTACTGGGGAAGTTAAAACAGACTTGTTTTCCCCAGTTTCCAGCTAGAATGGTGGACAGTGAGAAAACAGGAGCAGCTAGAATGAAGAGCAAGATACTTCTTGCATGACTAAAAGGGGCTCTTTTGAAGGCTAAAGTGCCAGCCCACTAAGGCCTCATCATCTTCACAACTTGACTATAGAGGTGCTTGTCTGACTGCAGTCCACTCCTGGATGGCATTCATTTACAAAGACAGCTGATGAAGCTGTCAGACAACCAATGACGTAGGCCTGTTTGCCTTCCCTGCCATTTATAGCTTCAGTTAATAAAAGCGAAGAGTAGACTGGGATTATGGCCAAGTGCAACCTTAAATTTCTGTGCAAGAGAGCAGCAGAGTGTGGGGGTATTTCTTGAACAGTATCATCACAGCAGATGCTTTGAGACAACAATGTGGAAAGCATGGAATACTGTAACACCTGAGGAGGCACTGTTATGGTTGCCACTATGGTTGTGCATTGTGATAGCATTTGGGATCCTCTCTTGTGGGTCTGGGCCTTGTGGGCCTGCCTGCAGAGTCCTCAAACCACCCTGTCTGAAAAATCTTGTAAATGAAGCACACTTAAAACAGGAGGATTCCTGTCTTTTCCATATGGTTGCCCATTGAAGCATCCCCTTGTATTTTATTTTCTAAGGCATGTAGATCACTATGTCTAACTGGTCTTTTGTTTTAAATGCACTTTAGGTTAGAGGCATTATCTCAAAACAGTTCTGCTCCCCTGTTCCCTCTTGGCTATGTGTGACATGTATGTTTATGTACTCAAACAAGATCTATCCAGGGAACCAATAGAATATCCCAAGTTGGAAGGGACCCACAAGGACAATCGAGTCCAATTCCTGGGTCCCCAAAGGACCACCCCAAAAAAAAAAAAAAATATATATATATATATAAAAAAAATCCGATTATGTGTCTGGGAGCAGTGTCCAAACATTTGTTGAACTCCAGCAGGTTTGGTGCTGTGACTGCTTCCCTAGGGTGCCTGCTCCAGTGCCCAACCAGCCTCCCAGTGAAGAACCTTTTCCTGATCTCCAGCGTCGACCTCTCCTGTAGCAGCTTGAAGCCATTCCCTCAGGTCCTATTGCTGATCACCAGAGAGAAGAGATCAGCAACTGCCTATCTGCTTCCCTCAGGAGGAAGTTGTAGACCTCACTGAGGTCTGCCCTCAGTCTCCTCCAGGCTGAACAGTTGAACTGATTTCAGCTGCTCCTCATATGCATACCCCTGGAGACCCTTTGCCAGGGTCCTAGGGAACCCAGGAGAAATTAGGGAATTGTACTAACATGAAAATGTAGTGATAAAAGATTGTACCAACTGTGGTGTGGAAAATCTTTCCATGTGCTAGCTTTGTGGGAAACCACCTCTTATCCAGACTGACGTGGTTCTGAAAGAAAACTCTGTCTCAACCTAGTGTCTGGATTGGCTTCTTGCACATTGGGTAATAAATCCAAAGTTTTCTCGGACAACTTGGCAGGCTGTAAATCTCTGGCACTGCCAGGATTAGGGTACACCTTTTAGCAGAGCTGTAGGACACCACATTTGTTCAGATTTCTTCTCAGAAAGAGTCGTCAGGCCCTGGGATGGGTTTCCCAGGGAGCTGGTGGAGTCAGCATCCCAGGGTGTTGAAGGAAAGGTTGGAGCTGGTGCTTAGGAACATGGTTTATTGGGTGACATTGGTAGTACAGTGATGACTGGACCGGACAAATGTGAAGGTCTCCTCCAACAATAATGATTCTATGATACCTCCACCACGTCCTCCTCCACCACTTCCTCCTCATCGTCCACGGCCTTTTTCTTGTCCACTGCCTCCTCCTCATTCACTGCCTCCTCCTTGTCTACCGCATCCTCCTCGTCCCCTGCCTGCTAATCCTATTTCTCATTTTCCTCCTCCTTCTCCTCCTTCCCTGCCTCTTGCACCTCCAACACCTCCTCCACCTCCACTGCCTCTTCCTCCTTCTCCTTCTCCAGCCCCACTGACTATTCCTCCTCCACAGCCTCCTCCACCTCGGCAGAAACTTCCTGGCCAACTTCCTCTGCATGCTCCTTGCTAAGGCATGCTGGTAGCAATGATGGTGAGCCCAGAGACGTCAGGAGGAGTTGCCATGAACCAGGTGTGCCAAGGCGGCTTCTCTGGGAGGCTATGGTTGTGAGCGCTGCCCACCGCTCCTAATTCTAGTTCCATTTGTCACCCCACAGGACCATGGCACCGTGGCCCTGTAAGGTAGCAGCTGGCGGCTCCTATCATCTTGATGACGCTCTGTGATGCGCTGCTTGTTGCCTGGGTAGCGATTGTTAGCTCTTATGCAAATGGCTTGTCATCAGTCAGGGGTGTGGCTGCTCCTCCCTATAAAAGGGCCAAAGGGGGGCAGTGGGAGCCAGAGTGTTGGAGAGGGGAGATGAGAGAAGGTGGAAACAGAAAAGGAGGAGGAGGAGGCATAGGTGGAAAAGGGGGAGTAAGAGGGGAAGGGGGGCAGTGGAGGAGGTAGCGGAGGAGGAGGAGGTGGTGGAGAAGATTGAGGAGGTGGCGGCATTTCTGGAAAAGGAGACTGATGAGTAGGAAGTGGTGACAAAAGAGGAGGTGAGCAAGGGCTAGGCAGAGGGACACGATGGAAGTGGAAGAGGAGAAGAAGGTGGTGGAGAAATAGTAGAATCTTAGAGGAGGAACTGGTGGCAAAAAGAAAAAAAAAGAGGAGGAGGTGGAGGAGGAGTAGGAGGTGGTAAAGGAGGAGACAAAGGAGGAGACCAAAAAAAAAAAAAAAAAAAAGAAGGAGGAGAAGGTGGCACAGGAAGAAGTGGTGGAGGAGGAGGAGGAGGAGGTGGAGGAGGAGGTGGAGGAGGAGGAAGAGTTGTAGGAGGAGAAGGTGTAGGTTGTGGAGGAGTTGGAAGAGGAGGTGGAGGAGGAGGTGGAGGATGAGAAGGAGGTGAAGGTTGTGGAGGAGTTGGAAGAGGAGGTGGAGGTGGTGGAGGTGGAGGTGGAGGAGGCCAAAATAAAAAAAGACAAAAACAGCTAGAAAGCACAGAAAAACAACACTAGAAATTAAAAAATCATCATTGTGACCATCAACTATCAGTCTCAGAGCAAGCTGATAGGAAACACTCTTTTAAATCATTCTGGACCGATGTGACGTTAGCTCAGAGGTTAATAAGAAAGGAATAGAAAATAATGAAAATAATACAATCAATTAAAAAGACAGTAAATAAATTGTATTACTGTAAACAATTTTTTCCCAGCCTAATGATCTCCTATCACCACCACGACCACCCATCCTAGCAATTTCCCATCCCATCATTTCACACTCAAATGAATTCCCATCACCGCAGTTCTTTGTGGGCGCTCCGTCCCCATCAGGCTTGCTTTGGAAGGCCCAGGAGAGTCTTGTGGGCACTGGCCTGGGGTCCCAGGCTGAGCCAGCTGCTGCCTGGCAATCAGGGAGGCTCGCTCCGTGTCTTGGCTTGGGGTTGCGTGGCCAGGCTGTGGGAGCGGGGGGCTGCAGGGGTGTCCTCTGTGAGGAGAATGCAGCAGCTGCCCCATGGGAGCTCAGGGCCGCTTCCAGGAGGCTCCTTCCAGGAGGGACCCACCCGCTGCTGCCCAGAACGCAGAGCAAAAGGATGATGTTTGCGCCTGGGGGAGAGCCCATCTAAGAAAGGGAACAAAAGCTGCTGCCCAGCAGCGTCTGGCTCAGGGAGGAGTGAGAAAGCTCTGCGCAGCCCCCAAGGTCCGTGCAGCAGGAGGCAGGAGGTGCTCCAGGCTCACAGCAGCACTTCCCCTGCGGCCTGTGCAGGGAGAGGCCCCTGGTGGAGCAGGCTGTCCCCCTGCAGCCCATGGATCCCCTGTGGAGCACATCTCCACGCTGCAGCCCCCCTGTGGCTGGAGGAGCCCCCGGTGGAGCAGGTGGCTGTGGCCTGGAGGAGGCCGCGGCCTGTGGAGAGCCCCTGCAGGAGCAGGCCCCGGGCTGGACTGGAACAGGCTGTGCTGAGCCTGCTTTGCCCGTGACGCTCCTTGTGGAGTGATCTCCCTGTCCTTCTGGCAGCCCTTGAGCCCTTGCCAGCCTCTTTTCTCCCCTTGGCGTTGGAGGAGGGGCAGGGAGAGAGCGCTTGTGCTGGAGCTCAGCTGCCCAGCTGAGGAAAACCACCACGGCTCTGTCTTGCCGCTGCTGCAGCACGCTGGTAGCAGCCAGCACCGTCTGTTCTTCGAGCCTCAGCAAGCCCACAGCATCTTCCCAGAAGGGATCCCTTTCCTTCACGCCTGACAGGCGCCGCCTGCAGAGGCTGAGGGCTTGTGCCCCGTTTGCAAGCGCTTTCTCAGTGCCCCCTTCCCCAGAGAAGGATCCGGATCCCAGCTGCTTGGCTTCCCTGCCCTCTGCTGCCAGGCTCCCGCAGCTGCTATCCCAGCAGCGCAGCAGCCAGCTGACAACATGCTCGCCTGGAGGACAGCTGCAATCTTGTCCCATGCTGGCAGCTCGCCCAGGGATGGGGATCACCTGCTTCCTGCTGCTTTTGTCTCTGTGCCTGAGACAGCAACGGGGTAGTCCCCGCAGCCAGCTCTTAGGGCCTGTGCCAGGCTTGGAGGGGCTGCAGGGAACATGCCAGGGGCTCGAGGGGCTGCAGGGCGAGTGACAAGGCTTTGAGGGGCCTCAGGTCCCACCGCGGTGGTTGAAGTCGATGCAGGGAACATCAGAGTTGTTGGAGGGGCTGCAGGTAAAATCCCAGGGCTTGCAGGGGCTGCAGGCTGCGTCACAGCTACGCATCAGGTCAAGACGCATTTTCCTAGAACCATACATTTCCTCCTGAAGGGGCTGAAGAGCATGGAATGGTCTTCAAAACGCACAGAGCAAACCCCAGCAAACGTAGAGCTGCTGCTAGCAAGTAGGTAACTTGATTGTTCCTCTTGGTAACTTTGTTTCACAACAACAGGTGCAAAGATGTATCTTGAGTTGAGGGCAAAGGTGACCTTGGATCTGAAGCACACAGGCGTTCGCTAACGTACCCCATCCGGAGTGACTCCAGAACGACTCGGAAGGAAAAATAAAGTCCAAAGCAGTGCGTTGTGATAAAGAGAGTTTAATAGGGTAGAAAAGGAATAAAAACAAACAAAACAAGAAATAATGATATTTATAATTTATATTAACATATAAAAATATTTAATACTATTAAATACTAATACTTCTAGTTTTATAAGAATAAAACAATGCCATACTGTACAACACAGTCAATAAAGTGGATTTAATTAAATAAATAATTGAACCAAGAAATTAAATGAAAATTAAAAACTTGAAATTTAATAAAAAGAAAACCCATTCTTCCCAGTCCAATGAATTCCTACCCCCATCATCACTTCCCATCCCACTGATCATTTGCTATCCCAAAAACCTCCCAGTTCTTATCCCCTTGGCATGCCAGTGCAAGAAGAGCTGCAGGCAGAGGCCTTGCTGAGTGAGCACCTAACGAGAGGAGTTTAATCCAGAAGACAGGAAAGAAGAGCAATGCCCCAAAAGAAGCACGGGGCCCATCTTCATCTGGTGGGCCGCCCGCTGCCGCTCCTCCTGGGCCAGCTTCTTCAGGCGCTCCCGCTCGGGACGCTGCTGCGGCGTGATGGGCACCGACTCCTCCTGCTCCTCCAGCGGCGTGGGCGCCGCGGCGCGGCCCGCCCAGGGCCCCACACGGGGCATGTAGTCCACGCGGGGCTGCGCCGGCCGCTGCAGCGTGCGCGGCTGCGTGGGCAGAGCCGGACGCTGCGCTTGGCCCCCCGCAGCTGGCAGGCCCAGTGCTCTGGGCGCCGGCTCTATGGCAGCGTCCCCTGTTCATGCCGTGCTGCCTGGTGGTGCTGGCACCTCCTTTTCCTTGCCGCCAGCCGGGGACTGGGGGGCAGCGGGCACAGCGCTGGAGCCTGGCACTGTCGGCGGGGCGCTGGGCATGCTGCTGGGGCTGCTGGAGGTGGGCTGCGGCTGCACACAGGACGGCTGGTGCACTGGCCCCAGCACCTTGGCCCTGGCCCCCAGCGGCTGCAAAGTCTCGCTGGGGGTCTTTGTCCTTGCGTGCTGGCGCTGCAGCGTCTTGGCCCCGCTGGCTTGGGCCCGGAGCCTGTCCTGGGGCTGCACGGCACAGGGCTCCCCACTCGGAGTCTCCAGCAGCAGCCGCGCTCTGCGGGGAGGTGGCGACGCTGCTCCTTGCCCCCCTGCAGCCCCCGGGCTTCGTGCTGTCTTGCTGGGTGCCGTGGTGCTGTTGATCGCCGGCTGCTGCCCACTGCTGCCTGCTTCCGTGCTGCTGCCAGCCCCCGTGCTGCTGCCACCCGTCTTCCCCTGGCACAGTCTCTTGCGGCCTTGGCCAGCCTGGCCCAGCAGCATCTTCCTCTCCTTGCTGGGGGGGTTCTCTGTTGTCGGCCTCCTGTGCTGGCAGCTCTGCGCTGTCCCGGGGGTGCTGCTGGGCGCAGGGCGCTTGGCCCCCCGCTTGGTGCCGGTGGGCACAGGGGCAGGCGGGGGGCTCTGGAGGGGACTGCGAGGGGGACTGGGCAGGGCTCTCCTGAGGGCTGGGAGAAGTTGAGGCCTCCTGAGGGGAGCCAAGGGAGGCTGGGGCAGGGTTCTCTTGCGGGCAGGGATGAATTCCTGCTGGGGGCCGTTTGGGGAGAGGCTTGGGCAGGGGTCTCCTGCGGGCAGGGTCGGGGGGGCTCTGGAGGGGACTCAGGCGAGGCTTGGGCAGGGCTGTCCTGAGGGCAGTGAGGAAGTCAGGGTCGGGGGGGCTCTGGAGGGGACTCAGGCGAGGCTTGGGCAGGGCTGTCCTGAGGGCAGTGAGGAAGTCAGGGTCGGGGGGGCTCTGGAGGGGACTCAGGCGAGGCTTGGGCAGGGCTCTCCTGCGGGCAGAGAGGCAGTCAGGGTCGGGGGGCCTCCTGACGGGAGCCGAGGGAGGCTGGGGCAGGGTTCTCCTGCGGGCAGGGATGAATTCCTGCTGGGGAGGCCTTTTGGGCAGGGCTCTCCTGAGCTGGGGCCGGGCTGCAGGCTTGAGGGGGGAGCTGAGTGGCGGCACAGCAGCTGCAGGGGGCTGCAGCGCCCGCCCAGCCTGCACCTTGTCGGGGTGCAGCCCAGGGCTTGAGGGGACCTCACCGAGGGCTCCTGTGGCTTCCAGTCCCTGCGTGCTCGGCTCCTCGATGTCCTCGCAGAGGTCAGGCAGCTGCGAGAGGAAGCGGCTGAGGGCAGGACTGCTGGGCAAATCGGGGAAGGCGTCCTGGGGCTCCACGGCATCCAGGCAGCTGAGCAGCTCCTCCAAGCCGGAGCTGTCCAGGTCGGCCGGGAGCTGGTCCTGCACGTGCTGCAGCTGCTGGCTGTCCCCTGCCAGCTCTGGAAAGGCCTCGGCGAAGGCATCAGGGCCCAGCTCCAGCAGCTCCAGGGGCTCCTCAGGCACCTCTGCAAGTGTCGCCGCTGAGGACGAAGCAAGACAATCCCCCAAGACGGGCAATGTCAGCTTTGCCATGGCCCCTGGGTGTGGGGCCACAAGCGGCCGGCTGTGCCAGTCCCAAACTCACCGTCGGGCGTCGCCGTCTGGGTGCTGGCGGTCCTTGGAGCCTGGGCAGGCTCGGGGGGAGTGTGGCCGGGCAGCGGGGGCCCCTGGTCCTCGCTGAGCCCCACGGCGTGCAAGCAGGGCTCCGGCAGCTGCCCCCGGCTGCTGCTCAGGGTGCGGGGCGTGGGGAGCGCCTGCCCCCGCAGCGGAGGCCCCGGGACGAGGGGTGGCGGGGGGTTGCGCTGGGCGGGGGCCTGCAACAGGCAGGTGCCTGCGGGGTGCAGGAGCTCCCCATGGAGCACGGCCCTGGGCCCCAGCCCCAGCGCATGGTGGGGCACCAGTGTCCCCGTCACCATGGGCTGTCCCCACTGATGGACGGGGGCACAGGGAGGAGCGCTATGGGGGAGCTGCCCCACGGTGGGTAGCTGCACCAGCTGCAGCTGGTGCCCCATGCTTGGGAGCTGCACCAGCTGCAGGTTTTGCCCCACAGCAGGGAGCTGCACCAGCTGCAGGTTTTGCCCCACAGCGGGGAGCTGCACCAGCTGCAGGTTATGCCCCACGGCGGGGAGCTGCCCCACAGCAGGGAGCTGCCCCCCGGCGGGGAGCTGCCCAAGCTGCAGGTGGTGCCCCTGGGCTGGGAGGTGCCCCCCAGGTGGCAGCTGCACCCCGGCGGGGAGCTGCAGCACCTGCCCCTGGACCCCCGGCACCACGTGCCAGACGGTGGCCTGGGGCAGCGCGGAGGGGAGGGTGGGTACCTGCGGGGGCTGCAAGGGCAGCGCCGTCGCTCCGGGGAGGGAGGGCAGCAGCCAGGCAGCCACCGTTGGCGGCACGGCTGGGACGACGAAGGGGGAGTTTTGCGTCTGCGCAAGCCGCGGAAGCCGTCTGGGGAAACCCTCTGTGGGAAAAAGGGCGCTGGGCTGAGCTCTGGGGCGCTGGGCTCGCCAGCAGGGCCGCAGCCCCGGGAGGAGCGGGAGCCGGCTGCTGGACCTGCCATGGTGGCTGGAGAGTGGGGCGGTTGCTTGGGGAACCCGGGCAACGGGGGTTCCGTCCCAACGGCTCACCAGCCCCTCGCCGACATCTTGGGGAGGACTGCAGGCTTTGGACCCAAGCAGGCTGCCCAGCGCAAGACTTGGCCATCCCCAGCAGGCTTGCCCTCCCACGCAGCACTTGCCATGCCCACCACGCTTCCACACCACCACTTGCCCAGCCCAAGGCTTACCCAGCCCAGGACCGGCTTCTCGGCCTCAGCGGCTGTGCCCATCCTTGCCATTTCACCTGATGGCACATTCCCAGCAAGCCAGGCGAAATCTGTCCCATCAACACCACGCGTTTCTTCAGCCAAAGAGATCTCGTCCCAAAGAATTCCCCTCTCGGAGGACTTTTCCAAGCACTTCCTTCCCCAGGGAATGGTACCCACCCCATTCAAGACTTCCCATCCCAAGGCTTTTCCTTCCCAAGGATTTCCTACCTAGAGAACATTTCCCATCTCTCTCATTTCCTAGCCCAATGTCTTCCCACCCCAAGGAAGTCTTCTCATGCTGTAGCCCTGAAATGACCCCAAACGGCACCTGGCAGCTACTGGGAAGGAAATGAGCTCGGTCATGGTGAGCTAGCCGCTCGAGGCCCTGCTCTTTGGCCCAGGTGTCTGTGAGGCGGTGTTGGCAAGGAGTCCTGTTGTGAACGTAAGGATAGAACAGATCATAAAATAAGAACAGAATTAACCTAACAGAACATAATAAGAACATAACAGAACATAACATAAGAGCATAAAACAAAGACATGTCACGATCCTTCTGCAAGTGCAGGGTAGGCGCAGGGTTGCTTTGCATTTGCAAAAGGAGTAAGAAAGCCTCCAACCCCACTGGACCTCAGCCACCTGCAGGATCCAAGCAACGCTCCCCACTTTCAGTTATCTCCCTCCCGTGCACACAGTGGGAGCAAGGTTGAGCAAACACATTTTTGAAAATTTTTATATTAATGAAGAATAAAAGAAGTCTACAACACCCAAACTCTCTGTGTACCCAAGGCAAAAATCGTGGATTATTCTGCCTCAATACCGTTTTCAGACCCAATTTGTCAAGTCATCTAGCAGAGGATTTCTCTCTTGTTCACTCACTAGCTTAGTAGAGCACCACTTTACATAGGTGCCGGAGCAAATTCCTCAACCATCTGAAGGGACTTGATCCCAGAAAAGTTCAAAACTGCAGATGACCCATGATTTTGTGGTGAAGCATCTATTAAATTAGAGCTCTTCCCTGAGGGCACAGTGAGACAATGTGAGAAGAACCCCGTATCTCACTGATTGAGGCTTTACAACTCTACAGAATTGTCAGTCAACAATAAATGGAAAGTGCAGGAGATATGTTCTTTCTTCCTCCTCTCCCTGCCATACATTAGCAGAGAGATGGTGGTGGGATATAGGTTCAGAGCCTCGCAGTAGAAGGATTTGAACCCAGGCTCTCCACAGTCTGCACCACTGCCTTCCTGACGGCTTTTGACCGTTTTGTTTTATATTTTATTTATTTTATTTTATTTTTATTTTATTAGCATTATTATTCTTATTTCTGTGGATGGTGTCTAAGTCTGGGGGGGAAGAACCAACCGTGGGAGGAGGGAACGCTACTACTGTCTGTGACAGTGGTGATTTCTGGACAGTGTTAGCAACAGAGCTTGTGCAGAGAAGAGAAAATGACAGGCAGTCTCTGTTGTTATTCCATGTACTAAGTACTGTGTGCAGTTTTGGGCTCCACAGTATAAGAAAAAGACATAAAACCGTTAGAGAGTGTCCAAAGAAGGGCAACAAACAGGAGGGTCTCTTTTAACAGGGGTATTGAGATTTATGGCAAGGTTTTGGTAGGAATTCAGGGGCTGCTCTGTGCTGGACACAGCAACAGATTCACCATAAGCCAAACTCAGACAATAAGCCAAGGTGTGCTGCCTCTAAGAATGCCCAGAAAATATTGGATGGAGAGAGATGGAGAGAACAAAAAGAATGAGGAACAACAGAGGGAACATCAAGGTCATAGGAGGAGGAGAAGTAGATGCTCCATGGTGGAGCCCATATTCTTTGAAACCTGTGGAGAAGAAGAGCTGGCAGAAGAAGTCGTGGCAGAACTGAATATTCCTGACAGGGAGTGCAGCCTGTGGAGGACCCCCACTGGAGCAAAGTAGAAACGACAAGAAAGGATCGGCAGAGAAGAACTGCTGCATATTCATCACAGCCTCCTCCTGTGCTGCCCATTTCCCCAGTGAATGGGCTGAGTGAGATCAGCAGGTCAAACAGGTGCTTGGAGTGAAGTTGAGCCCAGAAGAGGAGGAAAAGCGTTACCCCTATGTGGTTTCATGTTTGTCCTTTTGCTTCCCAACACCTGAACTAGGAATTAAATTTATACAAATTAGTTGGCATTAAAAGAATTTCCTCAACTCTCAGTTAAGAGAGTTTTTCCCACAACAGTCATTGATAAGCAATACCCCTGTCTTTATCAAAGCTTTTGCTTCCCAGGGATTTCCTTCCTAAGGAACATTTCCCATCTCTCTCCTTTCCTAGCCCAATGGCTTCCCACCCCAAGGAAGCCTTCCCATCCCAGCAAGGAGTTCTCGGCCCACTCAGCATTCCCCATCCCAAGCATTTCCCAGTTTCACCATCCAACACACAGCTTGGCCACCCCACAGCTATGCAGAGATCACAAGAGGGATTTGGACCATGCTGATAGACACAAGGTCACGGGGATTTGCTGTGCTGACGATTGCTCCTTATTACAGATCAACACATATCCCCAGTCCCAAGGGCGCCAGGCAGAATCTGGCGAATATGTAGCTACGTGGCTCTTCCATTTCTCACCAGGCAAGAAAGAGATCTGTGCATTTCTTGTTGAGGGATTTTTGAAACAACAAAGATGCCATGGCTTGCTGCAGCTGAGCAAACCAAGCTACCAGGACGACTATGAGAATTTCCCATGACAGTGTTCCCACATCACCCAATTGAGGAATTTAGAAAAATATTGTTGCCAGCAGCTGGCTTCAAGGACGGGATCTACGTGACTGCTAATCACAAGGGGGTTGTTTTCTTGCAGTTGTTTGTCTGAGTGCTTTTCAACAATAATCTTGTTTGAGACGCTATCCGCCCCTGTTAGGTTTGCTGTAAAAGTCAGGCTATTTGGGTAATAAAAGGGAGCATGATCTGACCATACTAGTGTCTGTCATGTTTTCGGCCGTTCTTCCTGCAACATATGGCGCCCGAACAGGCTGAGACCCGGACACGCTGAGAGACCTGAGAGACACTGAGAGACTCTGAGAGACCTGAAAGACGCTGAGAGACTCCGAGCACGGACCCGAATACAGAGATCTCAGTGAGATGCGGAGATTGATTGATTGATACAGATCACAGTGAGATGCGGAGATTGATTGATTGATACAGATCACAGTGAGATGCGGAGATTGATTGATTGATACAGATTACAGAATCACAGAATCACAGAATCACAGAATTTTCTAGGTTGGAAGAGACCTCAAGATCATCGAGTCCAACCTCTGACCTAACGCTAACAGGCCCCACTAAACCATTTCCCTAAGCTCTACATCTAAACGTCTTTTGAAGACTTCCAGGGATGGTGACTCCACCACTTCCCTGGGCAGCCTGTTCCAGTGCCTCACAACCCTTT
This sequence comes from Aythya marila, assembly GCF_965140915.1. Classification (NCBI taxonomy): domain Eukaryota; kingdom Metazoa; phylum Chordata; class Aves; order Anseriformes; family Anatidae; genus Aythya; species Aythya marila. The sequence goes on along the minus strand of NC_139067.1, from coordinate 5,130,272 downwards.
CAGTGAAGAAGTTCTTCCTAACATCTAACCTAAAACTCCCCTGGCTAAAATTGATTGCGGTGAGACACGGGAACAGAGGAACCATGGTGAGATGCGGAAAAGTGACGTATTGCGGTGAGACACACAGGACATCCGGAGTCGAGTTGCTACGCGAGATCGGAGGCGTCTGTGGAAATGGCAGCTGGCTACGGTGGTGGCGCAAGCTTTCTCAGTACCGTCTGGGACTGACAGACCACCAAGTACAAAACCTGAGACCTCGGGAATGCGGCTGACAAGATCTTTATTGTCGGTTCCTGCACCCACCCCGGTTCGGGGTATGACCTCTCCAAGAAATCAATCAGTGGCAGAAATAACTGAGGGGCTATTGGAGCAGAGTGCTGATGGGGAGTGGGGGCTGCCCTCCCCACCCCCTGTGCCAGAAAATCTTGATAAAGCTGTGCTGCCAGCATCTGTGCCACTGCCAGGCAGCAAGAAATCCACTCGGGATGCTTCGCCAAGGAGAGGTGCAGCAGCAGCTTGCAAAAATCGACCTTCACTGGAGAAGTCCTTCCAAGAACTGCTAGTGAAATTCGAGAACTTAAAAAGTACGGATTCAGAGGAGCTTCCTCTCTCGTCTGCCCCACCGGAGCTGACTCCCTCATTATCCGTCGCTACAACACCGTCGGCACCAACGAGGGACAGGTGCTCCGACGTCATATGTGATGCCATCATAGAGGGGCATAGGCATGCTACATCCTTGGCCTGCCCTATTCTTATCGACCCTGTGCAAGGCACCGGGTTGTGGCAGCCACGTGCCTGCAAGCTTTTACAGCAAGCTCAAAGAATGGTTTTGGACTATGGATTACAATCCCAGGCACCTCCACAGATAATTCAATGGATTTTTCAGGCAAAACCAATGTGTCCACTTGACTCTCGAAACTTGGCGCGCTTATTATTAATTCCTTCCCCAATGTTATTGTTTGAAAGGGAATGCTTGCAGTTACCACAGGGGGAAGCGGGTCAGCTGCGTCAACCGGGGAACCCCCTGTATGGGATCACTGCAGAGATGTTAAAGGGAATGGGTCCTTATCTCAATACCCAGATTCAGTTGCAGTTCCCTGCGATTATTCACCAAACAGCTGCGCAGCTCACACTGAGGGCTCTTCTTAGTCTCCCAGGGGAAAAGAAAGCACCTCCATTCGCATCTGTAGAACAGGCCCCTGGGGAACCATACACTAAATTTATCAATCACTCCAGGCAACCAGATGTGGTGGCACAGGACTGTCAGAGATTTGCATTTATGGTACCCTCCATTAACAAACAGGCCCCGGCAAAGCGCTATGAATGGCTAGTGCTTCTACAGGGGATGAGGAATTCCCCTACATAATGTCAATTATATGTGGTCTGGGCATTACAACCAATTCGGACAGCGTGTTGTGACGTGTTTATTTACCATTATATGGATAACATTCGGATTGGTAGGCCAGAATGCTTCCAGGATTCAGATTTAAAGTTTATTTGGGATACTTTGGAAGCAAAAGGGTTGAAGATAGCCCCAGAGAAGGTTCAACAGAAACAGCCATGGCTATACTTGGGATGGAAAATATCAGACTTCATCCCCAGAAAGGTGATATAACTATGGTGTTACATAATTGAATAAATGTAGCTACAAGAATGTACATCAATATGTACATCCCTGCAGCAGCTCCAACATCCCTCTTAGCAGCACGCTGTAGCCCCCAAATGCCCCCAAAAAGGCACATGCCAGCTACTGGGAAGGAAATGAGCTCGGTCATTGTGAGCTACCTGCTCAAGGCCCTGCTCTTTGGCCCAGGTGTCTCTGAGGCAGTATTGGAAATGAGTTCTGTTGTGAACATAAGAACATAACATAACATAAGAACATAAAATAACATAACATAGAAAAAATATATAATAACATAAGGTATCATAAGAACACAAAACAAGAGCAACTATCATAATGTGGTCTGCTAAGATGTAGGAGAAAGCAGAAATCCAGCAATGCTGTTTTTCCTACTCCTCAAAACCAATTCAGTTGACAACTACGCATGCTTCCAGCTGGAAAAAATTGGAAGAATGAAGTGGAGGACTCCTTGCCATCACTGTGTTTCTGGAGCACACCTCTACCTTTCCGCCCAACAAGGGCTTCTTCTTGGGAGAGAATTGCAGAACATGAAGAAACATGACCAAAGCCAGAGGACCCATCTCCACAACAGCATGATAAATATAAAAGACATCTCCAGACGCAGACCCCAGAGCTTCGGTTCACTATGTCCCGTTCTTGGAAGTTATTTTGTATGCTTTGTTTTTAAGGCCACTGGCTGCCTCCTCCCTTATGCTCCCCGTTGTCCCTGTTGTCCTGTCTTTCTCCTGCATTGCTTCCTTTCCTTGGGGGACCTTGCTGAGCTCTTTGATGTTGTGTTGTATATATATGTATGAAGGCAGGATGTCTCTTATTCTTTTACACTGCTGACTGCTACCCCATATACCTCTGCAAGTTTTCTTACAAGGGATTAAGACAAAAAGGCCTGTGCCTGGCACAGGGAGCAGTGAATGATGATCTAGCAAAGCAGTCTATCGCAGACAGACAACACTGGCCCGGAAATCCTGCTTGAAAATTTGCTGTACATGAAACTGAGACAGAAATTGGAACTTTCAACAAAACGCTGTAGGGTAGAAGTTGTTTTAGCTGAACATACTGGGCACATCTTTGAATGCAAAAGGTAAGGTATTGCTTTGTTTAGGTAAGATCTGAGTGTTTCACACAGCACTCCAGCATCCTCTCTTAAGTAGGGGAGGCAAGCAGAAGATGCAGAAGTTGGCAGATGCACAGGATGTGAAGTACTATCAGTAATGAATTTCTTCCTAACATAAATTAGAAATGTAACTTTTCAGTTTAAAGCTATTACTCTATGTCCTGTCACTCCAGGCCCTGATAAAGACCCCCTCCCCAGCTTTCCTATAGGTTGCCTTTAAGTACAGGAAGGCTCTCCCTGGTGTCACAGTACGCTCACCTGTTACCCAGGTGTCACAGTTAATTCCTGAGATAGGAATAATGGCAAGGGTTAATCTATTGCAGATGATTTCATACAATAATAGAAAAGCTTTTGTTGGAAAGCACAAGGGAGGGGGGAGGGTGGGCGAACGGCTCTGTGGTGTTGAGCTGCCGGCTGGGTTAAACCACACCAGTGTCTTTCCTTTAGTGGTCACAGTAGACTTGCTGGAGGTAATTTGTGTTGGGCGGTTACCACCAGAAAGCGTCCCCAAGCCAAGTCTGCCTTTGCTTGTGTCTTCTGGAATCCCTGCAGCTGTGTCCCCTGCCAGCTTCTTGTGTACCCCAAGCATCCTCTCTTGCAGGGCAGTAGAAGATGCAGAAAAGCTGAGCTACCCGCTCAAGGCCCAGGTGTCTGTGAGGCGGTGTTGCTTCACTGAAAAAGGGATGGATCACTTGCTTCCCTGAAAAAGGGATGGATTTTGACCCCAAAGCGAGCTCCTTTCTATCAAAAGCATCACGTCCTCCTCTCTTTCTTGTATTTGGCTATGACTTTAGGAATCCCTGCAATCCCTGCAGCTGTGTCCCCTGCCAGCTTCTTGTGTGCCCCAAGCATCCTCGCTTGCAGGGCAGTAGAAGATGCAGAAAAGGCCTTGCCTTAGTGGAAGCACTGCCCTGCAGCAGCTCCAGCATCCCTCTTAGCAGCACGCTGTAGCCCCCAAATGCCCCCGAAAAGGCACATGCCAGCTACTGGGAAGGAAATGAGCTGGCTCAAGGTGAGCTACCCGCTCATGGCCCAGGTGTCTGTGAGGCGGTGTTGGCAAGGAGTCCTGTTGTGTGAGTCAGTTCTTTGTGGGTGCTCCGTCCCCACCAGGCTTGCTTTGGAAGGCCCAGGAGAGTCTTGTGGGCACTGGCCTGGGGTCCCAGGCTGAGCCAGCTGCTGCCTGGCAATCAGGGAGGCTCGCTCCGTGTCTTGGCTTGGGGTTGCGTGGCCAGGCTGTGGGAGTGGGGGGCTGCAGGGGTGTCCTCTGTGAGGAGAATGCAGCAGCTGTCCCATGGGAGCTCAGGGCCGCTTCCAGGAGGCTCCTTCTAGGAGGGACCCACCCGCTGCTGCCCAGAACGCAAAGCAAAAGGATGATGTTTGCGCCTGGGGGAGAGCCCATCTAAGAAAGGGAACAAAAGCTGCTGCCCAGCAGCGTCTGGCTCAGGGAGGAGTGAGAAAGCTCTGTGCAGCCCCCAAGGTCCGTGCAGCAGGAGGTACTCCAGGCTCACAGCAGCACTTCCCCTGCGGCCTGTGCAGGGAGAGGCCCCTGGTGGAGCAGGCTGTCCCCCTGCAGCCCATGGGTCCCCCGTGGAGCACATCTCCACGCTGCAGCCCCCCTGTGGCTGGAGGAGCCCATGTTGGAACACGTGGATCTGCCCTGGAGGAGGCCGCGGCCTGTGGAGAGCCCCCGCAGGAGCAGGCCCCGGGCTGGACTGGAACAGGCTGTGCTGAGCCTGCTTTGCCCGTGACGCTCCTTGTGGAGTCATTTCCCTATCCTTCTGGCAGCCCTTGAGCCCTTGCCAGCCTCTTTTCTCCCCTTGGCGTTGGAGGAGGGGCAGGGAGAGAGCGCTTGTGCTGGAGCTCAGCTGCCCAGCTGAGGAAAACCACCACGGCTCTGTCTTGCCGCTGCTGCAGCACGCTGGTAGCAGCCAGCACCGTCTGTTCTTCGAGCCTCAGCAAGCCCACAGCATCTTCCCAGAAGGGATCCCTTTCCTTCACGCCTGACAGGCGCTGCCTCCAGAGGCTGAGGGCTTGTGCCCCGTTTGCAAGCGCTTTCTCAGTGCCCCCTTCCCCAGAGAAGGATCCGGATCCCAGCTGCTTGGCTTCCCTGCCCTCTGCTGCCAGGCTCCCGCAGCTGCTATCCCAGCAGCGCAGCAGCCAGCTGACAATGTGCTCGCCTGGAGGACAGCTGCAATCTTGTCCCATGGCTCGCAGCTCACCCAGGGATGGGGATCACCTGCTTCCTGCTGCTTTTGTCTCTGTGCCTGAGACAGCAACGGGGTAGTCCCCGCAGCCAGCTCTTAGGGCCTGTGCCAGGCTTGGAGGGGCTGCAGGGAACATGCCAGGGGCTCGAGGGGCTGCAGGGCGAGTGACAAGGCTTTGAGGGGCCTCAGGTCCCACCGCGGTGGTTGAAGTCGATGCAGGGAACATCAGAGTTGTTGGAGGGGCTGCAGGTAAAATCCCAGGGCTTGCAGGGGCTGCAGGCTGCGTCACAGCTACGCATCAGGTCAAGACGCATTTTCCTAGAACCATACATTTCCTCCTGAAGGGGCTGAAGAGCATGGAATGGTCCTCAAAACGCACAGAGCAAACCCCAGCAAACGTAGAGCTGCTGCTAGCAAGTAGGTAACTTGATTGTTCCTCTTGGTAACTTTGTTTCACAACAACAGGTGCAAAGATGTATCTTGAGTTGAGGGCAAAGGTGACCTTGGATCTGAAGCACACAGGCGTTCGCTAACGTACCCCATCCGGAGTGACTCCAGAACGACTCGGAAGGAAAAATAAAGTCCAAAGCAGTGCGTTGTGATAAAGAGAGTTTAATAGGGTGGAAAAGGAATAAAAACAAACAAAATAAGAAATAATGATATTTATAATTTATATTAACATATAAAAATATTTAATACTATTAAATACTAATACTTCTAATTTTATACTAATAAAACAATGCCATACTGTACAACACAGTCAATAAAGTGGATTTAATTAAATAAATAATAGAACCAAGAAATTAAATGAAAATTAAAAACTTTAAATTTAATAAAAAGAAAACCCATTCTTCCCAGTCCAATGAATTCCTACCCCCATCATCACTTCCCATCCCACTGATCATTTGCTATCCCAAAAACCTCCCAGTTCTTATCCCCTCGGCATGCCAGTGCAAGAAGAGCTGCAGGCAGAGGCCTTGCTGAGTGAGCACCTAACGAGAGGAATTTAATCCAGAAGACAGGAAAGAAGAGCAATGCCCCAAAAGAAGCACGGGGCCCATCTTCATCTGGTGGGCCGCCCGCTGCCGCTCCTCCTGGGCCAGCTTCTTCAGGCGCTCCCGCTCGGGACGCTGCTGCGGCGTGATGGGCACCGACTCCTCCTGCTCCTCCAGCGGCGTGGGCGCCGCGGCGCGGCCCGCCCAGGGCCCCACGCGGGGCATGTAGTCCACGCGGGGCTGCGCCGGCCGCTGCAGCGTGCGCGGCTGCGTGGGCAGAGCCGGACGCTGCGCTTGGCCCCCCGCAGCTGGCAGGCCCAGTGCTCTGGGCGCCGGCTCTATGGCAGCGTCCCCTGTTCATGCCGTGCTGCCTGGTGGTGCTGGCACCTCCTTTTCCTTGCCGCCAGCCGGGGACTGGGGGGCAGCGGGCACAGCGCTGGAGCCTGGCACTGTCGGCGGGGCGCTGGGCATGCTGCTGGGGCTGCTGGAGGTGGGCTGCGGCTGCACACAGGACGGCTGGTGCACTGGCCCCAGCACCTTGGCCCTGGCCCCCAGCGGCTGCAAAGTCTCGCTGGGGGTCTTTGTCCTTGCGTGCTGGCGCTGCAGCGTCTTGGCCCCGCTGGCTTGGGCCCGGAGCCTGTCCTGGGGCCGCACGGCACAGGGCTCCCCACTCGGAGTCTCCAGCAGCAGCCGCGCTCTGCGGGGAGGTGGCGACGCTGCTCCTTGCCCCCCTGCAGCCCCCGGGCTTCGTGCTGTCTTGCTGGGTGCCGTGGTGCTGTTGATCGCCGGCTGCTGCCCACTGCTGCCTGCTTCCGTGCTGCTGCCAGCCCCCGTGCTGCTGCCACCCGTCTTCCCCTGGCACAGTCTCTTGCGGCCTTGGCCAGCCTGGCCCAGCAGCATCTTCCTCTCCTTGCTGGGGGGGTTCTCTGTTGTCGGCCTCCTGTGCTGGCAGCTCTGCGCTGTCCCGGGGGTGCTGCTGGGCGCAGGGCGCTTGGCCCCCCGCTTGGTGCCGGTGGGCACAGGGGCAGGCGGGGGGCTCTGGAGGGGACTGCGAGGGGGACTGGGCAGGGCTCTCCTGAGGGCTGGGAGAAGTTGAGGCCTCTTGAGGGGAGCCAAGGGAGGCTGGGGCAGGGTTCTCTTGCGGGCAGGGATGAATTCCTGCTGGGGGGGCCTTTTGGGGAGAGGCTTGGGCAGGGGTCTCCTGCGGGCAGGGTCGGGGGGGCTCTGGAGGGGACTCAGGCGAGGCTTGGGCAGGGCTGTCCTGAGGGCAGTGAGGAAGTCAGGGTCGGGGGGGCTCTGGAGGGGACTCAGGCGAGGCTTGGGCAGGGCTCTCCTGAGGGCAGTGAGGAAGTCAGGGTCGGGGGGGCTCTGGACGGGAGCCGAGGGAGGCTTGGGCAGGGCTCTCCTGCGGGCAGAGAGGCAGTCAGGGTCGGGGGGCCTCCTGACGGGAGCCAAGGGAGGCTGGGGCAGGGTTCTCCTGCGGGCAGGGATGAATTCCTGCTGGGGAGGCCTTTTGGGCAGGGCTCTCCTGAGCTGGGGCCGGGCTGCAGGCTTGAGGGGGGAGCTGAGTGGCGGCACAGCAGCTGCAGGGGGCTGCAGCGCCCGCCCAGCCTGCACCTTGTCGGGGTGCAGCCCAGGGCTTGAGGGGACCTCACCGAGGGCTCCTGTGGCTTCCAGTCCCTGCGTGCTCGGCTCCTCGATGTCCTCGCAGAGGTCAGGCAGCTGCGAGAGGAAGCGGCTGAGGGCAGGACTGCTGGGCAAATCGGGGAAGGCGTCCTGGGGCTCCACGGCATCCAGGCAGCTGAGCAGCTCCTCCAAGCCGGAGCTGTCCAGGTCGGCCGGGAGCTGGTCCTGCACGTGCTGCAGCTGCTGGCTGTCCCCTGCCAGCTCTGGAAAGGCCTCGGCGAAGGCATCAGGGCCCAGCTCCAGCAGCTCCAGGGGCTCCTCAGGCACCTCTGCAAGTGTCGCCGCTGAGGACGAAGCAAGACAATCCCCCAAGACGGGCAATGTCAGCTTTGCCATGGCCCCTGGGTGTGGGGCCACAAGCGGCCGGCTGTGCCAGTCCCAAACTCACCGTCGGGCGTCGCCGTCTGGGTGCTGGCGGTCCTTGGAGCCTGGGCAGGCTCGGGGGGAGTGTGGCCGGGCAGCGGGGGCCCCTGGTCCTCGCTGAGCCCCACGGCGTGCAAGCAGGGCTCCGGCAGCTGCCCCCGGCTGCTGCTCAGGGTGCGGGGCGTGGGGAGCGCCTGCCCCCGCAGCGGAGGCCCCGGGACGAGGGGTGGCGGGGGGTTGCGCTGGGCGGGGGCCTGCAACAGGCAGGTGCCTGCGGGGTGCAGGAGCTCCCCATGGAGCACGGCCCTGGGCCCCAGCCCCAGCGCATGGTGGGGCACCAGTGTCCCCGTCACCATGGGCTGTCCCCACTGATGGACGGGGGCACAGGGAGGAGCGCTATGGGGGAGCTGCCCCACGGTGGGTAGCTGCACCAGCTGCAGCTGGTGCCCCATGCTTGGGAGCTGCACCAGCTGCAGGTTTTGCCCCACAGCAGGGAGCTGCACCAGCTGCAGGTTTTGCCCCACAGCGGGGAGCTGCACCAGCTGCAGGTTATGCCCCACGGCGGGGAGCTGCCCCACAGCAGGGAGCTGCCCCCCGGCGGGGAGCTGCCCAAGCTGCAGGTGGTGCCCCTGGGCTGGGAGGTGCCCCCCAGGTGGCAGCTGCACCCCGGCGGGGAGCTGCAGCACCTGCCCCTGGACCCCCGGCACCACGTGCCAGACGGTGGCCTGGGGCAGCGCGGAGGGGAGGGTGGGTACCTGCGGGGGCTGCAAGGGCAGCGCCGTCGCTCCGGGGAGGGAGGGCAGCAGCCAGGCAGCCACCGTTGGCGGCACGGCTGGGACGACGAAGGGGGAGTTTTGCGTCTGCGCAAGCCGCGGAAGCCGTCTGGGGAAACCCTCTGTGGGAAAAAGGGCGCTGGGCTGAGCTCTGGGGCGCTGGGCTCGCCAGCAGGGCCGCAGCCCCGGGAGGAGCGGGAGCCGGCTGCTGGACCTGCCATGGTGGCTGGAGAGTGGGGCGGTTGCTTGGGGAACCCGGGCAACGGGGGTTCCGTCCCAACGGCTCACCAGCCCCTCGCCGACATCTTGGGGAGGACTGCAGGCTTTGGACCCAAGCAGGCTGCCCAGCGCAAGACTTGGCCATCCCCAGCAGGCTTGCCCTCCCACGCAGCACTTGCCATGCCCACCACGTTTCCACACCACCACTTGCCCAGCCCAAGGCTTACCAAGCCCAGGACCGGCTTCTCGGCCTCAGCGGCTGTGCCCATCCTTGCCATTTCACCTGATGGCACATTCCCAGCAAGCCAGGCGAAATCTGTCCCATCAACACCACGCGTTTCTTCAGCCAAAGAGATCTCGTCCCAAAGAATTCCCCTCTCGGAGGACTTTTCCAAGCACTTCCTTCCCCAGGGAATGGTACCCACCCCATTCAAGACTTCCCATCCCAAGGCTTTCCCATCCCAGGAGCCATTGTTCATCCCAATGCTTTTGCTTCCCAATGCTTTCAAAGCCCACGAACATTTCCCATCTCTCTCCTTTCCTAGCCCAATGGCTTCCCACCCCAAGGAAGCCTTCCCATCCCAGCAAGGAGTTCTCGGCCCACTCAGCATTCCCCATCCCAAGCATTTCCCAGTTTCACCATCCAACACACAAGCTTGGCCACCCCACAGCTATGCAGAGATCACAAGAGGGATTTGGACCATGCTGATAGACACAAGGTCACGGGGATTTGCTGTGCTGACGATTGCTCCTTATTACAGATCAACACATATCCCCAGTCCCAAGGGCGCCAGGCAGAATCTGGCGAATATGTAGCTACGTGGCTCTTCCATTTCTCACCAGGCAAGAAAGAGATCTGTGCATTTCTTGTTGAGGGATTTTTGAAACAACAAAGATGCCATGGCTTGCTGCAGCTGAGCAAACCAAGCTACCAGGACGACTATGAGAATTTCCCATGACAGTGTTCCCACATCACCCAATTGAGGAATTTAGAAAAATATTGTTGCCAGCAGCTGGCTTCAAGGACGGGATCTACGTGACTGCTAATCACAAGGGGGTTGTTTTCTTGCAGTTGTTTGTCTGAGTGCTTTTCAACAATAATCTTGTTTGAGACGCTATCCGCCCCTGTTAGGTTTGCTGTAAAAGTCAGGCTATTTGGGTAATAAAAGGGAGCATGATCTGACCATACTAGTGTCTGTCATGTTTTCGGCCGTTCTTCCTGCAACATATGGCGCCCGAACAGGCTGAGACCCGGACACGCTGAGAGACCTGAGAGACACTGAGAGACTCTGAGAGACCTGAAAGACGCTGAGAGACTCCGAGCACGGACCCGAATACAGAGATCTCAGTGAGATGCGGAGATTGATTGATTGATACAGATCACAGTGAGATGCGGAGATTGATTGATTGATACAGATTACAGAATCACAGAATCACAGAATCACAGAATTTTCTAGGTTGGAAGAGACCTCAAGATCATCGAGTCCAACCTCTGACCTAACGCTAACAGGCCCCACTAAACCATTTCCCTAAGCTCTACATCTAAACGTCTTTTGAAGACTTCCAGGGATGGTGACTCCACCACTTCCCTGGGCAGCCTGTTCCAGTGCCTCACAACCCTTTCAGTGAAGAAGTTCTTCCTAACATCTAACCTAAAACTCCCCTGGCTAAAATTGATTGCGGTGAGACACGGGAACAGAGGAACCACGGTGAGATGCGGAAAAGTGACGTATTGCGGTGAGACACACAGGACATCCGGAGTCGAGTTGCTACGCGAGATCGGAGGCGTCTGTGGAAACGGCAGCTGGCTACGGTGGTGGCGCAAGCTTTCTCAGTACCGTCTGGGACTGACAGACCACCAAGTACAAAACCTGAGACCTCGGGAATGCGGCTGACAAGATCTTTATTGTCGGTTCCTGCACCCACCCCGGTTCGGGGTATGACCTCTCCAAGAAATCAATCAGTGGCAGAAATAACTGAGGGGCTATTGGAGCAGAGTGCTGATGGGGAGTGGGGGCTGCCCTCCCCACCCCCTGTGCCAGAAAATCTTGATAAAGCTGTGCTGCCAGCATCTGTGCCACTGCCAGGCAGCAAGAAATCCACTCGGGATGCTTCGCCAAGGAGAGGTGCAGCAGCAGCTTGCAAAAATCGACCTTCACTGGAGAAGTCCTTCCAAGAACTGCTAGTGAAATTCGAGAACTTAAAAAGTACGGATTCAGAGGAGCTTCCTCTCTCGTCTGCCCCACCGGAGCTGACTCCCTCATTATCCGTCGCTACAACACCGTCGGCACCAACGAGGGACAGGTGCTCCGACGTCATACGTGATGCCATCATAGAGGGGCATAGGCATGCTACATCCTTGGCCTGCCCTATTCTTATCGACCCTGTGCAAGGCACCGGGTTGTGGCAGCCACGTGCCTGCAAGCTTTTACAGCAAGCTCAAAGAATGGTTTTGGACTATGGATTACAATCCCAGGCACCTCCACAGATAATTCAATGGATTTTTCAGGCAAAACCAATGTGTCCACTTGACTCTCGAAACTTGGCGCGCTTATTATTAATTCCTTCCCCAATGTTATTGTTTGAAAGGGAATGCTTGCAGTTACCACAGGGGGAAGCGGGTCAGCTGCGTCAACCGGGGAACCCCCTGTATGGGATCACTGCAGAGATGTTAAAGGGAATGGGTCCTTATCTCAATACCCAGATTCAGTTGCAGTTCCCTGCGATTATTCACCAAACAGCTGCGCAGCTCACACTGAGGGCTCTTCTTAGTCTCCCAGGGGAAAAGAAAGCACCTCCATTCGCATCTGTAGAACAGGCCCCTGGGGAACCATACACTAAATTTATCAATCACTCCAGGCAACCAGATGTGGTGGCACAGGACTGTCAGAGATTTGCATTTATGGTACCCTCCATTAACAAACAGGCCCCGGCAAAGCGCTATGAATGGCTAGTGCTTCTACAGGGGATGAGGAATTCCCCTACATAATGTCAATTATATGTGGTCTGGGCATTACAACCAATTCGGACAGCGTGTTGTGACGTGTTTATTTACCATTATATGGATAACATTCGGATTGGTAGGCCAGAATGCTTCCAGGATTCAGATTTAAAGTTTATTTGGGATACTTTGGAAGCAAAAGGGTTGAAGATAGCCCCAGAGAAGGTTCAACAGAAACAGCCATGGCTATACTTGGGATGGAAAATATCAGACTTCATCCCCAGAAAGGTGATATAACTATGGTGTTACATAATTGAATAAATGTAGCTACAAGAATGTACATCAATATGTACATCCCTGCAGCAGCTCCAACATCCCTCTTGGCAGCACATTGTAGCCCCCAAATGCCCCCGAAAAGGCACATGCCAGCTACTGGGAAGGAAATGAGCTGGCTCAAGGTGAGCTACCTGCTCATGGCCCAGGTGTCTGTGAGGCGGTGTTGGCAAGGAGTCCTGTTGTGTGAGTCAGTTCTTTGTGGGTGCTCCGTCCCCACCAGGCTTGCTTTGGAAGGCCCAGGAGAGTCTTGTGGGCACTGGCCTGGGGTCCCAGGCTGAGCCAGCTGCTGCCTGGCAATCAGGGAGGCTCGCTCCGTGTCTTGGCTTGGGGTTGCATGGCCAGGCTGTGGGAGCGGGGGGCTGCAGGGGTGTCCTCTGTGAGGAGAATGCAGCAGCTGCCCCAAGTCCCAAGGGCGCCAGGCAGAATCTGGCGAATATGTAGCTACAAGGCTCTTCCATTTCTTACAGGGACAGAAAGAGATCTCTGCGTTTCTCTCTCTCCACCTTCGGAAAAAGATAGGAAGGGGAGAGCGCTAATGAACAGGAGCATGCTTAGCTCAGCCACCGGCATGGAGGCTGCCTGCTCCTCAGCACCTCTAAGCAGCAGCACCTTAAAGTCTCCTCCTGCAGCAGCAGCACATCAGTGTCTCTTGTCCCACCAGCAGGACAGTGGCGTCTCCCATTGCACCATGCCGACCTCCACGCCTCGAGTGCCAGCAGCAGTCCTCAAGGCGAGCTGGACGCTCAGGGCACTTGTGGCCACCCACCTTTGTGAGCTCCAAGGATGACAGTGACTCTCTGCTGAGCTCCCACGGCTCTCGGGCGTCCCGGTGGCAGAGCTTACGGCGCTAAGCTGACTGCCAGGAGAAAAGGCTCCCATGAAATGGCTGCTCCACAACGGCAGGAGCAAGGTCTGCTGGGCTGGGGGTTTGCAGGGGAGCTCGGCCTTGGGCCTGGCAACTGCGCCTGGAAGCCAGGGACGGCCTTGGTGTGCAGCTGGACACCTGGGCCTGAGAAAGCAAGGTCTCTTTCAAGACACTTGGCACCATCGTCACCCAGTGGCTGTCTCAGGGGGACGAGAGAAATGCACAGCATCACTTGCTTCCCTGAAAAAGGGATGGATTTTGACCCAAAATGCAGCTCCTTTCTCTCAGAAGCATCACGTCCTCCTCTCTTTCTTGTATTTGGCTATGACTTTAGGAATCCCTGCAATCCCTGCAGCTGTGTCCCCTGCCAGCTTCTTGTGTGCCCCAAGCATCCTCGCTTGCAGGGCAGTAGAAGATGCAGAAAAGGCCTTGCCTTAGTGGAAGCACTGCCCTGCAGCAGCTCCAGCATCCCTCTTAGCAGCACGCTGTAGCCCCCAAATGCCCCCGAAAAGGCACATGCCAGCTACTGGGAAGGAAATGAGCTCGGTCATTGTGAGCTACCTGCTCAAGGCCCAGGTGTCTGTGGGGCGGTGTTGGCAAGGAGTCCTGTTGTGTGAGTCCGTTCTTTGTGGGTGCTCCGTCCCCACCAGGCTTGCTTTGGAAGGCCCAGGAGAGTCTTGTGGGCACTGGCCTGGGGTCCCAGGCTGAGCCAGCTGCTGCCTGGCAATCAGGGAGGCTCGCTCCGTGTCTTGGCTTGGGGTTGCGTGGCCAGGCTGTGGGAGCGGGGGGCTGCAGGGGTGTCCTCTGTGAGGAGAATGCAGCAGCTGCCCCATGGGAGCTCAGGGCCGCTTCCAGGAGGCTCCTTCCAGGAGGGACCCACCCGCTGCTGCCCAGAACGCAGAGCAAAAGGATGATGTTTGCGCCTGGGGGAGGCTCTTCCTCTTGTTTGGCACTTCATCATCAAACCAAAGGAAAACTATTTGCCTTTAACCTCTTTATTTCAGGCCTTCTGATGTAGCGGCACCTCTACACCGGCTGGGGACTGCAGGCAGCTGTCTGGAGAGGTCGAGGAGATCTGCTGGCAACTTTGAAGCAATTTCCGTCCCTGGAAGATTGCAAAAGCGGGCAAGACCCAGACCAACCCGATCTCATTTCAAAGTTAACCTCGCTTTGAGCAGGAGGCAGGGCCAGATTACCTCCGCAAGTCCCTTCTATTCCTTTTCCCCTTAGAATCTGGGGATGTTTCAGCTAAAAAGGAGGGCAGAAACACTCTCAATAGGTCTCCACCATGTAGTAAAACAGTGCCGTGTACCTGGTTAACCTCTGCAGCCCGCAAAGCATTTCTATTTGCAGCAGTGCCCTGACCCCAGCCTCTTGCTGAGCTCCGTCCTGTGCTGCTCGGATGCTCCCGCTGCTCAGACACGGGGGCTTAGAGAGCCACCGGGCCAGCACAAGCCCCTCAGCTCACCGTCAAACTTCACATTTGGCATCTTTCACTTCACCAGCGCCACCGGACGAGGAGCCCAGCGATGCCTGACGCCGCTCCGGGCTCACCTAAACGTGGGGCTGGAAATTCAGATTCAAAGCTGCGAAGGTTTTTCTTAGTGAAAGCATGGAATGAGTGGCCATCAGTGACTAACCTTACAGGAAGGCATTCACTTTGTGAATGCTGCAGTGAATGAAGACTGAAGGCGTTTTCTGAATGACCTAAGGAGAGTCCTCCCCGAAAAGCAGGACGGTTTACTGTCTATGTAACATCTCCTTTGAAGGTTCGAGCACGAGATCCACCAGGTTTAAAATCTCAAGACACGGATCTGCCACCATAGAAGCAATACATTTCATCTACTAAGCCTAAATACCGTATTTTGCCTCCTCTGTAGGTTTAAAAAAACACGGCCATGCTTGAAGGAATGCATTCTCAGATATTCTATGTTTTTACAGTGCTTTAATTAATACCACAGACATGTTGTGCTGTTCAGGGGAATTTGCAATTACATTTTCATTTCCAACCAAACACAGCCTGACACAAATTGGCAGTAACAGGAACTAATCATCTGGAAGCCGGGATATGCATCATTCGCCATTTTCTAAGAAAATGACAAAAATATAAAACCCCAGCAGTCTGAGAACGTGAGCATTGCGGTAAAGGCCTGATCAAACAAACGCGAAAAACTACTACAGGAAAACTACTGGCAGACTAAGGTTAATTGCTTTGAAAGGGCTGTGTGGGTGGACTCATTGTCTTCAAGTTCAAGCTTTTTTCTGCAGAAACTGCCAACAATTATGCCAAATATAACAATGGTTTTGCAAGATGGATAAACGTCTTCCAGACTGAAAGGGAGAAGTCGTACTGTTGTTGTTGTCTGTGCACAGACAGCTAAGCAGTAAAGAGCAATGCTAAACAACCACGATATCCCAGAACACACAAATACTGCGTAACAGTGACAGAAAGTGCTAGAATTCAAAACAAAAATTACCTCCACCAAATCGGTTTTGTCGTAGTCTTCTCTATGGTTGTAAATACACTGATTAATGATGCCATATACTTTTTGCAGGTGATAAATGTCAAATCCCTTCGTTATCTCAGTGACACAGCGTAACAGTTTCTGAAGACAACAATGGAGCAAAACAACAACTTTAGAATCGTACAAGATCCTTTGAATACGCTCTATATGTTTTCGGAGGTTGAACAGTAACAATACAAGTGACATCCTACTTTTTCTTACGCTATTAAATAAAATGTGACACTTCAGAGAACAGATTAAATATCCCATGAGATTTCAGCATGGAAAATGAGTTAATTTTTCATATTTCAGAGAAAGGAAAGGCTGAAATTTCGGACAATCTTACTACTAACCAATCTATCACATCAATGGTTGTAATTGCAAGCCGACTGCTCCCAAAGCAGCAGGGAATGACACGATCCTCTTTGTAGGACAGCTGCTGCCTCAGCAAAGCCACTGTTGCATTTCATTAGAGAAGCATTGCAGCAGCGCAGGGCACTGTAAAAAGGCTGCAGATCTTGTAGATACAGCTGTGCCAGCTGGAAAAGGAAGCACCCTTAGGTGATTACCTTTACCCACGTGTGCCATGCCTACAACTCTGCTGGCAGAACAGATTGCTCAAACGCCCAGAGCAAAGGCGGATTAGTTTGCTCAATTCTACCTTTAAATTCAGGGGTGGGTAAATAGCAAAGTGACTGCTTGTAGCAATCACCTCTCTCTCACACAGTCATTTCTATTACCAAAGGCGCAGAGACGATAATCTCTGGCACAGCAACAGTGACAAGCTAGTGGCAGCACCTTCTTCCACTGCCACAGCTGTCCATTAGCTGTGTGAGCCTGCGAGTATGTAGCTTTAAGGAGCAGCCACACCAAATGGAAATACTACTGCCCCCTGGAAATAATGCTGCTTATCATCTTCTCAGCAAAACATTTGCGATGCATCAGAAGATGCTGAAATTAACCAGTTTGCTTCTCAAAAATGGAAGGGCTCTTTCATTTTTCATTAGAGCGGCTAGGAGAGGACAACAAGAAGTAGGGAGGTCAGAAGCACGTGCATGGTAGAGAAGAAACACTGAGGGTGGGAGATTCTTTTCACTTTGCTTCAGAAAATCAAAACAGTGAAAGCTGAGCAAGCCATCCGGCATTCTCTTTGTTGTCGACATTGAGGAAAAGGTGCATGAATTGCACCTGTGAAGTACCTATTGCAGGCATCTACTTTAGAATGAGATAACTGGGCGCTGAGGTGCTGATTTCTTCCCTCAGACCAGAAGAGGAGCCTAATGACTACTTGAGATGAGGACATATGTATCTGTCTAGATTTTTCACAGCTCAAGAACCTAGGAGAAAAGGGGAAGAAAAGCCAGTGGATGCCCACATGAAGAGGACTTTGCTGATCCGCAGGTATATTCAAGTTACATCTGTCTTTGAAATATACGCCCCTAGTTTAGGCTTATCTAATAAATTAAGGAGAAAAAGGCATCTAAGCAGCCAATTGGAGGAAAAAGAAAACACACTGCACTTAAGGTTGATTCCTATTGAGGAATTCCAGATGAAACAGAGAACAGGATCTCAAAACTTATTTTTACAAACTGCTGCTCCTATTCCTGTTCCCACAGGAACTGACAGTCCAATAAAGGGCTTTAGACTTCATTAAAGTAGTCCTGTAAATACTGTTTGTAATTATAAGGAAAGATCTCTGTGCTTTTCAGTGCTGTGACATGCCTACATATCAAAGCCTTTTCACGAGCAAACTGTGTTGGCATTTGGACTGGCTTTTTAGAATGAAACCAGGGCTTTCAGCGAATAATCCCGTAAGAGACATTTGAGAGTCAGCAGAAGTAAAAGCACTGCCTCTGCTTCTTGCAAAATCCTAATAGTGCAGCCCTAAAAACAACGTTGAACCTTCCCCAAAACGCTGAGAAATACGAACACTGAGAAGTTACAGACACACACAGATCAGCACTACTTTACCTTCTGTGGGTCAACGGGCTTTGCAAATTCCCTGAAACGTCTGTCAGTGGCAAGTCTGCGAGTAACGTCCCTCAAGAAAATTCTAAGGTCACGCAAGGTATCCTCCTCTTCCTCCTCCAGCATCCCTACTTCTTCCTCTTGTGGCTTCTGAGGCTCAGCTGGTGGTGCTACAGGCGGGACTTCCAATGTCCGATCAACTTCAATTAATCAGGAAAAATTAGCCAATTTACAGTACTCAAATACAAGCATATGACAACTTACTGACAGAAAATGACCACCAAAGCAAATCCCAAAGAGCTAGTAACTTCGATAGGAAAGTTTTAGATGTACTTCTCATATCCTCCTCACCTCTTTTCTTTACAGGAGGCTTAGCCACTTCATTTAGAATTAGGTCCTCAAAAAAAGCTGCTCTCTCTGCCCTACCAGGCAACTCAATATTGCACACTTCTCCAAATTCCTTATTAAATAATTTTTGGATCTAAAGCAGAAGGAGGAAAGACATTTCAGATTTAAGGCCACAAAAAACTCATCTTCTATTCCAAAAAGACGAGTACCTTTTCAAATTAATAATAACCTGAAGAACACAAACTGAAAAAAGTTATCTTCCTGGCCTTAAAAGGCTACATTTTCACAGGCTGGCACGGCAAATTCAAATATCACCTTTAAGAATCACCTGTAGAATTAAAGCTCCGTGAAGGAATTGTACGCTACACTGATAAAGTAATGGCTTTCACCGCATCCAACATCGCTTCCTTTGGATTTACTTGCCTTGCTGCATCCTTTACTTAGACCCTTTATGGCTATAGAGGGAACAGAAAGGCTTCAGCAGACAAGTGAGGGCTTTTTGCTGAGTTTTTATTTCTCTACCAAAAGGTGTCTGAAGTAGCTAGTACCTCTACGTCTTCCTCCATTTTCAAGTTCTAGTATTAAAAGGTAGGTAAGGAATTTCACTACTTATTTTAGAAGGAATTTACAACCTGTACAAAAACTTCTGTGGGAACTCAAGCACTTTCAAAGCAGTTGATAAGAAACACGTCTAGGTAAGACCCGTTCTCTTCCCCCAGTGACTGAGACCAAATCATCAGAATGAGAACAGCGTGGTCCTGTTTTGGGCACCTTCCCTTAATGTAAACTCTCAGAAGTCAATGAAGTTCTGCACGTACTTTTACTACAGTTTATTTAGGACTACAACTAGAATTCGATTCCAAAGTTACTTTAGCAGAAATTGGAACTCAGCTTTCCAGCTTGGAAAGCTTTGGCCTATATGAAGAAAGAAACTGATTTATTTATTTTTTTTTTAATCAAAGTGTTTCGATTCTCTTCTAAATTGCATTATTAGCAGTTTACCCAACATAGCATGGAATGGCAGACTGTCAGAAGAAATCTCTTCAGTAAAGACATCCTCTTGTCATTTCAAGCACCGCATATTCTTGACTGAACCACTTTGTAGCCACCGGAATTATTGTATTAATTTATTATTTGCATGTGTGAGAAGGGGGTGAAAGTCACTTGCTTGACTCAGAAAAAACCTGAAGCAGATGCTTTCACAGTATTCTTTTTCTCTAAGCAAATTTTAAGTGATTTGTTAGGGTGCCTGAGTAATAACAGCATGCATTTAACAAAGCACAGCATTTTGATGCTGAAAGCATTCATAAATTACAAGACACTGAAGAAATAGTAAGGAAAGTATTGACAAATACCTCTTCTGGGAGATCTGAGTGACGTACATCAGACGGAGCAAGCAGCAAAACTGGCGAAAATGCTGGAATGTTACGTAGTAGAGTTAGAAAAGTAAGTTTCAAGGCAGGTCCAGCGTTGTCCCACCGTAAATGGATATCTGGGACACAAATTGTGCTTGGTGCTGTCTTCTGAGCATTTCGGATCAGCTAGTGAAAAGGAAAGCTTGGGTAAGAAAACTAAAACACGTACAATAACCTGTTAATACATAGCTACATAGCCATCTGACTGCCCCATGAAATGAAACTACGTGAACAGAGTGGCAAGCATCCTTTCACATAAGGAATTTCTCTGTGCACCCTTTCAGATTATCAGTATTCGGAGAACTCTAGTCAGAAGATGGGAAGGATATATTCAGGCAGTGGCTAGACACCGTAGCTATATGGCCACAGCCACAATCATCGCATAACAAAGAAAGGAAATGTCCCTCTTATGGGACACATCAGTATTCAGTCGTGTAACATGTCTGTCCTTACTTGTACGGCTCTCAAATGTTTCCACTAAAGGTAAAAATATTTTAAGGTAGTGATGCCAAACAAGAAAATGGATTTCCTGCCTAAAAGTAAAAACACCAAATCTCTTCATTTTTTCTAGTTAAAACCACATCACCGTGCAAATGAAGTGTTTTCTGAATGTTAATGCTTTTATTGCACATACCGCAACAGCACAAGTTGTGTATGTCCGTGTGAAAACAAAAAAAAACAGAAGCCCCAAACCTTGGTTGCCTTACTAATATAATTTAGAAGAAGGCTACAAAAAGTAGCCGACATGCAGTCTGATACAGAGCCATCTCCTGGGAGCACACAGTCTTAGGAGGCAATGAGAACTACTTTCTGGATCCCAGTGACATGAGCAGCATTTCTTTCCACAAAGAGATGTTTATTAGCAACACCGCCCAGCTTCCTGAGCTGCTAGCAACATCCTCACTGCAAAATTAAGTATGGAAAATGTGGACATGTACAACATCCAGATTGTTTGTGGTGCTGTCTAAAAGAAAAGGGGATTTTCAGACAGAAGCAACATTAAAACAAGGCCACCTCCATTACTAATGAATTTTGCTCACCTTACTTGCAACTCGATTGATCCTTTACATACAGTCAGTGAATCCGATGAGAAGAAAAAGAAAAAAGGTACCTGTCCACAGATTTCTTCTGGCGGTGCAACTTTTGTAAGCAGAACAGAAAGGTCCAGGGTGTGAACGAGAAACTTCTCCAAAGCGTGCAACACCGCGGGTGCCACGTAAGAAACCTGGCCGTACCCTTCTTTTCCTACTATTAGCAGACAGGGCCGGCATGATGTTGGTTCGCAGAAAGCACTCCTAGAACAAGAGTTAAGAAAACAAGTTTATAAATGAGGTGCTGAATAGACACACAGATGTTCCAAGTACTTTGAAACAGAAGGGCAAAAGGTGGCAACACAAACCCATAAAGTTGGCGTATTTTTAGCTAAAAGGACAGACAGCACATTTATGTGGTCTTGAGTCTTTCAAAGAATGCCATGGATTAAGTCAATGTGTTCTGGTAGTCTACGGATCACTTTGGCTTAGGAAGAGAAGCCTGGGCTTTTCAGTTTGGTCATTCAGAGCAACCTCATTACAACTTTAGTCCCTCCACCCTTTCTTCCTGTGAATACCAAGCACCCCTTCAACACACAAACTTGATGTTACCCCTTCGTCTACCACCCCTCGCACTTTTAACAGCTGGAACTGTTTACAAAGACTCAGCAGACCTGAGAATTTAAACGTAACAGGGATCTATCTTTCTTTACCTGCTGAAACAGAGGCGTTTTTTCTCTGGTCTGTCAGGCATTCCATCTTTTAATTCATCTCCAGAAACCAAGGATGCATCATCATCACTGTCGAACATGTCATCTTGTAAGATAGGATTGAAATGGTCTGAAAGGCAAAAGAGGTTCGTTAACTTTCCTGAATAGCCTTTGTCTCTTTCTCTTACATTAATACAGCTTCTAAATCAGTGCCAAAACCCTTTCTTCATTTGAGAGCACACACTGAAAGCTATTTCCTAGAGTTCATCCCACCACAGATCTAAGGACATGGCACAAGGCCCTACAAAGCTGTACTAAGTCCCACTGATGTGTATGTATAAGGTACGCTACTCTTGGTGATTTTTTTCTCCCCCTTAGAATAAAGGAGATTACGAACAATTTCTGCAGTTGCTAAATAGCTAAAAAAAAACAAACAACAAGACCATTTCTTTCTGGAGGAGGTTCCCACAATGAAAGCACGGGGATTAAGGATGTGATGGCCACAGAATTCCATTCATCTAGTAAATATCATGCTAATTGATCTCACGTACACGTGTATAGTACGATCCACAAACATTTAAATTAGGAGACTGGTTAAAAATGATGATAGCTAAAACAATATTTAGCTTAGACCAGTTATACTTGTATCCTGGTCCTGACATTCTTCAGAAAGGAATTAGAAACATTGACCCAGAAATGCTTCCCCTCCAAATATCCGAGTTTTGATTTTTTAAAGAAAAATAGGTGCCTTATACTTCAAACCTCAAGTCAACCTCTACAAATGCTAATTATCTTAGCTGCCGTCAGAAGCAGGATGCTTCAGTAGAGAACGCATCGTCCTTTACTGTGTGTTGAGTCATTCAGAGCTTCCATTTGACATTTCAGTTTCGAATCCACAATAAAACCTATGCGTTATAGTCCAGACTTGCCCAAAAAAAAAGACATGCACATGCAAATAATAAAATTTTACCACCATTATGTCTGAAAGGTTTAAGTTGATTGCACAAACCACAAGTTTTTGCTTTAGCAGAATTATAAAGAAGTGGATGCTGTGGTTATACCTTGCTGTCGGTCCTCCTTTAGTGCAAGCTGTGCATGCGGGAAGATCTTCTGCACAACTTGTAAAATATTCTCTACTGATCTTTTAAAAAGTGGCTTGAAAATGGGTGATAGTGCTTGTACGGGTGAAGCCTCGATCCTGTTTGAAGCCGGAACAACCTTCTTCATAGCCATGAAAAAGTCCTTTGCTTTTATTTTAATAGAATTAACGTCTAGTAGCAACTTCTCCCTACTTGCATAAATATGAGGATAGCATTGGCGTAGAGAGCACAGCGCAGCTTCAGTACAGAGGGATTTGATATCTGCACCACAGTATCCTAACAAACAAAAATCAAACGTTACATCAGTCAAGGCCCAGGTTTACAACATGCAACATTTAAAGAATTTGTAATGCCAAAACCAAACAGGTTAACAGGGAATTCAAAGTGCTACCGCTCTGCAGGGAAGTTTCATGTTGCTCACTGCCTGATATCCTGCACTTATGCAGCTGAAGCAGACTCCTCATCAAAAACTATACTCTTGAGGAAGATGCCCCAGAACCGTTTAATGTTCTCAGACAACAAGAGGAACGACAACAAAGAGTAAATAGATGAAAGCATCTAACTCTGATTGCTATGAAGATGTGCCAGCTGCCTCGTCGACTAGTTGTGCAGCAAGGCACAAGAGCATGGGTACTGCCTGGTACAAGCTAAGGTTCTTTACAACTTGGTCACAAGCAAGAATCCCTTTTGGTTTCAGTCTTACCAGTGCATTTCTCAGCTAGTTCATCAAGCAACATGTCCAGTGGCTGAGGGGTCCAGTCACGAGTATGAATCTTGAACATTTCTTTTCTAGCCTGGAAGCAAAATCATTGCATTTTAGCTTGTCCCAAGTTTTCCTTAAAAACACCAACAAGAAACAAACAAACCAAAAAGCAAACAAACAAACAACAAAAACAGTCCTCCCTCAAAACCCCTCATCTATTAATACGCTTTTCTTACTTGCTCAACTTTCAAGTATTTTACAGTTATTTAATATACACTCTGCATTGTCAACCATTCTTATTTGTTATACTGAACTTTTTCTAGGAACCTACAATGAAAGAAAAGGCATTTATAGCTTCAATAACAAGTTTCCAAACTAGGAGACCTAAGGACCCAGAGGAAAATACTGCAATGAAAAATTTATCCAGAAGCATTTCTTTGCTGTCCAAACAACTTCTCTAAAATTTAACAAGCTTTCATTTTGACAGTCTCATTACTTCATCACGTTTGCCTTTCAGTCAGTAAATTCACAGAAAGCACTTCTGGCACAATGCTTCAAATTGCTACAATTACTATAGAGAAGAAAATAATTAACACTCAAACTACTACCACTGATCCGGGGCACAATCAAATGCAAACACATCCCCTATTCATTCATAAGTGAAGGATTGAGACCAAAAACACAACTTCATGATGAAAACACCCAAGTGGACTAAATAATTAAGCAAACAGGTACAACTTTGAGAATGAAAGGTTTGATTATAGAACTAACTACTTGGTGGTATCATCCTGACCATATATATCCAGTACCAGATTTGCCCTCCATGGAACAACGCAGTGTCTCCACATATCACTCTTTCGTTCAAGTTGTCAATTATTTTTTTTTCCTATAAAGTTGGACTTTGCCATGGTAGCACTAACGTTGAATTTAAGTTCTCACCTCTTTATTTGGCAAGTTGAAGAGGAACTCTCTGCCAAAGCGTCCTGGTCTTTGTAAAGCAGGATCTACAGAATCCAGTCTGTTGGTAGCTCCGATTACCACTATCTCCCCTCTGTTATCTATGCCATCCATAAGCGTCTGAAGAGTTGAAAAAATGGAACTAATAGAAAAATATAATTTTTATTTACTGGTTCAGTAAATTTTGTTACATTCCACATGACTTTCTTGATGCCGTAACAACCTTCTTCCTAGTGGTCATTCAAAACTGGGAAAAAAATAGTCTACCAAGTCGGGGTTTTTTGATTTGATAATCAATCTGCAGACTGTTAAGTCATCAAGCACTTCAATACTATTTGAAATAATCTCTACCTTAATATAAAAGGAGTACTGCACACTTCTGCTCAGGAAGAAAATCACGGAAAATGTCAACTTTGATTTTAGATGTTGAATTTGTTGCAGTGAGATCTTCCTCATCGCATGATTCTATTTGGATTTAAACCAGATTATCTACGGAGAGACCAAGATTAGGACAAGAACTGCACAGAGTTCAGCATGAAGCCAATCAGGAGCTCAAGTTTGTATTCTTTCTATTCAACTTTATCCTTCTCTTGCTGGAAGGACCTGCTTTTTGACTCTCCTTCTCTTCAGTAGGAGCATTTTCCCTCTTGCTTTGGTAATGCTCTTTCTCAGTGGTTTTAGTCTCGTCCTTTGTATCTTGGCATCTCTCTGTAACAGCTGAGGAGGAAAGGTTTTTAGAGCTACATTCAGTGTCAGACTTGAGGAAGGAAGTTTGCCACAATTTCTCACCAGGCTCACAAGACTCTTTGCCGTACAAAACGTTTTCTTCTGAAATGAGGTCACGTTCTTTTGATCTTCTTGGTTTCTCCTTGTCTCCACCGTCATCACATTGGTACTGTGCGAGGTATTCATCATTCCCAGGAGATTTCGGAGGGTCCGCGACACTGCACAAAATAAAATCACATTTCTCACTTCTGCTGAAGGACGTGAATATTACGAGTAAAATCTTCCAACGTCGAACAAACAAACAAAAACCTCTGGACTACTCGAACACTCGCAAAGATATGCCATTTAGAAACCTGTCCAGTGATTAGGACACCTTCTTCAGCTCCCAGAGAAAGTGCTTTTTCCCCTCTTGCTTCTGAAGCCATTGCACTCAAAAAGCAAATGCATCTGTCTCCCTCCACATGCCGCTCTGAATAAGAGCCAGAATATTCAAAACCACTCTATTTGTTCTCCCCACATAGCCGAAAAAACACCAGTTGAAACAGAGTTTTCTACCTCTCTCCCACCAATTTACATTCACGTATCCTATGACTGCAAAAATAGAAGGCGGGGCTCAGGAGGAACAGCCAGTGTTGGAAATGAAAAAAAGCAGCCCGTTTCTTCAGAGTCTAT
Source organism: Aythya marila (assembly GCF_965140915.1). NCBI lineage: Eukaryota > Metazoa > Chordata > Aves > Anseriformes > Anatidae > Aythya > Aythya marila. Next base: position 5,105,003 of record NC_139067.1, on the reverse strand, counting down.
GCTACTAGGAAAACAAAACAAAACAAAACAAAACAAAACAAGAGGAGAGGAGAACAACAGCGGGAAATTTACCTATTCTCCAGGTGTTCAATTGCAAAGCCTCCTCTGGAGGATCAACAGCTGTGAATTCAGCGTGCGTAGGAGAAATCAGATCTACATCTGAACCACAACTATTTCAGTAGTATCACTAACTGATGTTACTCTGAAGAAGCAGTCAGCACCGTTTCTATGTTAGGAAAGAGCTGAACAGAGTCTGTTATTCACATGAAGTAGTCAGGCAGGTTTCTTTAGGAAGGCTGGGTTTCACTAGAACATTACTAGCCTGTAAGCCTCATGGCATCACCTTCCATCTTGACTGCTAAACCTCCTTGCTCCCTACTATCTTCTTTGCCAAGATACAGCTGTCCACATTTACTTTTCCTACTTGGCTGGACTGACTTTAAGAAGGGATCTTGCATCTTAGAAAGGGAACAAAAGCCGCTGCCCAGCAGCGTCTGGCTCAGGGAGGAGTGAGAAAGCTCTGTGCAGCCCCCAAGGTCCGTGCAGCAGGAGGCAGGAGGTGCTCCAGGCTCACAGCAGCACTTCCCCTGCGGCCTGTGCAGGGAGAGGCCCCTGGTGGAGCAGGCTGTCCCCCTGCAGCCCATGGGTCCCCCGTGGAGCACATCTCCACGCTGCAGCCCCCCTGTGGCTGGAGGAGCCCATGTTGGAACACGTGGATCTGCCCTGGAGGAGGCCGCGGCCTGTGGAGCAGGCCCCCGCAGGAGCAGGCCCCGGGCTGGACAGCACGCTGGTAGCAGCCAGCACCATCTGTTCTTCGAGCCTCAGCAAGCCCACAGCATCTTCCCAGAAGGGATCCCTTTCCTTCACGCCTGACAGGCGCCGCCTGCAGAGGCTGAGGGCTTGTGCCCCGTTTGCAAGCGCTTTCTCAGTGCCCTCTTCCCCAGAGAAGGATCCGGATCCCAGCTGCTTGGCTTCCCTGCCCTCTGCTGCCAGGCTCCCGCAGCTGCTATCCCAGCAGCGCAGCAGCCAGCTGACAATGTGCTCGCCTGGAGGACAGCTGCAATCTTGTCCCATGGCTGGCAGCTCGCCCAGGGATGGGGATCACCTGCTTCCTGCTGCTTTTGTCCCTGCTCTCCTTTCCAACAGCCTCCTGTGCCCTGGGATGGCCCTACCTTGGGGTAGGCTGCCTCGCCTTCCTCTTGCTCCTTCCCCTTCTTGGGAGGACTTTCTGCCCTTCCGAAACGAGATGACTTCTGCATGCATTCCTTCCCCTTGTGTGTATTGGTGCCTGAGACAGCAACGGGGTCGTTCCCGGAGCCAGCTGTAGGGCCTGTGCCACACTTGGAGTGGCTGCAGGGGACATGCCAGGGGCTGGAGGGGCTGGATGTGAAGTACTATCAGTAAAGAATTTCTTTCTAACATATATTAGAAATCTCATTTTTCAGTGTAAAGCTATTACTCCATGTCCTGTCACTCCAGGCCCTGATAAAGACCCCCTCCCCAGCTTTCCTATAGGTTGCCTTTAAGTACAGGAAGGCTCTCAGCCTGGCACACAGTAAAACTGATGGCAGATCCTTCACTATATTATTTGAATTTCACGGAAATAGAACAGACTATCAACTTACTTAGGAGAAGTAATACAATTTCAGAACTATTCAAAACCAAAGGCGTTCCAAACTAAGTTTAAGTTCAGAGGAAATCCAAAGAAAAAAATAATTTTGTAACTAATAATCAGAGACCATAATCTTCTACAAATGATAGATTTTTCTCCTGTACCGGGTAATTTTGATCTGTCTTTAATGATCATCCAGACATGGATTTGACACCGAGTATCTTGCTTTGCCTCTGCATTAAGTCTTCTTCTCATGTGAGGTAAATGTCCTGCTTTTATGGGATGGGTCTAGGAGACATACATGCTGTGTCTCATGATGCTTGGATATCATCTTAATTCTGTGTGAAGATGAAAGGTCTCACTGCTTCCTGAACAGGGAAGTGGATGTCTGCAGTTAAGAACCCTCCGTCTAATCTAGAAACGTGAAGGAAGGAGTTTGCTGGATTGCAAGTGACAGTGAAGAAAGCCACAGATGACATATCAAACTGATTAAAATGTTATTTAGCTCAGGGCATGGCTAATGATGTGGAGCTGGAATAGTTTGACGACTGTAATTACGCTCACTATCACTGTTACTTGTTTATAGGATGGTAATGCCTAAAGGTCCCACTGGAGCCTGAAACAAGGTTGTGCAGGGTGCTGCACGTGCATATCTCAGTAGCGCTTTGATAGCTAGTGATACAAACAGACAAAACAGAGAATAAAAGGAGAAACGGGGGGACAGAGATAAGATCTTCCTGCAGGTCATTTAGGGTATCAGCCATGAGTTCAGTGCATCCAGCTCTCTAGTGCTCTGCTGGCCCAGTGAGATGAATGGAAAACATTGCAGCCTTGGAAAAATAGTACTTCTTCTAATTCTTTGGCCAGTTTTGATGATTTAGGACTGCTTTATTTATTTATTTATTTATTTATTTTTCTTTTCCCCAATTGTGCTGGAGAAGGTGAACTTTTTAAATACCTGTTCTGAATTCAAATATCATTTTCATTGTTATGTTTCTGTTTTGTTGGCACTATTCATAACGACTTCTACCCTTCTGTGGAAGCAAAAGCTTATCATACCATAAAACTGGAAAGGTCACAGAAAACTTCAGAGCTTTTGAAGAAAGCTGAGGAAAATCCATTCCCTGTTCTAGGCAGAGAGAGTGGCTGATTTCCAGACAGGTAAATGGGCAGGATAAGGCCACTTCATGTCCGCTGATGGCCAGTTGTATGGACTGCGAAGATAATGGACTACCAGCACAAGAGACAGCGCCAATAATCTAATCCAATACAATCTGTTTCAAGTGGTAGAGACCTGATACTCTATGACAATGTGAGGAAGACCAAACTGTCAGGCAAACTTTGAGATGATCATGTTCAGGATCTAAAACTCTTAAGACAAGTGTCAACACAGGAAGGGTGAAATAAAAGCATGAATGCCATACAAGTACTGAAAAATCTCAGGAAGTCTGGAAACCAGGGCAAATGGATGTAATAAGATGGTGCTTTGTGTTAGCAAGAAGCAGAGGATAAGGAAATGTTATGGGTCATCAATAGAGTGGTTTTGTGCAAATCGCTGCTAAAGAAAGACAGCCTTGCTAGCCTGCTCTTTGCTCTTAGCTCCAGTCTACAGTTGTCAGACACATAAACAATAATGGGAATAATGGGAGACTTCAACTTCCCAGCAAAAGATTGAAAGATGATTACCACTTATTCTCATACAGATATACTATGTGATGGATTTCTTCACAAAAGTGAAAAAATATAAGACCATTTTAGACTTGGCTCCTGTACGGGTTGAAATGTAGTAAGATTTGAATAAAGTCTGATCATGAGCTGACTTTTCTCATTTTACATTTCAAGACAGACAAAACCAGGCTTAGAATGAAGGTTTTGAGGCTTAGAAATGCAAACTTTGAAATCTGAGGCAATGAATAATTGAGTCTGACTAAGCATCTCTGGGACTTGAGTGCAGAGAAGGCAGAGTTAAAATTCAAAATTCAGATGGGAAAAAAGCAATGAGAGAAGGTACATTTCAGAGGTTAAAAACTGCAAAAATAAAGTACGAATGACCAAAAACCTCCTTCACATAGGAAATTAAACAGTAACAGTAAATGATACTTAAGCCACAGAACCCAGGGGGAACAAAGAGAACAAATTAGGACCATTGCATACTCGAGGCAAAAATAGATCAAAAGTTAATGATGTCTCAAATGCTGCAAATCTTATTTCCTGCATCTAACAGCAACAACAATGTGCTATTAAGGGCAGTGACAGGATTCCCATTGCAAATGAGGGTAGGGCAGTAGGCACAACATCATCTGAGGTGAAATAAAAATCTATAGTGATTCAAGTGAAAAATGACAAGCTGATATCTACCTAGCCTATTAACAGCATTGGCACACAGAACAACAACTCAAGTAGGAAAAATACATAACAATTGTGCAAATCAGGGATAGTCCCCAGAATGGGAGAGTAACAAATATACTTCTGTCCAGGAGAATGTAAAGAGTGATCCAGACAAGTGCAGGCCTGTTAGTTTGACATCAACGCTGGGCAAAGCTTTGTAGCAAGAATAGATAAGACTAGGGAAGTAGCGGGTAATGTGGAATTTACAAGATAATTTATTAAAGCTAATTTGTTTCCAGAGAATTTAGTAGCTTGCCTTTGTAGGACCAGTGCTCCCCTACACAGGGGATGAACTACATCTATTTCACTTTCTGTGAGCTTCTGATACATTACCTATGGATTTGGGCTTTGGGGCTGCAAGTGAATCAAGGGAGTTTGCAATTGTTCACACTGTTCGAAGAGGGAATTACCAGCAAAGGAGAGGTTACCTGTAGTGATTCTCAGAGACAGTTCTGAAACTGCAGCTGCTAAGGAGGCAAAGACTCATGGAGAAATGTAGGCTGGAAGGGACCTCTGAAAACCCAACCTCCTATTCAGAGCAGAGATGACTTCAAATTTAGGTACGTTCAGTATGGACATGGTGGCCGAAGACTAAAAATTCCATACGAGCTTTGAGATTTCCAGGTGACATAAAGTTGGGAAGTACTACCGAGCCTGACAGAAGGATATCCCTTGTGATTGAAATGGTTCAGGTGAAGTGACATTTGAAACCATGAGCCAGAGATTCTCAACAAAGGGTGTTTTTATTGTTTTGTTTTGTTTTGTTAGAACGGCTGAGGTCACTGGGCCTGTTCAGCCTGGAGAAGAGGAGGCTGAGGGGAGACCTCATCACAGTCTACAACTTCCTCGTAAGGGGGTGTCGAGAGGCAGAAGACCTTTTCTCCATTATCACCAGTGACAGGACCCGCGGGAACAGGGTTAAGCTGAGGCAGGGGAAATTTAGGCTTGACATCAGGAGGGGGTTCTTCACAGAGAGGGTGGTTGCACACTGGAACAGGCTCCCCAGGGAAGTGGTCACTGCACCGAGCCTGTCTGAATTTAAGAAGAGATTGGACTGTGAACTTAGTCACATGGTCTGAACTTTTGGGTAGACCTGTGCGGTGTCAGGAGTTGGACTTGATGATCCTTAAGGGTCCCTTCCAGCTCAGGATATTCTATGATTCTATGATTCTATATGGCAGTAAGGAGTTTAAAACAAACAATAAAACAACAAAACGCCATGTTCATGCACTGTTAACAGAAGAACTGAAAAAGTTAAGTGGTTATATGGTGTGTATGGCTATTTTATTTTATTTATTTATTTATTTATTTATTTTTCTCCAGTATAAATACACCTGACAGGGCAGCCCTGCCAAACATTTAAGACATGAGGCAAAATTCTGCCACTTGTGTTCACATTGAACTTAGGAGGAAGTGTTCACAAGACAGAAGGAACAAGTTGCCTATTGTGTGGAAGGGAATTAAAGGAGATCGTTCTGCTCAGCCAGATGCCAGTTGAGAGAAAAATATGATGTCTCTGTGAAAATGCATTTCTTGAGTAAATATCAAGGAGAAATAGGAAATGTGTAAGTTGGGAGATACATCTGAAATGATGATTGCAGTTGGCTTATGAGGAACTTTGGACAGGAAATTGGTAGAAACTTCCCATTTTAAGAATAAAGTGCACCACAGATATGAAGTCAGCATTCACCTAAAGAGTAGAGGCCAACTCAGAGCCCCCACAACAAAGCAATGGACAAACCAGAACACTAACATGTTGTGGTCTAGAGTCACACAGATATACATAATTGTACTATATCTAAACATCTGAGGGGTTCCTTTGAGAGGCGGAGGGCTTGTGCCCCATTTCCATTTCCACTCTCAGTGTCCCCTGCCTCAGAGAAAGATCCGAGCTGCTGGCTTCCGTGCCCTCTGATGCCAGGCTACCAGAGCAGGTATCCCAGCATCGCAGCAAACAGGTGACAATTTGAGTGCCACAGCAGTCCTCATTGTGAGCTGGAAACTCAGGGCACTTGTGGCCACCCACCTTTGTGAGCTCCAAGGCTGACAGTGACTCTCTGCTGAGCTCCCACGGCTCTCAGGCGTCCCGGTGGCAGAGCTTACGGCGCTAAGCTGACTGCCAGGAGAAAAGGCTCCCGTGAAATGGCTGCTCCACAACGGCAGGAGCAAGGTCTGCTGGGCTGGGGGTTTGCAGGGGAGCTCGGCCTTGGGCCTGGCAACTGCGCCTGGAAGCCAGGGACGGCCTTGGTGTGCAGCTGGACACCTGGGCCTGAGAAAGCAAAGTCTCTTTCAAGACACTTGGCACCATTGTCACCCAGTGGCTGTCTCAGGGGGATGAGAGAAAGCACAGCATCTCTTCCTTCCCTGAAAAAGGGATGGATTTTGACCCAAAATGCAGCTCCTTTCTCTCAGAAGCATCACGTCCTCCTCTCTTTCTTGTATTTCGCTATGAATTTAGAAATCCTTGCAATCCCTGCAGCTGTGTCCCCTGCCAGCTTCTTGTGTGCCCCAAGCATCCTCGCTTGCAGGGCAGTAGAAGATGCAGAAAAGGCCTTGCCTTAGTGGAAGCACTGCCCTGCTGGAGCTCCAACATCCCTCTTAGCAGCACGCTGTAGCCCCCAAATGCCCCCAAAACGGCACATGCCAGCTACTGGGAAGGCAATGAGCTGGCTCAAGGTGAGCTACCCGCTCAAGGCCCAGGTGTCTGTGAGGCGGTGTTGGCAAGGAGTCCTGTTGTGTGAGTCTGTTCTTTGTGGGTGGCTGATACTGTCTTGGGCCCAGCTGCAAGGCCCGTCACAGGGGCTGGAGCGGCCACAGGGCCTCTCAGTGGGCTTGGAGTGGCTGCAGGGCTCATCAGTGGGCTTGGTGTGTCCGTAGGTCCCATCACAGCGCTGCAGTGGTCACAGGGCCTTTCATATTGGCTAGAGTGGCTGTAGGGCCCGTCACAGGTTTTGGAATAGCCCCAAGGCCCATCACTGGGCTTGCAGTCGCTGCAGAGCCCATCACTGGGCTTTGAGCAGCCGCAGGGCCGCTCTCAGGGTTGGATGAGATCCACAGGTGTTTTCTTCCTCTTGGAGGTGCTGAGGAGTATTGAATAGTCTTCAAAAGGCATAGGCCAGAGTGCAGAAAATGTGTAGCTGATGCTAGAACCAGTTACTTTTTCTTGTCCACTGCCTCCTCCTCATTCACTGCCTCCTCCTTGTCTACCGCATCCTCCTCGTCCCCCGCCTGCTAATCCTATTTCTCATTTTCCTCCTCCTTCTCCTCCTTCCCTGCCTCTTGCACCTCCAACACCTCCTCCACCTCCACTGCCTCTTCCTCCTTCTCCTTCTCCAGCGCCACTGACTATTCCTCCTCCACAGCCTCCTCCACCTTGGCAGAAACTTCCTGGCCAACTTCCTCTGCATGCTCCTTGCTAAGGCATGCTGGTAGCAATGATGGTGAGCCCAGAGATGTCAGGAGGAGTTGCCATGAACCAGGTGTGCCAAGGCGGCTTCTCTGGGAGGCTATGGTTGTGAGCGCTGCCCACCGCTCCTAATTCTAGTTCCATTTGTCACCCCACAGGACCATGGCACCGTGGCCCTGTAAGGTAGCAGCTGGCGGCTCCTATCATCTTGATGACGCTCTGTGATGCGCTGCTTGTTGCCTGGGTAGCGATTGTTAGCTCTTATGCAAATGGCTTGTCATCAGTCAGGGGTGTGGCTGCTCCTCCCTATAAAAGGGCCAAAGGGGGGCAGTGGGAGCCAGAGTGTTGGAGAGGGGAGATGGGAGAAGGTGGAAACAGAAAAGGAGGAGGAGGAGGCATAGGTGGAAAAGGGGGAGTAAGAGGGGAAGGGGGGCAGTGGAGGAGGTAGCGGAGGAGGAGGTGGTGGAGAAGATTGAGGAGGTGGCGGCATTTCTGGAAAAGGAGACTGATGAGTAGGAAGTGGTGACAAAAGAGGAGGCGAGCAAGGGCTAGGCAGAGGGACACGATGGAAGTGGAAGAGGAGAAGAAGGTGGTGGAGAAATAGTAGAATCTTAGAGGAGGAACTGGTGGCAAAAAGAAAAAAAAGAGGAGGAGGTGGAGGAGAAGTAGGAGGTGGTAATGGAGGAGACCAAAAAAAAAAAAAAAAAACAAGAAGGAGGAGAAGGTGGCAGAGGAAGAAGTGGTAGAGGAGGAGGTGGAGGAGGAGGAGGAGGATGTGGAGGAGGTGGAGGAGGAGGAGGAGGAAATGAAGGAGAAGGTGGAGGAGGAGGAGGAGGAGGAGGATGTGGAGGAAGATGACGTGGAGGAAGATGACGTGGAGGAGGTGGAGGAGGAGGTGGAGGAAGTGGAAGAGGAGGAAGTGGAGGAGGAGGAAGTGGAGAAGGAGGAGGTGGAGGAGGAGGAAGAGTTGTAGGAGGAGGAGGTGTAGGTTGTGTAGGTTGTGGAGGAGTTGAAAGAGGAGGTGGAAAATGAGGTGGAGGAGGTGGAGGAGGAGGTGGAGGATGAGGAGGAGGTGGAGGTTGTGGAGGAGTTGGAAGAGGAGGTGGAGGTGGTGGAGGTGGAGGTGGAGGAGGCCAAAATAAAAAAAGACAAAAACAGCTAAAAAGCACAGAAAAAAAAAAAAACACTAGAAATGAAAAAATCAACATTGTGACCATCAACTATCAATCTCAGAGCAAGCTGATAGGAAACACTCATTTAAATCATTCTGGACAGATGTGACGAGAGAGAGAGAATTTTCATGCAGAGAATCCGAAGGAATAGAAAAACTCATAGGCATTGATAAAGAGTTGAATAAGAAAGGAATAGAAAATAATAAAAATAATACAATCAATTAAAAAGACAGTAAATAAATTGTATTACTGTAAACAATTTTTTCCCAGCCTAATGATCTCCTATCACCACCATGACCTCCCATCCTAGCAATTTCCCATCCCATTATTTCACACTCAAATGAATTCCCATCACCGCAGTTCTTTGTGGGCGCTCCGTCCCCACCAGGCTTGCTTTGGAAGGCCCAGGAGAGTCTTGTGGGCACTGGCCTGGGGTCCCAGGCTGAGCCAGCTGCTGGCAATCAGGGAGGCTCGCTCCGTGTCTTGGCTTGGGGTTGCGTGGCCAGGCTGTGGGAGCGGGGGGCTGCAGGGGTGTCCTCTGTGAGGAGAATGCAGCAGCTGCCCCATGGGAGCTCAGGGCCGCTTCCAGGAGGCTCCTTCCAGGAGGGACCCACCCGCTGCTGCCCAGAACGCAGAGCAAAAGGCTGATGTTTGCGCCTGGGGGAGAGCCCATCTAAGAAAGGGAACAAAAGCTGCTGCCCAGCAGCGTCTGGCTCAGGGAGGAGTGAGAAAGCTCTGTGCAGCCCCCAAGGTCCATGCAGCAGGAGGCAGGAGGTGCTCCAGGCTCACAGCAGCACTTCCCCTGCGGCCTGTGCAGGGAGAGGCCCCTGGTGGAGCAGGCTGTCCCCCTGCAGCCCATGGGTCCCCCGTGGAGCACATCTCCACGCTGCAGCCCCCCTGTGGCTGGAGGAGCCCATGTTGGAACACGTGGATCTGCCCTGGAGGAGGCCGCGGCCTGTGGAGAGCCCCCGCAGGAGCAGGCCCCGGGCTGGACTGGAACAGGCTGTGCTGAGCCTGCTTTGCCCGTGACGCTCCTTGTGGAGTGATCTCCCTGTCCTTCTGGCAGCCCTTGAGCCCTTGCCAGCCTCTTTTCTCCCCTTGGCGTTGGAGGAGGGGCAGGGAGAGAGCGCTTGTGCTGGAGCTCAGCTGCCCAGCTGAGGAAAACCACCACGGCTCTGTCTTGCCGCTGCTGCAGCACGCTGGTAGCAGCCAGCACCGTCTGTTCTTCGAGCCTCAGCAAGCCCACAGCATCTTCCCAGAAGGGATCCCTTTCCTTCACGCCTGACAGGCGCCGCCTCCAGAGGCTGAGGGCTTGTGCCCCGTTTGCAAGCGCTTTCTCAGTGCCCTCTTCCCCAGAGAAGGATCCGGATCCCAGCTGCTTGGCTTCCCTGCCCTCTGCTGCCAGGCTCCCGCAGCTGCTATCCCAGCAGCGCAGCAGCCAGCTGACAATGTGCTCGCCTGGAGGACAGCTGCAATCTTGTCCCATGGCTGGCAGCTCGCCCAGGGATGGGGATCACCTGCTTCCTGCTGCTTTTGTCTCTGTGCCTGAGACAGCAACGGGGTAGTCCCCGCAGCCAGCTCTTAGGGCCTGTGCCAGGCTTGGAGGGGCTGCAGGGAACATGCCAGGGGCTCGAGGGGCTGCAGGGCGAGTGACAAGGCTTTGAGGGGCCTCAGGTCCCACCGCGGTGGTTGAAGTCGATGCAGGGAACATCAGAGTTGTTGGAGGGGCTGCAGGTAAAATCCCAGGGCTTGCAGGGGCTGCAGGCTGCGTCACAGCTACGCATCAGGTCAAGACGCATTTTCCTAGAACCATACATTTCCTCCTGAAGGGGCTGAAGAGCATGGAATGGTCTTCAAAACGCACAGAGCAAACCCCAGCAAACGTAGAGCTGCTGCTAGCAAGTAGGTAACTTGATTGTTCCTCTTGGTAACTTTGTTTCACAACAACAGGTGCAAAGATGTATCTTGAGTTGAGGGCAAAGGTGACCTTGGATCTGAAGCACACAGGCGTTCGCTAATGTACCCCATCCGGAGTGACTCCAGAACGACTCGGAAGGAAAAATAAAGTCCAAAGCAGTGCGTTGTGATAAAGAGAGTTTAATAGGGTGGAAAAGGAATAAAAACAAACAAAATAAGAAATAATGATATTTATAATTTATATTAACATATAAAAATATTTAATACTATTAAATACTAATACTTCCAGTTTTATACTAATAAAACAATGCCATACTGTACAACACAGTCAATAAAGTGGATTTAATTAAATAAATAATAGAACCAAGAAATTAAATGAAAATTAAAAACTTGAAATTTAATAAAAAGAAAACCCATTCTTCCCAGTCCAATGAATTCCTACCCCCATCATCACTTCCCATCCCACTGATCATTTGCTATCCCAAAAACCTCCCAGTTCTTATCCCCTCGGCATGCCAGTGCAAGAAGAGCTGCAGGCAGAGGCCTTGCTGAGTGAGCACCTAACGAGAGGAATTTAATCCAGAAGGCAGGAAAGAAGAGCAATGCCCCAAAAGAAGCACGGGGCCCATCTTCATCTGGTGGGCCGCCCGCTGCCGCTCCTCCTGGGCCAGCTTCTTCAGGCGCTCCCGCTCGGGACGCTGCTGCGGCGTGATGGGCACCGACTCCTCCTGCTCCTCCAGCGGCGTGGGCGCCGCGGCGCGGCCCGCCCAGGGCCCCACGCGGGGCATGTAGTCCACGCGGGGCTGCGCCGGCCGCTGCAGCGTGCGCGGCTGCGTGGGCAGAGCCGGACGCTGCGCTTGGCCCCCCGCAGCTGGCAGGCCCAGTGCTCTGGGCGCCGGCTCTATGGCAGCGTCCCCTGTTCATGCCGTGCTGCCTGGTGGTGCTGGCACCTCCTTTTCCTTGCCGCCAGCCGGGGACTGGGGGGCAGCGGGCACAGCGCTGGAGCCTGGCACTGTCGGCGGGGCGCTGGGCATGCTGCTGGGGCTGCTGGAGGTGGGCTGCGGCTGCACACAGGACGGCTGGTGCACTGGCCCCAGCACCTTGGCCCTGGCCCCCAGCGGCTGCAAAGTCTCGCTGGGGGTCTTTGTCCTTGCGTGCTGGCGCTGCAGCGTCTTGGCCCCGCTGGCTTGGGCCCGGAGCCTGTCCTGGGGCCGCACGGCACAGGGCTCCCCACTCGGAGTCTCCAGCAGCAGCCGCGCTCTGCGGGGAGGTGGCGACGCTGCTCCTTGCCCCCCTGCAGCCCCCGGGCTTCGTGCTGTCTTGCTGGGTGCCGTGGTGCTGTTGATCGCCGGCTGCTGCCCACTGCTGCCTGCTTCCGTGCTGCTGCCAGCCCCCATGCTGCTGCCACCCGTCTTCCCCTGGCACAGTCTCTTGCGGCCTTGGCCAGCCTGGCCCAGCAGCATCTTCCTCTCCTTGCTGGGGGGGTTCTCTGTTGTCGGCCTCCTGTGCTGGCAGCTCTGCGCTGTCCCGGGGGTGCTGCTGGGCGCAGGGCGCTTGGCCCCCCGCTTGGTGCCGGTGGGCACAGGGGCAGGCGGGGGGCTCTGGAGGGGACTGCGAGGGGGACTGGGCAGGGCTCTCCTGAGGGCTGGGAGAAGTTGAGGCCTCTTGAGGGGAGCCAAGGGAGGCTGGGGCAGGGTTCTCTTGCGGGCAGGGATGAATTCCTGCTGGGGGGGCCTTTTGGGGAGAGGCTTGGGCAGGGGTCTCCTGCGGGCAGGGTCGGGGGGGCTCTGGAGGGGACTCAGGCGAGGCTTGGGCAGGGCTGTCCTGAGGGCAGTGAGGAAGTCAGGGTCGGGGGGGCTCTGGAGGGGACTCAGGCGAGGCTTGGGCAGGGCTCTCCTGAGGGCAGTGAGGAAGTCAGGGTCGGGGGGGCTCTGGACGGGAGCCGAGGGAGGCTTGGGCAGGGCTCTCCTGCGGGCAGAGAGGCAGTCAGGGTCGGGGGGCCTCCTGACGGGAGCCAAGGGAGGCTGGGGCAGGGTTCTCCTGCGGGCAGGGATGAATTCCTGCTGGGGAGGCCTTTTGGGCAGGGCTCTCCTGAGCTGGGGCCGGGCTGCAGGCTTGAGGGGGGAGCTGAGTGGCGGCACAGCAGCTGCAGGGGGCTGCAGCGCCCGCCCAGCCTGCACCTTGTCGGGGTGCAGCCCAGGGCTTGAGGGGACCTCACCGAGGGCTCCTGTGGCTTCCAGTCCCTGCGTGCTCGGCTCCTCGATGTCCTCGCAGAGGTCAGGCAGCTGCGAGAGGAAGCGGCTGAGGGCAGGACTGCTGGGCAAATCGGGGAAGGCGTCCTGGGGCTCCACGGCATCCAGGCAGCTGAGCAGCTCCTCCAAGCCGGAGCTGTCCAGGTCGGCCGGGAGCTGGTCCTGCACGTGCTGCAGCTGCTGGCTGTCCCCTGCCAGCTCTGGAAAGGCCTCGGCGAAGGCATCAGGGCCCAGCTCCAGCAGCTCCAGGGGCTCCTCAGGCACATCTGCAAGTGTCGCCGCTGAGGACGAAGCAAGACAATCCCCCAAGACGGGCAATGTCAGCTTTGCCATGGCCCCTGGGTGTGGGGCCACAAGCGGCCGGCTGTGCCAGTCCCAAACTCACCGTCGGGCGTCGCCGTCTGGGTGCTGGCGGTCCTTGGAGCCTGGGCAGGCTCGGGGGGAGTGTGGCCGGGCAGCGGGGGCCCCTGGTCCTCGCTGAGCCCCACGGCGTGCAAGCAGGGCTCCGGCAGCTGCCCCCGGCTGCTGCTCAGGGTGCGGGGCGTGGGGAGCGCCTGCCCCCGCAGCGGAGGCCCCGGGACGAGGGGTGGCGGGGGGTTGCGCTGGGCGGGGGCCTGCAACAGGCAGGTGCCTGCGGGGTGCAGGAGCTCCCCATGGAGCACGGCCCCGGGCCCCAGCCCCAGCGCATGGTGGGGCACCAGTGTCCCCGTCACCATGGGCTGTCCCCACTGATGGACGGGGGCACAGGGAGGAGCGCTATGGGGGAGCTGCCCCACGGTGGGTAGCTGCACCAGCTGCAGCTGGTGCCCCATGCTTGGGAGCTGCACCAGCTGCAGGTTTTGCCCCACAGCAGGGAGCTGCACCAGCTGCAGGTTTTGCCCCACAGCGGGGAGCTGCACCAGCTGCAGGTTATGCCCCACGGCGGGGAGCTGCCCCACAGCAGGGAGCTGCCCCCCGGCGGGGAGCTGCCCAAGCTGCAGGTGGTGCCCCTGGGCTGGGAGGTGCCCCCCAGGTGGCAGCTGCACCCCGGCGGGGAGCTGCAGCACCTGCCCCTGGACCCCCGGCACCACGTGCCAGACGGTGGCCTGGGGCAGCGCGGAGGGGAGGGTGGGTACCTGCGGGGGCTGCAAGGGCAGCGCCGTCGCTCCGGGGAGGGAGGGCAGCAGCCAGGCAGCCACCGTTGGCGGCACGGCTGGGACGACGAAGGGGGAGTTTTGCGTCTGCGCAAGCCGCGGAAGCCGTCTGGGGAAACCCTCTGTGGGAAAAAGGGCGCTGGGCTGAGCTCTGGGGCGCTGGGCTCGCCAGCAGGGCCGCAGCCCTGGGAGGAGCGGGAGCCGGCTGCTGGACCTGCCATGGTGGCTGGAGAGTGGGGCGGTTGCTTGGGGAACCCGGGCAACGGGGATTCCGTCCCAACGGCTCACCAGCCCCTCGCCGACATCTTGGGGAGGACTGCAGGCTTTGGACCCAAGCAGGCTGCCCAGCGCAAGACTTGGCCATCCCCAGCAGGCTTGCCCTCCCACGCAGCACTTGCCATGCCCACCACGTTTCCACACCACCACTTGCCCAGCCCAAGGCTTACCAAGCCCAGGACCGGCTTCTCGGCCTCAGCGGCTGTGCCCATCCTTGCCATTTCACCTGATGGCACATTCCCAGCAAGCCAGGCGAAATCTGTCCCATCAACACCACGCGTTTCTTCAGCCAAAGAGATCTCGTCCCAAAGAATTCCCCTCTCGGAGGACTTTTCCAAGCACTTCCTTCCCCAGGGAATGGTACCCACCCCATTCAAGACTTCCCATCCCAAGGCTTTCCCATCCCAGGAGCCATTGTTCATCCCAATGCTTTTGCTTCCCAATGCTTTCAAAGCCCACGAACATTTCCCATCTCTCTCCTTTCCTAGCCCAATGGCTTCCCACCCCAAGGAAGCCTTCCCATCCCAGCAAGGAGTTCTCGGCCCACTCAGCATTCCCCATCCCAAGCATTTCCCAGTTTCACCCTGCAACACACAGCTTGGCCACCCCACAGCTATGCAGAGATCACAAGAGGGATTTGGACCATGCTGATAGACACAAGGTCACGGGGATTTGCTGTGCTGACGATTGCTCCTTATTACAGATCAACACAGATCCCCAGTCCCAAGGGCGCCAGGCAGAATCTGGCGAATATGTAGCTACGTGGCTCTTCCATTTCTCACCAGGCAAGAAAGAGATCTGTGCATTTCTTGTTGAGGGATTTTTGAAACAACAAAGATGCCATGGCTTGCTGCAGCTGAGCAAACCAAGCTACCAGGACGACTATGAGAATTTCCCATGACAGTGTTCCCACATCACCCAATTGAGGAATTTAGAAAAATATTGTTGCCAGCAGCTGGCTTCAAGGACGGGATCTACGTGACTGCTAATCACAAGGGGGTTGTTTTCTTGCAGTTGTTTGTCTGAGTGCTTTTCAACAATAATCTTGTTTGAGACGCTATCCGCCCCTGTTAGGTTTGCTGTAAAAGTCAGGCTATTTGGGTAATAAAAGGGAGCATGATGTGACCATACTAGTGTCTGTCATGTTTTCGGCCGTTCTTCCTGCAACATATGGCGCCCGAACAGGCTGAGACCCAGACACGCTGAGAGACCTGAGAGACACTGAGAGACTCTGAGAGACCTGAAAGACGCTGAGAGACTCCGAGCACGGACCCGAATACAGAGATCTCAGTGAGATGCGGAGATTGATTGATTGATACAGATCACAGTGAGATGCGGAGATTGATTGATTGATACAGATTACAGAATCACAGAATCACAGAATCACAGAATTTTCTAGGTTGGAAGAGACCTCAAGATCATCGAGTCCAACCTCTGACCTAACGCTAACAGGCCCCACTAAACCATTTCCCTAAGCTCTACATCTAAACGTCTTTTGAAGACTTCCAGGGATGGTGACTCCACCACTTCCCTGGGCAGCCTGTTCCAGTGCCTCACAACCCTTTCAGTGAAGAAGTTCTTCCTAACATCTAACCTAAAACTCCCCTGGCTAAAATTGATTGCGGTGAGACACGGGAACAGAGGAACCACGGTGAGATGCGGAAAAGTGACGTATTGCGGTGAGACACACAGGACATCCGGAGTCGAGTTGCTACGCGAGATCGGAGGCGTCTGTGGAAACGGCAGCTGGCTACGGTGGTGGCGCAAGCTTTCTCAGTACCGTCTGGGACTGACAGACCACCAAGTACAAAACCTGAGACCTCGGGAATGCGGCTGACAAGATCTTTATTGTCGGTTCCTGCACCCACCCCGGTTCGGGGTATGACCTCTCCAAGAAATCAATCAGTGGCAGAAATAACTGAGGGGCTATTGGAGCAGAGTGCTGATGGGGAGTGGGGGCTGCCCTCCCCACCCCCTGTGCCAGAAAATCTTGATAAAGCTGTGCTGCCAGCATCTGTGCCACTGCCAGGCAGCAAGAAATCCACTCGGGATGCTTCGCCAAGGAGAGGTGCAGCAGCAGCTTGCAAAAATCGACCTTCACTGGAGAAGTCCTTCCAAGAACTGCTAGTGAAATTCGAGAACTTAAAAAGTACGGATTCAGAGGAGCTTCCTCTCTCGTCTGCCCCACCGGAGCTGACTCCCTCATTATCCGTCGCTACAACACCGTCGGCACCAACGAGGGACAGGTGCTCCGACGTCATACGTGATGCCATCATAGAGGGGCATAGGCATGCTACATCCTTGGCCTGCCCTATTCTTATCGACCCTGTGCAAGGCACCGGGTTGTGGCAGCCACGTGCCTGCAAGCTTTTACAGCAAGCTCAAAGAATGGTTTTGGACTATGGATTACAATCCCAGGCACCTCCACAGATAATTCAATGGATTTTTCAGGCAAAACCAATGTGTCCACTTGACTCTCGAAACTTGGCGCGCTTATTATTAATTCCTTCCCCAATGTTATTGTTTGAAAGGGAATGCTTGCAGTTACCACAGGGGGAAGCGGGTCAGCTGCGTCAACCGGGGAACCCCCTGTATGGGATCACTGCAGAGATGTTAAAGGGAATGGGTCCTTATCTCAATACCCAGATTCAGTTGCAGTTCCCTGCGATTATTCACCAAACAGCTGCGCAGCTCACACTGAGGGCTCTTCTTAGTCTCCCAGGGGAAAAGAAAGCACCTCCATTCGCATCTTTAGAACAGGCCCCTGGGGAACCATACACTAAATTTATCAATCAGTCCAGGCAACCAGATGTGGTGGCACAGGACTGTCAGAGATTTGCATTTATGGTACCCTCCATTAACAAACAGGCCCCGGCAAAGCGCTATGAATGGCTAGTGCTTCTACAGGGGATGAGGAATTCCCCTACATAATGTCAATTATATGTGGTCTGGGCATTACAACCAATTCGGACAGCGTGTTGTGACGTGTTTATTTACCATTATATGGATAACATTCGGATTGGTAGGCCAGAATGCTTCCAGGATTCAGATTTAAAGTTTATTTGGGATACTTTGGAAGCAAAAGGGTTGAAGATAGCCCCAGAGAAGGTTCAACAGAAACAGCCATGGCTATACTTGGGATGGAAAATATCAGACTTTACTATTCATCCCCAGAAAGGTGATATAACTATGGTGTTACATAATTGAATAAATGTAGCTACAAGAATGTACATCAATATGTACATCCCTGCAGCAGCTCCAACATCCCTCTTGGCAGCACACTGTAGCCCCCAAATGCCCCCGAAACGGCACATGCCAGCTACTGGGAAGGAAATGAGCTGGCTCAAGGTGAGCTACCTGCTCATGGCCCAGGTGTCTGTGAGGCGGTGTTGGCAAGGAGTCCTGTTGTGTGAGTCCGTTCTTTGTGGGTGCTCCGTCCCCACCAGGCTTGCTTTGGAAGGCCCAGGAGAGTCTTGTGGGCACTGGCCTGGGGTCCCAGGCTGAGCCAGCTGCTGCCTGGCAATCAGGGAGGCTCGCTCCGTGTCTTGGCTTGGGGTTGCGTGGCCAGGCTGTGGGAGCGGGGGGCTGCAGGGGTGTCCTCTGTGAGGAGAATGCAGCAGCTGCCCCATGGGAGCTCAGGGCCGCTTCCAGGAGGCTCCTTCCAGGAGGGACCCACCCGCTGCTGCCCAGAACGCAGAGCAAAAGGATGATGTTTGCGCCTGGGGGAGAGCCCATCTAAGAAAGGGAACAAAAGCTGCTGCCCAGCAGCGTCTGGCTCAGGGAGGAGTGAGAAAGCTCTGTGCAGCCCCCAGGGTCCGTGCAGCAGGAGGTACTCCAGGCTCACAGCAGCACTTCCCCTGCGGCCTGTGCAGGGAGAGGCCCCTGGTGGAGCAGGCTGTCCCCCTGCGGCCCATGGGTCCCCTGTGGAGCACATCTCCATGCTGCAGCCCCCCTGTGGCTGGAGGAGCCCATGTTGGAACACGTGGATCTGCCCTGGAGGAGGCTGCGGCCTGTGGAGGAGGCCCCAGAGGAGCAGGCTCCAGGCTGGAGGCTGGCAGAAATAAGCCTTTTTTCCACTTCATCAAGATGTGTTTCTGTTGCCATGTTGACCCCACTTCAGCATGGAGTCCATTTCTTTAGTGAGTGTCTGGAACTTTTACATGAAAAGTTTTTTTTATTCAATATCATTCGTGCAAAATGAAATTATGAAAAAAAAAAATCCTTTAAATGCTCATGTTTTTACAGGCTTATTGGTATCTAAAACCGATCTTTTAATCTAACAGTTATTAAGCATCTATCAAACTTATTTGTAAAGTAACTGCTTTGCTGTCTTTACACGAGACGTGATTTTCTGTATGCAAAGGAGCAGAGTGAGTATTTTGCAAATGGTTTTATTAGCTTTAGAAGAAAACTTGCTTATATGATAGATTGTCTAGAACAGGGAGCATATTTTGGATCTGGTTAAGGGAAAGCATTTCATAATAGTGGTGCTTTAAAAAATCCTCTCCCCTTTGATACCTTTTTATAACCTCTTATAAAGTGTTTTTTACATGAAGGAGTGCATAACGACTTAGCTGCATTGTACATCTTTCTAGTAGATAACATGCCTCTCTGTTATTGTGAGCATTTTCGCTCAAACGTTTGTTCCAGTTTTGTGACACCAAATGGAACTGAAGATGGGAATGCCTTTTCTCCGAGCCTATGTATTGAACATAACAGGTTAATAGCGGACTTACTGGGAGGATGAATTTTTAGAACTTCAGAAAACACTCCAAAAAAAACCACTATAGCAAAGTTCTTCTATACCATTTCTGTCAGTGACTTCACCAATAACTGTGCTTGCCCAGCTGAAACTCTGCATCCTGTGTTAGAGGTGACACAGAGAGCCACAGGAGTGTTCTCCACAAAAAAGCCGCTAATTCCACACTATGCAAATGGGGCAGATACTACCTCCTTGTTTTCAGTATCTCAACTGAATCAACTGACTGTGAGAATTCTCACGAGCACTAGCCCTTGTTCTTGTGGGGGACTCCATCACGCCAGATATCTGCTAGAAATATAGATATCTTTCCTTCACGCCTGACAGGAGCCGCCTGCAAAGGCTGAGGGCTCGTGCCCTGTTTCCAATGGCTTTCTCAATGCCCCCTTCCCTAGAGAGAGGTCCCAGCTGCTTGGCTTCTGTGCCCTCGAATTCCAGGCAACCAGAGCCGTTATCGCAGCATGGCAGCAGCCAGCTGGCAATGTGCTCACCTGGAGGACAGCTGCAATCTTGTCCCATGTCTCACAGCTCACCCAGACATTGGGATCACCTGGTTCCTGCTGCTTTTACATGGTGGTCTTCAGCCTGCTGTTCCCTAGGATGGCCCTACACTGGGGTAGCCTGCCTCGCCTTCCTATTGCTCCTTCCCCTTCTCAGTAGGACTTTCTTCCCTTACTAAACGAGACGACTTGTGCATCCATTCTTTCATCTGGTGTGTACCGGTGACTGATACCGTCTTGGGCCCAGCTGCAAGGCCCGTCACAGGGGCTGGAGTGGCCACAGGGCCTGTCAGTGGGCTTGGAGTGGCTGCAGGGCTCATCAGTGGGCTTGGTGTGTCCGTAGGTCCCATCACAGCGCTGCAGTGGTCACAGGGCCTTTCATATTGGCTAGAGTGGCTGTAGGGCCCGTCACAGGTTTTGGAATAGCCCCAAGGCCCATCACTGGGCTTGCAGTCGCTGCAGAGCCCATCACCGGGCTTTGAGCAGCCGCAGGGCCGCTCTCAGGGTTGGATGAGATCCACAGGTGTTTTCTTCCTCTTGGAGGTGCTGAGGAGTATTGAATAGTCTTCAAAAGGCATAGGCCAGAGTGCAGAAAATGTGTAGCTGATGCTAGAACCAGTTACTTTTTCTTGTCCACTGCCTCCTCCTCATTCACTGCCTCCTCCTTGTCTACCGCATCCTCCTCGTCCCCCGCCTGCTAATCCTATTTCTCATTTTCCTCCTCCTTCTCCTCCTTCCCTGCCTCTTGCACCTCCAACACCTCCTCCACCTCCACTGCCTCTTCCTCCTTCTCCTTCTCCAGCGCCACTGACTATTCCTCCTCCACAGCCTCCTCCACCTTGGCAGAAACTTCCTGGCCAACTTCCTCTGCATGCTCCTTGCTAAGGCATGCTGGTAGCAATGATGGTGAGCCCAGAGATGTCAGGAGGAGTTGCCATGAACCAGGTGTGCCAAGGCGGCTTCTCTGGGAGGCTATGGTTGTGAGCGCTGCCCACCGCTCCTAATTCTAGTTCCATTTGTCACCCCACAGGACCATGGCACCGTGGCCCTGTAAGGTAGCAGCTGGCGGCTCCTATCATCTTGATGACGCTCTGTGATGCGCTGCTTGTTGCCTGGGTAGCGATTGTTAGCTCTTATGCAAATGGCTTGTCATCAGTCAGGGGTGTGGCTGCTCCTCCCTATAAAAGGGCCAAAGGGGGGCAGTGGGAGCCAGAGTGTTGGAGAGGGGAGATGGGAGAAGGTGGAAACAGAAAAGGAGGAGGAGGAGGCATAGGTGGAAAAGGGGGAGTAAGAGGGGAAGGGGGGCAGTGGAGGAGGTAGCGGAGGAGGAGGTGGTGGAGGAGGAGGTGGTGGAGAAGATTGAGGAGGTGGCGGCATTTCTGGAAAAGGAGACTGATGAGTAGGAAGTGGTGACAAAAGAGGAGGCGAGCAAGGGCTAGGCAGAGGGACACGATGGAAGTGGAAGAGGAGAAGAAGGTGGTGGAGAAATAGTAGAATCTTAGAGGAGGAACTGGTGGCAAAAAGAAAAAAAAGAGGAGGAGGTGGAGGAGGAGTAGGAGGTGGTAATGGAGGAGACCAAAAAAAAAAAAAAAAAACAAGAAGGGGGAGAAGGTGGCAGAGGAAGAAGTGGTAGAGGAGGAGGTGGAGGAGGAGGATGTGGAGGAGGTGGAGGTGGAGGAGGAGGAAATGAAGGAGAAGGTGGAGGAGTAGGAGGAGGAGGAGGAGGAGGAGGAGGAGGATGTGGAGGAAGATGACGTGGAGGAGGTGGAGGAGGAGGTGGAGGAAGTGGAGGAGGAGGAAGTGGAGGAGGAGGAGGTGAAAAAGGAGGAGGTGGATGAAGAGGAGGTGGAGGAAGATGAGGAGGAGGAGGAGGAGGAGGAAGAGTTGTAGGAGGAGGAGGTGTAGGTTGTGTAGGTTGTGGAGGAGTTGGAAGAGGAGGTGGAAATTGAGGTGGAGGAGGTGGAGGAGGAGGTGGAGGATGAGGAGGAGGTGGAGGTTGTGGAGGAGTTGGAAGAGGAGGTGGAGGTGGTGGAGGTGGAGGTGGAGGAGGCCAAAATAAAAAAAGACAAAAACAGCTAAAAAGCACAGAAAAAAAAAAAAAACACTAGAAATGAAAAAATCAACATTGTGACCATCAACTATCAATCTCAGAGCAAGCTGATAGGAAACACTCATTTAAATCATTCTGGACAGATGTGACGAGAGAGAGAGAATTTTCATGCAGAGAATCCGAAGGAATAGAAAAACTCATAGGCATTGATAAAGAGTTGATTAAGATAGGAATAGAAAATAATAAAAATAATACAATCATTTAAAAAGACAGTAAATAAATTGTATTACTGTAAACAATTTTTTCCCAGCCTAATGATCTCCTATCACCACCATGACCACCCATCCTAGCAATTTCCCATCCCATTATTTCACACTCAAATGAATTCCCATCACCGCAGTTCTTTGTGGGCGCTCCGTCCCCACCAGGCTTGCTTTGGAAGGCCCAGGAGAGTCTTGTGGGCACTGGCCTGGGGTCCCAGGCTGAGCCAGCTGCTGCCTGGCAATCAGGGAGGCTCGCTCCGTGTCTTGGCTTGGGGTTGCGTGGCCAGGCTGTGGGAGCGGGGGGCTGCAGGGGTGTCCTCTGTGAGGAGAATGCAGCAGCTGCCCCATGGGAGCTCAGGGCCGCTTCCAGGAGGCTCCTTCCAGGAGGGACCCACCCGCTGCTGCCCAGAACGCAGAGCAAAAGGATGATGTTTGCGCCTGGGGGAGAGCCCATCTAAGAAAGGGAACAAAAGCTGCTGCCCAGCAGCGTCTGGCTCAGGGAGGAGTGAGAAAGCTCTGTGCAGCCTCCAAGGTCCGTGCAGCAGGAGGCAGGAGGTGCTCCAGGCTCACAGCAGCACTTCCCCTGCGGCCTGTGCAGGGAGAGGCCCCTGGTGGAGCAGGCTGTCCCCCTGCAGCCCATGGGTCCCCCGTGGAGCAGATCTCCACGCTGCAGCCCCCCTGCGGGTGGAGGACCCCCCGGTGGAGCAGGTGGCTGTGGCCTGGAGGAGGCCGCTGCCTGTGGAGAGCCCCCGCAGGAGCAGGCCCCGGGCTGGACTGGAACAGGCTGTGCTGAGCCTGCTTTGCCCGTGACGCTCCTTGTGGAGTCATTTCCCTGTCCTTCTGGCAGCCCTTGAGCCCTTGCCAGCCTCTTTTCTCCCCTTGGCGTTGGAGGAGGGGCAGGGAGAGAGCGCTTGTGCTGGAGCTCAGCTGCCCAGCTGAGGAAAACCACCACGGCTCTGTCTTGCCGCTGCTGCAGCACGCTGGTAGCAGCCAGCACCGTCTGTTCTTCGAGCCTCAGCAAGCCCACAGCATCTTCCCAGAAGGGATCCCTTTCCTTCACGCCTGACAGGCGCTGCCTCCAGAGGTTGAGGGCTTGTGCCCCGTTTGCAAGCGCTTTCTCAGTGCCCCCTTCCCCAGAGAAGGATCCGGATCCCAGCTGCTTGGCTTCCCTGCCCTCTGCTGCCAGGCTCCCGCAGCTGCTATCCCAGCAGCGCAGCAGCCAGCTGACAATGTGCTCGCCTGGAGGACAGCTGCAATCTTGTCCCATGGCTCGCAGCTCCCCCAGGGATGGGGATCACCTGCTTCCTGCTGCTTTTGTCTCTGTGCCTGAGACAGCAACGGGGTAGTCCCCCCAGCCAGCTCTTAGGGCCTGTGCCAGGCTTGGAGGGGCTGCAGGGAACATGCCAGGGGCTCGAGGGGCTGCAGGGCGAGTGACAAGGCTTTGAGGGGCCTCAGGTCCCACCGCGGTGGTTGAAGTCGATGCAGGGAACATCAGAGTTGTTGGAGGGGCTGCAGGTAAAATCCCAGGGCTTGCAGGGGCTGCAGGCTGCGTCACAGCTACGCATCAGGTCAAGACGCATTTTCCTAGAACCATACATTTCCTCCTGAAGGGGCTGAAGAGCATGGAATGGTCTTCAAAACGCACAGAGCAAACCCCAGCAAACGTAGAGCTGCTGCTAGCAAGTAGGTAACTTGATTGTTCCTCTTGGTAACTTTGTTTCACAACAACAGGTGCAAAGATGTATCTTGAGTTGAGGGCAAAGGTGACCTTGGATCTGAAGCACACAGGCGTTCGCTAACGTACCCCATCCGGAGTGACTCCAGAACGACTCGGAAGGAAAAATAAAGTCCAAAGCAGTGCGTTGTGATAAAGAGAGTTTAATAGGGTAGAAAAGGAATAAAAACAAACAAAATAAGAAATAATGATATTTATAATTTGTAATATATTAACATATAAAAATATTTAATACTATTAAATACTAATACTTCTAGTTTTATAAGAATAAAACAATGCCATACTGTACAACACAGTCAATAAAGTGGATTTAATTAAATAAATAATAGAACCAAGAAATTAAATGAAAATTAAAAACTTTAAATTTAATAAAAAGAAAACCCATTCTTCCCAGTCCAATGAATTCCTACCCCCATCATCACTTCCCATCCCACTGATCATTTGCTATCCCAAAAACCTCCCAGTTCTTATCCCCTCGGCATGCCAGTGCAAGAAGAGCTGCAGGCAGAGGCCTTGCTGAGTGAGCACCTAACGAGAGGAATTTAATCCAGAAGACAGGAAAGAAGAGCAATGCCCCAAAAGAAGCACGGGGCCCATCTTCATCTGGTGGGCCGCCCGCTGCCGCTCCTCCTGGGCCAGCTTCTTCAGGCGCTCCCGCTCGGGACGCTGCTGCGGCGTGATGGGCACCGACTCCTCCTGCTCCTCCAGCGGCGTGGGCGCCGCGGCGCGGCCCGCCCAGGGCCCCACGCGGGGCATGTAGTCCACGCGGGGCTGCGCCGGCCGCTGCAGCGTGCGCGGCTGCGTGGGCAGAGCCGGACGCTGCGCTTGGCCCCCCGCAGCTGGCAGGCCCAGTGCTCTGGGCGCCGGCTCTATGGCAGCGTCCCCTGTTCATGCCGTGCTGCCTGGTGGTGCTGGCACCTCCTTTTCCTTGCCGCCAGCCGGGGACTGGGGGGCAGCGGGCACAGCGCTGGAGCCTGGCACTGTCGGCGGGGCGCTGGGCATGCTGCTGGGGCTGCTGGAGGTGGGCTGCGGCTGCACACAGGACGGCTGGTGCACTGGCCCCAGCACCTTGGCCCTGGCCCCCAGCGGCTGCAAAGTCTCGCTGGGGGTCTTTGTCCTTGCGTGCTGGCGCTGCAGCGTCTTGGCCCCGCTGGCTTGGGCCCGGAGCCTGTCCTGGGGCCGCACGGCACAGGGCTCCCCACTCGGAGTCTCCAGCAGCAGCCGCGCTCTGCGGGGAGGTGGCGACGCTGCTCCTTGCCCCCCTGCAGCCCCCGGGCTTCGTGCTGTCTTGCTGGGTGCCGTGGTGCTGTTGATCGCCGGCTGCTGCCCACTGCTGCCTGCTTCCGTGCTGCTGCCAGCCCCCGTGCTGCTGCCACCCGTCTTCCCCTGGCACAGTCTCTTGCGGCCTTGGCCAGCCTGGCCCAGCAGCATCTTCCTCTCCTTGCTGGGGGGGTTCTCTGTTGTCGGCCTCCTGTGCTGGCAGCTCTGCGCTGTCCCGGGGGTGCTGCTGGGCGCAGGGCGCTTGGCCCCCCGCTTGGTGCCGGTGGGCACAGGGGCAGGCGGGGGGCTCTGGAGGGGACTGCGAGGGGGACTGGGCAGGGCTCTCCTGAGGGCTGGGAGAAGTTGAGGCCTCTTGAGGGGAGCCAAGGGAGGCTGGGGCAGGGTTCTCTTGCGGGCAGGGATGAATTCCTGCTGGGGGGGCCTTTTGGGGAGAGGCTTGGGCAGGGGTCTCCTGCGGGCAGGGTCGGGGGGGCTCTGGAGGGGACTCAGGCGAGGCTTGGGCAGGGCTGTCCTGAGGGCAGTGAGGAAGTCAGGGTCGGGGGGGCTCTGGAGGGGACTCAGGCGAGGCTTGGGCAGGGCTCTCCTGAGGGCAGTGAGGAAGTCAGGGTCGGGGGGGCTCTGGACGGGAGCCGAGGGAGGCTTGGGCAGGGCTCTCCTGCGGGCAGAGAGGCAGTCAGGGTCGGGGGGCCTCCTGACGGGAGCCAAGGGAGGCTGGGGCAGGGTTCTCCTGCAGGCAGGGATGAATTCCTGCTGGGGAGGCCTTTTGGGCAGGGCTCTCCTGAGCTGGGGCCGGGCTGCAGGCTTGAGGGGGGAGCTGAGTGGCGGCACAGCAGCTGCAGGGGGCTGCAGCGCCCGCCCAGCCTGCACCTTGTCGGGGTGCAGCCCAGGGCTTGAGGGGACCTCACCGAGGGCTCCTGTGGCTTCCAGTCCCTGCGTGCTCGGCTCCTCGATGTCCTCGCAGAGGTCAGGCAGCTGCGAGAGGAAGCGGCTGAGGGCAGGACTGCTGGGCAAATCGGGGAAGGCGTCCTGGGGCTCCACGGCATCCAGGCAGCTGAGCAGCTCCTCCAAGCCGGAGCTGTCCAGGTCGGCCGGGAGCTGGTCCTGCACGTGCTGCAGCTGCTGGCTGTCCCCTGCCAGCTCTGGAAAGGCCTCGGCGAAGGCATCAGGGCCCAGCTCCAGCAGCTCCAGGGGCTCCTCAGGCACCTCTGCAAGTGTCGCCGCTGAGGACGAAGCAAGACAATCCCCCAAGACGGGCAATGTCAGCTTTGCCATGGCCCCTGGGTGTGGGGCCACAAGCGGCCGGCTGTGCCAGTCCCAAACTCACCGTCGGGCGTCGCCGTCTGGGTGCTGGCGGTCCTTGGAGCCTGGGCAGGCTCGGGGGGAGTGTGGCCGGGCAGCGGGGGCCCCTGGTCCTCGCTGAGCCCCACGGCGTGCAAGCAGGGCTCCGGCAGCTGCCCCCGGCTGCTGCTCAGGGTGCGGGGCGTGGGGAGCGCCTGCCCCCGCAGCGGAGGCCCCGGGACGAGGGGTGGCGGGGGGTTGCGCTGGGCGGGGGCCTGCAACAGGCAGGTGCCTGCGGGGTGCAGGAGCTCCCCATGGAGCACGGCCCTGGGCCCCAGCCCCAGCGCATGGTGGGGCACCAGTGTCCCCGTCACCATGGGCTGTCCCCACTGATGGACGGGGGCACAGGGAGGAGCGCTATGGGGGAGCTGCCCCACGGTGGGTAGCTGCACCAGCTGCAGCTGGTGCCCCATGCTTGGGAGCTGCACCAGCTGCAGGTTTTGCCCCACAGCAGGGAGCTGCACCAGCTGCAGGTTTTGCCCCACAGCGGGGAGCTGCACCAGCTGCAGGTTATGCCCCACGGCGGGGAGCTGCCCCACAGCAGGGAGCTGCCCCCCGGCGGGGAGCTGCCCAAGCTGCAGGTGGTGCCCCTGGGCTGGGAGGTGCCCCCCAGGTGGCAGCTGCACCCCGGCGGGGAGCTGCAGCACCTGCCCCTGGACCCCCGGCACCACGTGCCAGACGGTGGCCTGGGGCAGCGCGGAGGGGAGGGTGGGTACCTGCGGGGGCTGCAAGGGCAGCGCCGTCGCTCCGGGGAGGGAGGGCAGCAGCCAGGCAGCCACCGTTGGCGGCACGGCTGGGACGACGAAGGGGGAGTTTTGCGTCTGCGCAAGCCGCGGAAGCCGTCTGGGGAAACCCTCTGTGGGAAAAAGGGCGCTGGGCTGAGCTCTGGGGCGCTGGGCTCGCCAGCAGGGCCGCAGCCCCGGGAGGAGCGGGAGCCGGCTGCTGGACCTGCCATGGTGGCTGGAGAGTGGGGCGGTTGCTTGGGGAACCCGGGCAACGGGGGTTCCGTCCCAACGGCTCACCAGCCCCTCGCCGACATCTTGGGGAGGACTGCAGGCTTTGGACCCAAGCAGGCTGCCCAGCGCAAGACTTGGCCATCCCCAGCAGGCTTGCCCTCCCACGCAGCACTTGCCATGCCCACCACGCTTCCACACCACCACTTGCCCAGCCCAAGGCTTACCCAGCCCAGGACCGGCTTCTCGGCCTCAGCGGCTGTGCCCATCCTTGCCATTTCACCTGATGGCACATTCCCAGCAAGCCAGGCGAAATCTGTCCCATCAACACCACGCGTTTCTTCAGCCAAAGAGATCTCGTCCCAAAGAATTCCCCTCTCGGAGGACTTTTCCAAGCACTTCCTTCCCCAGGGAATGGTACCCACCCCATTCAAGACTTCCCATCCCAAGGCTTTCCCATCCCAGGAGCCATTGTTCATCCCAATGCTTTTGCTTCCCAATGCTTTCAAAGCCCACGAACATTTCCCATCTCTCTCCTTTCCTAGCCCAATGGCTTCCCACCCCAAGGAAGCCTTCCCATCCCAGCAAGGAGTTCTCGGCCCACTCAGCATTCCCCATCCCAAGCATTTCCCAGTTTCACCCTGCAACACACAGCTTGGCCACCCCACAGCTATGCAGAGATCACAAGAGGGATTTGGACCATGCTGATAGACACAAGGTCACGGGGATTTGCTGTGCTGACGATTGCTCTTTATTACATGTCAACACAGATCCCCAGTCCCAAGGGCGCCAGGCAGAATCTGGCGAATATGTAGCTACAAGGCTCTTCCATTTCTTACAGGGACAGAAAGAGATCTGTGCGTTTCTCTCTCTCCACCTTCGGAAAAAGATAGGAAGGGGAGAGCACTAATGAACAGGAGCATGCTTAGCTCAGCCACCGGCATGGAGGCTGCCCGCTCCTCAGCACCTCTAAGCAGCAGCACCTTCAAGTCTCCTCCTGCAGCAGCAGCACATCAGTGTCTCTTGTCCCACCAGCAGGACAGTGGCGCCTCCCATTGCACCATGCCGACCTCCACGCCTCGAGTGCCAGCACCAGTCCTCAAGGCGAGCTGGACGCTCAGGGCACTTGTGGCCTCCCACCTTTGTGAGCTCCAAGGCTGACAGTGACTCTCTGCTGAGCTCCTACGGCTCTCAGGCGTCCCAGTGACAGATCTCTCGGCGCTAAGCTGACTGCCAGGAGAAAAGGCTCCCGTGAAATGGCTGCTCCACAACGGCAGGAGCAAGGTCTGCTGGGCTGGGGGTTCGCAGGGGAGCTCGGCCTTGGGCCTGGCAACTGCGCCTGGAAGCCAGGGACGGCCTTGGTGTGCAGCTGGACACCTGGGCCTGAGAAAGCAAGGTCTCTTTCAAGACACTTGGCACCATCGTCACCCAGTGGCTGTCTCAGGGGGATGAGAGAAACGCACAGCATCACTTGCTTCCCTGAAAAAGGGATGGATTTTGACCCAAAATGCAGCTCCTTTCTCTCAGAAGCATCACGTCCTCCTCTCTTTCTTGTATTTGGCTATGACTTTAGGAATCCCTGCAATCCCTGCAGCTGTGTCCCCTGCCAGCTTCTTGTGTGCCCCAAGCATCCTCGCTTGCAGGGCAGTAGAAGATGCAGAAAAGGCCTTGCCTTAGTGGAAGCACTGCCCTGCAGCAGCTCCAGCATCCCTCTTAGCAGCACGCTGTAGCCCCCAAATGCCCCCGAAAAGGCACATGCCAGCTACTGGGAAGGAAATGAGCTCGGTCATTGTGAGCTACCTGCTCAAGGCCCAGGTGTCTGTGGGGCGGTGTTGGCAAGGAGTCCTGTTGTGTGAGTCCGTTCTTTGTGGGTGCTCCGTCCCCACCAGGCTTGCTTTGGAAGGCCCAGGAGAGTCTTGTGGGCACTGGCCTGGGGTCCCAGGCTGAGCCAGCTGCTGCCTGGCAATCAGGGAGGCTCGCTCCGTGTCTTGGCTTGGGGTTGCGTGGCCAGGCTGTGGGAGCGGGGGGCTGCAGGGGTGTCCTCTGTGAGGAGAATGCAGCAGCTGCCCCATGGGAGCTCAGGGCCGCTTCCAGGAGGCTCCTTCCAGGAGGGACCCACCCGCTGCTGCCCAGAACGCAGAGCAAAAGGATGATGTTTGCGCCTGGGGGAGGCTCTTCCTCTTGTTTGGCACTTCATCATCAAACCAAAGGAAAACTATTTGCCTTTAACCTCTTTATTTCAGGCCTTCTGATGTAGCGGCACCTCTACACCGGCTGGGGACTGCAGGCAGCTGTCTGGAGAGGTCGAGGAGATCTGCTGGCGACTTTGAAGCAATTTCCGTCCCTGGAAGATTGCAAAAGCGGGCAAGACCCAGACCAACCCGATCTCATTTCAAAGTTAACCTCGCTTTGAGCAGGAGGCAGGGCCAGATTACCTCCGCAAGTCCCTTCTATTCCTTTTCCCCTTAGAATCTGGGGATGTTTCAGCTAAAAAGGAGGGCAGAAACACTCTCAATAGGTCTCCACCATGTAGTAAAACAGTGCCGTGTACCTGGTTAACCTCTGCAGCCTGCAAAGCATTTCTATTTGCAGCAGTGCCCTGACCCCAGCCTCTTGCTGAGCTCCGTCCTGTGCTGCTCGGATGCTCCCGCTGCTCAGACACGGGGGCTTAGAGAGCCACCGGGCCAGCACAAGCCCCTCAGCTCACCGTCAAACTTCACATTTGGCATCTTTCACTTCACCAGCGCCACCGGACGAGGAGCCCAGCGATGCCTGACGCCGCTCCGGGCTCACCTAAACGTGGGGCTGGAAATTCAGATTCAAAGCTGCGAAGGTTTTTCTTAGTGAAAGCATGGAATGAGTGGCCATCAGTGACTAACCTTACAGGAAGGCATTCACTTTGTGAATGCTGCAGTGAATGAAGACTGAAGGCGTTTTCTGAATGACCTAAGGAGAGTCCTCCCCGAAAAGCAGGACGGTTTACTGTCTATGTAACATCTCCTTTGAAGGTTCGAGCACGAGATCCACCAGGTTTAAAATCTCAAGACACGGATCTGCCACCATAGAAGCAATACATTTCATCTACTAAGCCTAAATACCGTATTTTGCCTCCTCTGTAGGTTTAAAAAAACACGGCCATGCTTGAAGGAATGCATTCTCAGATATTCTATGTTTTTACAGTGCTTTAATTAATACCACAGACATAGAATCATAGAATCATAGAATATCCTGAGTTGGAAGGGACCCTTAAGGATCATCAAGTCCAACTCTCGACACCGCACGGGTCTACCCAAAAGTTCAGACCATGTGACTAAGTGCACAGTCCAATCTCTTCTTAAATTCAGACAGGCTCGGTGCAGTGACCACTTCCCTGGGGAGCCTGTTCCAGTGTGCAACCACCCTCTCTGTGAAGAACCCCCTCCTGACGTCCAGCCTAAATTTCCCCTGCCTCAGCTTAACCCCGTTCCCGCGGGTCCTGTCACTAGTGTTAATGGAGAAAAGGTCTCCTGCCTCTTGACAACCCCTTACGAGGAAGTTGTAGACTGCGATGAGGTCTCCCCTCAGCCTCCTCTTCTCCAGGCTGAACAGGCCCAGTGACCTCAGCCGTTCCTCGTACGTCTTCCCCTCAAGGCCTTTCACCATCTTCGTAGCCCTCCTCTGGACACTTTCCAACAGTTTCATGTCCTTTTTATACTGTGGTGCCCAGAACTGCACACAGTACTCGAGGTGAGGCCGCACCAGCGCAGAGTAGAGCGGGACAATCACCTCCCTTGACCTACTAGCGATGCCGTTCTTGATGCACCCCAGGATACGATTGGCCCTCCTGGCTGCCAGGGCACACTGCTGGCTCATATTCAACTTGCTGTCTACCACGACCCCCAGATCCCTCTCTTCTAGGCTGCTCTCCAGCGTCTCATCGCCCAGTCTGTACATGCAGCCAGGGTTTCCCCGTCCCAGGTGCAGGACCCGGCACTTGCTCTTATTGAACTTCATGCGGTTGGTGATCGCCCAGCTCTCCAACCTGTCCAGATCCCTCTGCAAGGCCTTTACGCCCTCATTTGAGTCCACAACTCCTCCAAGTTTGGTGTCATCAGCAAACTTGCTCAAAATACCCTCTATTCCTACATCCAGATCATTTATAAAAATATTGAAAAGTACCGGTCCTAAAATGGAGCCTTGAGGGACCCCACTGGTGACCGCCCGCCAGCCTGACGCAGCTCCATTTACCATAACCCTTTGGGCCCTGCCCGTTAGCCAATTGCTCACCCATCGTATGATGTTTTTATTTAGCTGTATGGTGGACATTTTGTCCAGTAGGATCCTATGGGAAACCGTGTCAAAAGCCTTGCTGAAGTCCAAAAAAATCACATCAGCTGGTTTCCCTTGGTCCACCATACGGGTGATCTTATCATAAAAGGAAATCAGGTTAGTTAGGCAGGACCTAGACCTGAAAGACATGTTGTGCTGTTCAGGGGAATTTGCAATTACATTTTCATTTCCAACCAAACACAGCCTGACACAAATTGGCAGTAACAGGAACTAATCATCTGGAAGCCGGGATATGCATCATTCGCCATTTTCTAAGAAAATGACAAAAATATAAAACCCCAGCAGTCTGAGAACGTGAGCATTGCGGTAAAGGCCTGATCAAACAAACGCGAAAAACTACTACAGGAAAACTACTGGCAGACTAAGGTTAATTGCTTTGAAAGGGCTGTGTGGGTGGACTCATTGTCTTCAAGTTCAAGCTTTTTTCTGCAGAAACTGCCAACAATTATGCCAAATATAACAATGGTTTTGCAAGATGGATAAACGTCTTCCAGACTGAAAGGGAGAAGTCGTACTGTTGTTGTTGTCTGTGCACAGACAGCTAAGCAGTAAAGAGCAATGCTAAACAACCACGATATCCCAGAACACACAAATACTGCGTAACAGTGACAGAAAGTGCTAGAATTCAAAACAAAAATTACCTCCACCAAATCGGTTTTGTCGTAGTCTTCTCTATGGTTGTAAATACACTGATTAATGATGCCATATACTTTTTGCAGGTGATAAATGTCAAATCCCTTCGTTATCTCAGTGACACAGCGTAACAGTTTCTGAAGACAACAATGGAGCAAAACAACAACTTTAGAATCGTACAAGATCCTTTGAATACGCTCTATATGTTTTCGGAGGTTGAACAGTAACAATACAAGTGACATCCTACTTTTTCTTACGCTATTAAATAAAATGTGACACTTCAGAGAACAGATTAAATATCCCATGAGATTTCAGCATGGAAAATGAGTTAATTTTTCATATTTCAGAGAAAGGAAAGGCTGAAATTTCGGACAATCTTACTACTAACCAATCTATCACATCAATGGTTGTAATTGCAAGCCGACTGCTCCCAAAGCAGCAGGGAATGACACGATCCTCTTTGTAGGACAGCTGCTGCCTCAGCAAAGCCACTGTTGCATTTCATTAGAGAAGCATTGCAGCAGCGCAGGGCACTGTAAAAAGGCTGCAGATCTTGTAGATACAGCTGTGCCAGCTGGAAAAGGAAGCACCCTTAGGTGATTACCTTTACCCACGTGTGCCATGCCTACAACTCTGCTGGCAGAACAGATTGCTCAAACGCCCAGAGCAAAGGCGGATTAGTTTGCTCAATTCTACCTTTAAATTCAGGGGTGGGTAAATAGCAAAGTGACTGCTTGTAGCAATCACCTCTCTCTCACACAGTCATTCCTATTACCAAAGACGCAGAGACGATAATCTCTGGCACAGCAACAGTGACAAGCTAGTGGCAGCACCTTCTTCCACTGCCACAGCTGTCCATTAGCTGTGTGAGCCTGCGAGTATGTAGCTTTAAGGAGCAGCCATACCAAATGGAAATACTACTGCCCCCTGGAAATAATGCTGCTTATCATCTTCTCAGCAAAACATTTGCGATGCATCAGAAGATGCTGAAATTAACCAGTTTGCTTCTCAAAAATGGAAGGGCTCTTTCATTTTTCATTAGAGCGGCTAGGAGAGGACAACAAGAAGTAGGGAGGTCAGAAGCACGTGCATGGTAGAGAAGAAACACTGAGGGTGGGAGATTCTTTTCACTTTGCTTCAGAAAATAAAAACAGTGAAAGCTGAGCAAGCCATCCGGCATTCTCTTTGTTGTCGGCATTGAGGAAAAGGTGCATGAATTGCACCTGTGAAGTACCTATTGCAGGCATCTACTTTAGAATGAGATAACTGGGCGCTGAGGTGCTGATTTCTTCCCTCAGACCAGAAGAGGAGCCTAATGACTACTTGAGATGAGGACATATGTATCTGTCTAGATTTTTCACAGCTCAAGAACCTAGGAGAAAAGGGGAAGAAAAGCCAGTGGATGCCCACATGAAGAGGACTTTGCTGATCCGCAGGTATATTCAAGTTACATCTGTCTTTGAAATATACGCCCCTAGTTTAGGCTTATCTAATAAATTAAGGAGAAAAAGGCATCTAAGCAGCCAATTGGAGGAAAAAGAAAACACACTGCACTTAAGGTTGATTCCTATTGAGGAGTTCCAGATGAAACAGAGAACAGGATCTCAAAACTTATTTTTACAAACTGCTGCTCCTATTCCTGTTCCCACAGGAACTGACAGTCCAATAAAGGGCTTTAGACTTCATTAAAGTAGTCCTGTAAATACTGTTTGTAATTATAAGGAAAGATCTCTGTGCTTTTCAGTGCTGTGACATGCCTACATATCAAAGCCTTTTCACGAGCAAACTGTGTTGGCATTTGGACTGGCTTTTTAGAATGAAACCAGGGCTTTCAGCGAATAATCCCATAAGAGACATTTGAGAGTCAGCAGAAGTAAAAGCACTGCCTCTGCTTCTTGCAAAATCCTAATAGTGCAGCCCTAAAAACAACGTTGAACCTTCCCCAAAACGCTGAGAAATACGAACACTGAGAAGTTACAGACACACACAGATCAGCACTACTTTACCTTCTGTGGGTCAACGGGCTTTGCAAATTCCCTGAAACGTCTGTCAGTGGCAAGTCTGCGAGTAACGTCCCTCAAGAAAATTCTAAGGTCACGCAAGGTATCCTCCTCTTCCTCCTCCAGCATCCCTACTTCTTCCTCTTGTGGCTTCTGAGGCTCAGCTGGTGGTGCTACAGGCGGGACTTCCAATGTCCGATCAACTTCAATTAATCAGGAAAAATTAGCCAATTTACAGTACTCAAATACAAGCATATGACAACTTACTGACAGAAAATGACCACCAAAGCAAATCCCAAAGAGCTAGTAACTTCGATAGGAAAGTTTTAGATGTACTTCTCATATCCTCCTCACCTCTTTTCTTTACAGGAGGCTTAGCCACTTCATTTAGAATTAGGTCCTCAAAAAAAGCTGCTCTCTCTGCCCTACCAGGCAACTCAATATTGCACACTTCTCCAAATTCCTTATTAAATAATTTTTGGATCTAAAGCAGAAGGAGGAAAGACATTTCAGATTTAAGGCCACAAAAAACTCATCTTCTATTCCAAAAAGACGAGTACCTTTTCAAATTAATAATAACCTGAAGAACACAAACTGAAAAAAGTTATCTTCCTGGCCTTAAAAGGCTACATTTTCACAGGCTGGCACGGCAAATTCAAATATCACCTTTAAGAATCACCTGTAGAATTAAAGCTCCGTGAAGGAATTGTACGCTACACTGATAAAGTAATGGCTTTCACCGCATGCAACATCGCTTCCTTTGGATTTACTTGCCTTGCTGCATCCTTTACTTAGACCCTTTATGGCTATAGAGGGAAGAGAAAGGCTTCAGCAGACAAGTGAGGGCTTTTTGCTGAGTTTTTATTTCTCTACCAAAAGGTGTCTGAAGTAGCTAGTACCTCTACGTCTTCCTCCATTTTCAAGTTCTAGTATTAAAAGGTAGGTAAGGAATTTCACTACTTATTTTAGAAGGAATTTACAACCTGTACAAAAACTTCTGTGGGAACTCAAGCACTTTCAAAGCAGTTGATAAGAAACATGTCTAGGTAAGACCCGTTCTCTTCCCCCAGTGACTGAGACCAAATCATCAGAATGAGAACAGCGTGGTCCTGTTTTGGGCACCTTCCCTTAATGTAAACTCTCAGAAGTCAATGAAGTTCTGCACGTACTTTTACTACAGTTTATTTAGGACTACAACTAGAATTCGATTCCAAAGTTGCTTTAGCAGAAATTGGAACTCAGCTTTCCAGCTTGGAAAGCTTTGGCCTATATGAAGAAAGAAACTGATTTATTTATTTTTTTTTTTAATCAAAGTGTTTCGATTCTCTACTAAATTGCATTATTAGCAGTTTACCCAACATAGCATGGAATGGCAGACTGTCAGAAGAAATCTCTTCAGTAAAGACATCCTCTTGTCATTTCAAGCACCGCATATTCTTGACTGAACCACTTTGTAGCCACCGGAATTATTGTATTAATTTATTATTTGCATGTGTGAGAAGGGGGTGAAAGTCACTTGCTTGACTCAGAAAAAACCTGAAGCAGATGCTTTCACAGTATTCTTTTTCTCTAAGCAAATTTTAAGTGATTTGTTAGGGTGCCTGAGTAATAACAGCATGCATTTAACAAAGCACAGCATTTTGATGCTGAAAGCATTCATAAATTACAAGACACTGAAGAAATAGTAAGGAAAGTATTGACAAATACCTCTTCTGGGAGATCTGAGTGACGTACATCAGACGGAGCAAGCAGCAAAACTGGCGAAAATGCTGGAATGTTACGTAGTAGAGTTAGAAAAGTAAGTTTCAAGGCAGGTCCAGCGTTGTCCCACCATAAATGGATATCTGGGACATAAATTGTGCTTGGTGCTGTCTTCTGAGCATTTCGGATCAGCTAGTGAAAAGGAAAGCTTGGGTAAGAAAACTAAAACACGTACAATAACCTGTTAATACATAGCTACATAGCCATCTGACTGCCCCATGAAATGAAACTACGTGAACAGAGTGGCAAGCATCCTTTCACATAAGGAATTTCTCTGTGCACCCTTTCAGATTATCAGTATTCGGAGAACTCTAGTCAGAAGATGGGAAGGATATATTCAGGCAGTGGCTAGACACCGTAGCTATATGGCCACAGCCACAATCATTGCATAACAAAGAAAGGAAATGTCCCTCTTATGGGACACATCAGTATTCAGTCGTGTAACATGTCTGTCCTTACTTGTATGGCTCTCAAACGTTTCCACTAAAGGTAAAAATATTTTAAGGTAGTGATGCCAAACAAGAAAATGGATTTCCTGCCTAAAAGTAAAAACACCAAATCTCTTCATTTTTTCTAGTTAAAACCACATCACCGTGCAAATGAAGTGTTTTCTGAATGTTAATGCTTTTATTGCACATACCGCAACAGCACAAGTTGTGTATGTCCATGTGAAAACAAAAAAAAACAGAAGCCCCAAACCTTGGTTGCCTTACTAATATAATTTAGAAGAAGGCTACAAAAAGTAGCCGACATGCAGTCTGATACAGAGCCATCTCCTGGGAGCACACAGTCTTAGGAGGCAATGAGAACTACTTTCTGGATCCCAGTGACATGAGCAGCATTTCTTTCCACAAAGAGATGTTTATTAGCAACACCGCCCAGCTTCCTGAGCTGCTAGCAACATCCTCACTGCAAAATTAAGTATGGAAAATGTGGACATGTACAACATCCAGATTGTTTGTGGTGCTGTCTAAAAGAAAAGGGGATTTTCAGACAGAAGCAACATTAAAACAAGGCCACCTCCATTACTAATGAATTTTGCTCACCTTACTTGCAACTCGATTGATCCTTTACATACAGTCAGTGAATCCGATGAGAAGAAAAAGAAAAAAGGTACCTGTCCACAGATTTCTTCTGGCGGTGCAACTTTTGTAAGCAGAACAGAAAGGTCCAGGGTGTGAACGAGAAACTTCTCCAAAGCGTGCAACACCGCGGGTGCCACGTAAGAAACCTGGCCGTACCCTTCTTTTCCTACTATTAGCAGACAGGGCCGGCATGATGTTGGTTCGCAGAAAGCACTCCTAGAACAAGAGTTAAGAAAACAAGTTTATAAATGAGGTGCTGAATAGACACACAGATGTTCCAAGTACTTTGAAACAGAAGGGCAAAAGGTGGCAACACAAACCCATAAAGTTGGCGTATTTTTAGCTAAAAGGACAGACAGCACATTTATGTGGTCTTGAGTCTTTCAAAGAATGCCATGGATTAAGTCAACGTGTTCTGGTAGTCTACGGATCACTTTGGCTTAGGAAGAGAAGCCTGGGCTTTTCAGTTTGGTCATTCAGAGCAACCTCATTACAACTTCAGTCCCTCCACCCTTTC
This sequence comes from Aythya marila, assembly GCF_965140915.1. Classification (NCBI taxonomy): domain Eukaryota; kingdom Metazoa; phylum Chordata; class Aves; order Anseriformes; family Anatidae; genus Aythya; species Aythya marila. The sequence goes on along the minus strand of NC_139067.1, from coordinate 5,067,643 downwards.
TTCCTGTGAATACCAAGCACCCCTTCAACACACAAACTTGATGTTACCCCTTCGTCTACCACCCCTCGCACTTTTAACAGCTGGAACTGTTTACAAAGACTCAGCAGACCTGAGAATTTAAACGTAACAGGGATCTATCTTTCTTTACCTGCTGAAACAGAGGCGTTTTTTCTCTGGTCTGTCAGGCATTCCATCTTTTAATTCATCTCCAGAAACCAAGGATGCATCATCATCACTGTCGAACATGTCATCTTGTAAGATAGGATTGAAATGGTCTGAAAGGCAAAAGAGGTTCGTTAACTTTCCTGAATAGCCTTTGTCTCTTTCTCTTACATTAATACAGCTTCTAAATCAGTGCCAAAACCCTTTCTTCATTTGAGAGCACACACTGAAAGCTATTTCCTAGAGTTCATCCCACCACAGATCTAAGGACATGGCACAAGGCCCTACAAAGCTGTACTAAGTCCCACTGATGTGTATGTATAAGGTACGCTACTCTTGGTGATTTTTTTCTCCCCCTTAGAATAAAGGAGATTACGAACAATTTCTGCAGTTGCTAAATAGCTAAAAAAAAACAAACAACAAGACCATTTCTTTCTGGAGGAGGTTCCCACAATGAAAGCACGGGGATTAAGGATGTGATGGCCACAGAATTCCATTCATCTAGTAAATATCATGCTAATTGATCTCACGTACACGTGTATAGTACGATCCACAAACATTTAAATTAGGAGACTGGTTAAAAATGATGATAGCTAAAACAATATTTAGCTTAGACCAGTTATACTTGTATCCTGGTCCTGACATTCTTCAGAAAGGAATTAGAAACATTGACCCAGAAATGCTTCCCCTCCAAATATCCGAGTTTTGATTTTTTAAAGAAAAATAGGTGCCTTATACTTCAAACCTCAAGTCAACCTCTACAAATGCTAATTATCTTAGCTGCCGTCAGAAGCAGGATGCTTCAGTAGAGAACGCATCGTCCTTTACTGTGTGTTGAGTCATTCAGAGCTTCCATTTGACATTTCAGTTTCGAATCCACAATAAAACCTATGCGTTATAGTCCAGACTTGCCCAAAAAAAAAGACACGCACATGCAAATAATAAAATTTTACCACCATTATGTCTGAAAGGTTTAAGTTGATTGCACAAACCACAAGTTTTTGCTTTAGCAGAATTATAAAGAAGTGGATGCTGTGGTTATACCTTGCTGTCGGTCCTCCTTTAGTGCAAGCTGTGCATGCGGGAAGATCTTCTGCACAACTTGTAAAATATTCTCTACTGATCTTTTAAAAAGTGGCTTGAAAATGGGTGATAGTGCTTGTACGGGTGAAGCCTCGATCCTGTTTGAAGCCGGAACAACCTTCTTCATAGCCATGAAAAAGTCCTTTGCTTTTATTTTAATAGAATTAACGTCTAGTAGCAACTTCTCCCTACTTGCATAAATATGAGGATAGCATTGGCGTAGAGAGCACAGCGCAGCTTCAGTACAGAGGGATTTGATATCTGCACCACAGTATCCTAACAAACAAAAATCAAACGTTACATCAGTCAAGGCCCAGGTTTACAACATGCAACATTTAAAGAATTTGTAATGCCAAAACCAAACAGGTTAACAGGGAATTCAAAGTGCTACCGCTCTGCAGGGAAGTTTCATGTTGCTCACTGCCTGATATCCTGCACTTATGCAGCTGAAGCAGACTCCTCATCAAAAACTATACTCTTGAGGAAGATGCCCCAGAACCGTTTAATGTTCTCAGACAACAAGAGGAACGACAACAAAGAGTAAATAGATGAAAGCATCTAACTCTGATTGCTATGAAGATGTGCCAGCTGCCTCGTCGACTAGTTGTGCAGCAAGGCACAAGAGCATGGGTACTGCCTGGTACAAGCTAAGGTTCTTTACAACTTGGTCACAAGCAAGAATCCCTTTTGGTTTCAGTCTTACCAATGCATTTCTCAGCTAGTTCATCAAGCAACATGTCCAGTGGCTGAGGGGTCCAGTCACGAGTATGAATCTTGAACATTTCTTTTCTAGCCTGGAAGCAAAATCATTGCATTTTAGCTTGTCCCAAGTTTTCCTTAAAAACACCAACAAGAAACAAACAAACCAAAAAGCAAACAAACAAACAACAAAAACAGTCCTCCCTCAAAACCCCTCATCTATTAATACGCTTTTCTTACTTGCTCAACTTTCAAGTATTTTACAGTTATTTAATATACACTCTGCATTGTCAACCATTCTTATTTGTTATACTGAACTTTTTCTAGGAACCTACAATGAAAGAAAAGGCATTTATAGCTTCAATAACAAGTTTCCAAACTAGGAGACCTAAGGAAAAATTTATCCAGAAGCATTTCTTTGCTGTCCAAACAACTTCTCTAAAATTTAACAAGCTTTCATTTTGACAGTCTCATTACTTCATCACATTTGCCTTTCAGTCAGTAAATTCACAGAAAGCACTTCTGGCACAATGCTTCAAATTGCTACAATTACTATAGAGAAGAAAATAATTAACACTCAAACTACTACCACTGATCCGGGGCACAATCAAATGCAAACACGTCCCCTATTCATTCATAAGTGAAGGATTGAGACCAAAAACACAACTTCATGATGAAAACACCCAAGTGGACTAAATAATTAAGCAAACAGGTACAACTTTGAGAATGAAAGGTTTGATTATAGAACTAACTACTTGGTGGTATCATCCTGACCATATATATCCAGTACCAGATTTGCCCTCCATGGAACAACGCAGTGTCTCCACATATCACTCTTTCGTTCAAGTTGTCAATTATTTTTTTTTCCTATAAGGTTGGACTTTGCCATGGTAGCGCTAACGTTGAATTTAACTTCTCACCTCTTTATTTGGCAAGTTGAAGAGGAACTCTCTGCCAAAGCGTCCTGGTCTTTGTAAAGCAGGATCTACAGAATCCAGTCTGTTGGTAGCTCCGATTACCACGATCTCCCCTCTGTTATCTATGCCATCCATAAGCGTCTGAAGAGTTGAAAAAATGGAACTAATAGAAAAATATAATTTTTATTTACTGGTTCAGTAAATTTTGTTACATTCCACATGACTTTCTTGATGCCGTAACAACCTTCTTCCCAGTGGTCATTCAAAACTGGGAAAAAAATAGTCTACCAAGTCAGGGGTTTTTGATTTGATAATCAATCTGCAGACTGTTAAGTCATCAAGCACTTCAATACTATTTGAAATAATCTCTACTTTAATATAAAAGGAGTACTGCACACTTCTGCTCAGGAAGAAAATCACGGAAAATGTCAACTTTGATTTTAGATGTTGAATTTGTTGCAGTGAGATCTTCCTCTTCGCATGATTCTATTTGGATTTAAACCAGATTATCTATGGAGAGACCAAGATTAGGACAAGAACAGCACAGAGTTCAGCATGAAGCCAATCAGGAGCTCAAGTTTGTATTCTTTCTATTTAACTTTATCCTTCTCTTGCTGGAAGGACCTGCTTTTTGACTCTCCTTCTCTTCAGTAGGAGCATTTTCCCTCTTGCTTTGGTAATGCTCTTTCTCAGTGGTTTTAGTCTCGTCCTTTGTATCTTGGCATCTCTCTGTAACAGCTGAGGAGGAAAGGTTTTTAGAGCTACATTCAGTGTCAGACTTGAGGAAGGAAGTTTGCCACAATTTCTCACCAGGCTCACAAGACTCTTTGCCGTACAAAACGTTTTCTTCTGAAATGAGGTCACGTTCTTTTGATCTTCTTGGTTTCTCCTTGTCTCCACCGTCATCACATTGGTACTGTGCGAGGTATTCATCATTCCCAGGAGATTTCGGAGGGTCCGCGACACTGCACAAAATAAAATCACATTTCTCACTTCTGCTGAAGGACGTGAATATTACGAGTAAAATCTTCCAACGTCGAACAAACAAAAACCTTCGGACTACTCGAACACTCGCAAAGATATGCCATTTAGAAACCTGTCCGGTGATTAGGACACCTTCTCCAGCTCCCAGAGAAAGTGCTTTTTCCCCTCTTGCTTCTGAAGCCATTGCACTCAAAAAGCAAACGCATCTGTCTCCCTCCACATGCCGCTCTGAATAAGAGCCAGAATATTCAAAACCACTCTATTTGTTCTCCCCACATAGCCGAAAAAACACCAGTTGAAACAGAGTTTTCTACCTCTCTCCCACCAATTTACATTCACGTATCCTATGACTGCAAAAATAGAAGGCGGGGCTCAGGAGGAACAGCCAGTGTTGGAAATGAAAAAAAGCAGCCCGTTTCTTCAGAGTCTTAAGCCTATGCTACTAGGAAAAAAACAAAACAAAACAAAACAAAACAAGAGGAGAGGAGAACAACAGCGGGAAATTTACCTATTCTCCAGGTGTTCAATTGCAAAGCCTCCTCTGGAGGATCAACAGCTGTGAATTCAGCGTGCGTAGGAGAAATCAGATCTACATCTGAACCACAACTATTTCAGTAGTATCACTAACTGATGTTACTCTGAAGAAGCAGTCAGCACCGTTTCTATGTTAGGAAAGAGCTGAACAGAGTCTGTTATTCACATGAAGTAGTCAGGCAGGTTTCTTTAGGAAGGCTGGGTTTCACTAGAACATTACTAGCCTGTAAGCCTCATGGCATCACCTTCCATCTTGACTGCTAAACCTCCTTGCTCCCTACTATCTTCTTTGCCAAGATACAGCTGTCCACATTTACTTTTCCTACTTGGCTGGACTGACTTTAAGAAGGGATCTTGCATCTTAGAAAGGGAACAAAAGCCGCTGCCCAGCAGCGTCTGGCTCAGGGAGGAGTGAGAAAGCTCTGTGCAGCCCCCAAGGTCCGTGCAGCAGGAGGCAGGAGGTGCTCCAGGCTCACAGCAGCACTTCCCCTGCGGCCTGTGCAGGGAGAGGCCCCTGGTGGAGCAGGCTGTCCCCCTGCAGCCCATGGGTCCCCCGTGGAGCACATCTCCACGCTGCAGCCCCCCTGTGGCTGGAGGAGCCCATGTTGGAACACGTGGATCTGCCCTGGAGGAGGCCGCGGCCTGTGGAGCAGGCCCCCGCAGGAGCAGGCCCCGGGCTGGACAGCACGCTGGTAGCAGCCAGCACCATCTGTTCTTCGAGCCTCAGCAAGCCCACAGCATCTTCCCAGAAGGGATCCCTTTCCTTCACGCCTGACAGGCGCCGCCTCCAGAGGCTGAGGGCTTGTGCCCCGTTTGCAAGCGCTTTCTCAGTGCCCCCTTCCCCAGAGAAGGATCCGGATCCCAGCTGCTTGGCTTCCCTGCCCTCTGCTGCCAGGCTCCCGCAGCTGCTATCCCAGCAGCGCAGCAGCCAGCTGACAACATGCTCGCCTGGAGGACAGCTGCAATCTTGTCCCATGGCTCGCAGCTCGCCCAGGGATGGGGATCACCTGCTTCCTGCTGCTTTTGTCTCTGCTCTCCTTTCCAACAGCCTCCTGTGCCCTGGGATGGCCCTACCTTGGGGTAGGCTGCCTCGCCTTCCTCTTGCTCCTTCCCCTTCTTGGGAGGACTTTCTGCCCTTCCGAAACGAGATGACTTCTGCATGCATTCCTTCCCCTTGTGTGTATTGGCGCCTGAGACAGCAATGGGGTCGTCCCCGGAGCCAGCTGTAGGGCCTGTGCCAGGCTTGGAGTGGCTGCAGGGGACATGCCAGGGGCTGGAGGGGCTGCAGGGAACATGCCAGGGGCTGGAGTGGCTGGATGTGAAGTACTATCAGTAAAGAATTTCTTTCTAACATATATTAGAAATCTCATTTTTCAGAGTAAAGCTATTACTCCATGTCCTGTCACTCCAGGCCCTGATAAAGACCCCCTCCCCAGCTTTCCTATAGGTTGCCTTTAAGTACAGGAAGGCTCTCAGCCTGGCACACAGTAAAACTGATGGCAGATCCTTCACTATATTATTTGAATTTCACGGAAATAGAACAGACTATCAACTTACTTAGGAGAAGTAATACAATTTCAGAACTATTCAAAACCAAAGGCGTTCCAAACTAAGTTTAAGTTCAGAGGAAATCCAAAGAAAAAAATAATTTTGAAACTAATAATCAGAGACCATAATCTTCTACAAATGATAGATTTTTCTCCTGTACCGGGTAATTTTGATCTGTCTTTAATGATCATCCAGACATGGATTTGACACCGAGTATCTTGCTTTGCCTCTGCATTAAGTCTTCTTCTCATGTGAGGTAAATGTCCTGCTTTTATGGGATGGGTCTAGGAGACATACGCGCTGTGTCTCATGATGCTTGGATATCATCTTAATTCTGGGTGAAGATGAAAGGTCTCACTGCTTCCTGAACAGGGAAGTGGATGTCTGCAGTTAAGAACCCTCGGTCTAATCTAGAAACGTGAAGGAAGGAGTTTGCTGGATTGCAAGTGACAGTGAAGAAAGCCACAGATGACATATCAAACTGATTAAAATGTTATTTAGCTCAGGGCATGGCTAATGATGTGGAGCTGGAATAGTTTGACGACTGTAATTACGCTCACTATCACTGTTACTTGTTTATAGGATGGTAATGCCTAAAGGTCCCACTGGAGCCTGAAACAAGGTTGTGCAGGGTGCTGCACGTGCATATCTCAGTAGCGCTTTGATAGCTAGTGATACAAACAGACAAAACAGAGAATAAAAGGAGAAACGGGGGGACAGACATAAGATCTTCCTGCAGGTCATTTAGGGTATCAGCCATGAGTTCAGTGCATCCAGCTCTCTAGTGCTCTGCTGGCCCAGTGAGATGAATGGAAAACATTGCAGCCTTGGAAAAATAGTACTTCTTCTAATTCTTTGGCCAGTTTTGATGATTTAGGACTGCTTTATTTATTTATTTATTTATTTATTTTTCTTTTCCCCAATTGTGCTGGAGAAGGTGAACTTTTTAAATACCTGTTCTGAATTCAAATATCATTTTCATTGTTATGTTTCTGTTTTGTTGGCACTATTCATAATGACTTCTACCCTTCTGTGGAAGCAAAAGCTTATCATACCATAAAACTGGAAAGGTCACAGAAAACTTCAGAGCTTTTGAAGAAAGCTGAGGAAAATCCATTCCCTGTTCTAGGCAGAGAGAGTGGCTGATTTCCAGACAGGTAAATGGGCAGGATAAGGCCACTTCATGTCCGCTGATGGCCAGTTGTATGGACTGCGAAGATAATGGACTACCAGCACAAGAGACAGCGCCAATAATCTAATCCAATACAATCTGTTTCAAGTGGTAGAGACCTGATACTCTATGACAATGTGAGGAAGACCAAACTGTCAGGCAAACTTTGAGATGATCATGTTCAGGATCTAAAACTCTTAAGACAAGTGTCAACACAGGAAGGGTGAAATAAAAGCATGAATGCCATACAAGTACTGAAAAATCTCAGGAAGTCTGGAAACCAGGGCAAATGGATGTAATAAGATGGTGCTTTGTGTTAGCAAGAAGCAGAGGATAAGGAAATGTTATGGGTCATCAATAGAGTGGTTTTGTGCAAATCGCTGCTAAAGAAAGACAGCCTTGCTAGCCTGCTCTTTGCTCTTAGCTCCAGTCTACAGTTGTCAGACACATAAACAATAATGGGAATAATGGGAGACTTCAACTTCCCAGCAAAAGATTGAAAGATGATTACCACTTATTCTCATACAGATATACTATGTGATGGATTTCTTCACAAAAGTGAAAAAATATAAGACCATTTTAGACTTGGCTCCTGTACGGGTTGAAATGTAGTAAGATTTGAATAAAGTCTGATCATGAGCTGACTTTTCTCATTTTACATTTCAAGACAGACAAAACCAGGCTTAGAATGAAGGTTTTGAGGCTTAGAAATGCAAACTTTGAAATCTGAGGCAATGAATAATTGAGTCTGACTAAGCATCTCTGGGACTTGAGTGCAGAGAAGGCAGAGTTAAAATTCAAAATTCAGATGGGAAAAAAGCAATGAGAGAAGGTACATTTCAGAGGTTAAAAACTGCAAAAATAAAGTACGAATGACCAAAAACCTCCTTCACATAGGAAATTAAACAGTAACAGTAAATGATACTTAAGCCACAGAACCCAGGGGGAACAAAGAGAACAAATTAGGACCATTGCATACTCGAGGCAAAAATAGATCAAAAGTTAATGATGTCTCAAATGCTGCAAATCTTATTTCCTGCATCTAACAGCAACAACAATGTGCTATTAAGGGCAGTGACAGGATTCCCATTGCAAATGAGGGTAGGGCAGTAGGCACAACATCATCTGAGGTGAAATAAAAATCTATAGTGATTCAAGTGAAAAATGACAAGCTGATATCTACCTAGCCTATTAACAGCATTGGCACACAGAACAACAACTCAAGTAGGAAAAATACATAACAATTGTGCAAATCAGGGATAGTCCCCGGAATGGGAGAGTAACAAATATACTTCTGTCCAGGAGAATGTAAAGAGTGATCCAGACAAGTGCAGGCCTGTTAGTTTGACATCAACGCTGGGCAAAGCTTTGTAGCAAGAATAGATAAGACTAGGGAAGTAGCGGGTAATGTGGAATTTACAAGATAATTTATTAAAGCTAATTTGTTTCCAGAGAATTTAGTAGCTTGCCTTTGTAGGACCAGTGCTCCCCTACACAGGGGATGAACTACATCTATTTCACTTTCTGTGAGCTTCTGATACATTACCTATGGATTTGGGCTTTGGGGCTGCAAGTGAATCAAGGGAGTTTGCAATTGTTCACACTGTTCGAAGAGGGAATTACCAGCAAAGGAGAGGTTACCTGTAGTGATTCTCAGAGACAGTTCTGAAACTGCAGCTGCTAAGGAGGCAAAGACTCATGGAGAAATGTAGGCTGGAAGGGACCTCTGAAAACCCAACCTCCTATTCAGAGCAGAGATGACTTCAAATTTAGGTACGTTCAGTATGGACATGGTGGCCGAAGACTAAAAATTCCATACGAGCTTTGAGATTTCCAGGTGACATAAAGTTGGGAAGTACTACCGAGCCTGACAGAAGGATATCCCTTGTGATTGAAATGGTTCAGGTGAAGTGACATTTGAAACCATGAGCCAGAGATTCTCAACAAAGGGTGTTTTTATTGTTTTGTTTTGTTTTGTTAGAACGGCTGAGGTCACTGGGCCTGTTCAGCCTGGAGAAGAGGAGGCTGAGGGGAGACCTCATCACAGTCTACAACTTCCTCGTAAGGGGGTGTCGAGAGGCAGAAGACCTTTTCTCCATTATCACCAGTGACAGGACCCGCGGGAACAGGGTTAAGCTGAGGCAGGGGAAATTTAGGCTTGACATCAGGAGGGGGTTCTTCACAGAGAGGGTGGTTGCACACTGGAACAGGCTCCCCAGGGAAGTGGTCACTGCACCGAGCCTGTCTGAATTTAAGAAGAGATTGGACTGTGCACTTAGTCACATGGTCTGAACTTTTGGGTAGACCTGTGCGGTGTCAGGAGTTGGACTTGATGATCCTTAAGGGTCCCTTCCAGCTCAGGATATTCTATGATTCTATGATTCTATATGGCAGTAAGGAGTTTAAAACAAACAATAAAACAACAAAACGCCATGTTCATGCACTGTTAACAGAAGAACTGAAAAAGTTAAGTGGTTATATGGTGTGTATGGCTATTTTATTTTATTTATTTATTTATTTATTTATTTATTTTTCTCCAGTATAAATACACCTGACAGGGCAGCCCTGCCAAACATTTAAGACATGAGGCAAAATTCTGCCACTTGTATTCACATTGAACTTAGGAGGAAGTGTTCACAAGACAGAAGGAACAAGTTGCCTATTGTGGGGAAGGGAATTAAAGGACATCGTTCTGCTCAGCCAGATGCCAGTTGAGAGAAAAATATGATGTCTCTGTGAAAATGCATTTCTTGAGTAAATATCAAGGAGAAATAGGAAATGTGTAAGTTGGGAGATACATCTGAAATGATGATTGCAGTTGGCTTATGAGGAACTTTGGACAGGAAATTGGTAGAAACTTCCCATTTTAAGAATAAAGTGCACCACAGATACGAAGTCAGCATTCACCTAAAGAGTAGAGGCCAACTCAGAGCCCCCACAACAAAGCAATGGACAAACCAGAACACTAACATGTTGTGGTCTAGAGTCACACAGATATACATAATTGTACTATATCTAAACATCTGAGGGGTTCCTTTGAGAGGCGGAGGGCTTGTGCCCCATTTCCATTTCCACTCTCAGTGTCCCCTGCCTCAGAGAAAGATCCGAGCTGCTGGCTTCCGTGCCCTCTGATGCCAGGCTACCAGAGCAGGTATCCCAGCATCGCAGCAAACAGGTGACAATTTGAGTGCCACAGCAGTCCTCATTGTGAGCTGGAAACTCAGGGCACTTGTGGCCACCCACCTTTGTGAGCTCCAAGGCTGACAGTGACTCTCTGCTGAGCTCCCACGGCTCTCAGGCGTCCCGGTGGCAGAGCTTACGGCGCTAAGCTGACTGCCAGGAGAAAAGGCTCCCGTGAAATGGCTGCTCCACAACGGCAGGAGCAAGGTCTGCTGGGCTGGGGGTTTGCAGGGGAGCTCGGCCTTGGGCCTGGCAACTGCGCCTGGAAGCCAGGGACGGCCTTGGTGTGCAGCTGGACACCTGGGCCTGAGAAAGCAAGGTCTCTTTCAAGACACTTGGCACCATCGTCACCCAGTGGCTGTCTCAGGGGGATGAGAGAAATGCACAGCATCTCTTCCTTCCCTGAAAAAGGGATGGATTTTGACCCAAAATGCAGCTCCTTTCTCTCAGAAGCATCACGTCCTCCTCTCTTTCTTGTATTTCGCTATGAATTTAGGAATCCCTGCAATCCCTGCAGCTGTGTCCCCTGCCAGCTTCTTGTGTGCCCCAAGCATCCTCGCTTGCAGGGCAGTAGAAGATGCAGAAAAGGCCTTGCCTTAGTGGAAGCACTGCCCTGCTGGAGCTCCAACATCCCTCTTAGCAGCACGCTGTAGCCCCCAAATGCCCCCGAAACGGCACATGCCAGCTACTGGGAAGGCAATGAGCTGGCTCAAGGTGAGCTACCCGCTCAAGGCCCAGGTGTCTGTGAGGCGGTGTTGGCAAGGAGTCCTGTTGTGTGAGTCTGTTCTTTGTGGGTGGCTGATACTGTCTTGGGCCCAGCTGCAAGGCCCGTCACAGGGGCTGGAGCGGCCACAGGGCCTCTCAGTGGGCTTGGAGTGGCTGCAGGGCTCATCAGTGGGCTTGGTGTGTCCGTAGGTCCCATCACAGCGCTGCAGTGGTCACAGGGCCTTTCATATTGGCTAGAGTGGCTGTAGGGCCCGTCACAGGTTTTGGAATAGCCCCAAGGCCCATCACTGGGCTTGCAGTCGCTGCAGAGCCCATCACTGGGCTTTGAGCAGCCGCAGGGCCGCTCTCAGGGTTGGATGAGATCCACAGGTGTTTTCTTCCTCTTGGAGGTGCTGAGGAGTATTGAATAGTCTTCAAAAGGCATAGGCCAGAGTGCAGAAAATGTGTAGCTGATGCTAGAACCAGTTACTTTTTCTTGTCCACTGCCTCCTCCTCATTCACTGCCTCCTCCTTGTCTACCGCATCCTCCTCGTCCCCCGCCTGCTAATCCTATTTCTCATTTTCCTCCTCCTTCTCCTCCTTCCCTGCCTCTTGCACCTCCAACACCTCCTCCACCTCCACTGCCTCTTCCTCCTTCTCCTTCTCCAGCCCCACTGACTATTCCTCCTCCACAGCCTCCTCCACCTCGGCAGAAACTTCCTGGCCAACTTCCTCTGCATGCTCCTTGCTAAGGCATGCTGGTAGCAATGATGGTGAGCCCAGAGATGTCAGGAGGAGTTGCCATGAACCAGGTGTGCCAAGGCGGCTTCTCTGGGAGGCTATGGTTGTGAGCGCTGCCCACCGCTCCTAATTCTAGTTCCATTTGTCACCCCACAGGACCATGGCACCGTGGCCCTGTAAGGTAGCAGCTGGCGGCTCCTATCATCTTGATGACGCTCTGTGATGCGCTGCTTGTTGCCTGGGTAGCGATTGTTAGCTCTTATGCAAATGGCTTGTCATCAGTCAGGGGTGTGGCTGCTCCTCCCTATAAAAGGGCCAAAGGGGGGCAGTGGGAGCCAGAGTGTTGGAGAGGGGAGATGGGAGAAGGTGGAAACAGAAAAGGAGGAGGAGGAGGCATAGGTGGAAAAGGGGGAGTAAGAGGGGAAGGGGGGCAGTGGAGGAGGTGGCGGAGGAGGAGGTGGTGGAGGAGGAGGTGGTGGAGAAGATTGAGGAGGTGGCGGCATTTCTGGAAAAGGAGACTGATGAGTAGGAAGTGGTGACAAAAGAGGAGGCGAGCAAGGGCTAGGCAGAGGGACACGATGGAAGTGGAAGAGGAGAAGAAGGTGGTGGAGAAATAGTAGAATCTTAGAGGAGGAACTGGTGGCAAAAAGAAAAAAAAAAAGGAGGAGGTGGAGGAGGAGGAGGAGGATGTGGAGGAGGTGGAGGTGGAGGAGGAGGAAATGAAGGAGAAGGTGGAGGAGGAGGAGGAGGAGGAGGAGGAGGATGTGGAGGAAGATGACGTGGAGGAGGTGGAGGAGGAGGAAGTGGAGGAGGAGGAGGTGGAGGAGGAGGAGGTGGAGGAAGATGAGGAGGAGGAGGAGGTGGAGGAGGAGGAAGAGTTGTAGGAGGAGGAGGTGTAGGTTGTGTAGGTTGTGGAGGAGTTGGAAGAGGAGGTGGAAATTGAGGTGGAGGAGGTGGAGGAGGAGGTGGAGGATGAGGAGGAGGTGGAGGTTGTGGAGGAGTTGGAAGAGGAGGTGGAGGTGGTGGAGGTGGAGGTGGAGGAGGCCAAAATAAAAAAAGACAAAAACAGCTAGAAAGCACAGAAAAACAACACTAGAAATTAAAAAATCATCATGGTGACCATCAACTATCAGTCTCAGAGCAAGCTGATAGGAAACACTCATTTAAATCATTCTGGACAGATGTGACGAGAGAGAGAATTTTCATGCAGAGAATCCGAAGGAATAGAAAAACTCATAGGCATTGATAAAGAGTTGATTAAGAAAGGAATAGAAAATAATAAAAATAATACAATCAATTAAAAAGACAGTAAATAAATTGTATTACTGTAAACAATTTTTTCCCAGCCTAATGATCTCCTATCACCACCATGACCACCCATCCTAGCAATTTCCCATCCCATTATTTCACACTCAAATGAATTCCCATCACCGCAGTTCTTTGTGGGCGCTCCGTCCCCATCAGGCTTGCTTTGGAAGGCCCAGGAGAGTCTTGTGGGCACTGGCCTGGGGTCCCAGGCTGAGCCAGCTGCTGCCTGGCAATCAGGGAGGCTCGCTCCGTGTCTTGGCTTGGGGTTGCGTGGCCAGGCTGTGGGAGCGGGGGGCTGCAGGGGTGTCCTCTGTGAGGAGAATGCAGCAGCTGCCCCATGGGAGCTCAGGGCCGCTTCCAGGAGGCTCCTTCCAGGAGGGACCCACCCGCTGCTGCCCAGAACGCAGAGCAAAAGGATGATGTTTGCGCCTGGGGGAGAGCCCATCTAAGAAAGGGAACAAAAGCTGCTGCCCAGCAGCGTCTGGCTCAGGGAGGAGTGAGAAAGCTCTGCGCAGCCCCCAAGGTCCGTGCAGCAGGAGGCAGGAGGTGCTCCAGGCTCACAGCAGCACTTCCCCTGCGGCCTGTGCAGGGAGAGGCCCCTGGTGGAGCAGGCTGTCCCCCTGCAGCCCATGGATCCCCTGTGGAGCACATCTCCACGCTGCAGCCCCCCTGTGGGGAACACGTGGAGCCCATGTTGGAACACGTGGATCTGCCCTGGAGGAGGCCGCGGCCTGTGGAGAGCCCCCGCAGGAGCAGGCCCCGGGCTGGACTGGAACAGGCTGTGCTGAGCCTGCTTTGCCCGTGACGCTCCTTGTGGAGTGATCTCCCTGTCCTTCTGGCAGCCCTTGAGCCCTTGCCAGCCTCTTTTCTCCCCTTGGCGTTGGAGGAGGGGCAGGGAGAGAGCACTTGTGCTGGAGCTCAGCTGCCCAGCTGAGGAAAACCACCACGGCTCTGTCTTGCCGCTGCTGCAGCACGCTGGTAGCAGCCAGCACCGTCTGTTCTTCGAGCCTCAGCAAGCCCACAGCATCTTCCCAGAAGGGATCCCTTTCCTTCACGCCTGACAGGCACCGCCTGCAGAGGCTGAGGGCTTGTGCCCCGTTTGCAAGCGCTTTCTCAGTGCCCCCTTCCCCAGAGAAGGATCCGGATCCCAGCTGCTTGGCTTCCCTGCCCTCTGCTGCCAGGCTCCCGCAGCTGCTATCCCAGCAGCGCAGCAGCCAGCTGACAACATGCTCGCCTGGAGGACAGCTGCAATCTTGTCCCATGCTGGCAGCTCGCCCAGGGATGGGGATCACCTGCTTCCTGCTGCTTTTGTCTCTGTGCCTGAGACAGCAACGGGGTAGTCCCCGCAGCCAGCTCTTAGGGCCTGTGCCAGGCTTGGAGGGGCTGCAGGGAACATGCCAGGGGCTCGAGGGGCTGCAGGGCGAGTGACAAGGCTTTGAGGGGCCTCAGGTCCCACCGCGGTGGTTGAAGTCGATGCAGGGAACATCAGAGTTGTTGGAGGGGCTGCAGGTAAAATCCCAGGGCTTGCAGGGGCTGCAGGCTGCGTCACAGCTACGCATCAGGTCAAGACGCATTTTCCTAGAACCATACATTTCCTCCTGAAGGGGCTGAAGAGCATGGAATGGTCTTCAAAACGCACAGAGCAAACCCCAGCAAACGTAGAGCTGCTGCTAGCAAGTAGGTAACTTGATTGTTCCTCTTGTTAACTTTGTTTCACAACAACAGGTGCAAAGATGTATCTTGAGTTGAGGGCAAAGGTGACCTTGGATCTGAAGCACACAGGTGTTCGCTAATGTACCCCATCCGGAGTGACTCCAGAACGACTCGGAAGGAAAAATAAAGTCCAAAGCAGTGCGTTGTGATAAAGAGAGTTTAATAGGGTAGAAAAGGAATAAAAACAAACAAAACAAGAAATAATGATATTTATAATTTGTAATAACATATAAAAATATTTAATACTATTAAATACTAATACTTCTAGTTTTATAATAATAAAACAATGCCATACTGTACAACACAGTCAATAAAGTGGATTTAATTAAATAAATAATAGAACCAAGAAATTAAATGAAAATTAAAAACTTTAAATTTAATAAAAAGAAAACCCATTCTTCCCAGTCCAATGAATTCCTACCCCCATCATCACTTCCCATCCCACTGATCATTTGCTATCCCAAAAACCTCCCAGTTCTTATCCCCTCGGCATGCCAGTGCAAGAAGAGCTGCAGGCAGAGGCCTTGCTGAGTGAGCACCTAACGAGAGGAGTTTAATCCAGAAGACAGGAAAGAAGAGCAATGCCCCAAAAGAAGCACGGGGCCCATCTTCATCTGGTGGGCCGCCCGCTGCCGCTCCTCCTGGGCCAGCTTCTTCAGGCGCTCCCGCTCGGGACGCTGCTGCGGCGTGATGGGCACCGACTCCTCCTGCTCCTCCAGCGGCGTGGGCGCCGCGGCGCGGCCCGCCCAGGGCCCCACGCGGGGCATGTAGTCCACGCGGGGCTGCGCCGGCCGCTGCAGCGTGCGCGGCTGCGTGGGCAGAGCCGGACGCTGCGCTTGGCCCCCCGCAGCTGGCAGGCCCAGTGCTCTGGGCGCCGGCTCTATGGCAGCGTCCCCTGTTCATGCCGTGCTGCCTGGTGGTGCTGGCACCTCCTTTTCCTTGCCGCCAGCCGGGGACTGGGGGGCAGCGGGCACAGCGCTGGAGCCTGGCACTGTCGGCGGGGCGCTGGGCATGCTGCTGGGGCTGCTGGAGGTGGGCTGCGGCTGCACACAGGACGGCTGGTGCACTGGCCCCAGCACCTTGGCCCTGGCCCCCAGCGGCTGCAAAGTCTCGCTGGGGGTCTTTGTCCTTGCGTGCTGGCGCTGCAGCGTCTTGGCCCCGCTGGCTTGGGCCCGGAGCCTGTCCTGGGGCCGCACGGCACAGGGCTCCCCACTCGGAGTCTCCAGCAGCAGCCGCGCTCTGCGGGGAGGTGGCGACGCTGCTCCTTGCCCCCCTGCAGCCCCCGGGCTTCGTGCTGTCTTGCTGGGTGCCGTGGTGCTGTTGATCGCCGGCTGCTGCCCACTGCTGCCTGCTTCCGTGCTGCTGCCAGCCCCCGTGCTGCTGCCACCCGTCTTCCCCTGGCACAGTCTCTTGCGGCCTTGGCCAGCCTGGCCCAGCAGCATCTTCCTCTCCTTGCTGGGGGGGTTCTCTGTTGTCGGCCTCCTGTGCTGGCAGCTCTGCGCTGTCCCGGGGGTGCTGCTGGGCGCAGGGCGCTTGGCCCCCCGCTTGGTGCCGGTGGGCACAGGGGCAGGCGGGGGGCTCTGGAGGGGACTGCGAGGGGGACTGGGCAGGGCTCTCCTGAGGGCTGGGAGAAGTTGAGGCCTCTTGAGGGGAGCCAAGGGAGGCTGGGGCAGGGTTCTCTTGCGGGCAGGGATGAATTCCTGCTGGGGGGGCCGTTTGGGGAGAGGCTTGGGCAGGGGTCTCCTGCGGGCAGGGTCGGGGGGGCTCTGGAGGGGACTCAGGCGAGGCTTGGGCAGGGCTGTCCTGAGGGCAGTGAGGAAGTCAGGGTCGGGGGGGCTCTGGAGGGGACTCAGGCGAGGCTTGGGCAGGGCTGTCCTGAGGGCAGTGAGGAAGTCAGGGTCGGGGGGGCTCTGGAGGGGACTCAGGCGAGGCTTGGGCAGGGCTCTCCTGAGGGCAGTGAGGAAGTCAGGGTCGGGGGGGCTCTGGACGGGAGCCGAGGGAGGCTGGGGCAGGGCTCTCCTGCGGGCAGAGAGGCAGTCAGGGTCGGGGGGCCTCCTGACGGGAGCCAAGGGAGGCTGGGGCAGGGTTCTCCTGCGGGCAGGGATGAATTCCTGCTGGGGAGGCCTTTTGGGCAGGGCTCTCCTGAGCTGGGGCCGGGCTGCAGGCTTGAGGGGGGAGCTGAGTGGCGGCACAGCAGCTGCAGGGGGCTGCAGCGCCCGCCCAGCCTGCACCTTGTCGGGGTGCAGCCCAGGGCTTGAGGGGACCTCACCGAGGGCTCCTGTGGCTTCCAGTCCCTGCGTGCTCGGCTCCTCGATGTCCTCGCAGAGGTCAGGCAGCTGCGAGAGGAAGCGGCTGAGGGCAGGACTGCTGGGCAAATCGGGGAAGGCGTCCTGGGGCTCCACGGCATCCAGGCAGCTGAGCAGCTCCTCCAAGCTGGAGCTGTCCAGGTCGGCCGGGAGCTGGTCCTGCACGTGCTGCAGCTGCTGGCTGTCCCCTGCCAGCTCTGGAAAGGCCTCGGCGAAGGCATCAGGGCCCAGCTCCAGCAGCTCCAGGGGCTCCTCAGGCACATCTGCAAGTGTCGCCGCTGAGGACGAAGCAAGACAATCCCCCAAGACGGGCAATGTCAGCTTTGCCATGGCCCCTGGGTGTGGGGCCACAAGCGGCCGGCTGTGCCAGTCCCAAACTCACCGTCGGGCGTCGCCGTCTGGGTGCTGGCGGTCCTTGGAGCCTGGGCAGGCTCGGGGGGAGTGTGGCCGGGCAGCGGGGGCCCCTGGTCCTCGCTGAGCCCCACGGCGTGCAAGCAGGGCTCCGGCAGCTGCCCCCGGCTGCTGCTCAGGGTGCGGGGCGTGGGGAGCGCCTGCCCCCGCAGCGGAGGCCCCGGGACGAGGGGTGGCGGGGGGTTGCGCTGGGCGGGGGCCTGCAACAGGCAGGTGCCTGCGGGGTGCAGGAGCTCCCCATGGAGCACGGCCCTGGGCCCCAGCCCCAGCGCATGGTGGGGCACCAGTGTCCCCGTCACCATGGGCTGTCCCCACTGATGGACGGGGGCACAGGGAGGAGCGCTATGGGGGAGCTGCCCCACGGTGGGTAGCTGCACCAGCTGCAGCTGGTGCCCCATGCTTGGGAGCTGCACCAGCTGCAGGTTTTGCCCCACAGCAGGGAGCTGCACCAGCTGCAGGTTTTGCCCCACAGCGGGGAGCTGCACCAGCTGCAGGTTATGCCCCACGGCGGGGAGCTGCCCCACAGCAGGGAGCTGCCCCCCGGCGGGGAGCTGCCCAAGCTGCAGGTGGTGCCCCTGGGCTGGGAGGTGCCCCCCAGGTGGCAGCTGCACCCCGGCGGGGAGCTGCAGCACCTGCCCCTGGACCCCCGGCACCACGTGCCAGACGGTGGCCTGGGGCAGCGCGGAGGGGAGGGTGGGTACCTGCGGGGGCTGCAAGGGCAGCGCCGTCGCTCCGGGGAGGGAGGGCAGCAGCCAGGCAGCCACCGTTGGCGGCACGGCTGGGACGACGAAGGGGGAGTTTTGCGTCTGCGCAAGCCGCGGAAGCCGTCTGGGGAAACCCTCTGTGGGAAAAAGGGCGCTGGGCTGAGCTCTGGGGCGCTGGGCTCGCCAGCAGGGCCGCAGCCCCGGGAGGAGCGGGAGCCGGCTGCTGGACCTGCCATGGTGGCTGGAGAGTGGGGCGGTTGCTTGGGGAACCCGGGCAACGGGGGTTCCGTCCCAACGGCTCACCAGCCCCTCGCCGACATCTTGGGGAGGACTGCAGGCTTTGGACCCAAGCAGGCTGCCCAGCGCAAGACTTGGCCATCCCCAGCAGGCTTGCCCTCCCACGCAGCACTTGCCATGCCCACCACGCTTCCACACCACCACTTGCCCAGCCCAAGGCTTACCCAGCCCAGGACCGGCTTCTCGGCCTCAGCGGCTGTGCCCATCCTTGCCATTTCACCTGATGGCACATTCCCAGCAAGCCAGGCGAAATCTGTCCCATCAACACCACGCGTTTCTTCAGCCAAAGAGATCTCGTCCCAAAGAATTCCCCTCTCGGAGGACTTTTCCAAGCACTTCCTTCCCCAGGGAATGGTACCCACCCCATTCAAGACTTCCCATCCCAAGGCTTTCCCATCCCAGGAGCCATTGTTCATCCCAATGCTTTTGCTTCCCAATGCTTTCAAAGCCCACGAACATTTCCCATCTCTCTCCTTTCCTAGCCCAATGGCTTCCCACCCCAAGGAAGCCTTCCCATCCCAGCAAGGAGTTCTCGGCCCACTCAGCATTCCCCATCCCAAGCATTTCCCAGTTTCACCCTGCAACACACAGCTTGGCCACCCCACAGCTATGCAGAGATCACAAGAGGGATTTGGACCATGCTGATAGACACAAGGTCACGGGGATTTGCTGTGCTGACGATTGCTCTTTATTACATGTCAACACAGATCCCCAGTCCCAAGGGCGCCAGGCAGAATCTGGCGAATATGTAGCTACGAGGCTCTTCCATTTCTTACAGGGACAGAAAGAGATCTGTGCGTTTCTCTCTCTCCACCTTCGGAAAAAGATAGGAAGGGGAGAGCACTAATGAACAGGAGCATGCTTAGCTCAGCCACCGGCATGGAGGCTGCCCGCTCCTCAGCACCTCTAAGCAGCAGCACCTTCAAGTCTCCTCCTGCAGCAGCAGCACATCAGTGTCTCTTGTCCCACCAGCAGGACAGTGGCGCCTCCCATTGCACCATGCCGACCTCCACGCCTCGAGTGCCAGCACCAGTCCTCAAGGCGAGCTGGACGCTCAGGGCACTTGTGGCCTCCCACCTTTGTGAGCTCCAAGGCTGACAGTGACTCTCTGCTGAGCTCCTACGGCTCTCAGGCGTCCCAGTGACAGATCTCTCGGCGCTAAGCTGACTGCCAGGAGAAAAGGCTCCCGTGAAATGGCTGCTCCACAACGGCAGGAGCAAGGTCTGCTGGGCTGGGGGTTCGCAGGGGAGCTCGGCCTTGGGCCTGGCAACTGCGCCTGGAAGCCAGGGACGGCCTTGGTGTGCAGCTGGACACCTGGGCCTGAGAAAGCAAGGTCTCTTTCAAGACACTTGGCACCATCGTCACCCAGTGGCTGTCTCAGGGGGATGAGAGAAACGCACAGCATCACTTGCTTCCCTGAAAAAGGGATGGATTTTGACCCAAAATGCAGCTCCTTTCTCTCAGAAGCATCACGTCCTCCTCTCTTTCTTGTATTTGGCTATGACTTTAGGAATCCCTGCAATCCCTGCAGCTGTGTCCCCTGCCAGCTTCTTGTGTGCCCCAAGCATCCTCGCTTGCAGGGCAGTAGAAGATGCAGAAAAGGCCTTGCCTTAGTGGAAGCACTGCCCTGCAGCAGCTCCAGCATCCCTCTTAGCAGCACGCTGTAGCCCCCAAATGCCCCCGAAAAGGCACATGCCAGCTACTGGGAAGGAAATGAGCTCGGTCATTGTGAGCTACCTGCTCAAGGCCCAGGTGTCTGTGGGGCGGTGTTGGCAAGGAGTCCTGTTGTGTGAGTCCGTTCTTTGTGGGTGCTCCGTCCCCACCAGGCTTGCTTTGGAAGGCCCAGGAGAGTCTTGTGGGCACTGGCCTGGGGTCCCAGGCTGAGCCAGCTGCTGCCTGGCAATCAGGGAGGCTCGCTCCGTGTCTTGGCTTGGGGTTGCGTGGCCAGGCTGTGGGAGCGGGGGGCTGCAGGGGTGTCCTCTGTGAGGAGAATGCAGCAGCTGCCCCATGGGAGCTCAGGGCCGCTTCCAGGAGGCTCCTTCCAGGAGGGACCCACCCGCTGCTGCCCAGAACGCAGAGCAAAAGGATGATGTTTGCGCCTGGGGGAGGCTCTTCCTCTTGTTTGGCACTTCATCATCAAACCAAAGGAAAACTATTTGCCTTTAACCTCTTTATTTCAGGCCTTCTGATGTAGCGGCACCTCTACACCGGCTGGGGACTGCAGGCAGCTGTCTGGAGAGGTCGAGGAGATCTGCTGGCGACTTTGAAGCAATTTCCGTCCCTGGAAGATTGCAAAAGCGGGCAAGACCCAGACCAACCCGATCTCATTTCAAAGTTAACCTCGCTTTGAGCAGGAGGCAGGGCCAGATTACCTCCGCAAGTCCCTTCTATTCCTTTTCCCCTTAGAATCTGGGGATGTTTCAGCTAAAAAGGAGGGCAGAAACACTCTCAATAGGTCTCCACCATGTAGTAAAACAGTGCCGTGTACCTGGTTAACCTCTGCAGCCTGCAAAGCATTTCTATTTGCAGCAGTGCCCTGACCCCAGCCTCTTGCTGAGCTCCGTCCTGTGCTGCTCGGATGCTCCCGCTGCTCAGACACGGGGGCTTAGAGAGCCACCGGGCCAGCACAAGCCCCTCAGCTCACCGTCAAACTTCACATTTGGCATCTTTCACTTCACCAGCGCCACCGGACGAGGAGCCCAGCGATGCCTGACGCCGCTCCGGGCTCACCTAAACGTGGGGCTGGAAATTCAGATTCAAAGCTGCGAAGGTTTTTCTTAGTGAAAGCATGGAATGAGTGGCCATCAGTGACTAACCTTACAGGAAGGCATTCACTTTGTGAATGCTGCAGTGAATGAAGACTGAAGGCGTTTTCTGAATGACCTAAGGAGAGTCCTCCCCGAAAAGCAGGACGGTTTACTGTCTATGTAACATCTCCTTTGAAGGTTCGAGCACGAGATCCACCAGGTTTAAAATCTCAAGACACGGATCTGCCACCATAGAAGCAATACATTTCATCTACTAAGCCTAAATACCGTATTTTGCCTCCTCTGTAGGTTTAAAAAAACACGGCCATGCTTGAAGGAATGCATTCTCAGATATTCTATGTTTTTACAGTGCTTTAATTAATACCACAGACATGTTGTGCTGTTCAGGGGAATTTGCAATTACATTTTCATTTCCAACCAAACACAGCCTGACACAAATTGGCAGTAACAGGAACTAATCATCTGGAAGCCGGGATATGCATCATTCGCCATTTTCTAAGAAAATGACAAAAATATAAAACCCCAGCAGTCTGAGAACGTGAGCATTGCGGTAAAGGCCTGATCAAACAAACGCGAAAAACTACTACAGGAAAACTACTGGCAGACTAAGGTTAATTGCTTTGAAAGGGCTGTGTGGGTGGACTCATTGTCTTCAAGTTCAAGCTTTTTTCTGCAGAAACTGCCAACAATTATGCCAAATATAACAATGGTTTTGCAAGATGGATAAACGTCTTCCAGACTGAAAGGGAGAAGTCGTACTGTTGTTGTTGTCTGTGCACAGACAGCTAAGCAGTAAAGAGCAATGCTAAACAACCACGATATCCCAGAACACACAAATACTGCGTAACAGTGACAGAAAGTGCTAGAATTCAAAACAAAAATTACCTCCACCAAATCGGTTTTGTCGTAGTCTTCTCTATGGTTGTAAATACACTGATTAATGATGCCATATACTTTTTGCAGGTGATAAATGTCAAATCCCTTCGTTATCTCAGTGACACAGCGTAACAGTTTCTGAAGACAACAATGGAGCAAAACAACAACTTTAGAATCGTACAAGATCCTTTGAATACGCTCTATATGTTTTCGGAGGTTGAACAGTAACAATACAAGTGACATCCTACTTTTTCTTACGCTATTAAATAAAATGTGACACTTCAGAGAACAGATTAAATATCCCATGAGATTTCAGCATGGAAAATGAGTTAATTTTTCATATTTCAGAGAAAGGAAAGGCTGAAATTTCGGACAATCTTACTACTAACCAATCTATCACATCAATGGTTGTAATTGCAAGCCGACTGCTCCCAAAGCAGCAGGGAATGACACGATCCTCTTTGTAGGACAGCTGCTGCCTCAGCAAAGCCACTGTTGCATTTCATTAGAGAAGCATTGCAGCAGCGCAGGGCACTGTAAAAAGGCTGCAGATCTTGTAGATACAGCTGTGCCAGCTGGAAAAGGAAGCACCCTTAGGTGATTACCTTTACCCACGTGTGCCATGCCTACAACTCTGCTGGCAGAACAGATTGCTCAAACGCCCAGAGCAAAGGCGGATTAGTTTGCTCAATTCTACCTTTAAATTCAGGGGTGGGTAAATAGCAAAGTGACTGCTTGTAGCAATCACCTCTCTCTCACACAGTCATTCCTATTACCAAAGACGCAGAGACGATAATCTCTGGCACAGCAACAGTGACAAGCTAGTGGCAGCACCTTCTTCCACTGCCACAGCTGTCCATTAGCTGTGTGAGCCTGCGAGTATGTAGCTTTAAGGAGCAGCCATACCAAATGGAAATACTACTGCCCCCTGGAAATAATGCTGCTTATCATCTTCTCAGCAAAACATTTGCGATGCATCAGAAGATGCTGAAATTAACCAGTTTGCTTCTCAAAAATGGAAGGGCTCTTTCATTTTTCATTAGAGCGGCTAGGAGAGGACAACAAGAAGTAGGGAGGTCAGAAGCACGTGCATGGTAGAGAAGAAACACTGAGGGTGGGAGATTCTTTTCACTTTGCTTCAGAAAATAAAAACAGTGAAAGCTGAGCAAGCCATCCGGCATTCTCTTTGTTGTCGGCATTGAGGAAAAGGTGCATGAATTGCACCTGTGAAGTACCTATTGCAGGCATCTACTTTAGAATGAGATAACTGGGCGCTGAGGTGCTGATTTCTTCCCTCAGACCAGAAGAGGAGCCTAATGACTACTTGAGATGAGGACATATGTATCTGTCTAGATTTTTCACAGCTCAAGAACCTAGGAGAAAAGGGGAAGAAAAGCCAGTGGATGCCCACATGAAGAGGACTTTGCTGATCCGCAGGTATATTCAAGTTACATCTGTCTTTGAAATATACGCCCCTAGTTTAGGCTTATCTAATAAATTAAGGAGAAAAAGGCATCTAAGCAGCCAATTGGAGGAAAAAGAAAACACACTGCACTTAAGGTTGATTCCTATTGAGGAGTTCCAGATGAAACAGAGAACAGGATCTCAAAACTTATTTTTACAAACTGCTGCTCCTATTCCTGTTCCCACAGGAACTGACAGTCCAATAAAGGGCTTTAGACTTCATTAAAGTAGTCCTGTAAATACTGTTTGTAATTATAAGGAAAGATCTCTGTGCTTTTCAGTGCTGTGACATGCCTACATATCAAAGCCTTTTCACGAGCAAACTGTGTTGGCATTTGGACTGGCTTTTTAGAATGAAACCAGGGCTTTCAGCGAATAATCCCATAAGAGACATTTGAGAGTCAGCAGAAGTAAAAGCACTGCCTCTGCTTCTTGCAAAATCCTAATAGTGCAGCCCTAAAAACAACGTTGAACCTTCCTCAAAACGCTGAGAAATACGAACACTGAGAAGTTACAGACACACACAGATCAGCACTACTTTACCTTCTGTGGGTCAACGGGCTTTGCAAATTCCCTGAAACGTCTGTCAGTGGCAAGTCTGCGAGTAACGTCCCTCAAGAAAATTCTAAGGTCACGCAAGGTATCCTCCTCTTCCTCCTCCAGCATCCCTACTTCTTCCTCTTGTGGCTTCTGAGGCTCAGCTGGTGGTGCTACAGGCGGGACTTCCAATGTCCGATCAACTTCAATTAATCAGGAAAAATTAGCCAATTTACAGTACTCAAATACAAGCATATGACAACTTACTGACAGAAAATGACCACCAAAGCAAATCCCAAAGAGCTAGTAACTTCGATAGGAAAGTTTTAGATGTACTTCTCATATCCTCCTCATCTCTTTTCTTTACAGGAGGCTTAGCCACTTCATTTAGAATTAGGTCCTCAAAAAAAGCTGCTCTCTCTGCCCTACCAGGCAACTCAATATTGCACACT
This sequence comes from Aythya marila, assembly GCF_965140915.1. Taxonomy (NCBI): domain Eukaryota; kingdom Metazoa; phylum Chordata; class Aves; order Anseriformes; family Anatidae; genus Aythya; species Aythya marila. Next base: position 5,043,083 of record NC_139067.1, on the reverse strand, counting down.
TCTCCAAATTCCTTATTAAATAATTTTTGGATCTAAAGCAGAAGGAGGAAAGACATTTCAGATTTAAGGCCACAAAAAACTCATCTTCTATTCCAAAAAGACGAGTACCTTTTCAAATTAATAATAACCTGAAGAACACAAACTGAAAAAAGTTATCTTCCTGGCCTTAAAAGGCTACATTTTCACAGGCTGGCACGGCAAATTCAAATATCACCTTTAAGAATCACCTGTAGAATTAAAGCTCCGTGAAGGAATTGTACGCTACACTGATAAAGTAATGGCTTTCACCGCATCCAACATTGCTTCCTTTGGATTTACTTGCCTTGCTGCATCCTTTACTTAGACCCTTTATGGCTATAGAGGGAAGAGAAAGGCTTCAGCAGACAAGTGAGGGCTTTTTGCTGAGTTTTTATTTCTCTACCAAAAGGTGTCTGAAGTAGCTAGTACCTCTACGTCTTCCTCCATTTTCAAGTTCTAGTATTAAAAGGTAGGTAAGGAATTTCACTACTTATTTTAGAAGGAATTTACAACCTGTACAAAAACTTCTGTGGGAACTCAAGCACTTTCAAAGCAGTTGATAATAAACATGTCTAGGTAAGACCCGTTCTCTTCCCCCAGTGACTGAGACCAAATCATCAGAATGAGAACAGCGTGGTCCTGTTTTGGGCACCTTCCCTTAATGTAAACTCTCAGAAGTCAATGAAGTTCTGCACGTACTTTTACTACAGTTTATTTAGGACTACAACTAGAATTCGATTCCAAAGTTGCTTTAGCAGAAATTGGAACTCAGCTTTCCAGCTTGGAAAGCTTTGGCCTATATGAAGAAAGAAACTGATTTATTTATTTTTTTTTTTAATCAAAGTGTTTCGATTCTCTACTAAATTGCATTATTAGCAGTTTACCCAACATAGCATGGAATGGCAGACTGTCAGAAGAAATCTCTTCAGTAAAGACATCCTCTTGTCATTTCAAGCACCGCATATTCTTGACTGAACCACTTTGTAGCCACCGGAATTATTGTATTAATTTATTATTTGCATGTGTGAGAAGGGGGTGAAAGTCACTTGCTTGACTCAGAAAAAACCTGAAGCAGATGCTTTCACAGTATTCTTTTTCTCTAAGCAAATTTTAAGTGATATGTTAGGGTGCCTGAGTAATAACAGCATGCATTTAACAAAGCACAGCATTTTGATGCTGAAAGCATTCATAAATTACAAGACACTGAAGAAATAGTAAGGAAAGTATTGACAAATACCTCTTCTGGGAGATCTGAGTGACGTACATCAGACGGAGCAAGCAGCAAAACTGGCGAAAATGCTGGAATGTTACGTAGTAGAGTTAGAAAAGTAAGTTTCAAGGCAGGTCCAGCGTTGTCCCACCGTAAATGGATATCTGGGACACAAATTGTGCTTGGTGCTGTCTTCTGAGCATTTCGGATCAGCTAGTGAAAAGGAAAGCTTGGGTAAGAAAACTAAAACACGTACAATAACCTGTTAATACATAGCTACATAGCCATCTGACTGCCCCATGAAATGAAACTACGTGAACAGAGTGGCAAGCATCCTTTCACATAAGGAATTTCTCTGTGCACCCTTTCAGATTATCAGTATTCGGAGAACTCTAGTCAGAAGATGGGAAGGATATATTCAGGCAGTGGCTAGACACCGTAGCTATATGGCCACAGCCACAATCATCGCATAACAAAGAAAGGAAATGTCCCTCTTATGGGACACATCAGTATTCAGTCGTGTAACATGTCTGTCCTTACTTGTACGGCTCTCAAATGTTTCCACTAAAGGTAAAAATATTTTAAGGTAGTGATGCCAAACAAGAAAATGGATTTCCTGCCTAAAAGTAAAAACACCAAATCTCTTCATTTTTTCTAGTTAAAACCACATCACCGTGCAAATGAAGTGTTTTCTGAATGTTAATGCTTTTATTGCACATACCGCAACAGCACAAGTTGTGTATGTCCGTGTGAAAACAAAATAGACAGAAGCCCCAAACCTTGGTTGCCTTACTAATATAATTTAGAAGAAGGCTACAAAAAGTAGCCGACATGCAGTCTGATACAGAGCCATCTCCTGGGAGCACACAGTCTTAGGAGGCAATGAGAACTACTTTCTGGATCCCAGTGACATGAGCAGCATTTCTTTCCACAAAGAGATGTTTATTAGCAACACCGCCCAGCTTCCTGAGCTGCTAGCAACATCCTCACTGCAAAATTAAGTATGGAAAATGTGGACATGTACAACATCCAGATTGTTTGTGGTGCTGTCTAAAAGAAAAGGGGATTTTCAGACAGAAGCAACATTAAAACAAGGCCACCTCCATTACTAATGAATTTTGCTCACCTTACTTGCAACTCGATTGATCCTTTACATACAGTCAGTGAATCCGATGAGAAGAAAAAGAAAAAAGGTACCTGTCCACAGATTTCTTCTGGCGGTGCAACTTTTGTAAGCAGAACAGAAAGGTCCAGGGTGTGAACGAGAAACTTCTCCAAAGCGTGCAACACCGCGGGTGCCACGTAAGAAACCTGGCCGTACCCTTCTTTTCCTACTATTAGCAGACAGGGCCGGCATGATGTTGGTTCGCAGAAAGCACTCCTAGAACAAGAGTTAAGAAAACAAGTTTATAAATGAGGTGCTGAATAGACACACAGATGTTCCAAGTACTTTGAAACAGAAGGGCAAAAGGTGGCAACACAAACCCATAAAGTTGGCGTATTTTTAGCTAAAAGGACAGACAGCACATTTATGTGGTCTTGAGTCTTTCAAAGAATGCCATGGATTAAGTCAACGTGTTCTGGTAGTCTACGGATCACTTTGGCTTAGGAAGAGAAGCCTGGGCTTTTCAGTTTGGTCATTCAGAGCAACCTCATTACAACTTTAGTCCCTCCACCCTTTCTTCCTGTGAATACCAAGCACCCCTTCAACACACAAACTTGATGTTACCCCTTCGTCTACCACCCCTCGCACTTTTAACAGCTGGAACTGTTTACAAAGACTCAGCAGACCTGAGAATTTAAACGTAACAGGGATCTATCTTTCTTTACCTGCTGAAACAGAGGCGTTTTTTCTCTGGTCTGTCAGGCATTCCATCTTTTAATTCATCTCCAGAAACCAAGGATGCATCATCATCACTGTCGAACATGTCATCTTGTAAGATAGGATTGAAATGGTCTGAAAGGCAAAAGAGGTTCGTTAACTTTCCTGAATAGCCTTTGTCTCTTTCTCTTACATTAATACAGCTTCTAAATCAGTGCCAAAACCCTTTCTTCATTTGAGAGCACACACTGAAAGCTATTTCCTAGAGTTCATCCCACCACAGATCTAAGGACATGGCACAAGGCCCTACAAAGCTGTACTAAGTCCCACTGATGTGTATGTATAAGGTACGCTACTCTTGGTGATTTTTTTCTCCCCCTTAGAATAAAGGAGATTACGAACAATTTCTGCAGTTGCTAAATAGCTAAAAAAAAACAAACAACAAGACCATTTCTTTCTGGAGGAGGTTCCCACAATGAAAGCACGGGGATTAAGGATGTGATGGCCACAGAATTCCATTCATCTAGTAAATATCATGCTAATTGATCTCACGTACACGTGTATAGTACGATCCACAAACATTTAAATTAGGAGACTGGTTAAAAATGATGATAGCTAAAACAATATTTAGCTTAGACCAGTTATACTTGTATCCTGGTCCTGACATTCTTCAGAAAGGAATTAGAAACATTGACCCAGAAATGCTTCCCCTCCAAATATCCGAGTTTTGATTTTTTAAAGAAAAATAGGTGCCTTATACTTCAAACCTCAAGTCAACCTCTACAAATGCTAATTATCTTAGCTGCCGTCAGAAGCAGGATGCTTCAGTAGAGAACGCATCGTCCTTTACTGTGTGTTGAGTCATTCAGAGCTTCCATTTGACATTTCAGTTTCGAATCCACAATAAAACCTATGCGTTATAGTCCAGACTTGCCCAAAAAAAAAGACACGCACATGCAAATAATAAAATTTTACCACCATTATGTCTGAAAGGTTTAAGTTGATTGCACAAACCACAAGTTTTTGCTTTAGCAGAATTATAAAGAAGTGGATGCTGTGGTTATACCTTGCTGTCGGTCCTCCTTTAGTGCAAGCTGTGCATGCGGGAAGATCTTCTGCACAACTTGTAAAATATTCTCTACTGATCTTTTAAAAAGTGGCTTGAAAATGGGTGATAGTGCTTGTACGGGTGAAGCCTCGATCCTGTTTGAAGCCGGAACAACCTTCTTCATAGCCATGAAAAAGTCCTTTGCTTTTATTTTAATAGAATTAACGTCTAGTAGCAACTTCTCCCTACTTGCATAAATATGAGGATAGCATTGGCGTAGAGAGCACAGCGCAGCTTCAGTACAGAGGGATTTGATATCTGCACCACAGTATCCTAACAAACAAAAATCAAACGTTACATCAGTCAAGGCCCAGGTTTACAACATGCAACATTTAAAGAATTTGTAATGCCAAAACCAAACAGGTTAACAGGGAATTCAAAGTGCTACCGCTCTGCAGGGAAGTTTCATGTTGCTCACTGCCTGATATCCTGCACTTATGCAGCTGAAGCAGACTCCTCATCAAAAACTATACTCTTGAGGAAGATGCCCCAGAACCGTTTAATGTTCTCAGACAACAAGAGGAACGACAACAAAGAGTAAATAGATGAAAGCATCTAACTCTGATTGCTATGAAGATGTGCCAGCTGCCTCGTCGACTAGTTGTGCAGCAAGGCACAAGAGCATGGGTACTGCCTGGTACAAGCTAAGGTTCTTTACAACTTGGTCACAAGCAAGAATCCCTTTTGGTTTCAGTCTTACCAATGCATTTCTCAGCTAGTTCATCAAGCAACATGTCCAGTGGCTGAGGGGTCCAGTCACGAGTATGAATCTTGAACATTTCTTTTCTAGCCTGGAAGCAAAATCATTGCATTTTAGCTTGTCCCAAGTTTTCCTTAAAAACACCAACAAGAAACAAACAAACCAAAAAGCAAACAAACAAACAACAAAAACAGTCCTCCCTCAAAACCCCTCATCTATTAATACGCTTTTCTTACTTGCTCAACTTTCAAGTATTTTACAGTTATTTAATATACACTCTGCATTGTCAACCATTCTTATTTGTTATACTGAACTTTTTCTAGGAACCTACAATGAAAGAAAAGGCATTTATAGCTTCAATAACAAGTTTCCAAACTAGGAGACCTAAGGAAAAATTTATCCAGAAGCATTTCTTTGCTGTCCAAACAACTTCTCTAAAATTTAACAAGCTTTCATTTTGACAGTCTCATTACTTCATCACATTTGCCTTTCAGTCAGTAAATTCACAGAAAGCACTTCTGGCACAATGCTTCAAATTGCTACAATTACTATAGAGAAGAAAATAATTAACACTCAAACTACTACCACTGATCCGGGGCACAATCAAATGCAAACACGTCCCCTATTCATTCATAAGTGAAGGATTGAGACCAAAAACACAACTTCATGATGAAAACACCCAAGTGGACTAAATAATTAAGCAAACAGGTACAACTTTGAGAATGAAAGGTTTGATTATAGAACTAACTACTTGGTGGTATCATCCTGACCATATATATCCAGTACCAGATTTGCCCTCCATGGAACAACGCAGTGTCTCCACATATCACTCTTTCGTTCAAGTTGTCAATTATTTTTTTTTCCTATAAGGTTGGACTTTGCCATGGTAGCGCTAACGTTGAATTTAACTTCTCACCTCTTTATTTGGCAAGTTGAAGAGGAACTCTCTGCCAAAGCGTCCTGGTCTTTGTAAAGCAGGATCTACAGAATCCAGTCTGTTGGTAGCTCCGATTACCACGATCTCCCCTCTGTTATCTATGCCATCCATAAGCGTCTGAAGAGTTGAAAAAATGGAACTAATAGAAAAATATAATTTTTATTTACTGGTTCAGTAAATTTTGTTACATTCCACATGACTTTCTTGATGCCGTAACAACCTTCTTCCCAGTGGTCATTCAAAACTGGGAAAAAAATAGTCTACCAAGTCAGGGGTTTTTGATTTGATAATCAATCTGCAGACTGTTAAGTCATCAAGCACTTCAATACTATTTGAAATAATCTCTACTTTAATATAAAAGGAGTACTGCACACTTCTGCTCAGGAAGAAAATCACGGAAAATGTCAACTTTGATTTTAGATGTTGAATTTGTTGCAGTGAGATCTTCCTCATCGCATGATTCTATTTGGATTTAAACCAGATTATCTATGGAGAGACCAAGATTAGGACAAGAACAGCACAGAGTTCAGCATGAAGCCAATCAGGAGCTCAAGTTTGTATTCTTTCTATTTAACTTTATCCTTCTCTTGCTGGAAGGACCTGCTTTTTGACTCTCCTTCTCTTCAGTAGGAGCATTTTCCCTCTTGCTTTGGTAATGCTCTTTCTCAGTGGTTTTAGTCTCGTCCTTTGTATCTTGGCATCTCTCTGTAACAGCTGAGGAGGAAAGGTTTTTAGAGCTACATTCAGTGTCAGACTTGAGGAAGGAAGTTTGCCACAATTTCTCACCAGGCTCACAAGACTCTTTGCCGTACAAAACGTTTTCTTCTGAAATGAGGTCACGTTCTTTTGATCTTCTTGGTTTCTCCTTGTCTCCACCGTCATCACATTGGTACTGTGCGAGGTATTCATCATTCCCAGGAGATTTCGGAGGGTCCGCGACACTGCACAAAATAAAATCACATTTCTCACTTCTGCTGAAGGACGTGAATATTACGAGTAAAATCTTCCAACGTCGAACAAACAAAAACCTTCGGACTACTCGAACACTCGCAAAGATATGCCATTTAGAAACCTGTCCGGTGATTAGGACACCTTCTCCAGCTCCCAGAGAAAGTGCTTTTTCCCCTCTTGCTTCTGAAGCCATTGCACTCAAAAAGCAAACGCATCTGTCTCCCTCCACATGCCGCTCTGAATAAGAGCCAGAATATTCAAAACCACTCTATTTGTTCTCCCCACATAGCCGAAAAAACACCAGTTGAAACAGAGTTTTCTACCTCTCTCCCACCAATTTACATTCACGTATCCTATGACTGCAAAAATAGAAGGCGGGGCTCAGGAGGAACAGCCAGTGTTGGAAATGAAAAAAAGCAGCCCGTTTCTTCAGAGTCTTAAGCCTATGCTACTAGGAAAAAAACAAAACAAAACAAAACAAAACAAGAGGAGAGGAGAACAACAGCGGGAAATTTACCTATTCTCCAGGTGTTCAATTGCAAAGCCTCCTCTGGAGGATCAACAGCTGTGAATTCAGCGTGCGTAGGAGAAATCAGATCTACATCTGAACCACAACTATTTCAGTAGTATCACTAACTGATGTTACTCTGAAGAAGCAGTCAGCACCGTTTCTATGTTAGGAAAGAGCTGAACAGAGTCTGTTATTCACATGAAGTAGTCAGGCAGGTTTCTTTAGGAAGGTTGGGTTTCACTAGAACATTACTAGCCTGTAAGCCTCATGGCATCACCTTCCATCTTGACTGCTAAACCTCCTTGCTCCCTACTATCTTCTTTGCCAAGATACAGCTGTCCACATTTACTTTTCCTACTTGGCTGGACTGACTTTAAGAAGGGATCTTGCATCTTAGAAAGGGAACAAAAGCCGCTGCCCAGCAGCGTCTGGCTCAGGGAGGAGTGAGAAAGCTCTGTGCAGCCCCCAAGGTCCGTGCAGCAGGAGGCAGGAGGTGCTCCAGGCTCACAGCAGCACTTCCCCTGCGGCCTGTGCAGGGAGAGGCCCCTGGTGGAGCAGGCTGTCCCCCTGCAGCCCATGGGTCCCCCGTGGAGCACATCTCCACGCTGCAGCCCCCCTGTGGCTGGAGGAGCCCATGTTGGAACACGTGGATCTGCCCTGGAGGAGGCCGCGGCCTGTGGAGCAGGCCCCCGCAGGAGCAGGCCCCGGGCTGGACAGCACGCTGGTAGCAGCCAGCACCATCTGTTCTTCGAGCCTCAGCAAGCCCACAGCATCTTCCCAGAAGGGATCCCTTTCCTTCACGCCTGACAGGCGCCGCCTCCAGAGGCTGAGGGCTTGTGCCCCGTTTGCAAGCGCTTTCTCAGTGCCCCCTTCCCCAGAGAAGGATCCGGATCCCAGCTGCTTGGCTTCCCTGCCCTCTGCTGCCAGGCTCCCGCAGCTGCTATCCCAGCAGCGCAGCAGCCAGCTGACAACATGCTCGCCTGGAGGACAGCTGCAATCTTGTCCCATGGCTCGCAGCTCGCCCAGGGATGGGGATCACCTGCTTCCTGCTGCTTTTGTCTCTGCTCTCCTTTCCAACAGCCTCCTGTGCCCTGGGATGGCCCTACCTTGGGGTAGGCTGCCTCGCCTTCCTCTTGCTCCTTCCCCTTCTTGGGAGGACTTTCTGCCCTTCCGAAACGAGATGACTTCTGCATGCATTCCTTCCCCTTGTGTGTATTGGCGCCTGAGACAGCAATGGGGTCGTCCCCGGAGCCAGCTGTAGGGCCTGTGCCAGGCTTGGAGTGGCTGCAGGGGACATGCCAGGGGCTGGAGGGGCTGCAGGGAACATGCCAGGGGCTGGAGTGGCTGGATGTGAAGTACTATCAGTAAAGAATTTCTTTCTAACATATATTAGAAATCTCATTTTTCAGAGTAAAGCTATTACTCCATGTCCTGTCACTCCAGGCCCTGATAAAGACCCCCTCCCCAGCTTTCCTATAGGTTGCCTTTAAGTACAGGAAGGCTCTCAGCCTGGCACACAGTAAAACTGATGGCAGATCCTTCACTATATTATTTGAATTTCACGGAAATAGAACAGACTATCAACTTACTTAGGAGAAGTAATACAATTTCAGAACTATTCAAAACCAAAGGCGTTCCAAACTAAGTTTAAGTTCAGAGGAAATCCAAAGAAAAAAATAATTTTGAAACTAATAATCAGAGACCATAATCTTCTACAAATGATAGATTTTTCTCCTGTACCGGGTAATTTTGATCTGTCTTTAATGATCATCCAGACATGGATTTGACACCGAGTATCTTGCTTTGCCTCTGCATTAAGTCTTCTTCTCATGTGAGGTAAATGTCCTGCTTTTATGGGATGGGTCTAGGAGACATACGCGCTGTGTCTCATGATGCTTGGATATCATCTTAATTCTGGGTGAAGATGAAAGGTCTCACTGCTTCCTGAACAGGGAAGTGGATGTCTGCAGTTAAGAACCCTCGGTCTAATCTAGAAACGTGAAGGAAGGAGTTTGCTGGATTGCAAGTGACAGTGAAGAAAGCCACAGATGACATATCAAACTGATTAAAATGTTATTTAGCTCAGGGCATGGCTAATGATGTGGAGCTGGAATAGTTTGACGACTGTAATTACGCTCACTATCACTGTTACTTGTTTATAGGATGGTAATGCCTAAAGGTCCCACTGGAGCCTGAAACAAGGTTGTGCAGGGTGCTGCACGTGCATATCTCAGTAGCGCTTTGATAGCTAGTGATACAAACAGACAAAACAGAGAATAAAAGGAGAAACGGGGGGACAGAGATAAGATCTTCCTGCAGGTCATTTAGGGTATCAGCCATGAGTTCAGTGCATCCAGCTCTCTAGTGCTCTGCTGGCCCAGTGAGATGAATGGAAAACATTGCAGCCTTGGAAAAATAGTACTTCTTCTAATTCTTTGGCCAGTTTTGATGATTTAGGACTGCTTTATTTATTTATTTATTTATTTATTTTTCTTTTCCCCAATTGTGCTGGAGAAGGTGAACTTTTTAAATACCTGTTCTGAATTCAAATATCATTTTCATTGTTATGTTTCTGTTTTGTTGGCACTATTCATAATGACTTCTACCCTTCTGTGGAAGCAAAAGCTTATCATACCATAAAACTGGAAAGGTCACAGAAAACTTCAGAGCTTTTGAAGAAAGCTGAGGAAAATCCATTCCCTGTTCTAGGCAGAGAGAGTGGCTGATTTCCAGACAGGTAAATGGGCAGGATAAGGCCACTTCATGTCCGCTGATGGCCAGTTGTATGGACTGCGAAGATAATGGACTACCAGCACAAGAGACAGCGCCAATAATCTAATCCAATACAATCTGTTTCAAGTGGTAGAGACCTGATACTCTATGACAATGTGAGGAAGACCAAACTGTCAGGCAAACTTTGAGATGATCATGTTCAGGATCTAAAACTCTTAAGACAAGTGTCAACACAGGAAGGGTGAAATAAAAGCATGAATGCCATACAAGTACTGAAAAATCTCAGGAAGTCTGGAAACCAGGGCAAATGGATGTAATAAGATGGTGCTTTGTGTTAGCAAGAAGCAGAGGATAAGGAAATGTTATGGGTCATCAATAGAGTGGTTTTGTGCAAATCGCTGCTAAAGAAAGACAGCCTTGCTAGCCTGCTCTTTGCTCTTAGCTCCAGTCTACAGTTGTCAGACACATAAACAATAATGGGAATAATGGGAGACTTCAACTTCCCAGCAAAAGATTGAAAGATGATTACCACTTATTCTCATACAGATATACTATGTGATGGATTTCTTCACAAAAGTGAAAAAATATAAGACCATTTTAGACTTGGCTCCTGTACGGGTTGAAATGTAGTAAGATTTGAATAAAGTCTGATCATGAGCTGACTTTTCTCATTTTACATTTCAAGACAGACAAAACCAGGCTTAGAATGAAGGTTTTGAGGCTTAGAAATGCAAACTTTGAAATCTGAGGCAATGAATAATTGAGTCTGACTAAGCATCTCTGGGACTTGAGTGCAGAGAAGGCAGAGTTAAAATTCAAAATTCAGATGGGAAAAAAGCAATGAGAGAAGGTACATTTCAGAGGTTAAAAACTGCAAAAATAAAGTACGAATGACCAAAAACCTCCTTCACATAGGAAATTAAACAGTAACAGTAAATGATACTTAAGCCACAGAACCCAGGGGGAACAAAGAGAACAAATTAGGACCATTGCATACTCGAGGCAAAAATAGATCAAAAGTTAATGATGTCTCAAATGCTGCAAATCTTATTTCCTGCATCTAACAGCAACAACAATGTGCTATTAAGGGCAGTGACAGGATTCCCATTGCAAATGAGGGTAGGGCAGTAGGCACAACATCATCTGAGGTGAAATAAAAATCTATAGTGATTCAAGTGAAAAATGACAAGCTGATATCTACCTAGCCTATTAACAGCATTGGCACACAGAACAACAACTCAAGTAGGAAAAATACATAACAATTGTGCAAATCAGGGATAGTCCCCGGAATGGGAGAGTAACAAATATACTTCTGTCCAGGAGAATGTAAAGAGTGATCCAGACAAGTGCAGGCCTGTTAGTTTGACATCAACGCTGGGCAAAGCTTTGTAGCAAGAATAGATAAGACTAGGGAAGTAGCGGGTAATGTGGAATTTACAAGATAATTTATTAAAGCTAATTTGTTTCCAGAGAATTTAGTAGCTTGCCTTTGTAGGACCAGTGCTCCCCTACACAGGGGATGAACTACATCTATTTCACTTTCTGTGAGCTTCTGATACATTATCTATGGATTTGGGCTTTGGGGCTGCAAGTGAATCAAGGGAGTTTGCAATTGTTCACACTGTTCGAAGAGGGAATTACCAGCAAAGGAGAGGTTACCTGTAGTGATTCTCAGAGACAGTTCTGAAACTGCAGCTGCTAAGGAGGCAAAGACTCATGGAGAAATGTAGGCTGGAAGGGACCTCTGAAAACCCAACCTCCTATTCAGAGCAGAGATGACTTCAAATTTAGGTACGTTCAGTATGGACATGGTGGCCGAAGACTAAAAATTCCATACGAGCTTTGAGATTTCCAGGTGACATAAAGTTGGGAAGTACTACCGAGCCTGACAGAAGGATATCCCTTGTGATTGAAATGGTTCAGGTGAAGTGACATTTGAAACCATGAGCCAGAGATTCTCAACAAAGGGTGTTTTTATTGTTTTGTTTTGTTTTGTTAGAACGGCTGAGGTCACTGGGCCTGTTCAGCCTGGAGAAGAGGAGGCTGAGGGGAGACCTCATCACAGTCTACAACTTCCTCGTAAGGGGGTGTCGAGAGGCAGAAGACCTTTTCTCCATTATCACCAGTGACAGGACCCGCGGGAACAGGGTTAAGCTGAGGCAGGGGAAATTTAGGCTTGACATCAGGAGGGGGTTCTTCACAGAGAGGGTGGTTGCACACTGGAACAGGCTCCCCAGGGAAGTGGTCACTGCACCGAGCCTGTCTGAATTTAAGAAGAGATTGGACTGTGAACTTAGTCACATGGTCTGAACTTTTGGGTAGACCTGTGCGGTGTCAGGAGTTGGACTTGATGATCCTTAAGGGTCCCTTCCAGCTCAGGATATTCTATGATTCTATGATTCTATATGGCAGTAAGGAGTTTAAAACAAACAATAAAACAACAAAACGCCATGTTCATGCACTGTTAACAGAAGAACTGAAAAAGTTAAGTGGTTATATGGTGTGTATGGCTATTTTATTTTATTTATTTATTTATTTATTTATTTATTTTTCTCCAGTATAAATACACCTGACAGGGCAGCCCTGCCAAACATTTAAGACATGAGGCAAAATTCTGCCACTTGTATTCACATTGAACTTAGGAGGAAGTGTTCACAAGACAGAAGGAACAAGTTGCCTATTGTGGGGAAGGGAATTAAAGGACATCGTTCTGCTCAGCCAGATGCCAGTTGAGAGAAAAATATGATGTCTCTGTGAAAATGCATTTCTTGAGTAAATATCAAGGAGAAATAGGAAATGTGTAAGTTGGGAGATACATCTGAAATGATGATTGCAGTTGGCTTATGAGGAACTTTGGACAGGAAATTGGTAGAAACTTCCCATTTTAAGAATAAAGTGCACCACAGATACGAAGTCAGCATTCACCTAAAGAGTAGAGGCCAACTCAGAGCCCCCACAACAAAGCAGTGGACAAACCAGAACACTAACATGTTGTGGTCTAGAGTCACACAGATATACATAATTGTACTATATCTAAACATCTGAGGGGTTCCTTTGAGAGGCGGAGGGCTTGTGCCCCATTTCCATTTCCACTCTCAGTGTCCCCTGCCTCAGAGAAAGATCCGAGCTGCTGGCTTCCGTGCCCTCTGATGCCAGGCTACCAGAGCAGGTATCCCAGCATCGCAGCAAACAGGTGACAATTTGAGTGCCACAGCAGTCCTCATTGTGAGCTGGAAACTCAGGGCACTTGTGGCCACCCACCTTTGTGAGCTCCAAGGCTGACAGTGACTCTCTGCTGAGCTCCCACGGCTCTCAGGCGTCCCGGTGGCAGAGCTTACGGCGCTAAGCTGACTGCCAGGAGAAAAGGCTCCCGTGAAATGGCTGCTCCACAACGGCAGGAGCAAGGTCTGCTGGGCTGGGGGTTTGCAGGGGAGCTCGGCCTTGGGCCTGGCAACTGCGCCTGGAAGCCAGGGACGGCCTTGGTGTGCAGCTGGACACCTGGGCCTGAGAAAGCAAGGTCTCTTTCAAGACACTTGGCACCATCGTCACCCAGTGGCTGTCTCAGGGGGATGAGAGAAATGCACAGCATCTCTTCCTTCCCTGAAAAAGGGATGGATTTTGACCCAAAATGCAGCTCCTTTCTCTCAGAAGCATCACGTCCTCCTCTCTTTCTTGTATTTCGCTATGAATTTAGAAATCCTTGCAATCCCTGCAGCTGTGTCCCCTGCCAGCTTCTTGTGTGCCCCAAGCATCCTCGCTTGCAGGGCAGTAGAAGATGCAGAAAAGGCCTTGCCTTAGTGGAAGCACTGCCCTGCTGGAGCTCCAACATCCCTCTTAGCAGCACGCTGTAGCCCCCAAATGCCCCCGAAACGGCACATGCCAGCTACTGGGAAGGCAATGAGCTGGCTCAAGGTGAGCTACCCGCTCAAGGCCCAGGTGTCTGTGAGGCGGTGTTGGCAAGGAGTCCTGTTGTGTGAGTCTGTTCTTTGTGGGTGGCTGATACTGTCTTGGGCCCAGCTGCAAGGCCCGTCACAGGGGCTGGAGCGGCCACAGGGCCTGTCAGTGGGCTTGGAGTGGCTGCAGGGCTCATCAGTGGGCTTGGTGTGTCCGTAGGTCCCATCACAGCGCTGCAGTGGTCACAGGGCCTTTCATATTGGCTAGAGTGGCTGTAGGGCCCGTCACAGGTTTTGGAATAGCCCCAAGGCCCATCACTGGGCTTGCAGTCGCTGCAGAGCCCATCACTGGGCTTTGAGCAGCCGCAGGGCCGCTCTCAGGGTTGGATGAGATCCACAGGTGTTTTCTTCCTCTTGGAGGTGCTGAGGAGTATTGAATAGTCTTCAAAAGGCATAGGCCAGAGTGCAGAAAATGTGTAGCTGATGCTAGAACCAGTTACTTTTTCTTGTCCACTGCCTCCTCCTCATTCACTGCCTCCTCCTTGTCTACCGCATCCTCCTCGTCCCCCGCCTGCTAATCCTATTTCTCATTTTCCTCCTCCTTCTCCTCCTTCCCTGCCTCTTGCACCTCCAACACCTCCTCCACCTCCACTGCCTCTTCCTCCTTCTCCTTCTCCAGCCCCACTGACTATTCCTCCTCCACAGCCTCCTCCACCTCGGCAGAAACTTCCTGGCCAACTTCCTCTGCATGCTCCTTGCTAAGGCATGCTGGTAGCAATGATGGTGAGCCCAGAGATGTCAGGAGGAGTTGCCATGAACCAGGTGTGCCAAGGCGGCTTCTCTGGGAGGCTATGGTTGTGAGCGCTGCCCACCGCTCCTAATTCTAGTTCCATTTGTCACCCCACAGGACCATGGCACCGTGGCCCTGTAAGGTAGCAGCTGGCGGCTCCTATCATCTTGATGACGCTCTGTGATGTGCTGCTTGTTGCCTGGGTAGCGATTGTTAGCTCTTATGCAAATGGCTTGTCATCAGTCAGGGGTGTGGCTGCTCCTCCCTATAAAAGGGCCAAAGGGGGGCAGTGGGAGCCAGAGTGTTGGAGAGGGGAGATGGGAGAAGGTGGAAACAGAAAAGGAGGAGGAGGAGGCATAGGTGGAAAAGGGGGAGTAAGAGGGGAAGGGGGGCAGTGGAGGAGGTGGCGGAGGAGGAGGTGGTGGAGGAGGAGGTGGTGGAGAAGATTGAGGAGGTGGCGGCATTTCTGGAAAAGGAGACTGATGAGTAGGAAGTGGTGACAAAAGAGGAGGCGAGCAAGGGCTAGGCAGAGGGACACGATGGAAGTGGAAGAGGAGAAGAAGGTGGTGGAGAAATAGTAGAATCTTAGAGGAGGAACTGGTGGCAAAAAGAAAAAAAAAAAGGAGGAGGTGGAGGAGGAGGAGGAGGATGTGGAGGAGGTGGAGGTGGAGGAGGAGGAAATGAAGGAGAAGGTGGAGGAGGAGGAGGAGGAGGAGGAGGAGGAGGAGGATGTGGAGGAAGATGACGTGGAGGAGGTGGAGGAGGAGGAAGTGGAGGAGGAGGAGGTGGAGGAGGAGGAGGTGGAGGAAGATGAGGAGGAGGAGGAGGTGGAGGAGGAGGAAGAGTTGTAGGAGGAGGAGGTGTAGGTTGTGTAGGTTGTGGAGGAGTTGGAAGAGGAGGTGGAAATTGAGGTGGAGGTGGTGGAGGTGGAGGTGGAGGAGGCCAAAATAAAAAAAGACAAAAACAGCTAGAAAGCACAGAAAAACAACACTAGAAATTAAAAAATCATCATGGTGACCATCAACTATCAGTCTCAGAGCAAGCTGATAGGAAACACTCATTTAAATCATTCTGGACAGATGTGACGAGAGAGAGAATTTTCATGCAGAGAATCCGAAGGAATAGAAAAACTCATAGGCATTGATAAAGAGTTGATTAAGAAAGGAATAGAAAATAATAAAAATAATACAATCAATTAAAAAGACAGTAAATAAATTGTATTACTGTAAACAATTTTTTCCCAGCCTAATGATCTCCTATCACCACCATGACCACCCATCCTAGCAATTTCCCATCCCATTATTTCACACTCAAATGAATTCCCATCACCGCAGTTCTTTGTGGGCGCTCCGTCCCCATCAGGCTTGCTTTGGAAGGCCCAGGAGAGTCTTGTGGGCACTGGCCTGGGGTCCCAGGCTGAGCCAGCTGCTGCCTGGCAATCAGGGAGGCTCGCTCCGTGTCTTGGCTTGGGGTTGCGTGGCCAGGCTGTGGGAGCGGGGGGCTGCAGGGGTGTCCTCTGTGAGGAGAATGCAGCAGCTGCCCCATGGGAGCTCAGGGCCGCTTCCAGGAGGCTCCTTCCAGGAGGGACCCACCCGCTGCTGCCCAGAACGCAGAGCAAAAGGATGATGTTTGCGCCTGGGGGAGAGCCCATCTAAGAAAGGGAACAAAAGCTGCTGCCCAGCAGCGTCTGGCTCAGGGAGGAGTGAGAAAGCTCTGCGCAGCCCCCAAGGTCCGTGCAGCAGGAGGCAGGAGGTGCTCCAGGCTCACAGCAGCACTTCCCCTGCGGCCTGTGCAGGGAGAGGCCCCTGGTGGAGCAGGCTGTCCCCCTGCAGCCCATGGATCCCCTGTGGAGCACATCTCCACGCTGCAGCCCCCCTGTGGGGAACACGTGGAGCCCATGTTGGAACACGTGGATCTGCCCTGGAGGAGGCCGCGGCCTGTGGAGAGCCCCCGCAGGAGCAGGCCCCGGGCTGGACTGGAACAGGCTGTGCTGAGCCTGCTTTGCCCGTGACGCTCCTTGTGGAGTGATCTCCCTGTCCTTCTGGCAGCCCTTGAGCCCTTGCCAGCCTCTTTTCTCCCCTTGGCGTTGGAGGAGGGGCAGGGAGAGAGCGCTTGTGCTGGAGCTCAGCTGCCCAGCTGAGGAAAACCACCACGGCTCTGTCTTGCCGCTGCTGCAGCACGCTGGTAGCAGCCAGCACCGTCTGTTCTTCGAGCCTCAGCAAGCCCACAGCATCTTCCCAGAAGGGATCCCTTTCCTTCACGCCTGACAGGCACCGCCTGCAGAGGCTGAGGGCTTGTGCCCCGTTTGCAAGCGCTTTCTCAGTGCCCCCTTCCCCAGAGAAGGATCCGGATCCCAGCTGCTTGGCTTCCCTGCCCTCTGCTGCCAGGCTCCCGCAGCTGCTATCCCAGCAGCGCAGCAGCCAGCTGACAACATGCTCGCCTGGAGGACAGCTGCAATCTTGTCCCATGCTGGCAGCTCGCCCAGGGATGGGGATCACCTGCTTCCTGCTGCTTTTGTCTCTGTGCCTGAGACAGCAACGGGGTAGTCCCCGCAGCCAGCTCTTAGGGCCTGTGCCAGGCTTGGAGGGGCTGCAGGGAACATGCCAGGGGCTCGAGGGGCTGCAGGGCGAGTGACAAGGCTTTGAGGGGCCTCAGGTCCCACCGCGGTGGTTGAAGTCGATGCAGGGAACATCAGAGTTGTTGGAGGGGCTGCAGGTAAAATCCCAGGGCTTGCAGGGGCTGCAGGCTGCGTCACAGCTACGCATCAGGTCAAGACGCATTTTCCTAGAACCATACATTTCCTCCTGAAGGGGCTGAAGAGCATGGAATGGTCTTCAAAACGCACAGAGCAAACCCCAGCAAACGTAGAGCTGCTGCTAGCAAGTAGGTAACTTGATTGTTCCTCTTGTTAACTTTGTTTCACAACAACAGGTGCAAAGATGTATCTTGAGTTGAGGGCAAAGGTGACCTTGGATCTGAAGCACACAGGCGTTCGCTAATGTACCCCATCCGGAGTGACTCCAGAACGACTCGGAAGGAAAAATAAAGTCCAAAGCAGTGCGTTGTGATAAAGAGAGTTTAATAGGGTAGAAAAGGAATAAAAACAAACAAAACAAGAAATAATGATATTTATAATTTGTAATAACATATAAAAATATTTAATACTATTAAATACTAATACTTCTAGTTTTATAATAATAAAACAATGCCATACTGTACAACACAGTCAATAAAGTGGATTTAATTAAATAAATAATAGAACCAAGAAATTAAATGAAAATTAAAAACTTGAAATTTAATAAAAAGAAAACCCATTCTTCCCAGTCCAATGAATTCCTACCCCCATCATCACTTCCCATCCCACTGATCATTTGCTATCCCAAAAACCTCCCAGTTCTTATCCCCTCGGCATGCCAGTGCAAGAAGAGCTGCAGGCAGAGGCCTTGCTGAGTGAGCACCTAACGAGAGGAGTTTAATCCAGAAGACAGGAAAGAAGAGCAATGCCCCAAAAGAAGCACGGGGCCCATCTTCATCTGGTGGGCCGCCCGCTGCCGCTCCTCCTGGGCCAGCTTCTTCAGGCGCTCCCGCTCGGGACGCTGCTGCGGCGTGATGGGCACCGACTCCTCCTGCTCCTCCAGCGGCGTGGGCGCCGCGGCGCGGCCCGCCCAGGGCCCCACGCGGGGCATGTAGTCCACGCGGGGCTGCGCCGGCCGCTGCAGCGTGCGCGGCTGCGTGGGCAGAGCCGGACGCTGCGCTTGGCCCCCCGCAGCTGGCAGGCCCAGTGCTCTGGGCGCCGGCTCTATGGCAGCGTCCCCTGTTCATGCCGTGCTGCCTGGTGGTGCTGGCACCTCCTTTTCCTTGCCGCCAGCCGGGGACTGGGGGGCAGCGGGCACAGCGCTGGAGCCTGGCACTGTCGGCGGGGCGCTGGGCATGCTGCTGGGGCTGCTGGAGGTGGGCTGCGGCTGCACACAGGACGGCTGGTGCACTGGCCCCAGCACCTTGGCCCTGGCCCCCAGCGGCTGCAAAGTCTCGCTGGGGGTCTTTGTCCTTGCGTGCTGGCGCTGCAGCGTCTTGGCCCCGCTGGCTTGGGCCCGGAGCCTGTCCTGGGGCCGCACGGCACAGGGCTCCCCACTCGGAGTCTCCAGCAGCAGCCGCGCTCTGCGGGGAGGTGGCGACGCTGCTCCTTGCCCCCCTGCAGCCCCCGGGCTTCGTGCTGTCTTGCTGGGTGCCGTGGTGCTGTTGATCGCCGGCTGCTGCCCACTGCTGCCTGCTTCCGTGCTGCTGCCAGCCCCCGTGCTGCTGCCACCCGTCTTCCCCTGGCACAGTCTCTTGCGGCCTTGGCCAGCCTGGCCCAGCAGCATCTTCCTCTCCTTGCTGGGGGGGTTCTCTGTTGTCGGCCTCCTGTGCTGGCAGCTCTGCGCTGTCCCGGGGGTGCTGCTGGGCGCAGGGCGCTTGGCCCCCCGCTTGGTGCCGGTGGGCACAGGGGCAGGCGGGGGGCTCTGGAGGGGACTGCGAGGGGGACTGGGCAGGGCTCTCCTGAGGGCTGGGAGAAGTTGAGGCCTCTTGAGGGGAGCCAAGGGAGGCTGGGGCAGGGTTCTCTTGCGGGCAGGGATGAATTCCTGCTGGGGGGGCCTTTTGGGGAGAGGCTTGGGCAGGGGTCTCCTGCGGGCAGGGTCGGGGGGGCTCTGGAGGGGACTCAGGCGAGGCTTGGGCAGGGCTGTCCTGAGGGCAGTGAGGAAGTCAGGGTCGGGGGGGCTCTGGACGGGAGCCGAGGGAGGCTTGGGCAGGGCTCTCCTGAGGGCAGTGAGGAAGTCAGGGTCGGGGGGGCTCTGGACGGGAGCCGAGGGAGGCTTGGGCAGGGCTCTCCTGCGGGCAGAGAGGCAGTCAGGGTCGGGGGGCCTCCTGACGGGAGCCAAGGGAGGCTGGGGCAGGGTTCTCCTGCGGGCAGGGATGAATTCCTGCTGGGGAGGCCTTTTGGGCAGGGCTCTCCTGAGCTGGGGCCGGGCTGCAGGCTTGAGGGGGGAGCTGAGTGGCGGCACAGCAGCTGCAGGGGGCTGCAGCGCCCGCCCAGCCTGCACCTTGTCGGGGTGCAGCCCAGGGCTTGAGGGGACCTCACCGAGGGCTCCTGTGGCTTCCAGTCCCTGCGTGCTCGGCTCCTCGATGTCCTCGCAGAGGTCAGGCAGCTGCGAGAGGAAGCGGCTGAGGGCAGGACTGCTGGGCAAATCGGGGAAGGCGTCCTGGGGCTCCACGGCATCCAGGCAGCTGAGCAGCTCCTCCAAGCCGGAGCTGTCCAGGTCGGCCGGGAGCTGGTCCTGCACGTGCTGCAGCTGCTGGCTGTCCCCTGCCAGCTCTGGAAAGGCCTCGGCGAAGGCATCAGGGCCCAGCTCCAGCAGCTCCAGGGGCTCCTCAGGCACCTCTGCAAGTGTCGCCGCTGAGGACGAAGCAAGACAATCCCCCAAGACGGGCAATGTCAGCTTTGCCATGGCCCCTGGGTGTGGGGCCACAAGCGGCCGGCTGTGCCAGTCCCAAACTCACCGTCGGGCGTCGCCGTCTGGGTGCTGGCGGTCCTTGGAGCCTGGGCAGGCTCGGGGGGAGTGTGGCCGGGCAGCGGGGGCCCCTGGTCCTCGCTGAGCCCCACGGCGTGCAAGCAGGGCTCCGGCAGCTGCCCCCGGCTGCTGCTCAGGGTGCGGGGCGTGGGGAGCGCCTGCCCCCGCAGCGGAGGCCCCGGGACGAGGGGTGGCGGGGGGTTGCGCTGGGCGGGGGCCTGCAACAGGCAGGTGCCTGCGGGGTGCAGGAGCTCCCCATGGAGCACGGCCCTGGGCCCCAGCCCCAGCGCATGGTGGGGCACCAGTGTCCCCGTCACCATGGGCTGTCCCCACTGATGGACGGGGGCACAGGGAGGAGCGCTATGGGGGAGCTGCCCCACGGTGGGTAGCTGCACCAGCTGCAGCTGGTGCCCCATGCTTGGGAGCTGCACCAGCTGCAGGTTTTGCCCCACAGCAGGGAGCTGCACCAGCTGCAGGTTTTGCCCCACAGCGGGGAGCTGCACCAGCTGCAGGTTATGCCCCACGGCGGGGAGCTGCCCCACAGCAGGGAGCTGCCCCCCGGCGGGGAGCTGCCCAAGCTGCAGGTGGTGCCCCTGGGCTGGGAGGTGCCCCCCAGGTGGCAGCTGCACCCCGGCGGGGAGCTGCAGCACCTGCCCCTGGACCCCCGGCACCACGTGCCAGACGGTGGCCTGGGGCAGCGCGGAGGGGAGGGTGGGTACCTGCGGGGGCTGCAAGGGCAGCGCCGTCGCTCCGGGGAGGGAGGGCAGCAGCCAGGCAGCCACCGTTGGCGGCACGGCTGGGACGACGAAGGGGGAGTTTTGCGTCTGCGCAAGCCGCGGAAGCCGTCTGGGGAAACCCTCTGTGGGAAAAAGGGCGCTGGGCTGAGCTCTGGGGCGCTGGGCTCGCCAGCAGGGCCGCAGCCCCGGGAGGAGCGGGAGCCGGCTGCTGGACCTGCCATGGTGGCTGGAGAGTGGGGCGGTTGCTTGGGGAACCCGGGCAACGGGGGTTCCGTCCCAACGGCTCACCAGCCCCTCGCCGACATCTTGGGGAGGACTGCAGGCTTTGGACCCAAGCAGGCTGCCCAGCGCAAGACTTGGCCATCCCCAGCAGGCTTGCCCTCCCACGCAGCACTTGCCATGCCCACCACGCTTCCACACCACCACTTGCCCAGCCCAAGGCTTACCCAGCCCAGGACCGGCTTCTCGGCCTCAGCGGCTGTGCCCATCCTTGCCATTTCACCTGATGGCACATTCCCAGCAAGCCAGGCGAAATCTGTCCCATCAACACCACGCGTTTCTTCAGCCAAAGAGATCTCGTCCCAAAGAATTCCCCTCTCGGAGGACTTTTCCAAGCACTTCCTTCCCCAGGGAATGGTACCCACCCCATTCAAGACTTCCCATCCCAAGGCTTTCCCATCCCAGGAGCCATTGTTCATCCCAATGCTTTTGCTTCCCAATGCTTTCAAAGCCCACGAACATTTCCCATCTCTCTCCTTTCCTAGCCCAATGGCTTCCCACCCCAAGGAAGCCTTCCCATCCCAGCAAGGAGTTCTCGGCCCACTCAGCATTCCCCATCCCAAGCATTTCCCAGTTTCACCCTGCAACACACAGCTTGGCCACCCCACAGCTATGCAGAGATCACAAGAGGGATTTGGACCATGCTGATAGACACAAGGTCACGGGGATTTGCTGTGCTGACGATTGCTCTTTATTACAGATCAACACAGATCCCCAGTCCCAAGGGCGCCAGGCAGAATCTGGCGAATATGTAGCTACAAGGCTCTTCCATTTCTTACAGGGACAGAAAGAGATCTGTGCGTTTCTCTCTCTCTATCTTCGGAAAAAGATAGGAAGGGGAGAGCGCTAATGAACAGGAGCATGCTTAGCTCAGCCACCGGCATGGAGGCTGCCCGCTCCTCAGCACCTCTAAGCAGCAGCACCTTCAAGTCTCCTCCTGCAGCAGCAGCACATCAGTGTCTCTTGTCCCACCAGCAGGACAGTGGCGCCTCCCATTGCACCATGCCGACCTCCACGCCTCGAGTGCCAGCACCAGTCCTCAAGGCGAGCTGGACGCTCAGGGCACTTGTGGCCTCCCACCTTTGTGAGCTCCAAGGCTGACAGTGACTCTCTACTGAGCTCCCACGGCTCTCAGGCGTCCCGGTGGCAGAGCTTACGGCGCTAAGCTGACTGCCAGGAGAAAAGGCTCCCGTGAAATGGCTGCTCCACAACGGCAGGAGCAAGGTCTGCTGGGCTGGGGGTTTGCAGGGGAGCTCGGCCTTGGGCCTGGCAACTGCGCCTGGAAGCCAGGGACGGCCTTGGTGTGCAGCTGGACACCTGGGCCTGAGAAAGCAAGGTCTCTTTCAAGACACTTGGCACCATCGTCACCCAGTGGCTGTCTCAGGGGGACGAGAGAAATGCACAGCATCTCTTCCTTCCCTGAAAAAGGGATGGATTTTGACCCCAAAGCCCAGCTCCTTTCTATCGGAAGCTTCACGTGCTGCGTGTCCTCCTCTTTTTTTAGTATTTCACTATGACTTCAGGCTTGTTCTTGCTGCTCCTTAAGCAGATTGATGCTTCCCTGGCACACCACATTAACTGATTTTCACTACCTCTTAAGTGCCTTTCCTCCACTTCTCCTCTAATTCATTAGTGCTGTCCTCTTCACACCTCCTACAGAGGTATCTTTCCTCCCTGGTACAATCTAGAAGAGCTTAGCAGTATCCATGCGTCTCTTTCCTTTAGTGGTCACAGTAGACTTGCTGGGGGTAATTTGTGTTGGGCAGTTACCACCAGAAAGCGTCCCCAAGCCAAGTCTGCATTTGCTTGTGTCTTCTGGAATCCCTGCAGCTGTGTCCCCTGCCAGCTTCTTGTGTGCCCCAAGCATCCTCGCTTGCAGGGCAGTAGAAGATGCAGAAAAGCTGAGCTACCCGCTCAAGGCCCAGGTGTCTGTGAGGCGGTGTTGCTTCACTGAAAAAGGGATGGATCACTTGCTTCCCTGAAAAAGGGATGGATTTTGACCCCAAAGCGAGCTCCTTTCTATCAAAAGCATCACGTCCTCCTGTCTTTCTTGTATTTGGCTATGACTTTAGGAATCCCTGCAATCCCTGCAGCTGTGTCCCCTGCCAGCTTCTTGTGTGCCCCAAGCATCCTCGCTTGCAGGGCAGTAGAAGATGCAGAAAAGGCCTTGCCTTAGTGGAAGCACTGCCCTGCAGCAGCTCCAGCATGGAGCTGAGACAGAAATTGGAACTTTCAACAAAACGCTGTAGGATAGAAGTTGTTTTAGCTGAACATACTGGGCACATCTTTGAATGCAAAAGGTAAGGTATTGCTTTGTTTAGGTAAGATCTGAGTGTTTCACACAGCACTCCAGCATCCTCTCTTAAGTAGGGGAGGCAAGCAGAAGATGCAGAAGTTGGCAGATGCACAGGATGTGAAGTACTATCAGTAATGAATTTCTTCCTAACATAAATTAGAAATGTAACTTTTCAGTTTAAAGCTATTACTCTATGTCCTGTCACTCCAGGCCCTGATAAAGACCCCCTCCCCAGCTTTCCTATAGGTTGCCTTTAAGTACAGGAAGGCTCTCCCTGGTGTCACAGTACGCTCACCTGTTACCCAGGTGTCACAGTTAATTCCTGAGATAGGAATAATGGCAAGGGTTAATCTATTGCAGATGATTTCATACAATAATAGAAAAGCTTTTGTTGGAAAGCACAAGGGAGGGGGGAGGGTGGGCGAACGGCTCTGTGGTGTTGAGCTGCCGGCTGGGTTAAACCACACCAGTGTCTTTCCTTTAGTGGTCACAGTAGACTTGCTGGAGGTAATTTGTGTTGGGCGGTTACCACCAGAAAGCGTCCCCAAGCCAAGTCTGCCTTTGCTTGTGTCTTCTGGAATCCCTGCAGCTGTGTCCCCTGCCAGCTTCTTGTGTACCCCAAGCATCCTCTCTTGCAGGGCAGTAGAAGATGCAGAAAAGCTGAGCTACCCGCTCAAGGCCCAGGTGTCTGTGAGGCGGTGTTGCTTCACTGAAAAAGGGATGGATCACTTGCTTCCCTGAAAAAGGGATGGATTTTGACCCCAAAGCGAGCTCCTTTCTATCAAAAGCATCACATCCTCCTGTCTTTCTTGTATTTGGCTATGACTTTAGGAATCCCTGCAATCCCTGCAGCTGTGTCCCCTGCCAGCTTCTTGTGTGCCCCAAGCATCCTCGCTTGCAGGGCAGTAGAAGATGCAGAAAAGGCCTTGCCTTAGTGGAAGCACTGCCCTGCTGGAGCTCCAGCATCCCTCTTAGCAGCACGCTGTAGCCCCCAAATGCCCCCGAAAAGGCACATGCCAGCTACTGGGAAGGAAATGAGCTCGGTCATTGTGAGCTACCTGCTCAAGGCCCAGGTGTCTGTGAGGCGGTGTTGGCAAGGAGTCCTGTTGTGTGAGTCCGTTCTTTGTGGGTGCTCCGTCCCCACCAGGCTTGCTTTGGAAGGCCCAGGAGAGTCTTGTGGGCACTGGCCTGGGGTCCCAGGCTGAGCCAGCTGCTGCCTGGCAATCAGGGAGGCTCGCTCCGTGTCTTGGCTTGGGGTTGCGTGGCCAGGCTGTGGGAGCGGGGGGCTGCAGGGGTGTCCTCTGTGAGGAGAATGCAGCAGCTGCCCCATGGGAGCTCAGGGCCGCTTCCAGGAGGCTCCTTCCAGGAGGGACCCACCCGCTGCTGCCCAGAATGCAGAGAAAAAGGATGATGTTTGCGCCTGGGGGAGAGCTCTTCCTCTTGTTTGGCACTTCATCATCAAACCAAAGGAAAACTATTTGCCTTTAACCTCTTTATTTCAGGCCTTCTTTCCTAGTGGTCATTCAAAACTGGGAAAAAATTAGTCTACCAAGTCGGGGTTTTTTGATTTGATAATCAATCTGCAGACTGTTAAGTCATCAAGCACTTCAAGACTGTTTGAAATAATCTCTACCTTAATATAAAAGGAGTACTGCACACTTCTGCTCAGGAAGAAAATCACGGAAAATGTCAACTTTGATTTTAGATGTTGAATTTATTGCAGTGAGATCTTCCTCATCGCATGATTCTATTTGGATTTAAACCAGATTATCTATGGAGAGACCAAGATTAGGACAAGAACAGCACAGAGTTCAGCATGAAGCCAATCAGGAGCTCAAGTTTGTATTCTTTGTATTCAACTTTATCCTTCTCTTGCTGGAAGGACCTGCTTTTTGACTCTCCTTCTCTTCAGTAGGAGCATTTTCCCTCTTGCTTTGGTAATGCTCTTTCTCAGTGGTTTTAGTCTTGTCCTTTGTATCTTGGCATCTCTCTGTAACAGCTGAGGAGGAAAGGTTTTTAGAGCTACATTCAGTGTCAGACTTGAGGAAGGAAGTTTGCCACAATTTCTCACCAGGCTCACAAGACTCTTTGCCGTACAAAACGTTTTCTTCTGAAATGAGGTCACGTTCTTTTGATCTTCTTGGTTTCTCCTTGTCTCCACCGTCATCACATTGGTACTGTGCGAGGTATTCATCATTCCCAGGAGATTTCGGAGGGTCCGCGACACTGCACAAAATAAAATCACATTTCTCACTTCTGCTGAAGGACGTGAATATTACGAGTAAAATCTTCCAACGTCGAACAAACAAACAAAAACCTCTGGACTACTCGAACACTCACAAAGATATGCCATTTAGAAACCTGTCCGGTGATTAGGACACCTTCTCCAGCTCCCAGAGAAAGTGCTTTTTCCCCTCTTGTTTTGAAGCCATTGCACTCAAAAAGCAAACGCATCTGTCTCCCTCCACATGCCGCTCTGAATAAGAGCCAGAATATTCAAAACCACTCTATTTGTTCTCCCCACATAGCCGAAAAAACACCAGTTGAAACAGAGTTTTCTACCTCTCTCCCACCAATTTACATTCACGTATCCTATGACTGCAAAAATAGAAGGCGGGGCTCAGGAGGAACAGCCAGTGTTGGAAATGAAAAAAAGCAGCCTGTTTCTTCAGAGTCTTAAGCCTATGCTACTAGGAAAAAACAAAACAAAACAAAACAAAACAAGAGGAGAGGAGAACAACAGCGGGAAATTTACCTATTCTCCAGGTGTTCAATTGCAAAGCCTCCTCTGGAGGATCAACAGCTGTGAATTCAGCGTGCGTAGGAGAAATCAGATCTACATCTGAACCACAACTATTTCAGTAGTATCACTAACGGATGTTACTCTGAAGAAGCAGTCAGCACCGTTTCTATGTTAGGAAAGAGCTGAACAGAGTCTGTTATTCACATGAAGTAGTCAGGCAGGTTTCTTTAGGAAGGCTGGGTTTCACTAGAACATTACTAGCCTGTAAGCCTCATGGCATCACCTTCCATCTTGACTGCTAAACCTCCTTGCTCCCTACTATCTTCTTTGCCAAGATACAGCTGTCCACATTTACTTTTCCTACTTGGCTGGACTGGCTTTAAGAAGGGATCTTGCAACTCATCCTCTTGTTTGCCACTTAATCATCAAACCAAAGGAAAACTATTTGCCTTTAACCTCTTTATTTCAGGCCTTCTGATGTAGCGGCACCTCTACACCGGCTGGGGACTGCAGGCAGCTGTCTGGAGAGGTCGAGGAGATCTGCTGGCAACTTTGAAGCAATTTCCGTCCCTGGAAGATTGCAAAAGCGGGCAAGACCCAGACCAACCCGATCTCATTTCAAAGTTAACCTCGCTTTGAGCAGGAGGCAGGGCCAGATTACCTCCGCAAGTCCCTTCTATTCCTTTTCCCCTTAGAATCTGGGGATGTTTCAGCTAAAAAGGAGGGCAGAAACACTCTCAATAGGTCTCCACCATGTAGTAAAACAGTGCCGTGTACCTGGTTAACCTCTGCAGCCCGCAAAGCATTTCTATTTGCAGCAGTGCCCTGACCCCAGCCTCTTGCTGAGCTCCGTCCTGTGCTGCTCGGATGCTCCCGCTGCTCAGACACGGGGGCTTAGAGAGCCATCGGGCCAGCACAAGCCCCTCAGCTCACCGTCAAACTTCACATTTGGCATCTTTCACTTCACCAGCGCCACCGGACGAGGAGCCCAGCGATGCCTGACGCCGCTCCGGGCTCACCTAAACGTGGGGCTGGAAATTCAGATTCAAAGCTGCGAAGGTTTTTCTTAGTGAAAGCATGGAATGAGTGGCCATCAGTGACTAACCTTACAGGAAGGCATTCACTTTGTGAATGCTGCAGTGAATGAAGACTGAAGGCGTTTTCTGAATGACCTAAGGAGAGTCCTCCCCGAAAAGCAGGATGGTTTACTGTCTATGTAACATCTCCTTTGAAGGTTCGAGCACGAGATCCACCAGGTTTAAAATCTCAAGACACGGATCTGCCACCATAGAAGCAATACATTTCATCTACTAAGCCTAAATACCGTATTTTGCCTCCTCTGTAGGTTTAAAAAAACACGGCCATGCTTGAAGGAATGCATTCTCAGATATTCTATGTTTTTACAGTGCTTTAATTAATACCACAGACATGTTGTGCTGTTCAGGGGAATTTGCAATTACATTTTCATTTCCAACCAAACACAGCCTGACACAAATTGGCAGTAACAGGAACTAATCATCTGGAAGCCGGGATATGCATCATTCGCCATTTTCTAAGAAAACGACAAAAATATAAAACCCCAGCAGTCTGAGAACGTGAGCATTGCGGTAAAGGCCTGATCAAACAAACGCGAAAAACTACTACAGGAAAACTACTGGCAGACTAAGGTTAATTGCTTTGAAAGGGCTGTGTGGGTGGACTCATTGTCTTCAAGTTCAAGCTTTTTTCTGCAGAAACTGCCAACAATTATGCCAAATATAACAATGGTTTTGCAAGATGGATAAACGTCTTCCAGACTGAAAGGGAGAAGTCGTACTGTTGTTGTTGTCTGTGCACAGTCAGCTAAGCAGTAAAGAGCAATGCTAAACAACCACGATATCCCAGAACACACAAATACTGCGTAACAGTGACAGAAAGTGCTAGAATTCAAAACAAAAATTACCTCCACCAAATCGGTTTTGTCGTAGTCTTCTCTATGGTTGTAAATACACTGATTAATGATGCCATATACTTTTTGCAGGTGATAAATGTCAAATCCCTTCGTTATCTCAGTGACACAGCGTAACAGTTTCTGAAGACAACAATGGAGCAAAACAACAACTTTAGAATCGTACAAGATCCTTTGAATACGCTCTATATGTTTTCGGAGGTTGAACAGTAACAATACAAGTGACATCCTACTTTTTCTTACGCTATTAAATAAAATGTGACACTTCAGAGAACAGATTAAATATCCCATGAGATTTCAGCATGGAAAATGAGTTAATTTTTCATATTTCAGAGAAAGGAAAGGCTGAAATTTCGGACAATCTTACTACTAACCAATCTATCACATCAATGGTTGTAATTGCAAGCCGACTGCTCCCAAAGCAGCAGGGAATGACACGATCCTCTTTGTAGGACAGCTGCTGCCTCAGCAAAGCCACTGTTGCATTTCATTAGAGAAGCATTGCAGCAGCGCAGGGCACTGTAAAAAGGCTGCAGATCTTGTAGATACAGCTGTGCCAGCTGGAAAAGGAAGCACCCTTAGGTGATTACCTTTACCCACGTGTGCCATGCCTACAACTCTGCTGGCAGAACAGATTGCTCAAACGCCCAGAGCAAAGGCGGATTAGTTTGCTCAATTCTACCTTTAAATTCAGGGGTGGGTAAATAGCAAAGTGACTGCTTGTAGCAATCACCTCTCTCTCACACAGTCATTTCTATTACCAAAGGCGCAGAGACGATAATCTCTGGCACAGCAACAGTGACAAGCTAGTGGCAGCACCTTCTTCCACTGCCACAGCTGTCCATTAGCTGTGTGAGCCTGCGAGTATGTAGCTTTAAGGAGCAGCCATACCAAATGGAAATACTACTGCCCCCTGGAAATAATGCTGCTTATCATCTTCTCAGCAAAACATTTGCGATGCATCAGAAGATGCTGAAATTAACCAGTTTGCTTCTCAAAAATGGAAGGGCTCTTTCATTTTTCATTAGAGCGGCTAGGAGAGGACAACAAGAAGTAGGGAGGTCAGAAGCACGTGCATGGTAGAGAAGAAACACTGAGGGTGGGAGATTCTTTTCACTTTGCTTCAGAAAATCAAAACAGTGAAAGCTGAGCAAGCCATCCGGCATTCTCTTTGTTGTCGACATTGAGGAAAAGGTGCATGAATTGCACCTGTGAAGTACCTATTGCAGGCATCTACTTTAGAATGAGATAACTGGGCGCTGAGGTGCTGATTTCTTCCCTCAGACCAGAAGAGGAGCCTAATGACTAGTTGAGATGAGGACATATGTATCTGTCTAGATTTTTCACAGCTCAAGAACCTAGGAGAAAAGGGGAAGAAAAGCCAGTGGATGCCCACATGAAGAGGACTTTGCTGATCCGCAGGTATATTCAAGTTACATCTGTCTTTGAAATATACGCCCCTAGTTTAGGCTTATCTAATAAATTAAGGAGAAAAAGGCATCTAAGCAGCCAATTGGAGGAAAAAGAAAACACACTGCACTTAAGGTTGATTCCTATTGAGGAGTTCCAGATGAAACAGAGAACAGGATCTCAAAACTTATTTTTACAAACTGCTGCTCCTATTCCTGTTCCCACAGGAACTGACAGTCCAATAAAGGGCTTTAGACTTCATTAAAGTAGTCCTGTAAATACTGTTTGTAATTATAAGGAAAGATCTCTGTGCTTTTCAGTGCTGTGACATGCCTACATATCAAAGCCTTTTCACGAGCAAACTGTGTTGGCATTTGGACTGGCTTTTTAGAATGAAACCAGGGCTTTCAGCGAATAATCCCGTAAGAGACATTTGAGAGTCAGCAGAAGTAAAAGCACTGCCTCTGCTTCTTGCAAAATCCTAATAGTGCAGCCCTAAAAACAACGTTGAACCTTCCCCAAAACGCTGAGAAATACGAACACTGAGAAGTTACAGACACACACAGATCAGCACTACTTTACCTTCTGTGGGTCAACGGGCTTTGCAAATTCCCTGAAACGTCTGTCAGTGGCAAGTCTGCGAGTAACGTCCCTCAAGAAAATTCTAAGGTCACGCAAGGTATCCTCCTCTTCCTCCTCCAGCATCCCTACTTCTTCCTCTTGTGGCTTCTGAGGCTCAGCTGGTGGTGCTACAGGCGGGACTTCCAATGTCCGATCAACTTCAATTAATCAGGAAAAATTAGCCAATTTACAGTACTCAAATACAAGCATATGACAACTTACTGACAGAAAATGACCACCAAAGCAAATCCCAAAGAGCCAGTAACTTCGATAGGAAAGTTTTAGATGTACTTCTCATATCCTCCTCACCTCTTTTCTTTACAGGAGGCTTAGCCACTTCATTTAGAATTAGGTCCTCAAAAAAAGCTGCTCTCTCTGCCCTACCAGGCAACTCAATATTGCACACTTCTCCAAATTCCTTATTAAATAATTTTTGGATCTAAAGCAGAAGGAGGAAAGACATTTCAGATTTAAGGCCACAAAAAACTCATCTTCTATTCCAAAAAGACGAGTACCTTTTCAAATTAATAATAACCTGAAGAACACAAACTGAAAAAAGTTATCTTCCTGGCCTTAAAAGGCTACATTTTCACAGGCTGGCACGGCAAATTCAAATATCACCTTTAAGAATCACCTGTAGAATTAAAGCTCCGTGAAGGAATTGTACGCTACACTGATAAAGTAATGGCTTTCACCGCATCCAACATTGCTTCCTTTGGATTTACTTGCCTTGCTGCATCCTTTACTTAGACCCTTTATGGCTATAGAGGGAACAGAAAGGATTCAGCAGACAAGTGAGGGCTTTTTGCTGAGTTTTTGTTTCTCTACCAAAAGGTGTCTGAAGTAGCTAGTACCTCTACGTCTTCCTCCATTTTCAAGTTCTAGTATTAAAAGGTAGGTAAGGAATTTCACTACTTATTTTAGAAGGAATTTACAACCTGTACAAAAACTTCTGTGGGAACTCAAGCACTTTCAAAGCAGTTGATAATAAACACGTCTAGGTAAGACCCGTTCTCTTCCCCCAGTGACTGAGACCAAATCATCAGAATGAGAACAGCGTGGTCCTGTTTTGGGCACCTTCCCTTAATGTAAACTCTCAGAAGTCAATGAAGTTCTGCACGTACTTTTACTACAGTTTATTTAGGACTACAACTAGAATTCGATTCCAAAGTTACTTTAGCAGAAATTGGAACTCAGCTTTGCAGCTTGGAAAGCTTTGGCCTATATGAAGAAAGAAACTGATTTATTTATTTTTTTTTTAATCAAAGTGTTTCAATTCTCTTCTAAATTGCATTATTAGCAGTTTACCCAACATAGCATGGAATGGCAGACTGTCAGAAGAAATCTCTTCAGTAAAGACATCCTCTTGTCATTTCAAGCACCGCATATTCTTGACTGAACCACTTTGTAGCCACCGGAATTATTGTATTAATTTATTATTTGCATGTGTGAGAAGGGGGTGAAAGTCACTTGCTTGACTCAGAAAAAACCTGAAGCAGATGCTTTCACAGTATTCTTTTTCTCTAAGCAAATTTTAAGTGATTTGTTAGGGTGCCTGAGTAATAACAGCATGCATTTAACAAAGCACAGCATTTTGATGCTGAAAGCATTCATAAATTACAAGACACTGAAGAAATAGTAAGGAAAGTATTGACAAATACCTCTTCTGGGAGATCTGAGTGACGTACATCAGACGGAGCAAGCAGCAAAACTGGCGAAAATGCTGGAATGTTACGTAGTAGAGTTAGAAAAGTAAGTTTCAAGGCAGGTCCAGCGTTGTCCCACCATAAATGGATATCTGGGACACAAATTGTGCTTGGTGCTGTCTTCTGAGCATTTCGGATCAGCTAGTGAAAAGGAAAGCTTGGGTAAGAAAACTAAAACACGTACAATAACCTGTTAATACATAGCTACATAGCCATCTGACTGCCCCATGAAATGAAACTACGTGAACAGAGTGGCAAGCATCCTTTCACATAAGGAATTTCTCTGTGCACCCTTTCAGATTATCAGTATTCGGAGAACTCTAGTCAGAAGATGGGAAGGATATATTCAGGCAGTGGCTAGACACCGTAGCTATATGGCCACAGCCACAATCATCGCATAACAAAGAAAGGAAATGTCCCTCTTATGGGACACATCAGTATTCAGTCGTGTAACATGTCTGTCCTTACTTGTACGGCTCTCAAATGTTTCCACTAAAGGTAAAAATATTTTAAGGTAGTGATGCCAAACAAGAAAATGGATTTCCTGCCTAAAAGTAAAAACACCAAATCTCTTCATTTTTTCTAGTTAAAACCACATCACCGTGCAAATGAAGTGTTTTCTGAATGTTAATGCTTTTATTGCACATACCGCAACAGCACAAGTTGTGTATGTCCGTGTGAAAACAAAATAGACAGAAGCCCCAAACCTTGGTTGCCTTACTAATATAATTTAGAAGAAGGCTACAAAAAGTAGCCGACATGCAGTCTGATACAGAGCCATCTCCTGGGAGCACACAGTCTTAGGAGGCAATGAGAACTACTTTCTGGATCCCAGTGACATGAGCAGCATTTCTTTCCACAAAGAGATGTTTATTAGCAACACCGCCCAGCTTCCTGAGCTGCTAGCAACATCCTCACTGTAAAATTGGGTATGGAAAATGTGGACATGTACAACATCCAGATTGTTTGTGGTGCTGTCTAAAAGAAAAGGGGATTTTCAGACAGAAGCAACATTAAAACAAGGCCACCTCCATTACTAATGAATTTTGCTCACCTTACTTGCAACTCGATTGATCCTTTACATACAGTCAGTGAATCCGATGAGAAGAAAAAGAAAAAAGGTACCTGTCCACAGATTTCTTCTGGCGGTGCAACTTTTGTAAGCAGAACAGAAAGGTCCAGGGTGTGAACGAGAAACTTCTCCAAAGCATGCAACACCGCGGGTGCCACGTAAGAAACCTGGCCGTACCCTTCTTTTCCTACTATTAGCAGACAGGGCCGGCATGATGTTGGTTCGCAGAAAGCACTCCTAGAACAAGAGTTAAGAAAACAAGTTTATAAATGAGGTGCTGAATAGACACACAGATGTTCCAAGTACTTTGAAACAGAAGGGCAAAAGGTGGCAACACAAACCCATAAAGTTGGCGTATTTTTAGCTAAAAGGACAGACAGCACATTTATGTGGCCTTGAGCCTTTCAAAGAATGCCATGGATTAAGTCAATGTGTTCTGGTAGTCTACGGATCACTTTGGCTTAGGAAGAGAAGCCTGGGCTTTTCAGTTTGGTCATTCAGAGCAACCTCATTACAACTTTAGTCCCTCCACCCTTTCTTCATGTGAATACCAAGCACCCCTTCAACACACAAACTTGATGTTACCCCTTCGTCTACCACCCCTCGCACTTTTAACAGCTGGAACTGTTTACAAAGACTCAGCAGACCTGAGAATTTAAACGTAACAGGGATCTATCTTTCTTTACCTGCTGAAACAGAGGCGTTTTTTCTCTGGTCCGTCAGGCATTCCATCTTTTAATTCATCTCCAGAAACCAAGGATGCATCATCATCACTGTCGAACATATCATCTTGTAAAATAGGATTGAAATGGTCTGAAAGGCAAAAGAGGTTTGTTAACTTTCCTGAATAGCCTTTGTCTCTTTCTCTTACATTAATACAGCTTCTAAATCAGTGCCAAAACCCTTTCTTCATTTGAGAGCACACACTGAAAGCTATTTCCTAGAGTTCATCCCACCACAGATCTAAGGACATGGCACAAGGCCCTACAAAGCTCTACTAAGTCCCACTGATGTGTACGTATAAGGTACACTACTCTTGGTGATTTTTTTCTCCCCCTTAGAATAAAGGAGATTACGAACAATTTCTGCAGTTGCTAAATAGCTAAAAAAAAACAAACAACAAGACCATTTCTTTCTGGAGGAGGTTCCCACAATGAAAGCACGGGGATTAAGGATGTGATGGCCACAGAATTCCATTCATCTAGTAAATATCATGCTAATTGATCTCACGTACACGTGTATCGTACGATCCACAAACATTTAAATTAGGAGACTGGTTAAAAATGATGATAGCTAAAACAATATTTAGCTTAGACCAGTTATACTTGTATCCTGGTCCTGACATTCTTCAGAAAGGAATTAGAAACATTGACCCAGAAATGCTTCCCCTCCAAATATCTGAGTTTTGATTTTTTAAAGAAAAATAGGTGCCTTATACTTCAAACCTCAAGTCAACCTCTACAAATGCTAATTATCTTAGCTGCCGTCAGAAGCAGGATGCTTCAGTAGAGAACGCATCGTCCTTTACTGTGTGTTGAGTCATTCAGAGCTTCCATTTGGCATTTCAGTTTCGAATCCACAATAAAACCTATGCGTTATATTCCAGACTTGCCCAAAAAAAAAGACACGCACATGCAAATAATAAAATTCTACCACCATTATGTCTGAAAGGTTTAAGTTGATTGCACAAACCACAAGTTTTTGCTTTAGCAGAATTATAAAGAAGTGGATGCTGTGGTTATACCTTGCTGTCGGTCCTCCTTTAGTGCAAGCTGTGCATGCGGGAAGATCTTCTGCACAACTTGTAAAATATTCTCTACTGATCTTTTAAAAAGTGGCTTGAAAATGGGTGATAGTGCTTGTACGGGTGAAGCCTCGATCCTGTTTGAAGCCGGAACAACCTTCTTCATAGCCATGAAAAAGTCCTTTGCTTTTATTTTAATAGAATTAACGTCTAGTAGCAACTTCTCCCTACTTGCATAAATATGAGGATAGCATTGGCGTAGAGAGCACAGCGCAGCTTCAGTACAGAGGGATTTGATATCTGCACCACAGTATCCTAACAAACAAAAATCAAACGTTACATCAGTCAAGGCCCAGGTTTACAACATGCAACATTTAAAGAATTTGTAATGCCAAAACCAAACAGGTTAACAGGGAATTCAAAGTGCTACCGCTCTGCAGGGAAGTTTCATGTTGCTCACTGCCTGATATCCTGCACTTATGCAGCTGAAGCAGACTCCTCATCAAAAACTATACTCTTGAGGAAGATGCCCCAGAACCGTTTAATGTTCTCAGACAACAAGAGGAACGACAACAAAGAGTAAATAGATGAAAGCATCTAACTCTGATTGCTATGAAGATGTGCCAGCTGCCTCGTCGACTAGTTGTGCAGCAAGGCACAAGAGCATGGGTACTGCCTGGTACAAGCTAAGGTTCTTTACAACTTGGTCACAAGCAAGAATCCCTTTTGGTTTCAGTCTTACCAATGCATTTCTCAGCTAGTTCATCAAGCAACATGTCCAGTGGCTGAGGGGTCCAGTCACGAGTATGAATCTTGAACATTTCTTTTCTAGCCTGGAAGCAAAATCATTGCATTTTAGCTTGTCCCAAGTTTTCCTTAAAAACACCAACAAGAAACAAACAAACCAAAAAGCAAACAAACAAACAACAAAAACAGTCCTCCCTCAAAACCCCTCATCTATTAATACGCTTTTCTTACTTGCTCAACTTTCAAGTATTTTACAGTTATTTAATATACACTCTGCATTGTCAACCATTCTTATTTGTTATACTGAACTTTTTCTAGGAACCTACAATGAAAGAAAAGGCATTTATAGCTTCAATAACAAGTTTCCAAACTAGGAGACCTAAGGACCCAGAGGAAAATACTGCAATGAAAAATTTATCCAGAAGCATTTCTTTGCTGTCCAAACAACTTCTCTAAAATTTAACAAGCTTTCATTTTGACAGTCTCATTACTTCATCACGTTTGCTTTTCAGTCAGTAAATTCACAGAAAGCACTTCTGGCACAATGCTTCAAATTGCTACAATTACTATAAAGAAGAAAATAATTAACACTCAAACTACTACCACTGATCCGGGGCACAATCAAATGCAAACACGTCCCCTATTCATTCATAAGTGAAGGATTGAGACCAAAAACACAACTTCATGATGAAAACACCCAAGTGGACTAAATAATTAAGCAAACAGGTACAACTTTGAGAATGAAAGGTTTGATTATAGAACTAACTACTTGATGGTATCATCCTGACCATATATATCAAGTACCAGATTTGCCCTCCGTGGAACAACGCAGTGTCTCCACATATCACTCTTTCGTTCAAGTTGTCAATTATTTTTTTTTCCTATAAAGTTGGACTTTGCCATGGTAGCACTAACGTTGAATTTAAGTTCTCACCTCTTTATTTGGCAAGTTGAAGAGGAACTCTCTGCCAAAGCGTCCTGGTCTTCGTAAAGCAGGATCTACAGAATCCAGTCTGTTGGTAGCTCTGATTACCACGATCTCCCCTCTGTTATCTATGCCATCCGTAAGCGTCTGAAGAGTTGAAAAAATGGACCTAATAGAAAAATATAATTTTTATTTACTGGTTCAGTAAATTTTGTTACATTCCACATGACTTTCTTGATGCCGTAACAACCTTCTTCCTAGTGGTCATTCAAAACTGGGAAAAAAATAGTCTACCAAGTCGGGGTTTTTTGATTTGATAATCAATCTGCAGACTGTTAAGTCATCAAGCACTTCAATACTATTTGAAATAATCTCTACCTTAATATAAAAGGAGTACTGCACACTTCTGCTCAGGAAGAAAATCACGGAAAATGTCAACTTTGATTTTAGATGTTGAATTTATTGCAGTGAGATCTTCCTCATCGCATGATTCTATTTGGATTTAAACCAGATTATCTATGGAGAGACCAAGATTAGGACAAGAACTGCACAGAGTTCAGCATGAAGCCAATCAGGAGCTCAAGTTTGTATTCTTTCTATTCAACTTTATCCTTCTCTTGCTGGAAGGACCTGCTTTTTGACTCTCCTTCTCTTCAGTAGGAGCATGTTCCCTCTTGCTTTGGTAATGCTCTTTCTCAGTGGTTTTAGTCTCGTCCTTTGTATCTTGGCATCTCTCTGTAACAGCTGAGGAGGAAAGGTTTTTAGAGCTACATTCAGTGTCAGACTTGAGGAAGGAAGTTTGCCACAATTTCTCACCAGGCTCACAAGACTCTTTGCCGTACAAAACGTTTTCTTCTGAAATGAGGTCACGTTCTTTTGATCTTCTTGGTTTCTCCTTGTCTCCACCGTCATCACATTGGTACTGTGCGAGGTATTCATCATTCCCAGGAGATTTCGGAGGGTCCGCGACACTGCACAAAATAAAATCACATTTCTCACTTCTGCTGAAGGACGTGAATATTACGAGTAAAATCTTCCAACGTCGAACAAACAAACAAAAACCTCTGGACTACTCGAACACTCACAAAGATATGCCATTTAGAAACCTGTCCGGTGATTAGGACACCTTCTCCAGCTCCCAGAGAAAGTGCTTTTTCCCCTCTTGCTTCTGAAGCCATTGCACTCAAAAAGCAAACGCATCTGTCTCCCTCCACATGCCGCTCTGAATAAGAGCCAGAATATTCAAAACCACTCTATTTGTTCTCCCCACATAGCCGAAAAAACACCAGTTGAAACAGAGTTTTCTACCTCTCTCCCACCAATTTACATTCACGTATCCTATGACTGCAAAAATAGAAGGCGGGGCTCAGGAGGAACAGCCAGTGTTGGAAATGAAAAAAAGCAGCCCGTTTCTTCAGAGTCTTAAGCCTATGCTACTAGGAAAAAACAAAACAAAACAAAACAAAACAAGAGGAGAGGAGAACAACAGCGGGAAATTTACTTATTCTCCAGGTGTTCAATTGCAAAGCCTCCTCTGGAGGATCAACAGCTGTGAATTCAGCGTGCGTAGGAGAAATCAGATCTACATCTGAACCACAACTATTTCAGTAGTATCACTAACGGATGTTACTCTGAAGAAGCAGTCAGCACCGTTTCTATGTTAGGAAAGAGCTGAACAGAGTCTGTTATTCACATGAAGTAGTCAGGCAGGTTTCTTTAGGAAGGCTGGGTTTCACTAGAACATTACTAGCCTGTAAGCCTCATGGCATCACCTTCCATCTTGACTGCTAAACGTCCTTGCTCCCTACTATCTTCTTTGCCAAGATACAGCTGTCCACATTTACTTTTCCTACTTGGCTGGATTGACTTTAAGAAGGGATCTTGCATCTTAGAAAGGGAACAAAAGCTGCTGCCCAGCAGCGTCTGGCTCAGGGAGGAGTGAGAAAGCTCTGTGCAGCCCCCAAGGTCCGTGCAGCAGGAGGCAGGAGGTGCTCCAGGCTCACAGCAGCACTTCAGGTCACAGCAGTGATACAAACAGAGAAAACAGAGAATAAAAGGAGAAACGGGGGGACAGAGATAAGATCTTCCTGCAGGTCATTTAGGGTATCAGCCATGAGTTCAGTGCATCCAGCTCTCTAGTGCTCTGCTGGCCCAGTGAGATGAATGGAAAACATTGCAGCCTTGGAAAAATAGTACTTCTTCTAATTCTTTGGCCAGTTTTGATGATTTAGGACTGCTTTATTTATTTATTTATTTATTTATTTTTCTTTTCCCCAATTGTGCTGGAGAAGGTGAACTTTTTAAATACCTGTTCTGAATTCAAATATCATTTTCATTGTTATGTTTCTGTTTTGTTGGCACTATTCATAATGACTTCTACCCTTCTGTGGAAGCAAAAGCTTATCATACCATAAAACTGGAAAGGTCACAGAAAACTTCAGAGCTTTTGAAGAAAGCTGAGGAAAATCCATTCCCTGTTCTAGGCAGAGAGAGTGGCTGATTTCCAGACAGGTAAATGGGCAGGATAAGGCCACTT
The DNA here is from genome assembly GCF_965140915.1 of Aythya marila. Lineage (NCBI taxonomy): Eukaryota > Metazoa > Chordata > Aves > Anseriformes > Anatidae > Aythya > Aythya marila. Next base: position 5,004,100 of record NC_139067.1, on the reverse strand, counting down.
CATGTCCGCTGATGGCCAGTTGTATGGACTGCGAAGATAATGGACTACCAGCACAAGAGACAGCGCCAATAATCTAATCCAATACAATCTGTTTCAAGTGGTAGAGACCTGATACTCTATGACAATGTGAGGAAGACCAAACTGTCAGGCAAACTTTGAGATGATCATGTTCAGGATCTAAAACTCTTAAGTAAAACTCTCTCCATTTATGGTAAATGGAGCTGCGTCAGGCTGGCGGGCGGTCACCAGTGGGGTCCCGCAAGGCTCCATTTTAGGACCGGTACTTTTCAATATTTTTATAAATGATCTGGATGTAGGAATAGAGGGTATTTTGAGCAAGTTTGCTGATGACACCAAACTTGGAGGAGTTGTGGACTCAAATGAGGGCGTAAAGGCCTTGCAGAGGGATCTGGACAGGTTGGAGAGCTGGGCGATCACCAACCGCATGAAGTTCAATAAGAGCAAGTGCCGGGTCCTGCACCTGGGACGGGGAAACCCTGGCTGCATGTACAGACTGGGCGATGAGACGCTGGAGAGCAGCCTAGAAGAGAGGGATCTGGGGGTCGTGGTAGACAGCAAGTTGAATATGAGCCAGCAGTGTGCCCTGGCAGCCAGGAGGGCCAATCGTATCCTGGGGTGCATCAAGAACGGCATCGCTAGTAGGTCAAGGGAGGTGATTGTCCCGCTCTACTCTGCGCTGGTGCGGCCTCACCTCGAGTACTGTGTGCAGTTCTGGGCACCACAGTATAAAAAGGACATGAAACTGTTGGAAAGTGTCCAGAGGAGGGCTACGAAGATGGTGAAAGGCCTTGAGGGGAAGACGTACGAGGAACGGCTGAGGTCACTGGGCCTGTTCAGCCTGGAGAAGAGGAGGCTGAGGGGAGACCTCATCGCAGTCTACAACTTCCTCGTAAGGGGTTGTCAAGAGGCAGGAGACCTTTTCTCCATTAACACTAGTGACAGGACCCGCGGGAACGGGGTTAAGCTGAGGCAGGGGAAATTTAGGCTGGACGTCAGGAGGGGGTTCTTCACAGAGAGGGTGGTTGCACACTGGAACAGGCTCCCCAGGGAAGTGGTCACTGCACCGAGCCTGTCTGAATTTAAGAAGAGATTGGACTGTGAACTTAGGCACATGGTCTGAACTTTTGGGTAGACCCGTGCGGTGTCGAGAGTCGAGAGTTGGACTTGATGATCCTTAAGGGTCCCTTCCAACTCAGGATATTCTATGATTCTATGACAAGTGTCAACACAGGAAGGGTGAAATAAAAGCATGAATGCCATACAAGTACTGAAAAATCTCAGGAAGTCTGGAAACCAGGGCAAATGGATGTAATAAGATGGTGCTTTGTGTTAGCAAGAAGCAGAGGATAAGGAAATGTTATGGGTCATCAATAGAGTGGTTTTGTGCAAATCGCTGCTAAAGAAAGACAGCCTTGCTAGCCTGCTCTTTGCTCTTAGCTCCAGTCTACAGTTGTCAGACACATAAGCAATAATGGTAATAATGGGAGACTTCAACTTCCCAGCAAAAGATTGAAAGATGATTACCACTTATTCTCATACAGATATACTATGTGATGGATTTCTTCACAAAAGTGAAAAAATATAAGACCATTTTAGACTTGGCTCCTGTACGGGTTGAAATGTAGTAAGATTTGAATAAAGTCTGATCATGAGCTGACTTTTCTCATTTTACATTTCAAGACAGACAAAACCAGGCTTAGAATGAAGGTTTTGAGGCTTAGAAATGCAAACTTTGAAATCTGAGGCAATGAATAATTGAGTCTGACTAAGCATCTCTGGGACTTGAGTGCAGAGAAGGCAGAGTTAAAATTCAAAATTCAGATGGGAAAAAAGCAATGAGAGAAGGTACATTTCAGAGGTTAAAAACTGCAAAAATAAAGTACGAATGACCAAAAACCTCCTTCACATAGGAAATTAAACAGTAACAGTAAATGATACTTAAGCCACAGAACCCAGGGGGAACAAAGAGAACAAATTAGGACCATTGCATACTCGAGGCAAAAATAGATCAAAAGTTAATGATGTCTCAAATGCTGCAAATCTTATTTCCTGCATCTAACAGCAACAACAATGTGCTATTAAGGGCAGTGACAGGATTCCCATTGCAAATGAGGGTAGGGCAGTAGGCACAACATCATCTGAGCTGAAATAAAAATCTATAGTGATTCAAGTGAAAAATGACAAGCTGATATCTACCTAGCCTATTAACAGCATTGGCACACAGAACAACAACTCAAGTAGGAAAAATACATAACAATTGTGCAAATCAGGGATAGTCCCCGGAATGGGAGAGTAACAAATATACTTCTGTCCAGGAGAATGTAAAGAGTGATCCAGACAAGTGCAGGCCTGTTAGTTTGACATCAACGCTGGGCAAAGCTTTGTAGCAAGAATAGATAAGACTAGGGAAGTAGCGGGTAATGTGGAATTTACAAGATAATTTATTAAAGCTAATTTGTTTCCAGAGAATTTAGTAGCTTGCCTTTGTAGGACCAGTGCTCCCCTACACAGGGGATGAACTACATCTATTTCACTTTCTGTGAGCTTCTGATACATTACCTATGGATTTGGGCTTTGGGGCTGCAAGTGAATCAAGGGAGTTTGCAATTGTTCACACTGTTCGAAGAGGGAATTACCAGCAAAGGAGAGGTTACCTGTAGTGATTCTCAGAGACAGTTCTGAAACTGCAGCTGCTAAGGAGGCAAAGACTCATGGAGAAATGTAGGCTGGAAGGGACCTCTGAAAACCCAACCTCCTATTCAGAGCAGAGATGACTTCAAATTTAGGTACGTTCAGTATGGACATGGTGGCCGAAGACTAAAAATTCCATACGAGCTTTGAGATTTCCAGGTGACATAAAGTTGGGAAGTACTACCGAGCCTGACAGAAGGATATCCCTTGTGATTGAAATGGTTCAGGTGAAGTGACATTTGAAACCATGAGCCAGAGATTCTCAACAAAGGGTGTTTTTATTGTTTTGTTTTGTTTTGTTAGAACGGCTGAGGTCACTGGGCCTGTTCAGCCTCGAGAAGAGGAGGCTGAGGGGAGACCTCATCACAGTCTACAACTTCCTCGTAAGGGGGTGTCGAGAGGCAGAAGACCTTTTCTCCATTATCACCAGTGACAGGACCCGCGGGAACAGGGTTAAGCTGAGGCAGGGGAAATTTAGGCTTGACATCAGGAGGGGGTTCTTCACAGAGAGGGTGGTTGCACACTGGAACAGGCTCCCCAGGGAAGTGGTCACTGCACCGAGCCTGTCTGAATTTAAGAAGAGATTGGACTGTGCACTTAGTCACATGGTCTGAACTTTTGGGTAGACCTGTGCGGTGTCAGGAGTTGGACTTGATGATCCTTAAGGGTCCCTTCCAGCTCAGGATATTCTATGATTCTATGATTCTATATGGCAGTAAGGAGTTTAAAACAAACAATAAAACAACAAAACGCCATGTTCATGCACTGTTAACAGAAGAACTGAAAAAGTTAAGTGGTTATATGGTGTGTATGGCTATTTTATTTTATTTATTTATTTATTTATTTATTTATTTTTCTCCAGTATAAATACACCTGACAGGGCAGCCCTGCCAAACATTTAAGACATGAGGCAAAATTCTGCCACTTGTATTCACATTGAACTTAGGAGGAAGTGTTCACAAGACAGAAGGAACAAGTTGCCTATTGTGGGGAAGGGAATTAAAGGACATCGTTCTGCTCAGCCAGATGCCAGTTGAGAGAAAAATATGATGTCTCTGTGAAAATGCATTTCTTGAGTAAATATCAAGGAGAAATAGGAAATGTGTAAGTTGGGAGATACATCTGAAATGATGATTGCAGTTGGCTTATGAGGAACTTTGGACAGGAAATTGGTAGAAACTTCCCATTTTAAGAATAAAGTGCACCACAGATACGAAGTCAGCATTCACCTAAAGAGTAGAGGCCAACTCAGAGCCCCCACAACAAAGCAGTGGACAAACCAGAACACTAACATGTTGTGGTCTAGAGTCACACAGATATACATAATTGTACTATATCTAAACATCTGAGGGGTTCCTTTGAGAGGCGGAGGGCTTGTGCCCCATTTCCATTTCCACTCTCAGTGTCCCCTGCCTCAGAGAAAGATCCGAGCTGCTGGCTTCCGTGCCCTCTGATGCCAGGCTACCAGAGCAGGTATCCCAGCATCGCAGCAAACAGGTGACAATTTGAGTGCCACAGCAGTCCTCATTGTGAGCTGGAAACTCAGGGCACTTGTGGCCACCCACCTTTGTGAGCTCCAAGGCTGACAGTGACTCTCTGCTGAGCTCCCACGGCTCTCAGGCGTCCCGGTGGCAGAGCTTACGGCGCTAAGCTGACTGCCAGGAGAAAAGGCTCCCGTGAAATGGCTGCTCCACAACGGCAGGAGCAAGGTCTGCTGGGCTGGGGGTTTGCAGGGGAGCTCGGCCTTGGGCCTGGCAACTGCGCCTGGAAGCCAGGGACGGCCTTGGTGTGCAGCTGGACACCTGGGCCTGAGAAAGCAAGGTCTCTTTCAAGACACTTGGCACCATCGTCACCCAGTGGCTGTCTCAGGGGGATGAGAGAAATGCACAGCATCTCTTCCTTCCCTGAAAAAGGGATGGATTTTGACCCAAAATGCAGCTCCTTTCTCTCAGAAGCATCACGTCCTCCTCTCTTACTTGTATTTCGCTATGAATTTAGAAATCCTTGCAATCCCTGCAGCTGTGTCCCCTGCCAGCTTCTTGTGTGCCCCAAGCATCCTCGCTTGCAGGGCAGTAGAAGATGCAGAAAAGGCCTTGCCTTAGTGGAAGCACTGCCCTGCTGGAGCTCCAGCATCCCTCTTAGCAGCACGCTGTAGCCCCCAAATGCCCCCGAAACGGCACATTTCAGCTACTGGGAAGGCAATGAGCTCGCTCAAGATGAGCTACCCGCTCAAGGCCCAGGTGTCTGTGAGGCGGTGTTGGCAAGGAGTCCTGTTGTGTGAGTCTGTTCTTTGTGGGTGGCTGATACCGTCTTGGGCCCAGCTGCAAGGCCCGTCACAGGGGCTGGAGTGGCCACAGGGCCTGTCAGTGGGCTTGGAGTGGCTGCAGGGCTCATCAGTGGGCTTGGTGTGTCCGTAGGTCCCATCACAGCGCTGCAGTGGTCACAGGGCCTTTCATATTGGCTAGAGTGGCTGTAGGGCCCGTCACAGGTTTTGGAATAGCCCCAAGGCCCATCACTGGGCTTGCAGTCGCTGCAGAGCCCATCACTGGGCTTTGAGCAGCCGCAGGGCCGCTCTCAGGGTTGGATGAGATCCACAGGTGTTTTCTTCCTCTTGGAGGTGCTGAGGAGTATTGAATAGTCTTCAAAAGGCATAGGCCAGAGTGCAGAAAATGTGTAGCTGATGCTAGAACCAGTTACTTTTTCTTGTCCACTGCCTCCTCCTCATTCACTGCCTCCTCCTTGTCTACCGCATCCTCCTCGTCCCCCGCCTGCTAATCCTATTTCTCATTTTCCTCCTCCTTCTCCTCCTTCCCTGCCTCTTGCACCTCCAACACCTCCTCCACCTCCACTGCCTCTTCCTCCTTCTCCTTCTCCAGCGCCACTGACTATTCCTCCTCCACAGCCTCCTCCACCTCGGCAGAAACTTCCTGGCCAACTTCCTCTGCATGCTCCTTGCTAAGGCATGCTGGTAGCAATGATGGTGAGCCCAGAGATGTCAGGAGGAGTTGCCATGAACCAGGTGTGCCAAGGCGGCTTCTCTGGGAGGCTATGGTTGTGAGCGCTGCCCACCGCTCCTAATTCTAGTTCCATTTGTCACCCCACAGGACCATGGCACCGTGGCCCTGTAAGGTAGCAGCTGGCGGCTCCTATCATCTTGATGACGCTCTGTGATGCGCTGCTTGTTGCCTGGGTAGCGATTGTTAGCTCTTATGCAAATGGCTTGTCATCAATCAGGGGTGTGGCTGCTCCTCCCTATAAAAGGGCCAAAGGGGGGCAGTGGGAGCCAGAGTGTTGGAGAGGGGAGATGGGAGAAGGTGGAAACAGAAAAGGAGGAGGAGGAGGCGTAGGTGGAAAAGGGGGAGTAAGAGGGGAAGGGGGGCAGTGGAGGAGGTGGCGGAGGAGGAGGTGGTGGAGGAGGAGGTGGTGGAGAAGATTGAGGAGGTGGCGGCATTTCTGGAAAAGGAGACTGATGAGTAGGAAGTGGTGACAAAAGAGGAGGCGAGCAAGGGCTAGGCAGAGGGACACGATGGAAGTGGAAGAGGAGAAGGTGGCAGAGGAAGAAGTGGTAGAGGAGGAGGTGGAGGAGGAGGCGGAGGATGTGGAGGAAGATGACGTGGAGGAGGTGGAGGAGGAGGAGGTGGAGGAAGATGAGGAGGAGGAGGAGGAGGTGGAGGAGGAGGAAGAGTTGTAGGAGGAGGAGGTGTAGGTTGTGTAGGTTGTGGAGGAGTTGGAAGAGGAGGTGGAAATTGAGGTGGAGGAGGTGGAGGAGGAGGTGGAGGATGAGGAGGAGGTGGAGGTTGTGGAGGAGTTGGAAGAGGAGGTGGAGGTGGTGGAGGTGGAGGTGGAGGAGGCCAAAATAAAAAAAGACAAAAACACCTAAAAAGCACAGAAAAACAACACTAGAAATTAAAAAATCATCATGGTGACCATCAACTATCAGTCTCAGAGCAAGCTGATAGGAAACACTCATTTAAATCATTCTGGACAGATGTGACGAGAGAGAGAATTTTCATGCAGAGAATCAGAAGGAAAAGAAAAACTCATAGGCATTGATAAAGAGTTGATTAAGAAAGGAATAGAAACTAATAAAAATAATACAATCATTTAAAAAGACAGTAAATAAATTGTATTACTGTAAACAATTTTTTCCCAGCCTAATGATCTCCTATCACCACCATGACCACCCATCCTAGCAATTTCCCATCCCATTATTTCACACTCAAATGAATTCCCATCACCGCAGTTCTTTGTGGGCGCTCCGTCCCCACCAGGCTTGCTTTGGAAGGCCCAGGAGAGTCTTGTGGGCACTGGCCTGGGGTCCCAGGCTGAGCCAGCTGCTGCCTGGCAATCAGGGAGGCTCGCTCCGTGTCTTGGCTTGGGGTTGCGTGGCCAGGCTGTGGGAGCGGGGGGCTGCAGGGGTGTCCTCTGTGAGGAGAATGCAGCAGCTGCCCCATGGGAGCTCAGGGCCGCTTCCAGGAGGCTCCTTCCAGGAGGGACCCACCCGCTGCTGCCCAGAACGCAGAGCAAAAGGATGATGTTTGCGCCTGGGGGAGAGCCCATCTAAGAAAGGGAACAAAAGCTGCTGCCCAGCAGCGTCTGGCTCAGGGAGGAGTGAGAAAGCTCTGTGCAGCCCCCAAGGTCCGTGCAGCAGGAGGCAGGAGGTGCTCCAGGCTCACAGCAGCACTTCCCCTGCGGCCTGTGCAGGGAGAGGCCCCTGGTGGAGCAGGCTGTCCCCCTGCAGCCCATGGGTCCCCCGTGGAGCACATCTCCACGCTGCAGCCCCCCTGTGGCTGGAGGAGCCCATGTTGGAACACGTGGATCTGCCCTGGAGGAGGCCGCAGCCTGTGGAGAGCCCCCACAGGAGCAGGCCCCGGGCTGGACTGGAACAGGCTGTGCTGAGCCTGCTTTGCCCATGACGCTCCTTGTGGAGTGATCTCCCTGTCCTTCTGGCAGCCCTTGAGCCCTTGCCAGCCTCTTTTCTCCCCTTGGCGTTGGAGGAGGGGCAGGGAGAGAGCGCTTGTGCTGGAGCTCAGCTGCCCAGCTGAGGAAAACCACCACGGCTCTGTCTTGCCGCTGCTGCAGCACGCTGGTAGCAGCCAGCACCGTCTGTTCTTCGAGCCTCAGCAAGCCCACAGCATCTTCCCAGAAGGGATCCCTTTCCTTCACGCCTGACAGGCGCCGCCTGCAGAGGCTGAGGGCTTGCGCCCCGTTTGCAAGCGCTTTCTCAGTGCCTCCTTCCCCAGAGAAGGATCCGGATCCCAGCTGCTTGGCTTCCCTGCCCTCTGCTGCCAGGCTCCCGCAGCTGCTATCCCAGCAGCGCAGCAGCCAGCTGACAATGTGCTCGCCTGGAGGACAGCTGCAATCTTGTCCCATGCTGGCAGCTCGCCCAGGGATGGGGATCACCTGCTTCCTGCTGCTTTTGTCTCTGTGCCTGAGACAGCAACGGGGTAGTCCCCGCAGCCAGCTCTTAGGGCCTGTGCCAAGCTTGGAGGGGCTGCAGGGAACATGCCAGGGGCTCGAGGGGCTGCAGGGCGAGTGACAAGGCTTTGAGGCGCCTCAGGTCCCACCGCGGTGGTTGAAGTCGATGCAGGGAACATCAGAGTTGTTGGAGGGGCTGCAGGTAAAATCCCAGGGCTTGCAGGGGCTGCAGGCTGCGTCACAGCTACGCATCAGGTCAAGACGCATTTTCCTAGAACCATACATTTCCTCCTGAAGGGGCTGAAGAGCATGGAATGGTCTTCAAAACGCACAGAGCAAACCCCAGCAAAGGTAGAGCTGCTGCTAGCAAGTAGGTAACTTGATTGTTCCTCTTGTTAACTTTGTTTCACAACAACAGGTGCAAAGATGTATCTTGAGTTGAGGGCAAAGGTGACCTTGGATCTGAAGCACACAGGCGTTCGCTAATGTACCCCATCCGGAGTGACTCCAGAACGACTCGGAAGGAAAAATAAAGTCCAAAGCAGTGCGTTGTGATAAAGAGAGTTTAATAGGGTAGAAAAGGAATAAAAACAAAGAAAAAAAGAAATAATGATATTTATAATTTGTAATATATTAACATATAAAAATATTTAATACTATTAAATACTAATACTTCTAGTTTTATAAGAATAAAACAATGCCATACTGTACAACACAGTCAATAAAGTGGATTTAATTAAATAAATAAGAGAACCAAGAAATTAAATGAAAATTAAAAAAAATAAATTTAATAAAAAGAAAACCCATTTTTCCCAGTCCAATGAATTCCTACCCCCATCATCACTTCCCATCCCACTGATCATTTGCTATCCCAAAAACCTCCCAGTTCTTATCCCCTCGGCATGCCAGTGCAAGAAGAGCTGCAGGCAGAGGCCTTGCTGAGTGAGCACCTAACGAGAGGAATCTAATCCAGAAGGCAGGAAAGAAGAGCAATGCCCCGAAAGAAGAACTGAGTCTTGGCTCTCAGCCCTTCGGTGTCCCAAGCAGCAGTTGCCATGGGCAAGCTTGCCCAGCCCAGCCGCTGCCAGCATCTCCCCAGCTTGCCATTGCCACCTTCCTGGGTGAGGCCCACCTTGTGGCCTCCCACCTTTGTGAGCTCCAAGGCTGACAGTGACTCTCTGCTGAGCTCCTACGGCTCTCAGGCGTCCCAGTGACAGATCTCTCGGCGCTAAGCTGACTGCCAGGAGAAAAGGCTCCCGTGAAATGGCTGCTCCACAACGGCAGGAGCAAGGTCTGCTGGGCTGGGGGTTTGCAGGGGAGCTCAGCCTTGGGCCTGGCAACTGCGCCTGGAAGCCAGGGACGGCCTTGGTGTGCAGCTGGACACCTGGGCCTGAGAAAGCAAGGTCTCTTTCAAGACACTTGGCACCATCGTCACCCAGTGGCTGTCTCAGGGGGACGAGAGAAATGCACAGCATCTCTTCCTTCCCTGAAAAAGGGATGGATTTTGACCCCAAAGCCCAGCTCCTTTCTATCGGAAGCTTCACGTGCTGCGTGTCCTCCTCTTTTTTTAGTATTTCACTATGACTTCAGGCTTGTTCTTGCTGCTCCTTAAGCAGATTGATGCTTCCCTGGCACACCACATTAACTGACTTTCACTACCTCTTAAGTGCCTTTCCTCCACTTCTCCTCTAATTCATTAGTGCTGTCTTCTTCACACCTCCTACAGAGGTATCTTTCCTCCCTGGTACAATCTAGAAGAGCTTAGCACTATCCATGCGTCTCTTTCCTTTAGTGGTCACAGTAGACTTGCTGGGGGTAATTTGTGTTGGGCAGTTACCACCAGAAAGCGTCCCCAAGCCAAGTCTGCATTTGCTTGTGTCTTCTGGAATCCCTGCAGCTGTGTCCCCTGCCAGCTTCTTGTGTGCCCCAAGCATCCTCGCTTGCAGGGCAGTAGAAGATGCAGAAAAGCTGAGCTACCCGCTCAAGGCCCAGGTGTCTGTGAGGCGGTGTTGCTTCACTGAAAAAGGGATGGATCACTTGCTTCCCTGAAAAAGGGATGGATTTTGACCCCAAAGCGAGCTCCTTTCTATCAAAAGCATCACGTCCTCCTGTCTTTCTTGTATTTGGCTATGACTTTAGGAATCCCTGCAATCCCTGCAGCTGTGTCCCCTGCCAGCTTCTTGTGTGCCCCAAGCATCCTCGCTTGCAGGGCAGTAGAAGATGCAGAAAAGGCCTTGCCTTAGTGGAAGCACTGCCCTGCAGCAGCTCCAGCATCCCTCTTAGCAGCACGCTGTAGCCCCCAAATGCCCCCGAAAAGGCACATGCCAGCTACTGGGAAGGAAATGAGCTCGGTCATTGTGAGCTACCTGCTCAAGGCCCTGCTCTTTGGCCCAGGTGTCTCTGAGGCAGTATTGGAAATGAGTTCTGTTGTGAACATAAGAACATAACATAACATAAGAACATAAAATAACATAACATAGAAAAAATATATAATAACATAGGGTATCATAAGAACACAAAACAAGAGCAACTATCATAATGTGGTCTGCTAAGATGTAGGAGAAAGCAGAAATCCAGCAATGCTGTGTTTCCTACTCCTCAAAACCAATTCAGTTGACAACTACGCATGCTTCCAGCTGGAAAAAATTGGAAGAATGAAGTGGAGGACTCCTTGCCATCACTGTGTTTCTGGAGCACACCTCTACCTTTCCGCCCAACAAGGGCTTCTTCTTGGGAGAGAATTGCAGAACATGAAGAAACATGACCAAAGCCAGAGGACCCATCTCCACAACAGCATGATAAATATAAAAGACATCTCCAGACGCAGACCCCAGAGCTCCGGTTCACTATGTCCCGTTCTTGGAAGTTATTTTGTATGCTTTGTTTTTAAGGCCACTGGCTGCCTCCTCCCTTATGCTCCCCGTTGTCCCTGTTGTCCTGTCTTTCTCCTGCATTGCTTCCTTTCCTTGGGGGACCTTGCTGAGCTCTTTGATGTTGTGTTGTATATATATGTATGAAGGCAGGATGTCTCTTATTCCTTTACACTGCTGACTGCTACCCCATATACCTCTGCAAGTTTTCTTACAAGGGATTAAGACAAAAAGGCCTGTGCCTGGCACAGGGAGCAGTGAACGATGATCTAGCAAAGCAGTCTATCGCAGACAGACAACACTGGCCCGGAAATCCTGCTTGAAAATTTGCTGTACATGAAACTGAGACAGAAATTGGAACTTTCAACAAAACGCTGTAGGATAGAAGTTGTTTTAGCTGAACATACTGGGCACATCTTTGAATGCAAAAGGTAAGGTATTGCTTTGTTTAGGTAAGATCTGAGTGTTTCACACAGCACTCCAGCATCCTCTCTTAAGTAGGGGAGGCAAGCAGAAGATGCAGAAGTTGGCAGATGCACAGGATGTGAAGTACTATCAGTAATGAATTTCTTCCTAACATAAATTAGAAATGTAACTTTTCAGTTTAAAGCTATTACTCTATGTCCTGTCACTCCAGGCCCTGATAAAGACCCCCTCCCCAGCTTTCCTATAGGTTGCCTTTAAGTACAGGAAGGCTCTCCCTGGTGTCACAGTACGCTCACCTGTTACCCAGGTGTCACAGTTAATTCCTGAGATAGGAATAATGGCAAGGGTTAATCTATTGCAGATGATTTCATACAATAATAGAAAAGCTTTTGTTGGAAAGCACAAGGGAGGGGGGAGGGTGGGCGAACGGCTCTGTGGTGTTGAGCTGCCGGCTGGGTTAAACCACACCAGTGTCTTTCCTTTAGTGGTCACAGTAGACTTGCTGGAGGTAATTTGTGTTGGGCGGTTACCACCAGAAAGCGTCCCCAAGCCAAGTCTGCCTTTGCTTGTGTCTTCTGGAATCCCTGCAGCTGTGTCCCCTGCCAGCTTCTTGTGTACCCCAAGCATCCTCTCTTGCAGGGCAGTAGAAGATGCAGAAAAGCTGAGCTACCCGCTCAAGGCCCAGGTGTCTGTGAGGCGGTGTTGCTTCACTGAAAAAGGGATGGATCACTTGCTTCCCTGAAAAAGGGATGGATTTTGACCCCAAAGCGAGCTCCTTTCTATCAAAAGCATCACATCCTCCTGTCTTTCTTGTATTTGGCTATGACTTTAGGAATCCCTGCAATCCCTGCAGCTGTGTCCCCTGCCAGCTTCTTGTGTGCCCCAAGCATCCTCGCTTGCAGGGCAGTAGAAGATGCAGAAAAGGCCTTGCCTTAGTGGAAGCACTGCCCTGCAGCAGCTCCAGCATCCCTCTTAGCAGCACGCTGTAGCCCCCAAATGCCCCCGAAAAGGCACATGCCAGCTACTGGGAAGGAAATGAGCTCGGTCATTGTGAGCTACCTGCTCAAGGCCCAGGTGTCTGTGAGGCGGTGTTGGCAAGGAGTCCTGTTGTGTGAGTCCGTTCTTTGTGGGTGCTCCGTCCCCACCAGGCTTGCTTTGGAAGGCCCAGGAGAGTCTTGTGGGCACTGGCCTGGGGTCCCAGGCTGAGCCAGCTGCTGCCTGGCAATCAGGGAGGCTCGCTCCGTGTCTTGGCTTGGGGTTGCGTGGCCAGGCTGTGGGAGCGGGGGGCTGCAGGGGTGTCCTCTGTGAGGAGAATGCAGCAGCTGCCCCATGGGAGCTCAGGGCCGCTTCCAGGAGGCTCCTTCCAGGAGGGACCCACCCGCTGCTGCCCAGAACGCAGAGCAAAAGGATGATGTTTGCGCCTGGGGGAGAGCCCATCTAAGAAAGGGAACCAAAGCTGCTGCCCAGCAGCGTCTGGCTCAGGGAGGAGTGAGAAAGCTCTGTGCAGCCCCCAAGGTCCGTGCAGCAGGAGGTGCTCCAGGCTCACAGCAGCACTTCCCCTGCGGCCTGTGCAGGGAGAGGCCCCTGGTGGAGCAGGCTGTCCCCCTGCAGCCCATGGGTCCCCCGTGGAGCACATCTCCATGCTGCAGCGCCCCTGTGGCTGGAGGAGCCCATGTTGGAACACGTGGATCTGCCCTGGAGGAGGCCGCGGCCTGTGGAGCAGGCCCCCGCAGGAGCAGGCCCCGGGCTGGACTGGAACAGGCTGTGCTGAGCCTGCTTTGCCCGTGACGCTCCTTGTGGAGTCATTTCCCTGTCCTTCTGGCAGCCCTTGAGCCCTTGCAAGCCTCTTTTCTCCCCTTGGCGTTGGAGGAGGGGCAGGGAGAGAGCGCTTGTGCTGGAGCTCAGCTGCCCAGCTGAGGAAAACCACCACGGCTCTGTCTTGCCGCTGCTGCAGCACGCTGGTAGCAGCCAGCACCGTCTGTTCTTCGAGCCTCAGCAAGCCCACAGCATCTTCCCAGAAGGGATCCCTTTCCTTCACGCCTGACAGGCGCCGCCTGCAGAGGCTGAGGGCTTGTGCCCCGTTTGCAAGCGCTTTCTCAGTGCCCCCTTCCCCAGAGAAGGATCCAGATCCCAGCTGCTTGGCTTCCCTGCCCTCTGCTGCCAGGCTCCCGCAGCTGCTATCCCAGCAGCGCAGCAGCCAGCTGACAATGTGCTCGCCTGGAGGACAGCTGCAATCTTGTCCCATGCTGGCAGCTCGCCCAGGGATGGGGATCACCTGCTTCCTGCTGCTTTTGTCTCTGTGCCTGAGACAGCAACGGGGTAGTCCCCGCAGCCAGCTCTTAGGGCCTGTGCCAAGCTTGGAGGGGCTGCAGGGAACATGCCAGGGGCTCGAGGGGCTGCAGGGCGAGTGACAAGGCTTTGAGGGGCCTCAGGTCCCACCGCGGTGGTTGAAGTCGATGCAGGGAACATCAGAGTTGTTGGAGGGGCTGCAGGTAAAATCCCAGGGCTTGCAGGGGCTGCAGGCTGCGTCACAGCTACGCATCAGGTCAAGACGCATTTTCCTAGAACCATACATTTCCTCCTGAAGGGGCTGAAGAGCATGGAATGGTCTTCAAAACGCACAGAGCAAACCCCAGCAAAGGTAGAGCTGCTGCTAGCAAGTAGGTAACTTGATTGTTCCTCTTGGTAACTTTGTTTCACAACAACAGGTGCAAAGATGTATCTTGAGTTGAGGGCAAAGGTGACCTTGGATCTGAAGCACACAGGCGTTCGCTAACGTACCCCATCCGGAGTGACTCCAGAACGACTCGGAAGGAAAAATAAAGTCCAAAGCAGTGCGTTGTGATAAAGAGAGTTTAATAGGGTGGAAAAGGAATAAAAACAAACAAAATAAGAAATAATGATATTTATAATTTATATTAACATATAAAAATATTTAATACTATTAAATACTAATACTTCTAATTTTATACTAATAAAACAATGCCATACTGTACAACACAGTCAATAAAGTGGATTTAATTAAATAAATAATAGAACCAAGAAATTAAATGAAAATTAAAAACTTGAAATTTAATAAAAAGAAAACCCATTCTTCCCAGTCCAATGAATTCCTACCCCCATCATCACTTCCCACCCCACTGATCATTTGCTATCCCAAAAACCTCCCAGTTCTTATCCCCTCGGCATGCCAGTGCAAGAAGAGCTGCAGGCAGAGGCCTTGCTGAGTGAGCACCTAACAAGAGGAACTTAATCCAGAAGACAGGAAAGAAGAGCAATGCCCCAAAAGAAGCACGGGGCCCATCTTCATCTGGTGGGCCGCCCGCTGCCGCTCCTCCTGGGCCAGCTTCTTCAGGCGCTCCCGCTCGGGACGCTGCTGCGGCGTGATGGGCACCGACTCCTCCTGCTCCTCCAGCGGCGTGGGCGCCGCGGCGCGGCCCGCCCAGGGCCCCACGCGGGGCATGTAGTCCACGCGGGGCTGCGCCGGCCGCTGCAGCGTGCGCGGCTGCGTGGGCAGAGCCGGACGCTGCGCTTGGCCCCCCGCAGCTGGCAGGCCCAGTGCTCTGGGCGCCGGCTCTATGGCAGCGTCCCCTGTTCATGCCGTGCTGCCTGGTGGTGCTGGCACCTCCTTTTCCTTGCCGCCAGCCGGGGACTGGGGGGCAGCGGGCACAGCGCTGGAGCCTGGCACTGTCAGCGGGGCGCTGGGCATGCTGCTGGGGCTGCTGGAGGTGGGCTGCGGCTGCACACAGGACGGCTGGTGCACTGGCCCCAGCACCTTGGCCCTGGCCCCCAGCGGCTGCAAAGTCTCGCTGGGGGTCTTTGTCCTTGCGTGCTGGCGCTGCAGCGTCTTGGCCCCGCTGGCTTGGGCCCGGAGCCTGTCCTGGGGCCGCACGGCACAGGGCTCCCCACTCGGAGTCTCCAGCAGCAGCCGCGCTCTGCGGGGAGGTGGCGACGCTGCTCCTTGCCCCCCTGCAGCCCCCGGGCTTCGTGCTGTCTTGCTGGGTGCCGTGGTGCTGTTGATCGCCGGCTGCTGCCCACTGCTGCCTGCTTCCGTGCTGCTGCCAGCCCCCGTGCTGCTGCCACCCGTCTTCCCCTGGCACAGTCTCTTGCGGCCTTGGCCAGCCTGGCCCAGCAGCATCTTCCTCTCCTTGCTGGGGGGGTTCTCTGTTGTCGGCCTCCTGTGCTGGCAGCTCTGCGCTGTCCCGGGGGTGCTGCTGGGCGCAGGGCGCTTGGCCCCCCGCTTGGTGCCGGTGGGCACAGGGGCAGGCGGGGGGCTCTGGAGGGGACTGCGAGGGGGACTGGGCAGGGCTCTCCTGAGGGCTGGGAGAAGTTGAGGCCTCTTGAGGGGAGCCAAGGGAGGCTGGGGCAGGGGTCTCCTGCGCGCAGGGTCAGGGGTTCTCTGGAGGGGACTCAGGCGAGGCTTGGGCAGGGCTGTCCTGAGGGCAGTGAGGAAGTCAGGGTCGGGGGGGCTCTGGAGGGGACTCAGGCGAGGCTTGGGCAGGGCTGTCCTGAGGGCAGTGAGGAAGTCAGGGTCGGGGGGGCTCTGGACGGGAGCCGAGGGAGGCTTGGGCAGGGCTCTCCTGAGGGCAGTGAGGAAGTCAGGGTCGGGGGGGCTCTGGACGGGAGCCGAGGGAGGCTTGGGCAGGGCTCTCCTGCGGGCAGAGAGGCAGTCAGGGTCGGGGGGCCTCCTGACGGGAGCCAAGGGAGGCTGGGGCAGGGTTCTCCTGCGGGCAGGGATGAATTCCTGCTGGGGAGGCCTTTTGGGCAGGGCTCTCCTGAGCTGGGGCCGGGCTGCAGGCTTGAGGGGGGAGCTGAGTGGCGGCACAGCAGCTGCAGGGGGCTGCAGCGCCCGCCCAGCCTGCACCTTGTCGGGGTGCAGCCCAGGGCTTGAGGGGACCTCACCGAGGGCTCCTGTGGCTTCCAGTCCCTGCGTGCTCGGCTCCTCGATGTCCTCGCAGAGGTCAGGCAGCTGCGAGAGGAAGCGGCTGAGGGCAGGACTGCTGGGCAAATCGGGGAAGGCGTCCTGGGGCTCCACGGCATCCAGGCAGCTGAGCAGCTCCTCCAAGCCGGAGCTGTCCAGGTCGGCCGGGAGCTGGTCCTGCACGTGCTGCAGCTGCTGGCTGTCCCCTGCCAGCTCTGGAAAGGCCTCGGCGAAGGCATCAGGGCCCAGCTCCAGCAGCTCCAGGGGCTCCTCAGGCACCTCTGCAAGTGTCGCCGCTGAGGACGAAGCAAGACAATCCCCCAAGACGGGCAATGTCAGCTTTGCCATGGCCCCTGGGTGTGGGGCCACAAGCGGCCGGCTGTGCCAGTCCCAAACTCACCGTCGGGCGTCGCCGTCTGGGTGCTGGCGGTCCTTGGAGCCTGGGCAGGCTCGGGGGGAGTGTGGCCGGGCAGCGGGGGCCCCTGGTCCTCGCTGAGCCCCACGGCGTGCAAGCAGGGCTCCGGCAGCTGCCCCCGGCTGCTGCTCAGGGTGCGGGGCGTGGGGAGCGCCTGCCCCCGCAGCGGAGGCCCCGGGACGAGGGGTGGCGGGGGGTTGCGCTGGGCGGGGGCCTGCAACAGGCAGGTGCCTGCGGGGTGCAGGAGCTCCCCATGGAGCACGGCCCCGGGCCCCAGCCCCAGCGCATGGTGGGGCACCAGTGTCCCCGTCACCATGGGCTGTCCCCACTGATGGACGGGGGCACAGGGAGGAGCGCTATGGGGGAGCTGCCCCACGGTGGGTAGCTGCACCAGCTGCAGCTGGTGCCCCATGCTTGGGAGCTGCACCAGCTGCAGGTTTTGCCCCACAGCAGGGAGCTGCACCAGCTGCAGGTTTTGCCCCACAGCGGGGAGCTGCACCAGCTGCAGGTTATGCCCCACGGCGGGGAGCTGCCCCACAGCAGGGAGCTGCCCCCCGGCGGGGAGCTGCCCAAGCTGCAGGTGGTGCCCCTGGGCTGGGAGGTGCCCCCCAGGTGGCAGCTGCACCCCGGCGGGGAGCTGCAGCACCTGCCCCTGGACCCCCGGCACCACGTGCCAGACGGTGGCCTGGGGCAGCGCGGAGGGGAGGGTGGGTACCTGCGGGGGCTGCAAGGGCAGCGCCGTCGCTCCGGGGAGGGAGGGCAGCAGCCAGGCAGCCACCGTTGGCGGCACGGCTGGGACGACGAAGGGGGAGTTTTGCGTCTGCGCAAGCCGCGGAAGCCGTCTGGGGAAACCCTCTGTGGGAAAAAGGGCGCTGGGCTGAGCTCTGGGGCGCTGGGCTCGCCAGCAGGGCCGCAGCCCCGGGAGGAGCGGGAGCCGGCTGCTGGACCTGCCATGGTGGCTGGAGAGTGGGGCGGTTGCTTGGGGAACCCGGGCAACGGGGGTTCCGTCCCAACGGCTCACCAGCCCCTCGCCGACATCTTGGGGAGGACTGCAGGCTTTGGACCCAAGCAGGCTGCCCAGTGCAAGACTTGGCCATCCCCAGCAGGCTTGCCCTCCCACGCAGCACTTGCCATGCCCACCACGCTTCCACACCACCACTTGCCCAGCCCAAGGCTTACCCAGCCCAGGACCGGCTTCTCGGCCTCAGCGGCTGTGCCCATCCTTGCCATTTCACCTGATGGCACATTCCCAGCAAGCCAGGCGAAATCTGTCCCATCAACACCACGCGTTTCTTCAGCCAAAGAGATCTCGTCCCAAAGAATTCCCCTCTCGGAGGACTTTTCCAAGCACTTCCTTCCCCAGGGAATGGTACCCACCCCATTCAAGACTTCCCATCCCAAGGCTTTCCCATCCCAGGAGCCATTGTTCATCCCAATGCTTTTGCTTCCCAATGCTTTCAAAGCCCACGAACATTTCCCATCTCTCTCCTTTCCTAGCCCAATGGCTTCCCACCCCAAGGAAGCCTTCCCATCCCAGCAAGGAGTTCTCGGCCCACTCAGCATTCCCCATCCCAAGCATTTCCCAGTTTCACCATGCAACACACAGCTTGGCCACCCCACAGCTATGCAGAGATCACAAGAGGGATTTGGACCATGCTGATAGACACAAGGTCACGGGGATTTGCTGTGCTGACGATTGCTCTTTATTACAGATCAACACAGATCCCCAGTCCCAAGGGCGCCAGGCAGAATCTGGCGAATATGTAGCTACAAGGCTCTTCCATTTCTTACAGGGACAGAAAGAGATCTGTGCATTTCTCTCTCTCCACCTTCGGAAAAAGATAGGAAGGGGAGAGCACTAATGAACAGGAGCATGCTTAGCTCAGCCACCGGCATGGAGGCTGCCCGCTCCTCAGCACCTCTAAGCAGCAGCACCTTCAAGTCTCCTCCTGCAGCAGCAGCACATCAGTGTCTCTTGTCCCACCAGCAGGACAGTGGCGCCTCCCATTGCACCATGCCGACCTCCACGCCTCGAGTGCCAGCACCAGTCCTCAAGGCGAGCTGGACGCTCAGGGCACTTGTGGCCACCCACCTTTGTGAGCTCCAAGGCTGACAGTGACTCTCTGCTGAGCTCCCACGGCTCTCAGGCGTCCCAGTGACAGATCTCTCGGCGCTAAGCTGACTGCCAGGAGAAAAGGCTCCCGTGAAATGGCTGCTCCACAACGGCAGGAGCAAGGTCTGCTGGGCTGGGGGTTTGCAGGGGAGCTCGGCCTTGGGCCTGGCAACTGCGCCTGGAAGCCAGGGACGGCCTTGGTGTGCAGCTGGACACCTGGGCCTGAGAAAGCAAGGTCTCTTTCAAGACACTTGGCACCATCGTCACCCAGTGGCTGTCTCAGGGGGACGAGAGAAATGCACAGCATCTCTTCCTTCCCTGAAAAAGGGATGGATTTTGACCCCAAAGCCCAGCTCCTTTCTATCGGAAGCTTCACGTGCTGCGTGTCCTCCTCTTTTTTTAGTATTTCACTATGACTTCAGGCTTGTTCTTGCTGCTCCTTAAGCAGATTGATGCTTCCCTGGCACACCACATTAACTGACTTTCACTACCTCTTAAGTGCCTTTCCTCCACTTCTCCTCTAATTCATTAGTGCTGTCCTCTTCACACCTCCTACAGAGGTATCTTTCCTCCCTGGTACAATCTAGAAGAGCTTAGCAGTATCCATGCGTCTCTTTCCTTTAGTGGTCACAGTAGACTTGCTGGGGGTAATTTGTGTTGGGCAGTTACCACCAGAAAGCGTCCCCAAGCCAAGTCTGCATTTGCTTGTGTCTTCTGGAATCCCTGCAGCTGTGTCCCCTGCCAGCTTCTTGTGTGCCCCAAGCATCCTCGCTTGCAGGGCAGTAGAAGATGCAGAAAAGCTGAGCTACCCGCTCAAGGCCCAGGTGTCTGTGAGGCGGTGTTGCTTCACTGAAAAAGGGATGGATCACTTGCTTCCCTGAAAAAGGGATGGATTTTGACCCCAAAGCGAGCTCCTTTCTATCAAAAGCATCACGTCCTCCTGTCTTTCTTGTATTTGGCTATGACTTTAGGAATCCCTGCAATCCCTGCAGCTGTGTCCCCTGCCAGCTTCTTGTGTGCCCCAAGCATCCTCGCTTGCAGGGCAGTAGAAGATGCAGAAAAGGCCTTGCCTTAGTGGAAGCACTGCCCTGCAGCAGCTCCAGCATCCCTCTTAGCAGCACGCTGTAGCCCCCAAATGCCCCCGAAAAGGCACATGCCAGCTACTGGGAAGGAAATGAGCTCGGTCATTGTGAGCTACCTGCTCAAGGCCCTGCTCTTTGGCCCAGGTGTCTCTGAGGCAGTATTGGAAATGAGTTCTGTTGTGAACATAAGAACATAACATAACATAAGAACATAAAATAACATAACATAGAAAAAATATATAATAACATAGGGTATCATAAGAACACAAAACAAGAGCAACTATCATAATGTGGTCTGCTAAGATGTAGGAGAAAGCAGAAATCCAGCAATGCTGTGTTTCCTACTCCTCAAAACCAATTCAGTTGACAACTACGCATGCTTCCAGCTGGAAAAAATTGGAAGAATGAAGTGGAGGACTCCTTGCCATCACTGTGTTTCTGGAGCACACCTCTACCTTTCCGCCCAACAAGGGCTTCTTCTTGGGAGAGAATTGCAGAACATGAAGAAACATGACCAAAGCCAGAGGACCCATCTCCACAACAGCATGATAAATATAAAAGACATCTCCAGACGCAGACCCCAGAGCTCCGGTTCACTATGTCCCGTTCTTGGAAGTTATTTTGTATGCTTTGTTTTTAAGGCCACTGGCTGCCTCCTCCCTTATGCTCCCCGTTGTCCCTGTTGTCCTGTCTTTCTCCTGCATTGCTTCCTTTCCTTGGGGGACCTTGCTGAGCTCTTTGATGTTGTGTTGTATATATATGTATGAAGGCAGGATGTCTCTTATTCCTTTACACTGCTGACTGCTACCCCATATACCTCTGCAAGTTTTCTTACAAGGGATTAAGACAAAAAGGCCTGTGCCTGGCACAGGGAGCAGTGAACGATGATCTAGCAAAGCAGTCTATCGCAGACAGACAACACTGGCCCGGAAATCCTGCTTGAAAATTTGCTGTACATGAAACTGAGACAGAAATTGGAACTTTCAACAAAACGCTGTAGGATAGAAGTTGTTTTAGCTGAACATACTGGGCACATCTTTGAATGCAAAAGGTAAGGTATTGCTTTGTTTAGGTAAGATCTGAGTGTTTCACACAGCACTCCAGCATCCTCTCTTAAGTAGGGGAGGCAAGCAGAAGATGCAGAAGTTGGCAGATGCACAGGATGTGAAGTACTATCAGTAATGAATTTCTTCCTAACATAAATTAGAAATGTAACTTTTCAGTTTAAAGCTATTACTCTATGTCCTGTCACTCCAGGCCCTGATAAAGACCCCCTCCCCAGCTTTCCTATAGGTTGCCTTTAAGTACAGGAAGGCTCTCCCTGGTGTCACAGTACGCTCACCTGTTACCCAGGTGTCACAGTTAATTCCTGAGATAGGAATAATGGCAAGGGTTAATCTATTGCAGATGATTTCATACAATAATAGAAAAGCTTTTGTTGGAAAGCACAAGGGAGGGGGGAGGGTGGGCGAACGGCTCTGTGGTGTTGAGCTGCCGGCTGGGTTAAACCACACCAGTGTCTTTCCTTTAGTGGTCACAGTAGACTTGCTGGAGGTAATTTGTGTTGGGCGGTTACCACCAGAAAGCGTCCCCAAGCCAAGTCTGCATTTGCTTGTGTCTTCTGGAATCCCTGCAGCTGTGTCCCCTGCCAGCTTCTTGTGTACCCCAAGCATCCTCTCTTGCAGGGCAGTAGAAGATGCAGAAAAGCTGAGCTACCCGCTCAAGGCCCAGGTGTCTGTGAGGCGGTGTTGCTTCACTGAAAAAGGGATGGATCACTTGCTTCCCTGAAAAAGGGATGGATTTTGACCCCAAAGCGAGCTCCTTTCTATCAAAAGCATCACATCCTCCTGTCTTTCTTGTATTTGGCTATGACTTTAGGAATCCCTGCAATCCCTGCAGCTGTGTCCCCTGCCAGCTTCTTGTGTGCCCCAAGCATCCTCGCTTGCAGGGCAGTAGAAGATGCAGAAAAGGCCTTGCCTTAGTGGAAGCACTGCCCTGCTGGAGCTCCAGCATCCCTCTTGGCAGCACATTGTAGCCCCCAAATGCCCCCGAAAAGGCACATGCCAGCTACTGGGAAGGAAATGAGCTGGCTCAAGGTGAGCTACCCGCTCATGGCCCAGGTGTCTGTGAGGCGGTGTTGGCAAGGAGTCCTGTTGTGTGAGTCCGTTCTTTGTGGGTGCTCCGTCCCCACCAGGCTTGCTTTGGAAGGCCCAGGAGAGTCTTGTGGGCACTGGCCTGGGGTCCCAGGCTGAGCCAGCTGCTGGCAATCAGGGAGGCTCGCTCCGTGTCTTGGCTTGGGGTTGCGTGGCCAGGCTGTGGGAGCGGGGGGCTGCAGGGGTGTCCTCTGTGAGGAGAATGCAGCAGCTGCCCCATGGGAGCTCAGGGCCGCTTCCAGGAGGCTCCTTCCAGGAGGGACCCACCCGCTGCTGCCCAGAACGCAGAGCAAAAGGATGATGTTTGCGCCTGGGGGAGAGCCCATCTAAGAAAGGGAACCAAAGCTGCTGCCCAGCAGCGTCTGGCTCAGGGAGGAGTGAGAAAGCTCTGTGCAGCCCCCAAGGTCCGTGCAGCAGGAGGCAGGAGGTGCTCCAGGCTCACAGCAGCACTTCCCCTGCGGCCTGTGCAGGGAGAGGCCCCTGGTGGAGCAGGCTGTCCCCCTGCGGCCCATGGATCCCCCGTGGAGCACATCTCCACGCTGCAGCCCCCCTGTGGCTGGAGGAGCCCATGTTGGAACACGTGGATCTGCCCTGGAGGAGGCTGCGGCCTGTGGAGGAGGCCCCAGAGGAGCAGGCCCCAGGCTGGAGGCTGGCAGAAATAAGCCTTTTTTCCACTTCATCAAGATGTGTTTCTGTTGCCATGTTGGCCCCAGTTCAGCATGGAGTCCATTTCTTTAGTGAGTGTCTGGAACTTTTACATGAAAAGTGCTTTTTATTCAATATCATTCGTGCAAAATGAAATTATGAAAAAAAAAATCCTTTAAATGCTCATGTTTTTACAAGCTTATTGGTATCTAAAACCGATCTTTTAATCTAACAGTTATTAAGCATCTATCAAACTTATTTGTAAAGTAACTGCTTTGCTGTCTTTACACGAGACGTGATTTTCTGTATGCAAAGGAGCAGAGTGAGTATTTTGCAAATGGTTTTATTAGCTTTAGAAGAAAACTTGCTTATATGATAGATTGTCTAGAACAGGGAGCATATTTTGGATCTGGTTAAGGGAAAGCATTTCATAATAGTGGTGCTTTAAAAAATCCTCTCCCCTTTGATACCTTTTTATAACCTCTTATAAAGTGTTTTTTACATGAAGGAGTGCATAACGACTTAGCTGCATTGTACATCTTTCTAGTAGATAAAATGCCTCTCTGTTATTGTGAGCATTTTCGCTCAAACGTTTGTTCCAGTTTTGTGACACCAAATGGAACTGAAGATGGGAATGCCTTTTCTCCGAGCCTATGTATTGAACATAACAGGTTAATAGCGGACTTACTGGGAGGATGAATTTTTAGAACTTCAGAAAACACTCCAAAAAAAACACTATAGCAAAGTTCTTCTATACCATTTCTGTCAGTGACTTCACCAATAACTGTGCTTGCCCAGCTGAAACTCTGCATCCTGTGTTAGAGGTGACACAGAGAGCCACAGGAGTGTTCTCCACAAAAAAGCCGCTAATTCCACACTATGCAAATGGGGCAGATACTACCTCCTTGTTTTCAGTATCTCAACTGAATCAACTGACTGTGAGAATTCTCACGAGCACTAGCCCTTGTTCTTGTGGGGGACTCCATCACGCCAGATATCTGCTAGAAATATAGATATCTTTCCTTCACGCCTGACAGGAGCCGCCTGCAGAGGCTGAGGGCTCGTGCCCTGTTTCCAATGGCTTTCTCAATGCCCCCTTCCCTAGAGAGAGGTCCCAGCTGCTTGGCTTCCGTGCCCTCGAATTCCAGGCAACCAGAGCCGTTATCGCAGCATGGCAGCAGCCAGCTAGCAATGTGCTCACCTGGAGGACAGCTGCAATCTTGTCCCATGTCTCACAGCTCACCCAGACATTGGGATCACCTGGTTCCTGCTGCTTTTACATGGTGGTCTTCAGCCTGCTGTTCCCTAGGATGGCCCTACACTGGGGTAGCCTGCCTCGCCTTCCTATTGCTCCTTCCCCTTCTCAGTAGGACTTTCTTCCCTTACTAAACGAGACGACTTGTGCATCCATTCTTTCATCTGGTGTGTACCGGTGACTGATACCGTCTTGGGCCCAGCTGCAAGGCCCGTCACAGGGGCTGGAGTGGCCACAGGGCCTGTCAGTGGGCTTGGAGTGGCTGCAGGGCTCATCAGTGGGCTTGGTGTGTCCGTAGGTCCCATCACAGCGCTGCAGTGGTCACAGGGCCTTTCATATTGGCTAGAGTGGCTGTAGGGCCCGTCACAGGTTTTGGAATAGCCCCAAGGCCCATCACTGGGCTTGCAGTCGCTGCAGAGCCCATCACTGGGCTTTGAGCAGCCGCAGGGCCGCTCTCAGGGTTGGATGAGATCCACAGGTGTTTTCTTCCTCTTGGAGGTGCTGAGGAGTATTGAATAGTCTTCAAAAGGCATAGGCCAGAGTGCAGAAAATGTGTAGCTGATGCTAGAACCAGTTACTTTTTCTTGTCCACTGCCTCCTCCTCATTCACTGCCTCCTCCTTGTCTACCGCATCCTCCTCGTCCCCCGCCTGCTAATCCTATTTCTCATTTTCCTCCTCCTTCTCCTCCTTCCCTGCCTCTTGCACCTCCAACACCTCCTCCACCTCCACTGCCTCTTCCTCCTTCTCCTTCTCCAGCCCCACTGACTATTCCTCCTCCACAGCCTCCTCCACCTCGGCAGAAACTTCCTGGCCAACTTCCTCTGCATGCTCCTTGCTAAGGCATGCTGGTAGCAATGATGGTGAGCCCAGAGATGTCAGGAGGAGTTGCCATGAACCAGGTGTGCCAAGGCGGCTTCTCTGGGAGGCTATGGTTGTGAGCGCTGCCCACCGCTCCTAATTCTAGTTCCATTTGTCACCCCACAGGACCATGGCACCGTGGCCCTGTAAGGTAGCAGCTGGCGGCTCCTATCATCTTGATGACGCTCTGTGATGCGCTGCTTGTTGCCTGGGTAGCGATTGTTAGCTCTTATGCAAATGGCTTGTCATCAGTCAGGGGTGTGGCTGCTCCTCCCTATAAAAGGGCCAAAGGGGGGCAGTGGGAGCCAGAGTGTTGGAGAGGGGAGATGGGAGAAGGTGGAAACAGAAAAGGAGGAGGAGGAGGCATAGGTGGAAAAGGGGGAGTAAGAGGGGAAGGGGGGCAGTGGAGGAGGTAGCGGAGGAGGAGGTGGTGGAGAAGATTGAGGAGGTGGCGGCATTTCTGGAAAAGGAGACTGATGAGTAGGAAGTGGTGACAAAAGAGGAGGCGAGCAAGGGCTAGGCAGAGGGACACGATGGAAGTGGAAGAGGAGAAGAAGGTGGTGGAGAAATAGTAGAATCTTAGAGGAGGAACTGGTGGCAAAAAGAAAAAAAAGAGGAGGAGGTGGAGGAGGAGTAGGAGGTGGTAAAGGAGGAGACCAAAAAAAAAAAAAAAAAAACAAGAAGGAGGAGAAGGTGGCAGAGGAAGAAGTGGTAGAGGAGGAGGTGGAGGAGGAGGAGGAGGATGTGGAGGAGGTGGAGGTGGAGGAGGAGGAAATGAAGGAGAAGGTGGAGGAGTAGGAGGAGGAGGAGGAGGAGGAGGAGGAAGATGACGTGGAGGAAGTGGAGGAGGAGGAAGTGGAGGAGGAGGAGGTGAAGAAGGAGGAGGTGGAGGAGGAGGAGGTGGAGGAAGATGAGGAGGAGGAGGAGGTGGAGGAGGAGGAAGAGTTGTAGGAGGAGGAGGTGTAGGTTGTGTAGGTTGTGGAGGAGTTGGAAGAGGAGGTGGAAATTGAGGTGGAGGAGGAGGTGGAGGATGAGGAGGAGGTGGAGGTTGTGTAGGAGTTGGAAGAGGAGGTGGAGGTGGGGGAGGTGGAGGTGGAGGAGGCCAAAATAAAAAAAGACAAAAACACCTAAAAAGCACAGAAAAAAAACAACACTAGAAATGAAAAAATCAACATTGTGACCATCAACTATCAATCTGAGAGCAAGCTGATAGGAAACACTCATTTAAATCATTCTGGACAGATGTGACGAGAGAGAGAGAATTTTCATGCAGAGAATCAGAAGGAAAAGAAAAACTCATAGGCATTGATAAAGAGTTGAATAAGAAAGAAATAGAAAATAATAAAAATAATACAATCAATTAAAAAAAACAGTAAATAAATTGTATTACTGTAAACAATTTTTTCCCAGCCTAATGATCTCCTATCACCACCATGACCACCCATCCTAGCAATTTCCCATCCCATCATTTCACACTCAAATGAATTCCCATCACCGCAGTTCTTTGTGGGCGCTCCGTCCCCACCAGGCTTGCTTTGGAAGGCCCAGGAGAGTCTTGTGGGCACTGGCCTGGGGTCCCAGGCTGAGCCAGCTGCTGCCTGGCAATCAGGGAGGCTCGCTCCGTGTCTTGGCTTGGGGTTGCGTGGCCAGGCTGTGGGAGCGGGGGGCTGCAGGGGTGTCCTCTGTGAGGAGAATGCAGCAGCTGCCCCATGGGAGCTCAGGGCCGCTTCCAGGAGGCTCCTTCCAGGAGGGACCCACCCGCTGCTGCCCAGAACGCAGAGCAAAAGGATGATGTTTGCGCCTGGGGGAGAGCCCATCTAAGAAAGGGAACAAAAGCTGCTGCCCAGCAGCGTCTGGCTCAGGGAGGAGTGAGAAAGCTCTGTGCAGCCCCCAAGGTCCGTGCAGCAGGAGGCAGGAGGTGCTCCAGGCTCACAGCAGCACTTCCCCTGCGGCCTGTGCAGGGAGAGGCCCCTGGTGGAGCAGGCTGTCCCCCTGCAGCCCATGGGTCCCCCGTGGAGCACATCTCCACGCTGCAGCCCCCCTGTGGCTGGAGGAGCCCATGTTGGAACACGTGGATCTGCCCTGGAGGAGGCCGCGGCCTGTGGAGAGCCCCCGCAGGAGCAGGCCCCAGGCTGGACTGGAACAGGCTGTGCTGAGCCTGCTTTGCCCATGACGCTCCTTGTGGAGTGATCTCCCTGTCCTTCTGGCAGCCCTTGAGCCCTTGCCAGCCTCTTTTCTCCCCTTGGCGTTGGAGGAGGGGCAGGGAGAGAGCGCTTGTGCTGGAGCTGAGCTGCCCAGCTGAGGAAAACCACCACGGCTCTGTCTTGCCGCTGCTGCAGCACGCTGGTAGCAGCCAGCACCGTCTGTTCTTCGAGCCTCAGCAAGCCCACAGCATCTTCCCAGAAGGGATCCCTTTCCTTCACGCCTGACAGGCGCCGCCTGCAGAGGCTGAGGGCTTGTGCCCCGTTTGCAAGCGCCTTCTCAGTGCCCCCTTCCCCAGAGAAGGATCCGGATCCCAGCTGCTTGGCTTCCCTGCCCTCTGCTGCCAGGCTCCCGCAGCTGCTATCCCAGCAGCGCAGCAGACTGCTGACAATGTGCTTGCCTGGAGGACAGCTGCAATCTTGTCCCATGGCTGGCAGCTCGCCCAGGGATGGGGATCACCTACTTCCTGCTGCTTTTGTCCCTGCTCTCCTTTCCAACAGCCTCCTGTGCCCTGGGATGGCCCTACCTTGGGGTAGGCTGCCTCGCCTTCCTCTTGCTCCTTCCCCTTCTTGGGAGGACTTTCTGCCCTTCCGAAACGAGATGACTTCTGCATGCATTCCTTCCCCTTGTGTGTATTGGCGCCTGAGACAGCAATGGGGTAGTCCCCGCAGCCAGCTCTTAGGGCCTGTGCCAGCTTGGAGGGGCTGCAGGGAACATGCCAGGGGCTCGAGGGGCTGCAGGGCGAGTGACAAGGCTTTGAGGGGCCTCAGGTCCCACCGCGGTGGTTGAAGTCGATGCAGGGAACATCAGAGTTGTTGGAGGGGCTGCAGGTAAAATCCCAGGGCTTGCAGGGGCTGCAGGCTGCGTCACAGCTACGCATCAGGTCAAGACGCATTTTCCTAGAACCATACATTTCCTCCTGAAGGGGCTGAAGAGCATGGAATGGTCTTCAAAACGCACAGAGCAAACCCCAGCAAAGGTAGAGCTGCTGCTAGCAAGTAGGTAACTTGATTGTTCCTCTTGGTAACTTTGTTTCACAACAACAGGTGCAAAGATGTATCTTGAGTTGAGGGCAAAGGTGACCTTGGATCTGAAGCACACAGGCGTTCGCTAACGTACCCCATCCGGAGTGACTCCAGAACGACTCGGAAGGAAAAATAAAGTCCAAAGCAGTGCGTTGTGATAAAGAGAGTTTAATAGGGTGGAAAAGGAATAAAAACAAACAAAATAAGAAATAATGATATTTATAATTTATATTAACATATAAAAATATTTAATACTATTAAATACTAATTCTTCTAGTTTTATAAGAATAAAACAATGCCATACTGTACAACACAGTCAATAAAGTGGATTTAATTAAATAAATAATTGAACCAAGAAATTAAATGAAAATTAAAAACTTGAAATTTAATAAAAAGAAAACCCATTCTTCCCAGTCCAATGAATTCCTACCCCCATCATCACTTCCCACCCCACTGATCATTTGCTATCCCAAAAACCTCCCAGTTCTTATCCCCTCGGCATGCCAGTGCAAGAAGAGCTGCAGGCAGAGGCCTTGCTGAGTGAGCACCTAACGAGAGGAATTTAATCCAGAAGACAGGAAAGAAGAGCAATGCCCCAAAAGAAGCACGGGGCCCATCTTCATCTGGTGGGCCGCCCGCTGCCGCTCCTCCTGGGCCAGCTTCTTCAGGCGCTCCCGCTCGGGACGCTGCTGCGGCGTGATGGGCACCGACTCCTCCTGCTCCTCCAGCGGCGTGGGCGCCGCGGCGCGGCCCGCCCAGGGCCCCACGCGGGGCATGTAGTCCACGCGGGGCTGCGCCGGCCGCTGCAGCGTGCGCGGCTGCGTGGGCAGAGCCGGACGCTGCGCTTGGCCCCCCGCAGCTGGCAGGCCCAGTGCTCTGGGCGCTGGCTCTATGGCAGCGTCCCCTGTTCATGCCGTGCTGCCTGGTGGTGCTGGCACCTCCTTTTCCTTGCCGCCAGCCGGGGACTGGGGGGCAGCGGGCACAGCGCTGGAGCCTGGCACTGTCGGCGGGGCGCTGGGCATGCTGCTGGGGCTGCTGGAGGTGGGCTGCGGCTGCACACAGGACGGCTGGGGCACTGGCCCCAGCACCTTGGCCCTGGCCCCCAGCGGCTGCAAAGTCTCGCTGGGGGTCTTTGTCCTTGCGTGCTGGCGCTGCAGCGTCTTGGCCCCGCTGGCTTGGGCCCGGAGCCTGTCCTGGGGCCGCACGGCACAGGGCTCCCCACTCGGAGTCTCCAGCAGCAGCCGCGCTCTGCGGGGAGGTGGCGACGCTGCTCCTTGCCCCCCTGCAGCCCCCGGGCTTCGTGCTGTCTTGCTGGGTGCCGTGGTGCTGTTGATCGCCGGCTGCTGCCCACTGCTGCCTGCTTCCGTGCTGCTGCCAGCCCCCGTGCTGCTGCCACCCGTCTTCCCCTGGCACAGTCTCTTGCGGCCTTGGCCAGCCTGGCCCAGCAGCATCTTCCTCTCCTTGCTGGGGGGGTTCTCTGTTGTCGGCCTCCTGTGCTGGCAGCTCTGCGCTGTCCCGGGGGTGCTGCTGGGCGCAGGGCGCTTGGCCCCCCGCTTGGTGCCGGTGGGCACAGGGGCAGGCGGGGGGCTCTGGAGGGGACTGCGAGGGGGACTGGGCAGGGCTCTCCTGAGGGCTGGGAGAAGTTGAGGCCTCTTGAGGGGAGCCAAGGGAGGCTGGGGCAGGGGTCTCTTGCGGGCAGGGATGAATTCCTGCTGGGGGGGCCTTTTGGGGAGAGGCTTGGGCAGGGGTCTCCTGCGGGCAGGGTCGGGGGGGCTCTGGAGGGGACTCAGGCGAGGCTTGGGCAGGGCTGTCCTGAGGGCAGTGAGGAAGTCAGGGTCGGGGGGGCTCTGGAGGGGACTCAGGCGAGGCTTGGGCAGGGCTCTCCTGAGGGCAGTGAGGAAGTCAGGGTCGGGGGGGCTCTGGACGGGAGCCGAGGGAGGCTTGGGCAGGGCTCTCCTGCGGGCAGAGAGGCAGTCAGGGTCGGGGGGCCTCCTGACGGGAGCCAAGGGAGGCTGGGGCAGGGTTCTCCTGCGGGCAGGGATGAATTCCTGCTGGGGAGGCCTTTTGGGCAGGGCTCTCCTGAGCTGGGGCCGGGCTGCAGGCTTGAGGGGGGAGCTGAGTGGCGGCACAGCAGCTGCAGGGGGCTGCAGCGCCCGCCCAGCCTGCACCTTGTCGGGGTGCAGCCCAGGGCTTGAGGGGACCTCACCGAGGGCTCCTGTGGCTTCCAGTCCCTGCGTGCTCGGCTCCTCGATGTCCTCGCAGAGGTCAGGCAGCTGCGAGAGGAAGCGGCTGAGGGCAGGACTGCTGGGCAAATCGGGGAAGGCGTCCTGGGGCTCCACGGCATCCAGGCAGCTGAGCAGCTCCTCCAAGCCGGAGCTGTCCAGGTCGGCCGGGAGCTGGTCCTGCACGTGCTGCAGCTGCTGGCTGTCCCCTGCCAGCTCTGGAAAGGCCTCGGCGAAGGCATCAGGGCCCAGCTCCAGCAGCTCCAGGGGCTCCTCAGGCACCTCTGCAAGTGTCGCCGCTGAGGACGAAGCAAGACAATCCCCCAAGACGGGCAATGTCAGCTTTGCCATGGCCCCTGGGTGTGGGGCCACAAGCGGCCGGCTGTGCCAGTCCCAAACTCACCGTCGGGCGTCGCCATCTGGGTGCTGGCGGTCCTTGGAGCCTGGGCAGGCTCGGGGGGAGTGTGGCCGGGCAGCGGGGGCCCCTGGTCCTCGCTGAGCCCCACGGCGTGCAAGCAGGGCTCCGGCAGCTGCCCCCGGCTGCTGCTCAGGGTGCGGGGCGTGGGGAGCGCCTGCCCCCGCAGCGGAGGCCCCGGGACGAGGGGTGGCGGGGGGTTGCGCTGGGCGGGGGCCTGCAACAGGCAGGTGCCTGCGGGGTGCAGGAGCTCCCCATGGAGCACGGCCCCGGGCCCCAGCCCCAGCGCATGGTGGGGCACCAGTGTCCCCGTCACCATGGGCTGTCCCCACTGATGGACGGGGGCACAGGGAGGAGCGCTATGGGGGAGCTGCCCCACGGTGGGTAGCTGCACCAGCTGCAGCTGGTGCCCCATGCTTGGGAGCTGCACCAGCTGCAGGTTTTGCCCCACAGCAGGGAGCTGCACCAGCTGCAGGTTTTGCCCCACAGCGGGGAGCTGCACCAGCTGCAGGTTATGCCCCACGGCGGGGAGCTGCCCCACAGCAGGGAGCTGCCCCCCGGCGGGGAGCTGCCCAAGCTGCAGGTGGTGCCCCTGGGCTGGGAGGTGCCCCCCAGGTGGCAGCTGCACCCCGGCGGGGAGCTGCAGCACCTGCCCCTGGACCCCCGGCACCACGTGCCAGACGGTGGCCTGGGGCAGCGCGGAGGGGAGGGTGGGTACCTGCGGGGGCTGCAAGGGCAGCGCCGTCGCTCCGGGGAGGGAGGGCAGCAGCCAGGCAGCCACCGTTGGCGGCACGGCTGGGACGACGAAGGGGGAGTTTTGCGTCTGCGCAAGCCGCGGAAGCCGTCTGGGGAAACCCTCTGTGGGAAAAAGGGCGCTGGGCTGAGCTCTGGGGCGCTGGGCTCGCCAGCAGGGCCGCAGCCCCGGGAGGAGCGGGAGCCGGCTGCTGGACCTGCCATGGTGGCTGGAGAGTGGGGCGGTTGCTTGGGGAACCCGGGCAACGGGGGTTCCGTCCCAACGGCTCACCAGCCCCTCGCCGACATCTTGGGGAGGACTGCAGGCTTTGGACCCAAGCAGGCTGCCCAGCGCAAGACTTGGCCATCCCCAGCAGGCTTGCCCTCCCACGCAGCACTTGCCATGCCCACCACGTTTCCACACCACCACTTGCCCAGCCCAAGGCTTACCAAGCCCAGGACCGGCTTCTCGGCCTCAGCGGCTGTGCCCATCCTTGCCATTTCACCTGATGGCACATTCCCAGCAAGCCAGGCGAAATCTGTCCCATCAACACCACGCGTTTCTTCAGCCAAAGAGATCTCGTCCCAAAGAATTCCCCTCTCGGAGGACTTTTCCAAGCACTTCCTTCCCCAGGGAATGGTACCCACCCCATTCAAGACTTCCCATCCCAAGGCTTTCCCATCCCAGGAGCCATTGTTCATCCCAATGCTTTTGCTTCCCAATGCTTTCAAAGCCCACGAACATTTCCCATCTCTCTCCTTTCCTAGCCCAATGGCTTCCCACCCCAAGGAAGCCTTCCCATCCCAGCAAGGAGTTCTCGGCCCACTCAGCATTCCCCATCCCAAGCATTTCCCAGTTTCACCCTGCAACACACAGCTTGGCCACCCCACAGCTATGCAGAGATCACAAGAGGGATTTGGACCATGCTGATAGACACAAGGTCACGGGGATTTGCTGTGCTGACGATTGCTCTTTATTACAGATCAACACAGATCCCCAGTCCCAAGGGCGCCAGGCAGAATCTGGCGAATATGTAGCTACGAGGCTCTTCCATTTCTTACAGGGACAGAAAGAGATCTGTGCATTTCTCTCTCTCCACCTTCGGAAAAAGATAGGAAGGGGAGAGCATTAATGAACAGGAGCATGCTTAGCTCAGCCACCGGCATGGAGGCTGCCCGCTCCTCAGCACCTCTAAGCAGCAGCACCTTCAAGTCTCCTCCTGCAGCAGCAGCACATCAGTGTCTCTTGTCCCACCAGCAGGACAGTGGCGCCTCCCATTGCACCATGCCGACCTCCACGCCTCGAGTGCCAGCACCAGTCCTCAAGGCGAGCTGGACGCTCAGGGCACTTGTGGCCTCCCACCTTTGTGAGCTCCAAGGCTGACAGTGACTCTCTGCTGAGCTCCCACGGCTCTCAGGCGTCCCAGTGACAGATCTCTCGGCGCTAAGCTGACTGCCAGGAGAAAAGGCTCCCGTGAAATGGCTGCTCCACAACGGCAGGAGCAAGGTCTGCTGGGCTGGGGGTTTGCAGGGGAGCTCGGCCTTGGGCCTGGCAACTGCGCCTGGAAGCCAGGGACGGCCTTGGTGTGCAGCTGGACACCTGGGCCTGAGAAAGCAAGGTCTCTTTCAAGACACTTGGCACCATCGTCACCCAGTGGCTGTCTCAGGGGGACGAGAGAAATGCACAGCATCTCTTCCTTCCCTGAAAAAGGGATGATTTTGACCCAAAATGCAGCTCCTTTCTCTCAGAAGCATCACGTCCTCCTGTCTTTCTTGTATTTGGCTATGACTTTAGGAATCCCTGCAATCCCTGCAGCTGTGTCCCCTGCCAGCTTCTTGTGTGCCCCAAGCATCCTCGCTTGCAGGGCAGTAGAAGATGCAGAAAAGGCCTTGCCTTAGTGGAAGCACTGCCCTGCTGGAGCTCCAACATCCCTCTTAGCAGCACGCTGTAGCCCCCAAATGCCCCCGAAACGGCACATGCCAGCTACTGGGAAGGAAATGAGCTCGCTCAAGATGAGCTACCCGCTCAAGGCCCAGGTGTCTGTGAGGCGGTGTTGGCAAGGAGTCCTGTTGTGTGAGTCTGTTCCTTGTGGGTGCTCCGTCCCCACCAGGCTTGCTTTGGAAGGCCCAGGAGAGTCTTGTGGGCACTGGCCTGGGGTCCCAGGCTGAGCCAGCTGCTGGCTGGCAATCAGGGAGGCTCGCTCCGTGTCTTGGCTTGGGGTTGCGTGGCCAGGCTGTGGGAGCGGGGGGCTGCAGGGGTGTCCTCTGTGAGGAGAATGCAGCAGCTGCCCCATGGGAGCTCAGGGCCGCTTCCAGGAGGCTCCTTCCAGGAGGGACCCACCCGCTGCTGCCCAGAACGCAGAGCAAAAGGATGATGGTTGCGTCTGGGGGAGAGCTCTTCCTCTTGTTTGCCACTTCATCATCAAACCAAAGGAAAACTATTTGCCTTTAACCTCTTTATTTCAGGCCTTCTTTACTAGTGGTCATTCAAAACTGGGAAAAAAATAGTCTACCAAGTCAGGGTTTTTTGATTTGATAATCAGTCTGCAGACTGTTAAGTCATCAAGCACTTCAAGACTGTTTGAAATAATCTCTACCTTAATATAAAAGGAGTACTGCACACTTCTGCTCAGGAAGAAAATCACGGAAAATGTCAACTTTGATTTTAGATGTTGAATTTATTGCAGTGAGATCTTCCTCATCGCATGATTCTATTTGGATTTAAACCAGATTATCTACGGAGAGACCAAGATTAGGACAAGAACTGCACAGAGTTCAGCATGAAGCCAATCAGGAGCTCAAGTTTGTATTCTTTCTATTCAACTTTATCCTTCTCTTGCTGGAAGGACCTGCTTTTTGACTCTCCTTCTCTTCAGTAGGAGCATTTTCCCTCTTGCTTTGGTAATGCTCTTTCTCAGTGGTTTTAGTCTCGTCCTTTGTATCTTGGCATCTCTCTGTAACAGCTGAGGAGGAAAGGTTTTTAGAGCTACATTCAGTGTCAGACTTGAGGAAGGAAGTTTGCCACAATTTCTCACCAGGCTCACAAGACTCTTTGCCGTACAAAACGTTTTCTTCTGAAATGAGGTCACGTTCTTTTGATCTTCTTGGTTTCTCCTTGTCTCCACCGTCATCACATTGGTACTGTGCGAGGTATTCATCATTCCCAGGAGATTTCGGAGGGTCCGCGACACTGCACAAAATAAAATCACATTTCTCACTTCTGCTGAAGGACGTGAATATTACGAGTAAAATCTTCCAACGTCGAACAAACAAACAAAAACCTCCGGACTACTCGAACACTCACAAAGATATGCCATTTAGAAACCTGTCCGGTGATTAGGACACCTTCTTCAGCTCCCAGAGAAAGTGCTTTTTCCCCTCTTGCTTCTGAAGCCATTGCACTCAAAAAGCAAATGCATCTGTCTCCCTCCACATGCCGCTCTGAATAAGAGCCAGAATATTCAAAACCACTCTATTTGTTCTCCCCACATAGCCGAAAAAACACCAGTTGAAACAGAGTTTTCTACCTCTCTCCCACCAATTTACATTCACGTATCCTATGACTGCAAAAATAGAAGGCGGGGCTCAGGAGGAACAGCCAGTGTTGGAAATGAAAAAAAGCAGCCCGTTTCTTCAGAGTCTTAAGCCTATGCTACTAGGAAAAAAAAAACAAAACAAAACAAAACAAGAGGAGAGGAGAACAACAGCGGGAAATTTACTTATTCTCCAGGTGTTCAATTGCAAAGCCTCCTCTGGAGGATCAACAGCTGTGAATTCAGCGTGCGTAGGAGAAATCAGATCTACATCTGAACCACAACTATTTCAGTAGTATCACTAACGGATGTTACTCTGAAGAAGCAGTCAGCACCGTTTCTATGTTAGGAAAGAGCTGAACAGAGTCTGTTATTCACATGAAGTAGTCAGGCAGGTTTCTTTAGGAAGGCTGGGTTTCACTAGAACATTACTAGCCTGTAAGCCTCATGGCATCACCTTCCATCTTGACTGCTAAACGTCCTTGCTCCCTACTATCTTCTTTGCCAAGATACAGCTGTCCACATTTACTTTTCCTACTTGGCTGGACTGGCTTTAAGAAGGGATCTTGCAACTCATCCTCTTGTTTGCCACTTAATCATCAAACCAAAGGAAAACTATTTGCCTTTAACCTCTTTATTTCAGGCCTTCTGATGTAGCGGCACCTCTACACCGGCTGGGGACTGCAGGCAGCTGTCTGGAGAGGTCGAGGAGATCTGCTGGCAACTTTGAAGCAATTTCCGTCCCTGGAAGATTGCAAAAGCGGGCAAGACCCAGACCAACCCGATCTCATTTCAAAGTTAACCTCGCTTTGAGCAGGAGGCAGGGCCAGATTACCTCCGCAAGTCCCTTCTATTCCTTTTCCCCTTAGAATCTGGGGATGTTTCAGCTAAAAAGGAGGGCAGAAACACTCTCAATAGGTCTCCACCATGTAGTAAAACAGTGCCGTGTACCTGGTTAACCTCTGCAGCCCGCAAAGCATTTCTATTTGCAGCAGTGCCCTGACCCCAGCCTCTTGCTGAGCTCCGTCCTGTGCTGCTCGGATGCTCCCGCTGCTCAGACACGGGGGCTTAGAGAGCCATCGGGCCAGCACAAGCCCCTCAGCTCACCGTCAAACTTCACATTTGGCATCTTTCACTTCACCAGCGCCACCGGACGAGGAGCCCAGCGATGCCTGACGCCGCTCCGGGCTCACCTAAACGTGGGGCTGGAAATTCAGATTCAAAGCTGCGAAGGTTTTTCTTAGTGAAAGCATGGAATGAGTGGCCATCAGTGACTAACCTTACAGGAAGGCATTCACTTTGTGAATGCTGCAGTGAATGAAGACTGAAGGCGTTTTCTGAATGACCTAAGGAGAGTCCTCCCCGAAAAGCAGGATGGTTTACTGTCTATGTAACATCTCCTTTGAAGGTTCGAGCACGAGATCCACCAGGTTTAAAATCTCAAGACACGGATCTGCCACCATAGAAGCAATACATTTCATCTACTAAGCCTAAATACCGTATTTTGCCTCCTCTGTAGGTTTAAAAAAACACGGCCATGCTTGAAGGAATGCATTCTCAGATATTCTATGTTTTTACAGTGCTTTAATTAATACCACAGACATGTTGTGCTGTTCAGGGGAATTTGCAATTACATTTTCATTTCCAACCAAACACAGCCTGACACAAATTGGCAGTAACAGGAACTAATCATCTGGAAGCCGGGATATGCATCATTCGCCATTTTCTAAGAAAACGACAAAAATATAAAACCCCAGCAGTCTGAGAACGTGAGCATTGCGGTAAAGGCCTGATCAAACAAACGCGAAAAACTACTACAGGAAAACTACTGGCAGACTAAGGTTAATTGCTTTGAAAGGGCTGTGTGGGTGGACTCATTGTCTTCAAGTTCAAGCTTTTTTCTGCAGAAACTGCCAACAATTATGCCAAATATAACAATGGTTTTGCAAGATGGATAAACGTCTTCCAGACTGAAAGGGAGAAGTCGTACTGTTGTTGTTGTCTGTGCACAGTCAGCTAAGCAGTAAAGAGCAATGCTAAACAACCACGATATCCCAGAACACACAAATACTGCGTAACAGTGACAGAAAGTGCTAGAATTCAAAACAAAAATTACCTCCACCAAATCGGTTTTGTCGTAGTCTTCTCTATGGTTGTAAATACACTGATTAATGATGCCATATACTTTTTGCAGGTGATAAATGTCAAATCCCTTCGTTATCTCAGTGACACAGCGTAACAGTTTCTGAAGACAACAATGGAGCAAAACAACAACTTTAGAATCGTACAAGATCCTTTGAATACGCTCTATATGTTTTCGGAGGTTGAACAGTAACAATACAAGTGACATCCTACTTTTTCTTACGCTATTAAATAAAATGTGACACTTCAGAGAACAGATTAAATATCCCATGAGATTTCAGCATGGAAAATGAGTTAATTTTTCATATTTCAGAGAAAGGAAAGGCTGAAATTTCGGACAATCTTACTACTAACCAATCTATCACATCAATGGTTGTAATTGCAAGCCGACTGCTCCCAAAGCAGCAGGGAATGACACGATCCTCTTTGTAGGACAGCTGCTGCCTCAGCAAAGCCACTGTTGCATTTCATTAGAGAAGCATTGCAGCAGCGCAGGGCACTGTAAAAAGGCTGCAGATCTTGTAGATACAGCTGTGCCAGCTGGAAAAGGAAGCACCCTTAGGTGATTACCTTTACCCACGTGTGCCATGCCTACAACTCTGCTGGCAGAACAGATTGCTCAAACGCCCAGAGCAAAGGCGGATTAGTTTGCTCAATTCTACCTTTAAATTCAGGGGTGGGTAAATAGCAAAGTGACTGCTTGTAGCAATCACCTCTCTCTCACACAGTCATTTCTATTACCAAAGGCGCAGAGACGATAATCTCTGGCACAGCAACAGTGACAAGCTAGTGGCAGCACCTTCTTCCACTGCCACAGCTGTCCATTAGCTGTGTGAGCCTGCGAGTATGTAGCTTTAAGGAGCAGCCATACCAAATGGAAATACTACTGCCCCCTGGAAATAATGCTGCTTATCATCTTCTCAGCAAAACATTTGCGATGCATCAGAAGATGCTGAAATTAACCAGTTTGCTTCTCAAAAATGGAAGGGCTCTTTCATTTTTCATTAGAGCGGCTAGGAGAGGACAACAAGAAGTAGGGAGGTCAGAAGCACGTGCAGGGTAGAGAAGAAACACTGAGGGTGGGAGATTCTTTTCACTTTGCTTCAGAAAATCAAAACAGTGAAAGCTGAGCAAGCCATCCGGCATTCTCTTTGTTGTCGGCATTGAGGAAAAGGTGCATGAATTGCACCTGTGAAGTACCTATTGCAGGCATCTACTTTAGAATGAGATAACTGGGCGCTGAGGTGCTGATTTCTTCCCTCAGACCAGAAGAGGAGCCTAATGACTAGTTGAGATGAGGACATATGTATCTGTCTAGATTTTTCACAGCTCAAGAACCTAGGAGAAAAGGGGAAGAAAAGCCAGTGGATGCCCACATGAAGAGGACTTTGCTGATCCGCAGGTATATTCAAGTTACATCTGTCTTTGAAATATACGCCCCTAGTTTAGGCTTATCTAATAAATTAAGGAGAAAAAGGCATCTAAGCAGCCAATTGGAGGAAAAAGAAAACACACTGCACTTAAGGTTGATTCCTATTGAGGAGTTCCAGATGAAACAGAGAACAGGATCTCAAAACTTATTTTTACAAACTGCTGCTCCTATTCCTGTTCCCACAGGAACTGACAGTCCAATAAAGGGCTTTAGACTTCATTAAAGTAGTCCTGTAAATACTGTTTGTAATTATAAGGAAAGATCTCTGTGCTTTTCAGTGCTGTGACATGCCTACATATCAAAGCCTTTTCACGAGCAAACTGTGTTGGCATTTGGACTGGCTTTTTAGAATGAAACCAGGGCTTTC
The DNA here is from genome assembly GCF_965140915.1 of Aythya marila. Taxonomy (NCBI): domain Eukaryota; kingdom Metazoa; phylum Chordata; class Aves; order Anseriformes; family Anatidae; genus Aythya; species Aythya marila. Next base: position 4,965,161 of record NC_139067.1, on the reverse strand, counting down.
AGCGAATAATCCCATAAGAGACATTTGAGAGTCAGCAGAAGTAAAAGCACTGCCTCTGCTTCTTGCAAAATCCTAATAGTGCAGCCCTAAAAACAACGTTGAACCTTCCCCAAAACGCTGAGAAATACGAACACTGAGAAGTTACAGACACACACAGATCAGCACTACTTTACCTTCTGTGGGTCAACGGGCTTTGCAAATTCCCTGAAACGTCTGTCAGTGGCAAGTCTGCGAGTAACGTCCCTCAAGAAAATTCTAAGGTCACGCAAGGTATCCTCCTCTTCCTCCTCCAGCATCCCTACTTCTTCCTCTTGTGGCTTCTGAGGCTCAGCTGGTGGTGCTACAGGCGGGACTTCCAATGTCCGATCAACTTCAATTAATCAGGAAAAATTAGCCAATTTACAGTACTCAAATACAAGCATATGACAACTTACTGACAGAAAATGACCACCAAAGCAAATCCCAAAGAGCTAGTAACTTCGATAGGAAAGTTTTAGATGTACTTCTCATATCCTCCTCACCTCTTTTCTTTACAGGAGGCTTAGCCACTTCATTTAGAATTAGGTCCTCAAAAAAAGCTGCTCTCTCTGCCCTACCAGGCAACTCAATATTGCACACTTCTCCAAATTCCTTATTAAATAATTTTTGGATCTAAAGCAGAAGGAGGAAAGACATTTCAGATTTAAGGCCACAAAAAACTCATCTTCTATTCCAAAAAGACGAGTACCTTTTCAAATTAATAATAACCTGAAGAACACAAACTGAAAAAAGTTATCTTCCTGGCCTTAAAAGGCTACATTTTCACAGGCTGGCACGGCAAATTCAAATATCACCTTTAAGAATCACCTGTAGAATTAAAGCTCCGTGAAGGAATTGTACGCTACACTGATAAAGTAATGGCTTTCACCGCATCCAACATCGCTTCCTTTGGATTTACTTGCCTTGCTGCATCCTTTACTTAGACCCTTTATGGCTATAGAGGGAACAGAAAGGCTTCAGCAGACAAGTGAGGGCTTTTTGCTGAGTTTTTATTTCTCTACCAAAAGGTGTCTGAAGTAGCTAGTACCTCTACGTCTTCCTCCATTTTCAAGTTCTAGTATTAAAAGGTAGGTAAGGAATTTCACTACTTATTTTAGAAGGAATTTACAACCTGTACAAAAACTTCTGTGGGAACTCAAGCACTTTCAAAGCAGTTGATAAGAAACACGTCTAGGTAAGACCCGTTCTCTTCCCCCAGTGACTGAGACCAAATCATCAGAATGAGAACAGCGTGGTCCTGTTTTGGGCACCTTCCCTTAATGTAAACTCTCAGAAGTCAATGAAGTTCTGCACGTACTTTTACTACAGTTTATTTAGGACTACAACTAGAATTCGATTCCAAAGTTACTTTAGCAGAAATTGGAACTCAGCTTTCCAGCTTGGAAAGCTTTGGCCTATATGAAGAAAGAAACTGATTTATTTATTTTTTTTTTAATCAAAGTGTTTCGATTCTCTTCTAAATTGCATTATTAGCAGTTTACCCAACATAGCATGGAATGGCAGACTGTCAGAAGAAATCTCTTCAGTAAAGACATCCTCTTGTCATTTCAAGCACCGCATATTCTTGACTGAACCACTTTGTAGCCACCGGAATTATTGTATTAATTTATTATTTGCATGTGTGAGAAGGGGGTGAAAGTCACTTGCTTGACTCAGAAAAAACCTGAAGCAGATGCTTTCACAGTATTCTTTTTCTCTAAGCAAATTTTAAGTGATTTGTTAGGGTGCCTGAGTAATAACAGCATGCATTTAACAAAGCACAGCATTTTGATGCTGAAAGCATTCATAAATTACAAGACACTGAAGAAATAGTAAGGAAAGTATTGACAAATACCTCTTCTGGGAGATCTGAGTGACGTACATCAGACGGAGCAAGCAGCAAAACTGGCGAAAATGCTGGAATGTTACGTAGTAGAGTTAGAAAAGTAAGTTTCAAGGCAGGTCCAGCGTTGTCCCACCGTAAATGGATATCTGGGACATAAATTGTGCTTGGTGCTGTCTTCTGAGCATTTCGGATCAGCTAGTGAAAAGGAAAGCTTGGGTAAGAAAACTAAAACACGTACAATAACCTGTTAATACATAGCTACATAGCCATCTGACTGCCCCATGAAATGAAACTACGTGAACAGAGTGGCAAGCATCCTTTCACATAAGGAATTTCTCTGTGCACCCTTTCAGATTATCAGTATTCGGAGAACTCTAGTCAGAAGATGGGAAGGATATATTCAGGCAGTGGCTAGACACCATAGCTATACGGCCACAGCCACAATCATCGCATAACAAAGAAAGGAAATGTCCCTCTTATGGGACACATCAGTATTCAGTCGTGTAACATGTCTGTCCTTACTTGTACGGCTCTCAAATGTTTCCACTAAAGGTAAAAATATTTTAAGGTAGTGATGCCAAACAAGAAAATGGATTTCCTGCCTAAAAGTAAAAACACCAAATCTCTTCATTTTTTCTAGTTAAAACCACATCACCGTGCAAATGAAGTGTTTTCTGAATGTTAATGCTTTTATTGCACATACCGCAACAGCACAAGTTGTGTATGTCCGTGTGAAAACAAAATAAACAGAAGCCCCAAACCTTGGTTGCCTTACTAATATAATTTAGAAGAAGGCTACAAAAAGTAGCCGACATGCAGTCTGATACAGAGCCATCTCCTGGGAGCACACAGTCTTAGGAGGCAATGAGAACTACTTTCTGGATCCCAGTGACATGAGCAGCATTTCTTTCCACAAAGAGATGTTTATTAGCAACACCGCCCAGCTTCCTGAGCTGCTAGCAACATCCTCACTGCAAAATTGGGTATGGAAAATGTGGACATGTACAACATCCAGATTGTTTGTGGTGCTGTCTAAAAGAAAAGGGGATTTTCAGACAGAAGCAACATTAAAACAAGGCCACCTCCATTACTAATGAATTTTGCTCACCTTACTTGCAACTCGATTGATCCTTTACATACAGTCAGTGAATCCGATGAGAAGAAAAAGAAAAAAGGTACCTGTCCACAGATTTCTTCTGGCGGTGCAACTTTTGTAAGCAGAACAGAAAGGTCCAGGGTGTGAACAAGAAACTTCTCCAAAGCGTGCAACACCGCGGGTGCCACGTAAGAAACCTGGCCGTACCCTTCTTTTCCTACTATTAGCAGACAGGGCCGGCATGATGTTGGTTCGCAGAAAGCACTCCTAGAACAAGAGTTAAGAAAACAAGTTTATAAATGAGGTGCTGAATAGACACACAGATGTTCCAAGTACTTTGAAACAGAAGGGCAAAAGGTGGCAACACAAACCCATAAAGTTGGCGTATTTTTAGCTAAAAGGACAGACAGCACATTTATGTGGTCTTGAGTCTTTCAAAGAATGCCACGGATTAAGTCAACGTGTTCAGGTAGTCTACAGATCACTTTGGCTTAGGAAGAGAAGCCTGGGCTTTTCAGTTTGGTCATTCAGAGCAACCTCATTACAACTTTAGTCCCTCCACCCTTTCTTCCTGTGAATACCAAGCACCCCTTCAACACACAAACTTGATGTTACCCCTTCGTCTACCACCCCTCGCACTTTTAACAGCTGGAACTGTTTACAAAGACTCAGCAGACCTGAGAATTTAAACGTAACAGGGATCTATCTTTCTTTACCTGCTGAAACAGAGGCGTTTTTTCTCTGGTCTGTCAGGCATTCCATCTTTTAATTCATCTCCAGAAACCAAGGATGCATCATCATCACTGTCGAACATGTCATCTTGTAAGATAGGATTGAAATGGTCTGAAAGGCAAAAGAGGTTTGTTAACTTTCCTGAATAGCCTTTGTCTCTTTCTCTTACATTAATACAGCTTCTAAATCAGTGCCAAAACCCTTTCTTCATTTGAGAGCACACACTGAAAGCTATTTCCTAGAGTTCATCCCACCACAGATCTAAGGACATGGCACAAGGCCCTACAAAGCTCTACTAAGTACCACTGATGTGTACGTATAAGGTACGCTACTCTTGGTGATTTTTTTCTCCCCCTTAGAATAAAGGAGATTACGAACAATTTCTGCAGTTGCTAAATAGCTAAAAAAAAAACAAACAACAAGACCATTTCTTTCTGGAGGAGGTTCCCACAATGAAAGCACGGGGATTAAGGATGTGATGGCCACAGAATTCCATTCATCTAGTAAATATCATGCTAATTGATCTCACGTACACGTGTATAGTACGATCCACAAACATTTAAATTAGGAGACTGGTTAAAAATGATGATAGCTAAAACAATATTTAGCTTAGACCAGTTATACTTGTATCCTGGTCCTGACATTCTTCAGAAAGGAATTAGAAACATTGACCCAGAAATGCTTCCCCTCCAAATATCTGAGTTTTGATTTTTTAAAGAAAAATAGGTGCCTTATACTTCAAACCTCAAGTCAACCTCTACAAATGCTAATTATCTTAGCTGCCGTCAGAAGCAGGATGCTTCAGTAGAGAACGCATTGTCCTTTACTGTGTGTTTAGTCATTCAGAGCTTCCATTTGGCATTTCAGTTTCGAATCCACAATAAAACCTATGCGTTATAGTCCAGACTTGCCCAAAAAAAAGACACGCACATGCAAATAATAAAATTCTACCACCATTATGTCTGAAAGGTTTAAGTTGATTGCACAAACCACAAGTTTTTGCTTTAGCAGAATTATAAAGAAGTGGATGCTGTGGTTATACCTTGCTGTCGGTCCTCCTTTAGTGCAAGCTGTGCATGCGGGAAGATCTTCTGCACAACTTGTAAAATATTCTCTACTGATCTTTTAAAAAGTGGCTTGAAAATGGGTGATAGTGCTTGTACGGGTGAAGCCTCGATCCTGTTTGAAGCCGGAACAACCTTCTTCATAGCCATGAAAAAGTCCTTTGCTTTTATTTTAATAGAATTAACGTCTAGTAGCAACTTCTCCCTACTTGCATAAATATGAGGATAGCATTGGCGTAGAGAGCACAGCGCAGCTTCAGTACAGAGGGATTTGATATCTGCACCACAGTATCCTAACAAACAAAAATCAAACGTTACATCAGTCAAGGCCCAGGTTTACAACATGCAACATTTAAAGAATTTGTAATGCCAAAACCAAACAGGTTAACAGGGAATTCAAAGTGCTACCGCTCTGCAGGGAAGTTTCATGTTGCTCACTGCCTGATATCCTGCACTTATGCAGCTGAAGCAGACTCCTCATCAAAAACTATACTCTTGAGGAAGATGCCCCAGAACCGTTTAATGTTCTCAGACAACAAGAGGAACGACAACAAAGAGTAAATAGATGAAAGCATCTAACTCTGATTGCTATGAAGATGTGCCAGCTGCCTCGTCGACTAGTTGTGCAGCAAGGCACAAGAGCATGGGTACTGCCTGGTACAAGCTAAGGTTCTTTACAACTTGGTCACAAGCAAGAATCCCTTTTGGTTTCAGTCTTACCAATGCATTTCTCAGCTAGTTCATCAAGCAACATGTCCAGTGGCTGAGGGGTCCAGTCACGAGTATGAATCTTGAACATTTCTTTTCTAGCCTGGAAGCAAAATCATTGCATTTTAGCTTGTCCCAAGTTTTCCTTAAAAACACCAACAAGAAACAAACAAACCAAAAAGCAAACAAACAAACAACAAAAACAGTCCTCCCTCAAAACCCCTCATCTATTAATACGCTTTTCTTACTTGCTCAACTTTCAAGTATTTTACAGTTATTTAATATACACTCTGCATTGTCAACCATTCTTATTTGTTATACTGAACTTTTTCTAGGAACCTACAATGAAAGAAAAGGCATTTATAGCTTCAATAACAAGTTTCCAAACTAGGAGACCTAAGGACCCAGAGGAAAATACTGCAATGAAAAATTTATCCAGAAGCATTTCTTTGCTGTCCAAACAACTTCTCTAAAATTTAACAAGCTTTCATTTTGACAGTCTCATTACTTCATCACGTTTGCCTTTCAGTCAGTAAATTCACAGAAAGCACTTCTGGCACAATGCTTCAAATTGCTACAATTACTATAGAGAAGAAAATAATTAACACTCAAACTACTACCACTGATCCGGGGCACAATCAAATGCAAACACGTCCCCTATTCATTCATAAGTGAAGGATTGAGACCAAAAACACAACTTCATGATGAAAACACCCAAGTGGACTAAATAATTAAGCAAACAGGTACAACTTTGGGAATGAAAGGTTTGATTATAGAACTAACTACTTGGTGGTATCATCCTGACCATATATATCCAGTACCAGATTTGCCCTCCGTGGAACAACGCAGTGTCTTCACATATCACTCTTTCGTTCAAGTTGTCAATTATTTTTTTTTCCTATAAAGTTGGACTTTGCCATGGTAGCACTAACGTTGAATTTAAGTTCTCACCTCTTTATTTGGCAAGTTGAAGAGGAACTCTCTGCCAAAGCGTCCTGGTCTTCGTAAAGCAGGATCTACAGAATCCAGTCTGTTGGTAGCTCCGATTACCACGATCTCCCCTCTGTTATCTATGCCATCCATAAGCGTCTGAAGAGTTGAAAAAATGGACCTAATAGAAAAATATAATTTTTATTTACTGGTTCAGTAAATTTTGTTACATTCCACATGACTTTCTTGATGCCGTAACAACCTTCTTCCTAGTGGTCATTCAAAACTGGGAAAAAAATAGTCTACCAAGTCGGGGTTTTTTGATTTGATAATCAATCTGCAGACTGTTAAGTCATCAAGCACTTCAATACTATTTGAAATAATCTCTACCTTAATATAAAAGGAGTACTGCACACTTCTGCTCAGGAAGAAAATCACGGAAAATGTCAACTTTGATTTTAGATGTTGAATTTATTGCAGTGAGATCTTCCTCATCGCATGATTCTATTTGGATTTAAACCAGATTATCTATGGAGAGACCAAGATTAGGACAAGAACTGCACAGAGTTCAGCATGAAGCCAATCAGGAGCTCAAGTTTGTATTCTTTCTATTCAACTTTATCCTTCTCTTGCTGGAAGGACCTGCTTTTTGACTCTCCTTCTCTTCAGTAGGAGCATTTTCCCTCTTGCTTTGGTAATGCTCTTTCTCAGTGGTTTTAGTCTCGTCCTTTGTATCTTGGCATCTCTCTGTAACAGCTGAGGAGGAAAGGTTTTTAGAGCTACATTCAGTGTCAGACTTGAGGAAGGAAGTTTGCCACAATTTCTCACCAGGCTCACAAGACTCTTTGCCGTACAAAACGTTTTCTTCTGAAATGAGGTCACGTTCTTTTGATCTTCTTGGTTTCTCCTTGTCTCCACCGTCATCACATTGGTACTGTGCGAGGTATTCATCATTCCCAGGAGATTTCGGAGGGTCCACGACACTGCACAAAATAAAATCACATTTCTCACTTCTGCTGAAGGACGTGAATATTACGAGTAAAATCTTCCAACGTCGAACAAACAAACAAAAACCTCTGGACTACTCGAACACTCGCAAAGATATGCCATTTAGAAACCTGTCCAGTGATTAGGACACCTTCTTCAGCTCCCAGAGAAAGTGCTTTTTCCCCTCTTGCTTCTGAAGCCATTGCACTCAAAAAGCAAATGCATCTGTCTCCCTCCACATGCCGCTCTGAATAAGAGCCAGAATATTCAAAACCACTCTATTTGTTCTCCCCACATAGCCGAAAAAACACCAGTTGAAACAGTTTTCTACCTCTCTCCCACCAATTTACATTCACGTATCCTATGACTGCAAAAATAGAAGGCGGGGCTCAGGAGGAACAGCCAGTGTTGGAAATGAAAAAAAGCAGCCCGTTTCTTCAGAGTCTTAAGCCTATGCTACTAGGAAAAAACAAAACAAAACAAAACAAAACAAGAGGAGAGGAGAACAACAGCGGGAAATTTACCTATTCTCCAGGTGTTCAATTGCAAAGCCTCCTCTGGAGGATCAACAGCTGTGAATTCAGCGTGCGTAGGAGAAATCAGATCTACATCTGAACCACAACTATTTCAGTAGTATCACTAACTGATGTTACTCTGAAGAAGCAGTCAGCACCGTTTCTATGTTAGGAAAGAGCTGAACAGAGTCTGTTATTCACATGAAGTAGTCAGGCAGGTTTCTTTAGGAAGGCTGGGTTTCACTAGAACATTACTAGCCTGTAAGCCTCATGGCATCACCTTCCATCTTGACTGCTAAACGTCCTTGCTCCCTACTATCTTCTTTGCCAAGATACAGCTGTCCACATTTACTTTTCCTACTTGGCTGGACTGACTTTAAGAAGGGATCTTGCATCTTAGAAAGGGAGCAAAAGCCGCTGCCCAGCAGCGTCTGGCTCAGGGAGGAGTGAGAAAGCTCTGTGCAGCCCCCAAGGTCCGTGCAGCAGGAGGCAGGAGGTGCTCCAGGCTCACAGCAGCACTTCCCCTGCGGCCTGAGCAGGGAGAGGCCCCTGGTGGAGCAGGCTGTCCCCCTGCAGCCCATGGGTCCCCTGTGGAGCACATCTCCATGCTGCAGCCCCCCTGTGGCTGGAGGAGCCCATGTTGGAACACGGGGATCTGCCCTGGAGGAGGCCGCGGCCTGTGGAGAGCCCCCGCAGGAGCAGGCCCCGGGCTGGACTGGAACAGGCTGTGCTGAGCCTGCTTTGCCCATGACGCTCCTTGTGGAGTGATCTCCCTGTCCTTCTGGCAGCCCTTGAGCCCTTGCCAGCCTCTTTTCTCCCCTTGGCGTTGGAGGAGGGGCAGGGAGAGAGCGCTTGTGCTGGAGCTTAGCTGCCCAGCTGAGGAAAACCACCACGGCTCTGTGGTCTTGCCGCGTCTTGCCGCTGCTGCAGCACGCTGGTAGCAGCCAGCACCGTCTGTTCTTCGAGCCTCAGCAAGCCCACAGCATCTTCCCAGAAGGGATCCCTTTCCTTCACGCCTGACAGGCGCCGCCTCCAGAGGCTGAGGGCTTGTGCCCCGTTTGCAAGCGCTTTCTCAGTGCCCCCTTCCCCAGAGAAGGATCCGGATCCCAGCTGCTTGGCTTCCCTGCCCTCTGCTGCCAGGCTCCCGCAGCTGCTATCCCAGCAGCGCAGCAGCCAGCTGACAATGTGCTCTCCTGGAGGACAGCTGCAATCTTGTCCCATGCTGGCAGCTCGCCCAGGGATGGGGATCACCTGCTTCCTGCTGCTTTTGTCCCTGCTCTCCTTTCCAACAGCCTCCTGTGCCCTGGGATGGCCCTACCTTGGGGTAGGCTGCCTCGCCTTCCTCTTGCTCCTTCCCCTTCTTGGGAGGACTTTCTGCCCTTCCGAAACGAGATGACTTCTGCATGCATTCCTTCCCCTTGTGTGTATTGGCGCCTGAGACAGCAACGGGGTAGTCCCCGCAGCCAGCTCTTAGGGCCTGTGCCAGGCTTGGAGGGGCTGCAGGGAACATGCCAGGGGCTCAGCCTGGCACACAGTAAAACTGATGGCAGATCCTTCACTATATTATTTGTATTTCGCGGAAATAGAACAGACTATCAACTTAGGAGAAGTAATACAATTTCAGAACTATTCAAAACCAAAGGCGTTCCAAACTAAGTTTAAGTTCAGAGGAAATCCAAAGAAAAAAATAATTTTGAAACTAATAATCAGAGACCATAATCTTCTACAAATGATAGATTTTTCTCCTGTACCGGGTAATTTTGATCTGTCTTTAATGATCATCCAGACATGGATTTGACACCGAGTATCTTGCTTTGCCTCTGCATTAAGTCTTCTTCTCATGTGAGGTAAATGTCCTGCTTTTATGGGATGGGTCTAGGAGACATACATGCTGTGTCTCATGATGCTTGGATATCATCTTAATTCTGTGTGAAGATGAAAGGTCTCACTGCTTCCTGAACAGGGAAGTGGATGTCTGCAGTTAAGAACCCTCCGTCTAATCTAGAAACGTGAAGGAAGGAGTTTGCTGGATTGCAAGTGACAGTGAAGAAAGCCACAGATGACATATCAAACTGATTAAAATGTTATTTAGCTCAGGGCATGGCTAATGATGTGGAGCTGGAATAGTTTGACGACTGTAATTACACTCACTATCACTGTTACTTGTTTATAGGATGGTAATGCCTAAAGGTCCCACTGGAGCCTGAAACAAGGTTGTGCAGGGTGCTGCACGTGCATATCTCAGTAGCGCTTTGATAGCTAGTGATACAAACAGACAAAACAGAGAATAAAAGGAGAAACGGGGGGACAGAGATAAGATCTTCCTGCAGGTCATTTAGGGTATCAGCCATGAGTTCAGTGCATCCAGCTCTCTAGTGCTCTGCTGGCCCAGTGAGATGAATGGAAAACATTGCAGCCTTGGAAAAATAGTACTTCTTCTAATTCTTTGGCCAGTTTTGATGATTTAGGACTGCTTTATTTATTTATTTATTTATTTATTTTTCTTTTCCCCAATTGTGCTGGAGAAGGTGAACTTTTTAAATACCTGTTCTGAATTCAAATATCATTTTCATTGTTATGTTTCTGTTTTGTTGGCACTATTCATAACGACTTCTACCCTTCTGTGGAAGCAAAAGCTTATCATACCATAAAACTGGAAAGGTCACAGAAAACTTCAGAGCTTTTGAAGAAAGCTGAGGAAAATCCATTCCCTGTTCTAGGCAGAGAGAGTGGCTGATTTCCAGACAGGTAAATGGGCAGGATAAGGCCACTTCATGTCCGCTGATGGCCAGTTGTATGGACTGCGAAGATAATGGACTACCAGCACAAGAGACAGTGCCAATAATCTAATCCAATACAATCTGTTTCAAGTGGTAGAGACCTGATACTCTATGACAATGTGAGGAAGACCAAACTGTCAGGCAAACTTTGAGATGATCATGTTCAGGATCTAAAACTCTTAAGACAAGTGTCAACACAGGAAGGGTGAAATAAAAGCATGAATGCCATACAAGTACTGAAAAATCTCAGGAAGTCTGGAAACCAGGGCAAATGGATGTAATAAGATGGTGCTTTGTGTTAGCAAGAAGCAGAGGATAAGGAAATGTTATGGGTCATCAATAGAGTGGTTTTGTGCAAATCGCTGCTAAAGAAAGACAGCCTTGCTAGCCTGCTCTTTGCTCTTAGCTCCAGTCTACAGTTGTCAGACACATAAACAATAATGGGAATAATGGGAGACTTCAACTTCCCAGCAAAAGATTGAAAGATGATTACCACTTATTCTCATACAGATATACTATGTGATGGATTTCTTCACAAAAGTGAAAAAATATAAGACCATTTTAGACTTGGCTCCTGTACGGGTTGAAATGTAGTAAGATTTGAATAAAGTCTGATCATGAGCTGACTTTTCTCATTTTACATTTCAAGACAGACAAAACCAGGCTTAGAATGAAGGTTTTGAGGCTTAGAAATGCAAACTTTGAAATCTGAGGCAATGAATAATTGAGTCTGACTAAGCATCTCTGGGACTTGAGTGCAGAGAAGGCAGAGTTAAAATTCAAAATTCAGATGGGAAAAAAGCAATGAGAGAAGGTACATTTCAGAGGTTAAAAACTGCAAAAATAAAGTACGAATGACCAAAAACCTCCTTCACATAGGAAATTAAACAGTAACAGTAAATGATACTTAAGCCACAGAACCCAGGGGGAACAAAGAGAACAAATTAGGACCATTGCATACTCGAGGCAAAAATAGATCAAAAGTTAATGATGTCTCAAATGCTGCAAATCTTATTTCCTGCATCTAACAGCAACAACAATGTGCTATTAAGGGCAGTGACAGGATTCCCATTGCAAATGAGGGTAGGGCAGTAGGCACAACATCATCTGAGCTGAAATAAAAATCTATAGTGATTCAAGTGAAAAATGACAAGCTGATATCTACCTAGCCTATTAACAGCATTGGCACACAGAACAACAACTCAAGTAGGAAAAATACATAACAATTGTGCAAATCAGGGATAGTCCCCAGAATGGGAGAGTAACAAATATACTTCTGTCCAGGAGAATGTAAAGAGTGATCCAGACAAGTGCAGGCCTGTTAGTTTGACATCAACGCTGGGCAAAGCTTTGTAGCAAGAATAGATAAGACTAGGGAAGTAGCGGGTAATGTGGAATTTACAAGATAATTTATTAAAGCTAATTTGTTTCCAGAGAATTTAGTAGCTTGCCTTTGTAGGACCAGTGCTCCCCTACACAGGGGATGAACTACATCTATTTCACTTTCTGTGAGCTTCTGATACATTATCTATGGATTTGGGCTTTGGGGCTGCAAGTGAATCAAGGGAGTTTGCAATTGTTCACACTGTTCGAAGAGGGAATTACCAGCAAAGGAGAGGTTACCTGTAGTGATTCTCAGAGACAGTTCTGAAACTGCAGCTGCTAAGGAGGCAAAGACTCATGGAGAAATGTAGGCTGGAAGGGACCTCTGAAAACCCAACCTCCTATTCAGAGCAGAGATGACTTCAAATTTAGGTACGTTCAGTATGGACATGGTGGCCGAAGACTAAAAATTCCATACGAGCTTTGAGATTTCCAGGTGACATAAAGTTGGGAAGTACTACCGAGCCTGACAGAAGGATATCCCTTGTGATTGAAATGGTTCAGGTGAAGTGACATTTGAAACCATGAGCCAGAGATTCTCAACAAAGGGTGTTTTTATTGTTTTGTTTTGTTTTGTTAGAACGGAACAGGGTTAAGCTGAGGCAGGGGAAATATAGGCTTGACAGCAGGAGGGGGTTCTTCACAGAGAGGGTGGTTGCACACTGGAACAGGCTCCCCAGGGAAGTGGTCACTGCACCGAGCCTGTCTGAATTTAAGAAGAGATTGGACTGTGCACTTAGTCACATGGTCTGAACTTTTGGGTAGACCTGTGTGGTGTCAAGAGTTGGACTTGATGATCCTTAAGGGTCCCTTCCAGCTCAGGATATTCTATGATTCTATGATTCTATATGGCAGTAAGGAGTTTAAAACAAACAATAAAACAACAAAACGCCATGTTCATGCACTGTTAACAGAAGAACTGAAAAAGTTAAGTGGTTATATGGTGTGTATGGCTATTTTATTTTATTTATTTATTTATTTATTTATTTTTCTCCAGTATAAATACACCTGACAGGGCAGCCCTGCCAAACATTTAAGACATGAGGCAAAATTCTGCCACTTGTATTCACATTGAACTTAGGAGGAAGTGTTCACAAGACAGAAGGAACAAGTTGCCTATTGTGTGGAAGGGAATTAAAGGACATCGTTCTGCTCAGCCAGATGCCAGTTGAGAGAAAAATATGATGTCTCTGTGAAAATGCATTTCTTGAGTAAATATCAAGGAGAAATAGGAAATGTGTAAGTTGGGAGATACATCTGAAATGATGATTGCAGTTGGCTTATGAGGAACTTTGGACAGGAAATTGGTAGAAACTTCCCATTTTAAGAATAAAGTGCACCACAGATATGAAGTCAGCATTCACCTAAAGAGTAGAGGCCAACTCAAAGCCCCCACAACAAAGCAGTGGACAAACCAGAACACTAACATGTTGTGGTCTAGAGTCACACAGATATACATAATTTTACTATATCTAAACATCTGAGGGGTTCCTTTGAGAGGCGGAGGGCTTGTGCCCCATTTCCATTTCCACTCTCAGTGTCCCCTGCCTCAGAGAAAGATCCGAGCTGCTGGCTTCCGTGCCCTCTGATGCCAGGCTACCAGAGCAGGTATCCCAGCATTGCAGCAAACAGGTGACAATTTGAGTGCCACAGCAGTCCTCATTGTGAGCTGGACACTCAGGGTACTTGTGGCCACCCACCTTTGTGAGCTCCAAGGCTGACAGTGACTCTCTGCTGAGCTCCCACGGCTCTCAGGCGTCCCAGTGACAGATCTCTCGGCGCTAAGCTGACTGCCAGGAGAAAAGGCTCCCGTGAAATGGCTGCTCCACAACGGCAGGAGCAAGGTCTGCTGGGCTGGGGGTTTGCAGGGGAGCTCGGCCTTGGGCCTGGCAACTGCACCTGGAAGCCAGGGACGGCCTTGGTGTGCAGCTGGACACCTGGGCCTGAGAAAGCAAGGTCTCTTTCCAGACACTTGGCACCATCGTCACCCAGTGGCTGTCTCAGGGGGATGAGAGAAATGCACAGCATCTCTTCCTTCCCTGAAAAAGGGATGGATTTTGACCCAAAATGCAGCTCCTTTCTCAGAAGCATCACGTCCTCCTCTCTTTCTTGTATTTCGCTATGAATTTAGAAATCCTTGCAATCCCTGCAGCTGTGTCCCCTGCCAGCTTCTTGTGTGCCCCAAGCATCCTCACTTGCAGGGCAGTAGAAGATGCAGAAAAGGCCTTGCCTTAGTGGAAGCACTGCCCTGCTGGAGCTCCAACATCCCTCTTAGCAGCACGCTGTAGCCCCCAAATGCCCCCGAAACGGCACATTTCAGCTACTGGGAAGGCAATGAGCTGGCTCAAGGTGAGCTACCCGCTCAAGGCCCAGGTGTCTGTGAGGCGGTGTTGGCAAGGAGTCCTGTTGTGTGAGTCTGTTCTTTGTGGGTGGCTGATACTGTCTTGGGCCCAGCTGCAAGGCCCGTCACAGGGGCTGGAGTGGCCACAGGGCCTGTCAGTGGGCTTGGAGTGGCTGCAGGGCTCATCAGTGGGCTTGGTGTATCCGTAGGTCCCATCACAGCGCTGCAGTGGTCACAGGGCCTTTCATATTGGCTAGAGTGGCTGTAGGGCCCGTCACAGGTTTTGGAATAGCCCCAAGGCCCATCACTGGGCTTGCAGTCGCTGCAGAGCCCATCACTGGGCTTTGAGCAGCCGCAGGGCCGCTCTCAGGGTTGGATGAGATCCACAGGTGTTTTCTTCCTCTTGGAGGTGCTGAGGAGTATTGAATAGTCTTCAAAAGGCATAGGCCAGAGTGCAGAAAATGTGTAGCTGATGCTAGAACCAGTTACTTTTTCTTGTCCACTGCCTCCTCCTCATTCACTGCCTCCTCCTTGTCTACCGCATCCTCCTCGTCCCCCGCCTGCTAATCCTATTTCTCATTTTCCTCCTCCTTCTCCTCCTTCCCTGCCTCTTGCACCTCCAACACCTCCTCCACCTCCACTGCCTCTTCCTCCTTCTCCTTCTCCAGCCCCACTGACTATTCCTCCTCCACAGCCTCCTCCACCTCGGCAGAAACTTCCTGGCCAACTTCCTCTGCATGCTCCTTGCTAAGGCATGCTGGTAGCAATGATGGTGAGCCCAGAGATGTCAGGAGGAGTTGCCATGAACCAGGTGTGCCAAGGCGGCTTCTCTGGGAGGCTATGGTTGTGAGCGCTGCCCACCGCTCCTAATTCTAGTTCCATTTGTCACCCCACAGGACCATGGCACCGTGGCCCTGTAAGGTAGCAGCTGGCGGCTCCTATCATCTTGATGACGCTCTGTGATGCGCTGCTTGTTGCCTGGGTAGCGATTGTTAGCTCTTATGCAAATGGCTTGTCATCAATCAGGGGTGTGGCTGCTCCTCCCTATAAAAGGGCCAAAGGGGGGCAGTGGGAGCCAGAGTGTTGGAGAGGGGAGATGGGAGAAGGTGGAAACAGAAAAGGAGGAGGAAGAGGCGTAGGTGGAAAAGGGGGAGTAAGAGGGGAAGGGGGGCAGTGGAGGAGGTGGCGGAGGAGGAGGTGGTGGAGGAGGAGGTGGTGGAGAAGATTGAGGAGGTGGCGGCATTTCTGGAAAAGGAGACTGATGAGTAGGAAGTGGTGACAAAAGAGGAGGCGAGCAAGGGCTAGGCAGAGGGACACGATGGAAGTGGAAGAGGAGAAGAAGGTGGTGGAGAAATAGTAGAATCTTAGAGGAGGAACTGGTGGCAAAAAGAAAAAAAAAAAAGAGGAGGAGGTGGAGGAGGAGTAGGAGGTGGTAATGGAGGAGAACAAAAAAAAAAAAAAAAAAAAAAAAAAACAAGAAGGAGGAGAAGGTGGCAGAGGAAGAAGTGGTAGAGGAGGAGGTGGAGGAGGAGGCGGAGGATGTGGAGGAGGTGGAGGTGGAGGAGGAGGAAATGAAAAAGAAGGTGGAGGAGGAGGAGGAGGAGGAGGAAATGGAGGAGGAGGAGGTGTAGGAGGAGGAGCTGGAGGAAGATGAGGAGGAGGAGGAGGTGGAGGAGGAGGAAGAGTTGGAGGAGGAGGAGGTGTAGGTTGTGTAGGTTGTGGAGGAGTTGGAAGAGGAGGTGGAAATTGAGGTGGAGGAGGTGGAGGAGGAAGTGGAGGATGAGGAGGAGGTGGAGGTTGTGGAGGAGTTGGAAGAGGAGGTGGAGGTGGTGGAGGTGGAGGTGGAGGAGGCCAAAATAAAAAAAGACAAAAACAGCTAAAAAGCACAGAAAAACAACACTAGAAATTAAAAAATCATCATGGTGACCATCAACTATCAGTCTCAGCAAGCTGATAGGAAACACTCATTTAAATCATTCTGGACAGATGTGACGAGAGAGAGAATTTTCATGCAGAGAATCCGAAGGAAAAGAAAAACTCATAGGCATTGATAAAGAGTTGATTAAGAAAGGAATAGAAACTAATAAAAATAATACAATCATTTAAAAAGACAGTAAATAAATTGTATTACTGTAAACAATTTTTTCCCAGCCTAATGATCTCCTATCACCACCATGACCACCCATCCTAGCAATTTCCCATCCCATTATTTCACACTCAAATGAATTCCCATCACCGCAGTTCTTTGTGGGCGCTCCGTCCCCATCAGGCTTGCTTTGGAAGGCCCAGGAGAGTCTTGTGGGCACTGGCCTGGGGTCCCAGGCTGAGCCAGCTGCTGCCTGGCAATCAGGGAGGCTCGCTCCGTGTCTTGGCTTGGGGTTGCGTGGCCAGGCTGTGGGAGCGGGGGGCTGCAGGGGTGTCCTCTGTGAGGAGAATGCAGCAGCTGCCCCATGGGAGCTCAGGGCCGCTTCCAGGAGGCTCCTTCCAGGAGGGACCCACCCGCTGCTGCCCAGAACGCAGAGCAAAAGGATGATGTTTGCGCCTGGGGGAGAGCCCATCTAAGAAAGGGAACAAAAGCTGCTGCCCAGCAGCGTCTGGCTCAGGGAGGAGTGAGAAAGCTCTGCGCAGCCCCCAAGGTCCGTGCAGCAGGAGGCAGGAGGTGCTCCAGGCTCACAGCAGCACTTCCCCTGCGGCCTGTGCAGGGAGAGGCCCCTGGTGGAGCAGGCTGTCCCCCTGCAGCCCATGGATCCCCTGTGGAGCACATCTCCACGCTGCAGCCCCCCTGTGGCTGGAGGAGCCCCCGGTGGAGCAGGTGGCTGTGGCCTGGAGGAGGCCGCGGCCTGTGGAGAGCCCCCGCAGGAGCAGGCCCCGGGCTGGACTGGAACAGGCTGTGCTGAGCCTGCTTTGCCCGTGACGCTCCTTGTGGAGTCATTTCCCTGTCCTTCTGGCAGCCCTTGAGCCCTTGCCAGCCTCTTTTCTCCCCTTGGCGTTGGAGGAGGGGCAGGGAGAGAGCGCTTGTGCTGGAGCTCAGCTGCCCAGCTGAGGAAAACCACCACGGCTCTGTCTTGCCGCTGCTGCAGCACGCTGGTAGCAGCCAGCACCGTCTGTTCTTCGAGCCTCAGCAAGCCCACAGCATCTTCCCAGAAGGGATCCCTTTCCTTCACGCCTGACAGGCGCCGCCTGCAGAGGCTGAGGGCTTGTGCCCCGTTTGCAAGCGCTTTCTCAGTGCCCCCTTCCCCAGAGAAGGATCCGGATCCCAGCTGCTTGGCTTCCCTGCCCTCTGCTGCCAGGCTCCCGCAGCTGCTATCCCAGCAGCGCAGCAGCCAGCTGACAACATGCTCGCCTGGAGGACAGCTGCAATCTTGTCCCATGCTGGCAGCTCGCCCAGGGATGGGGATCAACTGCTTCCTGCTGCTTTTGTCTCTGTGCCTGAGACAGCAACGGGGTAGTCCCCCCAGCCAGCTCTTAGGGCCTGTGCCAGGCTTGGAGGGGCTGCAGGGAACATGCCAGGGGCTCGAGGGGCTGCAGGGCGAGTGACAAGGCTTTGAGGGGCCTCAGGTCCCACCGCGGTGGTTGAAGTCGATGCAGGGAACATCAGAGTTGTTGGAGGGGCTGCAGGTAAAATCCCAGGGCTTGCAGGGGCTGCAGGCTGCGTCACAGCTACGCATCAGGTCAAGACGCATTTTCCTAGAACCATACATTTCCTCCTGAAGGGGCTGAAGAGCATGGAATGGTCTTCAAAACGCACAGAGCAAACCCCAGCAAACGTAGAGCTGCTGCTAGCAAGTAGGTAACTTGATTGTTCCTCTTGTTAACTTTGTTTCACAACAACAGGTGCAAAGATGTATCTTGAGTTGAGGGCAAAGGTGACCTTGGATCTGAAGCACACAGGCGTTCGCTAACGTACCCCATCCGGAGTGACTCCAGAACGACTCGGAAGGAAAAATAAAGTCCAAAGCAGTGCGTTGTGATAAAGAGAGTTTAATAGGGTAGAAAAGGAATAAAAACAAACAAAACAAGAAATAATGATATTTATAATTTATATTAACATATAAAAATATTTAATACTATTAAATACTAATACTTCTAATTTTATACTAATAAAACAATGCCATACTGTACAACACAGTCAATAAAGTGGATTTAATTAAATAAATAATTGAACCAAGAAATTAAATGAAAATTAAAAACTTGAAATTTAATAAAAAGAAAACCCATTCTTCCCAGTCCAATGAATTCCTACCCCCATCATCACTTCCCATCCCACTGATCATTTGCTATCCCAAAAACCTCCCAGTTCTTATCCCCTTGGCATGCCAGTGCAAGAAGAGCTGCAGGCAGAGGCCTTGCTGAGTGAGCACCTAACGAGAGGAATTTAATCCAGAAGACAGGAAAGAAGAGCAATGCCCCAAAAGAAGCACGGGGCCCATCTTCATCTGGTGGGCCGCCCGCTGCCGCTCCTCCTGGGCCAGCTTCTTCAGGCGCTCCCGCTCGGGACGCTGCTGCGGCGTGATGGGCACCGACTCCTCCTGCTCCTCCAGCGGCGTGGGCGCCGCGGCGCGGCCCGCCCAGGGCCCCACGCGGGGCATGTAGTCCACGCGGGGCTGCGCCGGCCGCTGCAGCGTGCGCGGCTGCGTGGGCAGAGCCGGACGCTGCGCTTGGCCCCCCGCAGCTGGCAGGCCCAGTGCTCTGGGCGCCGGCTCTATGGCAGCGTCCCCTGTTCATGCCGTGCTGCCTGGTGGTGCTGGCACCTCCTTTTCCTTGCCGCCAGCCGGGGACTGGGGGGCAGCGGGCACAGCGCTGGAGCCTGGCACTGTCGGCGGGGCGCTGGGCATGCTGCTGGGGCTGCTGGAGGTGGGCTGCGGCTTCACACAGGACGGCTGGTGCACTGGCCCCAGCACCTTGGCCCTGGCCCCCAGCGGCTGCAAAGTCTCGCTGGGGGTCTTTGTCCTTGCGTGCTGGCGCTGCAGCGTCTTGGCCCCGCTGGCTTGGGCCCGGAGCCTGTCCTGGGGCCGCACGGCACAGGGCTCCCCACTCGGAGTCTCCAGCAGCAGCCGCGCTCTGCGGGGAGGTGGCGACGCTGCTCCTTGCCCCCCTGCAGCCCCCGGGCTTCGTGCTGTCTTGCTGGGTGCCGTGGTGCTGTTGATCGCCGGCTGCTGCCCACTGCTGCCTGCTTCCGTGCTGCTGCCAGCCCCCGTGCTGCTGCCACCCGTCTTCCCCTGGCACAGTCTCTTGCGGCCTTGGCCAGCCTGGCCCAGCAGCATCTTCCTCTCCTTGCTGGGGGGGTTCTCTGTTGTCGGCCTCCTGTGCTGGCAGCTCTGCGCTGTCCCGGGGGTGCTGCTGGGCGCAGGGCGCTTGGCCCCCCGCTTGGTGCCGGTGGGCACAGGGGCAGGCGGGGGGCTCTGGAGGGGACTGCGAGGGGGACTGGGCAGGGCTCTCCTGAGGGCTGGGAGAAGTTGAGGCCTCTTGAGGGGAGCCAAGGGAGGCTGGGGCAGGGGTCTCTTGCGGGCAGGGATGAATTCCTGCTGGGGGGGCCTTTTGGGGAGAGGCTTGGGCAGGGGTCTCCTGCGGGCAGGGTCGGGGGGGCTCTGGAGGGGACTCAGGCGAGGCTTGGGCAGGGCTGTCCTGAGGGCAGTGAGGAAGTCAGGGTCGGGGGGGCTCTGGAGGGGACTCAGGCGAGGCTTGGGCAGGGCTCTCCTGAGGGCAGTGAGGAAGTCAGGGTCGGGGGGGCTCTGGAGGGGACTCAGGCGAGGCTTGGGCAGGGCTCTCCTGAGGGCAGTGAGGAAGTCAGGGTCGGGGGGGCTCTGGACGGGAGCCGAGGGAGGCTTGGGCAGGGGTCTCCTGCGGACAGGGTCGGGGGGGCTCTGGAGGGGACTCAGGCGAGGCTTGGGCAGGGCTCTCCTGCAGGCAGAGAGGCAGTCAGGGTCGGGGGGCCTCCTGACGGGAGCCAAGGGAGGCTGGGGCAGGGTTCTCCTGCGGGCAGGGATGAATTCCTGCTGGGGAGGCCTTTTGGGCAGGGCTCTCCTGAGCTGGGGCCGGGCTGCAGGCTTGAGGGGGGAGCTGAGTGGCGGCACAGCAGCTGCAGGGGGCTGCAGCGCCCGCCCAGCCTGCACCTTGTCGGGGTGCAGCCCAGGGCTTGAGGGGACCTCACCGAGGGCTCCTGTGGCTTCCAGTCCCTGCGTGCTCGGCTCCTCGATGTCCTCGCAGAGGTCAGGCAGCTGCGAGAGGAAGCGGCTGAGGGCAGGACTGCTGGGCAAATCGGGGAAGGCGTCCTGGGGCTCCACGGCATCCAGGCAGCTGAGCAGCTCCTCCAAGCCGGAGCTGTCCAGGTCGGCCGGGAGCTGGTCCTGCACGTGCTGCAGCTGCTGGCTGTCCCCTGCCAGCTCTGGAAAGGCCTCGGCGAAGGCATCAGGGCCCAGCTCCAGCAGCTCCAGGGGCTCCTCAGGCACCTCTGCAAGTGTCGCCGCTGAGGACGAAGCAAGACAATCCCCCAAGACGGGCAATGTCAGCTTTGCCATGGCCCCTGGGTGTGCGGCCACAAGCGGCCGGCTGTGCCAGTCCCAAACTCACCGTCGGGCGTCGCCGTCTGGGTGCTGGCGGTCCTTGGAGCCTGGGCAGGCTCGGGGGGAGTGTGGCCGGGCAGCGGGGGCCCCTGGTCCTCGCTGAGCCCCACGGCGTGCAAGCAGGGCTCCGGCAGCTGCCCCCGGCTGCTGCTCAGGGTGCGGGGCGTGGGGAGCGCCTGCCCCCGCAGCGGAGGCCCCGGGACGAGGGGTGGCGGGGGGTTGCGCTGGGCGGGGGCCTGCAACAGGCAGGTGCCTGCGGGGTGCAGGAGCTCCCCATGGAGCACGGCCCTGGGCCCCAGCCCCAGCGCATGGTGGGGCACCAGTGTCCCCGTCACCATGGGCTGTCCCCACTGATGGACGGGGGCACAGGGAGGAGCGCTATGGGGGAGCTGCCCCACGGTGGGTAGCTGCACCAGCTGCAGCTGGTGCCCCATGCTTGGGAGCTGCACCAGCTGCAGGTTTTGCCCCACAGCAGGGAGCTGCACCAGCTGCAGGTTTTGCCCCACAGCGGGGAGCTGCACCAGCTGCAGGTTATGCCCCACGGCGGGGAGCTGCCCCACAGCAGGGAGCTGCCCCCCGGCGGGGAGCTGCCCAAGCTGCAGGTGGTGCCCCTGGGCTGGGAGGTGCCCCCCAGGTGGCAGCTGCACCCCGGCGGGGAGCTGCAGCACCTGCCCCTGGACCCCCGGCACCACGTGCCAGACGGTGGCCTGGGGCAGCGCGGAGGGGAGGGTGGGTACCTGCGGGGGCTGCAAGGGCAGCGCCGTCGCTCCGGGGAGGGAGGGCAGCAGCCAGGCAGCCACCGTTGGCGGCACGGCTGGGACGACGAAGGGGGAGTTTTGCGTCTGCGCAAGCCGCGGAAGCCGTCTGGGGAAACCCTCTGTGGGAAAAAGGGCGCTGGGCTGAGCTCTGGGGCGCTGGGCTCGCCAGCAGGGCCGCAGCCCCGGGAGGAGCGGGAGCCGGCTGCTGGACCTGCCATGGTGGCTGGAGAGTGGGGCGGTTGCTTGGGGAACCCGGGCAACGGGGGTTCCGTCCCAACGGCTCACCAGCCCCTCGCCGACATCTTGGGGAGGACTGCAGGCTTTGGACCCAAGCAGGCTGCCCAGTGCAAGACTTGGCCATCCCCAGCAGGCTTGCCCTCCCACGCAGCACTTGCCATGCCCACCACGCTTCCACACCACCACTTGCCCAGCCCAAGGCTTACCCAGCCCAGGACCGGCTTCTCGGCCTCAGCGGCTGTGCCCATCCTTGCCATTTCACCTGATGGCACATTCCCAGCAAGCCAGGCGAAATCTGTCCCATCAACACCACGCGTTTCTTCAGCCAAAGAGATCTCGTCCCAAAGAATTCCCCTCTCGGAGGACTTTTCCAAGCACTTCCTTCCCCAGGGAATGGTACCCACCCCATTCAAGACTTCCCATCCCAAGGCTTTCCCATCCCAGGAGCCATTGTTCATCCCAATGCTTTTGCTTCCCAATGCTTTCAAAGCCCACGAACATTTCCCATCTCTCTCCTTTCCTAGCCCAATGGCTTCCCACCCCAAGGAAGCCTTCCCATCCCAGCAAGGAGTTCTCGGCCCACTCAGCATTCCCCATCCCAAGCATTTCCCAGTTTCACCATGCAACACACAGCTTGGCCACCCCACAGCTATGCAGAGATCACAAGAGGGATTTGGACCATGCTGATAGACACAAGGTCACGGGGATTTGCTGTGCTGACGATTGCTCTTTATTACAGATCAACACAGATCCCCAGTCCCAAGGGCGCCAGGCAGAATCTGGCGAATATGTAGCTACAAGGCTCTTCCATTTCTTACAGGGACAGAAAGAGATCTGTGCATTTCTCTCTCTCCACCTTCGGAAAAAGATAGGAAGGGGAGAGCACTAATGAACAGGAGCATGCTTAGCTCAGCCACCGGCATGGAGGCTGCCCGCTCCTCAGCACCTCTAAGCAGCAGCACCTTCAAGTCTCCTCCTGCAGCAGCAGCACATCAGTGTCTCTTGTCCCACCAGCAGGACAGTGGCGCCTCCCATTGCACCATGCCGACCTCCACGCCTCGAGTGCCAGCACCAGTCCTCAAGGCGAGCTGGACGCTCAGGGCACTTGTGGCCTCCCACCTTTGTGAGCTCCAAGGCTGACAGTGACTCTCTACTGAGCTCCCACGGCTCTCAGGCGTCCCGGTGGCAGAGCTTACGGCGCTAAGCTGACTGCCAGGAGAAAAGGCTCCCGTGAAATGGCTGCTCCACAACGGCAGGAGCAAGGTCTGCTGGGCTGGGGGTTTGCAGGGGAGCTCGGCCTTGGGCCTGGCAACTGCGCCTGGAAGCCAGGGACGGCCTTGGTGTGCAGCTGGACACCTGGGCCTGAGAAAGCAAGGTCTCTTTCAAGACACTTGGCACCATCGTCACCCAGTGGCTGTCTCAGGGGGACGAGAGAAACGCACAGCATCACTTGCTTCCCTGAAAAAGGGATGGATTTTGACCCCAAAGCCCAGCTCCTTTCTATCGGAAGCTTCACGTGCTGCGTGTCCTCCTCTTTTTTTAGTATTTCACTATGACTTCAGGCTTGTTCTTGCTGCTCCTTAAGCAGATTGATGCTTCCCTGGCACACCACATTAACTGATTTTCACTACCTCTTAAGTGCCTTTCCTCCACTTCTCCTCTAATTCATTAGTGCTGTCCTCTTCACACCTCCTACAGAGGTATCTTTCCTCCCTGGTACAATCTAGAAGAGCTTAGCACTATCCATGCGTCTCTTTCCTTTAGTGGTCACAGTAGACTTGCTGGGGGTAATTTGTGTTGGGCAGTTACCACCAGAAAGCGTCCCCAAGCCAAGTCTGCATTTGCTTGTGTCTTCTGGAATCCCTGCAGCTGTGTCCCCTGCCAGCTTCTTGTGTGCCCCAAGCATCCTCGCTTGCAGGGCAGTAGAAGATGCAGAAAAGCTGAGCTACCCGCTCAAGGCCCAGGTGTCTGTGAGGCGGTGTTGCTTCACTGAAAAAGGGATGGATCACTTGCTTCCCTGAAAAAGGGATGGATTTTGACCCCAAAGCGAGCTCCTTTCTATCAAAAGCATCACGTCCTCCTGTCTTTCTTGTATTTGGCTATGACTTTAGGAATCCCTGCAATCCCTGCAGCTGTGTCCCCTGCCAGCTTCTTGTGTGCCCCAAGCATCCTCGCTTGCAGGGCAGTAGAAGATGCAGAAAAGGCCTTGCCTTAGTGGAAGCACTGCCCTGCAGCAGCTCCAGCATCCCTCTTAGCAGCACGCTGTAGCCCCCAAATGCCCCCGAAAAGGCACATGCCAGCTACTGGGAAGGAAATGAGCTCGGTCATTGTGAGCTACCTGCTCAAGGCCCTGCTCTTTGGCCCAGGTGTCTCTGAGGCAGTATTGGAAATGAGTTCTGTTGTGAACATAAGAACATAACATAACATAAGAACATAAAATAACATAACATAGAAAAAATATATAATAACATAGGGTATCATAAGAACACAAAACAAGAGCAACTATCATAATGTGGTCTGCTAAGATGTAGGAGAAAGCAGAAATCCAGCAATGCTGTGTTTCCTACTCCTCAAAACCAATTCAGTTGACAACTACGCATGCTTCCAGCTGGAAAAAATTGGAAGAATGAAGTGGAGGACTCCTTGCCATCACTGTGTTTCTGGAGCACACCTCTACCTTTCCGCCCAACAAGGGCTTCTTCTTGGGAGAGAATTGCAGAACATGAAGAAACATGACCAAAGCCAGAGGACCCATCTCCACAACAGCATGATAAATATAAAAGACATCTCCAGACGCAGACCCCAGAGCTCCGGTTCACTATGTCCCGTTCTTGGAAGTTATTTTGTATGCTTTGTTTTTAAGGCCACTGGCTGCCTCCTCCCTTATGCTCCCCGTTGTCCCTGTTGTCCTGTCTTTCTCCTGCATTGCTTCCTTTCCTTGGGGGACCTTGCTGAGCTCTTTGATGTTGTGTTGTATATATATGTATGAAGGCAGGATGTCTCTTATTCCTTTACACTGCTGACTGCTACCCCATATACCTCTGCAAGTTTTCTTACAAGGGATTAAGACAAAAAGGCCTGTGCCTGGCACAGGGAGCAGTGAACGATGATCTAGCAAAGCAGTCTATCGCAGACAGACAACACTGGCCCGGAAATCCTGCTTGAAAATTTGCTGTACATGAAACTGAGACAGAAATTGGAACTTTCAACAAAACGCTGTAGGATAGAAGTTGTTTTAGCTGAACATACTGGGCACATCTTTGAATGCAAAAGGTAAGGTATTGCTTTGTTTAGGTAAGATCTGAGTGTTTCACACAGCACTCCAGCATCCTCTCTTAAGTAGGGGAGGCAAGCAGAAGATGCAGAAGTTGGCAGATGCACAGGATGTGAAGTACTATCAGTAATGAATTTCTTCCTAACATAAATTAGAAATGTAACTTTTCAGTTTAAAGCTATTACTCTATGTCCTGTCACTCCAGGCCCTGATAAAGACCCCCTCCCCAGCTTTCCTATAGGTTGCCTTTAAGTACAGGAAGGCTCTCCCTGGTGTCACAGTACGCTCACCTGTTACCCAGGTGTCACAGTTAATTCCTGAGATAGGAATAATGGCAAGGGTTAATCTATTGCAGATGATTTCATACAATAATAGAAAAGCTTTTGTTGGAAAGCACAAGGGAGGGGGGAGGGTGGGCGAACGGCTCTGTGGTGTTGAGCTGCCGGCTGGGTTAAACCACACCAGTGTCTTTCCTTTAGTGGTCACAGTAGACTTGCTGGAGGTAATTTGTGTTGGGCGGTTACCACCAGAAAGCGTCCCCAAGCCAAGTCTGCCTTTGCTTGTGTCTTCTGGAATCCCTGCAGCTGTGTCCCCTGCCAGCTTCTTGTGTACCCCAAGCATCCTCTCTTGCAGGGCAGTAGAAGATGCAGAAAAGCTGAGCTACCCGCTCAAGGCCCAGGTGTCTGTGAGGCGGTGTTGCTTCACTGAAAAAGGGATGGATCACTTGCTTCCCTGAAAAAGGGATGGATTTTGACCCCAAAGCGAGCTCCTTTCTATCAAAAGCATCACATCCTCCTGTCTTTCTTGTATTTGGCTATGACTTTAGGAATCCCTGCAATCCCTGCAGCTGTGTCCCCTGCCAGCTTCTTGTGTGCCCCAAGCATCCTCGCTTGCAGGGCAGTAGAAGATGCAGAAAAGGCCTTGCCTTAGTGGAAGCACTGCCCTGCTGGAGCTCCAGCATCCCTCTTAGCAGCACGCTGTAGCCCCCAAATGCCCCCGAAAAGGCACATGCCAGCTACTGGGAAGGAAATGAGCTCGGTCATTGTGAGCTACCTGCTCAAGGCCCAGGTGTCTGTGAGGCGGTGTTGGCAAGGAGTCCTGTTGTGTGAGTCCGTTCTTTGTGGGTGCTCCGTCCCCACCAGGCTTGCTTTGGAAGGCCCAGGAGAGTCTTGTGGGCACTGGCCTGGGGTCCCAGGCTGAGCCAGCTGCTGCCTGGCAATCAGGGAGGCTCGCTCCGTGTCTTGGCTTGGGGTTGCGTGGCCAGGCTGTGGGAGCGGGGGGCTGCAGGGGTGTCCTCTGTGAGGAGAATGCAGCAGCTGCCCCATGGGAGCTCAGGGCCGCTTCCAGGAGGCTCCTTCCAGGAGGGACCCACCCGCTGCTGCCCAGAACGCAGAGCAAAAGGATGATGTTTGCGCCTGGGGGAGAGCTCTTCCTCTTGTTTGGCACTTCATCATCAAACCAAAGGAAAACTATTTGCCTTTAACCTCTTTATTTCAGGCCTTCTTTCCTAGTGGTCATTCAAAACTGGGAAAAAAATAGTCTACCAAGTCGGGGTTTTTTGATTTGATAATCAATCTGCAGACTGTTAAGTCATCAAGCACTTCAAGACTGTTTGAAATAATCTCTACCTTAATATAAAAGGAGTACTGCACACTTCTGCTCAGGAAGAAAATCACGGAAAATGTCAACTTTGATTTTAGATGTTGAATTTATTGCAGTGAGATCTTCCTCATCGCATGATTCTATTTGGATTTAAACCAGATTATCTATGGAGAGACCAAGATTAGGACAAGAACAGCACAGAGTTCAGCATGAAGCCAATCAGGAGCTCAAGTTTGTATTCTTTCTATTCAACTTTATCCTTCTCTTGCTGGAAGGACCTGCTTTTTGACTCTCCTTCTCTTCAGTAGGAGCATTTTCCCTCTTGCTTTGGTAATGCTCTTTCTCAGTGGTTTTAGTCTCGTCCTTTGTATCTTGGCATCTCTCTGTAACAGCTGAGGAGGAAAGGTTTTTAGAGCTACATTCAGTGTCAGACTTGAGGAAGGAAGTTTGCCACAATTTCTCACCAGGCTCACAAGACTCTTTGCCGTACAAAACGTTTTCTTCTGAAATGAGGTCACGTTCTTTTGATCTTCTTGGTTTCTCCTTGTCTCCACCGTCATCACATTGGTACTGTGCGAGGTATTCATCATTCCCAGGAGATTTCGGAGGGTCCGCGACACTGCACAAAATAAAATCACATTTCTCACTTCTGCTGAAGGACGTGAATATTACGAGTAAAATCTTCCAACGTCGAACAAACAAACAAAAACCTCCGGACTACTCGAACTCTCGCAAAGATATGCCATTTAGAAACCTGTCCGGTGATTAGGACACCTTCTCCAGCTCCCAGAGAAAGTGCTTTTTCCCCTCTTGTTTTGAAGCCATTGCACTCAAAAAGCAAACGCATCTGTCTCCCTCCACATGCCGCTCTGAATAAGAGCCAGAATATTCAAAACCACTCTATTTGTTCTCCCCACATAGCCGAAAAAACACCAGTTGAAACAGAGTTTTCTACCTCTCTCCCACCAATTTACATTCACGTATCCTATGACTGCAAAAATAGAAGGCGGGGCTCAGGAGGAACAGCCAGTGTTGGAAATGAAAAAAAGCAGCCCGTTTCTTCAGAGTCTTAAGCCTATGCTACTAGGAAAAAAAAAACAAAACAAAACAAAACAAGAGGAGAGGAGAACAACAGCGGGAAATTTACTTATTCTCCAGGTGTTCAATTGCAAAGCCTCCTCTGGAGGATCAACAGCTGTGAATTCAGCGTGCGTAGGAGAAATCAGATCTACATCTGAACCACAACTATTTCAGTAGTATCACTAACGGATGTTACTCTGAAGAAGCAGTCAGCACCGTTTCTATGTTAGGAAAGAGCTGAACAGAGTCTGTTATTCACATGAAGTAGTCAGGCAGGTTTCTTTAGGAAGGCTGGGTTTCACTAGAACATTACTAGCCTGTAAGCCTCATGGCATCACCTTCCATCTTGACTGCTAAACCTCCTTGCTCCCTACTATCTTCTTTGCCAAGATACAGCTGTCCACATTTACTTTTCCTACTTGGCTGGACTGGCTTTAAGAAGGGATCTTGCAACTCATCCTCTTGTTTGCCACTTAATCATCAAACCAAAGGAAAACTATTTGCCTTTAACCTCTTTATTTCAGGCCTTCTGATGTAGCGGCACCTCTACACCGGCTGGGGACTGCAGGCAGCTGTCTGGAGAGGTCGAGGAGATCTGCTGGCAACTTTGAAGCAATTTCCGTCCCTGGAAGATTGCAAAAGCGGGCAAGACCCAGACCAACCCGATCTCATTTCAAAGTTAACCTCGCTTTGAGCAGGAGGCAGGGCCAGATTACCTCCGCAAGTCCCTTCTATTCCTTTTCCCCTTAGAATCTGGGGATGTTTCAGCTAAAAAGGAGGGCAGAAACACTCTCAATAGGTCTCCACCATGTAGTAAAACAGTGCCGTGTACCTGGTTAACCTCTGCAGCCCGCAAAGCATTTCTATTTGCAGCAGTGCCCTGACCCCAGCCTCTTGCTGAGCTCCGTCCTGTGCTGCTCGGATGCTCCCGCTGCTCAGACACGGGGGCTTAGAGAGCCATCGGGCCAGCACAAGCCCCTCAGCTCACCGTCAAACTTCACATTTGGCATCTTTCACTTCACCAGCGCCACCGGACGAGGAGCCCAGCGATGCCTGACGCCGCTCCGGGCTCACCTAAACGTGGGGCTGGAAATTCAGATTCAAAGCTGCGAAGGTTTTTCTTAGTGAAAGCATGGAATGAGTGGCCATCAGTGACTAACCTTACAGGAAGGCATTCACTTTGTGAATGCTGCAGTGAATGAAGACTGAAGGCGTTTTCTGAATGACCTAAGGAGAGTCCTCCCCGAAAAGCAGGACGGTTTACTGTCTATGTAACATCTCCTTTGAAGGTTCGAGCACGAGATCCACCAGGTTTAAAATCTCAAGACACGGATCTGCCACCATAGAAGCAATACATTTCATCTACTAAGCCTAAATACCGTATTTTGCCTCCTCTGTAGGTTTAAAAAAACACGGCCATGCTTGAAGGAATGCATTCTCAGATATTCTATGTTTTTACAGTGCTTTAATTAATACCACAGACATGTTGTGCTGTTCAGGGGAATTTGCAATTACATTTTCATTTCCAACCAAACACAGCCTGACACAAATTGGCAGTAACAGGAACTAATCATCTGGAAGCCGGGATATGCATCATTCGCCATTTTCTAAGAAAATGACAAAAATATAAAACCCCAGCAGTCTGAGAACGTGAGCATTGCGGTAAAGGCCTGATCAAACAAACGCGAAAAACTACTACAGGAAAACTACTGGCAGACTAAGGTTAATTGCTTTGAAAGGGCTGTGTGGGTGGACTCATTGTCTTCAAGTTCAAGCTTTTTTCTGCAGAAACTGCCAACAATTATGCCAAATATAACAATGGTTTTGCAAGATGGATAAACGTCTTCCAGACTGAAAGGGAGAAGTCGTACTGTTGTTGTTGTCTGTGCACAGACAGCTAAGCAGTAAAGAGCAATGCTAAACAACCACGATATCCCAGAACACACAAATACTGCGTAACAGTGACAGAAAGTGCTAGAATTCAAAACAAAAATTACCTCCACCAAATCGGTTTTGTCGTAGTCTTCTCTATGGTTGTAAATACACTGATTAATGATGCCATATACTTTTTGCAGGTGATAAATGTCAAATCCCTTCGTTATCTCAGTGACACAGCGTAACAGTTTCTGAAGACAACAATGGAGCAAAACAACAACTTTAGAATCGTACAAGATCCTTTGAATACGCTCTATATGTTTTCGGAGGTTGAACAGTAACAATACAAGTGACATCCTACTTTTTCTTACGCTATTAAATAAAATGTGACACTTCAGAGAACAGATTAAATATCCCATGAGATTTCAGCATGGAAAATGAGTTAATTTTTCATATTTCAGAGAAAGGAAAGGCTGAAATTTCGGACAATCTTACTACTAACCAATCTATCACATCAATGGTTGTAATTGCAAGCCGACTGCTCCCAAAGCAGCAGGGAATGACACGATCCTCTTTGTAGGACAGCTGCTGCCTCAGCAAAGCCACTGTTGCATTTCATTAGAGAAGCATTGCAGCAGCGCAGGGCACTGTAAAAAGGCTGCAGATCTTGTAGATACAGCTGTGCCAGCTGGAAAAGGAAGCACCCTTAGGTGATTACCTTTACCCACGTGTGCCATGCCTACAACTCTGCTGGCAGAACAGATTGCTCAAACGCCCAGAGCAAAGGCGGATTAGTTTGCTCAATTCTACCTTTAAATTCAGGGGTGGGTAAATAGCAAAGTGACTGCTTGTAGCAATCACCTCTCTCTCACACAGTCATTTCTATTACCAAAGGCGCAGAGACGATAATCTCTGGCACAGCAACAGTGACAAGCTAGTGGCAGCACCTTCTTCCACTGCCACAGCTGTCCATTAGCTGTGTGAGCCTGCGAGTATGTAGCTTTAAGGAGCAGCCACACCAAATGGAAATACTACTGCCCCCTGGAAATAATGCTGCTTATCATCTTCTCAGCAAAACATTTGCGATGCATCAGAAGATGCTGAAATTAACCAGTTTGCTTCTCAAAAATGGAAGGGCTCTTTCATTTTTCATTAGAGCGGCTAGGAGAGGACAACAAGAAGTAGGGAGGTCAGAAGCACGTGCATGGTAGAGAAGAAACACTGAGGGTGGGAGATTCTTTTCACTTTGCTTCAGAAAATCAAAACAGTGAAAGCTGAGCAAGCCATCCGGCATTCTCTTTGTTGTCGGCATTGAGGAAAAGGTGCATGAATTGCACCTGTGAAGTACCTATTGCAGGCATCTACTTTAGAATGAGATAACTGGGCGCTGAGGTGCTGATTTCTTCCCTCAGACCAGAAGAGGAGCCTAATGACTACTTGAGATGAGGACATATGTATCTGTCTAGATTTTTCACAGCTCAAGAACCTAGGAGAAAAGGGGAAGAAAAGCCAGTGGATGCCCACATGAAGAGGACTTTGCTGATCCGCAGGTATATTCAAGTTACATCTGTCTTTGAAATATACGCCCCTAGTTTAGGCTTATCTAATAAATTAAGGAGAAAAAGGCATCTAAGCAGCCAATTGGAGGAAAAAGAAAACACACTGCACTTAAGGTTGATTCCTATTGAGGAGTTCCAGATGAAACAGAGAACAGGATCTCAAAACTTATTTTTACAAACTGCTGCTCCTATTCCTGTTCCCACAGGAACTGACAGTCCAATAAAGGGCTTTAGACTTCATTAAAGTAGTCCTGTAAATACTGTTTGTAATTATAAGGAAAGATCTCTGTGCTTTTCAGTGCTGTGACATGCCTACATATCAAAGCCTTTTCACGAGCAAACTGTGTTGGCATTTGGACTGGCTTTTTAGAATGAAACCAGGGCTTTCAGCGAATAATCCCGTAAGAGACATTTGAGAGTCAGCAGAAGTAAAAGCACTGCCTCTGCTTCTTGCAAAATCCTAATAGTGCAGCCCTAAAAACAACGTTGAACCTTCCCCAAAACGCTGAGAAATACGAACACTGAGAAGTTACAGACACACACAGATCAGCACTACTTTACCTTCTGTGGGTCAACGGGCTTTGCAAATTCCCTGAAACGTCTGTCAGTGGCAAGTCTGCGAGTAACGTCCCTCAAGAAAATTCTAAGGTCACGCAAGGTATCCTCCTCTTCCTCCTCCAGCATCCCTACTTCTTCCTCTTGTGGCTTCTGAGGCTCAGCTGGTGGTGCTACAGGCGGGACTTCCAATGTCCGATCAACTTCAATTAATCAGGAAAAATTAGCCAATTTACAGTACTCAAATACAAGCATATGACAACTTACTGACAGAAAATGACCACCAAAGCAAATCCCAAAGAGCTAGTAACTTCGATAGGAAAGTTTTAGATGTACTTCTCATATCCTCCTCACCTCTTTTCTTTACAGGAGGCTTAGCCACTTCATTTAGAATTAGGTCCTCAAAAAAAGCTGCTCTCTCTGCCCTACCAGGCAACTCAATATTGCACACTTCTCCAAATTCCTTATTAAATAATTTTTGGATCTAAAGCAGAAGGAGGAAAGACATTTCAGATTTAAGGCCACAAAAAACTCATCTTCTATTCCAAAAAGACGAGTACCTTTTCAAATTAATAATAACCTGAAGAACACAAACTGAAAAAAGTTATCTTCCTGGCCTTAAAAGGCTACATTTTCACAGGCTGGCACGGCAAATTCAAATATCACCTTTAAGAATCACCTGTAGAATTAAAGCTCCGTGAAGGAATTGTACGCTACACTGATAAAGTAATGGCTTTCACCGCATCCAACATCGCTTCCTTTGGATTTACTTGCCTTGCTGCATCCTTTACTTAGACCCTTTATGGCTATAGAGGGAACAGAAAGGCTTCAGCAGACAAGTGAGGGCTTTTTGCTGAGTTTTTATTTCTCTACCAAAAGGTGTCTGAAGTAGCTAGTACCTCTACGTCTTCCTCCATTTTCAAGTTCTAGTATTAAAAGGTAGGTAAGGAATTTCACTACTTATTTTAGAAGGAATTTACAACCTGTACAAAAACTTCTGTGGGAACTCAAGCACTTTCAAAGCAGTTGATAAGAAACACGTCTAGGTAAGACCCGTTCTCTTCCCTCAGTGACTGAGACCAAATCATCAGAATGAGAACAGCGTGGTCCTGTTTTGGGCACCTTCCCTTAATGTAAACTCTCAGAAGTCAATGAAGTTCTGCACGTACTTTTACTACAGTTTATTTAGGACTACAACTAGAATTCCATTCCAAAGTTACTTTAGCAGAAATTGGAACTCAGCTTTCCAGCTTGGAAAGCTTTGGCCTATATGAAGAAAGAAACTGATTTATTTATTTTTTTTTTAATCAAAGTGTTTCGATTCTCTTCTAAATTGCATTATTAGCAGTTTACCCAACATAGCATGGAATGGCAGACTGTCAGAAGAAATCTCTTCAGTAAAGACATCCTCTTGTCATTTCAAGCACCGCATATTCTTGACTGAACCACTTTGTAGCCACCGGAATTATTGTATTAATTTATTATTTGCATGTGTGAGAAGGGGGTGAAAGTCACTTGCTTGACTCAGAAAAAACCTGAAGCAGATGCTTTCACAGTATTCTTTTTCTCTAAGCAAATTTTAAGTGATTTGTTAGGGTGCCTGAGTAATAACAGCATGCATTTAACAAAGCACAGCATTTTGATGCTGAAAGCATTCATAAATTACAAGACACTGAAGAAATAGTAAGGAAAGTATTGACAAATACCTCTTCTGGGAGATCTGAGTGACGTACATCAGACGGAGCAAGCAGCAAAACTGGCAAAAATGCTGGAATGTTACGTAGTAGAGTTAGAAAAGTAAGTTTCAAGGCAGGTCCAGCGTTGTCCCACCGTAAATGGATATCTGGGACATAAATTGTGCTTGGTGCTGTCTTCTGAGCATTTCGGATCAGCTAGTGAAAAGGAAAGCTTGGGTAAGAAAACTAAAACACGTACAATAACCTGTTAATACATAGCTACATAGCCATCTGACTGCCCCATGAAATGAAACTACGTGAACAGAGTGGCAAGCATCCTTTCACATAAGGAATTTCTCTGTGCACCCTTTCAGATTATCAGTATTCGGAGAACTCTAGTCAGAAGATGGGAAGGATATATTCAGGCAGTGGCTAGACACCATAGCTATACGGCCACAGCCACAATCATCGCATAACAAAGAAAGGAAATGTCCCTCTTATGGGACACATCAGTATTCAGTCGTGTAACATGTCTGTCCTTACTTGTACGGCTCTCAAATGTTTCCACTAAAGGTAAAAATATTTTAAGGTAGTGATGCCAAACAAGAAAATGGATTTCCTGCCTAAAAGTAAAAACACCAAATCTCTTCATTTTTTCTAGTTAAAACCACATCACCGTGCAAATGAAGTGTTTTCTGAATGTTAATGCTTTTATTGCACATACCGCAACAGCACAAGTTGTGTATGTCCGTGTGAAAACAAAATAAACAGAAGCCCCAAACCTTGGTTGCCTTACTAATATAATTTAGAAGAAGGCTACAAAAAGTAGCCGACATGCAGTCTGATACAGAGCCATCTCCTGGGAGCACACAGTCTTAGGAGGCAATGAGAACTACTTTCTGGATCCCAGTGACATGAGCAGCATTTCTTTCCACAAAGAGATGTTTATTAGCAACACCGCCCAGCTTCCTGAGCTGCTAGCAACATCCTCACTGCAAAATTGGGTATGGAAAATGTGGACATGTACAACATCCAGATTGTTTGTGGTGCTGTCTAAAAGAAAAGGGGATTTTCAGACAGAAGCAACATTAAAACAAGGCCACCTCCATTACTAATGAATTTTGCTCACCTTACTTGCAACTCGATTGATCCTTTACATACAGTCAGTGAATCCGATGAGAAGAAAAAGAAAAAAGGTACCTGTCCACAGATTTCTTCTGGCGGTGCAACTTTTGTAAGCAGAACAGAAAGGTCCAGGGTGTGAACGAGAAACTTCTCCAAAGCGTGCAACACCGCGGGTGCCACGTAAGAAACCTGGCCGTACCCTTCTTTTCCTACTATTAGCAGACAGGGCCAGCATGATGTTGGTTCGCAGAAAGCACTCCTAGAACAAGAGTTAAGAAAACAAGTTTATAAATGAGGTGCTGAATAGACACACAGATGTTCCAAGTACTTTGAAACAGAAGGGCAAAAGGTGGCAACACAAACCCATAAAGTTGGCGTATTTTTAGCTAAAAGGACAGACAGCACATTTATGTGGTCTTGAGTCTTTCAAAGAATGCCACGGATTAAGTCAACGTGTTCTGGTAGTCTACGGATCACTTTGGCTTAGGAAGAGAAGCCTGGGCTTTTCAGTTTGGTCATTCAGAGCAACCTCATTACAACTTTAGTCCCTCCACCCTTTCTTCCTGTGAATACCAAGCACCCCTTCAACACACAAACTTGATGTTACCCCTTCGTCTACCACCCCTCGCACTTTTAACAGCTGGAACTGTTTACAAAGACTCAGCAGACCTGAGAATTTAAACGTAACAGGGATCTATCTTTCTTTACCTGCTGAAACAGAGGCGTTTTTTCTCTGGTCTGTCAGGCATTCCATCTTTTAATTCATCTCCAGAAACCAAGGATGCATCATCATCACTGTCGAACATGTCATCTTGTAAGATAGGATTGAAATGGTCTGAAAGGCAAAAGAGGTTTGTTAACTTTCCTGAATAGCCTTTGTCTCTTTCTCTTACATTAATACAGCTTCTAAATCAGTGCCAAAACCCTTTCTTCATTTGAGAGCACACACTGAAAGCTATTTCCTAGAGTTCATCCCACCACAGATCTAAGGACATGGCACAAGGCCCTACAAAGCTCTACTAAGTACCACTGATGTGTACGTATAAGGTACGCTACTCTTGGTGATTTTTTTCTCCCCCTTAGAATAAAGGAGATTACGAACAATTTCTGCAGTTGCTAAATAGCTAAAAAAAAAACAAACAACAAGACCATTTCTTTCTGGAGGAGGTTCCCACAATGAAAGCACGGGGATTAAGGATGTGATGGCCACAGAATTCCATTCATCTAGTAAATATCATGCTAATTGATCTCACGTACACGTGTATAGTACGATCCACAAACATTTAAATTAGGAGACTGGTTAAAAATGATGATAGCTAAAACAATATTTAGCTTAGACCAGTTATACTTGTATCCTGGTCCTGACATTCTTCAGAAAGGAATTAGAAACATTGACCCAGAAATGCTTCCCCTCCAAATATCTGAGTTTTGATTTTTTAAAGAAAAATAGGTGCCTTATACTTCAAACCTCAAGTCAACCTCTACAAATGCTAATTATCTTAGCTGCCGTCAGAAGCAGGATGCTTCAGTAGAGAACGCATCGTCCTTTACTGTGTGTTGAATCATTCAGAGCTTCCATTTGGCATTTCAGTTTCGAATCCACAATAAAACCTATGCGTTATAGTCCAGACTTGCCCAAAAAAAAGACATGCACATGCAAATAATAAAATTCTACCACCATTATGTCTGAAAGGTTTAAGTTGATTGCACAAACCACAAGTTTTTGCTTTAGCAGAATTATAAAGAAGTGGATGCTGTGGTTATACCTTGCTGTCGGT
Organism: Aythya marila; assembly: GCF_965140915.1. Classification (NCBI taxonomy): domain Eukaryota; kingdom Metazoa; phylum Chordata; class Aves; order Anseriformes; family Anatidae; genus Aythya; species Aythya marila. Next base: position 4,928,679 of record NC_139067.1, on the reverse strand, counting down.
CCTCCTTTAGTGCAAGCTGTGCATGCGGGAAGATCTTCTGCACAACTTGTAAAATATTCTCTACTGATCTTTTAAAAAGTGGCTTGAAAATGGGTGATAGTGCTTGTACGGGTGAAGCCTCGATCCTGTTTGAAGCCGGAACAACCTTCTTCATAGCCATGAAAAAGTCCTTTGCTTTTATTTTAATAGAATTAACGTCTAGTAGCAACTTCTCCCTACTTGCATAAATATGAGGATAGCATTGGCGTAGAGAGCACAGCGCAGCTTCAGTACAGAGGGATTTGATATCTGCACCACAGTATCCTAACAAACAAAAATCAAACGTTACATCAGTCAAGGCCCAGGTTTACAACATGCAACATTTAAAGAATTTGTAATGCCAAAACCAAACAGGTTAACAGGGAATTCAAAGTGCTACCGCTCTGCAGGGAAGTTTCATGTTGCTCACTGCCTGATATCCTGCACTTATGCAGCTGAAGCAGACTCCTCATCAAAAACTATACTCTTGAGGAAGATGCCCCAGAACCGTTTAATGTTCTCAGACAACAAGAGGAACGACAACAAAGAGTAAATAGATGAAAGCATCTAACTCTGATTGCTATGAAGATGTGCCAGCTGCCTCGTCGACTAGTTGTGCAGCAAGGCACAAGAGCATGGGTACTGCCTGGTACAAGCTAAGGTTCTTTACAACTTGGTCACAAGCAAGAATCCCTTTTGGTTTCAGTCTTACCAATGCATTTCTCAGCTAGTTCATCAAGCAACATGTCCAGTGGCTGAGGGGTCCAGTCACGAGTATGAATCTTGAACATTTCTTTTCTAGCCTGGAAGCAAAATCATTGCATTTTAGCTTGTCCCAAGTTTTCCTTAAAAACACCAACAAGAAACAAACAAACCAAAAAGCAAACAAACAAACAACAAAAACAGTCCTCCCTCAAAACCCCTCATCTATTAATACGCTTTTCTTACTTGCTCAACTTTCAAGTATTTTACAGTTATTTAATATACACTCTGCATTGTCAACCATTCTTATTTGTTATACTGAACTTTTTCTAGGAACCTACAATGAAAGAAAAGGCATTTATAGCTTCAATAACAAGTTTCCAAACTAGGAGACCTAAGGAAAAATTTATCCAGAAGCATTTCTTTGCTGTCAAACAACTTCTCTAAAATTTAACAAGCTTTCATTTTGACAGTCTCATTACTTCATCACATTTGCCTTTCAGTCAGTAAATTCACAGAAAGCACTTCTGGCACAATGCTTCAAATTGCTACAATTACTATAGAGAAGAAAATAATTAACACTCAAACTACTACCACTGATCCGGGGCACAATCAAATGCAAACACGTCCCCTATTCATTCATAAGTGAAGGATTGAGACCAAAAACACAACTTCATGATGAAAACACCCAAGTGGACTAAATAATTAAGCAAACAGGTACAACTTTGAGAATGAAAGGTTTGATTATAGAACTAACTACTTGGTGGTATCATCCTGACCATATATATCCAGTACCAGATTTGCCCTCCATGGAACAACGCAGTGTCTCCACATATCACTCTTTCGTTCAAGTTGTCAATTATTTTTTTTTCCTATAAAGTTGGACTTTGCCATGGTAGCACTAACATTGAATTTAAGTTCTCACCTCTTTATTTGGCAAGTTGAAGAGGAACTCTCTGCCAAAGCGTCCTGGTCTTTGTAAAGCAGGATCTACAGAATCCAGTCTGTTGGTAGCTCCGATTACCACGATCTCCCCTCTGTTATCTATGCCATCCATAAGCGTCTGAAGAGTTGAAAAAATGGAACTAATAGAAAAATATAATTTTTATTTACTGGTTCAGTAAATTTTGTTACATTCCATATGACTTTCTTGATGCCATAACAACCTTCTTCCCAGTGGTCATTCAAAACTGGGAAAAAAATAGTCTACCAAGTCAGGGGTTTTTGATTTGATAATCAATCTGCAGACTGTTAAGTCATCAAGCACTTCAATACTATTTGAAATAATCTCTACTTTAATATAAAAGGAGTACTGCACACTTCTGCTCAGGAAGAAAATCACGGAAAATGTCAACTTTGATTTTAGATGTTGAATTTGTTGCAGTGAGATCTTCCTCATCGCATGATTCTATTTGGATTTAAACCAGATTATCTATGGAGAGACCAAGATTAGGACAAGAACAGCACAGAGTTCAGCATGAAGCCAATCAGGAGCTCAAGTTTGTATTCTTTCTATTTAACTTTATCCTTCTCTTGCTGGAAGGACCTGCTTTTTGACTCTCCTTCTCTTCAGTAGGAGCATTTTCCCTCTTGCTTTGGTAATGCTCTTTCTCAGTGGTTTTAGTCTCGTCCTTTGTATCTTGGCATCTCTCTGTAACAGCTGAGGAGGAAAGGTTTTTAGAGCTACATTCAGTGTCAGACTTGAGGAAGGAAGTTTGCCACAATTTCTCACCAGGCTCACAAGACTCTTTGCCGTACAAAACGTTTTCTTCTGAAATGAGGTCACGTTCTTTTGATCTTCTTGGTTTCTCCTTGTCTCCACCGTCATCACATTGGTACTGTGCGAGGTATTCATCATTCCCAGGAGATTTCGGAGGGTCCGCGACACTGCACAAAATAAAATCACATTTCTCACTTCTGCTGAAGGACGTGAATATTACGAGTAAAATCTTCCAACGTCGAACAAACAAAAACCTTCGGACTACTCGAACACTCGCAAAGATATGCCATTTAGAAACCTGTCCGGTGATTAGGACACCTTCTCCAGCTCCCAGAGAAAGTGCTTTTTCCCCTCTTGCTTCTGAAGCCATTGCACTCAAAAAGCAAACGCATCTGTCTCCCTCCACATGCCGCTCTGAATAAGAGCCAGAATATTCAAAACCACTCTATTTGTTCTCCCCACATAGCCGAAAAAACACCAGTTGAAACAGAGTTTTCTACCTCTCTCCCACCAATTTACATTCACGTATCCTATGACTGCAAAAATAGAAGGCGGGGCTCAGGAGGAACAGCCAGTGTTGGAAATGAAAAAAAGCAGCCCGTTTCTTCAGAGTCTTAAGCCTATGCTACTAGGAAAAAAACAAAACAAAACAAAACAAGAGGAGAGGAGAACAACAGCGGGAAATTTACCTATTCTCCAGGTGTTCAATTGCAAAGCCTCCTCTGGAGGATCAACAGCTGTGAATTCAGCGTGCGTAGGAGAAATCAGATCTACATCTGAACCACAACTATTTCAGTAGTATCACTAACTGATGTTACTCTGAAGAAGCAGTCAGCACCGTTTCTATGTTAGGAAAGAGCTGAACAGAGTCTGTTATTCACATGAAGTAGTCAGGCAGGTTTCTTTAGGAAGGTTGGGTTTCACTAGAACATTACTAGCCTGTAAGCCTCATGGCATCACCTTCCATCTTGACTGCTAAACCTCCTTGCTCCCTACTATCTTCTTTGCCAAGATACAGCTGTCCACATTTACTTTTCCTACTTGGCTGGACTGACTTTAAGAAGGGATCTTGCATCTTAGAAAGGGAACAAAAGCCGCTGCCCAGCAGCGTCTGGCTCAGGGAGGAGTGAGAAAGCTCTGTGCAGCCCCCAAGGTCCGTGCAGCAGGAGGCAGGAGGTGCTCCAGGCTCACAGCAGCACTTCCCCTGCGGCCTGTGCAGGGAGAGGCCCCTGGTGGAGCAGGCTGTCCCCCTGCAGCCCATGGGTCCCCCGTGGAGCACATCTCCACGCTGCAGCCCCCCTGTGGCTGGAGGAGCCCATGTTGGAACACGTGGATCTGCCCTGGAGGAGGCCGCGGCCTGTGGAGCAGGCCCCCGCAGGAGCAGGCCCCGGGCTGGACAGCACGCTGGTAGCAGCCAGCACCATCTGTTCTTCGAGCCTCAGCAAGCCCACAGCATCTTCCCAGAAGGGATCCCTTTCCTTCACGCCTGACAGGCGCCGCCTCCAGAGGCTGAGGGCTTGTGCCCCGTTTGCAAGCGCTTTCTCAGTGCCCCCTTCCCCAGAGAAGGATCCGGATCCCAGCTGCTTGGCTTCCCTGCCCTCTGCTGCCAGGCTCCCGCAGCTGCTATCCCAGCAGCGCAGCAGCCAGCTGACAACATGCTCGCCTGGAGGACAGCTGCAATCTTGTCCCATGGCTCGCAGCTCGCCCAGGGATGGGGATCACCTGCTTCCTGCTGCTTTTGTCTCTGCTCTCCTTTCCAACAGCCTCCTGTGCCCTGGGATGGCCCTACCTTGGGGTAGGCTGCCTCGCCTTCCTCTTGCTCCTTCCCCTTCTTGGGAGGACTTTCTGCCCTTCCGAAACGAGATGACTTCTGCATGCATTCCTTCCCCTTGTGTGTATTGGCGCCTGAGACAGCAATGGGGTCGTCCCCGGAGCCAGCTGTAGGGCCTGTGCCAGGCTTGGAGTGGCTGCAGGGGACATGCCAGGGGCTGGAGGGGCTGCAGGGAACATGCCAGGGGCTGGAGTGGCTGGATGTGAAGTACTATCAGTAAAGAATTTCTTTCTAACATATATTAGAAATCTCATTTTTCAGAGTAAAGCTATTACTCCATGTCCTGTCACTCCAGGCCCTGATAAAGACCCCCTCCCCAGCTTTCCTATAGGTTGCCTTTAAGTACAGGAAGGCTCTCAGCCTGGCACACAGTAAAACTGATGGCAGATCCTTCACTATATTATTTGAATTTCACGGAAATCGAACAGACTATCAACTTACTTAGGAGAAGTAATACAATTTCAGAACTATTCAAAACCAAAGGCGTTCCAAACTAAGTTTAAGTTCAGAGGAAATCCAAAGAAAAAAATAATTTTGAAACTAATAATCAGAGACCATAATCTTCTACAAATGACAGATTTTTCTCCTGTACCGGGTAATTTTGATCTGTCTTTAATGATCATCCAGACATGGATTTGACACCGAGTATCTTGCTTTGCCTCTGCATTAAGTCTTCTTCTCATGTGAGGTAAATGTCCTGCTTTTATGGGATGGGTCTAGGAGACATACGCGCTGTGTCTCATGATGCTTGGATATCATCTTAATTCTGTGTGAAGATGAAAGGTCTCACTGCTTCCTGAACAGGGAAGTGGATGTCTGCAGTTAAGAACCCTCGGTCTAATCTAGAAACGTGAAGGAAGGAGTTTGCTGGATTGCAAGTGACAGTGAAGAAAGCCACAGATGACATATCAAACTGATTAAAATGTTATTTAGCTCAGGGCATGGCTAATGATGTGGAGCTGGAATAGTTTGACGACTGTAATTACGCTCACTATCACTGTTACTTGTTTATAGGATGGTAATGCCTAAAGGTCCCACTGGAGCCTGAAACAAGGTTGTGCAGGGTGCTGCACGTGCATATCTCAGTAGCGCTTTGATAGCTAGTGATACAAACAGACAAAACAGAGAATAAAAGGAGAAACGGGGGGACAGAGATAAGATCTTCCTGCAGGTCATTTAGGGTATCAGCCATGAGTTCAGTGCATCCAGCTCTCTAGTGCTCTGCTGGCCCAGTGAGATGAATGGAAAACATTGCAGCCTTGGAAAAATAGTACTTCTTCTAATTCTTTGGCCAGTTTTGATGATTTAGGACTGCTTTATTTATTTATTTATTTATTTATTTTTCTTTTCCCCAATTGTGCTGGAGAAGGTGAACTTTTTAAATACCTGTTCTGAATTCAAATATCATTTTCATTGTTATGTTTCTGTTTTGTTGGCACTATTCATAACGACTTCTACCCTTCTGTGGAAGCAAAAGCTTATCATACCATAAAACTGGAAAGGTCACAGAAAACTTCAGAGCTTTTGAAGAAAGCTGAGGAAAATCCATTCCCTGTTCTAGGCAGAGAGAGTGGCTGATTTCCAGACAGGTAAATGGGCAGGATAAGGCCACTTCATGTCCGCTGATGGCCAGTTGTATGGACTGCGAAGATAATGGACTACCAGCACAAGAGACAGCGCCAATAATCTAATCCAATACAATCTGTTTCAAGTGGTAGAGACCTGATACTCTATGACAATGTGAGGAAGACCAAACTGTCAGGCAAACTTTGAGATGATCATGTTCAGGATCTAAAACTCTTAAGACAAGTGTCAACACAGGAAGGGTGAAATAAAAGCATGAATGCCATACAAGTACTGAAAAATCTCAGGAAGTCTGGAAACCAGGGCAAATGGATGTAATAAGATGGTGCTTTGTGTTAGCAAGAAGCAGAGGATAAGGAAATGTTATGGGTCATCAATAGAGTGGTTTTGTGCAAATCGCTGCTAAAGAAAGTCAGCCTTGCTAGCCTGCTCTCTGCTCTTAGCTCCAGTCTACAGTTGTCAGACACATAAACAATAATGGGAATAATGGGAGACTTCAACTTCCCAGCAAAAGATTGAAAGATGATTACCACTTATTCTCATACAGATATACTATGTGATGGATTTCTTCACAAAAGTGAAAAAATATAAGACCATTTTAGACTTGGCTCCTGTACGGGTTGAAATGTAGTAAGATTTGAATAAAGTCTGATCATGAGCTGACTTTTCTCATTTTACATTTCAAGACAGACAAAACCAGGCTTAGAATGAAGGTTTTGAGGCTTAGAAATGCAAACTTTGAAATCTGAGGCAATGAATAATTGAGTCTGACTAAGCATCTCTGGGACTTGAGTGCAGAGAAGGCAGAGTTAAAATTCAAAATTCAGATGGGAAAAAAGCAATGAGAGAAGGTACATTTCAGAGGTTAAAAACTGCAAAAATAAAGTACGAATGACCAAAAACCTCCTTCACATAGGAAATTAAACAGTAACAGTAAATGATACTTAAGCCACAGAACCCAGGGGGAACAAAGAGAACAAATTAGGACCATTGCATACTCGAGGCAAAAATAGATCAAAAGTTAATGATGTCTCAAATGCTGCAAATCTTATTTCCTGCATCTAACAGCAACAACAATGTGCTATTAAGGGCAGTGACAGGATTCCCATTGCAAATGAGGGTAGGGCAGTAGGCACAACATCATCTGAGGTGAAATAAAAATCTATAGTGATTCAAGTGAAAAATGACAAGCTGATATCTACCTAGCCTATTAACAGCATTGGCACACAGAACAACAACTCAAGTAGGAAAAATACATAACAATTGTGCAAATCAGGGATAGTCCCCGGAATGGGAGAGTAACAAATATACTTCTGTCCAGGAGAATGTAAAGAGTGATCCAGACAAGTGCAGGCCTGTTAGTTTGACATCAACGCTGGGCAAAGCTTTGTAGCAAGAATAGATAAGACTAGGGAAGTAGCGGGTAATGTGGAATTTACAAGATAATTTATTAAAGCTAATTTGTTTCCAGAGAATTTAGTAGCTTGCCTTTGTAGGACCAGTGCTCCCCTACACAGGGGATGAACTACATCTATTTCACTTTCTGTGAGCTTCTGATACATTATCTATGGATTTGGGCTTTGGGGCTGCAAGTGAATCAAGGGAGTTTGCAATTGTTCACACTGTTCGAAGAGGGAATTACCAGCAAAGGAGAGGTTACCTGTAGTGATTCTCAGAGACAGTTCTGAAACTGCAGCTGCTAAGGAGGCAAAGACTCATGGAGAAATGTAGGCTGGAAGGGACCTCTGAAAACCCAACCTCCTATTCAGAGCAGAGATGACTTCAAATTTAGGTACGTTCAGTATGGACATGGTGGCCGAAGACTAAAAATTCCATACGAGCTTTGAGATTTCCAGGTGACATAAAGTTGGGAAGTACTACCGAGCCTGACAGAAGGATATCCCTTGTGATTGAAATGGTTCAGGTGAAGTGACATTTGAAACCATGAGCCAGAGATTCTCAACAAAGGGTGTTTTTATTGTTTTGTTTTGTTTTGTTAGAACGGCTGAGGTCACTGGGCCTGTTCAGCCTGGAGAAGAGGAGGCTGAGGGGAGACCTCATCACAGTCTACAACTTCCTCGTAAGGGGGTGTCGAGAGGCAGAAGACCTTTTCTCCATTATCACCAGTGACAGGACCCGCGGGAACAGGGTTAAGCTGAGGCAGGGGAAATTTAGGCTTGACATCAGGAGGGGGTTCTTCACAGAGAGGGTGGTTGCACACTGGAACAGGCTCCCCAGGGAAGTGGTCACTGCACCGAGCCTGTCTGAATTTAAGAAGAGATTGGACTGTGCACTTAGTCACATGGTCTGAACTTTTGGGTAGACCTGTGCGGTGTCAGGAGTTGGACTTGATGATCCTTAAGGGTCCCTTCCAGCTCAGGATATTCTATGATTCTATGATTCTATATGGCAGTAAGGAGTTTAAAACAAACAATAAAACAACAAAACGCCATGTTCATGCACTGTTAACAGAAGAACTGAAAAAGTTAAGTGGTTATATGGTGTGTATGGCTATTTTATTTTATTTATTTATTTATTTATTTATTTATTTTTCTCCAGTATAAATACACCTGACAGGGCAGCCCTGCCAAACATTTAAGACATGAGGCAAAATTCTGCCACTTGTATTCACATTGAACTTAGGAGGAAGTGTTCACAAGACAGAAGGAACAAGTTGCCTATTGTGGGGAAGGGAATTAAAGGACATCGTTCTGCTCAGCCAGATGCCAGTTGAGAGAAAAATATGATGTCTCTGTGAAAATGCATTTCTTGAGTAAATATCAAGGAGAAATAGGAAATGTGTAAGTTGGGAGATACATCTGAAATGATGATTGCAGTTGGCTTATGAGGAACTTTGGACAGGAAATTGGTAGAAACTTCCCATTTTAAGAATAAAGTGCACCACAGATACGAAGTCAGCATTCACCTAAAGAGTAGAGGCCAACTCAGAGCCCCCACAACAAAGCAGTGGACAAACCAGAACACTAACATGTTGTGGTCTAGAGTCACACAGATATACATAATTGTACTATATCTAAACATCTGAGGGGTTCCTTTGAGAGGCGGAGGGCTTGTGCCCCATTTCCATTTCCACTCTCAGTGTCCCCTGCCTCAGAGAAAGATCCGAGCTGCTGGCTTCCGTGCCCTCTGATGCCAGGCTACCAGAGCAGGTATCCCAGCATCGCAGCAAACAGGTGACAATTTGAGTGCCACAGCAGTCCTCATTGTGAGCTGGAAACTCAGGGCACTTGTGGCCACCCACCTTTGTGAGCTCCAAGGCTGACAGTGACTCTCTGCTGAGCTCCCACGGCTCTCAGGCGTCCCGGTGGCAGAGCTTACGGCGCTAAGCTGACTGCCAGGAGAAAAGGCTCCCGTGAAATGGCTGCTCCACAACGGCAGGAGCAAGGTCTGCTGGGCTGGGGGTTTGCAGGGGAGCTCGGCCTTGGGCCTGGCAACTGCGCCTGGAAGCCAGGGACGGCCTTGGTGTGCAGCTGGACACCTGGGCCTGAGAAAGCAAGGTCTCTTTCAAGACACTTGGCACCATCGTCACCCAGTGGCTGTCTCAGGGGGATGAGAGAAATGCACAGCATCTCTTCCTTCCCTGAAAAAGGGATGGATTTTGACCCAAAATGCAGCTCCTTTCTCTCAGAAGCATCACGTCCTCCTCTCTTTCTTGTATTTCGCTATGAATTTAGAAATCCTTGCAATCCCTGCAGCTGTATCCCCTGCCAGCTTCTTGTGTGCCCCAAGCATCCTCGCTTGCAGGGCAGTAGAAGATGCAGAAAAGGCCTTGCCTTAGTGGAAGCACTGCCCTGCTGGAGCTCCAACATCCCTCTTAGCAGCACGCTGTAGCCCCCAAATGCCCCCGAAACGGCACATGCCAGCTACTGGGAAGGCAATGAGCTGGCTCAAGGTGAGCTACCCGCTCAAGGCCCAGGTGTCTGTGAGGCGGTGTTGGCAAGGAGTCCTGTTGTGTGAGTCTGTTCTTTGTGGGTGGCTGATACTGTCTTGGGCCCAGCTGCAAGGCCCGTCACAGGGGCTGGAGCGGCCACAGGGCCTGTCAGTGGGCTTGGAGTGGCTGCAGGGCTCATCAGTGGGCTTGGTGTGTCCGTAGGTCCCATCACAGCGCTGCAGTGGTCACAGGGCCTTTCATATTGGCTAGAGTGGCTGTAGGGCCCGTCACAGGTTTTGGAATAGCCCCAAGGCCCATCACTGGGCTTGCAGTCGCTGCAGAGCCCATCACTGGGCTTTGAGCAGCCGCAGGGCCGCTCTCAGGGTTGGATGAGATCCACAGGTGTTTTCTTCCTCTTGGAGGTGCTGAGGAGTATTGAATAGTCTTCAAAAGGCATAGGCCAGAGTGCAGAAAATGTGTAGCTGATGCTAGAACCAGTTACTTTTTCTTGTCCACTGCCTCCTCCTCATTCACTGCCTCCTCCTTGTCTACCGCATCCTCCTCGTCCCCCGCCTGCTAATCCTATTTCTCATTTTCCTCCTCCTTCTCCTCCTTCCCTGCCTCTTGCACCTCCAACACCTCCTCCACCTCCACTGCCTCTTCCTCCTTCTCCTTCTCCAGCCCCACTGACTATTCCTCCTCCACAGCCTCCTCCACCTCGGCAGAAACTTCCTGGCCAACTTCCTCTGCATGCTCCTTGCTAAGGCATGCTGGTAGCAATGATGGTGAGCCCAGAGATGTCAGGAGGAGTTGCCATGAACCAGGTGTGCCAAGGCGGCTTCTCTGGGAGGCTATGGTTGTGAGCGCTGCCCACCGCTCCTAATTCTAGTTCCATTTGTCACCCCACAGGACCATGGCACCGTGGCCCTGTAAGGTAGCAGCTGGCGGCTCCTATCATCTTGATGACGCTCTGTGATGCGCTGCTTGTTGCCTGGGTAGCGATTGTTAGCTCTTATGCAAATGGCTTGTCATCAGTCAGGGGTGTGGCTGCTCCTCCCTATAAAAGGGCCAAAGGGGGGCAGTGGGAGCCAGAGTGTTGGAGAGGGGAGATGGGAGAAGGTGGAAACAGAAAAGGAGGAGGAGGAGGCATAGGTGGAAAAGGGGGAGTAAGAGGGGAAGGGGGGCAGTGGAGGAGGTGGCGGAGGAGGAGGTGGTGGAGGAGGAGGTGGTGGAGAAGATTGAGGAGGTGGCGGCATTTCTGGAAAAGGAGACTGATGAGTAGGAAGTGGTGACAAAAGAGGAGGCGAGCAAGGGCTAGGCAGAGGGACACGATGGAAGTGGAAGAGGAGAAGAAGGTGGTGGAGAAATAGTAGAATCTTAGAGGAGGAACTGGTGGCAAAAAGAAAAAAAAAAAGGAGGAGGTGGAGGAGGAGGAGGAGGATGTGGAGGAGGTGGAGGTGGAGGAGGAGGAAATGAAGGAGAAGGTGGAGGAGGAGGAGGAGGAGGAGGAGGAGGAGGATGTGGAGGAAGATGACGTGGAGGAGGTGGAGGAGGAGGAAGTGGAGGAGGAGGAGGTGGAGGAGGAGGAGGTGGAGGAAGATGAGGAGGAGGAGGAGGTGGAGGAGGAGGAAGAGTGTTAGGAGGAGGAGGTGTAGGTTGTGTAGGTTGTGGAGGAGTTGGAAGAGGAGGTGGAAATTGAGGTGGAGGAGGTGGAGGAGGAGGTGGAGGATGAGGAGGAGGTGGAGGTTGTGGAGGAGTTGGAAGAGGAGGTGGAGGTGGTGGAGGTGGAGGTGGAGGAGGCCAAAATAAAAAAAGACAAAAACAGCTAAAAAGCACAGAAAAACAACACTAGAAATTAAAAAATCATCATGGTGACCATCAACTATCAGTCTCAGAGCAAGCTGATAGGAAACACTCATTTAAATCATTCTGGACAGATGTCACGAGAGAGAGAATTTTCATGCAGAGAATCCGAAGGAATAGAAAAACTCATAGGCATTGATAAAGAGTTGATTAAGAAAGGAATAGAAAATAATAAAAATAATACAATCAATTAAAAAGACAGTAAATAAATTGTATTACTGTAAACAATTTTTTCCCAGCCTAATGATCTCCTATCACCACCATGACCACCCATCCTAGCAATTTCCCATCCCATTATTTCACACTCAAATGAATTCCCATCACCGCAGTTCTTTGTGGGCGCTCCGTCCCCATCAGGCTTGCTTTGGAAGGCCCAGGAGAGTCTTGTGGGCACTGGCCTGGGGTCCCAGGCTGAGCCAGCTGCTGCCTGGCAATCAGGGAGGCTCGCTCCGTGTCTTGGCTTGGGGTTGCGTGGCCAGGCTGTGGGAGCGGGGGGCTGCAGGGGTGTCCTCTGTGAGGAGAATGCAGCAGCTGCCCCATGGGAGCTCAGGGCCGCTTCCAGGAGGCTCCTTCCAGGAGGGACCCACCCGCTGCTGCCCAGAACGCAGAGCAAAAGGATGATGTTTGCGCCTGGGGGAGAGCCCATCTAAGAAAGGGAACAAAAGCTGCTGCCCAGCAGCGTCTGGCTCAGGGAGGAGTGAGAAAGCTCTGCGCAGCCCCCAAGGTCCGTGCAGCAGGAGGCAGGAGGTGCTCCAGGCTCACAGCAGCACTTCCCCTGCGGCCCGTGCAGGGAGAGGCCCCTGGTGGAGCAGGCTGTCCCCCTGCAGCCCATGGATCCCCTGTGGAGCACATCTCCACGCTGCAGCCCCCCTGTGGCTGGAGGAGCCCCCGGTGGAGCAGGTGGCTGTGGCCTGGAGGAGGCCGCGGCCTGTGGAGAGCCCCCGCAGGAGCAGGCCCCGGGCTGGACTGGAACAGGCTGTGCTGAGCCTGCTTTGCCCGTGACGCTCCTTGTGGAGTGATCTCCCTGTCCTTCTGGCAGCCCTTGAGCCCTTGCCAGCCTCTTTTCTCCCCTTGGCGTTGGAGGAGGGGCAGGGAGAGAGCGCTTGTGCTGGAGCTCAGCTGCCCAGCTGAGGAAAACCACCACGGCTCTGTCTTGCCGCTGCTGCAGCACGCTGGTAGCAGCCAGCACCGTCTGTTCTTCGAGCCTCAGCAAGCCCACAGCATCTTCCCAGAAGGGATCCCTTTCCTTCACGCCTGACAGGCGCCGCCTGCAGAGGCTGAGGGCTTGTGCCCCGTTTGCAAGCGCTTTCTCAGTGCCCCCTTCCCCAGAGAAGGATCCGGATCCCAGCTGCTTGGCTTCCCTGCCCTCTGCTGCCAGGCTCCCGCAGCTGCTATCCCAGCAGCGCAGCAGCCAGCTGACAACATGCTCGCCTGGAGGACAGCTGCAATCTTGTCCCATGCTGGCAGCTCGCCCAGGGATGGGGATCACCTGCTTCCTGCTGCTTTTGTCTCTGTGCCTGAGACAGCAACGGGGTAGTCCCCGCAGCCAGCTCTTAGGGCCTGTGCCAGGCTTGGAGGGGCTGCAGGGAACATGCCAGGGGCTCGAGGGGCTGCAGGGCGAGTGACAAGGCTTTGAGGGGCCTCAGGTCCCACCGCGGTGGTTGAAGTCGATGCAGGGAACATCAGAGTTGTTGGAGGGGCTGCAGGTAAAATCCCAGGGCTTGCAGGGGCTGCAGGCTGCGTCACAGCTACGCATCAGGTCAAGACGCATTTTCCTAGAACCATACATTTCCTCCTGAAGGGGCTGAAGAGCATGGAATGGTCTTCAAAACGCACAGAGCAAACCCCAGCAAACGTAGAGCTGCTGCTAGCAAGTAGGTAACTTGATTGTTCCTCTTGGTAACTTTGTTTCACAACAACAGGTGCAAAGATGTATCTTGAGTTGAGGGCAAAGGTGACCTTGGATCTGAAGCACACAGGCGTTCGCTAACGTACCCCATCCGGAGTGACTCCAGAACGACTCGGAAGGAAAAATAAAGTCCAAAGCAGTGCGTTGTGATAAAGAGAGTTTAATAGGGTAGAAAAGGAATAAAAACAAACAAAACAAGAAATAATGATATTTATAATTTATATTAACATATAAAAATATTTAATACTATTAAATACTAATACTTCTAGTTTTATAAGAATAAAACAATGCCATACTGTACAACACAGTCAATAAAGTGGATTTAATTAAATAAATAATTGAACCAAGAAATTAAATGAAAATTAAAAACTTGAAATTTAATAAAAAGAAAACCCATTCTTCCCAGTCCAATGAATTCCTACCCCCATCATCACTTCCCATCCCACTGATCATTTGCTATCCCAAAAACCTCCCAGTTCTTATCCCCTTGGCATGCCAGTGCAAGAAGAGCTGCAGGCAGAGGCCTTGCTGAGTGAGCACCTAACGAGAGGAGTTTAATCCAGAAGACAGGAAAGAAGAGCAATGCCCCAAAAGAAGCACGGGGCCCATCTTCATCTGGTGGGCCGCCCGCTGCCGCTCCTCCTGGGCCAGCTTCTTCAGGCGCTCCCGCTCGGGACGCTGCTGCGGCGTGATGGGCACCGACTCCTCCTGCTCCTCCAGCGGCGTGGGCGCCGCGGCGCGGCCCGCCCAGGGCCCCACGCGGGGCATGTAGTCCACGCGGGGCTGCGCCGGCCGCTGCAGCGTGCGCGGCTGCGTGGGCAGAGCCGGACGCTGCGCTTGGCCCCCCGCAGCTGGCAGGCCCAGTGCTCTGGGCGCCGGCTCTATGGCAGCGTCCCCTGTTCATGCCGTGCTGCCTGGTGGTGCTGGCACCTCCTTTTCCTTGCCGCCAGCCGGGGACTGGGGGGCAGCGGGCACAGCGCTGGAGCCTGGCACTGTCGGCGGGGCGCTGGGCATGCTGCTGGGGCTGCTGGAGGTGGGCTGCGGCTGCACACAGGACGGCTGGTGCACTGGCCCCAGCACCTTGGCCCTGGCCCCCAGCGGCTGCAAAGTCTCGCTGGGGGTCTTTGTCCTTGCGTGCTGGCGCTGCAGCGTCTTGGCCCCGCTGGCTTGGGCCCGGAGCCTGTCCTGGGGCCGCACGGCACAGGGCTCCCCACTCGGAGTCTCCAGCAGCAGCCGCGCTCTGCGGGGAGGTGGCGACGCTGCTCCTTGCCCCCCTGCAGCCCCCGGGCTTCGTGCTGTCTTGCTGGGTGCCGTGGTGCTGTTGATCGCCGGCTGCTGCCCACTGCTGCCTGCTTCCGTGCTGCTGCCAGCCCCCGTGCTGCTGCCACCCGTCTTCCCCTGGCACAGTCTCTTGCGGCCTTGGCCAGCCTGGCCCAGCAGCATCTTCCTCTCCTTGCTGGGGGGGTTCTCTGTTGTCGGCCTCCTGTGCTGGCAGCTCTGCGCTGTCCCGGGGGTGCTGCTGGGCGCAGGGCGCTTGGCCCCCCGCTTGGTGCCGGTGGGCACAGGGGCAGGCGGGGGGCTCTGGAGGGGCAAGGAGTCCTGTTGTGTGAGTCTGTTCTTTGTGGGTGCTCCGTCCCCACCAGGCTTGCTTTGGAAGGCCCAGGAGAGTCTTGTGGGCACTGGCCTGGGGTCCCAGGCTGAGCCAGCTGCTGCCTGGCAATCAGGGAGGCTCGCTCCGTGTCTTGGCTTGGGGTTGCATGGCCAGGCTGTGGGAGCGGGGGGCTGCAGGGGTGTCCTCTGTGAGGAGAATGCAGCAGCTGCCCCAAGTCCCAAGGGCGCCAGGCAGAATCTGGCGAATATGTAGCTACAAGGCTCTTCCATTTCTTACAGGGACAGAAAGAGATCTCTGCGTTTCTCTCTCTCCACCTTCGGAAAAAGATAGGAAGGGGAGAGCGCTAATGAACAGGAGCATGCTTAGCTCAGCCACCGGCATGGAGGCTGCCCGCTCCTCAGCACCTCTAAGCAGCAGCACCTTCAAGTCTCCTCCTGCAGCAGCAGCACATCAGTGTCTCTTGTCCCACCAGCAGGACAGTGGCGTCTCCCATTGCACCATGCCGACCTCCACGCCTCGAGTGCCAGCACCAGTCCTCAAGGCGAGCTGGACGCTCAGGGCACTTGTGGCCTCCCACCTTTGTGAGCTCCAAGGCTGACAGTGACTCTCTGCTGAGCTCCCACGGCTCTCGGGCGTCCCGGTGGCAGAGCTTACGGCGCTAAGCTGACTGCCAGGAGAAAAGGCTCCCGTGAAATGGCTGCTCCACAACGGCAGGAGCAAGGTCTGCTGGGCTGGGGGTTTGCAGGGGAGCTCGGCCTTGGGCCTGGCAACTGCGCCTGGAAGCCAGGGACGGCCTTGGTGTGCAGCTGGATACCTGGGCCTGAGAAAGCAAGGTCTCTTTCAAGACACTTGGCACCATCGTCACCCAGTGGCTGTCTCAGGGGGACGAGAGAAACGCACAGCATCTCTTCCTTCCCTGAAAAAGGGATGGATTTTGACCCAAAGCCCAGCTCCTTTCTATCGGAAGCTTCACGTGCTGCGTGTCCTCCTCTTTTTTTAGTATTTCACTATGACTTCAGGCTTGTTCTTGCTGCTCCTTAAGCAGATTGATGCTTCCCTGGCACACCACGTTAACTGATTTTCACTACCTCTTAAGTGCCTTTCCTCCACTTCTCCTCTAATTCATTAGTGCTGTCCTCTTCACACCTCCTACAGAGGTATCTTTCCTCCCTGGTATAATCTAGAAGAGCTTAGCAGTATCCATGCGTCTCTTTCCTTTAGTGGTCACAGTAGACTTGCTGGGGGTAATTTGTGTTGGGCAGTTACCACCAGAAAGCGTCCCCAAGCCAAGTCTGCATTTGCTTGTGTCTTCTGGAATCCCTGCAGCTGTGTCCCCTGCCAGCTTCTTGTGTGCCCCAAGCATCCTCGCTTGCAGGGCAGTAGAAGATGCAGAAAAGGCCTTGCCTTAGTGGAAGCACTGCCCTGCAGCAGCTCCAGCATCCCTCTTAGCAGCACGCTGTAGCCCCCAAATGCCCCCGAAAAGGCACATGCCAGCTACTGGGAAGGAAATGAGCTCGGTCATTGTGAGCTACCTGCTCAAGGCCCTGCTCTTTGGCCCAGGTGTCTCTGAGGCAGTATTGGAAATGAGTTCTGTTGTGAACATAAGAACATAACATAACATAAGAACATAAAATAACATAACATAGAAAAAATATATAATAACATAAGGTATCATAAGAACACAAAACAAGAGCAACTATCATAATGTGGTCTGCTAAGATGTAGGAGAAAGCAGAAATCCAGCAATGCTGTGTTTCCTACTCCTCAAAACCAATTCAGTTGACAACTATGCATGCTTCCAGCTGGAAAAAATTGGAAGAATGAAGTGGAGGACTCCTTGCCATCACTGTGTTTCTGGAGCACACCTCTACCTTTCCGCCCAACAAGGGCTTCTTCTTGGGAGAGAATTGCAGAACATGAAGAAACATGACCAAAGCCAGAGGACCCATCTCCACAACAGCACGATAAATATAAAAGACATCTCCAGACGCAGACCCCAGAGCTCCGGTTCACTATGTCCCGTTCTTGGAAGTTATTTTGTATGCTTTGTTTTTAAGGCCACTGGCTGCCTCCTCCCTTATGCTCCCCGTTGTCCCTGTTGTCCTGTCTTTCTCCTGCACTGCTTCCTTTCCTTGGGGGACCTTGCTGAGCTCTTTGATGTTGTGTTGTATATATATGTATGAAGGCAGGATGTCTCTTATTCTTTTACACTGCTGACTGCTACCCCATATACCTCTGCAAGTTTTCTTACAAGGGATTAAGACAAAAAGGCCTGTGCCTGGCACAGGGAGCAGTGAATGATGATCTAGCAAAGCAGTCTATCACAGACAGACAACACTGGCCCGGAAATCCTGCTTGAAAATTTGCTGTACATGAAACTGAGACAGAAATTGGAACTTTCAACAAAACGCTGTAGGGTAGAAGTTGTTTTAGCTGAACATGCTGGGCACATCTTTGAATGCAAAAGGTAAGGTATTGCTTTGTTTAGGTAAGATCTGAGTGTTTCACACAGCACTCCAGCATCCTCTCTTAAGTAGGGGAGGCAAGCAGAAGATGCAGAAGTTGGCAGATGCACAGGATGTGAAGTACTATCAGTAATGAATTTCTTCCTAACATAAATTAGAAATGTAACTTTTCAGTTTAAAGCTATTACTCTATGTCCTGTCACTCCAGGCCCTGATAAAGACCCCCTCCCCAGCTTTCCTATAGGTTGCCTTTAAGTACAGGAAGGCTCTCCCTGGTGTCACAGTACGCTCACCTGTTACCCAGGTGTCACAGTTAATTCCTGAGATAGGAATAATGGCAAGGGTTAATCTATTGCAGGTGATTTCATACAATAATAGAAAACCTTTTGTTGGAAAGCACAAGGGAGGGGGGAGGGTGGGCGAACGGCTCTGTGGTGTTGAGCTGCCGGCTGGGTTAAACCACACCAGTGTCTTTCCTTTAGTGGTCACAGTAGACTTGCTGGAGGTAATTTGTGTTGGGCGGTTACCACCAGAAAGCGTCCCCAAGCCAAGTCTGCATTTGCTTGTGTCTTCTGGAATCCCTGCAGCTGTGTCCCCTGCCAGCTTCTTGTGTACCCCAAGCATCTTCTCTTGCAGGGCAGTAGAAGATGCAGAAAAGCTGAGCTACCCGCTCAAGGCCCAGGTGTCTGTGAGGCGGTGTTGCTTCACTGAAAAAGGGATGGATCACTTGCTTCCCTGAAAAAGGGATGGATTTTGACCCCAAAGCGAGCTCCTTTCTATCAAAAGCATCACATCCTCCTGTCTTTCTTGTATTTGGCTATGACTTTAGGAATCCCTGCAATCCCTGCAGCTGTGTCCCCTGCCAGCTTCTTGTGTGCCCCAAGCATCCTCGCTTGCAGGGCAGTAGAAGATGCAGAAAAGGCCTTGCCTTAGTGGAAGCACTGCCCTGCAGCAGCTCCAGCATCCCTCTTAGCAGCACGCTGTAGCCCCCAAATGCCCCCGAAAAGGCACATGCCAGCTACTGGGAAGGAAATGAGCTCGGTCATTGTGAGCTACCTGCTCAAGGCCCAGGTGTCTGTGAGGCGGTGTTGGCAAGGAGTCCTGTTGTGTGAGTCCGTTCTTTGTGGGTGCTCCGTCCCCACCAGGCTTGCTTTGGAAGGCCCAGGAGAGTCTTGTGGGCACTGGCCTGGGGTCCCAGGCTGAGCCAGCTGCTGCCTGGCAATCAGGGAGGCTCGCTCCGTGTCTTGGCTTGGGGTTGCGTGGCCAGGCTGTGGGAGCGGGGGGCTGCAGGGGTGTCCTCTGTGAGGAGAATGCAGCAGCTGCCCCATGGGAGCTCAGGGCCGCTTCCAGGAGGCTCCTTCCAGGAGGGACCCACCCGCTGCTGCCCAGAACGCAGAGCAAAAGGATGATGTTTGCGCCTGGGGGAGAGCCCATCTAAGAAAGGGAACAAAAGCTGCTGCCCAGCAGCGTCTGGCTCAGGGAGGAGTGAGAAAGCTCTGTGCAGCCCCCAAGGTCCGTGCAGCAGGAGGCAGGAGGTGCTCCAGGCTCACAGCAGCACTTCCCCTGCGGCCTGTGCAGGGAGAGGCCCCTGGTGGAGCAGGCTGTCCCCCTGCAGCCCATGGGTCCCCCGTGGAGCACATCTCCATGCTGCAGCGCCCCTGTGGCTGGAGGAGCCCATGTTGGAACACGTGGATCTGCCCTGGAGGAGGCCGCGGCCTGTGGAGCAGGCCCCCGCAGGAGCAGGCCCCGGGCTGGACTGGAACAGGCTGTGCTGAGCCTGCTTTGCCCATGACGCTCCTTGTGGAGTGATCTCCCTGTCCTTCTGGCAGCCCTTGAGCCCTTGCCAGCCTCTTTTCTCCCCTTGGCGTTGGAGGAGGGGCAGGGAGAGAGCGCTTGTGCTGGAGCTCAGCTGCCCAGCTGAGGAAAACCACCACGGCTCTGTCTTGCCGCTGCTGCAGCACGCTGGTAGCAGCCAGCACCGTCTGTTCTTCGAGCCTCAGCAAGCCCACAGCATCTTCCCAGAAGGGATCCCTTTCCTTCACGCCTGACAGGCGCCGCCTGCAGAGGCTGAGGGCTTGTGCCCCGTTTGCAAGCGCTTTCTCAGTGCCCCCTTCCCCAGAGAAGGATCCAGATCCCAGCTGCCTGGCTTCCCTGCCCTCTGCTGCCAGGCTCCCGCAGCTGCTATCCCAGCAGCGCAGCAGCCAGCTGACAATGTGCTCGCCTGGAGGACAGCTGCAATCTTGTCCCATGCTGGCAGCTCGCCCAGGGATGGGGATCACCTGCTTCCTGCTGCTTTTGTCTCTGTGCCTGAGACAGCAACGGGGTAGTCCCCGCAGCCAGCTCTTAGGGCCTGTGCCAGGCTTGGAGGGGCTGCAGGGATCATGCCAGGGGCTCGAGGGGCTGCAGGGCGAGTGACAAGGCTTTGAGGGGCCTCAGGTCCCACCGCGGTGGTTGAAGTCGATGCAGGGAACATCAGAGTTGTTGGAGGGGCTCCAGGTAAAATCCCAGGGCTTGCAGGGGCTGCAGGCTGCGTCACAGCTACGCATCAGGTCAAGACGCATTTTCCTAGAACCATACATTTCCTCCTGAAGGGGCTGAAGAGCATGGAATGGTCTTCAAAACGCACAGAGCAAACCCCAGCAAACGTAGAGCTGCTGCTAGCAAGTAGGTAACTTGATTGTTCCTCTTGGTAACTTTGTTTCACAACAACAGGTGCAAAGATGTATCTTGAGTTGAGGGCAAAGGTGACCTTGGATCTGAAGCACACAGGCGTTCGCTAACGTACCCCATCCGGAGTGACTCCAGAACGACTCGGAAGGAAAAATAAAGTCCAAAGCAGTGCGTTGTGATAAAGAGAGTTTAATAGGGTAGAAAAGGAATAAAAACAAACAAAACAAATTACAATTTGTAATATATTAACATATAAAAATATTTAATACTATTAAATACTAATACTTCTAGTTTTATAAGAATAAAACAATGCCATACTGTACAACACAGTCAATAAAGTGGATTTAATTAAATAAATAATTGAACCAAGAAATTAAATGAAAATTAAAAACTTGAAATTTAATAAAAAGAAAACCCATTCTTCCCAGTCCAATGAATTCCTACCCCCATCATCACTTCCCATCCCACTGATCATTTGCTATCCCAAAAACCTCCCAGTTCTTATCCCCTTGGCATGCCAGTGCAAGAAGAGCTGCAGGCAGAGGCCTTGCTGAGTGAGCACCTAACGAGAGGAGTTTAATCCAGAAGACAGGAAAGAAGAGCAATGCCCCAAAAGAAGCACGGGGCCCATCTTCATCTGGTGGGCCGCCCGCTGCCGCTCCTCCTGGGCCAGCTTCTTCAGGCGCTCCCGCTCGGGACGCTGCTGCGGCGTGATGGGCACCGACTCCTCCTGCTCCTCCAGCGGCGTGGGCGCCGCGGCGCGGCCCGCCCAGGGCCCCACGCGGGGCATGTAGTCCACGCGGGGCTGCGCCGGCCGCTGCAGCGTGCGCGGCTGCGTGGGCAGAGCCGGACGCTGCGCTTGGCCCCCCGCAGCTGGCAGGCCCAGTGCTCTGGGCGCCGGCTCTATGGCAGCGTCCCCTGTTCATGCCGTGCTGCCTGGTGGTGCTGGCACCTCCTTTTCCTTGCCACCAGCCGGGGACTGGGGGGCAGCGGGCACAGCGCTGGAGCCTGGCACTGTCGGCGGGGCGCTGGGCATGCTGCTGGGGCTGCTGGAGGTGGGCTGCGGCTGCACACAGGACGGCTGGTGCACTGGCCCCAGCACCTTGGCCCTGGCCCCCAGCGGCTGCAAAGTCTCGCTGGGGGTCTTTGTCCTTGCGTGCTGGCGCTGCAGCGTCTTGGCCCCGCTGGCTTGGGCCCGGAGCCTGTCCTGGGGCCGCACGGCACAGGGCTCCCCACTCGGAGTCTCCAGCAGCAGCCGCGCTCTGCGGGGAGGTGGCGACGCTGCTCCTTGCCCCCCTGCAGCCCCCGGGCTTCGTGCTGTCTTGCTGGGTGCCGTGGTGCTGTTGATCGCCGGCTGCTGCCCACTGCTGCCTGCTTCCGTGCTGCTGCCAGCCCCCGTGCTGCTGCCACCCGTCTTCCCCTGGCACAGTCTCTTGCGGCCTTGGCCAGCCTGGCCCAGCAGCATCTTCCTCTCCTTGCTGGGGGGGTTCTCTGTTGTCGGCCTCCTGTGCTGGCAGCTCTGCGCTGTCCCGGGGCTGCTGCTGGGCGCAGGGCGCTTGGCCCCCCGCTTGGTGCCGGTGGGCACAGGGGCAGGCGGGGGGCTCTGGAGGGGACTGCGAGGGGGACTGGGCAGGGCTCTCCTGAGGGCTGGGAGAAGTTGAGGCCTCTTGAGGGGAGCCAAGGGAGGCTTGGGCAGGGGTCTCCTGCGGGCAGGGTCGGGGGGGCTCTGGAGGGGACTCAGGCGAGGCTTGGGCAGGGCTGTCCTGAGGGCAGTGAGGAAGTCAGGGTCGGGGGGGCTCTGGAGGGGACTCAGGCGAGGCTTGGGCAGGGCTCTCCTGAGGGCAGTGAGGAAGTCAGGGTCGGGGGGGCTCTGGACGGGAGCCGAGGGAGGCTTGGGCAGGGGTCTCCTGCGGGCAGGGTCGGGGGGGCTCTGGAGGGGACTCAGGCGAGGCTTGGGCAGGGCTCTCCTGCAGGCAGAGAGGCAGTCAGGGTCGGGGGGCCTCCTGACGGGAGCCAAGGGAGGCTGGGGCAGGGTTCTCCTGCGGGCAGGGATGAATTCCTGCTGGGGAGGCCTTTTGGGCAGGGCTCTCCTGAGCTGGGGCCGGGCTGCAGGCTTGAGGGGGGAGCTGAGTGGCGGCACAGCAGCTGCAGGGGGCTGCAGCGCCCGCCCAGCCTGCACCTTGTCGGGGTGCAGCCCAGGGCTTGAGGGGACCTCACCGAGGGCTCCTGTGGCTTCCAGTCCCTGCGTGCTCGGCTCCTCGATGTCCTCGCAGAGGTCAGGCAGCTGCGAGAGGAAGCGGCTGAGGGCAGGACTGCTGGGCAAATCGGGGAAGGCGTCCTGGGGCTCCACGGCATCCAGGCAGCTGAGCAGCTCCTCCAAGCCGGAGCTGTCCAGGTCGGCCGGGAGCTGGTCCTGCACGTGCTGCAGCTGCTGGCTGTCCCCTGCCAGCTCTGGAAAGGCCTCGGCGAAGGCATCAGGGCCCAGCTCCAGCAGCTCCAGGGGCTCCTCAGGCACCTCTGCAAGTGTCGCCGCTGAGGACGAAGCAAGACAATCCCCCAAGACGGGCAATGTCAGCTTTACCATGGCCCCTGGGTGTGGGGCCACAAGCGGCCGGCTGTGCCAGTCCCAAACTCACCGTCGGGCGTCGCCGTCTGGGTGCTGGCGGTCCTTGGAGCCTGGGCAGGCTCGGGGGGAGTGTGGCCGGGCAGCGGGGGCCCCTGGTCCTCGCTGAGCCCCACGGCGTGCAAGCAGGGCTCCGGCAGCTGCCCCCGGCTGCTGCTCAGGGTGCGGGGCGTGGGGAGCGCCTGCCCCCGCAGCGGAGGCCCCGGGACGAGGGGTGGCGGGGGGTTGCGCTGGGCGGGGGCCTGCAACAGGCAGGTGCCTGCGGGGTGCAGGAGCTCCCCATGGAGCACGGCCCTGGGCCCCAGCCCCAGCGCATGGTGGGGCACCAGTGTCCCCGTCACCATGGGCTGTCCCCACTGATGGACGGGGGCACAGGGAGGAGCGCTATGGGGGAGCTGCCCCACGGTGGGTAGCTGCACCAGCTGCAGCTGGTGCCCCATGCTTGGGAGCTGCACCAGCTGCAGGTTTTGCCCCACAGCAGGGAGCTGCACCAGCTGCAGGTTTTGCCCCACAGCGGGGAGCTGCACCAGCTGCAGGTTATGCCCCACGGCGGGGAGCTGCCCCACAGCAGGGAGCTGCCCCCCGGCGGGGAGCTGCCCAAGCTGCAGGTGGTGCCCCTGGGCTGGGAGGTGCCCCCCAGGTGGCAGCTGCACCCCGGCGGGGAGCTGCAGCACCTGCCCCTGGACCCCCGGCACCACGTGCCAGACGGTGGCCTGGGGCAGCGCGGAGGGGAGGGTGGGTACCTGCGGGGGCTGCAAGGGCAGCGCCGTCGCTCCGGGGAGGGAGGGCAGCAGCCAGGCAGCCACCGTTGGCGGCACGGCTGGGACGACGAAGGGGGAGTTTTGCGTCTGCGCAAGCCGCGGAAGCCGTCTGGGGAAACCCTCTGTGGGAAAAAGGGCGCTGGGCTGAGCTCCGGGGCGCTGGGCTCGCCAGCAGGGCCGCAGCCCCGGGAGGAGCGGGAGCCGGCTGCTGGACCTGCCATGGTGGCTGGAGAGTGGGGCGGTTGCTTGGGGAACCCGGGCAACGGGGGTTCCGTCCCAACGGCTCACCAGCCCCTCGCCGACATCTTGGGGAGGACTGCAGGCTTTGGACCCAAGCAGGCTGCCCAGCGCAAGACTTGGCCATCCCCAGCAGGCTTGCCCTCCCACGCAGCACTTGCCATGCCCACCACGCTTCCACACCACCACTTGCCCAGCCCAAGGCTTACCCAGCCCAGGACCGGCTTCTCGGCCTCAGCGGCTGTGCCCATCCTTGCCATTTCACCTGATGGCACATTCCCAGCAAGCCAGGCGAAATCTGTCCCATCAACACCACGCGTTTCTTCAGCCAAAGAGATCTCGTCCCAAAGAATTCCCCTCTCGGAGGACTTTTCCAAGCACTTCCTTCCCCAGGGAATGGTACCCACCCCATTCAAGACTTCCCATCCCAAGGCTTTCCCATCCCAGGAGCCATTGTTCATCCCAATGCTTTTGCTTCCCAATGCTTTCAAAGCCCACGAACATTTCCCATCTCTCTCCTTTCCTAGCCCAATGGCTTCCCACCCCAAGGAAGCCTTCCCATCCCAGCAAGGAGTTCTCGGCCCACTCAGCATTCCCCATCCCAAGCATTTCCCAGTTTCACCCTGCAACACACAGCTTGGCCACCCCACAGCTATGCAGAGATCACAAGAGGGATTTGGACCATGCTGATAGACACAAGGTCACAGGGATTTGCTGTGCTGACGATTGCTCCTTATTACAGATCAACACAGATCCCCAGTCCCAAGGGCGCCAGGCAGAATCTGGCGAATATGGAGCTACGTGGCTCTTCCATTTCTCACCAGGCAAGAAAGAGATCTGTGCATTTCTTGTTGAGGGATTTTTGAAACAACAAAGATGCCATGGCTTGCTGCAGCTGAGCAAACCAAGCTACCAGGACGACTATGAGAATTTCCCATGACAGTGTTCCCACATCACCCAATTGAGGAATTTAGAAAAATATTGTTGCCAGCAGCTGGCTTCAAGGACGGGATCTACGTGACTGCTAATCACAAGGGGGTTGTTTTCTTGCAGTTGTTTGTCTGAGTGCTTTTCAACAATAATCTTGTTTGAGACGCTATCCGCCCCTGTTAGGTTTGCTGTAAAAGTCAGGCTATTTGGGTAATAAAAGGGAGCATGATCTGACCATACTAGTGTCTGTCATGTTTTCGGCCGTTCTTCCTGCAACATATGGCGCCCGAACAGGCTGAGACCCGGACACGCTGAGAGACCTGAGAGACACTGAGAGACTCCGAGCACGGACCCGAATAGAGAGATCTCAGTGAGATGCGGAGATTGATTGATTGATACAGATCACAGTGAGATGCGGAGATTGATTGATTGATACAGATCACAGTGAGATGCGGAGATTGATTGATTGATACAGATTACAGAATCACAGAATCACAGAATTTTCTAGGTTGGAAGAGACCTCAAGATCATCGAGTCCAACCTCTGACCTAACGCTAACAGGCCCCACTAAACCATTTCCCTAAGCTCTACATCTAAACGTCTTTTGAAGACTTCCAGGGATGGTGACTCCACCACTTCCCTGGGCAGCCTGTTCCAGTGCCTCACAACCCTTTCAGTGAAGAAGTTCTTCCTAACATCTAACCTAAAACTCCCCTGGCTAAAATTGATTGCGGTGAGACACGGGAACAGAGGAACCACGGTGAGATGCGGAAAAGTGACGTATTGCGGTGAGACACACAGGACATCCGGAGTCGAGTTGCTACGCGAGATCGGAGGCGTCTGTGGAAACGGCAGCTGGCTACGGTGGTGGCGCAAGCTTTCTCAGTACCGTCTGGGACTGACAGACCACCAAGTACAAAACCTGAGACCTCGGGAATGCGGCTGACAAGATCTTTATTGTCGGTTCCTGCACCCACCCCGGTTCGGGGTATGACCTCTCCAAGAAATCAATCAGTGGCAGAAATAACTGAGGGGCTATTGGAGCAGAGTGCTGATGGGGAGTGGGGGCTGCCCTCCCCACCCCCTGTGCCAGAAAATCTTGATAAAGCTGTGCTGCCAGCATCTGTGCCACTGCCAGGCAGCAAGAAATCCACTCGGGATGCTTCGCCAAGGAGAGGTGCAGCAGCAGCTTGCAAAAATCGACCTTCACTGGAGAAGTCCTTCCAAGAACTGCTAGTGAAATTCGAGAACTTAAAAAGTACGGATTCAGAGGAGCTTCCTCTCTCGTCTGCCCCACCGGAGCTGACTCCCTCATTATCCGTCGCTACAACACCGTCGGCACCAACGAGGGACAGGTGCTCCGACGTCATACGTGATGCCATCATAGAGGGGCATAGGCATGCTACATCCTTGGCCTGCCCTATTCTTATCGACCCTGTGCAAGGCACCGGGTTGTGGCAGCCACGTGCCTGCAAGCTTTTACAGCAAGCTCAAAGAATGGTTTTGGACTATGGATTACAATCCCAGGCACCTCCACAGATAATTCAATGGATTTTTCAGGCAAAACCAATGTGTCCACTTGACTCTCGAAACTTGGCGCGCTTATTATTAATTCCTTCCCCAATGTTATTGTTTGAAAGGGAATGCTTGCAGTTACCACAGGGGGAAGCGGGTCAGCTGCGTCAACCGGGGAACCCCCTGTATGGGATCACTGCAGAGATGTTAAAGGGAATGGGTCCTTATCTCAATACCCAGATTCAGTTGCAGTTCCCTGCGATTATTCACCAAACAGCTGCGCAGCTCACACTGAGGGCTCTTCTTAGTCTCCCAGGGGAAAAGAAAGCACCTCCATTCGCATCTGTAGAACAGGCCCCTGGGGAACCATACACTAAATTTATCAATCAGTCCAGGCAACCAGATGTGGTGGCACAGGACTGTCAGAGATTTGCATTTATGGTACCCTCCATTAACAAACAGGCCCCGGCAAAGCGCTATGAATGGCTAGTGCTTCTACAGGGGATGAGGAATTCCCCTACATAATGTCAATTATATGTGGTCTGGGCATTACAACCAATTCGGACAGCGTGTTGTGACGTGTTTATTTACCATTATATGGATAACATTCGGATTGGTAGGCCAGAATGCTTCCAGGATTCAGATTTAAAGTTTATTTGGGATACTTTGGAAGCAAAAGGGTTGAAGATAGCCCCAAAGAAGGTTCAACAGAAACAGCCATGGCTATACTCGGGATGGAAAATATCAGACTTTACTATTCATCCCCAGAAAGGTGATATAACTATGGTGTTACATAATTGAATAAATGTAGCTACAAGAATGTACATCAATATGTACATCCCTGCAGCAGCTCCAACATCCCTCTTGGCAGCACATTGTAGCCCCCAAATGCCCCCGAAAAGGCACATGCCAGCTACTGGGAAGGAAATGAGCTGGCTCAAGGTGAGCTACCCGCTCATGGCCCAGGTGTCTGTGAGGCGGTGTTGGCAAGGAGTCCTGTTGTGTGAGTCAGTTCTTTGTGGGTGCTCCGTCCCCACCAGGCTTGCTTTGGAAGGCCCAGGAGAGTCTTGTGGGCACTGGCCTGGGGTCCCAGGCTGAGCCAGCTGCTGCCTGGCAATCAGGGAGGCTCGCTCCGTGTCTTGGCTTGGGGTTGCATGGCCAGGCTGTGGGAGCGGGGGGCTGCAGGGGTGTCCTCTGTGAGGAGAATGCAGCAGCTGCCCCAAGTCCCAAGGGCGCCAGGCAGAATCTGGCGAATATGTAGCTACAAGGCTCTTCCATTTCTTACAGGGACAGAAAGAGATCTCTGCGTTTCTCTATCTCCACCTTCGGAAAAAGATAGGAAGGGGAGAGCGCTAATGAACAGGAGCATGCTTAGCTCAGCCACCGGCATGGAGGCTGCCCGCTCCTCAGCACCTCTAAGCAGCAGCACCTTCAAGTCTCCTCCTGCAGCAGCAGCACATCAGTGTCTCTTGTCCCACCAGCAGGACAGTGGCGTCTCCCATTGCACCATGCCGACCTCCACGCCTCGAGTGCCAGCACCAGTCCTCAAGGCGAGCTGGACGCTCAGGGCACTTGTGGCCTCCCACCTTTGTGAGCTCCAAGGCTGACAGTGACTCTCTGCTGAGCTCCCACGGCTCTCGGGCGTCCCGGTGGCAGAGCTTACGGCGCTAAGCTGACTGCCAGGAGAAAAGGCTCCCGTGAAATGGCTGCTCCACAACGGCAGGAGCAAGGTCTGCTGGGCTGGGGGTTTGCAGGGGAGCTCGGCCTTGGGCCTGGCAACTGCGCCTGGAAGCCAGGGACGGCCTTGGTGTGCAGCTGGACACCTGGGCCTGAGAAAGCAAGGTCTCTTTCAAGACACTTGGCACCATCGTCACCCAGTGGCTGTCTCAGGGGGACGAGAGAAATGCACAGCATCACTTGCTTCCCTAAAAAAGGGATGGATTTTGACCCAAAATGCAGCTCCTTTCTCTCAGAAGCATCACGTCCTCCTGTCTTTCTTGTATTTGGCTATGACTTTAGGAATCC
Source organism: Aythya marila (assembly GCF_965140915.1). NCBI lineage: Eukaryota > Metazoa > Chordata > Aves > Anseriformes > Anatidae > Aythya > Aythya marila. Next base: position 4,900,322 of record NC_139067.1, on the reverse strand, counting down.
CTGCAATCCCTGCAGCTGTGTCCCCTGCCAGCTTCTTGTGTGCCCCAAGCATCCTCGCTTGCAGGGCAGTAGAAGATGCAGAAAAGGCCTTGCCTTAGTGGAAGCACTGCCCTGCAGCAGCTCCAGCATCCCTCTTAGCAGCACGCTGTAGCCCCCAAATGCCCCCGAAAAGGCACATGCCAGCTACTGGGAAGGAAATGAGCTCGGTCATTGTGAGCTACCTGCTCAAGGCCCAGGTGTCTGTGGGGCGGTGTTGGCAAGGAGTCCTGTTGTGTGAGTCCGTTCTTTGTGGGTGCTCCGTCCCCACCAGGCTTGCTTTGGAAGGCCCAGGAGAGTCTTGTGGGCACTGGCCTGGGGTCCCAGGCTGAGCCAGCTGCTGCCTGGCAATCAGGGAGGCTCGCTCTGTGTCTTGGCTTGGGGTTGCGTGGCCAGGCTGTGGGAGCGGGGGGCTGCAGGGGTGTCCTCTGTGAGGAGAATGCAGCAGCTGCCCCATGGGAGCTCAGGGCCGCTTCCAGGAGGCTCCTTCCAGGAGGGACCCACCCGCTGCTGCCCAGAACGCAGAGCAAAAGGATGATGTTTGCGCCTGGGGGAGGCTCTTCCTCTTGTTTGGCACTTCATCATCAAACCAAAGGAAAACTATTTGCCTTTAACCTCTTTATTTCAGGCCTTCTGATGTAGCGGCACCTCTACACCGGCTGGGGACTGCAGGCAGCTGTCTGGAGAGGTCGAGGAGATCTGCTGGCGACTTTGAAGCAATTTCCGTCCCTGGAAGATTGCAAAAGCGGGCAAGACCCAGACCAACCCGATCTCATTTCAAAGTTAACCTCGCTTTGAGCAGGAGGCAGGGCCAGATTACCTCCGCAAGTCCCTTCTATTCCTTTTCCCCTTAGAATCTGGGGATGTTTCAGCTAAAAAGGAGGGCAGAAACACTCTCAATAGGTCTCCACCATGTAGTAAAACAGTGCCGTGTACCTGGTTAACCTCTGCAGCCCGCAAAGCATTTCTATTTGCAGCAGTGCCCTGACCCCAGCCTCTTGCTGAGCTCCGTCCTGTGCTGCTCGGATGCTCCCGCTGCTCAGACACGGGGGCTTAGAGAGCCACTGGGCCAGCACAAGCCCCTCAGCTCACCGTCAAACTTCACATTTGGCATCTTTCACTTCACCAGCGCCACCGGACGAGGAGCCCAGCGATGCCTGACGCCGCTCCGGGCTCACCTAAACGTGGGGCTGGAAATTCAGATTCAAAGCTGCGAAGGTTTTTCTTAGTGAAAGCATGGAATGAGTGGCCATCAGTGACTAACCTTACAGGAAGGCATTCACTTTGTGAATGCTGCAGTGAATGAAGACTGAAGGCGTTTTCTGAATGACCTAAGGAGAGTCCTCCCCGAAAAGCAGGATGGTTTACTGTCTATGTAACATCTCCTTTGAAGGTTCGAGCACGAGATCCACCAGGTTTAAAATCTCAAGACACGGATCTGCCACCATAGAAGCAATACATTTCATCTACTAAGCCTAAATACCGTATTTTGCCTCCTCTGTAGGTTTAAAAAAACACGGCCATGCTTGAAGGAATGCATTCTCAGATATTCTATGTTTTTACAGTGCTTTAATTAATACCACAGACATGTTGTGCTGTTCAGGGGAATTTGCAATTACATTTTCATTTCCAACCAAACACAGCCTGACACAAATTGGCAGTAACAGGAACTAATCATCTGGAAGCCGGGATATGCATCATTCGCCATTTTCTAAGAAAATGACAAAAATATAAAACCCCAGCAGTCTGAGAACGTGAGCATTGCGGTAAAGGCCTGATCAAACAAACGCGAAAAACTACTACAGGAAAACTACTGGCAGACTAAGGTTAATTGCTTTGAAAGGGCTGTGTGGGTGGACTCATTGTCTTCAAGTTCAAGCTTTTTTCTGCAGAAACTGCCAACAATTATGCCAAATATAACAATGGTTTTGCAAGATGGATAAACGTCTTCCAGACTGAAAGGGAGAAGTCGTACTGTTGTTGTTGTCTGTGCACAGACAGCTAAGCAGTAAAGAGCAATGCTAAACAACCACGATATCCCAGAACACACAAATACTGCGTAACAGTGACAGAAAGTGCTAGAATTCAAAACAAAAATTACCTCCACCAAATCGGTTTTGTCGTAGTCTTCTCTATGGTTGTAAATACACTGATTAATGATGCCATATACTTTTTGCAGGTGATAAATGTCAAATCCCTTCGTTATCTCAGTGACACAGCGTAACAGTTTCTGAAGACAACAATGGAGCAAAACAACAACTTTAGAATCGTACAAGATCCTTTGAATACGCTCTATATGTTTTCGGAGGTTGAACAGTAACAATACAAGTGACATCCTACTTTTTCTTACGCTATTAAATAAAATGTGACACTTCAGAGAACAGATTAAATATCCCATGAGATTTCAGCATGGAAAATGAGTTAATTTTTCATATTTCACAGAAAGGAAAGGCTGAAATTTCGGACAATCTTACTACTAACCAATCTATCACATCAATGGTTGTAATTGCAAGCCGACTGCTCCCAAAGCAGCAGGGAATGACACGATCCTCTTTGTAGGACAGCTGCTGCCTCAGCAAAGCCACTGTTGCATTTCATTAGAGAAGCATTGCAGCAGCGCAGGGCACTGTAAAAAGGCTGCAGATCTTGTAGATACAGCTGTGCCAGCTGGAAAAGGAAGCACCCTTAGGTGATTACCTTTACCCACGTGTGCCATGCCTACAACTCTGCTGGCAGAACAGATTGCTCAAACGCCCAGAGCAAAGGCGGATTAGTTTGCTCAATTCTACCTTTAAATTCAGGGGTGGGTAAATAGCAAAGTGACTGCTTGTAGCAATCACCTCTCTCTCACACAGTCATTCCTATTACCAAAGGCGCAGAGACGATAATCTCTGGCACAGCAACAGTGACAAGCTAGTGGCAGCACCTTCTTCCACTGCCACAGCTGTCCATTAGCTGTGTGAGCCTGCGAGTATGTAGCTTTAAGGAGCAGCCACACCAAATGGAAATACTACTGCCCCCTGGAAATAATGCTGCTTATCATCTTCTCAGCAAAACATTTGCGATGCATCAGAAGATGCTGAAATTAACCAGTTTGCTTCTCAAAAATGGAAGGGCTCTTTCATTTTTCATTAGAGCGGCTAGGAGAGGACAACAAGAAGTAGGGAGGTCAGAAGCACGTGCATGGTAGAGAAGAAACACTGAGGGTGGGAGATTCTTTTCACTTTGCTTCAGAAAATCAAAACAGTGAAAGCTGAGCAAGCCATCCGGCATTCTCTTTGTTGTCGACATTGAGGAAAAGGTGCATGAATTGCACCTGTGAAGTACCTATTGCAGGCATCTACTTTAGAATGAGATAACTGGGCGCTGAGGTGCTGATTTCTTCCCTCAGACCAGAAGAGGAGCCTAATGACTACTTGAGATGAGGACATATGTATCTGTCTAGATTTTTCACAGCTCAAGAACCTAGGAGAAAAGGGGAAGAAAAGCCAGTGGATGCCCACATGAAGAGGACTTTGCTGATCCGCAGGTATATTCAAGTTACATCTGTCTTTGAAATATACGCCCCTAGTTTAGGCTTATCTAATAAATTAAGGAGAAAAAGGCATCTAAGCAGCCAATTGGAGGAAAAAGAAAACACACTGCACTTAAGGTTGATTCCTATTGAGGAGTTCCAGATGAAACAGAGAACAGGATCTCAAAACTTATTTTTACAAACTGCTGCTCCTATTCCTGTTCCCACAGGAACTGACAGTCCAATAAAGGGCTTTAGACTTCATTAAAGTAGTCCTGTAAATACTGTTTGTAATTATAAGGAAAGATCTCTGTGCTTTTCAGTGCTGTGACATGCCTACATATCAAAGCCTTTTCACGAGCAAACTGTGTTGGCATTTGGACTGGCTTTTTAGAATGAAACCAGGGCTTTCAGCGAATAATCCCGTAAGAGACATTTGAGAGTCAGCAGAAGTAAAAGCACTGCCTCTGCTTCTTGCAAAATCCTAATAGTGCAGCCCTAAAAACAACGTTGAACCTTCCCCAAAACGCTGAGAAATACGAACACTGAGAAGTTACAGACACACACAGATCAGCACTACTTTACCTTCTGTGGGTCAACGGGCTTTGCAAATTCCCTGAAACGTCTGTCAGTGGCAAGTCTGCGAGTAACGTCCCTCAAGAAAATTCTAAGGTCACGCAAGGTATCCTCCTCTTCCTCCTCCAGCATCCCTACTTCTTCCTCTTGTGGCTTCTGAGGCTCAGCTGGTGGTGCTACAGGCGGGACTTCCAATGTCCGATCAACTTCAATTAATCAGGAAAAATTAGCCAATTTACAGTACTCAAATACAAGCATATGACAACTTACTGACAGAAAATGACCACCAAAGCAAATCCCAAAGAGCTAGTAACTTCGATAGGAAAGTTTTAGATGTACTTCTCATATCCTCCTCACCTCTTTTCTTTACAGGAGGCTTAGCCACTTCATTTAGAATTAGGTCCTCAAAAAAAGCTGCTCTCTCTGCCCTACCAGGCAACTCAATATTGCACACTTCTCCAAATTCCTTATTAAATAATTTTTGGATCTAAAGCAGAAGGAGGAAAGACATTTCAGATTTAAGGCCACAAAAAACTCATCTTCTATTCCAAAAAGACGAGTACCTTTTCAAATTAATAATAACCTGAAGAACACAAACTGAAAAAAGTTATCTTCCTGGCCTTAAAAGGCTACATTTTCACAGGCTGGCACGGCAAATTCAAATATCACCTTTAAGAATCACCTGTAGAATTAAAGCTCCGTGAAGGAATTGTACGCTACACTGATAAAGTAATGGCTTTCACCGCATCCAACATCGCTTCCTTTGGATTTACTTGCCTTGCTGCATCCTTTACTTAGACCCTTTATGGCTATAGAGGGAACAGAAAGGCTTCAGCAGACAAGTGAGGGCTTTTTGCTGAGTTTTTATTTCTCTACCAAAAGGTGTCTGAAGTAGCTAGTACCTCTACGTCTTCCTCCATTTTCAAGTTCTAGTATTAAAAGGTAGGTAAGGAATTTCACTACTTATTTTAGAAGGAATTTACAACCTGTACAAAAACTTCTGTGGGAACTCAAGCACTTTCAAAGCAGTTGATAATAAACATGTCTAGGTAAGACCCGTTCTCTTCCCTCAGTGACTGAGACCAAATCATCAGAATGAGAACAGCGTGGTCCTGTTTTGGGCACCTTCCCTTAATGTAAACTCTCAGAAGTCAATGAAGTTCTGCACGTACTTTTACTACAGTTTATTTAGGACTACAACTAGAATTCGATTCCAAAGTTACTTTAGCAGAAATTGGAACTCAGCTTTCCAGCTTGGAAAGCTTTGGCCTATATGAAGAAAGAAACTGATTTATTTATTTATTTATTTTAATCAAAGTGTTTCGATTCTCTTCTAAATTGCATTATTAGCAGTTTACCCAACATAGCATGGAATGGCAGACTGTCAGAAGAAATCTCTTCAGTAAAGACATCCTCTTGTCATTTCAAGCACCACATATTCTTGACTGAACCACTTTGTAGCCACCGGAATTATTGTATTAATTTATTATTTGCATGTGTGAGAAGGGGGTGAAAGTCACTTGCTTGACTCAGAAAAAACCTGAAGCAGATGCTTTCACAGTATTCTTTTTCTCTAAGCAAATTTTAAGTGATTTGTTAGGGTGCCTGAGTAATAACAGCATGCATTTAACAAAGCACAGCATTTTGATGCTGAAAGCATTCATAAATTACAAGACACTGAAGAAATAGTAAGGAAAGTATTGACAAATACCTCTTCTGGGAGATCTGAGTGACGTACATCAGACGGAGCAAGCAGCAAAACTGGCGAAAATGCTGGAATGTTACGTAGTAGAGTTAGAAAAGTAAGTTTCAAGGCAGGTCCAGCGTTGTCCCACCGTAAATGGATATCTGGGACATAAATTGTGCTTGGTGCTGTCTTCTGAGCATTTCGGATCAGCTAGTGAAAAGGAAAGCTTGGGTAAGAAAACTAAAACACGTACAATAACCTGTTAATACATAGCTACATAGCCATCTGACTGCCCCATGAAATGAAACTACGTGAACAGAGTGGCAAGCATCCTTTCACATAAGGAATTTCTCTGTGCACCCTTTCAGATTATCAGTATTCGGAGAACTCTAGTCAGAAGATGGGAAGGATATATTCAGGCAGTGGCTAGACACCGTAGCTATATGGCCACAGCCACAATCATTGCATAACAAAGAAAGGAAATGTCCCTCTTATGGGACACATCAGTATTCAGTCGTGTAACATGTCTGTCCTTACTTGTATGGCTCTCAAACGTTTCCACTAAAGGTAAAAATATTTTAAGGTAGTGATGCCAAACAAGAAAATGGATTTCCTGCCTAAAAGTAAAAACACCAAATCTCTTCATTTTTTCTAGTTAAAACCACATCACCGTGCAAATGAAGTGTTTTCTGAATGTTAATGCTTTTATTGCACATACCGCAACAGCACAAGTTGTGTATGTCCGTGTGAAAACAAAAAAAAACAGAAGCCCCAAACCTTGGTTGCCTTACTAATATAATTTAGAAGAAGGCTACAAAAAGTAGCCGACATGCAGTCTGATACAGAGCCATCTCCTGGGAGCACACAGTCTTAGGAGGCAATGAGAACTACTTTCTGGATCCCAGTGACATGAGCAGCATTTCTTTCCACAAAGAGATGTTTATTAGCAACACCGCCCAGCTTCCTGAGCTGCTAGCAACATCCTCACTGCAAAATTAAGTATGGAAAATGTGGACATGTACAACATCCAGATTGTTTGTGGTGCTGTCTAAAAGAAAAGGGGATTTTCAGACAGAAGCAACATTAAAACAAGGCCACCTCCATTACTAATGAATTTTGCTCACCTTACTTGCAACTCGATTGATCCTTTACATACAGTCAGTGAATCCGATGAGAAGAAAAAGAAAAAAGGTACCTGTCCACAGATTTCTTCTGGCGGTGCAACTTTTGTAAGCAGAACAGAAAGGTCCAGAGTGTGAACGAGAAACTTCTCCAAAGCATGCAACACCGCGGGTGCCACATAAGAAACCTGGCCGTACCCTTCTTTTCCTACTATTAGCAGACAGGGCCGGCATGATGTTGGTTCGCAGAAAGCACTCCTAGAACAAGAGTTAAGAAAACAAGTTTATAAATGAGGTGCTGAATAGACACACAGATGTTCCAAGTACTTTGAAACAGAAGGGCAAAAGGTGGCAACACAAACCCATAAAGTTGGCGTATTTTTAGCTAAAAGGACAGACAGCACATTTATGTGGCCTTGAGCCTTTCAAAGAATGCCATGGATTAAGTCAATGTGTTCTGGTAGTCTACGGATCACTTTGGCTTAGGAAGAGAAGCCTGGGCTTTTCAGTTTGGTCATTCAGAGCAACCTCATTACAACTTTAGTCCCTCCACCCTTTCTTCCTGTGAATACCAAGCACCCCTTCAACACACAAACTTGATGTTACCCCTTCGTCTACCACCCCTCGCACTTTTAACAGCTGGAACTGTTTACAAAGACTCAGCAGACCTGAGAATTTAAACGTAACAGGGATCTATCTTTCTTTACCTGCTGAAACAGAGGCGTTTTTTCTCTGGTCCGTCAGGCATTCCATCTTTTAATTCATCTCCAGAAACCAAGGATGCATCATCACCACTGTCGAACATATCATCTTGTAAAATAGGATTGAAATGGTCTGAAAGGCAAAAGAGGTTTGTTAACTTTCCTGAATAGCCTTTGTCTCTTTCTCTTACATTAATACAGCTTCTAAATCAGTGCCAAAACCCTTTCTTCATTTGAGAGCACACACTGAAAGCTATTTCCTAGAGTTCATCCCACCACAGATCTAAGGACATGGCACAAGGCCCTACAAAGCTCTACTAAGTCCCACTGATGTGTACGTATAAGGTACGCTACTCTTGGTGATTTTTTTCTCCCCCTTAGAATAAAGGAGATTACGAACAATTTCTGCAGTTGCTAAATAGCTAAAAATAAACAAACAACAAGACCATTTCTTTCTGGAGGAGGTTCCCACAATGAAAGCACGGGGATTAAGGATGTGATGGCCACAGAATTCCATTCATCTAGTAAATATCATGCTAATTGATCTCACGTACACGTGTATAGTACGATCCACAAACATTTAAATTAGGAGACTGGTTAAAAATGATGATAGCTAAAACAATATTTAGCTTAGACCAGTTATACTTGTATCCTGGTCCTGACATTCTTCAGAAAGGAATTAGAAACATTGACCCAGAAATGCTTCCCCTCCAAATATCTGAGTTTTGATTTTTTAAAGAAAAATAGGTGCCTTATACTTCAAACCTCAAGTCAACCTCTACAAATGCTAATTATCTTAGCTGCCGTCAGAAGCAGGATGCTTCAGTAGAGAACGCATCGTCCTTTACTGTGTGTTTAGTCATTCAGAGCTTCCATTTGACATTTCAGTTTCGAATCCACAATAAAACCTATGCGTTATAGTCCAGACTTGCCCAAAAAAAAGACATGCACATGCAAATAATAAAATTCTACCACCATTATGTCTGAAAGGTTTAAGTTGATTGCACAAACCACAAGTTTTTGCTTTAGCAGAATTATAAAGAAGTGGATGCTGTGGTTATACCTTGCTGTCGGTCCTCCTTTAGTGCAAGCTGTGCATGCGGGAAGATCTTCTGCACAACTTGTAAAATATTCTCTACTGATCTTTTAAAAAGTGGCTTGAAAATGGGTGATAGTGCTTGTACGGGTGAAGCCTCGATCCTGTTTGAAGCCGGAACAACCTTCTTCATAGCCATGAAAAAGTCCTTTGCTTTTATTTTAATAGAATTAACGTCTAGTAGCAACTTCTCCCTACTTGCATAAATATGAGGATAGCATTGGCGTAGAGAGCACAGCGCAGCTTCAGTACAGAGGGATTTGATATCTGCACCACAGTATCCTAACAAACAAAAATCAAACGTTACATCAGTCAAGGCCCAGGTTTACAACATGCAACATTTAAAGAATTTGTAATGCCAAAACCAAACAGGTTAACAGGGAATTCAAAGTGCTACCGCTCTGCAGGGAAGTTTCATGTTGCTCACTGCCTGATATCCTGCACTTATGCAGCTGAAGCAGACTCCTCATCAAAAACTATACTCTTGAGGAAGATGCCCCAGAACCGTTTAATGTTCTCAGACAACAAGAGGAACGACAACAAAGAGTAAATAGATGAAAGCATCTAACTCTGATTGCTATGAAGATGTGCCAGCTGCCTCGTCGACTAGTTGTGCAGCAAGGCACAAGAGCATGGGTACTGCCTGGTACAAGCTAAGGTTCTTTACAACTTGGTCACAAGCAAGAATCCCTTTTGGTTTCAGTCTTACCAGTGCATTTCTCAGCTAGTTCATCAAGCAACATGTCCAGTGGCTGAGGGGTCCAGTCACGAGTATGAATCTTGAACATTTCTTTTCTAGCCTGGAAGCAAAATCATTGCATTTTAGCTTGTCCCAAGTTTTCCTTAAAAACACCAACAAGAAACAAACAAACCAAAAAGCAAACAAACAAACAACAAAAACAGTCCTCCCTCAAAACCCCTCATCTATTAATACGCTTTTCTTACTTGCTCAACTTTCAAGTATTTTACAGTTATTTAATATACACTCTGCATTGTCAACCATTCTTATTTGTTATACTGAACTTTTTCTAGGAACCTACAATGAAAGAAAAGGCATTTATAGCTTCAATAACAAGTTTCCAAACTAGGAGACCTAAGGACCCAGAGGAAAATACTGCAATGAAAAATTTATCCAGAAGCATTTCTTTGCTGTCCAAACAACTTCTCTAAAATTTAACAAGCTTTCATTTTGACAGTCTCATTACTTCATCACGTTTGCCTTTCAGTCAGTAAATTCACAGAAAGCACTTCTGGCACAATGCTTCAAATTGCTACAATTACTATAGAGAAGAAAATAATTAACACTCAAACTACTACCACTGATCCGGGGCACAATCAAATGCAAACACATCCCCTATTCATTCATAAGTGAAGGATTGAGACCAAAAACACAACTTCATGATGAAAACACCCAAGTGGACTAAATAATTAAGCAAACAGGTACAACTTTGAGAATGAAAGGTTTGATTATAGAACTAACTACTTGGTGGTATCATCCTGACCATATATATCCAGTACCAGATTTGCCCTCCATGGAACAACGCAGTGTCTCCACATATCACTCTTTCGTTCAAGTTGTCAATTATTTTTTTTTCCTATAAAGTTGGACTTTGCCATGGTAGCACTAACGTTGAATTTAAGTTCTCACCTCTTTATTTGGCAAGTTGAAGAGGAACTCTCTGCCAAAGCGTCCTGGTCTTTGTAAAGCAGGATCTACAGAATCCAGTCTGTTGGTAGCTCCGATTACCACTATCTCCCCTCTGTTATCTATGCCATCCATAAGCGTCTGAAGAGTTGAAAAAATGGAACTAATAGAAAAATATAATTTTTATTTACTGGTTCAGTAAATTTTGTTACATTCCACATGACTTTCTTGATGCCGTAACAACCTTCTTCCTAGTGGTCATTCAAAACTGGGAAAAAAATAGTCTACCAAGTCGGGGTTTTTTGATTTGATAATCAATCTGCAGACTGTTAAGTCATCAAGCACTTCAATACTATTTGAAATAATCTCTACCTTAATATAAAAGGAGTACTGCACACTTCTGCTCAGGAAGAAAATCACGGAAAATGTCAACTTTGATTTTAGATGTTGAATTTGTTGCAGTGAGATCTTCCTCATCGCATGATTCTATTTGGATTTAAACCAGATTATCTACGGAGAGACCAAGATTAGGACAAGAACTGCACAGAGTTCAGCATGAAGCCAATCAGGAGCTCAAGTTTGTATTCTTTCTATTCAACTTTATCCTTCTCTTGCTGGAAGGACCTGCTTTTTGACTCTCCTTCTCTTCAGTAGGAGCATTTTCCCTCTTGCTTTGGTAATGCTCTTTCTCAGTGGTTTTAGTCTCGTCCTTTGTATCTTGGCATCTCTCTGTAACAGCTGAGGAGGAAAGGTTTTTAGAGCTACATTCAGTGTCAGACTTGAGGAAGGAAGTTTGCCACAATTTCTCACCAGGCTCACAAGACTCTTTGCCGTACAAAACGTTTTCTTCTGAAATGAGGTCACGTTCTTTTGATCTTCTTGGTTTCTCCTTGTCTCCACCGTCATCACATTGGTACTGTGCGAGGTATTCATCATTCCCAGGAGATTTCGGAGGGTCCGCGACACTGCACAAAATAAAATCACATTTCTCACTTCTGCTGAAGGACGTGAATATTACGAGTAAAATCTTCCAACGTCGAACAAACAAACAAAAACCTCCAGACTACTCGAACACTCGCAAAGATATGCCATTTAGAAACCTGTCCAGTGATTAGGACACCTTCTTCAGCTCCCAGAGAAAGTGCTTTTTCCCCTCTTGCTTCTGAAGCCATTGCACTCAAAAAGCAAATGCATCTGTCTCCCTCCACATGCCGCTCTGAATAAGAGCCAGAATATTCAAAACCACTCTATTTGTTCTCCCCACATAGCCGAAAAAACACCAGTTGAAACAGAGTTTTCTACCTCTCTCCCACCAATTTACATTCACGTATCCTATGACTGCAAAAATAGAAGGCGGGGCTCAGGAGGAACAGCCAGTGTTGGAAATGAAAAAAAGCAGCCCGTTTCTTCAGAGTCTATGCTACTAGGAAAACAAAACAAAACAAAACAAAACAAAACAAGAGGAGAGGAGAACAACAGCGGGAAATTTACCTATTCTCCAGGTGTTCAATTGCAAAGCCTCCTCTGGAGGATCAACAGCTGTGAATTCAGCGTGCGTAGGAGAAATCAGATCTACATCTGAACCACAACTATTTCAGTAGTATCACTAACTGATGTTACTCTGAAGAAGCAGTCAGCACCGTTTCTATGTTAGGAAAGAGCTGAACAGAGTCTGTTATTCACATGAAGTAGTCAGGCAGGTTTCTTTAGGAAGGCTGGGTTTCACTAGAACATTACTAGCCTGTAAGCCTCATGGCATCACCTTCCATCTTGACTGCTAAACCTCCTTGCTCCCTACTATCTTCTTTGCCAAGATACAGCTGTCCACATTTACTTTTCCTACTTGGCTGGACTGACTTTAAGAAGGGATCTTGCATCTTAGAAAGGGAACAAAAGCCGCTGCCCAGCAGCGTCTGGCTCAGGGAGGAGTGAGAAAGCTCTGTGCAGCCCCCAAGGTCCGTGCAGCAGGAGGCAGGAGGTGCTCCAGGCTCACAGCAGCACTTCCCCTGCGGCCTGTGCAGGGAGAGGCCCCTGGTGGAGCAGGCTGTCCCCCTGCAGCCCATGGATCCCCCGTGGAGCACATCTCCACGCTGCAGCCCCCCTGTGGCTGGAGGAGCCCATGTTGGAACACGTGGATCTGCCCTGGAGGAGGCCGCGGCCTGTGGAGCAGGCCCCCGCAGGAGCAGGCCCCGGGCTGGACAGCACGCTGGTAGCAGCCAGCACCATCTGTTCTTCGAGCCTCAGCAAGCCCACAGCATCTTCCCAGAAGGGATCCCTTTCCTTCACGCCTGACAGGCGCCGCCTGCAGAGGCTGAGGGCTTGTGCCCCGTTTGCAAGCGCTTTCTCAGTGCCCCCTTCCCCAGAGAAGGATCCGGATCCCAGCTGCTTGGCTTCCCTGCCCTCTGCTGCCAGGCTCCCGCAGCTGCTATCCCAGCAGCGCAGCAGCCAGCTGACAATGTGCTCGCCTGGAGGACAGCTGCAATCTTGTCCCATGGCTCGCAGCTCGCCCAGGGATGGGGATCACCTGCTTCCTGCTGCTTTTGTCCCTGCTCTCCTTTCCAACAGCCTCCTGTGCCCTGGGATGGCCCTACCTTGGGGTAGGCTGCCTCGCCTTCCTCTTGCTCCTTCCCCTTCTTGGGAGGACTTTCTGCCCTTCCGAAACGAGATGACTTCTGCATGCATTCCTTCCCCTTGTGTGTATTGGTGCCTGAGACAGCAACGGGGTCGTCCCCGGAGCCAGCTGTAGGGCCTGTGCCACACTTGGAGTGGCTGCAGGGGACATGCCAGGGGCTGGAGGGGCTGGATGTGAAGTACTATTAGTAAAGAATTTCTTTCTAACATATATTAGAAATCTCATTTTTCAGAGTAAAGCTATTACTCCATGTCCTGTCACTCCAGGCCCTGATAAAGACCCCCTCCCCAGCTTTCCTATAGGTTGCCTTTAAGTACAGGAAGGCTCTCAGCCTGGCACACAGTAAAACTGATGGCAGATCCTTCACTATATTATTTGAATTTCACGGAAATAGAACAGACTATCAACTTACTTAGGAGAAGTAATACAATTTCAGAACTATTCAAAACCAAAGGCGTTCCAAACTAAGTTTAAGTTCAGAGGAAATCCAAAGAAAAAAATAATTTTGAAACTAATAATCAGAGACCATAATCTTCTACAAATGATAGATTTTTCTCCTGTACCGGGTAATTTTGATCTGTCTTTAATGATCATCCAGACATGGATTTGACACCGAGTATCTTGCTTTGCCTCTGCATTAAGTCTTCTTCTCATGTGAGGTAAATGTCCTGCTTTTATGGGATGGGTCTAGGAGACATACATGCTGTGTCTCATGATGCTTGGATATCATCTTAATTCTGGGTGAAGATGAAAGGTCTCACTGCTTCCTGAACAGGGAAGTGGATGTCTGCAGTTAAGAACCCTCCGTCTAATCTAGAAACGTGAAGGAAGGAGTTTGCTGGATTGCAAGTGACAGTGAAGAAAGCCACAGATGACATATCAAACTGATTAAAATGTTATTTAGCTCAGGGCATGGCTAATGATGTGGAGCTGGAATAGTTTGACGACTGTAATTACGCTCACTATCACTGTTACTTGTTTATAGGATGGTAATGCCTAAAGGTCCCACTGGAGCCTGAAACAAGGTTGTGCAGGGTGCTGCACGTGCATATCTCAGTAGCGCTTTGATAGCTAGTGATACAAACAGACAAAACAGAGAATAAAAGGAGAAACGGGGGGACAGAGATAAGATCTTCCTGCAGGTCATTTAGGGTATCAGCCATGAGTTCAGTGCATCCAGCTCTCTAGTGCTCTGCTGGCCCAGTGAGATGAATGGAAAACATTGCAGCCTTGGAAAAATAGTACTTCTTCTAATTCTTTGGCCAGTTTTGATGATTTAGGACTGCTTTATTTATTTATTTATTTATTTATTTTTCTTTTCCCCAATTGTGCTGGAGAAGGTGAACTTTTTAAATACCTGTTCTGAATTCAAATATCATTTTCATTGTTATGTTTCTGTTTTGTTGGCACTATTCATAACGACTTCTACCCTTCTGTGGAAGCAAAAGCTTATCATACCATAAAACTGGAAAGGTCACAGAAAACTTCAGAGCTTTTGAAGAAAGCTGAGGAAAATCCATTCCCTGTTCTAGGCAGAGAGAGTGGCTGATTTCCAGACAGGTAAATGGGCAGGATAAGGCCACTTCATGTCCGCTGATGGCCAGTTGTATGGACTGCGAAGATAATGGACTACCAGCACAAGAGACAGCGCCAATAATCTAATCCAATACAATCTGTTTCAAGTGGTAGAGACCTGATACTCTATGACAATGTGAGGAAGACCAAACTGTCAGGCAAACTTTGAGATGATCATGTTCAGGATCTAAAACTCTTAAGACAAGTGTCAACACAGGAAGGGTGAAATAAAAGCATGAATGCCATACAAGTACTGAAAAATCTCAGGAAGTCTGGAAACCAGGGCAAATGGATGTAATAAGATGGTGCTTTGTGTTAGCAAGAAGCAGAGGATAAGGAAATGTTATGGGTCATCAATAGAGTGGTTTTGTGCAAATCGCTGCTAAAGAAAGACAGCCTTGCTAGCCTGCTCTTTGCTCTTAGCTCCAGTCTACAGTTGTCAGACACATAAACAATAATGGGAATAATGGGAGACTTCAACTTCCCAGCAAAAGATTGAAAGATGATTACCACTTATTCTCATACAGATATACTATGTGATGGATTTCTTCACAAAAGTGAAAAAATATAAGACCATTTTAGACTTGGCTCCTGTACGGGTTGAAATGTAGTAAGATTTGAATAAAGTCTGATCATGAGCTGACTTTTCTCATTTTACATTTCAAGACAGACAAAACCAGGCTTAGAATGAAGGTTTTGAGGCTTAGAAATGCAAACTTTGAAATCTGAGGCAATGAATAATTGAGTCTGACTAAGCATCTCTGGGACTTGAGTGCAGAGAAGGCAGAGTTAAAATTCAAAATTCAGATGGGAAAAAAGCAATGAGAGAAGGTACATTTCAGAGGTTAAAAACTGCAAAAATAAAGTACGAATGACCAAAAACCTCCTTCACATAGGAAATTAAACAGTAACAGTAAATGATACTTAAGCCACAGAACCCAGGGGGAACAAAGAGAACAAATTAGGACCATTGCATACTCGAGGCAAAAATAGATCAAAAGTTAATGATGTCTCAAATGCTGCAAATCTTATTTCCTGCATCTAACAGCAACAACAATGTGCTATTAAGGGCAGTGACAGGATTCCCATTGCAAATGAGGGTAGGGCAGTAGGCACAACATCATCTGAGCTGAAATAAAAATCTATAGTGATTCAAGTGAAAAATGACAAGCTGATATCTACCTAGCCTATTAACAGCATTGGCACACAGAACAACAACTCAAGTAGGAAAAATACATAACAATTGTGCAAATCAGGGATAGTCCCCAGAATGGGAGAGTAACAAATATACTTCTGTCCAGGAGAATGTAAAGAGTGATCCAGACAAGTGCAGGCCTGTTAGTTTGACATCAACGCTGGGCAAAGCTTTGTAGCAAGAATAGATAAGACTAGGGAAGTAGCGGGTAATGTGGAATTTACAAGATAATTTATTAAAGCTAATTTGTTTCCAGAGAATTTAGTAGCTTGCCTTTGTAGGACCAGTGCTCCCCTACACAGGGGATGAACTACATCTATTTCACTTTCTGTGAGCTTCTGATACATTACCTATGGATTTGGGCTTTGGGGCTGCAAGTGAATCAAGGGAGTTTGCAATTGTTCACACTGTTCGAAGAGGGAATTACCAGCAAAGGAGAGGTTACCTGTAGTGATTCTCAGAGACAGTTCTGAAACTGCAGCTGCTAAGGAGGCAAAGACTCATGGAGAAATGTAGGCTGGAAGGGACCTCTGAAAACCCAACCTCCTATTCAGAGCAGAGATGACTTCAAATTTAGGTACGTTCAGTATGGACATGGTGGCCGAAGACTAAAAATTCCATACGAGCTTTGAGATTTCCAGGTGACATAAAGTTGGGAAGTACTACCGAGCCTGACAGAAGGATATCCCTTGTGATTGAAATGGTTCAGGTGAAGTGACATTTGAAACCATGAGCCAGAGATTCTCAACAAAGGGTGTTTTTATTGTTTTGTTTTGTTTTGTTTTGTTAGAACGGCTGAGGTCACTGGGCCTGTTCAGCCTGGAGAAGAGGAGGCTGAGGGGAGACCTCATCACAGTCTACAACTTCCTCGTAAGGGGGTGTCGAGAGGCAGAAGACCTTTTCTCCATTATCACCAGTGACAGGACCCGCGGGAACAGGGTTAAGCTGAGGCAGGGGAAATTTAGGCTTGACATCAGGAGGGGGTTCTTCACAGAGAGGGTGGTTGCACACTGGAACAGGCTCCCCAGGGAAGTGGTCACTGCACCGAGCCTGTCTGAATTTAAGAAGAGATTGGACTGTGCACTTAGTCACATGGTCTGAACTTTTGGGTAGACCTGTGCGGTGTCAGGAGTTGGACTTGATGATCCTTAAGGGTCCCTTCCAGCTCAGGATATTCTATGATTCTATGATTCTATATGGCAGTAAGGAGTTTAAAACAAACAATAAAACAACAAAACGCCATGTTCATGCACTGTTAACAGAAGAACTGAAAAAGTTAAGTGGTTATATGGTGTGTATGGCTATTTTATTTTATTTATTTATTTATTTATTTATTTTTCTCCAGTATAAATACACCTGACAGGGCAGCCCTGCCAAACATTTAAGACATGAGGCAAAATTCTGCCACTTGTATTCACATTGAACTTAGGAGGAAGTGTTCACAAGACAGAAGGAACAAGTTGCCTATTGTGGGGAAGGGAATTAAAGGACATCGTTCTGCTCAGCCAGATGCCAGTTGAGAGAAAAATATGATGTCTCTGTGAAAATGCATTTCTTGAGTAAATATCAAGGAGAAATAGGAAATGTGTAAGTTGGGAGATACATCTGAAATGATGATTGCAGTTGGCTTATGAGGAACTTTGGACAGGAAATTGGTAGAAACTTCCCATTTTAAGAATAAAGTGCACCACAGATATGAAGTCAGCATTCACCTAAAGAGTAGAGGCCAACTCAGAGCCCCCACAACAAAGCAATGGACAAACCAGAACACTAACATGTTGTGGTCTAGAGTCACACAGATATACATAATTGTACTATATCTAAACATCTGAGGGGTTCCTTTGAGAGGCGGAGGGCTTGTGCCCCATTTCCATTTCCACTCTCAGTGTCCCCTGCCTCAGAGAAAGATCCGAGCTGCTGGCTTCCGTGCCCTCTGATGCCAGGCTACCAGAGCAGGTATCCCAGCATCGCAGCAAACAGGTGACAATTTGAGTGCCACAGCAGTCCTCATTGTGAGCTGGAAACTCAGGGCACTTGTGGCCACCCACCTTTGTGAGCTCCAAGGCTGACAGTGACTCTCTGCTGAGCTCCCACGGCTCTCAGGCGTCCCGGTGGCAGAGCTTACGGCGCTAAGCTGACTGCCAGGAGAAAAGGCTCCCGTGAAATGGCTGCTCCACAACGGCAGGAGCAAGGTCTGCTGGGCTGGGGGTTTGCAGGGGAGCTCGGCCTTGGGCCTGGCAACTGCGCCTGGAAGCCAGGGACGGCCTTGGTGTGCAGCTGGACACCTGGGCCTGAGAAAGCAAAGTCTCTTTCAAGACACTTGGCACCATTGTCACCCAGTGGCTGTCTCAGGGGGATGAGAGAAAGCACAGCATCTCTTCCTTCCCTGAAAAAGGGATGGATTTTGACCCAAAATGCAGCTCCTTTCTCTCAGAAGCATCACGTCCTCCTCTCTTTCTTGTATTTCGCTATGAATTTAGAAATCCTTGCAATCCCTGCAGCTGTGTCCCCTGCCAGCTTCTTGTGTGCCCCAAGCATCCTCGCTTGCAGGGCAGTAGAAGATGCAGAAAAGGCCTTGCCTTAGTGGAAGCACTGCCCTGCTGGAGCTCCAACATCCCTC
The DNA here is from genome assembly GCF_965140915.1 of Aythya marila. Taxonomy (NCBI): domain Eukaryota; kingdom Metazoa; phylum Chordata; class Aves; order Anseriformes; family Anatidae; genus Aythya; species Aythya marila. The sequence goes on along the minus strand of NC_139067.1, from coordinate 4,881,924 downwards.
TTAGCAGCACGCTGTAGCCCCCAAATGCCCCCAAAACGGCACATGCCAGCTACTGGGAAGGCAATGAGCTCGCTCAAGGTGAGCTACCCGCTCAAGGCCCAGGTGTCTGTGAGGCGGTGTTGGCAAGGAGTCCTGTTGTGTGAGTCTGTTCTTTGTGGGTGGCTGATACTGTCTTGGGCCCAGCTGCAAGGCCCGTCACAGGGGCTGGAGCGGCCACAGGGCCTGTCAGTGGGCTTGGAGTGGCTGCAGGGCTCATCAGTGGGCTTGGTGTATCCGTAGGTCCCATCACAGCGCTGCAGTGGTCACAGGGCCTTTCATATTGGCTAGAGTGGCTGTAGGGCCCGTCACAGGTTTTGGAATAGCCCCAAGGCCCATCACTGGGCTTGCAGTCGCTGCAGAGCCCATCACTGGGCTTTGAGCAGCCGCAGGGCCGCTCTCAGGGTTGGATGAGATCCACAGGTGTTTTCTTCCTCTTGGAGGTGCTGAGGAGTATTGAATAGTCTTCAAAAGGCATAGGCCAGAGTGCAGAAAATGTGTAGCTGATGCTAGAACCAGTTACTTTTTCTTGTCCACTGCCTCCTCCTCATTCACTGCCTCCTCCTTGTCTACCGCATCCTCCTCGTCCCCCGCCTGCTAATCCTATTTCTCATTTTCCTCCTCCTTCTCCTCCTTCCCTGCCTCTTGCACCTCCAACACCTCCTCCACCTCCACTGCCTCTTCCTCCTTCTCCTTCTCCAGCCCCACTGACTATTCCTCCTCCACAGCCTCCTCCACCTTGGCAGAAACTTCCTGGCCAACTTCCTCTGCATGCTCCTTGCTAAGGCATGCTGGTAGCAATGATGGTGAGCCCAGAGATGTCAGGAGGAGTTGCCATGAACCAGGTGTGCCAAGGCGGCTTCTCTGGGAGGCTATGGTTGTGAGCGCTGCCCACCGCTCCTAATTCTAGTTCCATTTGTCACCCCACAGGACCATGGCACCGTGGCCCTGTAAGGTAGCAGCTGGCGGCTCCTATCATCTTGATGACGCTCTGTGATGTGCTGCTTGTTGCCTGGGTAGCGATTGTTAGCTCTTATGCAAATGGCTTGTCATCAATCAGGGGTGTGGCTGCTCCTCCCTATAAAAGGGCCAAAGGGGGGCAGTGGGAGCCAGAGTGTTGGAGAGGGGAGATGGGAGAAGGTGGAAACAGAAAAGGAGGAGGAGGAGGCATAGGTGGAAAAGGGGGAGTAAGAGGGGAAGGGGGGCAGTGGAGGAGGTAGCGGAGGAGGAGGTGGTGGAGAAGATTGAGGAGGTGGCGGCATTTCTGGAAAAGGAGACTGATGAGTAGGAAGTGGTGACAAAAGAGGAGGCGAGCAAGGGCTAGGCAGAGGGACACGATGGAAGTGGAAGAGGAGAAGAAGGTGGTGGAGAAATAGTAGAATCTTAGAGGAGGAACTGGTGGCAAAAAGAAAAAAAAGAGGAGGAGGTGGAGGAGGAGTAGGAGGTGGTAATGGAGGAGACCAAAAAAAAAAAAAAAAACAAGAAGGAGGAGAAGGTGGCAGAGGAAGAAGTGGTAGAGGAGGAGGTGGAGGAGGAGGAGGAGGATGTGGAGGAGGTGGAGGAGGAGGAGGAGGAAATGAAGGAGAAGGTGGAGGAGGAGGAGGAGGAGGAGGATGTGGAGGAAGATGACGTGGAGGAAGATGACGTGGAGGAGGTGGAGGAGGAGGTGGAGGAAGTGGAAGAGGAGGAAGTGGAGGAGGAGGAAGTGGAGAAGGAGGAGGTGGAGGAGGAGGAAGAGGTGGAGGAGGAGGAGGTGTAGGTTGTGTAGGTTGTGGAGGAGTTGAAAGAGGAGGTGGAAAATGAGGTGGAGGAGGTGGAGGAGGAGGTGGAGGATGAGGAGGAGGTGGAGGTTGTGGAGGAGTTGGAAGAGGAGGTGGAGGTGGTGGAGGTGGAGGTGGAGGAGGCCAAAATAAAAAAAGACAAAAACAGCTAAAAAGCACAGAAAAAAAAAAAAACACTAGAAATGAAAAAATCAACATTGTGACCATCAACTATCAATCTCAGAGCAAGCTGATAGGAAACACTCATTTAAATCATTCTGGACAGATGTGACGAGAGAGAGAGAATTTTCATGCAGAGAATCCGAAGGAATAGAAAAACTCATAGGCATTGATAAAGAGTTGAATAAGAAAGGAATAGAAAATAATAAAAATAATACAATCAATTAAAAAGACAGTAAATAAATTGTATTACTGTAAACAATTTTTTCCCAGCCTAATGATCTCCTATCACCACCATGACCTCCCATCCTAGCAATTTCCCATCCCATTATTTCACACTCAAATGAATTCCCATCACCGCAGTTCTTTGTGGGCGCTCCGTCCCCACCAGGCTTGCTTTGGAAGGCCCAGGAGAGTCTTGTGGGCACTGGCCTGGGGTCCCAGGCTGAGCCAGCTGCTGGCAATCAGGGAGGCTCGCTCCGTGTCTTGGCTTGGGGTTGCGTGGCCAGGCTGTGGGAACGGGGGGCTGCAGGGGTGTCCTCTGTGAGGAGAATGCAGCAGCTGCCCCATGGGAGCTCAGGGCCGCTTCCAGGAGGCTCCTTCCAGGAGGGACCCACCCGCTGCTGCCCAGAACGCAGAGCAAAAGGATGATGTTTGCGCCTGGGGGAGAGCCCATCTAAGAAAGGGAACAAAAGCTGCTGCCCAGCAGCGTCTGGCTCAGGGAGGAGTGAGAAAGCTCTGTGCAGCCCCCAAGGTCCATGCAGCAGGAGGCAGGAGGTGCTCCAGGCTCACAGCAGCACTTCCCCTGCGGCCTGTGCAGGGAGAGGCCCCTGGTGGAGCAGGCTGTCCCCCTGCAGCCCATGGGTCCCCCGTGGAGCACATCTCCACGCTGCAGCCCCCCTGTGGCTGGAGGAGCCCATGTTGGAACACGTGGATCTGCCCTGGAGGAGGCCGCGGCCTGTGGAGAGCCCCCGCAGGAGCAGGCCCCGGGCTGGACTGGAACAGGCTGTGCTGAGCCTGCTTTGCCCGTGACGCTCCTTGTGGAGTGATCTCCCTGTCCTTCTGGCAGCCCTTGAGCCCTTGCCAGCCTCTTTTCTCCCCTTGGCGTTGGAGGAGGGGCAGGGAGAGAGCGCTTGTGCTGGAGCTCAGCTGCCCAGCTGAGGAAAACCACCACGGCTCTGTCTTGCCGCTGCTGCAGCACGCTGGTAGCAGCCAGCACCGTCTGTTCTTCGAGCCTCAGCAAGCCCACAGCATCTTCCCAGAAGGGATCCCTTTCCTTCACGCCTGACAGGCGCCGCCTGCAGAGGCTGAGGGCTTGTGCCCCGTTTGCAAGCGCTTTCTCAGTGCCCCCTTCCCCAGAGAAGGATCCGGATCCCAGCTGCTTGGCTTCCCTGCCCTCTGCTGCCAGGCTCCCGCAGCTGCTATCCCAGCAGCGCAGCAGCCAGCTGACAATGTGCTCGCCTGGAGGACAGCTGCAATCTTGTCCCATGCTGGCAGCTCGCCCAGGGATGGGGATCACCTGCTTCCTGCTGCTTTTGTCTCTGTGCCTGAGACAGCAACGGGGTAGTCCCCGCAGCCAGCTCTTAGGGCCTGTGCCAGGCTTGGAGGGGCTGCAGGGAACATGCCAGGGGCTCGAGGGGCTGCAGGGCGAGTGACAAGGCTTTGAGGGGCCTCAGGTCCCACCGCGGTGGTTGAAGTCGATGCAGGGAACATCAGAGTTGTTGGAGGGGCTGCAGGTAAAATCCCAGGGCTTGCAGGGGCTGCAGGCTGCGTCACAGCTACGCATCAGGTCAAGACGCATTTTCCTAGAACCATACATTTCCTCCTGAAGGGGCTGAAGAGCATGGAATGGTCTTCAAAACGCACAGAGCAAACCCCAGCAAACGTAGAGCTGCTGCTAGCAAGTAGGTAACTTGATTGTTCCTCTTGTTAACTTTGTTTCACAACAACAGGTGCAAAGATGTATCTTGAGTTGAGGGCAAAGGTGACCTTGGATCTGAAGCACACAGGCGTTCGCTAATGTACCCCATCCGGAGTGACTCCAGAACGACTCGGAAGGAAAAATAAAGTCCAAAGCAGTGCGTTGTGATAAAGAGAGTTTAATAGGGTGGAAAAGGAATAAAAACAAACAAAATAAGAAATAATGATATTTATAATTTATATTAACATATAAAAATATTTAATACTATTAAATACTAATACTTCCAGTTTTATACTAATAAAACAATGCCATACTGTACAACACAGTCAATAAAGTGGATTTAATTAAATAAATAATAGAACCAAGAAATTAAATGAAAATTAAAAACTTGAAATTTAATAAAAAGAAAACCCATTCTTCCCAGTCCAATGAATTCCTACCCCCATCATCACTTCCCATCCCACTGATCATTTGCTATCCCAAAAACCTCCCAGTTCTTATCCCCTCGGCATGCCAGTGCAAGAAGAGCTGCAGGCAGAGGCCTTGCTGAGTGAGCACCTAACGAGAGGAATTTAATCCAGAAGGCAGGAAAGAAGAGCAATGCCCCAAAAGAAGCACGGGGCCCATCTTCATCTGGTGGGCCGCCCGCTGCCGCTCCTCCTGGGCCAGCTTCTTCAGGCGCTCCCGCTCGGGACGCTGCTGCGGCGTGATGGGCACCGACTCCTCCTGCTCCTCCAGCGGCGTGGGCGCCGCGGCGCGGCCCGCCCAGGGCCCCACGCGGGGCATGTAGTCCACGCGGGGCTGCGCCGGCCGCTGCAGCGTGCGCGGCTGCGTGGGCAGAGCCGGACGCTGCGCTTGGCCCCCCGCAGCTGGCAGGCCCAGTGCTCTGGGCGCCGGCTCTATGGCAGCGTCCCCTGTTCATGCCGTGCTGCCTGGTGGTGCTGGCACCTCCTTTTCCTTGCCGCCAGCCGGGGACTGGGGGGCAGCGGGCACAGCGCTGGAGCCTGGCACTGTCGGCGGGGCGCTGGGCATGCTGCTGGGGCTGCTGGAGGTGGGCTGCGGCTGCACACAGTACGGCTGGTGCACTGGCCCCAGCACCTTGGCCCTGGCCCCCAGCGGCTGCAAAGTCTCGCTGGGGGTCTTTGTCCTTGCGTGCTGGCGCTGCAGCGTCTTGGCCCCGCTGGCTTGGGCCCGGAGCCTGTCCTGGGGCCGCACGGCACAGGGCTCCCCACTCGGAGTCTCCAGCAGCAGCCGCGCTCTGCGGGGAGGTGGCGACGCTGCTCCTTGCCCCCCTGCAGCCCCCGGGCTTCGTGCTGTCTTGCTGGGTGCCGTGGTGCTGTTGATCGCCGGCTGCTGCCCACTGCTGCCTGCTTCCGTGCTGCTGCCAGCCCCCGTGCTGCTGCCACCCGTCTTCCCCTGGCACAGTCTCTTGCGGCCTTGGCCAGCCTGGCCCAGCAGCATCTTCCTCTCCTTGCTGGGGGGGTTCTCTGTTGTCGGCCTCCTGTGCTGGCAGCTCTGCGCTGTCCCGGGGGTGCTGCTGGGCGCAGGGCGCTTGGCCCCCCGCTTGGTGCCGGTGGGCACAGGGGCAGGCGGGGGGCTCTGGAGGGGACTGCGAGGGGGACTGGGCAGGGCTCTCCTGAGGGCTGGGAGAAGTTGAGGCCTCTTGAGGGGAGCCAAGGGAGGCTGGGGCAGGGTTCTCTTGCGGGCAAGGATGAATTCCTGCTGGGGGGGCCTTTTGGGGAGAGGCTTGGGCAGGGGTCTCCTGCGGGCAGGGTCGGGGGGGCTCTGGAGGGGACTCAGGCGAGGCTTGGGCAGGGCTGTCCTGAGGGCAGTGAGGAAGTCAGGGTCGGGGGGGCTCTGGAGGGGACTCAGGCGAGGCTTGGGCAGGGCTCTCCTGAGGGCAGTGAGGAAGTCAGGGTCGGGGGGGCTCTGGACGGGAGCCGAGGGAGGCTTGGGCAGGGCTCTCCTGCGGGCAGAGAGGCAGTCAGGGTCGGGGGGCCTCCTGACGGGAGCCAAGGGAGGCTGGGGCAGGGTTCTCCTGCGGGCAGGGATGAATTCCTGCTGGGGAGGCCTTTTGGGCAGGGCTCTCCTGAGCTGGGGCCGGGCTGCAGGCTTGAGGGGGGAGCTGAGTGGCGGCACAGCAGCTGCAGGGGGCTGCAGCGCCCGCCCAGCCTGCACCTTGTCGGGGTGCAGCCCAGGGCTTGAGGGGACCTCACCGAGGGCTCCTGTGGCTTCCAGTCCCTGCGTGCTCGGCTCCTCGATGTCCTCGCAGAGGTCAGGCAGCTGCGAGAGGAAGCGGCTGAGGGCAGGACTGCTGGGCAAATCGGGGAAGGCGTCCTGGGGCTCCACGGCATCCAGGCAGCTGAGCAGCTCCTCCAAGCCGGAGCTGTCCAGGTCGGCCGGGAGCTGGTCCTGCACGTGCTGCAGCTGCTGGCTGTCCCCTGCCAGCTCTGGAAAGGCCTCGGCGAAGGCATCAGGGCCCAGCTCCAGCAGCTCCAGGGGCTCCTCAGGCACCTCTGCAAGTGTCGCCGCTGAGGACGAAGCAAGACAATCCCCCAAGACGGGCAATGTCAGCTTTGCCATGGCCCCTGGGTGTGGGGCCACAAGCGGCCGGCTGTGCCAGTCCCAAACTCACCGTCGGGCGTCGCCGTCTGGGTGCTGGCGGTCCTTGGAGCCTGGGCAGGCTCGGGGGGAGTGTGGCCGGGCAGCGGGGGCCCCTGGTCCTCGCTGAGCCCCACGGCGTGCAAGCAGGGCTCCGGCAGCTGCCCCCGGCTGCTGCTCAGGGTGCGGGGCGTGGGGAGCGCCTGCCCCCGCAGCGGAGGCCCCGGGACGAGGGGTGGCGGGGGGTTGCGCTGGGCGGGGGCCTGCAACAGGCAGGTGCCTGCGGGGTGCAGGAGCTCCCCATGGAGCACGGCCCCGGGCCCCAGCCCCAGCGCATGGTGGGGCACCAGTGTCCCCGTCACCATGGGCTGTCCCCACTGATGGACGGGGGCACAGGGAGGAGCGCTATGGGGGAGCTGCCCCACGGTGGGTAGCTGCACCAGCTGCAGCTGGTGCCCCATGCTTGGGAGCTGCACCAGCTGCAGGTTTTGCCCCACAGCAGGGAGCTGCACCAGCTGCAGGTTTTGCCCCACAGCGGGGAGCTGCACCAGCTGCAGGTTATGCCCCACGGCGGGGAGCTGCCCCACAGCAGGGAGCTGCCCCCCGGCGGGGAGCTGCCCAAGCTGCAGGTGGTGCCCCTGGGCTGGGAGGTGCCCCCCAGGTGGCAGCTGCACCCCGGCGGGGAGCTGCAGCACCTGCCCCTGGACCCCCGGCACCACGTGCCAGACGGTGGCCTGGGGCAGCGCGGAGGGGAGGGTGGGTACCTGCGGGGGCTGCAAGGGCAGCGCCGTCGCTCCGGGGAGGGAGGGCAGCAGCCAGGCAGCCACCGTTGGCGGCACGGCTGGGACGACGAAGGGGGAGTTTTGCGTCTGCGCAAGCCGCGGAAGCCGTCTGGGGAAACCCTCTGTGGGAAAAAGGGCGCTGGGCTGAGCTCTGGGGCGCTGGGCTCGCCAGCAGGGCCGCAGCCCCGGGAGGAGCGGGAGCCGGCTGCTGGACCTGCCATGGTGGCTGGAGAGTGGGGCGGTTGCTTGGGGAACCCGGGCAACGGGGATTCCGTCCCAACGGCTCACCAGCCCCTCGCCGACATCTTGGGGAGGACTGCAGGCTTTGGACCCAAGCAGGCTGCCCAGCGCAAGACTTGGCCATCCCCAGCAGGCTTGCCCTCCCACGCAGCACTTGCCATGCCCACCACGTTTCCACACCACCACTTGCCCAGCCCAAGGCTTACCAAGCCCAGGACCGGCTTCTCGGCCTCAGCGGCTGTGCCCATCCTTGCCATTTCACCTGATGGCACATTCCCAGCAAGCCAGGCGAAATCTGTCCCATCAACACCACGCGTTTCTTCAGCCAAAGAGATCTCGTCCCAAAGAATTCCCCTCTCGGAGGACTTTTCCAAGCACTTCCTTCCCCAGGGAATGGTACCCACCCCATTCAAGACTTCCCATCCCAAGGCTTTCCCATCCCAGGAGCCATTGTTCATCCCAATGCTTTTGCTTCCCAATGCTTTCAAAGCCCACGAACATTTCCCATCTCTCTCCTTTCCTAGCCCAATGGCTTCCCACCCCAAGGAAGCCTTCCCATCCCAGCAAGGAGTTCTCGGCCCACTCAGCATTCCCCATCCCAAGCATTTCCCAGTTTCACCCTGCAACACACAGCTTGGCCACCCCACAGCTATGCAGAGATCACAAGAGGGATTTGGACCATGCTGATAGACACAAGGTCACGGGGATTTGCTGTGCTGACGATTGCTCCTTATTACAGATCAACACAGATCCCCAGTCCCAAGGGCGCCAGGCAGAATCTGGCGAATATGTAGCTACATGGCTCTTCCATTTCTCACCAGGCAAGAAAGAGATCTGTGCATTTCTTGTTGAGGGATTTTTGAAACAACAAAGATGCCATGGCTTGCTGCAGCTGAGCAAACCAAGCTACCAGGACGACTATGAGAATTTCCCATGACAGTGTTCCCACATCACCCAATTGAGGAATTTAGAAAAATATTGTTGCCAGCAGCTGGCTTCAAGGACGGGATCTACGTGACTGCTAATCACAAGGGGGTTGTTTTCTTGCAGTTGTTTGTCTGAGTGCTTTTCAACAATAATCTTGTTTGAGACGCTATCCGCCCCTGTTAGGTTTGCTGTAAAAGTCAGGCTATTTGGGTAATAAAAGGGAGCATGATCTGACCATACTAGTGTCTGTCATGTTTTCGGCCGTTCTTCCTGCAACATATGGCGCCCGAACAGGCTGAGACCCGGACACGCTGAGAGACCTGAGAGACACTGAGAGACTCTGAGAGACCTGAAAGACGCTGAGAGACTCCGAGCACGGACCCGAATACAGAGATCTCAGTGAGATGCGGAGATTGATTGATTGATACAGATCACAGTGAGATGCGGAGATTGATTGATTGATACAGATTACAGAATCACAGAATCACAGAATCACAGAATTTTCTAGGTTGGAAGAGACCTCAAGATCATCGAGTCCAACCTCTGACCTAACGCTAACAGTCCCCACTAAACCATTTCCCTAAGCTCTACATCTAAACGTCTTTTGAAGACTTCCAGGGATGGTGACTCCACCACTTCCCTGGGCAGCCTGTTCCAGTGCCTCACAACCCTTTCAGTGAAGAAGTTCTTCCTAACATCTAACCTAAAACTCCCCTGGCTAAAATTGATTGCGGTGAGACACGGGAACAGAGGAACCACGGTGAGATGCGGAAAAGTGACGTATTGCGGTGAGACACACAGGACATCCGGAGTCGAGTTGCTACGCGAGATCGGAGGCGTCTGTGGAAACGGCAGCTGGCTACGGTGGTGGCGCAAGCTTTCTCAGTACCGTCTGGGACTGACAGACCACCAAGTACAAAACCTGAGACCTCGGGAATGCGGCTGACAAGATCTTTATTGTCGGTTCCTGCACCCACCCCGGTTCGGGGTATGACCTCTCCAAGAAATCAATCAGTGGCAGAAATAACTGAGGGGCTATTGGAGCAGAGTGCTGATGGGGAGTGGGGGCTGCCCTCCCCACCCCCTGTGCCAGAAAATCTTGATAAAGCTGTGCTGCCAGCATCTGTGCCACTGCCAGGCAGCAAGAAATCCACTCGGGATGCTTCGCCAAGGAGAGGTGCAGCAGCAGCTTGCAAAAATCGACCTTCACTGGAGAAGTCCTTCCAAGAACTGCTAGTGAAATTCGAGAACTTAAAAAGTACGGATTCAGAGGAGCTTCCTCTCTCGTCTGCCCCACCGGAGCTGACTCCCTCATTATCCGTCGCTACAACACCGTCGGCACCAACGAGGGACAGGTGCTCCGACGTCATACGTGATGCCATCATAGAGGGGCATAGGCATGCTACATCCTTGGCCTGCCCTATTCTTATCGACCCTGTGCAAGGCACCGGGTTGTGGCAGCCACGTGCCTGCAAGCTTTTACAGCAAGCTCAAAGAATGGTTTTGGACTATGGATTACAATCCCAGGCACCTCCACAGATAATTCAATGGATTTTTCAGGCAAAACCAATGTGTCCACTTGACTCTCGAAACTTGGCGCGCTTATTATTAATTCCTTCCCCAATGTTATTGTTTGAAAGGGAATGCTTGCAGTTACCACAGGGGGAAGCGGGTCAGCTGCGTCAACCGGGGAACCCCCTGTATGGGATCACTGCAGAGATGTTAAAGGGAATGGGTCCTTATCTCAATACCCAGATTCAGTTGCAGTTCCCTGCGATTATTCACCAAACAGCTGCGCAGCTCACACTGAGGGCTCTTCTTAGTCTCCCAGGGGAAAAGAAAGCACCTCCATTCGCATCTTTAGAACAGGCCCCTGGGGAACCATACACTAAATTTATCAATCAGTCCAGGCAACCAGATGTGGTGGCACAGGACTGTCAGAGATTTGCATTTATGGTACCCTCCATTAACAAACAGGCCCCGGCAAAGCGCTATGAATGGCTAGTGCTTCTACAGGGGATGAGGAATTCCCCTACATAATGTCAATTATATGTGGTCTGGGCATTACAACCAATTCGGACAGCGTGTTGTGACGTGTTTATTTACCATTATATGGATAACATTCGGATTGGTAGGCCAGAATGCTTCCAGGATTCAGATTTAAAGTTTATTTGGGATACTTTGGAAGCAAAAGGGTTGAAGATAGCCCCAGAGAAGGTTCAACAGAAACAGCCATGGCTATACTTGGGATGGAAAATATCAGACTTTACTATTCATCCCCAGAAAGGTGATATAACTATGGTGTTACATAATTGAATAAATGTAGCTACAAGAATGTACATCAATATGTACATCCCTGCAGCAGCTCCAACATCCCTCTTGGCAGCACACTGTAGCCCCCAAATGCCCCCGAAACGGCACATGCCAGCTACTGGGAAGGAAATGAGCTGGTTGTGGGCACTGGCCTGGGGTCCCAGGCTGAGCCAGCTGCTGCCTGGCAATCAGGGAGGCTCGCTCCGTGTCTTGGCTTGGGGTTGCGTGGCCAGGCTGTGGGAGCGGGGGGCTGCAGGGGTGTCCTCTGTGAGGAGAATGCAGCAGCTGCCCCATGGGAGCTCAGGGCCGCTTCCAGGAGGCTCCTTCCAGGAGGGACCCACCCGCTGCTGCCCAGAACGCAGAGCAAAAGGCTGATGTTTGCGCCGGGGGAGAGCCCATCTAAGAAAGGGAACAAAAGCTGCTGCCCAGCAGCGTCTGGCTCAGGGAGGAGTGAGAAAGCTCTGTGCAGCCCCCAGGGTCCGTGCAGCAGGAGGTACTCCAGGCTCACAGCAGCACTTCCCCTGCGGCCTGTGCAGGGAGAGGCCCCTGGTGGAGCAGGCTGTCCCCCTGCAGCCCATGGGTCCCCCGTGGAGCACATCTCCATGCTGCAGCCCCCCTGTGGCTGGAGGAGCCCATGTTGGAACACGTGGATCTGCCCTGGAGGAGGCTGCGGCCTGTGGAGGAGGCCCCAGAGGAGCAGGCTCCAGGCTGGAGGCTGGCAGAAATAAGCCTTTTTTCCACTTCATCAAGATGTGTTTCTGTTGCCATGTTGACCCCACTTCAGCATGGAGTCCATTTCTTTAGTGAGTGTCTGGAACTTTTACATGAAAAGTTTTTTTTATTCAATATCATTCGTGCAAAATGAAATTATGAAAAAAAAAATCCTTTAAATGCTCATGTTTTTACAGGCTTATTGGTATCTAAAACCGATCTTTTAATCTAACAGTTATTAAGCATCTATCAAACTTATTTGTAAAGTAACTGCTTTGCTGTCTTTACACGAGACGTGATTTTCTGTATGCAAAGGAGCAGAGTGAGTATTTTGCAAATGGTTTTATTAGCTTTAGAAGAAAACTTGCTTATATGATAGATTGTCTAGAACAGGGAGCATATTTTGGATCTGGTTAAGGGAAAACATTTCATAATAGTGGTGCTTTAAAAAATCCTCTCCCCTTTGATACCTTTTTATAACCTCTTATAAAGTGTTTTTTACATGAAGGAGTGCATAACGACTTAGCTGCATTGTACATCTTTCTAGTAGATAACATGCCTCTCTGTTATTGTGAGCATTTTCGCTCAAACGTTTGTTCCAGTTTTGTGACACCAAATGGAACTGAAGATGGGAATGCCTTTTCTCCGAGCCTATGTATTGAACATAACAGGTTAATAGCGGACTTACTGGGAGGATGAATTTTTAGAACTTCAGAAAACACTCCAAAAAAAACCACTATAGCAAAGTTCTTCTATACCATTTCTGTCAGTGACTTCACCAATAACTGTGCTTGCCCAGCTGAAACTCTGCATCCTGTGTTAGAGGTGACACAGAGAGCCACAGGAGTGTTCTCCACAAAAAAGCCGCTAATTCCACACTATGCAAATGGGGCAGATACTACCTCCTTGTTTTCAGTATCTCAACTGAATCAACTGACTGTGAGAATTCTCACGAGCACTAGCCCTTGTTCTTGTGGGGGACTCCATCACGCCAGATATCTGCTAGAAATATAGATATCTTTCCTTCACGCCTGACAGGAGCCGCCTGCAAAGGCTGAGGGCTCGTGCCCTGTTTCCAATGGCTTTCTCAATGCCCCCTTCCCTAGAGAGAGGTCCCAGCTGCTTGGCTTCTGTGCCCTCGAATTCCAGGCAACCAGAGCCGTTATCGCAGCATGGCAGCAGCCAGCTGGCAATGTGCTCACCTGGAGGACAGCTGCAATCTTGTCCCATGTCTCACAGCTCACCCAGACATTGGGATCACCTGGTTCCTGCTGCTTTTACATGGTGGTCTTCAGCCTGCTGTTCCCTAGGATGGCCCTACACTGGGGTAGCCTGCCTCGCCTTCCTATTGCTCCTTCCCCTTCTCAGTAGGACTTTCTTCCCTTACTAAACGAGACGACTTGTGCATCCATTCTTTCATCTGGTGTGTACCGGTGACTGATACCGTCTTGGGCCCAGCTGCAAGGCCCGTCACAGGGGCTGGAGTGGCCACAGGGCCTGTCAGTGGGCTTGGAGTGGCTGCAGGGCTCATCAGTGGGCTTGGTGTGTCCGTAGGTCCCATCACAGCGCTGCAGTGGTCACAGGGCCTTTCATATTGGCTAGAGTGGCTGTAGGGCCCGTCACAGGTTTTGGAATAGCCCCAAGGCCCATCACTGGGCTTGCAGTCGCTGCAGAGCCCATCACTGGGCTTTGAGCAGCCGCAGGGCCGCTCTCAGGGTTGGATGAGATCCACAGGTGTTTTCTTCCTCTTGGAGGTGCTGAGGAGTATTGAATAGTCTTCAAAAGGCATAGGCCAGAGTGCAGAAAATGTGTAGCTGATGCTAGAACCAGTTACTTTTTCTTGTCCACTGCCTCCTCCTCATTCACTGCCTCCTCCTTGTCTACCGCATCCTCCTCGTCCCCCGCCTGCTAATCCTATTTCTCATTTTCCTCCTCCTTCTCCTCCTTCCCTGCCTCTTGCACCTCCAACACCTCCTCCACCTCCACTGCCTCTTCCTCCTTCTCCTTCTCCAGCCCCACTGACTATTCCTCCTCCACAGCCTCCTCCACCTCGGCAGAAACTTCCTGGCCAACTTCCTCTGCATGCTCCTTGCTAAGGCATGCTGGTAGCAATGATGGTGAGCCCAGAGATGTCAGGAGGAGTTGCCATGAACCAGGTGTGCCAAGGCGGCTTCTCTGGGAGGCTATGGTTGTGAGCGCTGCCCACCGCTCCTAATTCTAGTTCCATTTGTCACCCCACAGGACCATGGCACCGTGGCCCTGTAAGGTAGCAGCTGGCGGCTCCTATCATCTTGATGACGCTCTGTGATGCGCTGCTTGTTGCCTGGGTAGCGATTGTTAGCTCTTATGCAAATGGCTTGTCATCAGTCAGGGGTGTGGCTGCTCCTCCCTATAAAAGGGCCAAAGGGGGGCAGTGGGAGCCAGAGTGTTGGAGAGGGGAGATGGGAGAAGGTGGAAACAGAAAAGGAGGAGGAGGAGGCATAGGTGGAAAAGGGGGAGTAAGAGGGGAAGGGGGGCAGTGGAGGAGGTGGCGGAGGAGGAGGTGGTGGAGGAGGAGGTGGTGGAGAAGATTGAGGAGGTGGCGGCATTTCTGGAAAAGGAGACTGATGAGTAGGAAGTGGTGACAAAAGAGGAGGCGAGCAAGGGCTAGGCAGAGGGACACGATGGAAGTGGAAGAGGAGAAGAAGGTGGTGGAGAAATAGTAGAATCTTAGAGGAGGAACTGGTGGCAAAAAGAAAAAAAAAAAGGAGGAGGTGGAGGAGGAGGAGGAGGATGTGGAGGAGGTGGAGGTGGAGGAGGAGGAAATGAAGGAGAAGGTGGAGGAGGAGGAGGAGGAGGAGGAGGAGGATGTGGAGGAAGATGACGTGGAGGAGGTGGAGGAGGAGGAAGTGGAGGAGGAGGAGGTGGAGGAGGAGGAGGTGGAGGAAGATGAGGAGGAGGAGGAGGTGGAGGAGGAGGAAGAGTTGTAGGAGGAGGAGGTGTAGGTTGTGTAGGTTGTGGAGGAGTTGGAAGAGGAGGTGGAAATTGAGGTGGAGGAGGTGGAGGAGGAGGTGGAGGATGAGGAGGAGGTGGAGGTTGTGGAGGAGTTGGAAGAGGAGGTGGAGGTGGTGGAGGTGGAGGTGGAGGAGGCCAAAATAAAAAAAGACAAAAACAGCTAGAAAGCACAGAAAAACAACACTAGAAATTAAAAAATCATCATGGTGACCATCAACTATCAGTCTCAGAGCAAGCTGATAGGAAACACTCATTTAAATCATTCTGGACAGATGTGACGAGAGAGAGAATTTTCATGCAGAGAATCCGAAGGAATAGAAAAACTCATAGGCATTGATAAAGAGTTGATTAAGAAAGGAATAGAAAATAATAAAAATAATACAATCAATTAAAAAGACAGTAAATAAATTGTATTACTGTAAACAATTTTTTCCCAGCCTAATGATCTCCTATCACCACCATGACCACCCATCCTAGCAATTTCCCATCCCATTATTTCACACTCAAATGAATTCCCATCACCGCAGTTCTTTGTGGGCGCTCCGTCCCCATCAGGCTTGCTTTGGAAGGCCCAGGAGAGTCTTGTGGGCACTGGCCTGGGGTCCCAGGCTGAGCCAGCTGCTGCCTGGCAATCAGGGAGGCTCGCTCCGTGTCTTGGCTTGGGGTTGCGTGGCCAGGCTGTGGGAGCGGGGGGCTGCAGGGGTGTCCTCTGTGAGGAGAATGCAGCAGCTGCCCCATGGGAGCTCAGGGCCGCTTCCAGGAGGCTCCTTCCAGGAGGGACCCACCCGCTGCTGCCCAGAACGCAGAGCAAAAGGATGATGTTTGCGCCTGGGGGAGAGCCCATCTAAGAAAGGGAACAAAAGCTGCTGCCCAGCAGCGTCTGGCTCAGGGAGGAGTGAGAAAGCTCTGCGCAGCCCCCAAGGTCCGTGCAGCAGGAGGCAGGAGGTGCTCCAGGCTCACAGCAGCACTTCCCCTGCGGCCTGTGCAGGGAGAGGCCCCTGGTGGAGCAGGCTGTCCCCCTGCAGCCCATGGATCCCCTGTGGAGCACATCTCCACGCTGCAGCCCCCCTGTGGCTGGAGGAGCCCCTGGTGGAGCAGGTGGCTGTGGCCTGGAGGAGGCCGCGGCCTGTGGAGAGCCCCCGCAGGAGCAGGCCCCGGGCTGGACTGGAACAGGCTGTGCTGAGCCTGCTTTGCCCGTGACGCTCCTTGTGGAGTCATTTCCCTGTCCTTCTGGCAGCCCTTGAGCCCTTGCCAGCCTCTTTTCTCCCCTTGGCGTTGGAGGAGGGGCAGGGAGAGAGCGCTTGTGCTGGAGCTCAGCTGCCCAGCTGAGGAAAACCACCACGGCTCTGTCTTGCCGCTGCTGCAGCACGCTGGTAGCAGCCAGCACCGTCTGTTCTTCGAGCCTCAGCAAGCCCACAGCATCTTCCCAGAAGGGATCCCTTTCCTTCACGCCTGACAGGCACCGCCTGCAGAGGCTGAGGGCTTGTGCCCCGTTTGCAAGCGCTTTCTCAGTGCCCCCTTCCCCAGAGAAGGATCCGGATCCCAGCTGCTTGGCTTCCCTGCCCTCTGCTGCCAGGCTCCCGCAGCTGCTATCCCAGCAGCGCAGCAGCCAGCTGACAACATGCTCGCCTGGAGGACAGCTGCAATCTTGTCCCATGCTGGCAGCTCGCCCAGGGATGGGGATCACCTGCTTCCTGCTGCTTTTGTCTCTGTGCCTGAGACAGCAACGGGGTAGTCCCCGCAGCCAGCTCTTAGGGCCTGTGCCAGGCTTGGAGGGGCTGCAGGGAACATGCCAGGGGCTCGAGGGGCTGCAGGGCGAGTGACAAGGCTTTGAGGGGCCTCAGGTCCCACCGCGGTGGTTGAAGTCGATGCAGGGAACATCAGAGTTGTTGGAGGGGCTGCAGGTAAAATCCCAGGGCTTGCAGGGGCTGCAGGCTGCGTCACAGCTACGCATCAGGTCAAGACGCATTTTCCTAGAACCATACATTTCCTCCTGAAGGGGCTGAAGAGCATGGAATGGTCTTCAAAACGCACAGAGCAAACCCCAGCAAACGTAGAGCTGCTGCTAGCAAGTAGGTAACTTGATTGTTCCTCTTGTTAACTTTGTTTCACAACAACAGGTGCAAAGATGTATCTTGAGTTGAGGGCAAAGGTGACCTTGGATCTGAAGCACACAGGCGTTCGCTAATGTACCCCATCCGGAGTGACTCCAGAACGACTCGGAAGGAAAAATAAAGTCCAAAGCAGTGCGTTGTGATAAAGAGAGTTTAATAGGGTAGAAAAGGAATAAAAACAAACAAAACAAGAAATAATGATATTTATAATTTGTAATATATTAACATATAAAAATATTTAATACTATTAAATACTAATACTTCTAATTTTATACTAAAAAAACAATGCCATACTGTACAACACAGTCAATAAAGTGGATTTAATTAAATAAATAATAGAACCAAGAAATTAAATGAAAATTAAAAACTTGAAATTTAATAAAAAGAAAACCCATTCTTCCCAGTCCAATGAATTCCTACCCCCATCATCACTTCCCATCCCACTGATCATTTGCTATCCCAAAAACCTCCCAGTTCTTATCCCCTCGGCATGCCAGTGCAAGAAGAGCTGCAGGCAGAGGCCTTGCTGAGTGAGCACCTAACGAGAGGAGTTTAATCCAGAAGACAGGAAAGAAGAGCAATGCCCCAAAAGAAGCACGGGGCCCATCTTCATCTGGTGGGCCGCCCGCTGCCGCTCCTCCTGGGCCAGCTTCTTCAGGCGCTCCCGCTCGGGACGCTGCTGCGGCGTGATGGGCACCGACTCCTCCTGCTCCTCCAGCGGCGTGGGCGCCGCGGCGCGGCCCGCCCAGGGCCCCACGCGGGGCATGTAGTCCACGCGGGGCTGCGCCGGCCGCTGCAGCGTGCGCGGCTGCGTGGGCAGAGCCGGACGCTGCGCTTGGCCCCCCGCAGCTGGCAGGCCCAGTGCTCTGGGCACCGGCTCTATGGCAGCGTCCCCTGTTCATGCCGTGCTGCCTGGTGGTGCTGGCACCTCCTTTTCCTTGCCGCCAGCCGGGGACTGGGGGGCAGCGGGCACAGCGCTGGAGCCTGGCACTGTCGGCGGGGCGCTGGGCATGCTGCTGGGGCTGCTGGAGGTGGGCTGCGGCTGCACACAGGACGGCTGGTGCACTGGCCCCAGCACCTTGGCCCTGGCCCCCAGCGGCTGCAAAGTCTCGCTGGGGGTCTTTGTCCTTGCGTGCTGGCGCTGCAGCGTCTTGGCCCCGCTGGCTTGGGCCCGGAGCCTGTCCTGGGGCCGCACGGCACAGGGCTCCCCACTCGGAGTCTCCAGCAGCAGCCGCGCTCTGCGGGGAGGTGGCGACGCTGCTCCTTGCCCCCCTGCAGCCCCCGGGCTTCGTGCTGTCTTGCTGGGTGCCGTGGTGCTGTTGATCGCCGGCTGCTGCCCACTGCTGCCTGCTTCCGTGCTGCTGCCAGCCCCCGTGCTGCTGCCACCCGTCTTCCCCTGGCACAGTCTCTTGCGGCCTTGGCCAGCCTGGCCCAGCAGCATCTTCCTCTCCTTGCTGGGGGGGTTCTCTGTTGTCGGCCTCCTGTGCTGGCAGCTCTGCGCTGTCCCGGGGGTGCTGCTGGGCGCAGGGCGCTTGGCCCCCCGCTTGGTGCCGGTGGGCACAGGGGCAGGCGGGGGGCTCTGGAGGGGACTGCGAGGGGGACTGGGCAGGGCTCTCCTGAGGGCTGGGAGAAGTTGAGGCCTCTTGAGGGGAGCCAAGGGAGGCTGGGGCAGGGTTCTCTTGCGGGCAGGGATGAATTCCTGCTGGGGGGGCCTTTTGGGGAGAGGCTTGGGCAGGGGTCTCCTGTGGGCAGGGTCGGGGGGGCTCTGGAGGGGACTCAGGCGAGGCTTGGGCAGGGCTGTCCTGAGGGCAGTGAGGAAGTCAGGGTCGGGGGGGCTCTGGAGGGGACTCAGGCGAGGCTTGGGCAGGGCTGTCCTGAGGGCAGTGAGGAAGTCAGGGTCGGGGGGGCTCTGGAGGGGACTCAGGCGAGGCTTGGGCAGGGCTCTCCTGAGGGCAGTGAGGAAGTCAGGGTCGGGGGGGCTCTGGACGGGAGCCGAGGGAGGCTGGGGCAGGGCTCTCCTGCAGGCAGAGAGGCAGTCAGGGTCGGGGGGCCTCCTGACGGGAGCCAAGGGAGGCTGGGGCAGGGTTCTCCTGCGGGCAGGGATGAATTCCTGCTGGGGAGGCCTTTTGGGCAGGGCTCTCCTGAGCTGGGGCCGGGCTGCAGGCTTGAGGGGGGAGCTGAGTGGCGGCACAGCAGCTGCAGGGGGCTGCAGCGCCCGCCCAGCCTGCACCTTGTCGGGGTGCAGCCCAGGGCTTGAGGGGACCTCACCGAGGGCTCCTGTGGCTTCCAGTCCCTGCGTGCTCGGCTCCTCGATGTCCTCGCAGAGGTCAGGCAGCTGCGAGAGGAAGCGGCTGAGGGCAGGACTGCTGGGCAAATCGGGGAAGGCGTCCTGGGGCTCCACGGCATCCAGGCAGCTGAGCAGCTCCTCCAAGCCGGAGCTGTCCAGGTCGGCCGGGAGCTGGTCCTGCACGTGCTGCAGCTGCTGGCTGTCCCCTGCCAGCTCTGGAAAGGCCTCGGCGAAGGCATCAGGGCCCAGCTCCAGCAGCTCCAGGGGCTCCTCAGGCACCTCTGCAAGTGTCGCCGCTGAGGACGAAGCAAGACAATCCCCCAAGACGGGCAATGTCAGCTTTGCCATGGCCCCTGGGTGTGCGGCCACAAGCGGCCGGCTGTGCCAGTCCCAAACTCACCGTCGGGCGTCGCCGTCTGGGTGCTGGCGGTCCTTGGAGCCTGGGCAGGCTCGGGGGGAGTGTGGCCGGGCAGCGGGGGCCCCTGGTCCTCGCTGAGCCCCACGGCGTGCAAGCAGGGCTCCGGCAGCTGCCCCCGGCTGCTGCTCAGGGTGCGGGGCGTGGGGAGCGCCTGCCCCCGCAGCGGAGGCCCCGGGACGAGGGGTGGCGGGGGGTTGCGCTGGGCGGGGGCCTGCAACAGGCAGGTGCCTGCGGGGTGCAGGAGCTCCCCATGGAGCACGGCCCCGGGCCCCAGCCCCAGCGCATGGTGGGGCACCAGTGTCCCCGTCACCATGGGCTGTCCCCACTGATGGACGGGGGCACAGGGAGGAGCGCTATGGGGGAGCTGCCCCACGGTGGGTAGCTGCACCAGCTGCAGCTGGTGCCCCATGCTTGGGAGCTGCACCAGCTGCAGGTTTTGCCCCACAGCAGGGAGCTGCACCAGCTGCAGGTTTTGCCCCACAGCGGGGAGCTGCACCAGCTGCAGGTTATGCCCCACGGCGGGGAGCTGCCCCACAGCAGGGAGCTGCCCCCCGGCGGGGAGCTGCCCAAGCTGCAGGTGGTGCCCCTGGGCTGGGAGGTGCCCCCCAGGTGGCAGCTGCACCCCGGCGGGGAGCTGCAGCACCTGCCCCTGGACCCCCGGCACCACGTGCCAGACGGTGGCCTGGGGCAGCGCGGAGGGGAGGGTGGGTACCTGCGGGGGCTGCAAGGGCAGCGCCGTCGCTCCGGGGAGGGAGGGCAGCAGCCAGGCAGCCACCGTTGGCGGCACGGCTGGGACGACGAAGGGGGAGTTTTGCGTCTGCGCAAGCCGCGGAAGCCGTCTGGGGAAACCCTCTGTGGGAAAAAGGGCGCTGGGCTGAGCTCTGGGGCGCTGGGCTCGCCAGCAGGGCCGCAGCCCCGGGAGGAGCGGGAGCCGGCTGCTGGACCTGCCATGGTGGCTGGAGAGTGGGGCGGTTGCTTGGGGAACCCGGGCAACGGGGGTTCCGTCCCAACGGCTCACCAGCCCCTCGCCGACATCTTGGGGAGGACTGCAGGCTTTGGACCCAAGCAGGCTGCCCAGCGCAAGACTTGGCCATCCCCAGCAGGCTTGCCCTCCCACGCAGCACTTGCCATGCCCACCACGCTTCCACACCACCACTTGCCCAGCCCAAGGCTTACCCAGCCCAGGACCGGCTTCTCGGCCTCAGCGGCTGTGCCCATCCTTGCCATTTCACCTGATGGCACATTCCCAGCAAGCCAGGCGAAATCTGTCCCATCAACACCACGCGTTTCTTCAGCCAAAGAGATCTCGTCCCAAAGAATTCCCCTCTCGGAGGACTTTTCCAAGCACTTCCTTCCCCAGGGAATGGTACCCACCCCATTCAAGACTTCCCATCCCAAGGCTTTCCCATCCCAGGAGCCATTGTTCATCCCAATGCTTTTGCTTCCCAATGCTTTCAAAGCCCACGAACATTTCCCATCTCTCTCCTTTCTAGCCCAATGGCTTCCCACCCCAAGGAAGCCTTCCCATCCCAGCAAGGAGTTCTCGGCCCACTCAGCATTCCCCATCCCAAGCATTTCCCAGTTTCACCATGCAACACACAGCTTGGCCACCCCACAGCTATGCAGAGATCACAAGAGGGATTTGGACCATGCTGATAGACACAAGGTCATGGGGATTTGCTGTGCTGACGATTGCTCTTTATTACAGATCAACACAGATCCCCAGTCTCAAGGGCGCCAGGCAGAATCTGGCGAATATGTAGCTACAAGGCTCTTCCATTTCTTACAGGGACAGAAAGAGATCTGTGCGTTTCTCTCTCTCCATCTTCGGAAAAAGATAGGAAGGGGAGAGCATTAATGAACAGGAGCATGCTTAGCTCAGCCACCGGCATGGAGGCTGCCCGCTCCTCAGCACCTCTAAGCAGCAGCACCTTCAAGTCTCCTCCGGCAGCAGCAGCACATCAGTGTCTCTTGTCCCACCAGCAGGACAGTGGCGCCTCCCATTGCACCATGCCGACCTCCACGCCTCGAGTGCCAGCACCAGTCCTCAAGGCGAGCTGGACGCTCAGGGCACTTGTGGCCTCCCACCTTTGTGAGCTCCAAGGCTGACAGTGACTCTCTGCTGAGCTCCCACGGCTCTCGGGCGTCCCGGTGGCAGAGCTTACGGCGCTAAGCTGACTGCCAGGAGAAAAGGCTCCCGTGAAATGGCTGCTCCACAACGGCAGGAGCAAGGTCTGCTGGGCTGGGGGTTCGCAGGGGAGCTCGGCCTTGGGCCTGGCAACTGCGCCTGGAAGCCAGGGACGGCCTTGGTGTGCAGCTGGACACCTGGGCCTGAGAAAGCAAGGTCTCTTTCCAGACACTTGGCACCATCGTCACCCAGTGGCTGTCTCAGGGGGACGAGAGAAACGCACAGCATCACTTGCTTCCCTGAAAAAGGGATGGATTTTGACCCCAAAGCGAGCTCCTTTCTATGAAAAGCATCACATCCTCCTCTCTTTCTTGTATTTGGCTATGAATTTAGGAATCCCTGCAATCCCTGCAGCTGTGTCCCCTGCCAGCTTCTTGTGTGCCCCAAGCATCCTCGCTTGCAGGGCAGTAGAAGATGCAGAAAAGGCCTTGCCTTAGTGGAAGCACTGCCCTGCTGGAGCTCCAACATCCCTCTTAGCAGCACACTGTAGCCCCCAAATGCCTGCGAAACGGCACATTTCAGCTACTGGGAAGGCAATGAGCTCGCTCAAGGTGAGCTACCCGCTCAAGGCCCAGGTGTCTGTGAGGCGGTGTTGGCAAGGAGTCCTGTTGTGTGAGTCTGTTCTTTGTGGGTGGCTGATACTGTCTTGGGCCCAGCTGCAAGGCCCGTCACAGGGGCTGGAGTGGCCACAGGGCCTGTCAGTGGGCTTGGAGTGGCTGCAGGGCTCATCAGTGGGCTTGGTGTGTCCGTAGGTCCCATCACAGCGCTGCAGTGGTCACAGGGCCTTTCATATTGGCTAGAGTGGCTGTAGGGCCCATCACAGGTTTTGGAATAGCCCCAAGGCCCATCACTGGGCTTGCAGTCGCTGCAGAGCCCATCACTGGGCTTTGAGCAGCCGCAGGGCCGCTCTCAGGGTTGGATGAGATCCACAGGTGTTTTCTTCCTCTTGGAGGTGCTGAGGAGTATTGAATAGTCTTCAAAAGGCATAGGCCAGAGTGCAGAAAATGTGTAGCTGATGCTAGAACCAGTTACTTTTTGTTGTTGTTCTCTTTGTTTCTTGAGAAAAGATGAAAAATGTGTATTTTGGCAAAGGGGGAGAGTAAGGCATGGCTAAAGAGGAGAAGATGAGAAGAAATCAGCGCCAGCCTCTCTGCTCCCCTTGCAAGGAAGTTGTAGACCTCACTGAGGTCTGCCCTCAGTCTCCTCCAGGCTGAACAGTCGAACTGACTTCAGCTGCTCCTCATATGCATACCCCTGGAGACCCTTTCCCATCTTTGTTGCCCTCCAATATGAACTATCCATGAACTACCCTCATTCGAATACAAAAAACTCACACCCCTAGAGTGAGAGACCCCGGCCCTTCCCCTCTGCGGATGCACAGAATCATTTTCTCATGTCAGTGGTAGGCTAATTCTGGAACCCATGAGAAGTTAGAGGATTGTACTAGCATGGAAATGTAGTGATAAAAGATTGTACCAACTGTGGTGTGGAAAATCTTTCCATGTGCTAGCTTTGTGGGAAACCACCTCTTACCCAGACTCACACGGCTCGGAAAGAAAACTCTGTCTCGACCTAGTGTGTGGATTGGCTTCTTGCACATTGGGTATCAAATCCAAAGTTTTCTCAGACAACTTGGCAGGCTGTAAATCTCTGGCACTGCCAGGATCAGGGCACACCTTTTAGCAGAGCTGTAGGACACCACATTTGTTCAGATTTCTTCTCAGAAAGAGTCGTCAGGCCCTGGGATGGGTTTCCCAGGGAGCTGGTGGAGTCAGCATTCCAGGGAGTTCAAGGAAAGGTTGGAGCTGGTGCTTACGAACATGGTTTATTGGGTGACATTGGTAGTACAGTGATGACTAGACCGGACAAATGTGAAGGTCTCCTCCAACAATAATGATTCTATGATACCTCCACCACGTCCTCCTCCACCACTACCTCCTCATCATCCACGGCCTTTTTCTTGTCCACTGCCTCCTCCTCATTCACTGCCTCCTCCTTGTCTACCGCATCCTCCTCGTCCCCCACCTGCTAATCCTATTTCTCATTTTCCTCCTCCTTCTCCTCCTTCCCTGCCTCTTGCACCTCCAACACCTCCTCCACCTCCACTGCCTCTTCCTCCTTCTCCTTCTCCAGCCCCACTGACTATTCCTCCTCCACAGCCTCCTCCACCTCGGCAGAAACTTCCTGGCCAACTTCCTCTGCATGCTCCTTGCTAAGGCATGCTGGTAGCAATGATGGTGAGCCCAGAGATGTCAGGAGGAGTTGCCATGAACCAGGTGTGCCAAGGCGGCTTCTCTGGGAGGCTATGGTTGTGAGCGCTGCCCACCGCTCCTAATTCTAGTTCCATTTGTCACCCCACAGGACCATGGCACCGTGGCCCTGTAAGGTAGCAGCTGGCGGCTCCTATCATCTTGATGACGCTCTGTGATGCGCTGCTTGTTGCCTGGGTAGCGATTGTTAGCTCTTATGCAAATGGCTTGTCATCAGTCAGGGGTGTGGCTGCTCCTCCCTATAAAAGGGCCAAAGGGGGGCAGTGGGAGCCAGAGTGTTGGAGAGGGGAGATGGGAGAAGGTGGAAACAGAAAAGGAGGAGGAGGAGGCATAGGTGGAAAAGGGGGAGTAAGAGGGGAAGGGGGGCAGTGGAGGAGGTAGCGGAGGAGGAGGTGGTGGAGAAGATTGAGGAGGTGGCGGCATTTCTGGAAAAGGAGACTGATGAGTAGGAAGTGGTGACAAAAGAGGAGGCGAGCAAGGGCTAGGCAGAGGGACACGATGGAAGTGGAAGAGGAGAAGAAGGTGGTGGAGAAATAGTAGAATCTTAGAGGAGGAACTGGTGGCAAAAAGAAAAAAAAAGAGGAGGAGGTGGAGGAGGAGTAGGAGGTGGTAAAGGAGGAGACCAAAAAAAAAAACAAAAAAACAAGAAGGAGGAGAAGGTGGCAGAGGAAGAAGTGGTAGAGGAGGAGGTGGAGGAGGAGGAGGAGGATGTGGAGGAGGTGGAGGTGGAGGAGGAGGAAATGAAGGAGAAGGTGGAGGAGTAGGAGGAGGAGGAGGAGGAGTAGGAGGAGGATGTGGAGAAAGATGATGTGGAGGAGGTGGATGAGGAGGTGGAGGAAGTGGAGGAGGAGGAAGTGGAGGAGGAGGAGGTGAAAAAGGAGGAGGTGGATGAGGAGGAGGTGGAGGAGGAGGAAGAGTTGTAGGAGGAGGAGGAGGTGTAGGTTGTGTAGGTTGTGGAGGAGTTGGAAGAGGAGGTGGAAATTGAGGTGGAGGAGGTGGAGGAGGAGGTGGAGGATGAGGAGGAGGTGGAGGTTGTGGAGGAGTTGGAAGAGGAGGTGGAGGTGGTGGAGGTGGAGGTGGAGGAGGCCAAAATAAAAAAAGACAAAAACAGCTAAAAAGCACAGAAAAAAAAAAAAAAAACACTGGAAATGGAAAAATCAACATTGTGACCATCAACTATCAATCTCAGAGCAAGCTGATAGGAAACACTCATTTAAATCATTCTGGACAGATGTGACGAGAGAGAGAAAATTTTCATGCAGAGAATCCGAAGGAAAAGAAAAACTCATAGGCATTGATAAAGAGTTGATTAAGAAAGGAATAGAAAATAATAAAAATAATACAATCATTTAAAAAGACAGTAAATAAATTGTATTACTGTAAACAATTTTTTCCCAGCCTAATGATCTCCTATCACCACCATGACCACCCATCCTAGCAATTTCCCATCCCATTATTTCACACTCAAATGAATTCCCATCACCGCAGTTCTTTGTGGGCGCTCCGTCCCCACCAGGCTTGCTTTGGAAGGCCCAGGAGAGTCTTGTGGGCACTGGCCTGGGGTCCCAGGCTGAGCCAGCTGCTGCCTGGCAATCAGGGAGGCTCGCTCCGTGACTTGGCTTGGGGTTGCATGGCCAGGCTGTGGGAGCGGGGGGCTGCAGGGGTGTCCTCTGTGAGGAGAATGCAGCAGCTGCCCCATGGGAGCTCAGGGCCGCTTCCAGGAGGCTCCTTCCAGGAGGGACCCACCCGCTGCTGCCCAGAACGCAGAGCAAAAGGATGATGTTTGCGCCTGGGGGAGAGCCCATCTAAGAAAGGGAACAAAAGCTGCTGCCCAGCAGCGTCTGGCTCAGGGAGGAGTGAGAAAGCTCTGTGCAGCCCCCAAGGTCCGTGCAGCAGGAGGCAGGAGGTGCTCCAGGCTCACAGCAGCACTTCCCCTGCGGCCTGTGCAGGGAGAGGCCCCTGGTGGAGCAGGCTGTCCCCCTGCAGCCCATGGGTCCCCCGTGGAGCACATCTCCATGCTGCAGCGCCCCTGTGGCTGGAGGAGCCCATGTTGGAACACGTGGATCTGCCCTGGAGGAGGCCGCGGCCTGTGGAGAGCCCCCGCAGGAGCAGGCCCCGGGCTGGACTGGAACAGGCTGTGCTGAGCCTGCTTTGCCCGTGACGCTCCTTGTGGAGTCATTTCCCTGTCCTTCTGGCAGCCCTTGAGCCCTTGCCAGCCTCTTTTCTCCCCTTGGCGTTGGAGGAGGGGCAGGGAGAGAGCGCTTGTGCTGGAGCTCAGCTGCCCAGCTGAGGAAAACCACCACGGCTCTGTCTTGCCGCTGCTGCAGCACGCTGGTAGCAGCCAGCACCGTCTGTTCTTCGAGCCTCAGCAAGCCCACAGCATCTTCCCAGAAGGGATCCCTTTCCTTCACGCCTGACAGGCGCCGCCTGCAGAGGCTGAGGGCTTGTGCCCCGTTTGCAAGCGCTTTCTCAGTGCCCCCTTCCCCAGAGAAGGATCCGGATCCCAGCTGCTTGGCTTCCCTGCCCTCTGCTGCCAGGCTCCCGCAGCTGCTATCCCAGCAGCGCAGCAGCCAGCTGACAATGTGCTCGCCTGGAGGACAGCTGCAATCTTGTCCCATGCTGGCAGCTCGCCCAGGGATGGGGATCACCTGCTTCCTGCTGCTTTTGTCTCTGTGCCTGAGACAGCAACGGGGTAGTCCCCGCAGCCAGCTCTTAGGGCCTGTGCCAGGCTTGGAGGGGCTGCAGGGAACATGCCAGGGGCTCGAGGGGCTGCAGGGCGAGTGACAAGGCTTTGAGGGGCCTCAGGTCCCACCGCGGTGGTTGAAGTCGATGCAGGGAACATCAGAGTTGTTGGAGGGGCTGCAGGTAAAATCCCAGGGCTTGCAGGGGCTGCAGGCTGCGTCACAGCTACGCATCAGGTCAAGACGCATTTTCCTAGAACCATACATTTCCTCCTGAAGGGGCTGAAGAGCATGGAATGGTCTTCAAAACGCACAGAGCAAACCCCAGCAAACGTAGAGCTGCTGCTAGCAAGTAGGTAACTTGATTGTTCCTCTTGTTAACTTTGTTTCACAACAACAGGTGCAAAGATGTATCTTGAGTTGAGGGCAAAGGTGACCTTGGATCTGAAGCACACAGGCGTTCGCTAATGTACCCCATCCGGAGTGACTCCAGAACGACTCGGAAGGAAAAATAAAGTCCAAAGCAGTGCGTTGTGATAAAGAGAGTTTAATAGGGTAGAAAAGGAATAAAAACAAACAAAACAAGAAATAATGATATTTATAATTTATATTAACATATAAAAATATTTAATACTATTAAATACTAATACTTCTAATTTTATACTAAAAAAACAATGCCATACTGTACAACACAGTCAATAAAGTGGATTTAATTAAATAAATAATAGAACCAAGAAATTAAATGAAAATTAAAAACTTGAAATTTAATAAAAAGAAAACCCATTCTTCCCAGTCCAATGAATTCCTACCCCCATCATCACTTCCCATCCCACTGATCATTTGCTATCCCAAAAACCTCCCAGTTCTTATCCCCTCGGCATGCCAGTGCAAGAAGAGCTGCAGGCAGAGGCCTTGCTGAGTGAGCACCTAACAAGAGGAACTTAATCCAGAAGACAGGAAAGAAGAGCAATGCCCCAAAAGAAGCACGGGGCCCATCTTCATCTGGTGGGCCGCCCGCTGCCGCTCCTCCTGGGCCAGCTTCTTCAGGCACTCCCGCTCGGGACGCTGCTGCGGCGTGATGGGCACCGACTCCTCCTGCTCCTCCAGCGGCGTGGGCGCCGCGGCGCGGCCCGCCCAGGGCCCCACGCGGGGCATGTAGTCCACGCGGGGCTGCGCCGGCCGCTGCAGCGTGCGCGGCTGCGTGGGCAGAGCCGGACGCTGCGCTTGGCCCCCCGCAGCTGGCAGGCCCAGTGCTCTGGGCGCCGGCTCTATGGCAGCGTCCCCTGTTCATGCCGTGCTGCCTGGTGGTGCTGGCACCTCCTTTTCCTTGCCGCCAGCCGGGGACTGGGGGGCAGCGGGCACAGCGCTGGAGCCTGGCACTGTCGGCGGGGCGCTGGTCATGCTGCTGGGGCTGCTGGAGGTGGGCTGCGGCTGCACACAGGACGGCTGGTGCACTGGCCCCAGCACCTTGGCCCTGGCCCCCAGCGGCTGCAAAGTCTCGCTGGGGGTCTTTGTCCTTGCGTGCTGGCGCTGCAGCGTCTTGGCCCCGCTGGCTTGGGCCCGGAGCCTGTCCTGGGGCCGCACGGCACAGGGCTCCCCACTCGGAGTCTCCAGCAGCAGCCGCGCTCTGCGGGGAGGTGGCGACGCTGCTCCTTGCCCCCCTGCAGCCCCCGGGCTTCGTGCTGTCTTGCTGGGTGCCGTGGTGCTGTTGATCGCCGGCTGCTGCCCACTGCTGCCTGCTTCCGTGCTGCTGCCAGCCCCCGTGCTGCTGCCACCCGTCTTCCCCTGGCACAGTCTCTTGCGGCCTTGGCCAGCCTGGCCCAGCAGCATCTTCCTCTCCTTGCTGGGGGGGTTCTCTGTTGTCGGCCTCCTGTGCTGGCAGCTCTGCGCTGTCCCGGGGGTGCTGCTGGGCGCAGGGCGCTTGGCCCCCCGCTTGGTGCCGGTGGGCACAGGGGCAGGCGGGGGGCTCTGGAGGGGACTGCGAGGGGGACTGGGCAGGGCTCTCCTGAGGGCTGGGAGAAGTTGAGGCCTCTTGAGGGGAGCCAAGGGAGGCTGGGGCAGGGTTCTCTTGCGGGCAGGGATGAATTCCTGCTGGGGGGGCCTTTTGGGGAGACGCTTGGGCAGGGGTCTCCTGCGGGCAGGGTCGGGGGGGCTCTGGAGGGGACTCAGGCGAGGCTTGGGCAGGGCTGTCCTGAGGGCAGTGAGGAAGTCAGGGTCGGGGGGGCTCTGGAGGGGACTCAGGCGAGGCTTGGGCAGGGCTGTCCTGAGGGCAGTGAGGAAGTCAGGGTCGGGGGGGCTCTGGAGGGGACTCAGGCGAGGCTTGGGCAGGGCTCTCCTGAGGGCAGTGAGGAAGTCAGGGTCGGGGGGGCTCTGGACGGGAGCCGAGGGAGGCTGGGGCAGGGCTCTCCTGCAGGCAGAGAGGCAGTCAGGGTCGGGGGGCCTCCTGACGGGAGCCAAGGGAGGCTGGGGCAGGGTTCTCCTGCGGGCAGGGATGAATTCCTGCTGGGGAGGCCTTTTGGGCAGGGCTCTCCTGAGCTGGGGCCGGGCTGCAGGCTTGAGGGGGGAGCTGAGTGGCGGCACAGCAGCTGCAGGGGGCTGCAGCGCCCGCCCAGCCTGCACCTTGTCGGGGTGCAGCCCAGGGCTTGAGGGGACCTCACCGAGGGCTCCTGTGGCTTCCAGTCCCTGCGTGCTCGGCTCCTCGATGTCCTCGCAGAGGTCAGGCAGCTGCGAGAGGAAGCGGCTGAGGGCAGGACTGCTGGGCAAATCGGGGAAGGCGTCCTGGGGCTCCACGGCATCCAGGCAGCTGAGCAGCTCCTCCAAGCCGGAGCTGTCCAGGTCGGCCGGGAGCTGGTCCTGCACGTGCTGCAGCTGCTGGCTGTCCCCTGCCAGCTCTGGAAAGGCCTCGGCGAAGGCATCAGGGCCCAGCTCCAGCAGCTCCAGGGGCTCCTCAGGCACCTCTGCAAGTGTCGCCGCTGAGGACGAAGCAAGACAATCCCCCAAGACGGGCAATGTCAGCTTTGCCATGGCCCCTGGGTGTGCGGCCACAAGCGGCCGGCTGTGCCAGTCCCAAACTCACCGTCGGGCGTCGCCGTCTGGGTGCTGGCGGTCCTTGGAGCCTGGGCAGGCTCGGGGGGAGTGTGGCCGGGCAGCGGGGGCCCCTGGTCCTCGCTGAGCCCCACGGCGTGCAAGCAGGGCTCCGGCAGCTGCCCCCGGCTGCTGCTCAGGGTGCGGGGCGTGGGGAGCGCCTGCCCCCGCAGCGGAGGCCCCGGGACGAGGGGTGGCGGGGGGTTGCGCTGGGCGGGGGCCTGCAACAGGCAGGTGCCTGCGGGGTGCAGGAGCTCCCCATGGAGCACGGCCCCGGGCCCCAGCCCCAGCGCATGGTGGGGCACCAGTGTCCCCGTCACCATGGGCTGTCCCCACTGATGGACGGGGGCACAGGGAGGAGCGCTATGGGGGAGCTGCCCCACGGTGGGTAGCTGCACCAGCTGCAGCTGGTGCCCCATGCTTGGGAGCTGCACCAGCTGCAGGTTTTGCCCCACAGCAGGGAGCTGCACCAGCTGCAGGTTTTGCCCCACAGCGGGGAGCTGCACCAGCTGCAGGTTATGCCCCACGGCGGGGAGCTGCCCCACAGCAGGGAGCTGCCCCCCGGCGGGGAGCTGCCCAAGCTGCAGGTGGTGCCCCTGGGCTGGGAGGTGCCCCCCAGGTGGCAGCTGCACCCCGGCGGGGAGCTGCAGCACCTGCCCCTGGACCCCCGGCACCACGTGCCAGACGGTGGCCTGGGGCAGCGCGGAGGGGAGGGTGGGTACCTGCGGGGGCTGCAAGGGCAGCGCCGTCGCTCCGGGGAGGGAGGGCAGCAGCCAGGCAGCCACCGTTGGCGGCACGGCTGGGACGACGAAGGGGGAGTTTTGCGTCTGCGCAAGCCGCGGAAGCCGTCTGGGGAAACCCTCTGTGGGAAAAAGGGCGCTGGGCTGAGCTCTGGGGCGCTGGGCTCGCCAGCAGGGCCGCAGCCCCGGGAGGAGCGGGAGCCGGCTGCTGGACCTGCCATGGTGGCTGGAGAGTGGGGCGGTTGCTTGGGGAACCCGGGCAACGGGGGTTCCGTCCCAACGGCTCACCAGCCCCTCGCCGACATCTTGGGGAGGACTGCAGGCTTTGGACCCAAGCAGGCTGCCCAGCGCAAGACTTGGCCATCCCCAGCAGGCTTGCCCTCCCACGCAGCACTTGCCATGCCCACCACGCTTCCACACCACCACTTGCCCAGCCCAAGGCTTACCCAGCCCAGGACCGGCTTCTCGGCCTCAGCGGCTGTGCCCATCCTTGCCATTTCACCTGATGGCACATTCCCAGCAAGCCAGGCGAAATCTGTCCCATCAACACCACGCGTTTCTTCAGCCAAAGAGATCTCGTCCCAAAGAATTCCCCTCTCGGAGGACTTTTCCAAGCACTTCCTTCCCCAGGGAATGGTACCCACCCCATTCAAGACTTCCCATCCCAAGGCTTTCCCATCCCAGGAGCCATTGTTCATCCCAATGCTTTTGCTTCCCAATGCTTTCAAAGCCCACGAACATTTCCCATCTCTCTCCTTTCCTAGCCCAATGGCTTCCCACCCCAAGGAAGCCTTCCCATCCCAGCAAGGAGTTCTCGGCCCACTCAGCATTCCCCATCCCAAGCATTTCCCAGTTTCACCATCCAACACACAGCTTGGCCACCCCACAGCTATGCAGAGATCACAAGAGGGATTTGGACCATGCTGATAGACACAAGGTCACGGGGATTTGCTGTGCTGACGATTGCTCTTTATTACATGTCAACACAGATCCCCAGTCCCAAGGGCGCCAGGCAGAATCTGGCGAATATGTAGCTACAAGGCTCTTCCATTTCTTACAGGGACAGAAAGAGATCTGTGCGTTTCTCTCTCTCCACCTTCGGAAAAAGATAGGAAGGGGAGAGCGCTAATGAACAGGAGCATGCTTAGCTCAGCCACCGGCATGGAGGCTGCCCGCTCCTCAGCACCTCTAAGCAGCAGCACCTTCAAGTCTCCTCCTGCAGCAGCAGCACATCAGTGTCTCTTGTCCCACCAGCAGGACAGTGGCGCCTCCCATTGCACCATGCCGACCTCCACGCCTCGAGTGCCAGCACCAGTCCTCAAGGCGAGCTGGACGCTCAGGGCACTTGTGGCCTCCCACCTTTGTGAGCTCCAAGGCTGACAGTGACTCTCTGCTGAGCTCCCACGGCTCTCAGGCGTCCCAGTGACAGATCTCTCGGCGCTAAGCTGACTGCCAGGAGAAAAGGCTCCCGTGAAATGGCTGCTCCACAACGGCAGGAGCAAGGTCTGCTGGGCTGGGGGTTTGCAGGGGAGCTCGGCCTTGGGCCTGGCAACTGCGCCTGGAAGCCAGGGACGGCCTTGGTGTGCAGCTGGACACCTGGGCCTGAGAAAGCAAGGTCTCTTTCAAGACACTTGGCACCATCGTCACCCAGTGGCTGTCTCAGGGGGACGAGAGAAACGCACAGCATCACTTGCTTCCCTGAAAAAGGGATGGATTTTGACCCAAAATGCAGCTCCTTTCTCTCAGAAGCATCACGTCCTCCTCTCTTTCTTGTATTTGGCTATGACTTTAGGAATCCCTGCAATCCCTGCAGCTGTGTCCCCTGCCAGCTTCTTGTGTGCCCCAAGCATCCTCGCTTGCAGGGCAGTAGAAGATGCAGAAAAGGCCTTGCCTTAGTGGAAGCACTGCCCTGCAGCAGCTCCAGCATCCCTCTTAGCAGCACGCTGTAGCCCCCAAATGCCCCCGAAAAGGCACATGCCAGCTACTGGGAAGGAAATGAGCTCGGTCATTGTGAGCTACCTGCTCAAGGCCCAGGTGTCTGTGGGGCGGTGTTGGCAAGGAGTCCTGTTGTGTGAGTCCGTTCTTTGTGGGTGCTCCGTCCCCACCAGGCTTGCTTTGGAAGGCCCAGGAGAGTCTTGTGGGCACTGGCCTGGGGTCCCAGGCTGAGCCAGCTGCTGCCTGGCAATCAGGGAGGCTCGCTCCGTGTCTTGGCTTGGGGTTGCGTGGCCAGGCTGTGGGAGCGGGGGGCTGCAGGGGTGTCCTCTGTGAGGAGAATGCAGCAGCTGCCCCATGGGAGCTCAGGGCCGCTTCCAGGAGGCTCCTTCCAGGAGGGACCCACCCGCTGCTGCCCAGAACGCAGAGCAAAAGGATGATGTTTGCGCCTGGGGGAGGCTCTTCCTCTTGTTTGGCACTTCATCATCAAACCAAAGGAAAACTATTTGCCTTTAACCTCTTTATTTCAGGCCTTCTGATGTAGCGGCACCTCTACACCGGCTGGGGACTGCAGGCAGCTGTCTGGAGAGGTCGAGGAGATCTGCTGGCAACTTTGAAGCAATTTCCGTCCCTGGAAGATTG
This sequence comes from Aythya marila, assembly GCF_965140915.1. Lineage (NCBI taxonomy): Eukaryota > Metazoa > Chordata > Aves > Anseriformes > Anatidae > Aythya > Aythya marila. Next base: position 4,849,103 of record NC_139067.1, on the reverse strand, counting down.
CAAAAGCGGGCAAGACCCAGACCAACCCGATCTCATTTCAAAGTTAACCTCGCTTTGAGCAGGAGGCAGGGCCAGATTACCTCCGCAAGTCCCTTCTATTCCTTTTCCCCTTAGAATCTGGGGATGTTTCAGCTAAAAAGGAGGGCAGAAACACTCTCAATAGGTCTCCACCATGTAGTAAAACAGTGCCGTGTACCTGGTTAACCTCTGCAGCCCGCAAAGCATTTCTATTTGCAGCAGTGTCCTGACCCCAGCCTCTTGCTGAGCTCCGTCCTGTGCTGCTCGGATGCTCCCGCTGCTCAGACACGGGGGCTTAGAGAGCCACCGGGCCAGCACAAGCCCCTCAGCTCACCGTCAAACTTCACATTTGGCATCTTTCACTTCACCAGCGCCACCGGACGAGGAGCCCAGCGATGCCTGACGCCGCTCCGGGCTCACCTAAACGTGGGGCTGGAAATTCAGATTCAAAGCTGCGAAGGTTTTTCTTAGTGAAAGCATGGAATGAGTGGCCATCAGTGACTAACCTTACAGGAAGGCATTCACTTTGTGAATGCTGCAGTGAATGAAGACTGAAGGCGTTTTCTGAATGACCTAAGGAGAGTCCTCCCCGAAAAGCAGGACGGTTTACTGTCTATGTAACATCTCCTTTGAAGGTTCGAGCACGAGATCCACCAGGTTTAAAATCTCAAGACACGGATCTGCCACCATAGAAGCAATACATTTCATCTACTAAGCCTAAATACCGTATTTTGCCTCCTCTGTAGGTTTAAAAAAACACGGCCATGCTTGAAGGAATGCATTCTCAGATATTCTATGTTTTTACAGTGCTTTAATTAATACCACAGACATGTTGTGCTGTTCAGGGGAATTTGCAATTACATTTTCATTTCCAACCAAACACAGCCTGACACAAATTGGCAGTAACAGGAACTAATCATCTGGAAGCCGGGATATGCATCATTCGCCATTTTCTAAGAAAATGACAAAAATATAAAACCCCAGCAGTCTGAGAACGTGAGCATTGCGGTAAAGGCCTGATCAAACAAACGCGAAAAACTACTACAGGAAAACTACTGGCAGACTAAGGTTAATTGCTTTGAAAGGGCTGTGTGGGTGGACTCATTGTCTTCAAGTTCAAGCTTTTTTCTGCAGAAACTGCCAACAATTATGCCAAATATAACAATGGTTTTGCAAGATGGATAAACGTCTTCCAGACTGAAAGGGAGAAGTCGTACTGTTGTTGTTGTCTGTGCACAGACAGCTAAGCAGTAAAGAGCAATGCTAAACAACCACGATATCCCAGAACACACAAATACTGCGTAACAGTGACAGAAAGTGCTAGAATTCAAAACAAAAATTACCTCCACCAAATCGGTTTTGTCGTAGTCTTCTCTATGGTTGTAAATACACTGATTAATGATGCCATATACTTTTTGCAGGTGATAAATGTCAAATCCCTTCGTTATCTCAGTGACACAGCGTAACAGTTTCTGAAGACAACAATGGAGCAAAACAACAACTTTAGAATCGTACAAGATCCTTTGAATACGCTCTATATGTTTTCGGAGGTTGAACAGTAACAATACAAGTGACATCCTACTTTTTCTTACGCTATTAAATAAAATGTGACACTTCAGAGAACAGATTAAATATCCCATGAGATTTCAGCATGGAAAATGAGTTAATTTTTCATATTTCAGAGAAAGGAAAGGCTGAAATTTCGGACAATCTTACTACTAACCAATCTATCACATCAATGGTTGTAATTGCAAGCCGACTGCTCCCAAAGCAGCAGGGAATGACACGATCCTCTTTGTAGGACAGCTGCTGCCTCAGCAAAGCCACTGTTGCATTTCATTAGAGAAGCATTGCAGCAGCGCAGGGCACTGTAAAAAGGCTGCAGATCTTGTAGATACAGCTGTGCCAGCTGGAAAAGGAAGCACCCTTAGGTGATTACCTTTACCCACGTGTGCCATGCCTACAACTCTGCTGGCAGAACAGATTGCTCAAACGCCCAGAGCAAAGGCGGATTAGTTTGCTCAATTCTACCTTTAAATTCAGGGGTGGGTAAATAGCAAAGTGACTGCTTGTAGCAATCACCTCTCTCTCACACAGTCATTCCTATTACCAAAGGCGCAGAGACGATAATCTCTGGCACAGCAACAGTGACAAGCTAGTGGCAGCACCTTCTTCCACTGCCACAGCTGTCCATTAGCTGTGTGAGCCTGCGAGTATGTAGCTTTAAGGAGCAGCCATACCAAATGGAAATACTACTGCCCCCTGGAAATAATGCTGCTTATCATCTTCTCAGCAAAACATTTGCGATGCATCAGAAGATGCTGAAATTAACCAGTTTGCTTCTCAAAAATGGAAGGGCTCTTTCATTTTTCATTAGAGCGGCTAGGAGAGGACAACAAGAAGTAGGGAGGTCAGAAGCACGTGCAGGGTAGAGAAGAAACACTGAGGGTGGGAGATTCTTTTCACTTTGCTTCAGAAAATCAAAACAGTGAAAGCTGAGCAAGCCATCCGGCATTCTCTTTGTTGTCGGCATTGAGGAAAAGGTGCATGAATTGCACCTGTGAAGTACCTATTGCAGGCATCTACTTTAGAATGAGATAACTGGGCGCTGAGGTGCTGATTTCTTCCCTCAGACCAGAAGAGGAGCCTAATGACTACTTGAGATGAGGACATATGTATCTGTCTAGATTTTTCACAGCTCAAGAACCTAGGAGAAAAGGGGAAGAAAAGCCAGTGGATGCCCACATGAAGAGGACTTTGCTGATCCGCAGGTATATTCAAGTTACATCTGTCTTTGAAATATACGCCCCTAGTTTAGGCTTATCTAATAAATTAAGGAGAAAAAGGCATCTAAGCAGCCAATTGGAGGAAAAAGAAAACACACTGCACTTAAGGTTGATTCCTATTGAGGAGTTCCAGATGAAACAGAGAACAGGATCTCAAAACTTATTTTTACAAACTGCTGCTCCTATTCCTGTTCCCACAGGAACTGACAGTCCAATAAAGGGCTTTAGACTTCATTAAAGTAGTCCTGTAAATACTGTTTGTAATTATAAGGAAAGATCTCTGTGCTTTTCAGTGCTGTGACATGCCTACATATCAAAGCCTTTTCACGAGCAAACTGTGTTGGCATTTGGACTGGCTTTTTAGAATGAAACCAGGGCTTTCAGCGAATAATCCCGTAAGAGACATTTGAGAGTCAGCAGAAGTAAAAGCACTGCCTCTGCTTCTTGCAAAATCCTAATAGTGCAGCCCTAAAAACAACGTTGAACCTTCCCCAAAACGCTGAGAAATACGAACACTGAGAAGTTACAGACACACACAGATCAGCACTACTTTACCTTCTGTGGGTCAACGGGCTTTGCAAATTCCCTGAAACGTCTGTCAGTGGCAAGTCTGCGAGTAACGTCCCTCAAGAAAATTCTAAGGTCACGCAAGGTATCCTCCTCTTCCTCCTCCAGCATCCCTACTTCTTCCTCTTGTGGCTTCTGAGGCTCAGCTGGTGGTGCTACAGGCGGGACTTCCAATGTCCGATCAACTTCAATTAATCAGGAAAAATTAGCCAATTTACAGTACTCAAATACAAGCATATGACAACTTACTGACAGAAAATGACCACCAAAGCAAATCCCAAAGAGCTAGTAACTTCGATAGGAAAGTTTTAGATGTACTTCTCATATCCTCCTCACCTCTTTTCTTTACAGGAGGCTTAGCCACTTCATTTAGAATTAGGTCCTCAAAAAAAGCTGCTCTCTCTGCCCTACCAGGCAACTCAATATTGCACACTTCTCCAAATTCCTTATTAAATAATTTTTGGATCTAAAGCAGAAGGAGGAAAGACATTTCAGATTTAAGGCCACAAAAAACTCATCTTCTATTCCAAAAAGACGAGTACCTTTTCAAATTAATAATAACCTGAAGAACACAAACTGAAAAAAGTTATCTTCCTGGCCTTAAAAGGCTACATTTTCACAGGCTGGCACGGCAAATTCAAATATCACCTTTAAGAATCACCTGTAGAATTAAAGCTCCGTGAAGGAATTGTACGCTACACTGATAAAGTAATGGCTTTCACCGCATCCAACATCGCTTCCTTTGGATTTACTTGCCTTGCTGCATCCTTTACTTAGACCCTTTATGGCTATAGAGGGAACAGAAAGGCTTCAGCAGACAAGTGAGGGCTTTTTGCTGAGTTTTTATTTCTCTACCAAAAGGTGTCTGAAGTAGCTAGTACCTCTACGTCTTCCTCCATTTTCAAGTTCTAGTATTAAAAGGTAGGTAAGGAATTTCACTACTTATTTTAGAAGGAATTTACAACCTGTACAAAAACTTCTGTGGGAACTCAAGCACTTTCAAAGCAGTTGATAAGAAACATGTCTAGGTAAGACCCGTTCTCTTCCCCCAGTGACTGAGACCAAATCATCAGAATGAGAACAGCGTGGTCCTGTTTTGGGCACCTTCCCTTAATGTAAACTCTCAGAAGTCAATGAAGTTCTGCACGTACTTTTACTACAGTTTATTTAGGACTACAACTAGAATTCGATTCCAAAGTTACTTTAGCAGAAATTGGAACTCAGCTTTCCAGCTTGGAAAGCTTTGGCCTATATGAAGAAAGAAACTGATTTATTTATTTTTTTTTTTAATCAAAGTGTTTCGATTCTCTACTAAATTGCATTATTAGCAGTTTACCCAACATAGCATGGAATGGCAGACTGTCAGAAGAAATCTCTTCAGTAAAGACATCCTCTTGTCATTTCAAGCACCGCATATTCTTGACTGAACCACTTTGTAGCCACCGGAATTATTGTATTAATTTATTATTTGCATGTGTGAGAAGGGGGTGAAAGTCACTTGCTTGACTCAGAAAAAACCTGAAGCAGATGCTTTCACAGTATTCTTTTTCTCTAAGCAAATTTTAAGTGATTTGTTAGGGTGCCTGAGTAATAACAGCATGCATTTAACAAAGCACAGCATTTTGATGCTGAAAGCATTCATAAATTACAAGACACTGAAGAAATAGTAAGGAAAGTATTGACAAATACCTCTTCTGGGAGATCTGAGTGACGTACATCAGACGGAGCAAGCAGCAAAACTGGCGAAAATGCTGGAATGTTACGTAGTAGAGTTAGAAAAGTAAGTTTCAAGGCAGGTCCAGCGTTGTCCCACCATAAATGGATATCTGGGACATAAATTGTGCTTGGTGCTGTCTTCTGAGCATTTCGGATCAGCTAGTGAAAAGGAAAGCTTGGGTAAGAAAACTAAAACACGTACAATAACCTGTTAATACATAGCTACATAGCCATCTGACTGCCCCATGAAATGAAACTACGTGAACAGAGTGGCAAGCATCCTTTCACATAAGGAATTTCTCTGTGCACCCTTTCAGATTATCAGTATTCGGAGAACTCTAGTCAGAAGATGGGAAGGATATATTCAGGCAGTGGCTAGACACCGTAGCTATATGGCCACAGCCACAATCATTGCATAACAAAGAAAGGAAATGTCCCTCTTATGGGACACATCAGTATTCAGTCGTGTAACATGTCTGTCCTTACTTGTATGGCTCTCAAACGTTTCCACTAAAGGTAAAAATATTTTAAGGTAGTGATGCCAAACAAGAAAATGGATTTCCTGCCTAAAAGTAAAAACACCAAATCTCTTCATTTTTTCTAGTTAAAACCACATCACCGTGCAAATGAAGTGTTTTCTGAATGTTAATGCTTTTATTGCACATACCGCAACAGCACAAGTTGTGTATGTCCATGTGAAAACAAAAAAAAACAGAAGCCCCAAACCTTGGTTGCCTTACTAATATAATTTAGAAGAAGGCTACAAAAAGTAGCCGACATGCAGTCTGATACAGAGCCATCTCCTGGGAGCACACAGTCTTAGGAGGCAATGAGAACTACTTTCTGGATCCCAGTGACATGAGCAGCATTTCTTTCCACAAAGAGATGTTTATTAGCAACACCGCCCAGCTTCCTGAGCTGCTAGCAACATCCTCACTGCAAAATTAAGTATGGAAAATGTGGACATGTACAACATCCAGATTGTTTGTGGTGCTGTCTAAAAGAAAAGGGGATTTTCAGACAGAAGCAACATTAAAACAAGGCCACCTCCATTACTAATGAATTTTGCTCACCTTACTTGCAACTCGATTGATCCTTTACATACAGTCAGTGAATCCGATGAGAAGAAAAAGAAAAAAGGTACCTGTCCACAGATTTCTTCTGGCGGTGCAACTTTTGTAAGCAGAACAGAAAGGTCCAGGGTGTGAACGAGAAACTTCTCCAAAGCGTGCAACACCGCGGGTGCCACGTAAGAAACCTGGCCGTACCCTTCTTTTCCTACTATTAGCAGACAGGGCCGGCATGATGTTGGTTCGCAGAAAGCACTCCTAGAACAAGAGTTAAGAAAACAAGTTTATAAATGAGGTGCTGAATAGACACACAGATGTTCCAAGTACTTTGAAACAGAAGGGCAAAAGGTGGCAACACAAACCCATAAAGTTGGCGTATTTTTAGCTAAAAGGACAGACAGCACATTTATGTGGTCTTGAGTCTTTCAAAGAATGCCATGGATTAAGTCAACGTGTTCTGGTAGTCTACGGATCACTTTGGCTTAGGAAGAGAAGCCTGGGCTTTTCAGTTTGGTCATTCAGAGCAACCTCATTACAACTTTAGTCCCTCCACCCTTTCTTCCTGTGAATACCAAGCACCCCTTCAACACACAAACTTGATGTTACCCCTTCGTCTACCACCCCTCGCACTTTTAACAGCTGGAACTGTTTACAAAGACTCAGCAGACCTGAGAATTTAAACGTAACAGGGATCTATCTTTCTTTACCTGCTGAAACAGAGGCGTTTTTTCTCTGGTCTGTCAGGCATTCCATCTTTTAATTCATCTCCAGAAACCAAGGATGCATCATCATCACTGTCGAACATGTCATCTTGTAAGATAGGATTGAAATGGTCTGAAAGGCAAAAGAGGTTCGTTAACTTTCCTGAATAGCCTTTGTCTCTTTCTCTTACATTAATACAGCTTCTAAATCAGTGCCAAAACCCTTTCTTCATTTGAGAGCACACACTGAAAGCTATTTCCTAGAGTTCATCCCACCACAGATCTAAGGACATGGCACAAGGCCCTACAAAGCTGTACTAAGTCCCACTGATGTGTATGTATAAGGTACGCTACTCTTGGTGATTTTTTTCTCCCCCTTAGAATAAAGGAGATTACGAACAATTTCTGCAGTTGCTAAATAGCTAAAAAAAAACAAACAACAAGACCATTTCTTTCTGGAGGAGGTTCCCACAATGAAAGCATGGGGATTAAGGATGTGATGGCCACAGAATTCCATTCATCTAGTAAATATCATGCTAATTGATCTCACGTACACGTGTATAGTACGATCCACAAACATTTAAATTAGGAGACTGGTTAAAAATGATGATAGCTAAAACAATATTTAGCTTAGACCAGTTATACTTGTATCCTGGTCCTGACATTCTTCAGAAAGGAATTAGAAACATTGACCCAGAAATGCTTCCCCTCCAAATATCCGAGTTTTGATTTTTTAAAGAAAAATAGGTGCCTTATACTTCAAACCTCAAGTCAACCTCTACAAATGCTAATTATCTTAGCTGCCGTCAGAAGCAGGATGCTTCAGTAGAGAACGCATCGTCCTTTACTGTGTGTTGAGTCATTCAGAGCTTCCATTTGGCATTTCAGTTTCGAATCCACAATAAAACCTATGCGTTATATTCCAGACTTGCCCAAAAAAAAAGACACGCACATGCAAATAATAAAATTCTACCACCATTATGTCTGAAAGGTTTAAGTTGATTGCACAAACCACAAGTTTTTGCTTTAGCAGAATTATAAAGAAGTGGATGCTGTGGTTATACCTTGCTGTCGGTCCTCCTTTAGTGCAAGCTGTGCATGCGGGAAGATCTTCTGCACAACTTGTAAAATATTCTCTACTGATCTTTTAAAAAGTGGCTTGAAAATGGGTGATAGTGCTTGTACGGGTGAAGCCTCGATCCTGTTTGAAGCCGGAACAACCTTCTTCATAGCCATGAAAAAGTCCTTTGCTTTTATTTTAATAGAATTAACGTCTAGTAGCAACTTCTCCCTACTTGCATAAATATGAGGATAGCATTGGCGTAGAGAGCACAGCGCAGCTTCAGTACAGAGGGATTTGATATCTGCACCACAGTATCCTAACAAACAAAAATCAAACGTTACATCAGTCAAGGCCCAGGTTTACAACATGCAACATTTAAAGAATTTGTAATGCCAAAACCAAACAGGTTAACAGGGAATTCAAAGTGCTACCGCTCTGCAGGGAAGTTTCATGTTGCTCACTGCCTGATATCCTGCACTTATGCAGCTGAAGCAGACTCCTCATCAAAAACTATACTCTTGAGGAAGATGCCCCAGAACCGTTTAATGTTCTCAGACAACAAGAGGAACGACAACAAAGAGTAAATAGATGAAAGCATCTAACTCTGATTGCTATGAAGATGTGCCAGCTGCCTCGTCGACTAGTTGTGCAGCAAGGCACAAGAGCATGGGTACTGCCTGGTACAAGCTAAGGTTCTTTACAACTTGGTCACAAGCAAGAATCCCTTTTGGTTTCAGTCTTACCAATGCATTTCTCAGCTAGTTCATCAAGCAACATGTCCAGTGGCTGAGGGGTCCAGTCACGAGTATGAATCTTGAACATTTCTTTTCTAGCCTGGAAGCAAAATCATTGCATTTTAGCTTGTCCCAAGTTTTCCTTAAAAACACCAACAAGAAACAAACAAACCAAAAAGCAAACAAACAAACAACAAAAACAGTCCTCCCTCAAAACCCCTCATCTATTAATACGCTTTTCTTACTTGCTCAACTTTCAAGTATTTTACAGTTATTTAATATACACTCTGCATTGTCAACCATTCTTATTTGTTATACTGAACTTTTTCTAGGAACCTACAATGAAAGAAAAGGCATTTATAGCTTCAATAACAAGTTTCCAAACTAGGAGACCTAAGGAAAAATTTATCCAGAAGCATTTCTTTGCTGTCCAAACAACTTCTCTAAAATTTAACAAGCTTTCATTTTGACAGTCTCATTACTTCATCACATTTGCCTTTCAGTCAGTAAATTCACAGAAAGCACTTCTGGCACAATGCTTCAAATTGCTACAATTACTATAGAGAAGAAAATAATTAACACTCAAACTACTACCACTGATCCGGGGCACAATCAAATGCAAACACGTCCCCTATTCATTCATAAGTGAAGGATTGAGACCAAAAACACAACTTCATGATGAAAACACCCAAGTGGACTAAATAATTAAGCAAACAGGTACAACTTTGAGAATGAAAGGTTTGATTATAGAACTAACTACTTGGTGGTATCATCCTGACCATATATATCCAGTACCAGATTTGCCCTCCATGGAACAACGCAGTGTCTCCACATATCACTCTTTCGTTCAAGTTGTCAATTATTTTTTTTTCCTATAAGGTTGGACTTTGCCATGGTAGCGCTAACGTTGAATTTAACTTCTCACCTCTTTATTTGGCAAGTTGAAGAGGAACTCTCTGCCAAAGCGTCCTGGTCTTTGTAAAGCAGGATCTACAGAATCCAGTCTGTTGGTAGCTCCGATTACCACGATCTCCCCTCTGTTATCTATGCCATCCATAAGCGTCTGAAGAGTTGAAAAAATGGAACTAATAGAAAAATATAATTTTTATTTACTGGTTCAGTAAATTTTGTTACATTCCACATGACTTTCTTGATGCCGTAACAACCTTCTTCCCAGTGGTCATTCAAAACTGGGAAAAAAATAGTCTACCAAGTCAGGGGTTTTTGATTTGATAATCAATCTGCAGACTGTTAAGTCATCAAGCACTTCAATACTATTTGAAATAATCTCTACTTTAATATAAAAGGAGTACTGCACACTTCTGCTCAGGAAGAAAATCACGGAAAATGTCAACTTTGATTTTAGATGTTGAATTTGTTGCAGTGAGATCTTCCTCATCGCATGATTCTATTTGGATTTAAACCAGATTATCTATGGAGAGACCAAGATTAGGACAAGAACAGCACAGAGTTCAGCATGAAGCCAATCAGGAGCTCAAGTTTGTATTCTTTCTATTTAACTTTATCCTTCTCTTGCTGGAAGGACCTGCTTTTTGACTCTCCTTCTCTTCAGTAGGAGCATTTTCCCTCTTGCTTTGGTAATGCTCTTTCTCAGTGGTTTTAGTCTCGTCCTTTGTATCTTGGCATCTCTCTGTAACAGCTGAGGAGGAAAGGTTTTTAGAGCTACATTCAGTGTCAGACTTGAGGAAGGAAGTTTGCCACAATTTCTCACCAGGCTCACAAGACTCTTTGCCGTACAAAACGTTTTCTTCTGAAATGAGGTCACGTTCTTTTGATCTTCTTGGTTTCTCCTTGTCTCCACCGTCATCACATTGGTACTGTGCGAGGTATTCATCATTCCCAGGAGATTTCGGAGGGTCCGCGACACTGCACAAAATAAAATCACATTTCTCACTTCTGCTGAAGGACGTGAATATTACGAGTAAAATCTTCCAACGTCGAACAAACAAAAACCTTCGGACTACTCGAACACTCGCAAAGATATGCCATTTAGAAACCTGTCCGGTGATTAGGACACCTTCTCCAGCTCCCAGAGAAAGTGCTTTTTCCCCTCTTGCTTCTGAAGCCATTGCACTCAAAAAGCAAACGCATCTGTCTCCCTCCACATGCCGCTCTGAATAAGAGCCAGAATATTCAAAACCACTCTATTTGTTCTCCCCACATAGCCGAAAAAACACCAGTTGAAACAGAGTTTTCTACCTCTCTCCCACCAATTTACATTCACGTATCCTATGACTGCAAAAATAGAAGGCGGGGCTCAGGAGGAACAGCCAGTGTTGGAAATGAAAAAAAGCAGCCCGTTTCTTCAGAGTCTTAAGCCTATGCTACTAGGAAAAAAACAAAACAAAACAAAACAAAACAAGAGGAGAGGAGAACAACAGCGGGAAATTTACCTATTCTCCAGGTGTTCAATTGCAAAGCCTCCTCTGGAGGATCAACAGCTGTGAATTCAGCGTGCGTAGGAGAAATCAGATCTACATCTGAACCACAACTATTTCAGTAGTATCACTAACTGATGTTACTCTGAAGAAGCAGTCAGCACCGTTTCTATGTTAGGAAAGAGCTGAACAGAGTCTGTTATTCACATGAAGTAGTCAGGCAGGTTTCTTTAGGAAGGTTGGGTTTCACTAGAACATTACTAGCCTGTAAGCCTCATGGCATCACCTTCCATCTTGACTGCTAAACCTCCTTGCTCCCTACTATCTTCTTTGCCAAGATACAGCTGTCCACATTTACTTTTCCTACTTGGCTGGACTGACTTTAAGAAGGGATCTTGCATCTTAGAAAGGGAACAAAAGCCGCTGCCCAGCAGCGTCTGGCTCAGGGAGGAGTGAGAAAGCTCTGTGCAGCCCCCAAGGTCCGTGCAGCAGGAGGCAGGAGGTGCTCCAGGCTCACAGCAGCACTTCCCCTGCGGCCTGTGCAGGGAGAGGCCCCTGGTGGAGCAGGCTGTCCCCCTGCAGCCCATGGGTCCCCCGTGGAGCACATCTCCACGCTGCAGCCCCCCTGTGGCTGGAGGAGCCCATGTTGGAACACGTGGATCTGCCCTGGAGGAGGCCGCGGCCTGTGGAGCAGGCCCCCGCAGGAGCAGGCCCCGGGCTGGACAGCACGCTGGTAGCAGCCAGCACCATCTGTTCTTCGAGCCTCAGCAAGCCCACAGCATCTTCCCAGAAGGGATCCCTTTCCTTCACGCCTGACAGGCGCCGCCTCCAGAGGCTGAGGGCTTGTGCCCCGTTTGCAAGCGCTTTCTCAGTGCCCCCTTCCCCAGAGAAGGATCCGGATCCCAGCTGCTTGGCTTCCCTGCCCTCTGCTGCCAGGCTCCCGCAGCTGCTATCCCAGCAGCGCAGCAGCCAGCTGACAACATGCTCGCCTGGAGGACAGCTGCAATCTTGTCCCATGGCTCGCAGCTCGCCCAGGGATGGGGATCACCTGCTTCCTGCTGCTTTTGTCTCTGCTCTCCTTTCCAACAGCCTCCTGTGCCCTGGGATGGCCCTACCTTGGGGTAGGCTGCCTCGCCTTCCTCTTGCTCCTTCCCCTTCTTGGGAGGACTTTCTGCCCTTCCGAAACGAGATGACTTCTGCATGCATTCCTTCCCCTTGTGTGTATTGGCGCCTGAGACAGCAATGGGGTCGTCCCCGGAGCCAGCTGTAGGGCCTGTGCCAGGCTTGGAGTGGCTGCAGGGGACATGCCAGGGGCTGGAGGGGCTGCAGGGAACATGCCAGGGGCTGGAGTGGCTGGATGTGAAGTACTATCAGTAAAGAATTTCTTTCTAACATATATTAGAAATCTCATTTTTCAGAGTAAAGCTATTACTCCATGTCCTGTCACTCCAGGCCCTGATAAAGACCCCCTCCCCAGCTTTCCTATAGGTTGCCTTTAAGTACAGGAAGGCTCTCAGCCTGGCACACAGTAAAACTGATGGCAGATCCTTCACTATATTATTTGAATTTCACGGAAATAGAACAGACTATCAACTTACTTAGGAGAAGTAATACAATTTCAGAACTATTCAAAACCAAAGGCGTTCCAAACTAAGTTTAAGTTCAGAGGAAATCCAAAGAAAAAAATAATTTTGAAACTAATAATCAGAGACCATAATCTTCTACAAATGATAGATTTTTCTCCTGTACCGGGTAATTTTGATCTGTCTTTAATGATCATCCAGACATGGATTTGACACCGAGTATCTTGCTTTGCCTCTGCATTAAGTCTTCTTCTCATGTGAGGTAAATGTCCTGCTTTTATGGGATGGGTCTAGGAGACATACGCGCTGTGTCTCATGATGCTTGGATATCATCTTAATTCTGGGTGAAGATGAAAGGTCTCACTGCTTCCTGAACAGGGAAGTGGATGTCTGCAGTTAAGAACCCTCGGTCTAATCTAGAAACGTGAAGGAAGGAGTTTGCTGGATTGCAAGTGACAGTGAAGAAAGCCACAGATGACATACCAAACTGATTAAAATGTTATTTAGCTCAGGGCATGGCTAATGATGTGGAGCTGGAATAGTTTGACGACTGTAATTACGCTCACTATCACTGTTACTTGTTTATAGGATGGTAATGCCTAAAGGTCCCACTGGAGCCTGAAACAAGGTTGTGCAGGGTGCTGCACGTGCATATCTCAGTAGCGCTTTGATAGCTAGTGATACAAACAGACAAAACAGAGAATAAAAGGAGAAACGGGGGGACAGAGATAAGATCTTCCTGCAGGTCATTTAGGGTATCAGCCATGAGTTCAGTGCATCCAGCTCTCTAGTGCTCTGCTGGCCCAGTGAGATGAATGGAAAACATTGCAGCCTTGGAAAAATAGTACTTCTTCTAATTCTTTGGCCAGTTTTGATGATTTAGGACTGCTTTATTTATTTATTTATTTATTTATTTTTCTTTTCCCCATTTGTGCTGGAGAAGGTGAACTTTTTAAATACCTGTTCTGAATTCAAATATCATTTTCATTGTTATGTTTCTGTTTTGTTGGCACTATTCATAATGACTTCTACCCTTCTGTGGAAGCAAAAGCTTATCATACCATAAAACTGGAAAGGTCACAGAAAACTTCAGAGCTTTTGAAGAAAGCTGAGGAAAATCCATTCCCTGTTCTAGGCAGAGAGAGTGGCTGATTTCCAGACAGGTAAATGGGCAGGATAAGGCCACTTCATGTCCGCTGATGGCCAGTTGTATGGACTGCGAAGATAATGGACTACCAGCACAAGAGACAGCGCCAATAATCTAATCCAATACAATCTGTTTCAAGTGGTAGAGACCTGATACTCTATGACAATGTGAGGAAGACCAAACTGTCAGGCAAACTTTGAGATGATCATGTTCAGGATCTAAAACTCTTAAGACAAGTGTCAACACAGGAAGGGTGAAATAAAAGCATGAATGCCATACAAGTACTGAAAAATCTCAGGAAGTCTGGAAACCAGGGCAAATGGATGTAATAAGATGGTGCTTTGTGTTAGCAAGAAGCAGAGGATAAGGAAATGTTATGGGTCATCAATAGAGTGGTTTTGTGCAAATCGCTGCTAAAGAAAGACAGCCTTGCTAGCCTGCTCTTTGCTCTTAGCTCCAGTCTACAGTTGTCAGACACATAAACAATAATGGGAATAATGGGAGACTTCAACTTCCCAGCAAAAGATTGAAAGATGATTACCACTTATTCTCATACAGATATACTATGTGATGGATTTCTTCACAAAAGTGAAAAAATATAAGACCATTTTAGACTTGGCTCCTGTACGGGTTGAAATGTAGTAAGATTTGAATAAAGTCTGATCATGAGCTGACTTTTCTCATTTTACATTTCAAGACAGACAAAACCAGGCTTAGAATGAAGGTTTTGAGGCTTAGAAATGCAAACTTTGAAATCTGAGGCAATGAATAATTGAGTCTGACTAAGCATCTCTGGGACTTGAGTGCAGAGAAGGCAGAGTTAAAATTCAAAATTCAGATGGGAAAAAAGCAATGAGAGAAGGTACATTTCAGAGGTTAAAAACTGCAAAAATAAAGTACGAATGACCAAAAACCTCCTTCACATAGGAAATTAAACAGTAACAGTAAATGATACTTAAGCCACAGAACCCAGGGGGAACAAAGAGAACAAATTAGGACCATTGCATACTCGAGGCAAAAATAGATCAAAAGTTAATGATGTCTCAAATGCTGCAAATCTTATTTCCTGCATCTAACAGCAACAACAATGTGCTATTAAGGGCAGTGACAGGATTCCCATTGCAAATGAGGGTAGGGCAGTAGGCACAACATCATCTGAGCTGAAATAAAAATCTATAGTGATTCAAGTGAAAAATGACAAGCTGATATCTACCTAGCCTATTAACAGCATTGGCACACAGAACAACAACTCAAGTAGGAAAAATACATAACAATTGTGCAAATCAGGGATAGTCCCCGGAATGGGAGAGTAACAAATATACTTCTGTCCAGGAGAATGTAAAGAGTGATCCAGACAAGTGCAGGCCTGTTAGTTTGACATCAACGCTGGGCAAAGCTTTGTAGCAAGAATAGATAAGACTAGGGAAGTAGCGGGTAATGTGGAATTTACAAGATAATTTATTAAAGCTAATTTGTTTCCAGAGAATTTAGTAGCTTGCCTTTGTAGGACCAGTGCTCCCCTACACAGGGGATGAACTACATCTATTTCACTTTCTGTGAGCTTCTGATACATTATCTATGGATTTGGGCTTTGGGGCTGCAAGTGAATCAAGGGAGTTTGCAATTGTTCACACTGTTCGAAGAGGGAATTACCAGCAAAGGAGAGGTTACCTGTAGTGATTCTCAGAGACAGTTCTGAAACTGCAGCTGCTAAGGAGGCAAAGACTCATGGAGAAATGTAGGCTGGAAGGGACCTCTGAAAACCCAACCTCCTATTCAGAGCAGAGATGACTTCAAATTTAGGTACGTTCAGTATGGACATGGTGGCCGAAGACTAAAAATTCCATACGAGCTTTGAGATTTCCAGGTGACATAAAGTTGGGAAGTACTACCGAGCCTGACAGAAGGATATCCCTTGTGATTGAAATGGTTCAGGTGAAGTGACATTTGAAACCATGAGCCAGAGATTCTCAACAAAGGGTGTTTTTATTGTTTTGTTTTGTTTTGTTAGAACGGCTGAGGTCACTGGGCCTGTTCAGCCTGGAGAAGAGGAGGCTGAGGGGAGACCTCATCACAGTCTACAACTTCCTCGTAAGGGGGTGTCGAGAGGCAGAAGACCTTTTCTCCATTATCACCAGTGACAGGACCCGCGGGAACAGGGTTAAGCTGAGGCAGGGGAAATTTAGGCTTGACATCAGGAGGGGGTTCTTCACAGAGAGGGTGGTTGCACACTGGAACAGGCTCCCCAGGGAAGTGGTCACTGCACCGAGCCTGTCTGAATTTAAGAAGAGATTGGACTGTGCACTTAGTCACATGGTCTGAACTTTTGGGTAGACCTGTGCGGTGTCAGGAGTTGGACTTGATGATCCTTAAGGGTCCCTTCCAGCTCAGGATATTCTATGATTCTATGATTCTATATGGCAGTAAGGAGTTTAAAACAAACAATAAAACAACAAAACGCCATGTTCATGCACTGTTAACAGAAGAACTGAAAAAGTTAAGTGGTTATATGGTGTGTATGGCTATTTTATTTTATTTATTTATTTATTTATTTATTTATTTTTCTCCAGTATAAATACACCTGACAGGGCAGCCCTGCCAAACATTTAAGACATGAGGCAAAATTCTGCCACTTGTATTCACATTGAACTTAGGAGGAAGTGTTCACAAGACAGAAGGAACAAGTTGCCTATTGTGTGGAAGGGAATTAAAGGACATCGTTCTGCTCAGCCAGATGCCAGTTGAGAGAAAAATATGATGTCTCTGTGAAAATGCATTTCTTGAGTAAATATCAAGGAGAAATAGGAAATGTGTAAGTTGGGAGATACATCTGAAATGATGATTGCAGTTGGCTTATGAGGAACTTTGGACAGGAAATTGGTAGAAACTTCCCATTTTAAGAATAAAGTGCACCACAGATACGAAGTCAGCATTCACCTAAAGAGTAGAGGCCAACTCAGAGCCCCCACAACAAAGCAGTGGACAAACCAGAACACTAACATGTTGTGGTCTAGAGTCACACAGATATACATAATTGTACTATATCTAAACATCTGAGGGGTTCCTTTGAGAGGCGGAGGGCTTGTGCCCCATTTCCATTTCCACTCTCAGTGTCCCCTGCCTCAGAGAAAGATCCGAGCTGCTGGCTTCCGTGCCCTCTGATGCCAGGCTACCAGAGCAGGTATCCCAGCATCGCAGCAAACAGGTGACAATTTGAGTGCCACAGCAGTCCTCATTGTGAGCTGGAAACTCAGGGCACTTGTGGCCACCCACCTTTGTGAGCTCCAAGGCTGACAGTGACTCTCTGCTGAGCTCCCACGGCTCTCGGGCGTCCCGGTGGCAGAGCTTACGGCGCTAAGCTGACTGCCAGGAGAAAAGGCTCCCGTGAAATGGCTGCTCCACAACGGCAGGAGCAAGGTCTGCTGGGCTGGGGGTTTGCAGGGGAGCTCGGCCTTGGGCCTGGCAACTGCGCCTGGAAGCCAGGGACGGCCTTGGTGTGCAGCTGGACACCTGGGCCTGAGAAAGCAAGGTCTCTTTCAAGACACTTGGCACCATCGTCACCCAGTGGCTGTCTCAGGGGGATGAGAGAAATGCACAGCATCTCTTCCTTCCCTGAAAAAGGGATGGATTTTGACCCAAAATGCAGCTCCTTTCTCTCAGAAGCATCACGTCCTCCTCTCTTTCTTGTATTTCGCTATGAATTTAGAAATCCTTGCAATCCCTGCAGCTGTGTCCCCTGCCAGCTTCTTGTGTGCCCCAAGCATCCTCGCTTGCAGGGCAGTAGAAGATGCAGAAAAGGCCTTGCCTTAGTGGAAGCACTGCCCTGCTGGAGCTCCAGCATCCCTCTTAGCAGCACGCTGTAGCCCCCAAATGCCCCCGAAACGGCACATTTCAGCTACTGGGAAGGCAATGAGCTCGCTCAAGATGAGCTACCCGCTCAAGGCCCAGGTGTCTGTGAGGCGGTGTTGGCAAGGAGTCCTGTTGTGTGAGTCTGTTCTTTGTGGGTGGCTGATACTGTCTTGGGCCCAGCTGCAAGGCCCGTCACAGGGGCTGGAGTGGCCACAGGGCCTGTCAGTGGGCTTGGAGTGGCTGCAGGGCTCATCAGTGGGCTTGGTGTATCCGTAGGTCCCATCACAGCGCTGCAGTGGTCACAGGGCCTTTCATATTGGCTAGAGTGGCTGTAGGGCCCGTCACAGGTTTTGGAATAGCCCCAAGGCCCATCACTGGGCTTGCAGTCGCTGCAGAGCCCATCACTGGGCTTTGAGCAGCCGCAGGGCCGCTCTCAGGGTTGGATGAGATCCACAGGTGTTTTCTTCCTCTTGGAGGTGCTGAGGAGTATTGAATAGTCTTCAAAAGGCATAGGCCAGAGTGCAGAAAATGTGTAGCTGATGCTAGAACCAGTTACTTTTTCTTGTCCACTGCCTCCTCCTCATTCACTGCCTCCTCCTTGTCTACCGCATCCTCCTCGTCCCCCGCCTGCTAATCCTATTTCTCATTTTCCTCCTCCTTCTCCTCCTTCCCTGCCTCTTGCACCTCCAACACCTCCTCCACCTCCACTGCCTCTTCCTCCTTCTCCTTCTCCAGCCCCACTGACTATTCCTCCTCCACAGCCTCCTCCACCTCGGCAGAAACTTCCTGGCCAACTTCCTCTGCATGCTCCTTGCTAAGGCATGCTGGTAGCAATGATGGTGAGCCCAGAGATGTCAGGAGGAGTTGCCATGAACCAGGTGTGCCAAGGCGGCTTCTCTGGGAGGCTATGGTTGTGAGCGCTGCCCACCGCTCCTAATTCTAGTTCCATTTGTCACCCCACAGGACCATGGCACCGTGGCCCTGTAAGGTAGCAGCTGGCAGCTCCTATCATCTTGATGACGCTCTGTGATGCGCTGCTTGTTGCCTGGGTAGCGATTGTTAGCTCTTATGCAAATGGCTTGTCATCAATCAGGGGTGTGGCTGCTCCTCCCTATAAAAGGGCCAAAGGGGGGCAGTGGGAGCCAGAGTGTTGGAGAGGGGAGATGGGAGAAGGTGGAAACAGAAAAGGAGGAGGAGGAGGCGTAGGTGGAAAAGGGGGAGTAAGAGGGGAAGGGGGGCAGTGGAGGAGGTGGCGAAGGAGGAGGTGGTGGAGGAGGAGGTGGTGGAGAAGATTGAGGAGGTGGCGGCATTTCTGGAAAAGGAGACTGATGAGTAGGAAGTGGTGACAAAAGAGGAGGCGAGCAAGGGCTAGGCAGAGGGACACGATGGAAGTGGAAGAGGAGAAGGTGGCAGAGGAAGAAGTGGTAGAGGAGGAGGTGGAGGAGGAGGCGGAGGATGTGGAGGAAGATGACGTGGAGGAGGTGGAGGAGGAGGAGGTGGAGTAAGATGAGGAGGAGGAGGAGGAGGTGGAGGAGGAGGAAGAGTTGTAGGAGGAGGAGGTGTAGGTTGTGTAGGTTGTGGAGGAGTTGGAAGAGGAGGTGGAAATTGAGGTGGAGGAGGTGGAGGAGGAGGTGGAGGATGAGGAGGAGGTGGAGGTTGTGGAGGAGTTGGAAGAGGAGGTGGAGGTGGTGGAGGTGGAGGTGGAGGAGGCCAAAATAAAAAAAGACAAAAACACCTAAAAAGCACAGAAAAACAACACTAGAAATTAAAAAATCATCATGGTGACCATCAACTATCAGTCTCAGAGCAAGCTGATAGGAAACACTCATTTAAATCATTCTGGACAGATGTGACGAGAGAGAGAATTTTCATGCAGAGAATCCGAAGGAAAAGAAAAACTCATAGGCATTGATAAAGAGTTGATTAAGAAAGGAATAGAAACTAATAAAAATAATACAATCATTTAAAAAGACAGTAAATAAATTGTATTACTGTAAACAATTTTTTCCCAGCCTAATGATCTCCTATCACCACCATGACCACCCATCCTAGCAATTTCCCATCCCATTATTTCACACTCAAATGAATTCCCATCACCGCAGTTCTTTGTGGGCGCTCCGTCCCCACCAGGCTTGCTTTGGAAGGCCCAGGAGAGTCTTGTGGGCACTGGCCTGGGGTCCCAGGCTGAGCCAGCTGCTGCCTGGCAATCAGGGAGGCTCGCTCGGTGTCTTGGCTTGGGGTTGCGTGGCCAGGCTGTGGGAGCGGGGGGCTGCAGGGGTGTCCTCTGTGAGGAGAATGCAGCAGCTGCCCCATGGGAGCTCAGGGCCGCTTCCAGGAGGCTCCTTCCAGGAGGGACCCACCCGCTGCTGCCCAGAACGCAGAGCAAAAGGATGATGTTTGCGCCTGGGGGAGAGCCCATCTAAGAAAGGGAACCAAAGCTGCTGCCCAGCAGCATCTGGCTCAGGGAGGAGTGAGAAAGCTCTGTGCAGCCCCCAAGGTCCGTGCAGCAGGAGGCAGGAGGTGCTCCAGGCTCACAGCAGCACTTCCCCTGCGGCCTGTGCAGGGAGAGGCCCCTGGTGGAGCAGGCTGTCCCCCTGCAGCCCATGGGTCCCCCGTGGAGCACATCTCCATGCTGCAGCGCCCCTGTGGCTGGAGGAGCCCATGTTGGAACACGTGGATCTGCCCTGGAGGAGGCCGCGGCCTGTGGAGCAGGCCCCCGCAGGAGCAGGCCCCAGGCTGGACTGGAACAGGCTGTGCTGAGCCTGCTTTGCCCGTGACGCTCCTTGTGGAGTCATTTCCCTGTCCTTCTGGCAGCCCTTGAGCCCTTGCCAGCCTCTTTTCTCCCCTTGGCGTTGGAGGAGGGGCAGGGAGAGAGCGCTTGTGCTGGAGCTCAGCTGCCCAGCTGAGGAAAACCACCACGGCTCTGTCTTGCCGCTGCTGCAGCACGCTGGTAGCAGCCAGCACCGTCTGTTCTTCGAGCCTCAGCAAGCCCACAGCATCTTCCCAGAAGGGATCCCTTTCCTTCACGCCTGACAGGCGCCGCCTGCAGAGGCTGAGGGCTTGTGCCCCGTTTGCAAGCGCTTTCTCAGTGCCCCCTTCCCCAGAGAAGGATCCAGATCCCAGCTGCTTGGCTTCCCTGCCCTCTGCTGCCAGGCTCCCGCAGCTGCTATCCCAGCAGCGCAGCAGCCAGCTGACAATGTGCTCTCCTGGAGGACAGCTGCAATCTTGTCCCATGCTGGCAGCTCGCCCAGGGATGGGGATCACCTGCTTCCTGCTGCTTTTGTCTCTGTGCCTGAGACAGCAACGGGGTAGTCCCCGCAGCCAGCTCTTAGGGCCTGTGCCAGGCTTGGAGGGGCTGCAGGGAACATGCCAGGGGCTCGAGGGGCTGCAGGGCGAGTGACAAGGCTTTGAGGGGCCTCAGGTCCCACCGCGGTGGTTGAAGTCGATGCAGGGAACATCAGAGTTGTTGGAGGGGCTGCAGGTAAAATCCCAGGGCTTGCAGGGGCTGCAGGCTGCGTCACAGCTACGCATCAGGTCAAGACGCATTTTCCTAGAACCATACATTTCCTCCTGAAGGGGCTGAAGAGCATGGAATGGTCTTCAAAACGCACAGAGCAAACCCCAGCAAAGGTAGAGCTGCTGCTAGCAAGTAGGTAACTTGATTGTTCCTCTTGGTAACTTTGTTTCACAACAACAGGTGCAAAGATGTATCTTGAGTTGAGGGCAAAGGTGACCTTGGATCTGAAGCACACAGGCGTTCGCTAATGTACCCCATCCGGAGTGACTCCAGAACGACTCGGAAGGAAAAATAAAGTCCAAAGCAGTGCGTTGTGATAAAGAGAGTTTAATAGGGTAGAAAAGGAATAAAAACAAACAAAAAAAGAAATAATGATATTTATAATTTGTAATATATTAACATATAAAAATATTTAATACTATTAAATACTAATACTTCTAGTTTTATAAGAATAAAACAATGCCATACTGTACAACACAGTCAATAAAGTGGATTTAATTAAATAAATAAGAGAACCAAGAAATTAAATGAAAATTAAAAAAAATAAATTTAATAAAAAGAAAACCCATTTTTCCCAGTCCAATGAATTCCTACCCCCATCATCACTTCCCATCCCACTGATCATTTGCTATCCCAAAAACCTCCCAGTTCTTATCCCCTCGGCATGCCAGTGCAAGAAGAGCTGCAGGCAGAGGCCTTGCTGAGTGAGCACCTAACGAGAGGAATCTAATCCAGAAGGCAGGAAAGAAGAGCAATGCCCCGAAAGAAGAACTGAGTCTTGGCTCTCAGCCCTTCGGTGTCCCAAGCAGCAGTTGCCATGGGCAAGCTTGCCCAGCCCAGCCGCTGCCAGCATCTCCCCAGCTTGCCATTGCCACCTTCCTGGGTGAGGCCCACCTTGTGGCCTCCCACCTTTGTGAGCTCCAAGGCTGACAGTGACTCTCTGCTGAGCTCCTACGGCTCTCAGGCGTCCCAGTGACAGATCTCTCGGCGCTAAGCTGACTGCCAGGAGAAAAGGCTCCCGTGAAATGGCTGCTCCACAACGGCAGGAGCAAGGTCTGCTGGGCTGGGGGTTTGCAGGGGAGCTCGGCCTTGGGCCTGGCAACTGCGCCTGGAAGCCAGGGACGGCCTTGGTGTGCAGCTGGACACCTGGGCCTGAGAAAGCAAGGTCTCTTTCAAGACACTTGGCACCATCGTCACCCAGTGGCTGTCTCAGGGGGACGAGAGAAATGCACAGCATCTCTTCCTTCCCTGAAAAAGGGATGGATTTTGACCCCAAAGCCCAGCTCCTTTCTATCGGAAGCTTCACGTGCTGCGTGTCCTCCTCTTTTTTTAGTATTTCACTATGACTTCAGGCTTGTTCTTGCTGCTCCTTAAGCAGATTGATGCTTCCCTGGCACACCACATTAACTGACTTTCACTACCTCTTAAGTGCCTTTCCTCCACTTCTCCTCTAATTCATTAGTGCTGTCTTCTTCACACCTCCTACAGAGGTATCTTTCCTCCCTGGTACAATCTAGAAGAGCTTAGCACTATCCATGCGTCTCTTTCCTTTAGTGGTCACAGTAGACTTGCTGGGGGTAATTTGTGTTGGGCAGTTACCACCAGAAAGCGTCCCCAAGCCAAGTCTGCATTTGCTTGTGTCTTCTGGAATCCCTGCAGCTGTGTCCCCTGCCAGCTTCTTGTGTGCCCCAAGCATCCTCGCTTGCAGGGCAGTAGAAGATGCAGAAAAGCTGAGCTACCCGCTCAAGGCCCAGGTGTCTGTGAGGCGGTGTTGCTTCACTGAAAAAGGGATGGATCACTTGCTTCCCTGAAAAAGGGATGGATTTTGACCCCAAAGCGAGCTCCTTTCTATCAAAAGCATCACGTCCTCCTGTCTTTCTTGTATTTGGCTATGACTTTAGGAATCCCTGCAATCCCTGCAGCTGTGTCCCCTGCCAGCTTCTTGTGTGCCCCAAGCATCCTCGCTTGCAGGGCAGTAGAAGATGCAGAAAAGGCCTTGCCTTAGTGGAAGCACTGCCCTGCAGCAGCTCCAGCATCCCTCTTAGCAGCACGCTGTAGCCCCCAAATGCCCCCGAAAAGGCACATGCCAGCTACTGGGAAGGAAATGAGCTCGGTCATTGTGAGCTACCTGCTCAAGGCCCTGCTCTTTGGCCCAGGTGTCTCTGAGGCAGTATTGGAAATGAGTTCTGTTGTGAACATAAGAACATAACATAACATAAGAACATAAAATAACATAACATAGAAAAAATATATAATAACATAGGGTATCATAAGAACACAAAACAAGAGCAACTATCATAATGTGGTCTGCTAAGATGTAGGAGAAAGCAGAAATCCAGCAATGCTGTGTTTCCTACTCCTCAAAACCAATTCAGTTGACAACTACGCATGCTTCCAGCTGGAAAAAATTGGAAGAATGAAGTGGAGGACTCCTTGCCATCACTGTGTTTCTGGAGCACACCTCTACCTTTCCGCCCAACAAGGGCTTCTTCTTGGGAGAGAATTGCAGAACATGAAGAAACATGACCAAAGCCAGAGGACCCATCTCCACAACAGCATGATAAATATAAAAGACATCTCCAGACGCAGACCCCAGAGCTCCGGTTCACTATGTCCCGTTCTTGGAAGTTATTTTGTATGCTTTGTTTTTAAGGCCACTGGCTGCCTCCTCCCTTATGCTCCCCGTTGTCCCTGTTGTCCTGTCTTTCTCCTGCATTGCTTCCTTTCCTTGGGGGACCTTGCTGAGCTCTTTGATGTTGTGTTGTATATATATGTATGAAGGCAGGATGTCTCTTATTCCTTTACACTGCTGACTGCTACCCCATATACCTCTGCAAGTTTTCTTACAAGGGATTAAGACAAAAAGGCCTGTGCCTGGCACAGGGAGCAGTGAACGATGATCTAGCAAAGCAGTCTATCGCAGACAGACAACACTGGCCCGGAAATCCTGCTTGAAAATTTGCTGTACATGAAACTGAGACAGAAATTGGAACTTTCAACAAAACGCTGTAGGATAGAAGTTGTTTTAGCTGAACATACTGGGCACATCTTTGAATGCAAAAGGTAAGGTATTGCTTTGTTTAGGTAAGATCTGAGTGTTTCACACAGCACTCCAGCATCCTCTCTTAAGTAGGGGAGGCAAGCAGAAGATGCAGAAGTTGGCAGATGCACAGGATGTGAAGTACTATCAGTAATGAATTTCTTCCTAACATAAATTAGAAATGTAACTTTTCAGTTTAAAGCTATTACTCTATGTCCTGTCACTCCAGGCCCTGATAAAGACCCCCTCCCCAGCTTTCCTATAGGTTGCCTTTAAGTACAGGAAGGCTCTCCCTGGTGTCACAGTACGCTCACCTGTTACCCAGGTGTCACAGTTAATTCCTGAGATAGGAATAATGGCAAGGGTTAATCTATTGCAGATGATTTCATACAATAATAGAAAAGCTTTTGTTGGAAAGCACAAGGGAGGGGGGAGGGTGGGCGAACGGCTCTGTGGTGTTGAGCTGCCGGCTGGGTTAAACCACACCAGTGTCTTTCCTTTAGTGGTCACAGTAGACTTGCTGGAGGTAATTTGTGTTGGGCGGTTACCACCAGAAAGCGTCCCCAAGCCAAGTCTGCCTTTGCTTGTGTCTTCTGGAATCCCTGCAGCTGTGTCCCCTGCCAGCTTCTTGTGTACCCCAAGCATCCTCTCTTGCAGGGCAGTAGAAGATGCAGAAAAGCTGAGCTACCCGCTCAAGGCCCAGGTGTCTGTGAGGCGGTGTTGCTTCACTGAAAAAGGGATGGATCACTTGCTTCCCTGAAAAAGGGATGGATTTTGACCCCAAAGCGAGCTCCTTTCTATCAAAAGCATCACATCCTCCTGTCTTTCTTGTATTTGGCTATGACTTTAGGAATCCCTGCAATCCCTGCAGCTGTGTCCCCTGCCAGCTTCTTGTGTGCCCCAAGCATCCTCGCTTGCAGGGCAGTAGAAGATGCAGAAAAGGCCTTGCCTTAGTGGAAGCACTGCCCTGCAGCAGCTCCAGCATCCCTCTTAGCAGCACGCTGTAGCCCCCAAATGCCCCCGAAAAGGCACATGCCAGCTACTGGGAAGGAAATGAGCTCGGTCATTGTGAGCTACCTGCTCAAGGCCCAGGTGTCTGTGAGGCGGTGTTGGCAAGGAGTCCTGTTGTGTGAGTCCGTTCTTTGTGGGTGCTCCGTCCCCACCAGGCTTGCTTTGGAAGGCCCAGGAGAGTCTTGTGGGCACTGGCCTGGGGTCCCAGGCTGAGCCAGCTGCTGCCTGGCAATCAGGGAGGCTCGCTCCGTGTCTTGGCTTGGGGTTGCGTGGCCAGGCTGTGGGAGCGGGGGGCTGCAGGGGTGTCCTCTGTGAGGAGAATGCAGCAGCTGCCCCATGGGAGCTCAGGGCCGCTTCCAGGAGGCTCCTTCCAGGAGGGACCCACCCGCTGCTGCCCAGAACGCAGAGCAAAAGGATGATGTTTGCGCCTGGGGGAGAGCCCATCTAAGAAAGGGAACCAAAGCTGCTGCCCAGCAGCGTCTGGCTCAGGGAGGAGTGAGAAAGCTCTGTGCAGCCCCCAAGGTCCGTGCAGCAGGAGGTGCTCCAGGCTCACAGCAGCACTTCCCCTGCGGCCTGTGCAGGGAGAGGCCCCTGGTGGAGCAGGCTGTCCCCCTGCAGCCCATGGGTCCCCCGTGGAGCACATCTCCATGCTGCAGCGCCCCTGTGGCTGGAGGAGCCCATGTTGGAACACGTGGATCTGCCCTGGAGGAGGCCGCGGCCTGTGGAGCAGGCCCCCGCAGGAGCAGGCCCCGGGCTGGACTGGAACAGGCTGTGCTGAGCCTGCTTTGCCCGTGACGCTCCTTGTGGAGTCATTTCCCTGTCCTTCTGGCAGCCCTTGAGCCCTTGCCAGCCTCTTTTCTCCCCTTGGCGTTGGAGGAGGGGCAGGGAGAGAGCGCTTGTGCTGGAGCTCAGCTGCCCAGCTGAGGAAAACCACCACGGCTCTGTCTTGCCGCTGCTGCAGCACGCTGGTAGCAGCCAGCACCGTCTGTTCTTCGAGCCTCAGCAAGCCCACAGCATCTTCCCAGAAGGGATCCCTTTCCTTCACGCCTGACAGGCGCCGCCTGCAGAGGCTGAGGGCTTGTGCCCCGTTTGCAAGCGCTTTCTCAGTGCCCCCTTCCCCAGAGAAGGATCCAGATCCCAGCTGCTTGGCTTCCCTGCCCTCTGCTGCCAGGCTCCCGCAGCTGCTATCCCAGCAGCGCAGCAGCCAGCTGACAATGTGCTCGCCTGGAGGACAGCTGCAATCTTGTCCCATGCTGGCAGCTCGCCCAGGGATGGGGATCACCTGCTTCCTGCTGCTTTTGTCTCTGTGCCTGAGACAGCAACGGGGTAGTCCCCGCAGCCAGCTCTTAGGGCCTGTGCCAAGCTTGGAGGGGCTGCAGGGAACATGCCAGGGGCTCGAGGGGCTGCAGGGCGAGTGACAAGGCTTTGAGGGGCCTCAGGTCCCACCGCGGTGGTTGAAGTCGATGCAGGGAACATCAGAGTTGTTGGAGGGGCTGCAGGTAAAATCCCAGGGCTTGCAGGGGCTGCAGGCTGCGTCACAGCTACGCATCAGGTCAAGACGCATTTTCCTAGAACCATACATTTCCTCCTGAAGGGGCTGAAGAGCATGGAATGGTCTTCAAAACGCACAGAGCAAACCCCAGCAAACGTAGAGCTGCTGCTAGCAAGTAGGTAACTTGATTGTTCCTCTTGTTAACTTTGTTTCACAACAACAGGTGCAAAGATGTATCTTGAGTTGAGGGCAAAGGTGACCTTGGATCTGAAGCACACAGGCGTTCGCTAACGTACCCCATCCGGAGTGACTCCAGAACGACTCGGAAGGAAAAATAAAGTCCAAAGCAGTGCGTTGTGATAAAGAGAGTTTAATAGGGTGGAAAAGGAATAAAAACAAACAAAATAAGAAATAATGATATTTATAATTTATATTAACATATAAAAATATTTAATACTATTAAATACTAATACTTCTAATTTTATACTAATAAAACAATGCCATACTGTACAACACAGTCAATAAAGTGGATTTAATTAAATAAATAATAGAACCAAGAAATTAAATGAAAATTAAAAACTTGAAATTTAATAAAAAGAAAACCCATTCTTCCCAGTCCAATGAATTCCTACCCCCATCATCACTTCCCACCCCACTGATCATTTGCTATCCCAAAAACCTCCCAGTTCTTATCCCCTCGGCATGCCAGTGCAAGAAGAGCTGCAGGCAGAGGCCTTGCTGAGTGAGCACCTAACAAGAGGAACTTAATCCAGAAGACAGGAAAGAAGAGCAATGCCCCAAAAGAAGCACGGGGCCCATCTTCATCTGGTGGGCCGCCCGCTGCCGCTCCTCCTGGGCCAGCTTCTTCAGGCACTCCCGCTCGGGACGCTGCTGCGGCGTGATGGGCACCGACTCCTCCTGCTCCTCCAGCGGCGTGGGCGCCGCGGCGCGGCCCGCCCAGGGCCCCACGCGGGGCATGTAGTCCACGCGGGGCTGCGCCGGCCGCTGCAGCGTGCGCGGCTGCGTGGGCAGAGCCGGACGCTGCGCTTGGCCCCCCGCAGCTGGCAGGCCCAGTGCTCTGGGCGCCGGCTCTATGGCAGCGTCCCCTGTTCATGCCGTGCTGCCTGGTGGTGCTGGCACCTCCTTTTCCTTGCCGCCAGCCGGGGACTGGGGGGCAGCGGGCACAGCGCTGGAGCCTGGCACTGTCAGCGGGGCGCTGGGCATGCTGCTGGGGCTGCTGGAGGTGGGCTGCGGCTGCACACAGGACGGCTGGTGCACTGGCCCCAGCACCTTGGCCCTGGCCCCCAGCGGCTGCAAAGTCTCGCTGGGGGTCTTTGTCCTTGCGTGCTGGCGCTGCAGCGTCTTGGCCCCGCTGGCTTGGGCCCGGAGCCTGTCCTGGGGCCGCACGGCACAGGGCTCCCCACTCGGAGTCTCCAGCAGCAGCCGCGCTCTGCGGGGAGGTGGCGACGCTGCTCCTTGCCCCCCTGCAGCCCCCGGGCTTCGTGCTGTCTTGCTGGGTGCCGTGGTGCTGTTGATCGCCGGCTGCTGCCCACTGCTGCCTGCTTCCGTGCTGCTGCCAGCCCCCGTGCTGCTGCCACCCGTCTTCCCCTGGCACAGTCTCTTGCGGCCTTGGCCAGCCTGGCCCAGCAGCATCTTCCTCTCCTTGCTGGGGGGGTTCTCTGTTGTCGGCCTCCTGTGCTGGCAGCTCTAGGCTGTCCCGGGGGTGCTGCTGGGCGCAGGGCGCTTGGCCCCCCGCTTGGTGCCGGTGGGCACAGGGGCAGGCGGGGGGCTCTGGAGGGGACTGCGAGGGGGACTGGGCAGGGCTCTCCTGAGGGCTGGGAGAAGTTGAGGCCTCTTGAGGGGAGCCAAGGGAGGCTGGGGCAGGGGTCTCCTGCGCGCAGGGTCAGGGGTTCTCTGGAGGGGACTCAGGCGAGGCTTGGGCAGGGCTGTCCTGAGGGCAGTGAGGAAGTCAGGGTCGGGGGGGCTCTGGAGGGGACTCAGGCGAGGCTTGGGCAGGGCTGTCCTGAGGGCAGTGAGGAAGTCAGGGTCGGGGGGGCTCTGGAGGGGACTCAGGCGAGGCTTGGGCAGGGCTCTCCTGAGGGCAGTGAGGAAGTCAGGGTCGGGGGGGCTCTGGACGGGAGCCGAGGGAGGCTTGGGCAGGGCTCTCCTGCGGGCAGAGAGGCAGTCAGGGTCGGGGGGCCTCCTGACGGGAGCCAAGGGAGGCTGGGGCAGGGTTCTCCTGCGGGCAGGGATGAATTCCTGCTGGGGAGGCCTTTTGGGCAGGGCTCTCCTGAGCTGGGGCCGGGCTGCAGGCTTGAGGGGGGAGCTGAGTGGCGGCACAGCAGCTGCAGGGGGCTGCAGCGCCCGCCCAGCCTGCACCTTGTCGGGGTGCAGCCCAGGGCTTGAGGGGACCTCACCGAGGGCTCCTGTGGCTTCCAGTCCCTGCGTGCTCGGCTCCTCGATGTCCTCGCAGAGGTCAGGCAGCTGCGAGAGGAAGCGGCTGAGGGCAGGACTGCTGGGCAAATCGGGGAAGGCGTCCTGGGGCTCCACGGCATCCAGGCAGCTGAGCAGCTCCTCCAAGCCGGAGCTGTCCAGGTCGGCCGGGAGCTGGTCCTGCACGTGCTGCAGCTGCTGGCTGTCCCCTGCCAGCTCTGGAAAGGCCTCGGCGAAGGCATCAGGGCCCAGCTCCAGCAGCTCCAGGGGCTCCTCAGGCACCTCTGCAAGTGTCGCCGCTGAGGACGAAGCAAGACAATCCCCCAAGACGGGCAATGTCAGCTTTGCCATGGCCCCTGGGTGTGGGGCCACAAGCGGCCGGCTGTGCCAGTCCCAAACTCACCGTCGGGCGTCGCCGTCTGGGTGCTGGCGGTCCTTGGAGCCTGGGCAGGCTCGGGGGGAGTGTGGCCGGGCAGCGGGGGCCCCTGGTCCTCGCTGAGCCCCACGGCGTGCAAGCAGGGCTCCGGCAGCTGCCCCCGGCTGCTGCTCAGGGTGCGGGGCGTGGGGAGCGCCTGCCCCCGCAGCGGAGGCCCCGGGACGAGGGGTGGCGGGGGGTTGCGCTGGGCGGGGGCCTGCAACAGGCAGGTGCCTGCGGGGTGCAGGAGCTCCCCATGGAGCACGGCCCCGGGCCCCAGCCCCAGCGCATGGTGGGGCACCAGTGTCCCCGTCACCATGGGCTGTCCCCACTGATGGACGGGGGCACAGGGAGGAGCGCTATGGGGGAGCTGCCCCACGGTGGGTAGCTGCACCAGCTGCAGCTGGTGCCCCATGCTTGGGAGCTGCACCAGCTGCAGGTTTTGCCCCACAGCAGGGAGCTGCACCAGCTGCAGGTTTTGCCCCACAGCGGGGAGCTGCACCAGCTGCAGGTTATGCCCCACGGCGGGGAGCTGCCCCACAGCAGGGAGCTGCCCCCCGGCGGGGAGCTGCCCAAGCTGCAGGTGGTGCCCCTGGGCTGGGAGGTGCCCCCCAGGTGGCAGCTGCACCCCGGCGGGGAGCTGCAGCACCTGCCCCTGGACCCCCGGCACCACGTGCCAGACGGTGGCCTGGGGCAGCGCGGAGGGGAGGGTGGGTACCTGCGGGGGCTGCAAGGGCAGCGCCGTCGCTCCGGGGAGGGAGGGCAGCAGCCAGGCAGCCACCGTTGGCGGCACGGCTGGGACGACGAAGGGGGAGTTTTGCGTCTGCGCAAGCCGCGGAAGCCGTCTGGGGAAACCCTCTGTGGGAAAAAGGGCGCTGGGCTGAGCTCTGGGGCGCTGGGCTCGCCAGCAGGGCCGCAGCCCCGGGAGGAGCGGGAGCCGGCTGCTGGACCTGCCATGGTGGCTGGAGAGTGGGGCGGCTGCTTGGGGAACCCGGGCAACGGGGGTTCCGTCCCAACGGCTCACCAGCCCCTCGCCGACATCTTGGGGAGGACTGCAGGCTTTGGACCCAAGCAGGCTGCCCAGCGCAAGACTTGGCCATCCCCAGCAGGCTTGCCCTCCCACGCAGCACTTGCCATGCCCACCACGCTTCCACACCACCACTTGCCCAGCCCAAGGCTTACCCAGCCCAGGACCGGCTTCTCGGCCTCAGCGGCTGTGCCCATCCTTGCCATTTCACCTGATGGCACATTCCCAGCAAGCCAGGCGAAATCTGTCCCATCAACACCACGCGTTTCTTCAGCCAAAGAGATCTCGTCCCAAAGAATTCCCCTCTCGGAGGACTTTTCCAAGCACTTCCTTCCCCAGGGAATGGTACCCACCCCATTCAAGACTTCCCATCCCAAGGCTTTCCCATCCCAGGAGCCATTGTTCATCCCAATGCTTTTGCTTCCCAATGCTTTCAAAGCCCACGAACATTTCCCATCTCTCTCCTTTCCTAGCCCAATGGCTTCCCACCCCAAGGAAGCCTTCCCATCCCAGCAAGGAGTTCTCGGCCCACTCAGCATTCCCCATCCCAAGCATTTCCCAGTTTCACCATGCAACACACAGCTTGGCCACCCCACAGCTATGCAGAGATCACAAGAGGGATTTGGACCATGCTGATAGACACAAGGTCACGGGGATTTGCTGTGCTGACGATTGCTCTTTATTACAGATCAACACAGATCCCCAGTCCCAAGGGCGCCAGGCAGAATCTGGCGAATATGTAGCTACAAGGCTCTTCCATTTCTTACAGGGACAGAAAGAGATCTGTGCATTTCTCTCTCTCCACCTTCGGAAAAAGATAGGAAGGGGAGAGCACTAATGAACAGGAGCATGCTTAGCTCAGCCACCGGCATGGAGGCTGCCCGCTCCTCAGCACCTCTAAGCAGCAGCACCTTCAAGTCTCCTCCTGCAGCAGCAGCACATCAGTGTCTCTTGTCCCACCAGCAGGACAGTGGCGCCTCCCATTGCACCATGCCGACCTCCACGCCTCGAGTGCCAGCACCAGTCCTCAAGGCGAGCTGGACGCTCAGGGCACTTGTGGCCTCCCACCTTTGTGAGCTCCAAGGCTGACAGTGACTCTCTGCTGAGCTCCCACGGCTCTCAGGCGTCCCAGTGACAGATCTCTCGGCGCTAAGCTGACTGCCAGGAGAAAAGGCTCCCGTGAAATGGCTGCTCCACAACGGCAGGAGCAAGGTCTGCTGGGCTGGGGGTTTGCAGGGGAGCTCGGCCTTGGGCCTGGCAACTGCGCCTGGAAGCCAGGGACGGCCTTGGTGTGCAGCTGGACACCTGGGCCTGAGAAAGCAAGGTCTCTTTCAAGACACTTGGCACCATCGTCACCCAGTGGCTGTCTCAGGGGGACGAGAGAAATGCACAGCATCTCTTCCTTCCCTGAAAAAGGGATGGATTTTGACCCCAAAGCCCAGCTCCTTTCTATCGGAAGCTTCACGTGCTGCGTGTCCTCCTCTTTTTTTAGTATTTCACTATGACTTCAGGCTTGTTCTTGCTGCTCCTTAAGCAGATTGATGCTTCCCTGGCACACCACATTAACTGACTTTCACTACCTCTTAAGTGCCTTTCCTCCACTTCTCCTCTAATTCATTAGTGCTGTCTTCTTCACACCTCCTACAGAGGTATCTTTCCTCCCTGGTACAATCTAGAAGAGCTTAGCACTATCCATGCGTCTCTTTCCTTTAGTGGTCACAGTAGACTTGCTGGGGGTAATTTGTGTTGGGCAGTTACCACCAGAAAGCGTCCCCAAGCCAAGTCTGCATTTGCTTGTGTCTTCTGGAATCCCTGCAGCTGTGTCCCCTGCCAGCTTCTTGTGTGCCCCAAGCATCCTCGCTTGCAGGGCAGTAGAAGATGCAGAAAAGCTGAGCTACCCGCTCAAGGCCCAGGTGTCTGTGAGGCGGTGTTGCTTCACTGAAAAAGGGATGGATCACTTGCTTCCCTGAAAAAGGGATGGATTTTGACCCCAAAGCGAGCTCCTTTCTATCAAAAGCATCACGTCCTCCTGTCTTTCTTGTATTTGGCTATGACTTTAGGAATCCCTGCAATCCCTGCAGCTGTGTCCCCTGCCAGCTTCTTGTGTGCCCCAAGCATCCTCGCTTGCAGGGCAGTAGAAGATGCAGAAAAGGCCTTGCCTTAGTGGAAGCACTGCCCTGCAGCAGCTCCAGCATCCCTCTTAGCAGCACGCTGTAGCCCCCAAATGCCCCCGAAAAGGCACATGCCAGCTACTGGGAAGGAAATGAGCTCGGTCATTGTGAGCTACCTGCTCAAGGCCCTGCTCTTTGGCCCAGGTGTCTCTGAGGCAGTATTGGAAATGAGTTCTGTTGTGAACATAAGAACATAACATAACATAAGAACATAAAATAACATAACATAGAAAAAATATATAATAACATAGGGTATCATAAGAACACAAAACAAGAGCAACTATCATAATGTGGTCTGCTAAGATGTAGGAGAAAGCAGAAATCCAGCAATGCTGTGTTTCCTACTCCTCAAAACCAATTCAGTTGACAACTACGCATGCTTCCAGCTGGAAAAAATTGGAAGAATGAAGTGGAGGACTCCTTGCCATCACTGTGTTTCTGGAGCACACCTCTACCTTTCCGCCCAACAAGGGCTTCTTCTTGGGAGAGAATTGCAGAACATGAAGAAACATGACCAAAGCCAGAGGACCCATCTCCACAACAGCATGATAAATATAAAAGACATCTCCAGACGCAGACCCCAGAGCTCCGGTTCACTATGTCCCGTTCTTGGAAGTTATTTTGTATGCTTTGTTTTTAAGGCCACTGGCTGCCTCCTCCCTTATGCTCCCCGTTGTCCCTGTTGTCCTGTCTTTCTCCTGCATTGCTTCCTTTCCTTGGGGGACCTTGCTGAGCTCTTTGATGTTGTGTTGTATATATATGTATGAAGGCAGGATGTCTCTTATTCCTTTACACTGCTGACTGCTACCCCATATACCTCTGCAAGTTTTCTTACAAGGGATTAAGACAAAAAGGCCTGTGCCTGGCACAGGGAGCAGTGAACGATGATCTAGCAAAGCAGTCTATCGCAGACAGACAACACTGGCCCGGAAATCCTGCTTGAAAATTTGCTGTACATGAAACTGAGACAGAAATTGGAACTTTCAACAAAACGCTGTAGGATAGAAGTTGTTTTAGCTGAACATACTGGGCACATCTTTGAATGCAAAAGGTAAGGTATTGCTTTGTTTAGGTAAGATCTGAGTGTTTCACACAGCACTCCAGCATCCTCTCTTAAGTAGGGGAGGCAAGCAGAAGATGCAGAAGTTGGCAGATGCACAGGATGTGAAGTACTATCAGTAATGAATTTCTTCCTAACATAAATTAGAAATGTAACTTTTCAGTTTAAAGCTATTACTCTATGTCCTGTCACTCCAGGCCCTGATAAAGACCCCCTCCCCAGCTTTCCTATAGGTTGCCTTTAAGTACAGGAAGGCTCTCCCTGGTGTCACAGTACGCTCACCTGTTACCCAGGTGTCACAGTTAATTCCTGAGATAGGAATAATGGCAAGGGTTAATCTATTGCAGATGATTTCATACAATAATAGAAAAGCTTTTGTTGGAAAGCACAAGGGAGGGGGGAGGGTGGGCGAACGGCTCTGTGGTGTTGAGCTGCCGGCTGGGTTAAACCACACCAGTGTCTTTCCTTTAGTGGTCACAGTAGACTTGCTGGAGGTAATTTGTGTTGGGCGGTTACCACCAGAAAGCGTCCCCAAGCCAAGTCTGCATTTGCTTGTGTCTTCTGGAATCCCTGCAGCTGTGTCCCCTGCCAGCTTCTTGTGTACCCCAAGCATCCTCTCTTGCAGGGCAGTAGAAGATGCAGAAAAGCTGAGCTACCCGCTCAAGGCCCAGGTGTCTGTGAGGCGGTGTTGCTTCACTGAAAAAGGGATGGATCACTTGCTTCCCTGAAAAAGGGATGGATTTTGACCCAAAATGCAGCTCCTTTCTCTCAGAAGCATCACGTCCTCCTCTCTTTCTTGTATTTGGCTATGACTTTAGGAATCCCTGCAATCCCTGCAGCTGTGTCCCCTGCCAGCTTCTTGTGTGCCCCAAGCATCCTCGCTTGCAGGGCAGTAGAAGATGCAGAAAAGGCCTTGCCTTAGTGGAAGCACTGCCCTGCTGGAGCTCCAGCATCCCTCTTAGCAGCACATTGTAGCCCCCAAATGCCCCCGAAAAGGCACATGCCAGCTACTGGGAAGGAAATGAGCTGGCTCAAGGTGAGCTACCCGCTCATGGCCCAGGTGTCTGTGAGGCGGTGTTGGCAAGGAGTCCTGTTGTGTGAGTCCGTTCTTTGTGGGTGCTCCGTCCCCACCAGGCTTGCTTTGGAAGGCCCAGGAGAGTCTTGTGGGCACTGGCCTGGGGTCCCAGGCTGAGCCAGCTGCTGGCAATCAGGGAGGCTCGCTCCGTGTCTTGGCTTGGGGTTGCGTGGCCAGGCTGTGGGAGCGGGGGGCTGCAGGGGTGTCCTCTGTGAGGAGAATGCAGCAGCTGCCCCATGGGAGCTCAGGGCCGCTTCCAGGAGGCTCCTTCCAGGAGGGACCCACCCGCTGCTGCCCAGAACGCAGAGCAAAAGGATGATGTTTGCGCCTGGGGGAGAGCCCATCTAAGAAAGGGAACCAAAGCTGCTGCCCAGCAGCGTCTGGCTCAGGGAGGAGTGAGAAAGCTCTGTGCAGCCCCCAAGGTCCGTGCAGCAGGAGGCAGGAGGTGCTCCAGGCTCACAGCAGCACTTCCCCTGCGGCCTGTGCAGGGAGAGGCCCCTGGTGGAGCAGGCTGTCCCCCTGCGGCCCATGGATCCCCCGTGGAGCACATCTCCACGCTGCAGCCCCCCTGTGGCTGGAGGAGCCCATGTTGGAACACGTGGATCTGCCCTGGAGGAGGCTGCGGCCTGTGGAGGAGGCCCCAGAGGAGCAGGCCCCAGGCTGGAGGCTGGCAGAAATAAGCCTTTTTTCCACTTCATCAAGATGTGTTTCTGTTGCCATGTTGGCCCCAGTTCAGCATGGAGTCCATTTCTTTAGTGAGTGTCTGGAACTTTTACATGAAAAGTGCTTTTTATTCAATATCATTCGTGCAAAATGAAATTATGAAAAAAAAAATCCTTTAAATGCTCATGTTTTTACAAGCTTATTGGTATCTAAAACCGATCTTTTAATCTAACAGTTATTAAGCATCTATCAAACTTATTTGTAAAGTAACTGCTTTGCTGTCTTTACACGAGACGTGATTTTCTGTATGCAAAGGAGCAGAGTGAGTATTTTGCAAATGGTTTTATTAGCTTTAGAAGAAAACTTGCTTATATGATAGATTGTCTAGAACAGGGAGCATATTTTGGATCTGGTTAAGGGAAAGCATTTCATAATAGTGGTGCTTTAAAAAATCCTCTCCCCTTTGATACCTTTTTATAACCTCTTATAAAGTGTTTTTTACATGAAGGAGTGCATAACGACTTAGCTGCATTGTACATCTTTCTAGTAGATAAAATGCCTCTCTGTTATTGTGAGCATTTTCGCTCAAACGTTTGTTCCAGTTTTGTGACACCAAATGGAACTGAAGATGGGAATGCCTTTTCTCCGAGCCTATGTATTGAACATAACAGGTTAATAGCGGACTTACTGGGAGGATGAATTTTTAGAACTTCAGAAAACACTCCAAAAAAAACACTATAGCAAAGTTCTTCTATACCATTTCTGTCAGTGACTTCACCAATAACTGTGCTTGCCCAGCTGAAACTCTGCATCCTGTGTTAGAGGTGACACAGAGAGCCACAGGAGTGTTCTCCACAAAAAAGCCGCTAATTCCACACTATGCAAATGGGGCAGATACTACCTCCTTGTTTTCAGTATCTCAACTGAATCAACTGACTGTGAGAATTCTCACGAGCACTAGCCCTTGTTCTTGTGGGGGACTCCATCACGCCAGATATCTGCTAGAAATATAGATATCTTTCCTTCACGCCTGACAGGAGCCGCCTGCAGAGGCTGAGGGCTCGTGCCCTGTTTCCAATGGCTTTCTCAATGCCCCCTTCCCTAGAGAGAGGTCCCAGCTGCTTGGCTTCCGTGCCCTCGAATTCCAGGCAACCAGAGCCGTTATCGCAGCATGGCAGCAGCCAGCTAGCAATGTGCTCACCTGGAGGACAGCTGCAATCTTGTCCCATGTCTCACAGCTCACCCAGACATTGGGATCACCTGGTTCCTGCTGCTTTTACATGGTGGTCTTCAGCCTGCTGTTCCCTAGGATGGCCCTACACTGGGGTAGCCTGCCTCGCCTTCCTATTGCTCCTTCCCCTTCTCAGTAGGACTTTCTTCCCTTACTAAACGAGACGACTTGTGCATCCATTCTTTCATCTGGTGTGTACCGGTGACTGATACCGTCTTGGGCCCAGCTGCAAGGCCCGTCACAGGGGCTGGAGTGGCCACAGGGCCTGTCAGTGGGCTTGGAGTGGCTGCAGGGCTCATCAGTGGGCTTGGTGTGTCCGTAGGTCCCATCACAGCGCTGCAGTGGTCACAGGGCCTTTCATATTGGCTAGAGTGGCTGTAGGGCCCGTCACAGGTTTTGGAATAGCCCCAAGGCCCATCACTGGGCTTGCAGTCGCTGCAGAGCCCATCACTGGGCTTTGAGCAGCCGCAGGGCCGCTCTCAGGGTTGGATGAGATCCACAGGTGTTTTCTTCCTCTTGGAGGTGCTGAGGAGTATTGAATAGTCTTCAAAAGGCATAGGCCAGAGTGCAGAAAATGTGTAGCTGATGCTAGAACCAGTTACTTTTTCTTGTCCACTGCCTCCTCCTCATTCACTGCCTCCTCCTTGTCTACCGCATCCTCCTCGTCCCCCGCCTGCTAATCCTATTTCTCATTTTCCTCCTCCTTCTCCTCCTTCCCTGCCTCTTGCACCTCCAACACCTCCTCCACCTCCACTGCCTCTTCCTCCTTCTCCTTCTCCAGCCCCACTGACTATTCCTCCTCCACAGCCTCCTCCACCTCGGCAGAAACTTCCTGGCCAACTTCCTCTGCATGCTCCTTGCTAAGGCATGCTGGTAGCAATGATGGTGAGCCCAGAGATGTCAGGAGGAGTTGCCATGAACCAGGTGTGCCAAGGCGGCTTCTCTGGGAGGCTATGGTTGTGAGCGCTGCCCACCGCTCCTAATTCTAGTTCCATTTGTCACCCCACAGGACCATGGCACCGTGGCCCTGTAAGGTAGCAGCTGGCGGCTCCTATCATCTTGATGACGCTCTGTGATGCGCTGCTTGTTGCCTGGGTAGCGATTGTTAGCTCTTATGCAAATGGCTTGTCATCAGTCAGGGGTGTGGCTGCTCCTCCCTATAAAAGGGCCAAAGGGGGGCAGTGGGAGCCAGAGTGTTGGAGAGGGGAGATGGGAGAAGGTGGAAACAGAAAAGGAGGAGGAGGAGGCATAGGTGGAAAAGGGGGAGTAAGAGGGGAAGGGGGGCAGTGGAGGAGGTAGCGGAGGAGGAGGTGGTGGAGAAGATTGAGGAGGTGGCGGCATTTCTGGAAAAGGAGACTGATGAGTAGGAAGTGGTGACAAAAGAGGAGGCGAGCAAGGGCTAGGCAGAGGGACACGATGGAAGTGGAAGAGGAGAAGAAGGTGGTGGAGAAATAGTAGAATCTTAGAGGAGGAACTGGTGGCAAAAAGAAAAAAAAGAGGAGGAGGTGGAGGAGGAGTAGGAGGTGGTAAAGGAGGAGACCAAAAAAAAAAAAAAAAAAACAAGAAGGAGGAGAAGGTGGCAGAGGAAGAAGTGGTAGAGGAGGAGGTGGAGGAGGAGGAGGAGGATGTGGAGGAGGTGGAGGTGGAGGAGGAGGAAATGAAGGAGAAGGTGGAGGAGTAGGAGTAGGAGGAGGAGGAGGAGGAGGAAGATGACGTGGAGGAAGTGGAGGAGGAGGAAGTGGAGGAGGAGGAGGTGAAGAAGGAGGAGGTGGAGGAGGAGGAGGTGGAGGAAGATGAGGAGGAGGAGGAGGTGGAGGAGGAGGAAGAGTTGTAGGAGGAGGAGGTGTAGGTTGTGTAGGTTGTGGAGGAGTTGGAAGAGGAGGTGGAAATTGAGGTGGAGGAGGAGGTGGAGGATGAGGAGGAGGTGGAGGTTGTGTAGGAGTTGGAAGAGGAGGTGGAGGTGGGGGAGGTGGAGGTGGAGGAGGCCAAAATAAAAAAAGACAAAAACACCTAAAAAGCACAGAAAAAAAACAACACTAGAAATGAAAAAATCAACATTGTGACCATCAACTATCAATCTGAGAGCAAGCTGATAGGAAACACTCATTTAAATCATTCTGGACAGATGTGACGAGAGAGAGAGAATTTTCATGCAGAGAATCAGAAGGAAAAGAAAAACTCATAGGCATTGATAAAGAGTTGAATAAGAAAGAAATAGAAAATAATAAAAATAATACAATCAATTAAAAAAAACAGTAAATAAATTGTATTACTGTAAACAATTTTTTCCCAGCCTAATGATCTCCTATCACCACCATGACCACCCATCCTAGCAATTTCCCATCCCATCATTTCACACTCAAATGAATTCCCATCACCGCAGTTCTTTGTGGGCGCTCCGTCCCCACCAGGCTTGCTTTGGAAGGCCCAGGAGAGTCTTGTGGGCACTGGCCTGGGGTCCCAGGCTGAGCCAGCTGCTGCCTGGCAATCAGGGAGGCTCGCTCCGTGTCTTGGCTTGGGGTTGCGTGGCCAGGCTGTGGGAGCGGGGGGCTGCAGGGGTGTCCTCTGTGAGGAGAATGCAGCAGCTGCCCCATGGGAGCTCAGGGCCGCTTCCAGGAGGCTCCTTCCAGGAGGGACCCACCCGCTGCTGCCCAGAACGCAGAGCAAAAGGATGATGTTTGCGCCTGGGGGAGAGCCCATCTAAGAAAGGGAACAAAAGCTGCTGCCCAGCAGCGTCTGGCTCAGGGAGGAGTGAGAAAGCTCTGTGCAGCCCCCAAGGTCCGTGCAGCAGGAGGCAGGAGGTGCTCCAGGCTCACAGCAGCACTTCCCCTGCGGCCTGTGCAGGGAGAGGCCCCTGGTGGAGCAGGCTGTCCCCCTGCAGCCCATGGGTCCCCCGTGGAGCACATCTCCACGCTGCAGCCCCCCTGTGGCTGGAGGAGCCCATGTTGGAACACGTGGATCTGCCCTGGAGGAGGCCGCGGCCTGTGGAGAGCCCCCGCAGGAGCAGGCCCCAGGCTGGACTGGAACAGGCTGTGCTGAGCCTGCTTTGCCCATGACGCTCCTTGTGGAGTGATCTCCCTGTCCTTCTGGCAGCCCTTGAGCCCTTGCCAGCCTCTTTTCTCCCCTTGGCGTTGGAGGAGGGGCAGGGAGAGAGCGCTTGTGCTGGAGCTGAGCTGCCCAGCTGAGGAAAACCACCACTGCTCTGTCTTGCCGCTGCTGCAGCACGCTGGTAGCAGCCAGCACCGTCTGTTCTTCGAGCCTCAGCAAGCCCACAGCATCTTCCCAGAAGGGATCCCTTTCCTTCACGCCTGACAGGCGCCGCCTGCAGAGGCTGAGGGCTTGTGCCCCGTTTGCAAGCGCCTTCTCAGTGCCCCCTTCCCCAGAGAAGGATCCGGATCCCAGCTGCTTGGCTTCCCTGCCCTCTGCTGCCAGGCTCCCGCAGCTGCTATCCCAGCAGCGCAGCAGACTGCTGACAATGTGCTTGCCTGGAGGACAGCTGCAATCTTGTCCCATGGCTGGCAGCTCGCCCAGGGATGGGGATCACCTACTTCCTGCTGCTTTTGTCCCTGCTCTCCTTTCCAACAGCCTCCTGTGCCCTGGGATGGCCCTACCTTGGGGTAGGCTGCCTCGCCTTCCTCTTGCTCCTTCCCGTTCTTGGGAGGACTTTCTGCCCTTCCGAAACGAGATGACTTCTGCATGCATTCCTTCCCCTTGTGTGTATTGGCGCCTGAGACAGCAATGGGGTAGTCCCCGCAGCCAGCTCTTAGGGCCTGTGCCAGCTTGGAGGGGCTGCAGGGAACATGCCAGGGGCTCGAGGGGCTGCAGGGCGAGTGACAAGGCTTTGAGGGGCCTCAGGTCCCACCGCGGTGGTTGAAGTCGATGCAGGGAACATCAGAGTTGTTGGAGGGGCTGCAGGTAAAATCCCAGGGCTTGCAGGGGCTGCAGGCTGCGTCACAGCTACGCATCAGGTCAAGACGCATTTTCCTAGAACCATACATTTCCTCCTGAAGGGGCTGAAGAGCATGGAATGGTCTTCAAAACGCACAGAGCAAACCCCAGCAAACGTAGAGCTGCTGCTAGCAAGTAGGTAACTTGATTGTTCCTCTTGGTAACTTTGTTTCACAACAACAGGTGCAAAGATGTATCTTGAGTTGAGGGCAAAGGTGACCTTGGATCTGAAGCACACAGGCGTTCGCTAACGTACCCCATCCGGAGTGACTCCAGAACGACTCGGAAGGAAAAATAAAGTCCAAAGCAGTGCGTTGTGATAAAGAGAGTTTAATAGGGTGGAAAAGGAATAAAAACAAACAAAATAAGAAATAATGATATTTATAATTTATATTAACATATAAAAATATTTAATACTATTAAATACTAATTCTTCTAGTTTTATAAGAATAAAACAATGCCATACTGTACAACACAGTCAATAAAGTGGATTTAATTAAATAAATAATTGAACCAAGAAATTAAATGAAAATTAAAAACTTGAAATTTAATAAAAAGAAAACCCATTCTTCCCAGTCCAATGAATTCCTACCCCCATCATCACTTCCCACCCCACTGATCATTTGCTATCCCAAAAACCTCCCAGTTCTTATCCCCTCGGCATGCCAGTGCAAGAAGAGCTGCAGGCAGAGGCCTTGCTGAGTGAGCACCTAACAAGAGGAACTTAATCCAGAAGACAGGAAAGAAGAGCAATGCCCCAAAAGAAGCACGGGGCCCATCTTCATCTGGTGGGCCGCCCGCTGCCGCTCCTCCTGGGCCAGCTTCTTCAGGCGCTCCCGCTCGGGACGCTGCTGCGGCGTGATGGGCACCGACTCCTCCTGCTCCTCCAGCGGCGTGGGCGCCGCGGCGCGGCCCGCCCAGGGCCCCACGCGGGGCATGTAGTCCACGCGGGGCTGCGCCGGCCGCTGCAGCGTGCGCGGCTGCGTGGGCAGAGCCGGACGCTGCGCTTGGCCCCCCGCAGCTGGCAGGCCCAGTGCTCTGGGCGCCGGCTCTATGGCAGCGTCCCCTGTTCATGCCGTGCTGCCTGGTGGTGCTGGCACCTCCTTTTCCTTGCCGCCAGCCGGGGACTGGGGGGCAGCGGGCACAGCGCTGGAGCCTGGCACTGTCAGCGGGGCGCTGGGCATGCTGCTGGGGCTGCTGGAGGTGGGCTGCGGCTGCACACAGGACGGCTGGTGCACTGGCCCCAGCACCTTGGCCCTGGCCCCCAGCGGCTGCAAAGTCTCGCTGGGGGTCTTTGTCCTTGCGTGCTGGCGCTGCAGCGTCTTGGCCCCGCTGGCTTGGGCCCGGAGCCTGTCCTGGGGCCGCACGGCACAGGGCTCCCCACTCGGAGTCTCCAGCAGCAGCCGCGCTCTGCGGGGAGGTGGCGACGCTGCTCCTTGCCCCCCTGCAGCCCCCGGGCTTCGTGCTGTCTTGCTGGGTGCCGTGGTGCTGTTGATCGCCGGCTGCTGCCCACTGCTGCCTGCTTCCGTGCTGCTGCCAGCCCCCGTGCTGCTGCCACCCGTCTTCCCCTGGCACAGTCTCTTGCGGCCTTGGCCAGCCTGGCCCAGCAGCATCTTCCTCTCCTTGCTGGGGGGGTTCTCTGTTGTCGGCCTCCTGTGCTGGCAGCTCTGCGCTGTCCCGGGGGTGCTGCTGGGCGCAGGGCGCTTGGCCCCCCGCTTGGTGCCGGTGGGCACAGGGGCAGGCGGGGGGCTCTGGAGGGGACTGCGAGGGGGACTGGGCAGGGCTCTCCTGAGGGCTGGGAGAAGTTGAGGCCTCTTGAGGGGAGCCAAGGGAGGCTGGGGCAGGGTTCTCTTGCGGGCAGGGATGAATTCCTGCTGGGGGGGCCTTTTGGGGAGAGGCTTGGGCAGGGGTCTCCTGCGGGCAGGGTCGGGGGGGCTCTGGAGGGGACTCAGGCGAGGCTTGGGCAGGGCTGTCCTGAGGGCAGT
Source organism: Aythya marila (assembly GCF_965140915.1). Lineage (NCBI taxonomy): Eukaryota > Metazoa > Chordata > Aves > Anseriformes > Anatidae > Aythya > Aythya marila. The sequence goes on along the minus strand of NC_139067.1, from coordinate 4,806,402 downwards.
GAGGAAGTCAGGGTCGGGGGGGCTCTGGAGGGGACTCAGGCGAGGCTTGGGCAGGGCTCTCCTGAGGGCAGTGAGGAAGTCAGGGTCGGGGGGGCTCTGGACGGGAGCCGAGGGAGGCTTGGGCAGGGCTCTCCTGCGGGCAGAGAGGCAGTCAGGGTCGGGGGGCCTCCTGACGGGAGCCAAGGGAGGCTGGGGCAGGGTTCTCCTGCGGGCAGGGATGAATTCCTGCTGGGGAGGCCTTTTGGGCAGGGCTCTCCTGAGCTGGGGCCGGGCTGCAGGCTTGAGGGGGGAGCTGAGTGGCGGCACAGCAGCTGCAGGGGGCTGCAGCGCCCGCCCAGCCTGCACCTTGTCGGGGTGCAGCCCAGGGCTTGAGGGGACCTCACCGAGGGCTCCTGTGGCTTCCAGTCCCTGCGTGCTCGGCTCCTCGATGTCCTCGCAGAGGTCAGGCAGCTGCGAGAGGAAGCGGCTGAGGGCAGGACTGCTGGGCAAATCGGGGAAGGCGTCCTGGGGCTCCACGGCATCCAGGCAGCTGAGCAGCTCCTCCAAGCCGGAGCTGTCCAGGTCGGCCGGGAGCTGGTCCTGCACGTGCTGCAGCTGCTGGCTGTCCCCTGCCAGCTCTGGAAAGGCCTCGGCGAAGGCATCAGGGCCCAGCTCCAGCAGCTCCAGGGGCTCCTCAGGCACCTCTGCAAGTGTCGCCGCTGAGGACGAAGCAAGACAATCCCCCAAGACGGGCAATGTCAGCTTTGCCATGGCCCCTGGGTGTGGGGCCACAAGCGGCCGGCTGTGCCAGTCCCAAACTCACCGTCGGGCGTCGCCGTCTGGGTGCTGGCGGTCCTTGGAGCCTGGGCAGGCTCGGGGGGAGTGTGGCCGGGCAGCGGGGGCCCCTGGTCCTCGCTGAGCCCCACGGCGTGCAAGCAGGGCTCCGGCAGCTGCCCCCGGCTGCTGCTCAGGGTGCGGGGCGTGGGGAGCGCCTGCCCCCGCAGCGGAGGCCCCGGGACGAGGGGTGGCGGGGGGTTGCGCTGGGCGGGGGCCTGCAACAGGCAGGTGCCTGCGGGGTGCAGGAGCTCCCCATGGAGCACGGCCCCGGGCCCCAGCCCCAGCGCATGGTGGGGCACCAGTGTCCCCGTCACCATGGGCTGTCCCCACTGATGGACGGGGGCACAGGGAGGAGCGCTATGGGGGAGCTGCCCCACGGTGGGTAGCTGCACCAGCTGCAGCTGGTGCCCCATGCTTGGGAGCTGCACCAGCTGCAGGTTTTGCCCCACAGCAGGGAGCTGCACCAGCTGCAGGTTTTGCCCCACAGCGGGGAGCTGCACCAGCTGCAGGTTATGCCCCACGGCGGGGAGCTGCCCCACAGCAGGGAGCTGCCCCCCGGCGGGGAGCTGCCCAAGCTGCAGGTGGTGCCCCTGGGCTGGGAGGTGCCCCCCAGGTGGCAGCTGCACCCCGGCGGGGAGCTGCAGCACCTGCCCCTGGACCCCCGGCACCACGTGCCAGACGGTGGCCTGGGGCAGCGCGGAGGGGAGGGTGGGTACCTGCGGGGGCTGCAAGGGCAGCGCCGTCGCTCCGGGGAGGGAGGGCAGCAGCCAGGCAGCCACCGTTGGCGGCACGGCTGGGACGACGAAGGGGGAGTTTTGCGTCTGCGCAAGCCGCGGAAGCCGTCTGGGGAAACCCTCTGTGGGAAAAAGGGCGCTGGGCTGAGCTCTGGGGCGCTGGGCTCGCCAGCAGGGCCGCAGCCCCGGGAGGAGCGGGAGCCGGCTGCTGGACCTGCCATGGTGGCTGGAGAGTGGGGCGGTTGCTTGGGGAACCCGGGCAACGGGGATTCCGTCCCAACGGCTCACCAGCCCCTCGCCGACATCTTGGGGAGGACTGCAGGCTTTGGACCCAAGCAGGCTGCCCAGCGCAAGACTTGGCCATCCCCAGCAGGCTTGCCCTCCCACGCAGCACTTGCCATGCCCACCACGTTTCCACACCACCACTTGCCCAGCCCAAGGCTTACCAAGCCCAGGACCGGCTTCTCGGCCTCAGCGGCTGTGCCCATCCTTGCCATTTCACCTGATGGCACATTCCCAGCAAGCCAGGCGAAATCTGTCCCATCAACACCACGCGTTTCTTCAGCCAAAGAGATCTCGTCCCAAAGAATTCCCCTCTCGGAGGACTTTTCCAAGCACTTCCTTCCCCAGGGAATGGTACCCACCCCATTCAAGACTTCCCATCCCAAGGCTTTCCCATCCCAGGAGCCATTGTTCATCCCAATGCTTTTGCTTCCCAATGCTTTCAAAGCCCACGAACATTTCCCATCTCTCTCCTTTCCTAGCCCAATGGCTTCCCACCCCAAGGAAGCCTTCCCATCCCAGCAAGGAGTTCTCGGCCCACTCAGCATTCCCCATCCCAAGCATTTCCCAGTTTCACCCTGCAACACACAGCTTGGCCACCCCACAGCTATGCAGAGATCACAAGAGGGATTTGGACCATGCTGATAGACACAAGGTCACGGGGATTTGCTGTGCTGACGATTGCTCTTTATTACAGATCAACACAGATCCCCAGTCCCAAGGGCGCCAGGCAGAATCTGGCGAATATGTAGCTACGAGGCTCTTCCATTTCTTACAGGGACAGAAAGAGATCTGTGCATTTCTCTCTCTCCACCTTCGGAAAAAGATAGGAAGGGGAGAGCATTAATGAACAGGAGCATGCTTAGCTCAGCCACCGGCATGGAGGCTGCCCGCTCCTCAGCACCTCTAAGCAGCAGCACCTTCAAGTCTCCTCCTGCAGCAGCAGCACATCAGTGTCTCTTGTCCCACCAGCAGGACAGTGGCGCCTCCCATTGCACCATGCCGACCTCCACGCCTCGAGTGCCAGCACCAGTCCTCAAGGCGAGCTGGACGCTCAGGGCACTTGTGGCCTCCCACCTTTGTGAGCTCCAAGGCTGACAGTGACTCTCTGCTGAGCTCCCACGGCTCTCAGGCGTCCCAGTGACAGATCTCTCGGCGCTAAGCTGACTGCCAGGAGAAAAGGCTCCCGTGAAATGGCTGCTCCACAACGGCAGGAGCAAGGTCTGCTGGGCTGGGGGTTTGCAGGGGAGCTCGGCCTTGGGCCTGGCAACTGCGCCTGGAAGCCAGGGACGGCCTTGGTGTGCAGCTGGACACCTGGGCCTGAGAAAGCAAGGTCTCTTTCAAGACACTTGGCACCATCGTCACCCAGTGGCTGTCTCAGGGGGACGAGAGAAATGCACAGCATCTCTTCCTTCCCTGAAAAAGGGATGATTTTGACCCAAAATGCAGCTCCTTTCTCTCAGAAGCATCACGTCCTCCTCTCTTTCTTGTATTTCGCTATGAATTTAGGAATCCCTGCAATCCCTGCAGCTGTGTCCCCTGCCAGCTTCTTGTGTGCCCCAAGCATCCTCGCTTGCAGGGCAGTAGAAGATGCAGAAAAGGCCTTGCCTTAGTGGAAGCACTGCCCTGCTGGAGCTCCAACATCCCTCTTAGCAGCACGCTGTAGCCCCCAAATGCCCCCGAAACGGCACATGCCAGCTACTGGGAAGGAAATGAGCTCGCTCAAGATGAGCTACCCGCTCAAGGCCCAGGTGTCTGTGAGGCGGTGTTGGCAAGGAGTCCTGTTGTGTGAGTCTGTTCCTTGTGGGTGCTCCGTCCCCACCAGGCTTGCTTTGGAAGGCCCAGGAGAGTCTTGTGGGCACTGGCCTGGGGTCCCAGGCTGAGCCAGCTGCTGGCTGGCAATCAGGGAGGCTCGCTCCGTGTCTTGGCTTGGGGTTGCGTGGCCAGGCTGTGGGAGCGGGGGGCTGCAGGGGTGTCCTCTGTGAGGAGAATGCAGCAGCTGCCCCATGGGAGCTCAGGGCCGCTTCCAGGAGGCTCCTTCCAGGAGGGACCCACCCGCTGCTGCCCAGAACGCAGAGCAAAAGGATGATGTTTGCGCCTGGGGGAGAGCTCTTCCTCTTGTTTGCCACTTCATCATCAAACCAAAGGAAAACTATTTGCCTTTAACCTCTTTATTTCAGGCCTTCTTTACTAGTGGTCATTCAAAACTGGGAAAAAAATAGTCTACCAAGTCAGGGTTTTTTGATTTGATAATCAGTCTGCAGACTGTTAAGTCATCAAGCACTTCAAGACTGTTTGAAATAATCTCTACCTTAATATAAAAGGAGTACTGCACACTTCTGCTCAGGAAGAAAATCACGGAAAATGTCAACTTTGATTTTAGATGTTGAATTTATTGCAGTGAGATCTTCCTCATCGCATGATTCTATTTGGATTTAAACCAGATTATTTACGGAGAGACCAAGATTAGGACAAGAACTGCACAGAGTTCAGCATGAAGCCAATCAGGAGCTCAAGTTTGTATTCTTTCTATTCAACTTTATCCTTCTCTTGCTGGAAGGACCTGCTTTTTGACTCTCCTTCTCTTCAGTAGGAGCATTTTCCCTCTTGCTTTGGTAATGCTCTTTCTCAGTGGTTTTAGTCTCGTCCTTTGTATCTTGGCATCTCTCTGTAACAGCTGAGGAGGAAAGGTTTTTAGAGCTACATTCAGTGTCAGACTTGAGGAAGGAAGTTTGCCACAATTTCTCACCAGGCTCACAAGACTCTTTGCCGTACAAAACGTTTTCTTCTGAAATGAGGTCACGTTCTTTTGATCTTCTTGGTTTCTCCTTGTCTCCACCGTCATCACATTGGTACTGTGCGAGGTATTCATCATTCCCAGGAGATTTCGGAGGGTCCGCGACACTGCACAAAATAAAATCACATTTCTCACTTCTGCTGAAGGACGTGAATATTACGAGTAAAATCTTCCAACGTCGAACAAACAAACAAAAACCTCCGGACTACTCGAACTCTCGCAAAGATATGCCATTTAGAAACCTGTCCGGTGATTAGGACACCTTCTCCAGCTCCCAGAGAAAGTGCTTTTTCCCCTCTTGTTTTGAAGCCATTGCACTCAAAAAGCAAACGCATCTGTCTCCCTCCACATGCCGCTCTGAATAAGAGCCAGAATATTCAAAACCACTCTATTTGTTCTCCCCACATAGCCGAAAAAACACCAGTTGAAACAGAGTTTTCTACCTCTCTCCCACCAATTTACATTCACGTATCCTATGACTGCAAAAATAGAAGGCGGGGCTCAGGAGGAACAGCCAGTGTTGGAAATGAAAAAAAGCAGCCCGTTTCTTCAGAGTCTTAAGCCTATGCTACTAGGAAAAAACAAAACAAAACAAAACAAAACAAGAGGAGAGGAGAACAACAGCGGGAAATTTACCTATTCTCCAGGTGTTCAATTGCAAAGCCTCCTCTGGAGGATCAACAGCTGTGAATTCAGCGTGCGTAGGAGAAATCAGATCTACATCTGAACCACAACTATTTCAGTAGTATCACTAACGGATGTTACTCTGAAGAAGCAGTCAGCACCGTTTCTATGTTAGGAAAGAGCTGAACAGAGTCTGTTATTCACATGAAGTAGTCAGGCAGGTTTCTTTAGGAAGGCTGGGTTTCACTAGAACATTACTAGCCTGTAAGCCTCATGGCATCACCTTCCATCTTGACGGCTAAACCTCCTTGCTCCCTACTATCTTCTTTGCCAAGATACAGCTGTCCACATTTACTTTTCCTACTTGGCTGGACTGGCTTTAAGAAGGGATCTTGCAACTCATCCTCTTGTTTGCCACTTAATCATCAAACCAAAGGAAAACTATTTGCCTTTAACCTCTTTATTTCAGGCCTTCTGATGTAGCGGCACCTCTACACCGGCTGGGGACTGCAGGCAGCTGTCTGGAGAGGTCGAGGAGATCTGCTGGCAACTTTGAAGCAATTTCCGTCCCTGGAAGATTGCAAAAGCGGGCAAGACCCAGACCAACCCGATCTCATTTCAAAGTTAACCTCGCTTTGAGCAGGAGGCAGGGCCAGATTACCTCCGCAAGTCCCTTCTATTCCTTTTCCCCTTAGAATCTGGGGATGTTTCAGCTAAAAAGGAGGGCAGAAACACTCTCAATAGGTCTCCACCATGTAGTAAAACAGTGCCGTGTACCTGGTTAACCTCTGCAGCCCGCAAAGCATTTCTATTTGCAGCAGTGCCCTGACCCCAGCCTCTTGCTGAGCTCCGTCCTGTGCTGCTCGGATGCTCCCGCTGCTCAGACACGGGGGCTTAGAGAGCCATCGGGCCAGCACAAGCCCCTCAGCTCACCGTCAAACTTCACATTTGGCATCTTTCACTTCACCAGCGCCACCGGACGAGGAGCCCAGCGATGCCTGACGCCGCTCCGGGCTCACCTAAACGTGGGGCTGGAAATTCAGATTCAAAGCTGCGAAGGTTTTTCTTAGTGAAAGCATGGAATGAGTGGCCATCAGTGACTAACCTTACAGGAAGGCATTCACTTTGTGAATGCTGCAGTGAATGAAGACTGAAGGCGTTTTCTGAATGACCTAAGGAGAGTCCTCCCCGAAAAGCAGGACGGTTTACTGTCTATGTAACATCTCCTTTGAAGGTTCGAGCACGAGATCCACCAGGTTTAAAATCTCAAGACACGGATCTGCCACCATAGAAGCAATACATTTCATCTACTAAGCCTAAATACCGTATTTTGCCTCCTCTGTAGGTTTAAAAAAACACGGCCATGCTTGAAGGAATGCATTCTCAGATATTCTATGTTTTTACAGTGCTTTAATTAATACCACAGACATGTTGTGCTGTTCAGGGGAATTTGCAATTACATTTTCATTTCCAACCAAACACAGCCTGACACAAATTGGCAGTAACAGGAACTAATCATCTGGAAGCCGGGATATGCATCATTCGCCATTTTCTAAGAAAATGACAAAAATATAAAACCCCAGCAGTCTGAGAACGTGAGCATTGCGGTAAAGGCCTGATCAAACAAACGCGAAAAACTACTACAGGAAAACTACTGGCAGACTAAGGTTAATTGCTTTGAAAGGGCTGTGTGGGTGGACTCATTGTCTTCAAGTTCAAGCTTTTTTCTGCAGAAACTGCCAACAATTATGCCAAATATAACAATGGTTTTGCAAGATGGATAAACGTCTTCCAGACTGAAAGGGAGAAGTCGTACTGTTGTTGTTGTCTGTGCACAGACAGCTAAGCAGTAAAGAGCAATGCTAAACAACCACGATATCCCAGAACACACAAATACTGCGTAACAGTGACAGAAAGTGCTAGAATTCAAAACAAAAATTACCTCCACCAAATCGGTTTTGTCGTAGTCTTCTCTATGGTTGTAAATACACTGATTAATGATGCCATATACTTTTTGCAGGTGATAAATGTCAAATCCCTTCGTTATCTCAGTGACACAGCGTAACAGTTTCTGAAGACAACAATGGAGCAAAACAACAACTTTAGAATCGTACAAGATCCTTTGAATACGCTCTATATGTTTTCGGAGGTTGAACAGTAACAATACAAGTGACATCCTACTTTTTCTTACGCTATTAAATAAAATGTGACACTTCAGAGAACAGATTAAATATCCCATGAGATTTCAGCATGGAAAATGAGTTAATTTTTCATATTTCAGAGAAAGGAAAGGCTGAAATTTCGGACAATCTTACTACTAACCAATCTATCACATCAATGGTTGTAATTGCAAGCCGACTGCTCCCAAAGCAGCAGGGAATGACACGATCCTCTTTGTAGGACAGCTGCTGCCTCAGCAAAGCCACTGTTGCATTTCATTAGAGAAGCATTGCAGCAGCGCAGGGCACTGTAAAAAGGCTGCAGATCTTGTAGATACAGCTGTGCCAGCTGGAAAAGGAAGCACCCTTAGGTGATTACCTTTACCCACGTGTGCCATGCCTACAACTCTGCTGGCAGAACAGATTGCTCAAACGCCCAGAGCAAAGGCGGATTAGTTTGCTCAATTCTACCTTTAAATTCAGGGGTGGGTAAATAGCAAAGTGACTGCTTGTAGCAATCACCTCTCTCTCACACAGTCATTCCTATTACCAAAGGCGCAGAGACGATAATCTCTGGCACAGCAACAGTGACAAGCTAGTGGCAGCACCTTCTTCCACTGCCACAGCTGTCCATTAGCTGTGTGAGCCTGCGAGTATGTAGCTTTAAGGAGCAGCCACACCAAATGGAAATACTACTGCCCCCTGGAAATAATGCTGCTTATCATCTTCTCAGCAAAACATTTGCGATGCATCAGAAGATGCTGAAATTAACCAGTTTGCTTCTCAAAAATGGAAGGGCTCTTTCATTTTTCATTAGAGCGGCTAGGAGAGGACAACAAGAAGTAGGGAGGTCAGAAGCACGTGCATGGTAGAGAAGAAACACTGAGGGTGGGAGATTCTTTTCACTTTGCTTCAGAAAATAAAAACAGTGAAAGCTGAGCAAGCCATCCGGCATTCTCTTTGTTGTCGACATTGAGGAAAAGGTGCATGAATTGCACCTGTGAAGTACCTATTGCAGGCATCTACTTTAGAATGAGATAACTGGGCGCTGAGGTGCTGATTTCTTCCCTCAGACCAGAAGAGGAGCCTAATGACTACTTGAGATGAGGACATATGTATCTGTCTAGATTTTTCACAGCTCAAGAACCTAGGAGAAAAGGGGAAGAAAAGCCAGTGGATGCCCACATGAAGAGGACTTTGCTGATCCGCAGGTATATTCAAGTTACATCTGTCTTTGAAATATACGCCCCTAGTTTAGGCTTATCTAATAAATTAAGGAGAAAAAGGCATCTAAGCAGCCAATTGGAGGAAAAAGAAAACACACTGCACTTAAGGTTGATTCCTATTGAGGAGTTCCAGATGAAACAGAGAACAGGATCTCAAAACTTATTTTTACAAACTGCTGCTCCTATTCCTGTTCCCACAGGAACTGACAGTCCAATAAAGGGCTTTAGACTTCATTAAAGTAGTCCTGTAAATACTGTTTGTAATTATAAGGAAAGATCTCTGTGCTTTTCAGTGCTGTGACATGCCTACATATCAAAGCCTTTTCACGAGCAAACTGTGTTGGCATTTGGACTGGCTTTTTAGAATGAAACCAGGGCTTTCAGCGAATAATCCCGTAAGAGACATTTGAGAGTCAGCAGAAGTAAAAGCACTGCCTCTGCTTCTTGCAAAATCCTAATAGTGCAGCCCTAAAAACAACGTTGAACCTTCCCCAAAACGCTGAGAAATACGAACACTGAGAAGTTACAGACACACACAGATCAGCACTACTTTACCTTCTGTGGGTCAACGGGCTTTGCAAATTCCCTGAAACGTCTGTCAGTGGCAAGTCTGCGAGTAACGTCCCTCAAGAAAATTCTAAGGTCACGCAAGGTATCCTCCTCTTCCTCCTCCAGCATCCCTACTTCTTCCTCTTGTGGCTTCTGAGGCTCAGCTGGTGGTGCTACAGGCGGGACTTCCAATGTCCGATCAACTTCAATTAATCAGGAAAAATTAGCCAATTTACAGTACTCAAATACAAGCATATGACAACTTACTGACAGAAAATGACCACCAAAGCAAATCCCAAAGAGCTAGTAACTTCGATAGGAAAGTTTTAGATGTACTTCTCATATCCTCCTCACCTCTTTTCTTTACAGGAGGCTTAGCCACTTCATTTAGAATTAGGTCCTCAAAAAAAGCTGCTCTCTCTGCCCTACCAGGCAACTCAATATTGCACACTTCTCCAAATTCCTTATTAAATAATTTTTGGATCTAAAGCAGAAGGAGGAAAGACATTTCAGATTTAAGGCCACAAAAAACTCATCTTCTATTCCAAAAAGACGAGTACCTTTTCAAATTAATAATAACCTGAAGAACACAAACTGAAAAAAGTTATCTTCCTGGCCTTAAAAGGCTACATTTTCACAGGCTGGCACGGCAAATTCAAATATCACCTTTAAGAATCACCTGTAGAATTAAAGCTCCGTGAAGGAATTGTACGCTACACTGATAAAGTAATGGCTTTCACCGCATCCAACATCGCTTCCTTTGGATTTACTTGCCTTGCTGCATCCTTTACTTAGACCCTTTATGGCTATAGAGGGAACAGAAAGGCTTCAGCAGACAAGTGAGGGCTTTTTGCTGAGTTTTTATTTCTCTACCAAAAGGTGTCTGAAGTAGCTAGTACCTCTACGTCTTCCTCCATTTTCAAGTTCTAGTATTAAAAGGTAGGTAAGGAATTTCACTACTTATTTTAGAAGGAATTTACAACCTGTACAAAAACTTCTGTGGGAACTCAAGCACTTTCAAAGCAGTTGATAAGAAACACGTCTAGGTAAGACCCGTTCTCTTCCCCCAGTGACTGAGACCAAATCATCAGAATGAGAACAGCGTGGTCCTGTTTTGGGCACCTTCCCTTAATGTAAACTCTCAGAAGTCAATGAAGTTCTGCACGTACTTTTACTACAGTTTATTTAGGACTACAACTAGAATTCGATTCCAAAGTTACTTTAGCAGAAATTGGAACTCAGCTTTCCAGCTTGGAAAGCTTTGGCCTATATGAAGAAAGAAACTGATTTATTTATTTTTTTTTTAATCAAAGTGTTTCGATTCTCTTCTAAATTGCATTATTAGCAGTTTACCCAACATAGCATGGAATGGCAGACTGTCAGAAGAAATCTCTTCAGTAAAGACATCCTCTTGTCATTTCAAGCACCGCATATTCTTGACTGAACCACTTTGTAGCCACCGGAATTATTGTATTAATTTATTATTTGCATGTGTGAGAAGGGGGTGAAAGTCACTTGCTTGACTCAGAAAAAACCTGAAGCAGATGCTTTCACAGTATTCTTTTTCTCTAAGCAAATTTTAAGTGATTTGTTAGGGTGCCTGAGTAATAACAGCATGCATTTAACAAAGCACAGCATTTTGATGCTGAAAGCATTCATAAATTACAAGACACTGAAGAAATAGTAAGGAAAGTATTGACAAATACCTCTTCTGGGAGATCTGAGTGACGTACATCAGACGGAGCAAGCAGCAAAACTGGCAAAAATGCTGGAATGTTACGTAGTAGAGTTAGAAAAGTAAGTTTCAAGGCAGGTCCAGCGTTGTCCCACCGTAAATGGATATCTGGGACATAAATTGTGCTTGGTGCTGTCTTCTGAGCATTTCGGATCAGCTAGTGAAAAGGAAAGCTTGGGTAAGAAAACTAAAACACGTACAATAACCTGTTAATACATAGCTACATAGCCATCTGACTGCCCCATGAAATGAAACTACGTGAACAGAGTGGCAAGCATCCTTTCACATAAGGAATTTCTCTGTGCACCCTTTCAGATTATCAGTATTCGGAGAACTCTAGTCAGAAGATGGGAAGGATATATTCAGGCAGTGGCTAGACACCATAGCTATACGGCCACAGCCACAATCATCGCATAACAAAGAAAGGAAATGTCCCTCTTATGGGACACATCAGTATTCAGTCGTGTAACATGTCTGTCCTTACTTGTACGGCTCTCAAATGTTTCCACTAAAGGTAAAAATATTTTAAGGTAGTGATGCCAAACAAGAAAATGGATTTCCTGCCTAAAAGTAAAAACACCAAATCTCTTCATTTTTTCTAGTTAAAACCACATCACCGTGCAAATGAAGTGTTTTCTGAATGTTAATGCTTTTATTGCACATACCGCAACAGCACAAGTTGTGTATGTCCGTGTGAAAACAAAATAAACAGAAGCCCCAAACCTTGGTTGCCTTACTAATATAATTTAGAAGAAGGCTACAAAAAGTAGCCGACATGCAGTCTGATACAGAGCCATCTCCTGGGAGCACACAGTCTTAGGAGGCAATGAGAACTACTTTCTGGATCCCAGTGACATGAGCAGCATTTCTTTCCACAAAGAGATGTTTATTAGCAACACCGCCCAGCTTCCTGAGCTGCTAGCAACATCCTCACTGCAAAATTGGGTATGGAAAATGTGGACATGTACAACATCCAGATTGTTTGTGGTGCTGTCTAAAAGAAAAGGGGATTTTCAGACAGAAGCAACATTAAAACAAGGCCACCTCCATTACTAATGAATTTTGCTCACCTTACTTGCAACTCGATTGATCCTTTACATACAGTCAGTGAATCCGATGAGAAGAAAAAGAAAAAAGGTACCTGTCCACAGATTTCTTCTGGCGGTGCAACTTTTGTAAGCAGAACAGAAAGGTCCAGGGTGTGAACAAGAAACTTCTCCAAAGCGTGCAACACCGCGGGTGCCACGTAAGAAACCTGGCCGTACCCTTCTTTTCCTACTATTAGCAGACAGGGCCGGCATGATGTTGGTTCGCAGAAAGCACTCCTAGAACAAGAGTTAAGAAAACAAGTTTATAAATGAGGTGCTGAATAGACACACAGATGTTCCAAGTACTTTGAAACAGAAGGGCAAAAGGTGGCAACACAAACCCATAAAGTTGGCGTATTTTTAGCTAAAAGGACAGACAGCACATTTATGTGGTCTTGAGTCTTTCAAAGAATGCCACGGATTAAGTCAACGTGTTCAGGTAGTCTACGGATCACTTTGGCTTAGGAAGAGAAGCCTGGGCTTTTCAGTTTGGTCATTCAGAGCAACCTCATTACAACTTTAGTCCCTCCACCCTTTCTTCCTGTGAATACCAAGCACCCCTTCAACACACAAACTTGATGTTACCCCTTCGTCTACCACCCCTCGCACTTTTAACAGCTGGAACTGTTTACAAAGACTCAGCAGACCTGAGAATTTAAACGTAACAGGGATCTATCTTTCTTTACCTGCTGAAACAGAGGCGTTTTTTCTCTGGTCTGTCAGGCATTCCATCTTTTAATTCATCTCCAGAAACCAAGGATGCATCATCATCACTGTCGAACATGTCATCTTGTAAGATAGGATTGAAATGGTCTGAAAGGCAAAAGAGGTTTGTTAACTTTCCTGAATAGCCTTTGTCTCTTTCTCTTACATTAATACAGCTTCTAAATCAGTGCCAAAACCCTTTCTTCATTTGAGAGCACACACTGAAAGCTATTTCCTAGAGTTCATCCCACCACAGATCTAAGGACATGGCACAAGGCCCTACAAAGCTCTACTAAGTACCACTGATGTGTACGTATAAGGTACGCTACTCTTGGTGATTTTTTTCTCCCCCTTAGAATAAAGGAGATTACGAACAATTTCTGCAGTTGCTAAATAGCTAAAAAAAAAACAAACAACAAGACCATTTCTTTCTGGAGGAGGTTCCCACAATGAAAGCACGGGGATTAAGGATGTGATGGCCACAGAATTCCATTCATCTAGTAAATATCATGCTAATTGATCTCACGTACACGTGTATAGTACGATCCACAAACATTTAAATTAGGAGACTGGTTAAAAATGATGATAGCTAAAACAATATTTAGCTTAGACCAGTTATACTTGTATCCTGGTCCTGACATTCTTCAGAAAGGAATTAGAAACATTGACCCAGAAATGCTTCCCCTCCAAATATCTGAGTTTTGATTTTTTAAAGAAAAATAGGTGCCTTATACTTCAAACCTCAAGTCAACCTCTACAAATGCTAATTATCTTAGCTGCCGTCAGAAGCAGGATGCTTCAGTAGAGAACGCATCGTCCTTTACTGTGTGTTGAATCATTCAGAGCTTCCATTTGGCATTTCAGTTTCGAATCCACAATAAAACCTATGCGTTATAGTCCAGACTTGCCCAAAAAAAAGACATGCACATGCAAATAATAAAATTCTACCACCATTATGTCTGAAAGGTTTAAGTTGATTGCACAAACCACAAGTTTTTGCTTTAGCAGAATTATAAAGAAGTGGATGCTGTGGTTATACCTTGCTGTCGGTCCTCCTTTAGTGCAAGCTGTGCATGCGGGAAGATCTTCTGCACAACTTGTAAAATATTCTCTACTGATCTTTTAAAAAGTGGCTTGAAAATGGGTGATAGTGCTTGTACGGGTGAAGCCTCGATCCTGTTTGAAGCCGGAACAACCTTCTTCATAGCCATGAAAAAGTCCTTTGCTTTTATTTTAATAGAATTAACGTCTAGTAGCAACTTCTCCCTACTTGCATAAATATGAGGATAGCATTGGCGTAGAGAGCACAGCGCAGCTTCAGTACAGAGGGATTTGATATCTGCACCACAGTATCCTAACAAACAAAAATCAAACGTTACATCAGTCAAGGCCCAGGTTTACAACATGCAACATTTAAAGAATTTGTAATGCCAAAACCAAACAGGTTAACAGGGAATTCAAAGTGCTACCGCTCTGCAGGGAAGTTTCATGTTGCTCACTGCCTGATATCCTGCACTTATGCAGCTGAAGCAGACTCCTCATCAAAAACTATACTCTTGAGGAAGATGCCCCAGAACCGTTTAATGTTCTCAGACAACAAGAGGAACGACAACAAAGAGTAAATAGATGAAAGCATCTAACTCTGATTGCTATGAAGATGTGCCAGCTGCCTCGTCGACTAGTTGTGCAGCAAGGCACAAGAGCATGGGTACTGCCTGGTACAAGCTAAGGTTCTTTACAACTTGGTCACAAGCAAGAATCCCTTTTGGTTTCAGTCTTACCAATGCATTTCTCAGCTAGTTCATCAAGCAACATGTCCAGTGGCTGAGGGGTCCAGTCACGAGTATGAATCTTGAACATTTCTTTTCTAGCCTGGAAGCAAAATCATTGCATTTTAGCTTGTCCCAAGTTTTCCTTAAAAACACCAACAAGAAACAAACAAACCAAAAAGCAAACAAACAAACAACAAAAACAGTCCTCCCTCAAAACCCCTCATCTATTAATACGCTTTTCTTACTTGCTCAACTTTCAAGTATTTTACAGTTATTTAATATACACTCTGCATTGTCAACCATTCTTATTTGTTATACTGAACTTTTTCTAGGAACCTACAATGAAAGAAAAGGCATTTATAGCTTCAATAACAAGTTTCCAAACTAGGAGACCTAAGGAAAAATTTATCCAGAAGCATTTCTTTGCTGTCAAACAACTTCTCTAAAATTTAACAAGCTTTCATTTTGACAGTCTCATTACTTCATCACATTTGCCTTTCAGTCAGTAAATTCACAGAAAGCACTTCTGGCACAATGCTTCAAATTGCTACAATTACTATAGAGAAGAAAATAATTAACACTCAAACTACTACCACTGATCCGGGGCACAATCAAATGCAAACACGTCCCCTATTCATTCATAAGTGAAGGATTGAGACCAAAAACACAACTTCATGATGAAAACACCCAAGTGGACTAAATAATTAAGCAAACAGGTACAACTTTGAGAATGAAAGGTTTGATTATAGAACTAACTACTTGGTGGTATCATCCTGACCATATATATCCAGTACCAGATTTGCCCTCCATGGAACAACGCAGTGTCTCCACATATCACTCTTTCGTTCAAGTTGTCAATTATTTTTTTTTCCTATAAAGTTGGACTTTGCCATGGTAGCACTAACGTTGAATTTAAGTTCTCACCTCTTTATTTGGCAAGTTGAAGAGGAACTCTCTGCCAAAGCGTCCTGGTCTTTGTAAAGCAGGATCTACAGAATCCAGTCTGTTGGTAGCTCCGATTACCACTATCTCCCCTCTGTTATCTATGCCATCCATAAGCGTCTGAAGAGTTGAAAAAATGGAACTAATAGAAAAATATAATTTTTATTTACTGGTTCAGTAAATTTTGTTACATTCCATATGACTTTCTTGATGCCGTAACAACCTTCTTCCCAGTGGTCATTCAAAACTGGGAAAAAAATAGTCTACCAAGTCAGGGGTTTTTGATTTGATAATCAATCTGCAGACTGTTAAGTCATCAAGCACTTCAATACTATTTGAAATAATCTCTACTTTAATATAAAAGGAGTACTGCACACTTCTGCTCAGGAAGAAAATCACGGAAAATGTCAACTTTGATTTTAGATGTTGAATTTGTTGCAGTGAGATCTTCCTCATCGCATGATTCTATTTGGATTTAAACCAGATTATCTATGGAGAGACCAAGATTAGGACAAGAACAGCACAGAGTTCAGCATGAAGCCAATCAGGAGCTCAAGTTTGTATTCTTTCTATTTAACTTTATCCTTCTCTTGCTGGAAGGACCTGCTTTTTGACTCTCCTTCTCTTCAGTAGGAGCATTTTCCCTCTTGCTTTGGTAATGCTCTTTCTCAGTGGTTTTAGTCTCGTCCTTTGTATCTTGGCATCTCTCTGTAACAGCTGAGGAGGAAAGGTTTTTAGAGCTACATTCAGTGTCAGACTTGAGGAAGGAAGTTTGCCACAATTTCTCACCAGGCTCACAAGACTCTTTGCCGTACAAAACGTTTTCTTCTGAAATGAGGTCACGTTCTTTTGATCTTCTTGGTTTCTCCTTGTCTCCACCGTCATCACATTGGTACTGTGCGAGGTATTCATCATTCCCAGGAGATTTCGGAGGGTCCGCGACACTGCACAAAATAAAATCACATTTCTCACTTCTGCTGAAGGACGTGAATATTACGAGTAAAATCTTCCAACGTCGAACAAACAAAAACCTTCGGACTACTCGAACACTCGCAAAGATATGCCATTTAGAAACCTGTCCGGTGATTAGGACACCTTCTCCAGCTCCCAGAGAAAGTGCTTTTTCCCCTCTTGCTTCTGAAGCCATTGCACTCAAAAAGCAAACGCATCTGTCTCCCTCCACATGCCGCTCTGAATAAGAGCCAGAATATTCAAAACCACTCTATTTGTTCTCCCCACATAGCCGAAAAAACACCAGTTGAAACAGAGTTTTCTACCTCTCTCCCACCAATTTACATTCACGTATCCTATGACTGCAAAAATAGAAGGCGGGGCTCAGGAGGAACAGCCAGTGTTGGAAATGAAAAAAAGCAGCCCGTTTCTTCAGAGTCTTAAGCCTATGCTACTAGGAAAAAAACAAAACAAAACAAAACAAGAGGAGAGGAGAACAACAGCGGGAAATTTACCTATTCTCCAGGTGTTCAATTGCAAAGCCTCCTCTGGAGGATCAACAGCTGTGAATTCAGCGTGCGTAGGAGAAATCAGATCTACATCTGAACCACAACTATTTCAGTAGTATCACTAACTGATGTTACTCTGAAGAAGCAGTCAGCACCGTTTCTATGTTAGGAAAGAGCTGAACAGAGTCTGTTATTCACATGAAGTAGTCAGGCAGGTTTCTTTAGGAAGGTTGGGTTTCACTAGAACATTACTAGCCTGTAAGCCTCATGGCATCACCTTCCATCTTGACTGCTAAACCTCCTTGCTCCCTACTATCTTCTTTGCCAAGATACAGCTGTCCACATTTACTTTTCCTACTTGGCTGGACTGACTTTAAGAAGGGATCTTGCATCTTAGAAAGGGAACAAAAGCCGCTGCCCAGCAGCGTCTGGCTCAGGGAGGAGTGAGAAAGCTCTGTGCAGCCCCCAAGGTCCGTGCAGCAGGAGGCAGGAGGTGCTCCAGGCTCACAGCAGCACTTCCCCTGCGGCCTGTGCAGGGAGAGGCCCCTGGTGGAGCAGGCTGTCCCCCTGCAGCCCATGGGTCCCCCGTGGAGCACATCTCCACGCTGCAGCCCCCCTGTGGCTGGAGGAGCCCATGTTGGAACACGTGGATCTGCCCTGGAGGAGGCCGCGGCCTGTGGAGCAGGCCCCCGCAGGAGCAGGCCCCGGGCTGGACAGCACGCTGGTAGCAGCCAGCACCATCTGTTCTTCGAGCCTCAGCAAGCCCACAGCATCTTCCCAGAAGGGATCCCTTTCCTTCACGCCTGACAGGCGCCGCCTCCAGAGGCTGAGGGCTTGTGCCCCGTTTGCAAGCGCTTTCTCAGTGCCCCCTTCCCCAGAGAAGGATCCGGATCCCAGCTGCTTGGCTTCCCTGCCCTCTGCTGCCAGGCTCCCGCAGCTGCTATCCCAGCAGCGCAGCAGCCAGCTGACAACATGCTCGCCTGGAGGACAGCTGCAATCTTGTCCCATGGCTCGCAGCTCGCCCAGGGATGGGGATCACCTGCTTCCTGCTGCTTTTGTCTCTGCTCTCCTTTCCAACAGCCTCCTGTGCCCTGGGATGGCCCTACCTTGGGGTAGGCTGCCTCGCCTTCCTCTTGCTCCTTCCCCTTCTTGGGAGGACTTTCTGCCCTTCCGAAACGAGATGACTTCTGCATGCATTCCTTCCCCTTGTGTGTATTGGCGCCTGAGACAGCAATGGGGTCGTCCCCGGAGCCAGCTGTAGGGCCTGTGCCAGGCTTGGAGTGGCTGCAGGGGACATGCCAGGGGCTGGAGGGGCTGCAGGGAACATGCCAGGGGCTGGAGTGGCTGGATGTGAAGTACTATCAGTAAAGAATTTCTTTCTAACATATATTAGAAATCTCATTTTTCAGAGTAAAGCTATTACTCCATGTCCTGTCACTCCAGGCCCTGATAAAGACCCCCTCCCCAGCTTTCCTATAGGTTGCCTTTAAGTACAGGAAGGCTCTCAGCCTGGCACACAGTAAAACTGATGGCAGATCCTTCACTATATTATTTGAATTTCACGGAAATCGAACAGACTATCAACTTACTTAGGAGAAGTAATACAATTTCAGAACTATTCAAAACCAAAGGCGTTCCAAACTAAGTTTAAGTTCAGAGGAAATCCAAAGAAAAAAATAATTTTGAAACTAATAATCAGAGACCATAATCTTCTACAAATGACAGATTTTTCTCCTGTACCGGGTAATTTTGATCTGTCTTTAATGATCATCCAGACATGGATTTGACACCGAGTATCTTGCTTTGCCTCTGCATTAAGTCTTCTTCTCATGTGAGGTAAATGTCCTGCTTTTATGGGATGGGTCTAGGAGACATACGCGCTGTGTCTCATGATGCTTGGATATCATCTTAATTCTGTGTGAAGATGAAAGGTCTCACTGCTTCCTGAACAGGGAAGTGGATGTCTGCAGTTAAGAACCCTCGGTCTAATCTAGAAACGTGAAGGAAGGAGTTTGCTGGATTGCAAGTGACAGTGAAGAAAGCCACAGATGACATATCAAACTGATTAAAATGTTATTTAGCTCAGGGCATGGCTAATGATGTGGAGCTGGAATAGTTTGACGACTGTAATTACGCTCACTATCACTGTTACTTGTTTATAGGATGGTAATGCCTAAAGGTCCCACTGGAGCCTGAAACAAGGTTGTGCAGGGTGCTGCACGTGCATATCTCAGTAGCGCTTTGATAGCTAGTGATACAAACAGACAAAACAGAGAATAAAAGGAGAAACGGGGGGACAGAGATAAGATCTTCCTGCAGGTCATTTAGGGTATCAGCCATGAGTTCAGTGCATCCAGCTCTCTAGTGCTCTGCTGGCCCAGTGAGATGAATGGAAAACATTGCAGCCTTGGAAAAATAGTACTTCTTCTAATTCTTTGGCCAGTTTTGATGATTTAGGACTGCTTTATTTATTTATTTATTTATTTATTTTTCTTTTCCCCAATTGTGCTGGAGAAGGTGAACTTTTTAAATACCTGTTCTGAATTCAAATATCATTTTCATTGTTATGTTTCTGTTTTGTTGGCACTATTCATAACGACTTCTACCCTTCTGTGGAAGCAAAAGCTTATCATACCATAAAACTGGAAAGGTCACAGAAAACTTCAGAGCTTTTGAAGAAAGCTGAGGAAAATCCATTCCCTGTTCTAGGCAGAGAGAGTGGCTGATTTCCAGACAGGTAAATGGGCAGGATAAGGCCACTTCATGTCCGCTGATGGCCAGTTGTATGGACTGCGAAGATAATGGACTACCAGCACAAGAGACAGCGCCAATAATCTAATCCAATACAATCTGTTTCAAGTGGTAGAGACCTGATACTCTATGACAATGTGAGGAAGACCAAACTGTCAGGCAAACTTTGAGATGATCATGTTCAGGATCTAAAACTCTTAAGACAAGTGTCAACACAGGAAGGGTGAAATAAAAGCATGAATGCCATACAAGTACTGAAAAATCTCAGGAAGTCTGGAAACCAGGGCAAATGGATGTAATAAGATGGTGCTTTGTGTTAGCAAGAAGCAGAGGATAAGGAAATGTTATGGGTCATCAATAGAGTGGTTTTGTGCAAATCGCTGCTAAAGAAAGTCAGCCTTGCTAGCCTGCTCTCTGCTCTTAGCTCCAGTCTACAGTTGTCAGACACATAAACAATAATGGGAATAATGGGAGACTTCAACTTCCCAGCAAAAGATTGAAAGATGATTACCACTTATTCTCATACAGATATACTATGTGATGGATTTCTTCACAAAAGTGAAAAAATATAAGACCATTTTAGACTTGGCTCCTGTACGGGTTGAAATGTAGTAAGATTTGAATAAAGTCTGATCATGAGCTGACTTTTCTCATTTTACATTTCAAGACAGACAAAACCAGGCTTAGAATGAAGGTTTTGAGGCTTAGAAATGCAAACTTTGAAATCTGAGGCAATGAATAATTGAGTCTGACTAAGCATCTCTGGGACTTGAGTGCAGAGAAGGCAGAGTTAAAATTCAAAATTCAGATGGGAAAAAAGCAATGAGAGAAGGTACATTTCAGAGGTTAAAAACTGCAAAAATAAAGTACGAATGACCAAAAACCTCCTTCACATAGGAAATTAAACAGTAACAGTAAATGATACTTAAGCCACAGAACCCAGGGGGAACAAAGAGAACAAATTAGGACCATTGCATACTCGAGGCAAAAATAGATCAAAAGTTAATGATGTCTCAAATGCTGCAAATCTTATTTCCTGCATCTAACAGCAACAACAATGTGCTATTAAGGGCAGTGACAGGATTCCCATTGCAAATGAGGGTAGGGCAGTAGGCACAACATCATCTGAGCTGAAATAAAAATCTATAGTGATTCAAGTGAAAAATGACAAGCTGATATCTACCTAGCCTATTAACAGCATTGGCACACAGAACAACAACTCAAGTAGGAAAAATACATAACAATTGTGCAAATCAGGGATAGTCCCCGGAATGGGAGAGTAACAAATATACTTCTGTCCAGGAGAATGTAAAGAGTGATCCAGACAAGTGCAGGCCTGTTAGTTTGACATCAACGCTGGGCAAAGCTTTGTAGCAAGAATAGATAAGACTAGGGAAGTAGCGGGTAATGTGGAATTTACAAGATAATTTATTAAAGCTAATTTGTTTCCAGAGAATTTAGTAGCTTGCCTTTGTAGGACCAGTGCTCCCCTACACAGGGGATGAACTACATCTATTTCACTTTCTGTGAGCTTCTGATACATTATCTATGGATTTGGGCTTTGGGGCTGCAAGTGAATCAAGGGAGTTTGCAATTGTTCACACTGTTCGAAGAGGGAATTACCAGCAAAGGAGAGGTTACCTGTAGTGATTCTCAGAGACAGTTCTGAAACTGCAGCTGCTAAGGAGGCAAAGACTCATGGAGAAATGTAGGCTGGAAGGGACCTCTGAAAACCCAACCTCCTATTCAGAGCAGAGATGACTTCAAATTTAGGTACGTTCAGTATGGACATGGTGGCCGAAGACTAAAAATTCCATACGAGCTTTGAGATTTCCAGGTGACATAAAGTTGGGAAGTACTACCGAGCCTGACAGAAGGATATCCCTTGTGATTGAAATGGTTCAGGTGAAGTGACATTTGAAACCATGAGCCAGAGATTCTCAACAAAGGGTGTTTTTATTGTTTTGTTTTGTTTTGTTAGAACGGCTGAGGTCACTGGGCCTGTTCAGCCTGGAGAAGAGGAGGCTGAGGGGAGACCTCATCACAGTCTACAACTTCCTCGTAAGGGGGTGTCGAGAGGCAGAAGACCTTTTCTCCATTATCACCAGTGACAGGACCCGCGGGAACAGGGTTAAGCTGAGGCAGGGGAAATTTAGGCTTGACATCAGGAGGGGGTTCTTCACAGAGAGGGTGGTTGCACACTGGAACAGGCTCCCCAGGGAAGTGGTCACTGCACCGAGCCTGTCTGAATTTAAGAAGAGATTGGACTGTGCACTTAGTCACATGGTCTGAACTTTTGGGTAGACCTGTGCGGTGTCAGGAGTTGGACTTGATGATCCTTAAGGGTCCCTTCCAGCTCAGGATATTCTATGATTCTATGATTCTATATGGCAGTAAGGAGTTTAAAACAAACAATAAAACAACAAAACGCCATGTTCATGCACTGTTAACAGAAGAACTGAAAAAGTTAAGTGGTTATATGGTGTGTATGGCTATTTTATTTTATTTATTTATTTATTTATTTATTTATTTTTCTCCAGTATAAATACACCTGACAGGGCAGCCCTGCCAAACATTTAAGACATGAGGCAAAATTCTGCCACTTGTATTCACATTGAACTTAGGAGGAAGTGTTCACAAGACAGAAGGAACAAGTTGCCTATTGTGGGGAAGGGAATTAAAGGACATCGTTCTGCTCAGCCAGATGCCAGTTGAGAGAAAAATATGATGTCTCTGTGAAAATGCATTTCTTGAGTAAATATCAAGGAGAAATAGGAAATGTGTAAGTTGGGAGATACATCTGAAATGATGATTGCAGTTGGCTTATGAGGAACTTTGGACAGGAAATTGGTAGAAACTTCCCATTTTAAGAATAAAGTGCACCACAGATACGAAGTCAGCATTCACCTAAAGAGTAGAGGCCAACTCAGAGCCCCCACAACAAAGCAGTGGACAAACCAGAACACTAACATGTTGTGGTCTAGAGTCACACAGATATACATAATTGTACTATATCTAAACATCTGAGGGGTTCCTTTGAGAGGCGGAGGGCTTGTGCCCCATTTCCATTTCCACTCTCAGTGTCCCCTGCCTCAGAGAAAGATCCGAGCTGCTGGCTTCCGTGCCCTCTGATGCCAGGCTACCAGAGCAGGTATCCCAGCATCGCAGCAAACAGGTGACAATTTGAGTGCCACAGCAGTCCTCATTGTGAGCTGGAAACTCAGGGCACTTGTGGCCACCCACCTTTGTGAGCTCCAAGGCTGACAGTGACTCTCTGCTGAGCTCCCACGGCTCTCAGGCGTCCCGGTGGCAGAGCTTACGGCGCTAAGCTGACTGCCAGGAGAAAAGGCTCCCGTGAAATGGCTGCTCCACAACGGCAGGAGCAAGGTCTGCTGGGCTGGGGGTTTGCAGGGGAGCTCGGCCTTGGGCCTGGCAACTGCGCCTGGAAGCCAGGGACGGCCTTGGTGTGCAGCTGGACACCTGGGCCTGAGAAAGCAAGGTCTCTTTCAAGACACTTGGCACCATTGTCACCCAGTGGCTGTCTCAGGGGGATGAGAGAAAGCACAGCATCTCTTCCTTCCCTGAAAAAGGGATGGATTTTGACCCAAAATGCA
Organism: Aythya marila; assembly: GCF_965140915.1. NCBI lineage: Eukaryota > Metazoa > Chordata > Aves > Anseriformes > Anatidae > Aythya > Aythya marila. The sequence continues at coordinate 4,783,148 of NC_139067.1, read as the reverse complement.
GCTCCTTTCTCTCAGAAGCATCACGTCCTCCTCTCTTTCTTGTATTTCGCTATGAATTTAGAAATCCTTGCAATCCCTGCAGCTGTATCCCCTGCCAGCTTCTTGTGTGCCCCAAGCATCCTCGCTTGCAGGGCAGTAGAAGATGCAGAAAAGGCCTTGCCTTAGTGGAAGCACTGCCCTGCTGGAGCTCCAACATCCCTCTTAGCAGCACGCTGTAGCCCCCAAATGCCCCCGAAACGGCACATGCCAGCTACTGGGAAGGCAATGAGCTGGCTCAAGGTGAGCTACCCGCTCAAGGCCCAGGTGTCTGTGAGGCGGTGTTGGCAAGGAGTCCTGTTGTGTGAGTCTGTTCTTTGTGGGTGGCTGACACTGTCTTGGGCCCAGCTGCAAGGCCCGTCACAGGGGCTGGAGCGGCCACAGGGCCTCTCAGTGGGCTTGGAGTGGCTGCAGGGCTCATCAGTGGGCTTGGTGTGTCCGTAGGTCCCATCACAGCGCTGCAGTGGTCACAGGGCCTTTCATATTGGCTAGAGTGGCTGTAGGGCCCGTCACAGGTTTTGGAATAGCCCCAAGGCCCATCACTGGGCTTGCAGTCGCTGCAGAGCCCATCACTGGGCTTTGAGCAGCCGCAGGGCCGCTCTCAGGGTTGGATGAGATCCACAGGTGTTTTCTTCCTCTTGGAGGTGCTGAGGAGTATTGAATAGTCTTCAAAAGGCATAGGCCAGAGTGCAGAAAATGTGTAGCTGATGCTAGAACCAGTTACTTTTTCTTGTCCACTGCCTCCTCCTCATTCACTGCCTCCTCCTTGTCTACCGCATCCTCCTCGTCCCCCGCCTGCTAATCCTATTTCTCATTTTCCTCCTCCTTCTCCTCCTTCCCTGCCTCTTGCACCTCCAACACCTCCTCCACCTCCACTGCCTCTTCCTCCTTCTCCTTCTCCAGCCCCACTGACTATTCCTCCTCCACAGCCTCCTCCACCTCGGCAGAAACTTCCTGGCCAACTTCCTCTGCATGCTCCTTGCTAAGGCATGCTGGTAGCAATGATGGTGAGCCCAGAGATGTCAGGAGGAGTTGCCATGAACCAGGTGTGCCAAGGCGGCTTCTCTGGGAGGCTATGGTTGTGAGCGCTGCCCACCGCTCCTAATTCTAGTTCCATTTGTCACCCCACAGGACCATGGCACCGTGGCCCTGTAAGGTAGCAGCTGGCGGCTCCTATCATCTTGATGACGCTCTGTGATGCGCTGCTTGTTGCCTGGGTAGCGATTGTTAGCTCTTATGCAAATGGCTTGTCATCAGTCAGGGGTGTGGCTGCTCCTCCCTATAAAAGGGCCAAAGGGGGGCAGTGGGAGCCAGAGTGTTGGAGAGGGGAGATGGGAGAAGGTGGAAACAGAAAAGGAGGAGGAGGAGGCATAGGTGGAAAAGGGGGAGTAAGAGGGGAAGGGGGGCAGTGGAGGAGGTGGCGGAGGAGGAGGTGGTGGAGGAGGAGGTGGTGGAGAAGATTGAGGAGGTGGCGGCATTTCTGGAAAAGGAGACTGATGAGTAGGAAGTGGTGACAAAAGAGGAGGCGAGCAAGGGCTAGGCAGAGGGACACGATGGAAGTGGAAGAGGAGAAGAAGGTGGTGGAGAAATAGTAGAATCTTAGAGGAGGAACTGGTGGCAAAAAGAAAAAAAAAAAGGAGGAGGTGGAGGAGGAGGAGGAGGATGTGGAGGAGGTGGAGGTGGAGGAGGAGGAAATGAAGGAGAAGGTGGAGGAGGAGGAGGAGGAGGAGGAGGAGGAGGATGTGGAGGAAGATGACGTGGAGGAGGTGGAGGAGGAGGAAGTGGAGGAGGAGGAGGTGGAGGAGGAGGAGGTGGAGGAAGATGAGGAGGAGGAGGAGGTGGAGGAGGAGGAAGAGTTGTAGGAGGAGGAGGTGTAGGTTGTGTAGGTTGTGGAGGAGTTGGAAGAGGAGGTGGAAATTGAGGTGGAGGAGGTGGAGGAGGAGGTGGAGGATGAGGAGGAGGTGGAGGTTGTGGAGGAGTTGGAAGAGGAGGTGGAGGTGGTGGAGGTGGAGGTGGAGGAGGCCAAAATAAAAAAAGACAAAAACAGCTAGAAAGCACAGAAAAACAACACTAGAAATTAAAAAATCATCATGGTGACCATCAACTATCAGTCTCAGAGCAAGCTGATAGGAAACACTCATTTAAATCATTCTGGACAGATGTGACGAGAGAGAGAATTTTCATGCAGAGAATCCGAAGGAATAGAAAAACTCATAGGCATTGATAAAGAGTTGATTAAGAAAGGAATAGAAAATAATAAAAATAATACAATCAATTAAAAAGACAGTAAATAAATTGTATTACTGTAAACAATTTTTTCCCAGCCTAATGATCTCCTATCACCACCATGACCACCCATCCTAGCAATTTCCCATCCCATTATTTCACACTCAAATGAATTCCCATCACCGCAGTTCTTTGTGGGCGCTCCGTCCCCATCAGGCTTGCTTTGGAAGGCCCAGGAGAGTCTTGTGGGCACTGGCCTGGGGTCCCAGGCTGAGCCAGCTGCTGCCTGGCAATCAGGGAGGCTCGCTCCGTGTCTTGGCTTGGGGTTGCGTGGCCAGGCTGTGGGAGCGGGGGGCTGCAGGGGTGTCCTCTGTGAGGAGAATGCAGCAGCTGCCCCATGGGAGCTCAGGGCCGCTTCCAGGAGGCTCCTTCCAGGAGGGACCCACCCGCTGCTGCCCAGAACGCAGAGCAAAAGGATGATGTTTGCGCCTGGGGGAGAGCCCATCTAAGAAAGGGAACAAAAGCTGCTGCCCAGCAGCGTCTGGCTCAGGGAGGAGTGAGAAAGCTCTGCGCAGCCCCCAAGGTCCGTGCAGCAGGAGGCAGGAGGTGCTCCAGGCTCACAGCAGCACTTCCCCTGCGGCCTGTGCAGGGAGAGGCCCCTGGTGGAGCAGGCTGTCCCCCTGCAGCCCATGGATCCCCTGTGGAGCACATCTCCACGCTGCAGCCCCCCTGTGGCTGGAGGAGCCCCCGGTGGAGCAGGTGGCTGTGGCCTGGAGGAGGCCGCGGCCTGTGGAGAGCCCCCGCAGGAGCAGGCCCCGGGCTGGACTGGAACAGGCTGTGCTGAGCCTGCTTTGCCCGTGACGCTCCTTGTGGAGTGATCTCCCTGTCCTTCTGGCAGCCCTTGAGCCCTTGCCAGCCTCTTTTCTCCCCTTGGCGTTGGAGGAGGGGCAGGGAGAGAGCGCTTGTGCTGGAGCTCAGCTGCCCAGCTGAGGAAAACCACCACGGCTCTGTCTTGCCGCTGCTGCAGCACGCTGGTAGCAGCCAGCACCGTCTGTTCTTCGAGCCTCAGCAAGCCCACAGCATCTTCCCAGAAGGGATCCCTTTCCTTCACGCCTGACAGGCGCCGCCTGCAGAGGCTGAGGGCTTGTGCCCCGTTTGCAAGCGCTTTCTCAGTGCCCCCTTCCCCAGAGAAGGATCCGGATCCCAGCTGCTTGGCTTCCCTGCCCTCTGCTGCCAGGCTCCCGCAGCTGCTATCCCAGCAGCGCAGCAGCCAGCTGACAACATGCTCGCCTGGAGGACAGCTGCAATCTTGTCCCATGCTGGCAGCTCGCCCAGGGATGGGGATCACCTGCTTCCTGCTGCTTTTGTCTCTGTGCCTGAGACAGCAACGGGGTAGTCCCCGCAGCCAGCTCTTAGGGCCTGTGCCAGGCTTGGAGGGGCTGCAGGGAACATGCCAGGGGCTCGAGGGGCTGCAGGGCGAGTGACAAGGCTTTGAGGGGCCTCAGGTCCCACCGCGGTGGTTGAAGTCGATGCAGGGAACATCAGAGTTGTTGGAGGGGCTGCAGGTAAAATCCCAGGGCTTGCAGGGGCTGCAGGCTGCGTCACAGCTACGCATCAGGTCAAGACGCATTTTCCTAGAACCATACATTTCCTCCTGAAGGGGCTGAAGAGCATGGAATGGTCTTCAAAACGCACAGAGCAAACCCCAGCAAACGTAGAGCTGCTGCTAGCAAGTAGGTAACTTGATTGTTCCTCTTGGTAACTTTGTTTCACAACAACAGGTGCAAAGATGTATCTTGAGTTGAGGGCAAAGGTGACCTTGGATCTGAAGCACACAGGCGTTCGCTAACGTACCCCATCCGGAGTGACTCCAGAACGACTCGGAAGGAAAAATAAAGTCCAAAGCAGTGCGTTGTGATAAAGAGAGTTTAATAGGGTAGAAAAGGAATAAAAACAAACAAAACAAGAAATAATGATATTTATAATTTATATTAACATATAAAAATATTTAATACTATTAAATACTAATACTTCTAGTTTTATAAGAATAAAACAATGCCATACTGTACAACACAGTCAATAAAGTGGATTTAATTAAATAAATAATTGAACCAAGAAATTAAATGAAAATTAAAAACTTGAAATTTAATAAAAAGAAAACCCATTCTTCCCAGTCCAATGAATTCCTACCCCCATCATCACTTCCCATCCCACTGATCATTTGCTATCCCAAAAACCTCCCAGTTCTTATCCCCTTGGCATGCCAGTGCAAGAAGAGCTGCAGGCAGAGGCCTTGCTGAGTGAGCACCTAACGAGAGGAGTTTAATCCAGAAGACAGGAAAGAAGAGCAATGCCCCAAAAGAAGCACGGGGCCCATCTTCATCTGGTGGGCCGCCCGCTGCCGCTCCTCCTGGGCCAGCTTCTTCAGGCGCTCCCGCTCGGGACGCTGCTGCGGCGTGATGGGCACCGACTCCTCCTGCTCCTCCAGCGGCGTGGGCGCCGCGGCGCGGCCCGCCCAGGGCCCCACGCGGGGCATGTAGTCCACGCGGGGCTGCGCCGGCCGCTGCAGCGTGCGCGGCTGCGTGGGCAGAGCCGGACGCTGCGCTTGGCCCCCCGCAGCTGGCAGGCCCAGTGCTCTGGGCGCCGGCTCTATGGCAGCGTCCCCTGTTCATGCCGTGCTGCCTGGTGGTGCTGGCACCTCCTTTTCCTTGCCGCCAGCCGGGGACTGGGGGGCAGCGGGCACAGCGCTGGAGCCTGGCACTGTCGGCGGGGCGCTGGGCATGCTGCTGGGGCTGCTGGAGGTGGGCTGCGGCTGCACACAGGACGGCTGGTGCACTGGCCCCAGCACCTTGGCCCTGGCCCCCAGCGGCTGCAAAGTCTCGCTGGGGGTCTTTGTCCTTGCGTGCTGGCGCTGCAGCGTCTTGGCCCCGCTGGCTTGGGCCCGGAGCCTGTCCTGGGGCCGCACGGCACAGGGCTCCCCACTCGGAGTCTCCAGCAGCAGCCGCGCTCTGCGGGGAGGTGGCGACGCTGCTCCTTGCCCCCCTGCAGCCCCCGGGCTTCGTGCTGTCTTGCTGGGTGCCGTGGTGCTGTTGATCGCCGGCTGCTGCCCACTGCTGCCTGCTTCCGTGCTGCTGCCAGCCCCCGTGCTGCTGCCACCCGTCTTCCCCTGGCACAGTCTCTTGCGGCCTTGGCCAGCCTGGCCCAGCAGCATCTTCCTCTCCTTGCTGGGGGGGTTCTCTGTTGTCGGCCTCCTGTGCTGGCAGCTCTGCGCTGTCCCGGGGGTGCTGCTGGGCGCAGGGCGCTTGGCCCCCCGCTTGGTGCCGGTGGGCACAGGGGCAGGCGGGGGGCTCTGGAGGGGACTGCGAGGGGGACTGGGCAGGGCTCTCCTGAGGGCTGGGAGAAGTTGAGGCCTCTTGAGGGGAGCCAAGGGAGGCTGGGGCAGGGGTCTCCTGCGCGCAGGGTCAGGGGTTCTCTGGAGGGGACTCAGGCGAGGCTTGGGCAGGGCTGTCCTGAGGGCAGTGAGGAAGTCAGGGTCGGGGGGGCTCTGGAGGGGACTCAGGCGAGGCTTGGGCAGGGCTGTCCTGAGGGCAGTGAGGAAGTCAGGGTCGGGGGGGCTCTGGAGGGGACTCAGGCGAGGCTTGGGCAGGGCTCTCCTGAGGGCAGTGAGGAAGTCAGGGTCGGGGGGGCTCTGGACGGGAGCCGAGGGAGGCTGGGGCAGGGCTCTCCTGCGGGCAGAGAGGCAGTCAGGGTCGGGGGGCCTCCTGACGGGAGCCAAGGGAGGCTGGGGCAGGGTTCTCCTGCGGGCAGGGATGAATTCCTGCTGGGGAGGCCTTTTGGGCAGGGCTCTCCTGAGCTGGGGCCGGGCTGCAGGCTTGAGGGGGGAGCTGAGTGGCGGCACAGCAGCTGCAGGGGGCTGCAGCGCCCGCCCAGCCTGCACCTTGTCGGGGTGCAGCCCAGGGCTTGAGGGGACCTCACCGAGGGCTCCTGTGGCTTCCAGTCCCTGCGTGCTCGGCTCCTCGATGTCCTCGCAGAGGTCAGGCAGCTGCGAGAGGAAGCGGCTGAGGGCAGGACTGCTGGGCAAATCGGGGAAGGCGTCCTGGGGCTCCACGGCATCCAGGCAGCTGAGCAGCTCCTCCAAGCCGGAGCTGTCCAGGTCGGCCGGGAGCTGGTCCTGCACGTGCTGCAGCTGCTGGCTGTCCCCTGCCAGCTCTGGAAAGGCCTCGGCGAAGGCATCAGGGCCCAGCTCCAGCAGCTCCAGGGGCTCCTCAGGCACCTCTGCAAGTGTCGCCGCTGAGGACGAAGCAAGACAATCCCCCAAGACGGGCAATGTCAGCTTTGCCATGGCCCCTGGGTGTGGGGCCACAAGCGGCCGGCTGTGCCAGTCCCAAACTCACCGTCGGGCGTCGCCGTCTGGGTGCTGGCGGTCCTTGGAGCCTGGGCAGGCTCGGGGGGAGTGTGGCCGGGCAGCGGGGGCCCCTGGTCCTCGCTGAGCCCCACGGCGTGCAAGCAGGGCTCCGGCAGCTGCCCCCGGCTGCTGCTCAGGGTGCGGGGCGTGGGGAGCGCCTGCCCCCGCAGCGGAGGCCCCGGGACGAGGGGTGGCGGGGGGTTGCGCTGGGCGGGGGCCTGCAACAGGCAGGTGCCTGCGGGGTGCAGGAGCTCCCCATGGAGCACGGCCCTGGGCCCCAGCCCCAGCGCATGGTGGGGCACCAGTGTCCCCGTCACCATGGGCTGTCCCCACTGATGGACGGGGGCACAGGGAGGAGCGCTATGGGGGAGCTGCCCCACGGTGGGTAGCTGCACCAGCTGCAGCTGGTGCCCCATGCTTGGGAGCTGCACCAGCTGCAGGTTTTGCCCCACAGCAGGGAGCTGCACCAGCTGCAGGTTTTGCCCCACAGCGGGGAGCTGCACCAGCTGCAGGTTATGCCCCACGGCGGGGAGCTGCCCCACAGCAGGGAGCTGCCCCCCGGCGGGGAGCTGCCCAAGCTGCAGGTGGTGCCCCTGGGCTGGGAGGTGCCCCCCAGGTGGCAGCTGCACCCCGGCGGGGAGCTGCAGCACCTGCCCCTGGACCCCCGGCACCACGTGCCAGACGGTGGCCTGGGGCAGCGCGGAGGGGAGGGTGGGTACCTGCGGGGGCTGCAAGGGCAGCGCCGTCGCTCCGGGGAGGGAGGGCAGCAGCCAGGCAGCCACCGTTGGCGGCACGGCTGGGACGACGAAGGGGGAGTTTTGCGTCTGCGCAAGCCGCGGAAGCCGTCTGGGGAAACCCTCTGTGGGAAAAAGGGCGCTGGGCTGAGCTCTGGGGCGCTGGGCTCGCCAGCAGGGCCGCAGCCCCGGGAGGAGCGGGAGCCGGCTGCTGGACCTGCCATGGTGGCTGGAGAGTGGGGCGGTTGCTTGGGGAACCCGGGCAACGGGGGTTCCGTCCCAACGGCTCACCAGCCCCTCGCCGACATCTTGGGGAGGACTGCAGGCTTTGGACCCAAGCAGGCTGCCCAGCGCAAGACTTGGCCATCCCCAGCAGGCTTGCCCTCCCACGCAGCACTTGCCATGCCCACCACGCTTCCACACCACCACTTGCCCAGCCCAAGGCTTACCCAGCCCAGGACCGGCTTCTCGGCCTCAGCGGCTGTGCCCATCCTTGCCATTTCACCTGATGGCACATTCCCAGCAAGCCAGGCGAAATCTGTCCCATCAACACCACGCGTTTCTTCAGCCAAAGAGATCTCGTCCCAAAGAATTCCCCTCTCGGAGGACTTTTCCAAGCACTTCCTTCCCCAGGGAATGGTACCCACCCCATTCAAGACTTCCCATCCCAAGGCTTTCCCATCCCAGGAGCCATTGTTCATCCCAATGCTTTTGCTTCCCAATGCTTTCAAAGCCCACGAACATTTCCCATCTCTCTCCTTTCCTAGCCCAATGGCTTCCCACCCCAAGGAAGCCTTCCCATCCCAGCAAGGAGTTCTCGGCCCACTCAGCATTCCCCATCCCAAGCATTTCCCAGTTTCACCCTGCAACACACAGCTTGGCCACCCCACAGCTATGCAGAGATCACAAGAGGGATTTGGACCATGCTGATAGACACAAGGTCACAGGGATTTGCTGTGCTGACGATTGCTCCTTATTACAGATCAACACAGATCCCCAGTCCCAAGGGCGCCAGGCAGAATCTGGCGAATATGTAGCTACGTGGCTCTTCCATTTCTCACCAGGCAAGAAAGAGATCTGTGCATTTCTTGTTGAGGGATTTTTGAAACAACAAAGATGCCATGGCTTGCTGCAGCTGAGCAAACCAAGCTACCAGGACGACTATGAGAATTTCCCATGACAGTGTTCCCACATCACCCAATTGAGGAATTTAGAAAAATATTGTTGCCAGCAGCTGGCTTCAAGGACGGGATCTACGTGACTGCTAATCACAAGGGGGTTGTTTTCTTGCAGTTGTTTGTCTGAGTGCTTTTCAACAATAATCTTGTTTGAGACGCTATCCGCCCCTGTTAGGTTTGCTGTAAAAGTCAGGCTATTTGGGTAATAAAAGGGAGCATGATCTGACCATACTAGTGTCTGTCATGTTTTCGGCCGTTCTTCCTGCAACATATGGCGCCCGAACAGGCTGAGACCCGGACACGCTGAGAGACCTGAGAGACACTGAGAGACTCCGAGCACGGACCCGAATAGAGAGATCTCAGTGAGATGCGGAGATTGATTGATTGATACAGATCACAGTGAGATGCGGAGATTGATTGATTGATACAGATCACAGTGAGATGCGGAGATTGATTGATTGATACAGATTACAGAATCACAGAATCACAGAATTTTCTAGGTTGGAAGAGACCTCAAGATCATCGAGTCCAACCTCTGACCTAACGCTAACAGGCCCCACTAAACCATTTCCCTAAGCTCTACATCTAAACGTCTTTTGAAGACTTCCAGGGATGGTGACTCCACCACTTCCCTGGGCAGCCTGTTCCAGTGCCTCACAACCCTTTCAGTGAAGAAGTTCTTCCTAACATCTAACCTAAAACTCCCCTGGCTAAAATTGATTGCGGTGAGACACGGGAACAGAGGAACCACGGTGAGATGCGGAAAAGTGACGTATTGCGGTGAGACACACAGGACATCCGGAGTCGAGTTGCTACGCGAGATCGGAGGCGTCTGTGGAAACGGCAGCTGGCTACGGTGGTGGCGCAAGCTTTCTCAGTACCGTCTGGGACTGACAGACCACCAAGTACAAAACCTGAGACCTCGGGAATGCGGCTGACAAGATCTTTATTGTCGGTTCCTGCACCCACCCCGGTTCGGGGTATGACCTCTCCAAGAAATCAATCAGTGGCAGAAATAACTGAGGGGCTATTGGAGCAGAGTGCTGATGGGGAGTGGGGGCTGCCCTCCCCACCCCCTGTGCCAGAAAATCTTGATAAAGCTGTGCTGCCAGCATCTGTGCCACTGCCAGGCAGCAAGAAATCCACTCGGGATGCTTCGCCAAGGAGAGGTGCAGCAGCAGCTTGCAAAAATCGACCTTCACTGGAGAAGTCCTTCCAAGAACTGCTAGTGAAATTCGAGAACTTAAAAAGTACGGATTCAGAGGAGCTTCCTCTCTCGTCTGCCCCACCGGAGCTGACTCCCTCATTATCCGTCGCTACAACACCGTCGGCACCAACGAGGGACAGGTGCTCCGACGTCATACGTGATGCCATCATAGAGGGGCATAGGCATGCTACATCCTTGGCCTGCCCTATTCTTATCGACCCTGTGCAAGGCACCGGGTTGTGGCAGCCACGTGCCTGCAAGCTTTTACAGCAAGCTCAAAGAATGGTTTTGGACTATGGATTACAATCCCAGGCACCTCCACAGATAATTCAATGGATTTTTCAGGCAAAACCAATGTGTCCACTTGACTCTCGAAACTTGGCGCGCTTATTATTAATTCCTTCCCCAATGTTATTGTTTGAAAGGGAATGCTTGCAGTTACCACAGGGGGAAGCGGGTCAGCTGCGTCAACCGGGGAACCCCCTGTATGGGATCACTGCAGAGATGTTAAAGGGAATGGGTCCTTATCTCAATACCCAGATTCAGTTGCAGTTCCCTGCGATTATTCACCAAACAGCTGCGCAGCTCACACTGAGGGCTCTTCTTAGTCTCCCAGGGGAAAAGAAAGCACCTCCATTCGCATCTGTAGAACAGGCCCCTGGGGAACCATACACTAAATTTATCAATCAGTCCAGGCAACCAGATGTGGTGGCACAGGACTGTCAGAGATTTGCATTTATGGTACCCTCCATTAACAAACAGGCCCCGGCAAAGCGCTATGAATGGCTAGTGCTTCTACAGGGGATGAGGAATTCCCCTACATAATGTCAATTATATGTGGTCTGGGCATTACAACCAATTCGGACAGCGTGTTGTGACGTGTTTATTTACCATTATATGGATAACATTCGGATTGGTAGGCCAGAATGCTTCCAGGATTCAGATTTAAAGTTTATTTGGGATACTTTGGAAGCAAAAGGGTTGAAGATAGCCCCAAAGAAGGTTCAACAGAAACAGCCATGGCTATACTTGGGATGGAAAATATCAGACTTTACTATTCATCCCCAGAAAGGTGATATAACTATGGTGTTACATAATTGAATAAATGTAGCTACAAGAATGTACATCAATATGTACATCCCTGCAGCAGCTCCAACATCCCTCTTGGCAGCACATTGTAGCCCCCAAATGCCCCCGAAAAGGCACATGCCAGCTACTGGGAAGGAAATGAGCTGGCTCAAGGTGAGCTACCCGCTCATGGCCCAGGTGTCTGTGAGGCGGTGTTGGCAAGGAGTCCTGTTGTGTGAGTCAGTTCTTTGTGGGTGCTCCGTCCCCACCAGGCTTGCTTTGGAAGGCCCAGGAGAGTCTTGTGGGCACTGGCCTGGGGTCCCAGGCTGAGCCAGCTGCTGCCTGGCAATCAGGGAGGCTCGCTCCGTGTCTTGGCTTGGGGTTGCATGGCCAGGCTGTGGGAGCGGGGGGCTGCAGGGGTGTCCTCTGTGAGGAGAATGCAGCAGCTGCCCCAAGTCCCAAGGGCGCCAGGCAGAATCTGGCGAATATGTAGCTACAAGGCTCTTCCATTTCTTACAGGGACAGAAAGAGATCTCTGCGTTTCTCTATCTCCACCTTCGGAAAAAGATAGGAAGGGGAGAGCGCTAATGAACAGGAGCATGCTTAGCTCAGCCACCGGCATGGAGGCTGCCCGCTCCTCAGCACCTCTAAGCAGCAGCACCTTCAAGTCTCCTCCTGCAGCAGCAGCACATCAGTGTCTCTTGTCCCACCAGCAGGACAGTGGCGTCTCCCATTGCACCATGCCGACCTCCACGCCTCGAGTGCCAGCACCAGTCCTCAAGGCGAGCTGGACGCTCAGGGCACTTGTGGCCTCCCACCTTTGTGAGCTCCAAGGCTGACAGTGACTCTCTGCTGAGCTCCCACGGCTCTCGGGCGTCCCGGTGGCAGAGCTTACGGCGCTAAGCTGACTGCCAGGAGAAAAGGCTCCCGTGAAATGGCTGCTCCACAACGGCAGGAGCAAGGTCTGCTGGGCTGGGGGTTTGCAGGGGAGCTCGGCCTTGGGCCTGGCAACTGCGCCTGGAAGCCAGGGACGGCCTTGGTGTGCAGCTGGACACCTGGGCCTGAGAAAGCAAGGTCTCTTTCAAGACACTTGGCACCATCGTCACCCAGTGGCTGTCTCAGGGGGACGAGAGAAATGCACAGCATCACTTGCTTCCCTAAAAAAGGGATGGATTTTGACCCAAAATGCAGCTCCTTTCTCTCAGAAGCATCACGTCCTCCTCTCTTTCTTGTATTTGGCTATGACTTTAGGAATCCCTGCAATCCCTGCAGCTGTGTCCCCTGCCAGCTTCTTGTGTGCCCCAAGCATCCTCGCTTGCAGGGCAGTAGAAGATGCAGAAAAGGCCTTGCCTTAGTGGAAGCACTGCCCTGCAGCAGCTCCAGCATCCCTCTTAGCAGCACGCTGTAGCCCCCAAATGCCCCCGAAAAGGCACATGCCAGCTACTGGGAAGGAAATGAGCTCGGTCATTGTGAGCTACCTGCTCAAGGCCCAGGTGTCTGTGGGGCGGTGTTGGCAAGGAGTCCTGTTGTGTGAGTCCGTTCTTTGTGGGTGCTCCGTCCCCACCAGGCTTGCTTTGGAAGGCCCAGGAGAGTCTTGTGGGCACTGGCCTGGGGTCCCAGGCTGAGCCAGCTGCTGCCTGGCAATCAGGGAGGCTCGCTCTGTGTCTTGGCTTGGGGTTGCGTGGCCAGGCTGTGGGAGCGGGGGGCTGCAGGGGTGTCCTCTGTGAGGAGAATGCAGCAGCTGCCCCATGGGAGCTCAGGGCCGCTTCCAGGAGGCTCCTTCCAGGAGGGACCCACCCGCTGCTGCCCAGAACGCAGAGCAAAAGGATGATGTTTGCGCCTGGGGGAGGCTCTTCCTCTTGTTTGGCACTTCATCATCAAACCAAAGGAAAACTATTTGCCTTTAACCTCTTTATTTCAGGCCTTCTGATGTAGCGGCACCTCTACACCGGCTGGGGACTGCAGGCAGCTGTCTGGAGAGGTCGAGGAGATCTGCTGGCAACTTTGAAGCAATTTCCGTCCCTGGAAGATTGCAAAAGCGGGCAAGACCCAGACCAACCCGATCTCATTTCAAAGTTAACCTCGCTTTGAGCAGGAGGCAGGGCCAGATTACCTCCGCAAGTCCCTTCTATTCCTTTTCCCCTTAGAATCTGGGGATGTTTCAGCTAAAAAGGAGGGCAGAAACACTCTCAATAGGTCTCCACCATGTAGTAAAACAGTGCCGTGTACCTGGTTAACCTCTGCAGCCCGCAAAGCATTTCTATTTGCAGCAGTGCCCTGACCCCAGCCTCTTGCTGAGCTCCGTCCTGTGCTGCTCGGATGCTCCCGCTGCTCAGACACGGGGGCTTAGAGAGCCATCGGGCCAGCACAAGCCCCTCAGCTCACCGTCAAACTTCACATTTGGCATCTTTCACTTCACCAGCGCCACCGGACGAGGAGCCCAGCGATGCCTGACGCCGCTCCGGGCTCACCTAAACGTGGGGCTGGAAATTCAGATTCAAAGCTGCGAAGGTTTTTCTTAGTGAAAGCATGGAATGAGTGGCCATCAGTGACTAACCTTACAGGAAGGCATTCACTTTGTGAATGCTGCAGTGAATGAAGACTGAAGGCGTTTTCTGAATGACCTAAGGAGAGTCCTCCCCGAAAAGCAGGACGGTTTACTGTCTATGTAACATCTCCTTTGAAGGTTCGAGCACGAGATCCACCAGGTTTAAAATCTCAAGACACGGATCTGCCACCATAGAAGCAATACATTTCATCTACTAAGCCTAAATACCGTATTTTGCCTCCTCTGTAGGTTTAAAAAAACACGGCCATGCTTGAAGGAATGCATTCTCAGATATTCTATGTTTTTACAGTGCTTTAATTAATACCACAGACATGTTGTGCTGTTCAGGGGAATTTGCAATTACATTTTCATTTCCAACCAAACACAGCCTGACACAAATTGGCAGTAACAGGAACTAATCATCTGGAAGCCGGGATATGCATCATTCGCCATTTTCTAAGAAAATGACAAAAATATAAAACCCCAGCAGTCTGAGAACGTGAGCATTGCGGTAAAGGCCTGATCAAACAAACGCGAAAAACTACTACAGGAAAACTACTGGCAGACTAAGGTTAATTGCTTTGAAAGGGCTGTGTGGGTGGACTCATTGTCTTCAAGTTCAAGCTTTTTTCTGCAGAAACTGCCAACAATTATGCCAAATATAACAATGGTTTTGCAAGATGGATAAACGTCTTCCAGACTGAAAGGGAGAAGTCGTACTGTTGTTGTTGTCTGTGCACAGACAGCTAAGCAGTAAAGAGCAATGCTAAACAACCACGATATCCCAGAACACACAAATACTGCGTAACAGTGACAGAAAGTGCTAGAATTCAAAACAAAAATTACCTCCACCAAATCGGTTTTGTCGTAGTCTTCTCTATGGTTGTAAATACACTGATTAATGATGCCATATACTTTTTGCAGGTGATAAATGTCAAATCCCTTCGTTATCTCAGTGACACAGCGTAACAGTTTCTGAAGACAACAATGGAGCAAAACAACAACTTTAGAATCGTACAAGATCCTTTGAATACGCTCTATATGTTTTCGGAGGTTGAACAGTAACAATACAAGTGACATCCTACTTTTTCTTACGCTATTAAATAAAATGTGACACTTCAGAGAACAGATTAAATATCCCATGAGATTTCAGCATGGAAAATGAGTTAATTTTTCATATTTCAGAGAAAGGAAAGGCTGAAATTTCGGACAATCTTACTACTAACCAATCTATCACATCAATGGTTGTAATTGCAAGCCGACTGCTCCCAAAGCAGCAGGGAATGACACGATCCTCTTTGTAGGACAGCTGCTGCCTCAGCAAAGCCACTGTTGCATTTCATTAGAGAAGCATTGCAGCAGCGCAGGGCACTGTAAAAAGGCTGCAGATCTTGTAGATACAGCTGTGCCAGCTGGAAAAGGAAGCACCCTTAGGTGATTACCTTTACCCACGTGTGCCATGCCTACAACTCTGCTGGCAGAACAGATTGCTCAAACGCCCAGAGCAAAGGCGGATTAGTTTGCTCAATTCTACCTTTAAATTCAGGGGTGGGTAAATAGCAAAGTGACTGCTTGTAGCAATCACCTCTCTCTCACACAGTCATTTCTATTACCAAAGGCGCAGAGACGATAATCTCTGGCACAGCAACAGTGACAAGCTAGTGGCAGCACCTTCTTCCACTGCCACAGCTGTCCATTAGCTGTGTGAGCCTGCGAGTATGTAGCTTTAAGGAGCAGCCACACCAAATGGAAATACTACTGCCCCCTGGAAATAATGCTGCTTATCATCTTCTCAGCAAAACATTTGCGATGCATCAGAAGATGCTGAAATTAACCAGTTTGCTTCTCAAAAATGGAAGGGCTCTTTCATTTTTCATTAGAGCGGCTAGGAGAGGACAACAAGAAGTAGGGAGGTCAGAAGCACGTGCATGGTAGAGAAGAAACACTGAGGGTGGGAGATTCTTTTCACTTTGCTTCAGAAAATCAAAACAGTGAAAGCTGAGCAAGCCATCCGGCATTCTCTTTGTTGTCGACATTGAGGAAAAGGTGCATGAATTGCACCTGTGAAGTACCTATTGCAGGCATCTACTTTAGAATGAGATAACTGGGCGCTGAGGTGCTGATTTCTTCCCTCAGACCAGAAGAGGAGCCTAATGACTACTTGAGATGAGGACATATGTATCTGTCTAGATTTTTCACAGCTCAAGAACCTAGGAGAAAAGGGGAAGAAAAGCCAGTGGATGCCCACATGAAGAGGACTTTGCTGATCCGCAGGTATATTCAAGTTACATCTGTCTTTGAAATATACGCCCCTAGTTTAGGCTTATCTAATAAATTAAGGAGAAAAAGGCATCTAAGCAGCCAATTGGAGGAAAAAGAAAACACACTGCACTTAAGGTTGATTCCTATTGAGGAATTCCAGATGAAACAGAGAACAGGATCTCAAAACTTATTTTTACAAACTGCTGCTCCTATTCCTGTTCCCACAGGAACTGACAGTCCAATAAAGGGCTTTAGACTTCATTAAAGTAGTCCTGTAAATACTGTTTGTAATTATAAGGAAAGATCTCTGTGCTTTTCAGTGCTGTGACATGCCTACATATCAAAGCCTTTTCACGAGCAAACTGTGTTGGCATTTGGACTGGCTTTTTAGAATGAAACCAGGGCTTTCAGCGAATAATCCCGTAAGAGACATTTGAGAGTCAGCAGAAGTAAAAGCACTGCCTCTGCTTCTTGCAAAATCCTAATAGTGCAGCCCTAAAAACAACGTTGAACCTTCCCCAAAACGCTGAGAAATACGAACACTGAGAAGTTACAGACACACACAGATCAGCACTACTTTACCTTCTGTGGGTCAACGGGCTTTGCAAATTCCCTGAAACGTCTGTCAGTGGCAAGTCTGCGAGTAACGTCCCTCAAGAAAATTCTAAGGTCACGCAAGGTATCCTCCTCTTCCTCCTCCAGCATCCCTACTTCTTCCTCTTGTGGCTTCTGAGGCTCAGCTGGTGGTGCTACAGGCGGGACTTCCAATGTCCGATCAACTTCAATTAATCAGGAAAAATTAGCCAATTTACAGTACTCAAATACAAGCATATGACAACTTACTGACAGAAAATGACCACCAAAGCAAATCCCAAAGAGCTAGTAACTTCGATAGGAAAGTTTTAGATGTACTTCTCATATCCTCCTCACCTCTTTTCTTTACAGGAGGCTTAGCCACTTCATTTAGAATTAGGTCCTCAAAAAAAGCTGCTCTCTCTGCCCTACCAGGCAACTCAATATTGCACACTTCTCCAAATTCCTTATTAAATAATTTTTGGATCTAAAGCAGAAGGAGGAAAGACATTTCAGATTTAAGGCCACAAAAAACTCATCTTCTATTCCAAAAAGACGAGTACCTTTTCAAATTAATAATAACCTGAAGAACACAAACTGAAAAAAGTTATCTTCCTGGCCTTAAAAGGCTACATTTTCACAGGCTGGCACGGCAAATTCAAATATCACCTTTAAGAATCACCTGTAGAATTAAAGCTCCGTGAAGGAATTGTACGCTACACTGATAAAGTAATGGCTTTCACCGCATCCAACATCGCTTCCTTTGGATTTACTTGCCTTGCTGCATCCTTTACTTAGACCCTTTATGGCTATAGAGGGAACAGAAAGGCTTCAGCAGACAAGTGAGGGCTTTTTGCTGAGTTTTTATTTCTCTACCAAAAGGTGTCTGAAGTAGCTAGTACCTCTACGTCTTCCTCCATTTTCAAGTTCTAGTGTTAAAAGGTAGGTAAGGAATTTCACTACTTATTTTAGAAGGAATTTACAACCTGTACAAAAACTTCTGTGGGAACTCAAGCACTTTCAAAGCAGTTGATAATAAACATGTCTAGGTAAGACCCGTTCTCTTCCCTCAGTGACTGAGACCAAATCATCAGAATGAGAACAGCGTGGTCCTGTTTTGGGCACCTTCCCTTAATGTAAACTCTCAGAAGTCAATGAAGTTCTGCACGTACTTTTACTACAGTTTATTTAGGACTACAACTAGAATTCGATTCCAAAGTTACTTTAGCAGAAATTGGAACTCAGCTTTCCAGCTTGGAAAGCTTTGGCCTATATGAAGAAAGAAACTGATTTATTTATTTATTTATTTTAATCAAAGTGTTTCGATTCTCTTCTAAATTGCATTATTAGCAGTTTACCCAACATAGCATGGAATGGCAGACTGTCAGAAGAAATCTCTTCAGTAAAGACATCCTCTTGTCATTTCAAGCACCGCATATTCTTGACTGAACCACTTTGTAGCCACCGGAATTATTGTATTAATTTATTATTTGCATGTGTGAGAAGGGGGTGAAAGTCACTTGCTTGACTCAGAAAAAACCTGAAGCAGATGCTTTCACAGTATTCTTTTTCTCTAAGCAAATTTTAAGTGATTTGTTAGGGTGCCTGAGTAATAACAGCATGCATTTAACAAAGCACAGCATTTTGATGCTGAAAGCATTCATAAATTACAAGACACTGAAGAAATAGTAAGGAAAGTATTGACAAATACCTCTTCTGGGAGATCTGAGTGACGTACATCAGACGGAGCAAGCAGCAAAACTGGCGAAAATGCTGGAATGTTACGTAGTAGAGTTAGAAAAGTAAGTTTCAAGGCAGGTCCAGCGTTGTCCCACCGTAAATGGATATCTGGGACATAAATTGTGCTTGGTGCTGTCTTCTGAGCATTTCGGATCAGCTAGTGAAAAGGAAAGCTTGGGTAAGAAAACTAAAACACGTACAATAACCTGTTAATACATAGCTACATAGCCATCTGACTGCCCCATGAAATGAAACTACGTGAACAGAGTGGCAAGCATCCTTTCACATAAGGAATTTCTCTGTGCACCCTTTCAGATTATCAGTATTCGGAGAACTCTAGTCAGAAGATGGGAAGGATATATTCAGGCAGTGGCTAGACACCGTAGCTATATGGCCACAGCCACAATCATTGCATAACAAAGAAAGGAAATGTCCCTCTTATGGGACACATCAGTATTCAGTCGTGTAACATGTCTGTCCTTACTTGTACGGCTCTCAAACGTTTCCACTAAAGGTAAAAATATTTTAAGGTAGTGATGCCAAACAAGAAAATGGATTTCCTGCCTAAAAGTAAAAACACCAAATCTCTTCATTTTTTCTAGTTAAAACCACATCACCGTGCAAATGAAGTGTTTTCTGAATGTTAATGCTTTTATTGCACATACCGCAACAGCACAAGTTGTGTATGTCCGTGTGAAAACAAAAAAAAACAGAAGCCCCAAACCTTGGTTGCCTTACTAATATAATTTAGAAGAAGGCTACAAAAAGTAGCCGACATGCAGTCTGATACAGAGCCATCTCCTGGGAGCACACAGTCTTAGGAGGCAATGAGAACTACTTTCTGGATCCCAGTGACATGAGCAGCATTTCTTTCCACAAAGAGATGTTTATTAGCAACACCGCCCAGCTTCCTGAGCTGCTAGCAACATCCTCACTGCAAAATTAAGTATGGAAAATGTGGACATGTACAACATCCAGATTGTTTGTGGTGCTGTCTAAAAGAAAAGGGGATTTTCAGACAGAAGCAACATTAAAACAAGGCCACCTCCATTACTAATGAATTTTGCTCACCTTACTTGCAACTCGATTGATCCTTTACATACAGTCAGTGAATCCGATGAGAAGAAAAAGAAAAAAGGTACCTGTCCACAGATTTCTTCTGGCGGTGCAACTTTTGTAAGCAGAACAGAAAGGTCCAGAGTGTGAACGAGAAACTTCTCCAAAGCATGCAACACCGCGGGTGCCACATAAGAAACCTGGCCGTACCCTTCTTTTCCTACTATTAGCAGACAGGGCCGGCATGATGTTGGTTCGCAGAAAGCACTCCTAGAACAAGAGTTAAGAAAACAAGTTTATAAATGAGGTGCTGAATAGACACACAGATGTTCCAAGTACTTTGAAACAGAAGGGCAAAAGGTGGCAACACAAACCCATAAAGTTGGCGTATTTTTAGCTAAAAGGACAGACAGCACATTTATGTGGCCTTGAGCCTTTCAAAGAATGCCATGGATTAAGTCAATGTGTTCTGGTAGTCTACGGATCACTTTGGCTTAGGAAGAGAAGCCTGGGCTTTTCAGTTTGGTCATTCAGAGCAACCTCATTACAACTTTAGTCCCTCCACCCTTTCTTCCTGTGAATACCAAGCACCCCTTCAACACACAAACTTGATGTTACCCCTTCGTCTACCACCCCTCGCACTTTTAACAGCTGGAACTGTTTACAAAGACTCAGCAGACCTGAGAATTTAAACGTAACAGGGATCTATCTTTCTTTACCTGCTGAAACAGAGGCGTTTTTTCTCTGGTCCGTCAGGCATTCCATCTTTTAATTCATCTCCAGAAACCAAGGATGCATCATCATCACTGTCGAACATATCATCTTGTAAAATAGGATTGAAATGGTCTGAAAGGCAAAAGAGGTTTGTTAACTTTCCTGAATAGCCTTTGTCTCTTTCTCTTACATTAATACAGCTTCTAAATCAGTGCCAAAACCCTTTCTTCATTTGAGAGCACACACTGAAAGCTATTTCCTAGAGTTCATCCCACCACAGATCTAAGGACATGGCACAAGGCCCTACAAAGCTCTACTAAGTCCCACTGATGTGTACGTATAAGGTACGCTACTCTTGGTGATTTTTTTCTCCCCCTTAGAATAAAGGAGATTACGAACAATTTCTGCAGTTGCTAAATAGCTAAAAATAAACAAACAACAAGACCATTTCTTTCTGGAGGAGGTTCCCACAATGAAAGCACGGGGATTAAGGATGTGATGGCCACAGAATTCCATTCATCTAGTAAATATCATGCTAATTGATCTCACGTACACGTGTATAGTACGATCCACAAACATTTAAATTAGGAGACTGGTTAAAAATGATGATAGCTAAAACAATATTTAGCTTAGACCAGTTATACTTGTATCCTGGTCCTGACATTCTTCAGAAAGGAATTAGAAACATTGACCCAGAAATGCTTCCCCTCCAAATATCTGAGTTTTGATTTTTTAAAGAAAAATAGGTGCCTTATACTTCAAACCTCAAGTCAACCTCTACAAATGCTAATTATCTTAGCTGCCGTCAGAAGCAGGATGCTTCAGTAGAGAACGCATCGTCCTTTACTGTGTGTTTAGTCATTCAGAGCTTCCATTTGACATTTCAGTTTCGAATCCACAATAAAACCTATGCGTTATAGTCCAGACTTGCCCAAAAAAAAGACATGCACATGCAAATAATAAAATTCTACCACCATTATGTCTGAAAGGTTTAAGTTGATTGCACAAACCACAAGTTTTTGCTTTAGCAGAATTATAAAGAAGTGGATGCTGTGGTTATACCTTGCTGTCGGTCCTCCTTTAGTGCAAGCTGTGCATGCGGGAAGATCTTCTGCACAACTTGTAAAATATTCTCTACTGATCTTTTAAAAAGTGGCTTGAAAATGGGTGATAGTGCTTGTACGGGTGAAGCCTCGATCCTGTTTGAAGCCGGAACAACCTTCTTCATAGCCATGAAAAAGTCCTTTGCTTTTATTTTAATAGAATTAACGTCTAGTAGCAACTTCTCCCTACTTGCATAAATATGAGGATAGCATTGGCGTAGAGAGCACAGCGCAGCTTCAGTACAGAGGGATTTGATATCTGCACCACAGTATCCTAACAAACAAAAATCAAACGTTACATCAGTCAAGGCCCAGGTTTACAACATGCAACATTTAAAGAATTTGTAATGCCAAAACCAAACAGGTTAACAGGGAATTCAAAGTGCTACCGCTCTGCAGGGAAGTTTCATGTTGCTCACTGCCTGATATCCTGCACTTATGCAGCTGAAGCAGACTCCTCATCAAAAACTATACTCTTGAGGAAGATGCCCCAGAACCGTTTAATGTTCTCAGACAACAAGAGGAACGACAACAAAGAGTAAATAGATGAAAGCATCTAACTCTGATTGCTATGAAGATGTGCCAGCTGCCTCGTCGACTAGTTGTGCAGCAAGGCACAAGAGCATGGGTACTGCCTGGTACAAGCTAAGGTTCTTTACAACTTGGTCACAAGCAAGAATCCCTTTTGGTTTCAGTCTTACCAGTGCATTTCTCAGCTAGTTCATCAAGCAACATGTCCAGTGGCTGAGGGGTCCAGTCACGAGTATGAATCTTGAACATTTCTTTTCTAGCCTGGAAGCAAAATCATTGCATTTTAGCTTGTCCCAAGTTTTCCTTAAAAACACCAACAAGAAACAAACAAACCAAAAAGCAAACAAACAAACAACAAAAACAGTCCTCCCTCAAAACCCCTCATCTATTAATACGCTTTTCTTACTTGCTCAACTTTCAAGTATTTTACAGTTATTTAATATACACTCTGCATTGTCAACCATTCTTATTTGTTATACTGAACTTTTTCTAGGAACCTACAATGAAAGAAAAGGCATTTATAGCTTCAATAACAAGTTTCCAAACTAGGAGACCTAAGGACCCAGAGGAAAATACTGCAATGAAAAATTTATCCAGAAGCATTTCTTTGCTGTCCAAACAACTTCTCTAAAATTTAACAAGCTTTCATTTTGACAGTCTCATTACTTCATCACGTTTGCCTTTCAGTCAGTAAATTCACAGAAAGCACTTCTGGCACAATGCTTCAAATTGCTACAATTACTATAGAGAAGAAAATAATTAACACTCAAACTACTACCACTGATCCGGGGCACAATCAAATGCAAACACATCCCCTATTCATTCATAAGTGAAGGATTGAGACCAAAAACACAACTTCATGATGAAAACACCCAAGTGGACTAAATAATTAAGCAAACAGGTACAACTTTGAGAATGAAAGGTTTGATTATAGAACTAACTACTTGGTGGTATCATCCTGACCATATATATCCAGTACCAGATTTGCCCTCCATGGAACAACGCAGTGTCTCCACATATCACTCTTTCGTTCAAGTTGTCAATTATTTTTTTTTCCTATAAAGTTGGACTTTGCCATGGTAGCACTAACGTTGAATTTAAGTTCTCACCTCTTTATTTGGCAAGTTGAAGAGGAACTCTCTGCCAAAGCGTCCTGGTCTTTGTAAAGCAGGATCTACAGAATCCAGTCTGTTGGTAGCTCCGATTACCACTATCTCCCCTCTGTTATCTATGCCATCCATAAGCGTCTGAAGAGTTGAAAAAATGGAACTAATAGAAAAATATAATTTTTATTTACTGGTTCAGTAAATTTTGTTACATTCCACATGACTTTCTTGATGCCGTAACAACCTTCTTCCTAGTGGTCATTCAAAACTGGGAAAAAAATAGTCTACCAAGTCGGGGTTTTTTGATTTGATAATCAATCTGCAGACTGTTAAGTCATCAAGCACTTCAATACTATTTGAAATAATCTCTACCTTAATATAAAAGGAGTACTGCACACTTCTGCTCAGGAAGAAAATCACGGAAAATGTCAACTTTGATTTTAGATGTTGAATTTGTTGCAGTGAGATCTTCCTCATCGCATGATTCTATTTGGATTTAAACCAGATTATCTACGGAGAGACCAAGATTAGGACAAGAACTGCACAGAGTTCAGCATGAAGCCAATCAGGAGCTCAAGTTTGTATTCTTTCTATTCAACTTTATCCTTCTCTTGCTGGAAGGACCTGCTTTTTGACTCTCCTTCTCTTCAGTAGGAGCATTTTCCCTCTTGCTTTGGTAATGCTCTTTCTCAGTGGTTTTAGTCTCGTCCTTTGTATCTTGGCATCTCTCTGTAACAGCTGAGGAGGAAAGGTTTTTAGAGCTACATTCAGTGTCAGACTTGAGGAAGGAAGTTTGCCACAATTTCTCACCAGGCTCACAAGACTCTTTGCCGTACAAAACGTTTTCTTCTGAAATGAGGTCACGTTCTTTTGATCTTCTTGGTTTCTCCTTGTCTCCACCGTCATCACATTGGTACTGTGCGAGGTATTCATCATTCCCAGGAGATTTCGGAGGGTCCGCGACACTGCACAAAATAAAATCACATTTCTCACTTCTGCTGAAGGACGTGAATATTACGAGTAAAATCTTCCAACGTCGAACAAACAAACAAAAACCTCCAGACTACTCGAACACTCGCAAAGATATGCCATTTAGAAACCTGTCCAGTGATTAGGACACCTTCTTCAGCTCCCAGAGAAAGTGCTTTTTCCCCTCTTGCTTCTGAAGCCATTGCACTCAAAAAGCAAATGCATCTGTCTCCCTCCACATGCCGCTCTGAATAAGAGCCAGAATATTCAAAACCACTCTATTTGTTCTCCCCACATAGCCGAAAAAACACCAGTTGAAACAGAGTTTTCTACCTCTCTCCCACCAATTTACATTCACGTATCCTATGACTGCAAAAATAGAAGGCGGGGCTCAGGAGGAACAGCCAGTGTTGGAAATGAAAAAAAGCAGCCCGTTTCTTCAGAGTCTATGCTACTAGGAAAACAAAACAAAACAAAACAAAACAAAACAAGAGGAGAGGAGAACAACAGCGGGAAATTTACCTATTCTCCAGGTGTTCAATTGCAAAGCCTCCTCTGGAGGATCAACAGCTGTGAATTCAGCGTGCGTAGGAGAAATCAGATCTACATCTGAACCACAACTATTTCAGTAGTATCACTAACTGATGTTACTCTGAAGAAGCAGTCAGCACCGTTTCTATGTTAGGAAAGAGCTGAACAGAGTCTGTTATTCACATGAAGTAGTCAGGCAGGTTTCTTTAGGAAGGCTGGGTTTCACTAGAACATTACTAGCCTGTAAGCCTCATGGCATCACCTTCCATCTTGACTGCTAAACCTCCTTGCTCCCTACTATCTTCTTTGCCAAGATACAGCTGTCCACATTTACTTTTCCTACTTGGCTGGACTGACTTTAAGAAGGGATCTTGCATCTTAGAAAGGGAACAAAAGCCGCTGCCCAGCAGCGTCTGGCTCAGGGAGGAGTGAGAAAGCTCTGTGCAGCCCCCAAGGTCCGTGCAGCAGGAGGCAGGAGGTGCTCCAGGCTCACAGCAGCACTTCCCCTGCGGCCTGTGCAGGGAGAGGCCCCTGGTGGAGCAGGCTGTCCCCCTGCAGCCCATGGGTCCCCCGTGGAGCACATCTCCACGCTGCAGCCCCCCTGTGGCTGGAGGAGCCCATGTTGGAACACGTGGATCTGCCCTGGAGGAGGCCGCGGCCTGTGGAGCAGGCCCCCGCAGGAGCAGGCCCCGGGCTGGACAGCACGCTGGTAGCAGCCAGCACCATCTGTTCTTCGAGCCTCAGCAAGCCCACAGCATCTTCCCAGAAGGGATCCCTTTCCTTCACGCCTGACAGGCGCCGCCTGCAGAGGCTGAGGGCTTGTGCCCCGTTTGCAAGCGCTTTCTCAGTGCCCCCTTCCCCAGAGAAGGATCCGGATCCCAGCTGCTTGGCTTCCCTGCCCTCTGCTGCCAGGCTCCCGCAGCTGCTATCCCAGCAGCGCAGCAGCCAGCTGACAATGTGCTCGCCTGGAGGACAGCTGCAATCTTGTCCCATGGCTCGCAGCTCGCCCAGGGATGGGGATCACCTGCTTCCTGCTGCTTTTGTCCCTGCTCTCCTTTCCAACAGCCTCCTGTGCCCTGGGATGGCCCTACCTTGGGGTAGGCTGCCTCGCCTTCCTCTTGCTCCTTCCCCTTCTTGGGAGGACTTTCTGCCCTTCCGAAACGAGATGACTTCTGCATGCATTCCTTCCCCTTGTGTGTATTGGTGCCTGAGACAGCAACGGGGTCGTCCCCGGAGCCAGCTGTAGGGCCTGTGCCACACTTGGAGTGGCTGCAGGGGACATGCCAGGGGCTGGAGGGGCTGGATGTGAAGTACTATCAGTAAAGAATTTCTTTCTAACATATATTAGAAATCTCATTTTTCAGAGTAAAGCTATTACTCCATGTCCTGTCACTCCAGGCCCTGATAAAGACCCCCTCCCCAGCTTTCCTATAGGTTGCCTTTAAGTACAGGAAGGCTCTCAGCCTGGCACACAGTAAAACTGATGGCAGATCCTTCACTATATTATTTGAATTTCACGGAAATCGAACAGACTATCAACTTACTTAGGAGAAGTAATACAATTTCAGAACTATTCAAAACCAAAGGCGTTCCAAACTAAGTTTAAGTTCAGAGGAAATCCAAAGAAAAAAATAATTTTGAAACTAATAATCAGAGACCACAATCTTCTACAAATGACAGATTTTTCTCCTGTACCGGGTAATTTTGATCTGTCTTTAATGATCATCCAGACATGGATTTGACACCGAGTATCTTGCTTTGCCTCTGCATTAAGTCTTCTTCTCATGTGAGGTAAATGTCCTGCTTTTATGGGATGGGTCTAGGAGACATACGCGCTGTGTCTCATGATGCTTGGATATCATCTTAATTCTGTGTGAAGATGAAAGGTCTCACTGCTTCCTGAACAGGGATGTGGATGTCTGCAGTTAAGAACCCTCCGTCTAATCTAGAAACGTGAAGGAAGGAGTTTGCTGGATTGCAAGTGACAGTGAAGAAAGCCACAGATGACATATCAAACTGATTAAAATGTTATTTAGCTCAGGGCATGGCTAATGATGTGGAGCTGGAATAGTTTGACGACTGTAATTACGCTCACTATCACTGTTACTTGTTTATAGGATGGTAATGCCTAAAGGTCCCACTGGAGCCTGAAACAAGGTTGTGCAGGGTGCTGCACGTGCATATCTCAGTAGCGCTTTGATAGCTAGTGATACTAACAGACAAAACAGAGAATAAAAGGAGAAACGGGGGGACAGAGATAAGATCTTCCTGCAGGTCATTTAGGGTATCAGCCATGAGTTCAGTGCATCCAGCTCTCTAGTGCTCTGCTGGCCCAGTGAGATGAATGGAAAACATTGCAGCCTTGGAAAAATAGTACTTCTTCTAATTCTTTGGCCAGTTTTGATGATTTAGGACTGCTTTATTTATTTATTTATTTATTTATTTTTCTTTTCCCCAATTGTGCTGGAGAAGGTGAACTTTTTAAATACCTGTTCTGAATTCAAATATCATTTTCATTGTTATGTTTCTGTTTTGTTGGCACTATTCATAACGACTTCTACCCTTCTGTGGAAGCAAAAGCTTATCATACCATAAAACTGGAAAGGTCACAGAAAACTTCAGAGCTTTTGAAGAAAGCTGAGGAAAATCCATTCCCTGTTCTAGGCAGAGAGAGTGGCTGATTTCCAGACAGGTAAATGGGCAGGATAAGGCCACTTCATGTCCGCTGATGGCCAGTTGTATGGACTGCGAAGATAATGGACTACCAGCACAAGAGACAGCGCCAATAATCTAATCCAATACAATCTGTTTCAAGTGGTAGAGACCTGATACTCTATGACAATGTGAGGAAGACCAAACTGTCAGGCAAACTTTGAGATGATCATGTTCAGGATCTAAAACTCTTAAGACAAGTGTCAACACAGGAAGGGTGAAATAAAAGCATGAATGCCATACAAGTACTGAAAAATCTCAGGAAGTCTGGAAACCAGGGCAAATGGATGTAATAAGATGGTGCTTTGTGTTAGCAAGAAGCAGAGGATAAGGAAATGTTATGGGTCATCAATAGAGTGGTTTTGTGCAAATCGCTGCTAAAGAAAGACAGCCTTGCTAGCCTGCTCTTTGCTCTTAGCTCCAGTCTACAGTTGTCAGACACATAAACAATAATGGGAATAATGGGAGACTTCAACTTCCCAGCAAAAGATTGAAAGATGATTACCACTTATTCTCATACAGATATACTATGTGATGGATTTCTTCACAAAAGTGAAAAAATATAAGACCATTTTAGACTTGGCTCCTGTACGGGTTGAAATGTAGTAAGATTTGAATAAAGTCTGATCATGAGCTGACTTTTCTCATTTTACATTTCAAGACAGACAAAACCAGGCTTAGAATGAAGGTTTTGAGGCTTAGAAATGCAAACTTTGAAATCTGAGGCAATGAATAATTGAGTCTGACTAAGCATCTCTGGGACTTGAGTGCAGAGAAGGCAGAGTTAAAATTCAAAATTCAGATGGGAAAAAAGCAATGAGAGAAGGTACATTTCAGAGGTTAAAAACTGCAAAAATAAAGTACGAATGACCAAAAACCTCCTTCACATAGGAAATTAAACAGTAACAGTAAATGATACTTAAGCCACAGAACCCAGGGGGAACAAAGAGAACAAATTAGGACCATTGCATACTCGAGGCAAAAATAGATCAAAAGTTAATGATGTCTCAAATGCTGCAAATCTTATTTCCTGCATCTAACAGCAACAACAATGTGCTATTAAGGGCAGTGACAGGATTCCCATTGCAAATGAGGGTAGGGCAGTAGGCACAACATCATCTGAGCTGAAATAAAAATCTATAGTGATTCAAGTGAAAAATGACAAGCTGATATCTACCTAGCCTATTAACAGCATTGGCACACAGAACAACAACTCAAGTAGGAAAAATACATAACAATTGTGCAAATCAGGGATAGTCCCCAGAATGGGAGAGTAACAAATATACTTCTGTCCAGGAGAATGTAAAGAGTGATCCAGACAAGTGCAGGCCTGTTAGTTTGACATCAACGCTGGGCAAAGCTTTGTAGCAAGAATAGATAAGACTAGGGAAGTAGCGGGTAATGTGGAATTTACAAGATAATTTATTAAAGCTAATTTGTTTCCAGAGAATTTAGTAGCTTGCCTTTGTAGGACCAGTGCTCCCCTACACAGGGGATGAACTACATCTATTTCACTTTCTGTGAGCTTCTGATACATTACCTATGGATTTGGGCTTTGGGGCTGCAAGTGAATCAAGGGAGTTTGCAA
Organism: Aythya marila; assembly: GCF_965140915.1. Lineage (NCBI taxonomy): Eukaryota > Metazoa > Chordata > Aves > Anseriformes > Anatidae > Aythya > Aythya marila. Next base: position 4,754,861 of record NC_139067.1, on the reverse strand, counting down.
TTGTTCACACTGTTCGAAGAGGGAATTACCAGCAAAGGAGAGGTTACCTGTAGTGATTCTCAGAGACAGTTCTGAAACTGCAGCTGCTAAGGAGGCAAAGACTCATGGAGAAATGTAGGCTGGAAGGGACCTCTGAAAACCCAACCTCCTATTCAGAGCAGAGATGACTTCAAATTTAGGTACGTTCAGTATGGACATGGTGGCCGAAGACTAAAAATTCCATACGAGCTTTGAGATTTCCAGGTGACATAAAGTTGGGAAGTACTACCGAGCCTGACAGAAGGATATCCCTTGTGATTGAAATGGTTCAGGTGAAGTGACATTTGAAACCATGAGCCAGAGATTCTCAACAAAGGGTGTTTTTATTGTTTTGTTTTGTTTTGTTTTGTTAGAACGGCTGAGGTCACTGGGCCTGTTCAGCCTGGAGAAGAGGAGGCTGAGGGGAGACCTCATCACAGTCTACAACTTCCTCGTAAGGGGGTGTCGAGAGGCAGAAGACCTTTTCTCCATTATCACCAGTGACAGGACCCGCGGGAACAGGGTTAAGCTGAGGCAGGGGAAATTTAGGCTTGACATCAGGAGGGGGTTCTTCACAGAGAGGGTGGTTGCACACTGGAACAGGCTCCCCAGGGAAGTGGTCACTGCACCGAGCCTGTCTGAATTTAAGAAGAGATTGGACTGTGCACTTAGTCACATGGTCTGAACTTTTGGGTAGACCTGTGCGGTGTCAGGAGTTGGACTTGATGATCCTTAAGGGTCCCTTCCAGCTCAGGATATTCTATGATTCTATGATTCTATATGGCAGTAAGGAGTTTAAAACAAACAATAAAACAACAAAACGCCATGTTCATGCACTGTTAACAGAAGAACTGAAAAAGTTAAGTGGTTATATGGTGTGTATGGCTATTTTATTTTATTTATTTATTTATTTATTTATTTTTCTCCAGTATAAATACACCTGACAGGGCAGCCCTGCCAAACATTTAAGACATGAGGCAAAATTCTGCCACTTGTATTCACATTGAACTTAGGAGGAAGTGTTCACAAGACAGAAGGAACAAGTTGCCTATTGTGTGGAAGGGAATTAAAGGACATCGTTCTGCTCAGCCAGATGCCAGTTGAGAGAAAAATATGATGTCTCTGTGAAAATGCATTTCTTGAGTAAATATCAAGGAGAAATAGGAAATGTGTAAGTTGGGAGATACATCTGAAATGATGATTGCAGTTGGCTTATGAGGAACTTTGGACAGGAAATTGGTAGAAACTTCCCATTTTAAGAATAAAGTGCACCACAGATATGAAGTCAGCATTCACCTAAAGAGTAGAGGCCAACTCAGAGCCCCCACAACAAAGCAATGGACAAACCAGAACACTAACATGTTGTGGTCTAGAGTCACACAGATATACATAATTGTACTATATCTAAACATCTGAGGGGTTCCTTTGAGAGGCGGAGGGCTTGTGCCCCATTTCCATTTCCACTCTCAGTGTCCCCTGCCTCAGAGAAAGATCCGAGCTGCTGGCTTCCGTGCCCTCTGATGCCAGGCTACCAGAGCAGGTATCCCAGCATCGCAGCAAACAGGTGACAATTTGAGTGCCACAGCAGTCCTCATTGTGAGCTGGAAACTCAGGGCACTTGTGGCCACCCACCTTTGTGAGCTCCAAGGCTGACAGTGACTCTCTGCTGAGCTCCCACGGCTCTCAGGCGTCCCGGTGGCAGAGCTTACGGCGCTAAGCTGACTGCCAGGAGAAAAGGCTCCCGTGAAATGGCTGCTCCACAACGGCAGGAGCAAGGTCTGCTGGGCTGGGGGTTTGCAGGGGAGCTCGGCCTTGGGCCTGGCAACTGCGCCTGGAAGCCAGGGACGGCCTTGGTGTGCAGCTGGACACCTGGGCCTGAGAAAGCAAAGTCTCTTTCAAGACACTTGGCACCATTGTCACCCAGTGGCTGTCTCAGGGGGATGAGAGAAAGCACAGCATCTCTTCCTTCCCTGAAAAAGGGATGGATTTTGACCCAAAATGCAGCTCCTTTCTCTCAGAAGCATCACGTCCTCCTCTCTTTCTTGTATTTCGCTATGAATTTAGAAATCCTTGCAATCCCTGCAGCTGTGTCCCCTGCCAGCTTCTTGTGTGCCCCAAGCATCCTCGCTTGCAGGGCAGTAGAAGATGCAGAAAAGGCCTTGCCTTAGTGGAAGCACTGCCCTGCTGGAGCTCCAACATCCCTCTTAGCAGCACGCTGTAGCCCCCAAATGCCCCCAAAACGGCACATGCCAGCTACTGGGAAGGCAATGAGCTCGCTCAAGGTGAGCTACCCGCTCAAGGCCCAGGTGTCTGTGAGGCGGTGTTGGCAAGGAGTCCTGTTGTGTGAGTCTGTTCTTTGTGGGTGGCTGATACTGTCTTGGGCCCAGCTGCAAGGCCCGTCACAGGGGCTGGAGTGGCCACAGGGCCTGTCAGTGGGCTTGGAGTGGCTGCAGGGCTCATCAGTGGGCTTGGTGTATCCGTAGGTCCCATCACAGCGCTGCAGTGGTCACAGGGCCTTTCATATTGGCTAGAGTGGCTGTAGGGCCCGTCACAGGTTTTGGAATAGCCCCAAGGCCCATCACTGGGCTTGCAGTCGCTGCAGAGCCCATCACTGGGCTTTGAGCAGCCGCAGGGCCGCTCTCAGGGTTGGATGAGATCCACAGGTGTTTTCTTCCTCTTGGAGGTGCTGAGGAGTATTGAATAGTCTTCAAAAGGCATAGGCCAGAGTGCAGAAAATGTGTAGCTGATGCTAGAACCAGTTACTTTTTCTTGTCCACTGCCTCCTCCTCATTCACTGCCTCCTCCTTGTCTACCGCATCCTCCTCGTCCCCCGCCTGCTAATCCTATTTCTCATTTTCCTCCTCCTTCTCCTCCTTCCCTGCCTCTTGCACCTCCAACACCTCCTCCACCTCCACTGCCTCTTCCTCCTTCTCCTTCTCCAGCCCCACTGACTATTCCTCCTCCACAGCCTCCTCCACCTTGGCAGAAACTTCCTGGCCAACTTCCTCTGCATGCTCCTTGCTAAGGCATGCTGGTAGCAATGATGGTGAGCCCAGAGATGTCAGGAGGAGTTGCCATGAACCAGGTGTGCCAAGGCGGCTTCTCTGGGAGGCTATGGTTGTGAGCGCTGCCCACCGCTCCTAATTCTAGTTCCATTTGTCACCCCACAGGACCATGGCACCGTGGCCCTGTAAGGTAGCAGCTGGCGGCTCCTATCATCTTGATGACGCTCTGTGATGTGCTGCTTGTTGCCTGGGTAGCGATTGTTAGCTCTTATGCAAATGGCTTGTCATCAATCAGGGGTGTGGCTGCTCCTCCCTATAAAAGGGCCAAAGGGGGGCAGTGGGAGCCAGAGTGTTGGAGAGGGGAGATGGGAGAAGGTGGAAACAGAAAAGGAGGAGGAGGAGGCATAGGTGGAAAAGGGGGAGTAAGAGGGGAAGGGGGGCAGTGGAGGAGGTAGCGGAGGAGGAGGTGGTGGAGAAGATTGAGGAGGTGGCGGCATTTCTGGAAAAGGAGACTGATGAGTAGGAAGTGGTGACAAAAGAGGAGGCGAGCAAGGGCTAGGCAGAGGGACACGATGGAAGTGGAAGAGGAGAAGAAGGTGGTGGAGAAATAGTAGAATCTTAGAGGAGGAACTGGTGGCAAAAAGAAAAAAAAGAGGAGGAGGTGGAGGAGGAGTAGGAGGTGGTAATGGAGGAGACCAAAAAAAAAAAAAAAAACAAGAAGGAGGAGAAGGTGGCAGAGGAAGAAGTGGTAGAGGAGGAGGTGGAGGAGGAGGAGGAGGATGTGGAGGAGGTGGAGGAGGAGGAGGAGGAAATGAAGGAGAAGGTGGAGGAGGAGGAGGAGGAGGAGGATGTGGAGGAAGATGACGTGGAGGAAGATGACGTGGAGGAGGTGGAGGAGGAGGTGGAGGAAGTGGAAGAGGAGGAAGTGGAGGAGGAGGAAGTGGAGAAGGAGGAGGTGGAGGAGGAGGAAGAGGTGGAGGAGGAGGAGGTGTAGGTTGTGTAGGTTGTGGAGGAGTTGAAAGAGGAGGTGGAAAATGAGGTGGAGGAGGTGGAGGAGGAGGTGGAGGATGAGGAGGAGGTGGAGGTTGTGGAGGAGTTGGAAGAGGAGGTGGAGGTGGTGGAGGTGGAGGTGGAGGAGGCCAAAATAAAAAAAGACAAAAACAGCTAAAAAGCACAGAAAAAAAAAAAAACACTAGAAATGAAAAAATCAACATTGTGACCATCAACTATCAATCTCAGAGCAAGCTGATAGGAAACACTCATTTAAATCATTCTGGACAGATGTGACGAGAGAGAGAAAATTTTCATGCAGAGAATCCGAAGGAATAGAAAAACTCATAGGCATTGATAAAGAGTTGAATAAGAAAGGAATAGAAAATAATAAAAATAATACAATCAATTAAAAAGACAGTAAATAAATTGTATTACTGTAAACAATTTTTTCCCAGCCTAATGATCTCCTATCACCACCATGACCTCCCATCCTAGCAATTTCCCATCCCATTATTTCACACTCAAATGAATTCCCATCACCGCAGTTCTTTGTGGGCGCTCCGTCCCCATCAGGCTTGCTTTGGAAGGCCCAGGAGAGTCTTGTGGGCACTGGCCTGGGGTCCCAGGCTGAGCCAGCTGCTGGCAATCAGGGAGGCTCGCTCCGTGTCTTGGCTTGGGGTTGCGTGGCCAGGCTGTGGGAACGGGGGGCTGCAGGGGTGTCCTCTGTGAGGAGAATGCAGCAGCTGCCCCATGGGAGCTCAGGGCCGCTTCCAGGAGGCTCCTTCCAGGAGGGACCCACCCGCTGCTGCCCAGAACGCAGAGCAAAAGGATGATGTTTGCGCCTGGGGGAGAGCCCATCTAAGAAAGGGAACAAAAGCTGCTGCCCAGCAGCGTCTGGCTCAGGGAGGAGTGAGAAAGCTCTGTGCAGCCCCCAAGGTCCGTGCAGCAGGAGGCAGGAGGTGCTCCAGGCTCACAGCAGCACTTCCCCTGCGGCCTGTGCAGGGAGAGGCCCCTGGTGGAGCAGGCTGTCCCCCTGCAGCCCATGGGTCCCCCGTGGAGCACATCTCCATGCTGCAGCGCCCCTGTGGCTGGAGGAGCCCATGTTGGAACACGTGGATCTGCCCTGGAGGAGGCCGCGGCCTGTGGAGAGCCCCCGCAGGAGCAGGCCCCGGGCTGGACTGGAACAGGCTGTGCTGAGCCTGCTTTGCCCGTGACGCTCCTTGTGGAGTCATTTCCCTGTCCTTCTGGCAGCCCTTGAGCCCTTGCCAGCCTCTTTTCTCCCCTTGGCGTTGGAGGAGGGGCAGGGAGAGAGCGCTTGTGCTGGAGCTCAGCTGCCCAGCTGAGGAAAACCACCACGGCTCTGTCTTGCCGCTGCTGCAGCACGCTGGTAGCAGCCAGCACCGTCTGTTCTTCGAGCCTCAGCAAGCCCACAGCATCTTCCCAGAAGGGATCCCTTTCCTTCACGCCTGACAGGCGCCGCCTGCAGAGGCTGAGGGCTTGTGCCCCGTTTGCAAGCGCTTTCTCAGTGCCCCCTTCCCCAGAGAAGGATCCGGATCCCAGCTGCTTGGCTTCCCTGCCCTCTGCTGCCAGGCTCCCGCAGCTGCTATCCCAGCAGCGCAGCAGCCAGCTGACAACATGCTCGCCTGGAGGACAGCTGCAATCTTGTCCCATGCTGGCAGCTCGCCCAGGGATGGGGATCACCTGCTTCCTGCTGCTTTTGTCTCTGTGCCTGAGACAGCAACGGGGTAGTCCCCGCAGCCAGCTCTTAGGGCCTGTGCCAGGCTTGGAGGGGCTGCAGGGAACATGCCAGGGGCTCGAGGGGCTGCAGGGCGAGTGACAAGGCTTTGAGGGGCCTCAGGTCCCACCGCGGTGGTTGAAGTCGATGCAGGGAACATCAGAGTTGTTGGAGGGGCTGCAGGTAAAATCCCAGGGCTTGCAGGGGCTGCAGGCTGCGTCACAGCTACGCATCAGGTCAAGACGCATTTTCCTAGAACCATACATTTCCTCCTGAAGGGGCTGAAGAGCATGGAATGGTCTTCAAAACGCACAGAGCAAACCCCAGCAAACGTAGAGCTGCTGCTAGCAAGTAGGTAACTTGATTGTTCCTCTTGTTAACTTTGTTTCACAACAACAGGTGCAAAGATGTATCTTGAGTTGAGGGCAAAGGTGACCTTGGATCTGAAGCACACAGGCGTTCGCTAATGTACCCCATCCGGAGTGACTCCAGAACGACTCGGAAGGAAAAATAAAGTCCAAAGCAGTGCGTTGTGATAAAGAGAGTTTAATAGGGTGGAAAAGGAATAAAAACAAACAAAATAAGAAATAATGATATTTATAATTTATATTAACATATAAAAATATTTAATACTATTAAATACTAATACTTCCAGTTTTATACTAATAAAACAATGCCATACTGTACAACACAGTCAATAAAGTGGATTTAATTAAATAAATAATAGAACCAAGAAATTAAATGAAAATTAAAAACTTGAAATTTAATAAAAAGAAAACCCATTCTTCCCAGTCCAATGAATTCCTACCCCCATCATCACTTCCCATCCCACTGATCATTTGCTATCCCAAAAACCTCCCAGTTCTTATCCCCTCGGCATGCCAGTGCAAGAAGAGCTGCAGGCAGAGGCCTTGCTGAGTGAGCACCTAACGAGAGGAATTTAATCCAGAAGGCAGGAAAGAAGAGCAATGCCCCAAAAGAAGCACGGGGCCCATCTTCATCTGGTGGGCCGCCCGCTGCCGCTCCTCCTGGGCCAGCTTCTTCAGGCGCTCCCGCTCGGGACGCTGCTGCGGCGTGATGGGCACCGACTCCTCCTGCTCCTCCAGCGGCGTGGGCGCCGCGGCGCGGCCCGCCCAGGGCCCCACGCGGGGCATGTAGTCCACGCGGGGCTGCGCCGGCCGCTGCAGCGTGCGCGGCTGCGTGGGCAGAGCCGGACGCTGCGCTTGGCCCCCCGCAGCTGGCAGGCCCAGTGCTCTGGGCGCCGGCTCTATGGCAGCGTCCCCTGTTCATGCCGTGCTGCCTGGTGGTGCTGGCACCTCCTTTTCCTTGCCGCCAGCCGGGGACTGGGGGGCAGCGGGCACAGCGCTGGAGCCTGGCACTGTCGGCGGGGCGCTGGGCATGCTGCTGGGGCTGCTGGAGGTGGGCTGCGGCTGCACACAGGACGGCTGGTGCACTGGCCCCAGCACCTTGGCCCTGGCCCCCAGCGGCTGCAAAGTCTCGCTGGGGGTCTTTGTCCTTGCGTGCTGGCGCTGCAGCGTCTTGGCCCCGCTGGCTTGGGCCCGGAGCCTGTCCTGGGGCCGCACGGCACAGGGCTCCCCACTCGGAGTCTCCAGCAGCAGCCGCGCTCTGCGGGGAGGTGGCGACGCTGCTCCTTGCCCCCCTGCAGCCCCCGGGCTTCGTGCTGTCTTGCTGGGTGCCGTGGTGCTGTTGATCGCCGGCTGCTGCCCACTGCTGCCTGCTTCCGTGCTGCTGCCAGCCCCCGTGCTGCTGCCACCCGTCTTCCCCTGGCACAGTCTCTTGCGGCCTTGGCCAGCCTGGCCCAGCAGCATCTTCCTCTCCTTGCTGGGGGGGTTCTCTGTTGTCGGCCTCCTGTGCTGGCAGCTCTGCGCTGTCCCGGGGGTGCTGCTGGGCGCAGGGCGCTTGGCCCCCCGCTTGGTGCCGGTGGGCACAGGGGCAGGCGGGGGGCTCTGGAGGGGACTGCGAGGGGGACTGGGCAGGGCTCTCCTGAGGGCTGGGAGAAGTTGAGGCCTCTTGAGGGGAGCCAAGGGAGGCTGGGGCAGGGTTCTCTTGCGGGCAGGGATGAATTCCTGCTGGGGGGGCCTTTTGGGGAGAGGCTTGGGCAGGGGTCTCCTGCGGGCAGGGTCGGGGGGGCTCTGGAGGGGACTCAGGCGAGGCTTGGGCAGGGCTGTCCTGAGGGCAGTGAGGAAGTCAGGGTCGGGGGGGCTCTGGAGGGGACTCAGGCGAGGCTTGGGCAGGGCTCTCCTGAGGGCAGTGAGGAAGTCAGGGTCGGGGGGGCTCTGGACGGGAGCCGAGGGAGGCTTGGGCAGGGCTCTCCTGCGGGCAGAGAGGCAGTCAGGGTCGGGGGGCCTCCTGACGGGAGCCAAGGGAGGCTGGGGCAGGGTTCTCCTGCGGGCAGGGATGAATTCCTGCTGGGGAGGCCTTTTGGGCAGGGCTCTCCTGAGCTGGGGCCGGGCTGCAGGCTTGAGGGGGGAGCTGAGTGGCGGCACAGCAGCTGCAGGGGGCTGCAGCGCCCGCCCAGCCTGCACCTTGTCGGGGTGCAGCCCAGGGCTTGAGGGGACCTCACCGAGGGCTCCTGTGGCTTCCAGTCCCTGCGTGCTCGGCTCCTCGATGTCCTCGCAGAGGTCAGGCAGCTGCGAGAGGAAGCGGCTGAGGGCAGGACTGCTGGGCAAATCGGGGAAGGCGTCCTGGGGCTCCACGGCATCCAGGCAGCTGAGCAGCTCCTCCAAGCCGGAGCTGTCCAGGTCGGCCGGGAGCTGGTCCTGCACGTGCTGCAGCTGCTGGCTGTCCCCTGCCAGCTCTGGAAAGGCCTCGGCGAAGGCATCAGGGCCCAGCTCCAGCAGCTCCAGGGGCTCCTCAGGCACCTCTGCAAGTGTCGCCGCTGAGGACGAAGCAAGACAATCCCCCAAGACGGGCAATGTCAGCTTTGCCATGGCCCCTGGGTGTGGGGCCACAAGCGGCCGGCTGTGCCAGTCCCAAACTCACCGTCGGGCGTCGCCGTCTGGGTGCTGGCGGTCCTTGGAGCCTGGGCAGGCTCGGGGGGAGTGTGGCCGGGCAGCGGGGGCCCCTGGTCCTCGCTGAGCCCCACGGCGTGCAAGCAGGGCTCCGGCAGCTGCCCCCGGCTGCTGCTCAGGGTGCGGGGCGTGGGGAGCGCCTGCCCCCGCAGCGGAGGCCCCGGGACGAGGGGTGGCGGGGGGTTGCGCTGGGCGGGGGCCTGCAACAGGCAGGTGCCTGCGGGGTGCAGGAGCTCCCCATGGAGCACGGCCCCGGGCCCCAGCCCCAGCGCATGGTGGGGCACCAGTGTCCCCGTCACCATGGGCTGTCCCCACTGATGGACGGGGGCACAGGGAGGAGCGCTATGGGGGAGCTGCCCCACGGTGGGTAGCTGCACCAGCTGCAGCTGGTGCCCCATGCTTGGGAGCTGCACCAGCTGCAGGTTTTGCCCCACAGCAGGGAGCTGCACCAGCTGCAGGTTTTGCCCCACAGCGGGGAGCTGCACCAGCTGCAGGTTATGCCCCACGGCGGGGAGCTGCCCCACAGCAGGGAGCTGCCCCCCGGCGGGGAGCTGCCCAAGCTGCAGGTGGTGCCCCTGGGCTGGGAGGTGCCCCCCAGGTGGCAGCTGCACCCCGGCGGGGAGCTGCAGCACCTGCCCCTGGACCCCCGGCACCACGTGCCAGACGGTGGCCTGGGGCAGCGCGGAGGGGAGGGTGGGTACCTGCGGGGGCTGCAAGGGCAGCGCCGTCGCTCCGGGGAGGGAGGGCAGCAGCCAGGCAGCCACCGTTGGCGGCACGGCTGGGACGACGAAGGGGGAGTTTTGCGTCTGCGCAAGCCGCGGAAGCCGTCTGGGGAAACCCTCTGTGGGAAAAAGGGCGCTGGGCTGAGCTCTGGGGCGCTGGGCTCGCCAGCAGGGCCGCAGCCCCGGGAGGAGCGGGAGCCGGCTGCTGGACCTGCCATGGTGGCTGGAGAGTGGGGCGGTTGCTTGGGGAACCCGGGCAACGGGGATTCCGTCCCAACGGCTCACCAGCCCCTCGCCGACATCTTGGGGAGGACTGCAGGCTTTGGACCCAAGCAGGCTGCCCAGCGCAAGACTTGGCCATCCCCAGCAGGCTTGCCCTCCCACGCAGCACTTGCCATGCCCACCACGTTTCCACACCACCACTTGCCCAGCCCAAGGCTTACCAAGCCCAGGACCGGCTTCTCGGCCTCAGCGGCTGTGCCCATCCTTGCCATTTCACCTGATGGCACATTCCCAGCAAGCCAGGCGAAATCTGTCCCATCAACACCACGCGTTTCTTCAGCCAAAGAGATCTCGTCCCAAAGAATTCCCCTCTCGGAGGACTTTTCCAAGCACTTCCTTCCCCAGGGAATGGTACCCACCCCATTCAAGACTTCCCATCCCAAGGCTTTCCCATCCCAGGAGCCATTGTTCATCCCAATGCTTTTGCTTCCCAATGCTTTCAAAGCCCACGAACATTTCCCATCTCTCTCCTTTCCTAGCCCAATGGCTTCCCACCCCAAGGAAGCCTTCCCATCCCAGCAAGGAGTTCTCGGCCCACTCAGCATTCCCCATCCCAAGCATTTCCCAGTTTCACCCTGCAACACACAGCTTGGCCACCCCACAGCTATGCAGAGATCACAAGAGGGATTTGGACCATGCTGATAGACACAAGGTCACGGGGATTTGCTGTGCTGACGATTGCTCCTTATTACAGATCAACACAGATCCCCAGTCCCAAGGGCGCCAGGCAGAATCTGGCGAATATGGAGCTACGTGGCTCTTCCATTTCTCACCAGGCAAGAAAGAGATCTGTGCATTTCTTGTTGAGGGATTTTTGAAACAACAAAGATGCCATGGCTTGCTGCAGCTGAGCAAACCAAGCTACCAGGACGACTATGAGAATTTCCCATGACAGTGTTCCCACATCACCCAATTGAGGAATTTAGAAAAATATTGTTGCCAGCAGCTGGCTTCAAGGACGGGATCTACGTGACTGCTAATCACAAGGGGGTTGTTTTCTTGCAGTTGTTTGTCTGAGTGCTTTTCAACAATAATCTTGTTTGAGACGCTATCCGCCCCTGTTAGGTTTGCTGTAAAAGTCAGGCTATTTGGGTAATAAAAGGGAGCATGATCTGACCATACTAGTGTCTGTCATGTTTTCGGCCGTTCTTCCTGCAACATATGGCGCCCGAACAGGCTGAGACCCGGACACGCTGAGAGACCTGAGAGACACTGAGAGACTCCGAGCACGGACCCGAATAGAGAGATCTCAGTGAGATGCGGAGATTGATTGATTGATACAGATCACAGTGAGATGTGGAGATTGATTGATTGATACAGATCACAGTGAGATGCGGAGATTGATTGATTGATACAGATTACAGAATCACAGAATCACAGAATTTTCTAGGTTGGAAGAGACCTCAAGATCATCGAGTCCAACCTCTGACCTAACGCTAACAGGCCCCACTAAACCATTTCCCTAAGCTCTACATCTAAACGTCTTTTGAAGACTTCCAGGGATGGTGACTCCACCACTTCCCTGGGCAGCCTGTTCCAGTGCCTCACAACCCTTTCAGTGAAGAAGTTCTTCCTAACATCTAACCTAAAACTCCCCTGGCTAAAATTGATTGCGGTGAGACACGGGAACAGAGGAACCACGGTGAGATGCGGAAAAGTGACGTATTGCGGTGAGACACACAGGACATCCGGAGTCGAGTTGCTACGCGAGATCGGAGGCGTCTGTGGAAACGGCAGCTGGCTACGGTGGTGGCGCAAGCTTTCTCAGTACCGTCTGGGACTGACAGACCACCAAGTACAAAACCTGAGACCTCGGGAATGCGGCTGACAAGATCTTTATTGTCGGTTCCTGCACCCACCCCGGTTCGGGGTATGACCTCTCCAAGAAATCAATCAGTGGCAGAAATAACTGAGGGGCTATTGGAGCAGAGTGCTGATGGGGAGTGGGGGCTGCCCTCCCCACCCCCTGTGCCAGAAAATCTTGATAAAGCTGTGCTGCCAGCATCTGTGCCACTGCCAGGCAGCAAGAAATCCACTCGGGATGCTTCGCCAAGGAGAGGTGCAGCAGCAGCTTGCAAAAATCGACCTTCACTGGAGAAGTCCTTCCAAGAACTGCTAGTGAAATTCGAGAACTTAAAAAGTACGGATTCAGAGGAGCTTCCTCTCTCGTCTGCCCCACCGGAGCTGACTCCCTCATTATCCGTCGCTACAACACCGTCGGCACCAACGAGGGACAGGTGCTCCGACGTCATACGTGATGCCATCATAGAGGGGCATAGGCATGCTACATCCTTGGCCTGCCCTATTCTTATCGACCCTGTGCAAGGCACCGGGTTGTGGCAGCCACGTGCCTGCAAGCTTTTACAGCAAGCTCAAAGAATGGTTTTGGACTATGGATTACAATCCCAGGCACCTCCACAGATAATTCAATGGATTTTTCAGGCAAAACCAATGTGTCCACTTGACTCTCGAAACTTGGCGCGCTTATTATTAATTCCTTCCCCAATGTTATTGTTTGAAAGGGAATGCTTGCAGTTACCACAGGGGGAAGCGGGTCAGCTGCGTCAACCGGGGAACCCCCTGTATGGGATCACTGCAGAGATGTTAAAGGGAATGGGTCCTTATCTCAATACCCAGATTCAGTTGCAGTTCCCTGCGATTATTCACCAAACAGCTGCGCAGCTCACACTGAGGGCTCTTCTTAGTCTCCCAGGGGAAAAGAAAGCACCTCCATTCGCATCTTTAGAACAGGCCCCTGGGGAACCATACACTAAATTTATCAATCAGTCCAGGCAACCAGATGTGGTGGCACAGGACTGTCAGAGATTTGCATTTATGGTACCCTCCATTAACAAACAGGCCCCGGCAAAGCGCTATGAATGGCTAGTGCTTCTACAGGGGATGAGGAATTCCCCTACATAATGTCAATTATATGTGGTCTGGGCATTACAACCAATTCGGACAGCGTGTTGTGACGTGTTTATTTACCATTATATGGATAACATTCGGATTGGTAGGCCAGAATGCTTCCAGGATTCAGATTTAAAGTTTATTTGGGATACTTTGGAAGCAAAAGGGTTGAAGATAGCCCCAGAGAAGGTTCAACAGAAACAGCCATGGCTATACTTGGGATGGAAAATATCAGACTTTACTATTCATCCCCAGAAAGGTGATATAACTATGGTGTTACATAATTGAATAAATGTAGCTACAAGAATGTACATCAATATGTACATCCCTGCAGCAGCTCCAACATCCCTCTTGGCAGCACACTGTAGCCCCCAAATGCCCCCGAAACGGCACATGCCAGCTACTGGGAAGGAAATGAGCTGGCTCAAGGTGAGCTACCTGCTCATGGCCCAGGTGTCTGTGAGGCGGTGTTGGCAAGGAGTCCTGTTGTGTGAGTCCGTTCTTTGTGGGTGCTCCGTCCCCACCAGGCTTGCTTTGGAAGGCCCAGGAGAGTCTTGTGGGCACTGGCCTGGGGTCCCAGGCTGAGCCAGCTGCTGCCTGGCAATCAGGGAGGCTCGCTCCGTGTCTTGGCTTGGGGTTGCGTGGCCAGGCTGTGGGAGCGGGGGGCTGCAGGGGTGTCCTCTGTGAGGAGAATGCAGCAGCTGCCCCATGGGAGCTCAGGGCCGCTTCCAGGAGGCTCCTTCCAGGAGGGACCCACCCGCTGCTGCCCAGAACGCAGAGCAAAAGGATGATGTTTGCGCCTGGGGGAGAGCCCATCTAAGAAAGGGAACAAAAGCTGCTGCCCAGCAGCGTCTGGCTCAGGGAGGAGTGAGAAAGCTCTGTGCAGCCCCCAGGGTCCGTGCAGCAGGAGGTACTCCAGGCTCACAGCAGCACTTCCCCTGCGGCCTGTGCAGGGAGAGGCCCCTGGTGGAGCAGGCTGTCCCCCTGCGGCCCATGGGTCCCCTGTGGAGCACATCTCCATGCTGCAGCCCCCCTGTGGCTGGAGGAGCCCATGTTGGAACACGTGGATCTGCCCTGGAGGAGGCTGCGGCCTGTGGAGGAGGCCCCAGAGGAGCAGGCTCCAGGCTGGAGGCTGGCAGAAATAAGCCTTTTTTCCACTTCATCAAGATGTGTTTCTGTTGCCATGTTGACCCCACTTCAGCATGGAGTCCATTTCTTTAGTGAGTGTCTGGAACTTTTACATGAAAAGTTTTTTTTATTCAATATCATTCGTGCAAAATGAAATTATGAAAAAAAAAATCCTTTAAATGCTCATGTTTTTACAGGCTTATTGGTATCTAAAACCGATCTTTTAATCTAACAGTTATTAAGCATCTATCAAACTTATTTGTAAAGTAACTGCTTTGCTGTCTTTACACGAGACGTGATTTTCTGTATGCAAAGGAGCAGAGTGAGTATTTTGCAAATGGTTTTATTAGCTTTAGAAGAAAACTTGCTTATATGATAGATTGTCTAGAACAGGGAGCATATTTTGGATCTGGTTAAGGGAAAGCATTTCATAATAGTGGTGCTTTAAAAAATCCTCTCCCCTTTGATACCTTTTTATAACCTCTTATAAAGTGTTTTTTACATGAAGGAGTGCATAACGACTTAGCTGCATTGTACATCTTTCTAGTAGATAACATGCCTCTCTGTTATTGTGAGCATTTTCGCTCAAACGTTTGTTCCAGTTTTGTGACACCAAATGGAACTGAAGATGGGAATGCCTTTTCTCCGAGCCTATGTATTGAACATAACAGGTTAATAGCGGACTTACTGGGAGGATGAATTTTTAGAACTTCAGAAAACACTCCAAAAAAAACCACTATAGCAAAGTTCTTCTATACCATTTCTGTCAGTGACTTCACCAATAACTGTGCTTGCCCAGCTGAAACTCTGCATCCTGTGTTAGAGGTGACACAGAGAGCCACAGGAGTGTTCTCCACAAAAAAGCCGCTAATTCCACACTATGCAAATGGGGCAGATACTACCTCCTTGTTTTCAGTATCTCAACTGAATCAACTGACTGTGAGAATTCTCACGAGCACTAGCCCTTGTTCTTGTGGGGGACTCCATCACGCCAGATATCTGCTAGAAATATAGATATCTTTCCTTCACGCCTGACAGGAGCCGCCTGCAAAGGCTGAGGGCTCGTGCCCTGTTTCCAATGGCTTTCTCAATGCCCCCTTCCCTAGAGAGAGGTCCCAGCTGCTTGGCTTCCGTGCCCTCGAATTCCAGGCAACCAGAGCCGTTATCGCAGCATGGCAGCAGCCAGCTGGCAATGTGCTCACCTGGAGGACAGCTGCAATCTTGTCCCATGTCTCACAGCTCACCCAGACATTGGGATCACCTGGTTCCTGCTGCTTTTACATGGTGGTCTTCAGCCTGCTGTTCCCTAGGATGGCCCTACACTGGGGTAGCCTGCCTCGCCTTCCTATTGCTCCTTCCCCTTCTCAGTAGGACTTTCTTCCCTTACTAAACGAGACGACTTGTGCATCCATTCTTTCATCTGGTGTGTACCGGTGACTGATACCGTCTTGGGCCCAGCTGCAAGGCCCGTCACAGGGGCTGGAGTGGCCACAGGGCCTGTCAGTGGGCTTGGAGTGGCTGCAGGGCTCATCAGTGGGCTTGGTGTGTCCGTAGGTCCCATCACAGCGCTGCAGTGGTCACAGGGCCTTTCATATTGGCTAGAGTGGCTGTAGGGCCCGTCACAGGTTTTGGAATAGCCCCAAGGCCCATCACTGGGCTTGCAGTCGCTGCAGAGCCCATCACTGGGCTTTGAGCAGCCGCAGGGCCGCTCTCAGGGTTGGATGAGATCCACAGGTGTTTTCTTCCTCTTGGAGGTGCTGAGGAGTATTGAATAGTCTTCAAAAGGCATAGGCCAGAGTGCAGAAAATGTGTAGCTGATGCTAGAACCAGTTACTTTTTCTTGTCCACTGCCTCCTCCTCATTCACTGCCTCCTCCTTGTCTACCGCATCCTCCTCGTCCCCCGCCTGCTAATCCTATTTCTCATTTTCCTCCTCCTTCTCCTCCTTCCCTGCCTCTTGCACCTCCAACACCTCCTCCACCTCCACTGCCTCTTCCTCCTTCTCCTCCTCCAGCCCCACTGACTATTCCTCCTCCACAGCCTCCTCCACCTCGGCAGAAACTTCCTGGCCAACTTCCTCTGCATGCTCCTTGCTAAGGCATGCTGGTAGCAATGATGGTGAGCCCAGAGATGTCAGGAGGAGTTGCCATGAACCAGGTGTGCCAAGGCGGCTTCTCTGGGAGGCTATGGTTGTGAGCGCTGCCCACCGCTCCTAATTCTAGTTCCATTTGTCACCCCACAGGACCATGGCACCGTGGCCCTGTAAGGTAGCAGCTGGCGGCTCCTATCATCTTGATGACGCTCTGTGATGCGCTGCTTGTTGCCTGGGTAGCGATTGTTAGCTCTTATGCAAATGGCTTGTCATCAGTCAGGGGTGTGGCTGCTCCTCCCTATAAAAGGGCCAAAGGGGGGCAGTGGGAGCCAGAGTGTTGGAGAGGGGAGATGGGAGAAGGTGGAAACAGAAAAGGAGGAGGAGGAGGCATAGGTGGAAAAGGGGGAGTAAGAGGGGAAGGGGGGCAGTGGAGGAGGTGGCGGAGGAGGAGGTGGTGGAGGAGGAGGTGGTGGAGAAGATTGAGGAGGTGGCGGCATTTCTGGAAAAGGAGACTGATGAGTAGGAAGTGGTGACAAAAGAGGAGGCGAGCAAGGGCTAGGCAGAGGGACACGATGGAAGTGGAAGAGGAGAAGAAGGTGGTGGAGAAATAGTAGAATCTTAGAGGAGGAACTGGTGGCAAAAAGAAAAAAAAAAAGGAGGAGGTGGAGGAGGAGGAGGAGGATGTGGAGGAGGTGGAGGTGGAGGAGGAGGAAATGAAGGAGAAGGTGGAGGAGGAGGAGGAGGAGGAGGAGGAGGATGTGGAGGAAGATGACGTGGAGGAGGTGGAGGAGGAGGAAGTGGAGGAGGAGGAGGTGGAGGAGGAGGAGGTGGAGGAAGATGAGGAGGAGGAGGAGGTGGAGGAGGAGGAAGAGTTGTAGGAGGAGGAGGTGTAGGTTGTGTAGGTTGTGGAGGAGTTGGAAGAGGAGGTGGAAATTGAGGTGGAGGAGGTGGAGGAGGAGGTGGAGGATGAGGAGGAGGTGGAGGTTGTGGAGGAGTTGGAAGAGGAGGTGGAGGTGGTGGAGGTGGAGGTGGAGGAGGCCAAAATAAAAAAAGACAAAAACAGCTAGAAAGCACAGAAAAACAACACTAGAAATTAAAAAATCATCATGGTGACCATCAACTATCAGTCTCAGAGCAAGCTGATAGGAAACACTCATTTAAATCATTCTGGACAGATGTGACGAGAGAGAGAATTTTCATGCAGAGAATCCGAAGGAATAGAAAAACTCATAGGCATTGATAAAGAGTTGATTAAGAAAGGAATAGAAAATAATAAAAATAATACAATCAATTAAAAAGACAGTAAATAAATTGTATTACTGTAAACAATTTTTTCCCAGCCTAATGATCTCCTATCACCACCATGACCACCCATCCTAGCAATTTCCCATCCCATTATTTCACACTCAAATGAATTCCCATCACCGCAGTTCTTTGTGGGCGCTCCGTCCCCATCAGGCTTGCTTTGGAAGGCCCAGGAGAGTCTTGTGGGCACTGGCCTGGGGTCCCAGGCTGAGCCAGCTGCTGCCTGGCAATCAGGGAGGCTCGCTCCGTGTCTTGGCTTGGGGTTGCGTGGCCAGGCTGTGGGAGCGGGGGGCTGCAGGGGTGTCCTCTGTGAGGAGAATGCAGCAGCTGCCCCATGGGAGCTCAGGGCCGCTTCCAGGAGGCTCCTTCCAGGAGGGACCCACCCGCTGCTGCCCAGAACGCAGAGCAAAAGGATGATGTTTGCGCCTGGGGGAGAGCCCATCTAAGAAAGGGAACAAAAGCTGCTGCCCAGCAGCGTCTGGCTCAGGGAGGAGTGAGAAAGCTCTGCGCAGCCCCCAAGGTCCGTGCAGCAGGAGGCAGGAGGTGCTCCAGGCTCACAGCAGCACTTCCCCTGCGGCCTGTGCAGGGAGAGGCCCCTGGTGGAGCAGGCTGTCCCCCTGCAGCCCATGGATCCCCTGTGGAGCACATCTCCACGCTGCAGCCCCCCTGTGGCTGGAGGAGCCCCTGGTGGAGCAGGTGGCTGTGGCCTGGAGGAGGCCGCGGCCTGTGGAGAGCCCCCGCAGGAGCAGGCCCCGGGCTGGACTGGAACAGGCTGTGCTGAGCCTGCTTTGCCCGTGACGCTCCTTGTGGAGTGATCTCCCTGTCCTTCTGGCAGCCCTTGAGCCCTTGCCAGCCTCTTTTCTCCCCTTGGCGTTGGAGGAGGGGCAGGGAGAGAGCGCTTGTGCTGGAGCTCAGCTGCCCAGCTGAGGAAAACCACCACGGCTCTGTCTTGCCGCTGCTGCAGCACGCTGGTAGCAGCCAGCACCGTCTGTTCTTCGAGCCTCAGCAAGCCCACAGCATCTTCCCAGAAGGGATCCCTTTCCTTCACGCCTGACAGGCACCGCCTGCAGAGGCTGAGGGCTTGTGCCCCGTTTGCAAGCGCTTTCTCAGTGCCCCCTTCCCCAGAGAAGGATCCGGATCCCAGCTGCTTGGCTTCCCTGCCCTCTGCTGCCAGGCTCCCGCAGCTGCTATCCCAGCAGCGCAGCAGCCAGCTGACAACATGCTCGCCTGGAGGACAGCTGCAATCTTGTCCCATGCTGGCAGCTCGCCCAGGGATGGGGATCACCTGCTTCCTGCTGCTTTTGTCTCTGTGCCTGAGACAGCAACGGGGTAGTCCCTGCAGCCAGCTCTTAGGGCCTGTGCCAGGCTTGGAGGGGCTGCAGGGAACATGCCAGGGGCTCGAGGGGCTGCAGGGCGAGTGACAAGGCTTTGAGGGGCCTCAGGTCCCACCGCGGTGGTTGAAGTCGATGCAGGGAACATCAGAGTTGTTGGAGGGGCTGCAGGTAAAATCCCAGGGCTTGCAGGGGCTGCAGGCTGCGTCACAGCTACGCATCAGGTCAAGACGCATTTTCCTAGAACCATACATTTCCTCCTGAAGGGGCTGAAGAGCATGGAATGGTCTTCAAAACGCACAGAGCAAACCCCAGCAAACGTAGAGCTGCTGCTAGCAAGTAGGTAACTTGATTGTTCCTCTTGGTAACTTTGTTTCACAACAACAGGTGCAAAGATGTATCTTGAGTTGAGGGCAAAGGTGACCTTGGATCTGAAGCACACAGGCGTTCGCTAACGTACCCCATCCGGAGTGACTCCAGAACGACTCGGAAGGAAAAATAAAGTCCAAAGCAGTGCGTTGTGATAAAGAGAGTTTAATAGGGTAGAAAAGGAATAAAAACAAACAAAACAAGAAATAATGATATTTATAATTTGTAATATATTAACATATAAAAATATTTAATACTATTAAATACTAATACTTCTAATTTTATACTAAAAAAACAATGCCATACTGTACAACACAGTCAATAAAGTGGATTTAATTAAATAAATAATAGAACCAAGAAATTAAATGAAAATTAAAAACTTGAAATTTAATAAAAAGAAAACCCATTCTTCCCAGTCCAATGAATTCCTACCCCCATCATCACTTCCCACCCCACTGATCATTTGCTATCCCAAAAACCTCCCAGTTCTTATCCCCTCGGCATGCCAGTGCAAGAAGAGCTGCAGGCAGAGGCCTTGCTGAGTGAGCACCTAACGAGAGGAGTTTAATCCAGAAGACAGGAAAGAAGAGCAATGCCCCAAAAGAAGCACGGGGCCCATCTTCATCTGGTGGGCCGCCCGCTGCCGCTCCTCCTGGGCCAGCTTCTTCAGGCGCTCCCGCTCGGGACGCTGCTGCGGCGTGATGGGCACCGACTCCTCCTGCTCCTCCAGCGGCGTGGGCGCCGCGGCGCGGCCCGCCCAGGGCCCCACGCGGGGCATGTAGTCCACGCGGGGCTGCGCCGGCCGCTGCAGCGTGCGCGGCTGCGTGGGCAGAGCCGGACGCTGCGCTTGGCCCCCCGCAGCTGGCAGGCCCAGTGCTCTGGGCGCCGGCTCTATGGCAGCGTCCCCTGTTCATGCCGTGCTGCCTGGTGGTGCTGGCACCTCCTTTTCCTTGCCGCCAGCCGGGGACTGGGGGGCAGCGGGCACAGCGCTGGAGCCTGGCACTGTCGGCGGGGCGCTGGGCATGCTGCTGGGGCTGCTGGAGGTGGGCTGCGGCTGCACACAGGACGGCTGGTGCACTGGCCCCAGCACCTTGGCCCTGGCCCCCAGCGGCTGCAAAGTCTCGCTGGGGGTCTTTGTCCTTGCGTGCTGGCGCTGCAGCGTCTTGGCCCCGCTGGCTTGGGCCCGGAGCCTGTCCTGGGGCCGCACGGCACAGGGCTCCCCACTCGGAGTCTCCAGCAGCAGCCGCGCTCTGCGGGGAGGTGGCGACGCTGCTCCTTGCCCCCCTGCAGCCCCCGGGCTTCGTGCTGTCTTGCTGGGTGCCGTGGTGCTGTTGATCGCCGGCTGCTGCCCACTGCTGCCTGCTTCCGTGCTGCTGCCAGCCCCCGTGCTGCTGCCACCCGTCTTCCCCTGGCACAGTCTCTTGCGGCCTTGGCCAGCCTGGCCCAGCAGCATCTTCCTCTCCTTGCTGGGGGGGTTCTCTGTTGTCGGCCTCCTGTGCTGGCAGCTCTGCGCTGTCCCGGGGGTGCTGCTGGGCGCAGGGCGCTTGGCCCCCCGCTTGGTGCCGGTGGGCACAGGGGCAGGCGGGGGGCTCTGGAGGGGACTGCGAGGGGGACTGGGCAGGGCTCTCCTGAGGGCTGGGAGAAGTTGAGGCCTCTTGAGGGGAGCCAAGGGAGGCTGGGGCAGGGTTCTCTTGCGGGCAGGGATGAATTCCTGCTGGGGGGGCCTTTTGGGGAGAGGCTTGGGCAGGGGTCTCCTGTGGGCAGGGTCGGGGGGGCTCTGGAGGGGACTCAGGCGAGGCTTGGGCAGGGCTGTCCTGAGGGCAGTGAGGAAGTCAGGGTCGGGGGGGCTCTGGAGGGGACTCAGGCGAGGCTTGGGCAGGGCTGTCCTGAGGGCAGTGAGGAAGTCAGGGTCGGGGGGGCTCTGGAGGGGACTCAGGCGAGGCTTGGGCAGGGCTCTCCTGAGGGCAGTGAGGAAGTCAGGGTCGGGGGGGCTCTGGACGGGAGCCGAGGGAGGCTGGGGCAGGGCTCTCCTGCAGGCAGAGAGGCAGTCAGGGTCGGGGGGCCTCCTGACGGGAGCCAAGGGAGGCTGGGGCAGGGTTCTCCTGCGGGCAGGGATGAATTCCTGCTGGGGAGGCCTTTTGGGCAGGGCTCTCCTGAGCTGGGGCCGGGCTGCAGGCTTGAGGGGGGAGCTGAGTGGCGGCACAGCAGCTGCAGGGGGCTGCAGCGCCCGCCCAGCCTGCACCTTGTCGGGGTGCAGCCCAGGGCTTGAGGGGACCTCACCGAGGGCTCCTGTGGCTTCCAGTCCCTGCGTGCTCGGCTCCTCGATGTCCTCGCAGAGGTCAGGCAGCTGCGAGAGGAAGCGGCTGAGGGCAGGACTGCTGGGCAAATCGGGGAAGGCGTCCTGGGGCTCCACGGCATCCAGGCAGCTGAGCAGCTCCTCCAAGCCGGAGCTGTCCAGGTCGGCCGGGAGCTGGTCCTGCACGTGCTGCAGCTGCTGGCTGTCCCCTGCCAGCTCTGGAAAGGCCTCGGCGAAGGCATCAGGGCCCAGCTCCAGCAGCTCCAGGGGCTCCTCAGGCACCTCTGCAAGTGTCGCCGCTGAGGACGAAGCAAGACAATCCCCCAAGACGGGCAATGTCAGCTTTGCCATGGCCCCTGGGTGTGCGGCCACAAGCGGCCGGCTGTGCCAGTCCCAAACTCACCGTCGGGCGTCGCCGTCTGGGTGCTGGCGGTCCTTGGAGCCTGGGCAGGCTCGGGGGGAGTGTGGCCGGGCAGCGGGGGCCCCTGGTCCTCGCTGAGCCCCACGGCGTGCAAGCAGGGCTCCGGCAGCTGCCCCCGGCTGCTGCTCAGGGTGCGGGGCGTGGGGAGCGCCTGCCCCCGCAGCGGAGGCCCCGGGACGAGGGGTGGCGGGGGGTTGCGCTGGGCGGGGGCCTGCAACAGGCAGGTGCCTGCGGGGTGCAGGAGCTCCCCATGGAGCACGGCCCTGGGCCCCAGCCCCAGCGCATGGTGGGGCACCAGTGTCCCCGTCACCATGGGCTGTCCCCACTGATGGACGGGGGCACAGGGAGGAGCGCTATGGGGGAGCTGCCCCACGGTGGGTAGCTGCACCAGCTGCAGCTGGTGTCCCATGCTTGGGAGCTGCACCAGCTGCAGGTTTTGCCCCACAGCAGGGAGCTGCACCAGCTGCAGGTTTTGCCCCACAGCGGGGAGCTGCACCAGCTGCAGGTTATGCCCCACGGCGGGGAGCTGCCCCACAGCAGGGAGCTGCCCCCCGGCGGGGAGCTGCCCAAGCTGCAGGTGGTGCCCCTGGGCTGGGAGGTGCCCCCCAGGTGGCAGCTGCACCCCGGCGGGGAGCTGCAGCACCTGCCCCTGGACCCCCGGCACCACGTGCCAGACGGTGGCCTGGGGCAGCGCGGAGGGGAGGGTGGGTACCTGCGGGGGCTGCAAGGGCAGCGCCGTCGCTCCGGGGAGGGAGGGCAGCAGCCAGGCAGCCACCGTTGGCGGCACGGCTGGGACGACGAAGGGGGAGTTTTGCGTCTGCGCAAGCCGCGGAAGCCGTCTGGGGAAACCCTCTGTGGGAAAAAGGGCGCTGGGCTGAGCTCCGGGGCGCTGGGCTCGCCAGCAGGGCCGCAGCCCCGGGAGGAGCGGGAGCCGGCTGCTGGACCTGCCATGGTGGCTGGAGAGTGGGGCGGTTGCTTGGGGAACCCGGGCAACGGGGGTTCCGTCCCAACGGCTCACCAGCCCCTCGCCGACATCTTGGGGAGGACTGCAGGCTTTGGACCCAAGCAGGCTGCCCAGCGCAAGACTTGGCCATCCCCAGCAGGCTTGCCCTCCCACGCAGCACTTGCCATGCCCACCACGCTTCCACACCACCACTTGCCCAGCCCAAGGCTTACCCAGCCCAGGACCGGCTTCTCGGCCTCAGCGGCTGTGCCCATCCTTGCCATTTCACCTGATGGCACATTCCCAGCAAGCCAGGTGAAATCTGTCCCATCAACACCACGCGTTTCTTCAGCCAAAGAGATCTCGTCCCAAAGAATTCCCCTCTCGGAGGACTTTTCCAAGCACTTCCTTCCCCAGGGAATGGTACCCACCCCATTCAAGACTTCCCATCCCAAGGCTTTCCCATCCCAGGAGCCATTGTTCATCCCAATGCTTTTGCTTCCCAATGCTTTCAAAGCCCACGAACATTTCCCATCTCTCTCCTTTCTAGCCCAATGGCTTCCCACCCCAAGGAAGCCTTCCCATCCCAGCAAGGAGTTCTCGGCCCACTCAGCATTCCCCATCCCAAGCATTTCCCAGTTTCACCATGCAACACACAGCTTGGCCACCCCACAGCTATGCAGAGATCACAAGAGGGATTTGGACCATGCTGATAGACACAAGGTCATGGGGATTTGCTGTGCTGACGATTGCTCTTTATTACAGATCAACACAGATCCCCAGTCTCAAGGGCGCCAGGCAGAATCTGGCGAATATGTAGCTACAAGGCTCTTCCATTTCTTACAGGGACAGAAAGAGATCTGTGCGTTTCTCTCTCTCCATCTTCGGAAAAAGATAGGAAGGGGAGAGCATTAATGAACAGGAGCATGCTTAGCTCAGCCACCGGCATGGAGGCTGCCCGCTCCTCAGCACCTCTAAGCAGCAGCACCTTCAAGTCTCCTCCGGCAGCAGCAGCACATCAGTGTCTCTTGTCCCACCAGCAGGACAGTGGCGCCTCCCATTGCACCATGCCGACCTCCACGCCTCGAGTGCCAGCACCAGTCCTCAAGGCGAGCTGGACGCTCAGGGCACTTGTGGCCTCCCACCTTTGTGAGCTCCAAGGCTGACAGTGACTCTCTGCTGAGCTCCCACGGCTCTCGGGCGTCCCGGTGGCAGAGTTTACGGCGCTAAGCTGACTGCCAGGAGAAAAGGCTCCCGTGAAATGGCTGCTCCACAACGGCAGGAGCAAGGTCTGCTGGGCTGGGGGTTCGCAGGGGAGCTCGGCCTTGGGCCTGGCAACTGCGCCTGGAAGCCAGGGACGGCCTTGGTGTGCAGCTGGACACCTGGGCCTGAGAAAGCAAGGTCTCTTTCCAGACACTTGGCACCATCGTCACCCAGTGGCTGTCTCAGGGGGACGAGAGAAACACACAGCATCACTTGCTTCCCTGAAAAAGGGATGGATTTTGACCCCAAAGCGAGCTCCTTTCTATGAAAAGCATCACATCCTCCTCTCTTTCTTGTATTTGGCTATGAATTTAGGAATCCCTGCAATCCCTGCAGCTGTGTCCCCTGCCAGCTTCTTGTGTGCCCCAAGCATCCTCGCTTGCAGGGCAGTAGAAGATGCAGAAAAGGCCTTGCCTTAGTGGAAGCACTGCCCTGCTGGAGCTCCAACATCCCTCTTAGCAGCACACTGTAGCCCCCAAATGCCTGCGAAACGGCACATTTCAGCTACTGGGAAGGCAATGAGCTCGCTCAAGGTGAGCTACCCGCTCAAGGCCCAGGTGTCTGTGAGGCGGTGTTGGCAAGGAGTCCTGTTGTGTGAGTCTGTTCTTTGTGGGTGGCTGATACTGTCTTGGGCCCAGCTGCAAGGCCCGTCACAGGGGCTGGAGTGGCCACAGGGCCTGTCAGTGGGCTTGGAGTGGCTGCAGGGCTCATCAGTGGGCTTGGGGTGTCCGTAGGTCCCATCACAGCGCTGCAGTGGTCACAGGGCCTTTCATATTGGCTAGAGTGGCTGTAGGGCCCGTCACAGGTTTTGGAATAGCCCCAAGGCCCATCACTGGGCTTGCAGTCGCTGCAGAGCCCATCACTGGGCTTTGAGCAGCCGCAGGGCCGCTCTCAGGGTTGGATGAGATCCACAGGTGTTTTCTTCCTCTTGGAGGTGCTGAGGAGTATTGAATAGTCTTCAAAAGGCATAGGCCAGAGTGCAGAAAATGTGTAGCTGATGCTAGAACCAGTTACTTTTTGTTGTTGTTCTCTTTGTTTCTTGAGAAAAGATGAAAAATGTGTATTTTGGCAAAGGGGGAGAGTAAGGCATGGCTAAAGAGGAGAAGACGAGAAGAAATCAGCGCCAGCCTCTCTGCTCCCCTTGCAAGGAAGTTGTAGACCTCACTGAGGTCTGCCCTCAGTCTCCTCCAGGCTGAACAGTCGAACTGACTTCAGCTGCTCCTCATATGCATACCCCTGGAGACCCTTTCCCATCTTTGTTGCCCTCCAATATGAACTATCCATGAACTACCCTCATTCGAATACAAAAAACTCACACCCCTAGAGTGAGAGACCCCGGCCCTTCCCCTCTGCGGATGCACAGAATCATTTTCTCATGTCAGTGGTAGGCTAATTCTGGAACCCATGAGAAGTTAGAGGATTGTACTAGCATGGAAATGTAGTGATAAAAGATTGTACCAACTGTGGTGTGGAAAATCTTTCCATGTGCTAGCTTTGTGGGAAACCACCTCTTACCCAGACTCACACGGCTCGGAAAGAAAACTCTGTCTCGACCTAGTGTGTGGATTGGCTTCTTGATACATTGGGTATCAAATCCAAAGTTTTCTCAGACAACTTGGCAGGCTGTAAATCTCTGGCACTGCCAGGATCAGGGCACACCTTTTAGCAGAGCTGTAGGACACCACATTTGTTCAGATTTCTTCTCAGAAAGAGTCGTCAGGCCCTGGGATGGGTTTCCCAGGGAGCTGGTGGAGTCAGCATTCCAGGGAGTTCAAGGAAAGGTTGGAGCTGGTGCTTACGAACATGGTTTATTGGGTGACATTGGTAGTACAGTGATGACTAGACCGGACAAATGTGAAGGTCTCCTCCAACAATAATGATTCTATGATACCTCCACCACGTCCTCCTCCACCACTACCTCCTCATCATCCACGGCCTTTTTCTTGTCCACTGCCTCCTCCTCATTCACTGCCTCCTCCTTGTCTACCGCATCCTCCTCGTCCCCCACCTGCTAATCCTATTTCTCATTTTCCTCCTCCTTCTCCTCCTTCCCTGCCTCTTGCACCTCCAACACCTCCTCCACCTCCACTGCCTCTTCCTCCTTCTCCTTCTCCAGCCCCACTGACTATTCCTCCTCCACAGCCTCCTCCACCTCGGCAGAAACTTCCTGGCCAACTTCCTCTGCATGCTCCTTGCTAAGGCATGCTGGTAGCAATGATGGTGAGCCCAGAGATGTCAGGAGGAGTTGCCATGAACCAGGTGTGCCAAGGCGGCTTCTCTGGGAGGCTATGGTTGTGAGCGCTGCCCACCGCTCCTAATTCTAGTTCCATTTGTCACCCCACAGGACCATGGCACCGTGGCCCTGTAAGGTAGCAGCTGGCGGCTCCTATCATCTTGATGACGCTCTGTGATGCACTGCTTGTTGCCTGGGTAGCGATTGTTAGCTCTTATGCAAATGGCTTGTCATCAGTCAGGGGTGTGGCTGCTCCTCCCTATAAAAGGGCCAAAGGGGGGCAGTGGGAGCCAGAGTGTTGGAGAGGGGAGATGGGAGAAGGTGGAAACAGAAAAGGAGGAGGAGGAGGCATAGGTGGAAAAGGGGGAGTAAGAGGGGAAGGGGGGCAGTGGAGGAGGTAGCGGAGGAGGAGGTGGTGGAGAAGATTGAGGAGGTGGTGGCATTTCTGGAAAAGGAGACTGATGAGTAGGAAGTGGTGACAAAAGAGGAGGCGAGCAAGGGCTAGGCAGAGGGACACGATGGAAGTGGAAGAGGAGAAGAAGGTGGTGGCGAAATAGTAGAATCTTAGAGGAGGAACTGGTGGCAAAAAGAAAAAAAAAGAGGAGGAGGTGGAGGAGGAGTAGGAGGTGGTAAAGGAGGAGACCAAAAAAAAAAACAAAAAAACAAGAAGGAGGAGAAGGTGGCAGAGGAAGAAGTGGTAGAGGAGGAGGTGGAGGAGGAGGAGGAGGATGTGGAGGAGGTGGAGGTGGAGGAGGAGGAAATGAAGGAGAAGGTGGAGGAGTAGGAGGAGGAGGAGGAGGAGTAGGAGGAGGATGTGGAGAAAGATGATGTGGAGGAGGTGGATGAGGAGGTGGAGGAAGTGGAGGAGGAGGAAGTGGAGGAGGAGGAGGTGAAAAAGGAGGAGGTGGATGAGGAGGAGGTGGAGGAGGAGGAAGAGTTGTAGGAGGAGGAGGAGGTGTAGGTTGTGTAGGTTGTGGAGGAGTTGGAAGAGGAGGTGGAAATTGAGGTGGAGGAGGTGGAGGAGGAGGTGGAGGATGAGGAGGAGGTGGAGGTTGTGGAGGAGTTGGAAGAGGAGGTGGAGGTGGTGGAGGTGGAGGTGGAGGAGGCCAAAATAAAAAAAGACAAAAACAGCTAAAAAGCACAGAAAAAAAAAAAAAAACACTGGAAATGGAAAAATCAACATTGTGACCATCAACTATCAATCTCAGAGCAAGCTGATAGGAAACACTCATTTAAATCATTCTGGACAGATGTGACGAGAGAGAGAAAATTTTCATGCAGAGAATCCGAAGGAAAAGAAAAACTCATAGGCATTGATAAAGAGTTGAATAAGAAAGGAATAGAAAATAATAAAAATAATACAATCATTTAAAAAGACAGTAAATAAATTGTATTACTGTAAACAATTTTTTCCCAGCCTGATGATCTCCTATCACCACCATGACCACCCATCCTAGCAATTTCCCATCCCATTATTTCACACTCAAATGAATTCCCATCACCGCAGTTCTTTGTGGGCGCTCCGTCCCCATCAGGCTTGCTTTGGAAGGCCCAGGAGAGTCTTGTGGGCACTGGCCTGGGGTCCCAGGCTGAGCCAGCTGCTGCCTGGCAATCAGGGAGGCTCGCTCCGTGACTTGGCTTGGGGTTGCATGGCCAGGCTGTGGGAGCGGGGGGCTGCAGGGGTGTCCTCTGTGAGGAGAATGCAGCAGCTGCCCCATGGGAGCTCAGGGCCGCTTCCAGGAGGCTCCTTCCAGGAGGGACCCACCCGCTGCTGCCCAGAACGCAGAGCAAAAGGATGATGTTTGCGCCTGGGGGAGAGCCCATCTAAGAAAGGGAACAAAAGCTGCTGCCCAGCAGCGTCTGGCTCAGGGAGGAGTGAGAAAGCTCTGTGCAGCCCCCAAGGTCCGTGCAGCAGGAGGCAGGAGGTGCTCCAGGCTCACAGCAGCACTTCCCCTGCGGCCTGTGCAGGGAGAGGCCCCTGGTGGAGCAGGCTGTCCCCCTGCAGCCCATGGGTCCCCCGTGGAGCACATCTCCATGCTGCAGCGCCCCTGTGGCTGGAGGAGCCCATGTTGGAACACGTGGATCTGCCCTGGAGGAGGCCGCGGCCTGTGGAGAGCCCCCGCAGGAGCAGGCCCCGGGCTGGACTGGAACAGGCTGTGCTGAGCCTGCTTTGCCCGTGACGCTCCTTGTGGAGTCATTTCCCTGTCCTTCTGGCAGCCCTTGAGCCCTTGCCAGCCTCTTTTCTCCCCTTGGCGTTGGAGGAGGGGCAGGGAGAGAGCGCTTGTGCTGGAGCTCAGCTGCCCAGCTGAGGAAAACCACCACGGCTCTGTCTTGCCGCTGCTGCAGCACGCTGGTAGCAGCCAGCACCGTCTGTTCTTCGAGCCTCAGCAAGCCCACAGCATCTTCCCAGAAGGGATCCCTTTCCTTCACGCCTGACAGGCGCCGCCTGCAGAGGCTGAGGGCTTGTGCCCCGTTTGCAAGCGCTTTCTCAGTGCCCCCTTCCCCAGAGAAGGATCCAGATCCCAGCTGCTTGGCTTCCCTGCCCTCTGCTGCCAGGCTCCCGCAGCTGCTATCCCAGCAGCGCAGCAGCCAGCTGACAATGTGCTCGCCTGGAGGACAGCTGCAATCTTGTCCCATGCTGGCAGCTCGCCCAGGGATGGGGATCACCTGCTTCCTGCTGCTTTTGTCTCTGTGCCTGAGACAGCAACGGGGTAGTCCCCGCAGCCAGCTCTTAGGGCCTGTGCCAGGCTTGGAGGGGCTGCAGGGAACATGCCAGGGGCTCGAGGGGCTGCAGGGCGAGTGACAAGGCTTTGAGGGGCCTCAGGTCCCACCGCGGTGGTTGAAGTCGATGCAGGGAACATCAGAGTTGTTGGAGGGGCTGCAGGTAAAATCCCAGGGCTTGCAGGGGCTGCAGGCTGCGTCACAGCTACGCATCAGGTCAAGACGCATTTTCCTAGAACCATACATTTCCTCCTGAAGGGGCTGAAGAGCATGGAATGGTCTTCAAAACGCACAGAGCAAACCCCAGCAAACGTAGAGCTGCTGCTAGCAAGTAGGTAACTTGATTGTTCCTCTTGTTAACTTTGTTTCACAACAACAGGTGCAAAGATGTATCTTGAGTTGAGGGCAAAGGTGACCTTGGATCTGAAGCACACAGGCGTTCGCTAATGTACCCCATCCGGAGTGACTCCAGAACGACTCGGAAGGAAAAATAAAGTCCAAAGCAGTGCGTTGTGATAAAGAGAGTTTAATAGGGTAGAAAAGGAATAAAAACAAACAAAACAAGAAATAATGATATTTATAATTTATATTAACATATAAAAATATTTAATACTATTAAATACTAATACTTCTAATTTTATACTAAAAAAACAATGCCATACTGTACAACACAGTCAATAAAGTGGATTTAATTAAATAAATAATAGAACCAAGAAATTAAATGAAAATTAAAAACTTGAAATTTAATAAAAAGAAAACCCATTCTTCCCAGTCCAATGAATTCCTACCCCCATCATCACTTCCCATCCCACTGATCATTTGCTATCCCAAAAACCTCCCAGTTCTTATCCCCTCGGCATGCCAGTGCAAGAAGAGCTGCAGGCAGAGGCCTTGCTGAGTGAGCACCTAACAAGAGGAACTTAATCCAGAAGACAGGAAAGAAGAGCAATGCCCCAAAAGAAGCACGGGGCCCATCTTCATCTGGTGGGCCGCCCGCTGCCGCTCCTCCTGGGCCAGCTTCTTCAGGCACTCCCGCTCGGGACGCTGCTGCGGCGTGATGGGCACCGACTCCTCCTGCTCCTCCAGCGGCGTGGGCGCCGCGGCGCGGCCCGCCCAGGGCCCCACGCGGGGCATGTAGTCCACGCGGGGCTGCGCCGGCCGCTGCAGCGTGCGCGGCTGCGTGGGCAGAGCCGGACGCTGCGCTTGGCCCCCCGCAGCTGGCAGGCCCAGTGCTCTGGGCGCCGGCTCTATGGCAGCGTCCCCTGTTCATGCCGTGCTGCCTGGTGGTGCTGGCACCTCCTTTTCCTTGCCGCCAGCCGGGGACTGGGGGGCAGCGGGCACAGCGCTGGAGCCTGGCACTGTCGGCGGGGCGCTGGGCATGCTGCTGGGGCTGCTGGAGGTGGGCTGCGGCTGCACACAGGACGGCTGGTGCACTGGCCCCAGCACCTTGGCCCTGGCCCCCAGCGGCTGCAAAGTCTCGCTGGGGGTCTTTGTCCTTGCGTGCTGGCGCTGCAGCGTCTTGGCCCCGCTGGCTTGGGCCCGGAGCCTGTCCTGGGGCCGCACGGCACAGGGCTCCCCACTCGGAGTCTCCAGCAGCAGCCGCGCTCTGCGGGGAGGTGGCGACGCTGCTCCTTGCCCCCCTGCAGCCCCCGGGCTTCGTGCTGTCTTGCTGGGTGCCGTGGTGCTGTTGATCGCCGGCTGCTGCCCACTGCTGCCTGCTTCCGTGCTGCTGCCAGCCCCCGTGCTGCTGCCACCCGTCTTCCCCTGGCACAGTCTCTTGCGGCCTTGGCCAGCCTGGCCCAGCAGCATCTTCCTCTCCTTGCTGGGGGGGTTCTCTGTTGTCGGCCTCCTGTGCTGGCAGCTCTGCGCTGTCCCGGGGGTGCTGCTGGGCGCAGGGCGCTTGGCCCCCCGCTTGGTGCCGGTGGGCACAGGGGCAGGCGGGGGGCTCTGGAGGGGACTGCGAGGGGGACTGGGCAGGGCTCTCCTGAGGGCTGGGAGAAGTTGAGGCCTCTTGAGGGGAGCCAAGGGAGGCTGGGGCAGGGTTCTCTTGCGGGCAGGGATGAATTCCTGCTGGGGGGGCCTTTTGGGGAGACGCTTGGGCAGGGGTCTCCTGCGGGCAGGGTCGGGGGGGCTCTGGAGGGGACTCAGGCGAGGCTTGGGCAGGGCTGTCCTGAGGGCAGTGAGGAAGTCAGGGTCGGGGGGGCTCTGGAGGGGACTCAGGCGAGGCTTGGGCAGGGCTGTCCTGAGGGCAGTGAGGAAGTCAGGGTCGGGGGGGCTCTGGAGGGGACTCAGGCGAGGCTTGGGCAGGGCTCTCCTGAGGGCAGTGAGGAAGTCAGGGTCGGGGGGGCTCTGGACGGGAGCCGAGGGAGGCTGGGGCAGGGCTCTCCTGCAGGCAGAGAGGCAGTCAGGGTCGGGGGGCCTCCTGACGGGAGCCAAGGGAGGCTGGGGCAGGGTTCTCCTGCGGGCAGGGATGAATTCCTGCTGGGGAGGCCTTTTGGGCAGGGCTCTCCTGAGCTGGGGCCGGGCTGCAGGCTTGAGGGGGGAGCTGAGTGGCGGCACAGCAGCTGCAGGGGGCTGCAGCGCCCGCCCAGCCTGCACCTTGTCGGGGTGCAGCCCAGGGCTTGAGGGGACCTCACCGAGGGCTCCTGTGGCTTCCAGTCCCTGCGTGCTCGGCTCCTCGATGTCCTCGCAGAGGTCAGGCAGCTGCGAGAGGAAGCGGCTGAGGGCAGGACTGCTGGGCAAATCGGGGAAGGCGTCCTGGGGCTCCACGGCATCCAGGCAGCTGAGCAGCTCCTCCAAGCCGGAGCTGTCCAGGTCGGCCGGGAGCTGGTCCTGCACGTGCTGCAGCTGCTGGCTGTCCCCTGCCAGCTCTGGAAAGGCCTCGGCGAAGGCATCAGGGCCCAGCTCCAGCAGCTCCAGGGGCTCCTCAGGCACCTCTGCAAGTGTCGCCGCTGAGGACGAAGCAAGACAATCCCCCAAGACGGGCAATGTCAGCTTTGCCATGGCCCCTGGGTGTGGGGCCACAAGCGGCCGGCTGTGCCAGTCCCAAACTCACCGTCGGGCGTCGCCGTCTGGGTGCTGGCGGTCCTTGGAGCCTGGGCAGGCTCGGGGGGAGTGTGGCCGGGCAGCGGGGGCCCCTGGTCCTCGCTGAGCCCCACGGCGTGCAAGCAGGGCTCCGGCAGCTGCCCCTGGCTGCTGCTCAGGGTGCGGGGCGTGGGGAGCGCCTGCCCCCGCAGCGGAGGCCCCGGGACGAGGGGTGGCGGGGGGTTGCGCTGGGCGGGGGCCTGCAACAGGCAGGTGCCTGCGGGGTGCAGGAGCTCCCCATGGAGCACGGCCCCGGGCCCCAGCCCCAGCGCATGGTGGGGCACCAGTGTCCCCGTCACCATGGGCTGTCCCCACTGATGGACGGGGGCACAGGGAGGAGCGCTATGGGGGAGCTGCCCCACGGTGGGTAGCTGCACCAGCTGCAGCTGGTGCCCCATGCTTGGGAGCTGCACCAGCTGCAGGTTTTGCCCCACAGCAGGGAGCTGCACCAGCTGCAGGTTTTGCCCCACAGCGGGGAGCTGCACCAGCTGCAGGTTATGCCCCACGGCGGGGAGCTGCCCCACAGCAGGGAGCTGCCCCCCGGCGGGGAGCTGCCCAAGCTGCAGGTGGTGCCCCTGGGCTGGGAGGTGCCCCCCAGGTGGCAGCTGCACCCCGGCGGGGAGCTGCAGCACCTGCCCCTGGACCCCCGGCACCACGTGCCAGACGGTGGCCTGGGGCAGCGCGGAGGGGAGGGTGGGTACCTGCGGGGGCTGCAAGGGCAGCGCCGTCGCTCCGGGGAGGGAGGGCAGCAGCCAGGCAGCCACCGTTGGCGGCACGGCTGGGACGACGAAGGGGGAGTTTTGCGTCTGCGCAAGCCGCGGAAGCCGTCTGGGGAAACCCTCTGTGGGAAAAAGGGCGCTGGGCTGAGCTCTGGGGCGCTGGGCTCGCCAGCAGGGCCGCAGCCCCGGGAGGAGCGGGAGCCGGCTGCTGGACCTGCCATGGTGGCTGGAGAGTGGGGCGGTTGCTTGGGGAACCCGGGCAACGGGGATTCCGTCCCAACGGCTCACCAGCCCCTCGCCGACATCTTGGGGAGGACTGCAGGCTTTGGACCCAAGCAGGCTGCCCAGCGCAAGACTTGGCCATCCCCAGCAGGCTTGCCCTCCCACGCAGCACTTGCCATGCCCACCACGCTTCCACACCACCACTTGCCCAGCCCAAGGCTTACCCAGCCCAGGACCGGCTTCTCGGCCTCAGCGGCTGTGCCCATCCTTGCCATTTCACCTGATGGCACATTCCCAGCAAGCCAGGCGAAATCTGTCCCATCAACACCACGCGTTTCTTCAGCCAAAGAGATCTCGTCCCAAAGAATTCCCCTCTCGGAGGACTTTTCCAAGCACTTCCTTCCCCAGGGAATGGTACCCACCCCATTCAAGACTTCCCATCCCAAGGCTTTCCCATCCCAGGAGCCATTGTTCATCCCAATGCTTTTGCTTCCCAATGCTTTCAAAGCCCACGAACATTTCCCATCTCTCTCCTTTCCTAGCCCAATGGCTTCCCACCCCAAGGAAGCCTTCCCATCCCAGCAAGGAGTTCTCGGCCCACTCAGCATTCCCCATCCCAAGCATTTCCCAGTTTCACCATGCAACACACAGCTTGGCCACCCCACAGCTATGCAGAGATCACAAGAGGGATTTGGACCATGCTGATAGACACAAGGTCACGGGGATTTGCTGTGCTGACGATTGCTCTTTATTACATGTCAACACAGATCCCCAGTCCCAAGGGCGCCAGGCAGAATCTGGCAAATATGTAGCTACAAGGCTCTTCCATTTCTTACAGGGACAGAAAGAGATCTGTGCGTTTCTCTCTCTCCACCTTCGGAAAAAGATAGGAAGGGGAGAGCGCTAATGAACAGGAGCATGCTTAGCTCAGCCACCGGCATGGAGGCTGCCCGCTCCTCAGCACCTCTAAGCAGCAGCACCTTCAAGTCTCCTCCTGCAGCAGCAGCACATCAGTGTCTCTTGTCCCACCAGCAGGACAGTGGCGCCTCCCATTGCACCATGCCGACCTCCACGCCTCGAGTGCCAGCACCAGTCCTCAAGGCGAGCTGGACGCTCAGGGCACTTGTGGCCTCCCACCTTTGTGAGCTCCAAGGCTGACAGTGACTCTCTGCTGAGCTCCCACGGCTCTCAGGCGTCCCAGTGACAGATCTCTCGGCGCTAAGCTGACTGCCAGGAGAAAAGGCTCCCGTGAAATGGCTGCTCCACAACGGCAGGAGCAAGGTCTGCTGGGCTGGGGGTTCGCAGGGGAGCTCGGCCTTGGGCCTGGCAACTGCGCCTGGAAGCCAGGGACGGCCTTGGTGTGCAGCTGGACACCTGGGCCTGAGAAAGCAAGGTCTCTTTCAAGACACTTGGCACCATCGTCACCCAGTGGCTGTCTCAGGGGGATGAGAGAAACGCACAGCATCACTTGCTTCCCTGAAAAAGGGATGGATTTTGACCCAAAATGCAGCTCCTTTCTCTCAGAAGCATCACGTCCTCCTCTCTTTCTTGTATTTGGCTATGACTTTAGGAATCCCTGCAATCCCTGCAGCTGTGTCCCCTGCCAGCTTCTTGTGTGCCCCAAGCATCCTCGCTTGCAGGGCAGTAGAAGATGCAGAAAAGGCCTTGCCTTAGTGGAAGCACTGCCCTGCAGCAGCTCCAGCATCCCTCTTAGCAGCACGCTGTAGCCCCCAAATGCCCCCGAAAAGGCACATGCCAGCTACTGGGAAGGAAATGAGCTCGGTCATTGTGAGCTACCTGCTCAAGGCCCAGGTGTCTGTGGGGCGGTGTTGGCAAGGAGTCCTGTTGTGTGAGTCCGTTCTTTGTGGGTGCTCCGTCCCCACCAGGCTTGCTTTGGAAGGCCCAGGAGAGTCTTGTGGGCACTGGCCTGGGGTCCCAGGCTGAGCCAGCTGCTGCCTGGCAATCAGGGAGGCTCGCTCCGTGTCTTGGCTTGGGGTTGCGTGGCCAGGCTGTGGGAGCGGGGGGCTGCAGGGGTGTCCTCTGTGAGGAGAATGCAGCAGCTGCCCCATGGGAGCTCAGGGCCGCTTCCAGGAGGCTCCTTCCAGGAGGGACCCACCCGCTGCTGCCCAGAACGCAGAGCAAAAGGATGATGTTTGCGCCTGGGGGAGGCTCTTCCTCTTGTTTGGCACTTCATCATCAAACCAAAGGAAAACTATTTGCCTTTAACCTCTTTATTTCAGGCCTTCTGATGTAGCGGCACCTCTACACCGGCTGGGGACTGCAGGCAGCTGTCTGGAGAGGTCGAGGAGATCTGCTGGCAACTTTGAAGCAATTTCCGTCCCTGGAAGATTGCAAAAGCGGGCAAGACCCAGACCAACCCGATCTCATTTCAAAGTTAACCTCGCTTTGAGCAGGAGGCAGGGCCAGATTACCTCCGCAAGTCCCTTCTATTCCTTTTCCCCTTAGAATCTGGGGATGTTTCAGCTAAAAAGGAGGGCAGAAACACTCTCAATAGGTCTCCACCATGTAGTAAAACAGTGCCGTGTACCTGGTTAACCTCTGCAGCCCGCAAAGCATTTCTATTTGCAGCAGTGCCCTGACCCCAGCCTCTTGCTGAGCTCCGTCCTGTGCTGCTCGGATGCTCCCGCTGCTCAGACACGGGGGCTTAGAGAGCCACCGGGCCAGCACAAGCCCCTCAGCTCACCGTCAAACTTCACATTTGGCATCTTTCACTTCACCAGCGCCACCGGACGAGGAGCCCAGCGATGCCTGACGCCGCTCCGGGCTCACCTAAACGTGGGGCTGGAAATTCAGATTCAAAGCTGCGAAGGTTTTTCTTAGTGAAAGCATGGAATGAGTGGCCATCAGTGACTAACCTTACAGGAAGGCATTCACTTTGTGAATGCTGCAGTGAATGAAGACTGAAGGCGTTTTCTGAATGACCTAAGGAGAGTCCTCCCCGAAAAGCAGGACGGTTTACTGTCTATGTAACATCTCCTTTGAAGGTTCGAGCACGAGATCCACTAGGTTTAAAATCTCAAGACACGGATCTGCCACCATAGAAGCAATACATTTCATCTACTAAGCCTAAATACCGTATTTTGCCTCCTCTGTAGGTTTAAAAAAACACGGCCATGCTTGAAGGAATGCATTCTCAGATATTCTATGTTTTTACAGTGCTTTAATTAATACCACAGACATGTTGTGCTGTTCAGGGGAATTTGCAATTACATTTTCATTTCCAACCAAACACAGCCTGACACAAATTGGCAGTAACAGGAACTAATCATCTGGAAGCCGGGATATGCATCATTCGCCATTTTCTAAGAAAATGACAAAAATATAAAACCCCAGCAGTCTGAGAACGTGAGCATTGCGGTAAAGGCCTGATCAAACAAACGCGAAAAACTACTACAGGAAAACTACTGGCAGACTAAGGTTAATTGCTTTGAAAGGGCTGTGTGGGTGGACTCATTGTCTTCAAGTTCAAGCTTTTTTCTGCAGAAACTGCCAACAATTATGCCAAATATAACAATGGTTTTGCAAGATGGATAAACGTCTTCCAGACTGAAAGGGAGAAGTCGTACTGTTGTTGTTGTCTGTGCACAGACAGCTAAGCAGTAAAGAGCAATGCTAAACAACCACGATATCCCAGAACACACAAATACTGCGTAACAGTGACAGAAAGTGCTAGAATTCAAAACAAAAATTACCTCCACCAAATCGGTTTTGTCGTAGTCTTCTCTATGGTTGTAAATACACTGATTAATGATGCCATATACTTTTTGCAGGTGATAAATGTCAAATCCCTTCGTTATCTCAGTGACACAGCGTAACAGTTTCTGAAGACAACAATGGAGCAAAACAACAACTTTAGAATCGTACAAGATCCTTTGAATACGCTCTATATGTTTTCGGAGGTTGAACAGTAACAATACAAGTGACATCCTACTTTTTCTTACGCTATTAAATAAAATGTGACACTTCAGAGAACAGATTAAATATCCCATGAGATTTCAGCATGGAAAATGAGTTAATTTTTCATATTTCAGAGAAAGGAAAGGCTGAAATTTCGGACAATCTTACTACTAACCAATCTATCACATCAATGGTTGTAATTGCAAGCCGACTGCTCCCAAAGCAGCAGGGAATGACACGATCCTCTTTGTAGGACAGCTGCTGCCTCAGCAAAGCCACTGTTGCATTTCATTAGAGAAGCATTGCAGCAGCGCAGGGCACTGTAAAAAGGCTGCAGATCTTGTAGATACAGCTGTGCCAGCTGGAAAAGGAAGCACCCTTAGGTGATTACCTTTACCCACGTGTGCCATGCCTACAACTCTGCTGGCAGAACAGATTGCTCAAACGCCCAGAGCAAAGGCGGATTAGTTTGCTCAATTCTACCTTTAAATTCAGGGGTGGGTAAATAGCAAAGTGACTGCTTGTAGCAATCACCTCTCTCTCACACAGTCATTCCTATTACCAAAGGCGCAGAGACGATAATCTCTGGCACAGCAACAGTGACAAGCTAGTGGCAGCACCTTCTTCCACTGCCACAGCTGTCCATTAGCTGTGTGAGCCTGCGAGTATGTAGCTTTAAGGAGCAGCCATACCAAATGGAAATACTACTGCCCCCTGGAAATAATGCTGCTTATCATCTTCTCAGCAAAACATTTGCGATGCATCAGAAGATGCTGAAATTAACCAGTTTGCTTCTCAAAAATGGAAGGGCTCTTTCATTTTTCATTAGAGCGGCTAGGAGAGGACAACAAGAAGTAGGGAGGTCAGAAGCACATGCATGGTAGAGAAGAAACACTGAGGGTGGGAGATTCTTTTCACTTTGCTTCAGAAAATCAAAACAGTGAAAGCTGAGCAAGCCATCCGGCATTCTCTTTGTTGTCGGCATTGAGGAAAAGGTGCATGAATTGCACCTGTGAAGTACCTATTGCAGGCATCTACTTTAGAATGAGATAACTGGGCGCTGAGGTGCTGATTTCTTCCCTCAGACCAGAAGAGGAGCCTAATGACTACTTGAGATGAGGACATATGTATCTGTCTAGATTTTTCACAGCTCAAGAACCTAGGAGAAAAGGGGAAGAAAAGCCAGTGGATGCCCACATGAAGAGGACTTTGCTGATCCGCAGGTATATTCAAGTTACATCTGTCTTTGAAATATACGCCCCTAGTTTAGGCTTATCTAATAAATTAAGGAGAAAAAGGCATCTAAGCAGCCAATTGGAGGAAAAAGAAAACACACTGCACTTAAGGTTGATTCCTATTGAGGAATTCCAGATGAAACAGAGAACAGGATCTCAAAACTTATTTTTACAAACTGCTGCTCCTATTCCTGTTCCCACAGGAACTGACAGTCCAATAAAGGGCTTTAGACTTCATTAAAGTAGTCCTGTAAATACTGTTTGTAATTATAAGGAAAGATCTCTGTGCTTTTCAGTGCTGTGACATGCCTACATATCAAAGCCTTTTCACGAGCAAACTGTGTTGGCATTTGGACTGGCTTTTTAGAATGAAACCAGGGCTTTCAGCGAATAATCCCGTAAGAGACATTTGAGAGTCAGCAGAAGTAAAAGCACTGCCTCTGCTTCTTGCAAAATCCTAATAGTGCAGCCCTAAAAACAACGTTGAACCTTCCCCAAAACGCTGA
Source organism: Aythya marila (assembly GCF_965140915.1). Classification (NCBI taxonomy): domain Eukaryota; kingdom Metazoa; phylum Chordata; class Aves; order Anseriformes; family Anatidae; genus Aythya; species Aythya marila. The sequence continues at coordinate 4,716,379 of NC_139067.1, read as the reverse complement.
GAAATACGAACACTGAGAAGTTACAGACACACACAGATCAGCACTACTTTACCTTCTGTGGGTCAACGGGCTTTGCAAATTCCCTGAAACGTCTGTCAGTGGCAAGTCTGCGAGTAACGTCCCTCAAGAAAATTCTAAGGTCACGCAAGGTATCCTCCTCTTCCTCCTCCAGCATCCCTACTTCTTCCTCTTGTGGCTTCTGAGGCTCAGCTGGTGGTGCTACAGGCGGGACTTCCAATGTCCGATCAACTTCAATTAATCAGGAAAAATTAGCCAATTTACAGTACTCAAATACAAGCATATGACAACTTACTGACAGAAAATGACCACCAAAGCAAATCCCAAAGAGCTAGTAACTTCGATAGGAAAGTTTTAGATGTACTTCTCATATCCTCCTCACCTCTTTTCTTTACAGGAGGCTTAGCCACTTCATTTAGAATTAGGTCCTCAAAAAAAGCTGCTCTCTCTGCCCTACCAGGCAACTCAATATTGCACACTTCTCCAAATTCCTTATTAAATAATTTTTGGATCTAAAGCAGAAGGAGGAAAGACATTTCAGATTTAAGGCCACAAAAAACTCATCTTCTATTCCAAAAAGACGAGTACCTTTTCAAATTAATAATAACCTGAAGAACACAAACTGAAAAAAGTTATCTTCCTGGCCTTAAAAGGCTACATTTTCACAGGCTGGCACGGCAAATTCAAATATCACCTTTAAGAATCACCTGTAGAATTAAAGCTCCGTGAAGGAATTGTACGCTACACTGATAAAGTAATGGCTTTCACCGCATCCAACATCGCTTCCTTTGGATTTACTTGCCTTGCTGCATCCTTTACTTAGACCCTTTATGGCTATAGAGGGAACAGAAAGGCTTCAGCAGACAAGTGAGGGCTTTTTGCTGAGTTTTTATTTCTCTACCAAAAGGTGTCTGAAGTAGCTAGTACCTCTACGTCTTCCTCCATTTTCAAGTTCTAGTATTAAAAGGTAGGTAAGGAATTTCACTACTTATTTTAGAAGGAATTTACAACCTGTACAAAAACTTCTGTGGGAACTCAAGCACTTTCAAAGCAGTTGATAATAAACATGTCTAGGTAAGACCCGTTCTCTTCCCCCAGTGACTGAGACCAAATCATCAGAATGAGAACAGCGTGGTCCTGTTTTGGGCACCTTCCCTTAATGTAAACTCTCAGAAGTCAATGAAGTTCTGCACGTACTTTTACTACAGTTTATTTAGGACTACAACTAGAATTCGATTCCAAAGTTACTTTAGCAGAAATTGGAACTCAGCTTTCCAGCTTGGAAAGCTTTGGCCTATATGAAGAAAGAAACTGATTTATTTATTTATTTATTTTAATCAAAGTGTTTCGATTCTCTTCTAAATTGCATTATTAGCAGTTTACCCAACATAGCATGGAATGGCAGACTGTCAGAAGAAATCTCTTCAGTAAAGACATCCTCTTGTCATTTCAAGCACCGCATATTCTTGACTGAACCACTTTGTAGCCACCGGAATTATTGTATTAATTTATTATTTGCATGTGTGAGAAGGGGGTGAAAGTCACTTGCTTGACTCAGAAAAAACCTGAAGCAGATGCTTTCACAGTATTCTTTTTCTCTAAGCAAATTTTAAGTGATTTGTTAGGGTGCCTGAGTAATAACAGCATGCATTTAACAAAGCACAGCATTTTGATGCTGAAAGCATTCATAAATTACAAGACACTGAAGAAATAGTAAGGAAAGTATTGACAAATACCTCTTCTGGGAGATCTGAGTGACGTACATCAGACGGAGCAAGCAGCAAAACTGGCGAAAATGCTGGAATGTTACGTAGTAGAGTTAGAAAAGTAAGTTTCAAGGCAGGTCCAGCGTTGTCCCACCGTAAATGGATATCTGGGACATAAATTGTGCTTGGTGCTGTCTTCTGAGCATTTCGGATCAGCTAGTGAAAAGGAAAGCTTGGGTAAGAAAACTAAAACACGTACAATAACCTGTTAATACATAGCTACATAGCCATCTGACTGCCCCATGAAATGAAACTACGTGAACAGAGTGGCAAGCATCCTTTCACATAAGGAATTTCTCTGTGCACCCTTTCAGATTATCAGTATTCGGAGAACTCTAGTCAGAAGATGGGAAGGATATATTCAGGCAGTGGCTAGACACCGTAGCTATATGGCCACAGCCACAATCATCGCATAACAAAGAAAGGAAATGTCCCTCTTATGGGACACATCAGTATTCAGTCGTGTAACATGTCTGTCCTTACTTGTATGGCTCTCAAACGTTTCCACTAAAGGTAAAAATATTTTAAGGTAGTGATGCCAAACAAGAAAATGGATTTCCTGCCTAAAAGTAAAAACACCAAATCTCTTCATTTTTTCTAGTTAAAACCACATCACCGTGCAAATGAAGTGTTTTCTGAATGTTAATGCTTTTATTGCACATACCGCAACAGCACAAGTTGTGTATGTCCGTGTGAAAACAAAAAAAAACAGAAGCCCCAAACCTTGGTTGCCTTACTAATATAATTTAGAAGAAGGCTACAAAAAGTAGCCGACATGCAGTCTGATACAGAGCCATCTCCTGGGAGCACACAGTCTTAGGAGGCAATGAGAACTACTTTCTGGATCCCAGTGACATGAGCAGCATTTCTTTCCACAAAGAGATGTTTATTAGCAACACCGCCCAGCTTCCTGAGCTGCTAGCAACATCCTCACTGCAAAATTAAGTATGGAAAATGTGGACATGTACAACATCCAGATTGTTTGTGGTGCTGTCTAAAAGAAAAGGGGATTTTCAGACAGAAGCAACATTAAAACAAGGCCACCTCCATTACTAATGAATTTTGCTCACCTTACTTGCAACTCGATTGATCCTTTACATACAGTCAGTGAATCCGATGAGAAGAAAAAGAAAAAAGGTACCTGTCCACAGATTTCTTCTGGCGGTGCAACTTTTGTAAGCAGAACAGAAAGGTCCAGAGTGTGAACGAGAAACTTCTCCAAAGCATGCAACACCGCGGGTGCCACATAAGAAACCTGGCCGTACCCTTCTTTTCCTACTATTAGCAGACAGGGCCGGCATGATGTTGGTTCGCAGAAAGCACTCCTAGAACAAGAGTTAAGAAAACAAGTTTATAAATGAGGTGCTGAATAGACACACAGATGTTCCAAGTACTTTGAAACAGAAGGGCAAAAGGTGGCAACACAAACCCATAAAGTTGGCGTATTTTTAGCTAAAAGGACAGACAGCACATTTATGTGGCCTTGAGCCTTTCAAAGAATGCCATGGATTAAGTCAATGTGTTCTGGTAGTCTACGGATCACTTTGGCTTAGGAAGAGAAGCCTGGGCTTTTCAGTTTGGTCATTCAGAGCAACCTCATTACAACTTTAGTCCCTCCACCCTTTCTTCCTGTGAATACCAAGCACCCCTTCAACACACAAACTTGATGTTACCCCTTCGTCTACCACCCCTCGCACTTTTAACAGCTGGAACTGTTTACAAAGACTCAGCAGACCTGAGAATTTAAACGTAACAGGGATCTATCTTTCTTTACCTGCTGAAACAGAGGCGTTTTTTCTCTGGTCCGTCAGGCATTCCATCTTTTAATTCATCTCCAGAAACCAAGGATGCATCATCATCACTGTCGAACATATCATCTTGTAAAATAGGATTGAAATGGTCTGAAAGGCAAAAGAGGTTTGTTAACTTTCCTGAATAGCCTTTGTCTCTTTCTCTTACATTAATACAGCTTCTAAATCAGTGCCAAAACCCTTTCTTCATTTGAGAGCACACACTGAAAGCTATTTCCTAGAGTTCATCCCACCACAGATCTAAGGACATGGCACAAGGCCCTACAAAGCTCTACTAAGTCCCACTGATGTGTACGTATAAGGTACGCTACTCTTGGTGATTTTTTTCTCCCCCTTAGAATAAAGGAGATTACGAACAATTTCTGCAGTTGCTAAATAGCTAAAAATAAACAAACAACAAGACCATTTCTTTCTGGAGGAGGTTCCCACAATGAAAGCACGGGGATTAAGGATGTGATGGCCACAGAATTCCATTCATCTAGTAAATATCATGCTAATTGATCTCACGTACACGTGTATAGTACGATCCACAAACATTTAAATTAGGAGACTGGTTAAAAATGATGATAGCTAAAACAATATTTAGCTTAGACCAGTTATACTTGTATCCTGGTCCTGACATTCTTCAGAAAGGAATTAGAAACATTGACCCAGAAATGCTTCCCCTCCAAATATCTGAGTTTTGATTTTTTAAAGAAAAATAGGTGCCTTATACTTCAAACCTCAAGTCAACCTCTACAAATGCTAATTATCTTAGCTGCCGTCAGAAGCAGGATGCTTCAGTAGAGAACGCATCGTCCTTTACTGTGTGTTTAGTCATTCAGAGCTTCCATTTGACATTTCAGTTTCGAATCCACAATAAAACCTATGCGTTATAGTCCAGACTTGCCCAAAAAAAAGACATGCACATGCAAATAATAAAATTCTACCACCATTATGTCTGAAAGGTTTAAGTTGATTGCACAAACCACAAGTTTTTGCTTTAGCAGAATTATAAAGAAGTGGATGCTGTGGTTATACCTTGCTGTCGGTCCTCCTTTAGTGCAAGCTGTGCATGCGGGAAGATCTTCTGCACAACTTGTAAAATATTCTCTACTGATCTTTTAAAAAGTGGCTTGAAAATGGGTGATAGTGCTTGTACGGGTGAAGCCTCGATCCTGTTTGAAGCCGGAACAACCTTCTTCATAGCCATGAAAAAGTCCTTTGCTTTTATTTTAATAGAATTAACGTCTAGTAGCAACTTCTCCCTACTTGCATAAATATGAGGATAGCATTGGCGTAGAGAGCACAGCGCAGCTTCAGTACAGAGGGATTTGATATCTGCACCACAGTATCCTAACAAACAAAAATCAAACGTTACATCAGTCAAGGCCCAGGTTTACAACATGCAACATTTAAAGAATTTGTAATGCCAAAACCAAACAGGTTAACAGGGAATTCAAAGTGCTACCGCTCTGCAGGGAAGTTTCATGTTGCTCACTGCCTGATATCCTGCACTTATGCAGCTGAAGCAGACTCCTCATCAAAAACTATACTCTTGAGGAAGATGCCCCAGAACCGTTTAATGTTCTCAGACAACAAGAGGAACGACAACAAAGAGTAAATAGATGAAAGCATCTAACTCTGATTGCTATGAAGATGTGCCAGCTGCCTCGTCGACTAGTTGTGCAGCAAGGCACAAGAGCATGGGTACTGCCTGGTACAAGCTAAGGTTCTTTACAACTTGGTCACAAGCAAGAATCCCTTTTGGTTTCAGTCTTACCAGTGCATTTCTCAGCTAGTTCATCAAGCAACATGTCCAGTGGCTGAGGGGTCCAGTCACGAGTATGAATCTTGAACATTTCTTTTCTAGCCTGGAAGCAAAATCATTGCATTTTAGCTTGTCCCAAGTTTTCCTTAAAAACACCAACAAGAAACAAACAAACCAAAAAGCAAACAAACAAACAACAAAAACAGTCCTCCCTCAAAACCCCTCATCTATTAATACGCTTTTCTTACTTGCTCAACTTTCAAGTATTTTACAGTTATTTAATATACACTCTGCATTGTCAACCATTCTTATTTGTTATACTGAACTTTTTCTAGGAACCTACAATGAAAGAAAAGGCATTTATAGCTTCAATAACAAGTTTCCAAACTAGGAGACCTAAGGACCCAGAGGAAAATACTGCAATGAAAAATTTATCCAGAAGCATTTCTTTGCTGTCCAAACAACTTCTCTAAAATTTAACAAGCTTCCATTTTGACAGTCTCATTACTTCATCACGTTTGCCTTTCAGTCAGTAAATTCACAGAAAGCACTTCTGGCACAATGCTTCAAATTGCTACAATTACTATAGAGAAGAAAATAATTAACACTCAAACTACTACCACTGATCCGGGGCACAATCAAATGCAAACACATCCCCTATTCATTCATAAGTGAAGGATTGAGACCAAAAACACAACTTCATGATGAAAACACCCAAGTGGACTAAATAATTAAGCAAACAGGTACAACTTTGAGAATGAAAGGTTTGATTATAGAACTAACTACTTGGTGGTATCATCCTGACCATATATATCCAGTACCAGATTTGCCCTCCATGGAACAACGCAGTGTCTCCACATATCACTCTTTCGTTCAAGTTGTCAATTATTTTTTTTTCCTATAAAGTTGGACTTTGCCATGGTAGCACTAACGTTGAATTTAAGTTCTCACCTCTTTATTTGGCAAGTTGAAGAGGAACTCTCTGCCAAAGCGTCCTGGTCTTTGTAAAGCAGGATCTACAGAATCCAGTCTGTTGGTAGCTCCGATTACCACTATCTCCCCTCTGTTATCTATGCCATCCATAAGCGTCTGAAGAGTTGAAAAAATGGAACTAATAGAAAAATATAATTTTTATTTACTGGTTCAGTAAATTTTGTTACATTCCACATGACTTTCTTGATGCCGTAACAACCTTCTTCCTAGTGGTCATTCAAAACTGGGAAAAAAATAGTCTACCAAGTCGGGGTTTTTTGATTTGATAATCAATCTGCAGACTGTTAAGTCATCAAGCACTTCAATACTATTTGAAATAATCTCTACCTTAATATAAAAGGAGTACTGCACACTTCTGCTCAGGAAGAAAATCACGGAAAATGTCAACTTTGATTTTAGATGTTGAATTTGTTGCAGTGAGATCTTCCTCATCGCATGATTCTATTTGGATTTAAACCAGATTATCTACGGAGAGACCAAGATTAGGACAAGAACTGCACAGAGTTCAGCATGAAGCCAATCAGGAGCTCAAGTTTGTATTCTTTCTATTCAACTTTATCCTTCTCTTGCTGGAAGGACCTGCTTTTTGACTCTCCTTCTCTTCAGTAGGAGCATTTTCCCTCTTGCTTTGGTAATGCTCTTTCTCAGTGGTTTTAGTCTCGTCCTTTGTATCTTGGCATCTCTCTGTAACAGCTGAGGAGGAAAGGTTTTTAGAGCTACATTCAGTGTCAGACTTGAGGAAGGAAGTTTGCCACAATTTCTCACCAGGCTCACAAGACTCTTTGCCGTACAAAACGTTTTCTTCTGAAATGAGGTCACGTTCTTTTGATCTTCTTGGTTTCTCCTTGTCTCCACCGTCATCACATTGGTACTGTGCGAGGTATTCATCATTCCCAGGAGATTTCGGAGGGTCCGCGACACTGCACAAAATAAAATCACATTTCTCACTTCTGCTGAAGGACGTGAATATTACGAGTAAAATCTTCCAACGTCGAACAAACAAACAAAAACCTCCAGACTACTCGAACACTCGCAAAGATATGCCATTTAGAAACCTGTCCAGTGATTAGGACACCTTCTTCAGCTCCCAGAGAAAGTGCTTTTTCCCCTCTTGCTTCTGAAGCCATTGCACTCAAAAAGCAAATGCATCTGTCTCCCTCCACATGCCGCTCTGAATAAGAGCCAGAATATTCAAAACCACTCTATTTGTTCTCCCCACATAGCCGAAAAAACACCAGTTGAAACAGAGTTTTCTACCTCTCTCCCACCAATTTACATTCACGTATCCTATGACTGCAAAAATAGAAGGCGGGGCTCAGGAGGAACAGCCAGTGTTGGAAATGAAAAAAAGCAGCCCGTTTCTTCAGAGTCTATGCTACTAGGAAAACAAAACAAAACAAAACAAAACAAAACAAGAGGAGAGGAGAACAACAGCGGGAAATTTACCTATTCTCCAGGTGTTCAATTGCAAAGCCTCCTCTGGAGGATCAACAGCTGTGAATTCAGCGTGCGTAGGAGAAATCAGATCTACATCTGAACCACAACTATTTCAGTAGTATCACTAACTGATGTTACTCTGAAGAAGCAGTCAGCACCGTTTCTATGTTAGGAAAGAGCTGAACAGAGTCTGTTATTCACATGAAGTAGTCAGGCAGGTTTCTTTAGGAAGGCTGGGTTTCACTAGAACATTACTAGCCTGTAAGCCTCATGGCATCACCTTCCATCTTGACTGCTAAACCTCCTTGCTCCCTACTATCTTCTTTGCCAAGATACAGCTGTCCACATTTACTTTTCCTACTTGGCTGGACTGACTTTAAGAAGGGATCTTGCATCTTAGAAAGGGAACAAAAGCCGCTGCCCAGCAGCGTCTGGCTCAGGGAGGAGTGAGAAAGCTCTGTGCAGCCCCCAAGGTCCGTGCAGCAGGAGGCAGGAGGTGCTCCAGGCTCACAGCAGCACTTCCCCTGCGGCCTGTGCAGGGAGAGGCCCCTGGTGGAGCAGGCTGTCCCCCTGCAGCCCATGGGTCCCCCGTGGAGCACATCTCCACGCTGCAGCCCCCCTGTGGCTGGAGGAGCCCATGTTGGAACACGTGGATCTGCCCTGGAGGAGGCCGCGGCCTGTGGAGCAGGCCCCCGCAGGAGCAGGCCCCGGGCTGGACAGCACGCTGGTAGCAGCCAGCACCATCTGTTCTTCGAGCCTCAGCAAGCCCACAGCATCTTCCCAGAAGGGATCCCTTTCCTTCACGCCTGACAGGCGCCGCCTGCAGAGGCTGAGGGCTTGTGCCCCGTTTGCAAGCGCTTTCTCAGTGCCCCCTTCCCCAGAGAAGGATCCGGATCCCAGCTGCTTGGCTTCCCTGCCCTCTGCTGCCAGGCTCCCGCAGCTGCTATCCCAGCAGCGCAGCAGCCAGCTGACAATGTGCTCGCCTGGAGGACAGCTGCAATCTTGTCCCATGGCTCGCAGCTCGCCCAGGGATGGGGATCACCTGCTTCCTGCTGCTTTTGTCCCTGCTCTCCTTTCCAACAGCCTCCTGTGCCCTGGGATGGCCCTACCTTGGGGTAGGCTGCCTCGCCTTCCTCTTGCTCCTTCCCCTTCTTGGGAGGACTTTCTGCCCTTCCGAAACGAGATGACTTCTGCATGCATTCCTTCCCCTTGTGTGTATTGGTGCCTGAGACAGCAACGGGGTCGTCCCCGGAGCCAGCTGTAGGGCCTGTGCCACACTTGGAGTGGCTGCAGGGGACATGCCAGGGGCTGGAGGGGCTGGATGTGAAGTACTATCAGTAAAGAATTTCTTTCTAACATATATTAGAAATCTCATTTTTCAGAGTAAAGCTATTACTCCATGTCCTGTCACTCCAGGCCCTGATAAAGACCCCCTCCCCAGCTTTCCTATAGGTTGCCTTTAAGTACAGGAAGGCTCTCAGCCTGGCACACAGTAAAACTGATGGCAGATCCTTCACTATATTATTTGAATTTCACGGAAATCGAACAGACTATCAACTTACTTAGGAGAAGTAATACAATTTCAGAACTATTCAAAACCAAAGGCGTTCCAAACTAAGTTTAAGTTCAGAGGAAATCCAAAGAAAAAAATAATTTTGAAACTAATAATCAGAGACCACAATCTTCTACAAATGACAGATTTTTCTCCTGTACCGGGTAATTTTGATCTGTCTTTAATGATCATCCAGACATGGATTTGACACCGAGTATCTTGCTTTGCCTCTGCATTAAGTCTTCTTCTCATGTGAGGTAAATGTCCTGCTTTTATGGGATGGGTCTAGGAGACATACGCGCTGTGTCTCATGATGCTTGGATATCATCTTAATTCTGTGTGAAGATGAAAGGTCTCACTGCTTCCTGAACAGGGATGTGGATGTCTGCAGTTAAGAACCCTCCGTCTAATCTAGAAACGTGAAGGAAGGAGTTTGCTGGATTGCAAGTGACAGTGAAGAAAGCCACAGATGACATATCAAACTGATTAAAATGTTATTTAGCTCAGGGCATGGCTAATGATGTGGAGCTGGAATAGTTTGACGACTGTAATTACGCTCACTATCACTGTTACTTGTTTATAGGATGGTAATGCCTAAAGGTCCCACTGGAGCCTGAAACAAGGTTGTGCAGGGTGCTGCACGTGCATATCTCAGTAGCGCTTTGATAGCTAGTGATACTAACAGACAAAACAGAGAATAAAAGGAGAAACGGGGGGACAGAGATAAGATCTTCCTGCAGGTCATTTAGGGTATCAGCCATGAGTTCAGTGCATCCAGCTCTCTAGTGCTCTGCTGGCCCAGTGAGATGAATGGAAAACATTGCAGCCTTGGAAAAATAGTACTTCTTCTAATTCTTTGGCCAGTTTTGATGATTTAGGACTGCTTTATTTATTTATTTATTTATTTATTTTTCTTTTCCCCAATTGTGCTGGAGAAGGTGAACTTTTTAAATACCTGTTCTGAATTCAAATATCATTTTCATTGTTATGTTTCTGTTTTGTTGGCACTATTCATAACGACTTCTACCCTTCTGTGGAAGCAAAAGCTTATCATACCATAAAACTGGAAAGGTCACAGAAAACTTCAGAGCTTTTGAAGAAAGCTGAGGAAAATCCATTCCCTGTTCTAGGCAGAGAGAGTGGCTGATTTCCAGACAGGTAAATGGGCAGGATAAGGCCACTTCATGTCCGCTGATGGCCAGTTGTATGGACTGCGAAGATAATGGACTACCAGCACAAGAGACAGCGCCAATAATCTAATCCAATACAATCTGTTTCAAGTGGTAGAGACCTGATACTCTATGACAATGTGAGGAAGACCAAACTGTCAGGCAAACTTTGAGATGATCATGTTCAGGATCTAAAACTCTTAAGACAAGTGTCAACACAGGAAGGGTGAAATAAAAGCATGAATGCCATACAAGTACTGAAAAATCTCAGGAAGTCTGGAAACCAGGGCAAATGGATGTAATAAGATGGTGCTTTGTGTTAGCAAGAAGCAGAGGATAAGGAAATGTTATGGGTCATCAATAGAGTGGTTTTGTGCAAATCGCTGCTAAAGAAAGACAGCCTTGCTAGCCTGCTCTTTGCTCTTAGCTCCAGTCTACAGTTGTCAGACACATAAACAATAATGGGAATAATGGGAGACTTCAACTTCCCAGCAAAAGATTGAAAGATGATTACCACTTATTCTCATACAGATATACTATGTGATGGATTTCTTCACAAAAGTGAAAAAATATAAGACCATTTTAGACTTGGCTCCTGTACGGGTTGAAATGTAGTAAGATTTGAATAAAGTCTGATCATGAGCTGACTTTTCTCATTTTACATTTCAAGACAGACAAAACCAGGCTTAGAATGAAGGTTTTGAGGCTTAGAAATGCAAACTTTGAAATCTGAGGCAATGAATAATTGAGTCTGACTAAGCATCTCTGGGACTTGAGTGCAGAGAAGGCAGAGTTAAAATTCAAAATTCAGATGGGAAAAAAGCAATGAGAGAAGGTACATTTCAGAGGTTAAAAACTGCAAAAATAAAGTACGAATGACCAAAAACCTCCTTCACATAGGAAATTAAACAGTAACAGTAAATGATACTTAAGCCACAGAACCCAGGGGGAACAAAGAGAACAAATTAGGACCATTGCATACTCGAGGCAAAAATAGATCAAAAGTTAATGATGTCTCAAATGCTGCAAATCTTATTTCCTGCATCTAACAGCAACAACAATGTGCTATTAAGGGCAGTGACAGGATTCCCATTGCAAATGAGGGTAGGGCAGTAGGCACAACATCATCTGAGGTGAAATAAAAATCTATAGTGATTCAAGTGAAAAATGACAAGCTGATATCTACCTAGCCTATTAACAGCATTGGCACACAGAACAACAACTCAAGTAGGAAAAATACATAACAATTGTGCAAATCAGGGATAGTCCCCGGAATGGGAGAGTAACAAATATACTTCTGTCCAGGAGAATGTAAAGAGTGATCCAGACAAGTGCAGGCCTGTTAGTTTGACATCAACGCTGGGCAAAGCTTTGTAGCAAGAATAGATAAGACTAGGGAAGTAGCGGGTAATGTGGAATTTACAAGATAATTTATTAAAGCTAATTTGTTTCCAGAGAATTTAGTAGCTTGCCTTTGTAGGACCAGTGCTCCCCTACACAGGGGATGAACTACATCTATTTCACTTTCTGTGAGCTTCTGATACATTATCTATGGATTTGGGCTTTGGGGCTGCAAGTGAATCAAGGGAGTTTGCAATTGTTCACACTGTTCGAAGAGGGAATTACCAGCAAAGGAGAGGTTACCTGTAGTGATTCTCAGAGACAGTTCTGAAACTGCAGCTGCTAAGGAGGCAAAGACTCATGGAGAAATGTAGGCTGGAAGGGACCTCTGAAAACCCAACCTCCTATTCAGAGCAGAGATGACTTCAAATTTAGGTACGTTCAGTATGGACATGGTGGCCGAAGACTAAAAATTCCATACGAGCTTTGAGATTTCCAGGTGACATAAAGTTGGGAAGTACTACCGAGCCTGACAGAAGGATATCCCTTGTGATTGAAATGGTTCAGGTGAAGTGACATTTGAAACCATGAGCCAGAGATTCTCAACAAAGGGTGTTTTTATTGTTTTGTTTTGTTTTGTTAGAACGGCTGAGGTCACTGGGCCTGTTCAGCCTGGAGAAGAGGAGGCTGAGGGGAGACCTCATCACAGTCTACAACTTCCTCGTAAGGGGGTGTCGAGAGGCAGAAGACCTTTTCTCCATTATCACCAGTGACAGGACCCGCGGGAACAGGGTTAAGCTGAGGCAGGGGAAATTTAGGCTTGACATCAGGAGGGGGTTCTTCACAGAGAGGGTGGTTGCACACTGGAACAGGCTCCCCAGGGAAGTGGTCACTGCACCGAGCCTGTCTGAATTTAAGAAGAGATTGGACTGTGCACTTAGTCACATGGTCTGAACTTTTGGGTAGACCTGTGCGGTGTCAGGAGTTGGACTTGATGATCCTTAAGGGTCCCTTCCAGCTCAGGATATTCTATGATTCTATGATTCTATATGGCAGTAAGGAGTTTAAAACAAACAATAAAACAACAAAACGCCATGTTCATGCACTGTTAACAGAAGAACTGAAAAAGTTAAGTGGTTATATGGTGTGTATGGCTATTTTATTTTATTTATTTATTTATTTATTTATTTTTCTCCAGTATAAATACACCTGACAGGGCAGCCCTGCCAAACATTTAAGACATGAGGCAAAATTCTGCCACTTGTATTCACATTGAACTTAGGAGGAAGTGTTCACAAGACAGAAGGAACAAGTTGCCTATTGTGTGGAAGGGAATTAAAGGACATCGTTCTGCTCAGCCAGATGCCAGTTGAGAGAAAAATATGATGTCTCTGTGAAAATGCATTTCTTGAGTAAATATCAAGGAGAAATAGGAAATGTGTAAGTTGGGAGATACATCTGAAATGATGATTGCAGTTGGCTTATGAGGAACTTTGGACAGGAAATTGGTAGAAACTTCCCATTTTAAGAATAAAGTGCACCACAGATACGAAGTCAGCATTCACCTAAAGAGTAGAGGCCAACTCAGAGCCCCCACAACAAAGCAGTGGACAAACCAGAACACTAACATGTTGTGGTCTAGAGTCACACAGATATACATAATTGTACTATATCTAAACATCTGAGGGGTTCCTTTGAGAGGCGGAGGGCTTGTGCCCCATTTCCATTTCCACTCTCAGTGTCCCCTGCCTCAGAGAAAGATCCGAGCTGCTGGCTTCCGTGCCCTCTGATGCCAGGCTACCAGAGCAGGTATCCCAGCATCGCAGCAAACAGGTGACAATTTGAGTGCCACAGCAGTCCTCATTGTGAGCTGGAAACTCAGGGCACTTGTGGCCACCCACCTTTGTGAGCTCCAAGGCTGACAGTGACTCTCTGCTGAGCTCCCACGGCTCTCAGGCGTCCCGGTGGCAGAGCTTACGGCGCTAAGCTGACTGCCAGGAGAAAAGGCTCCCGTGAAATGGCTGCTCCACAACGGCAGGAGCAAGGTCTGCTGGGCTGGGGGTTTGCAGGGGAGCTCGGCCTTGGGCCTGGCAACTGCGCCTGGAAGCCAGGGACGGCCTTGGTGTGCAGCTGGACACCTGGGCCTGAGAAAGCAAGGTCTCTTTCAAGACACTTGGCACCATCGTCACCCAGTGGCTGTCTCAGGGGGATGAGAAAAATGCACAGCATCTCTTCCTTCCCTGAAAAAGGGATGGATTTTGACCCAAAATGCAGCTCCTTTCTCTCAGAAGCATCACGTCCTCCTCTCTTTCTTGTATTTCGCTATGAATTTAGAAATCCTTGCAATCCCTGCAGCTGTGTCCCCTGCCAGCTTCTTGTGTGCCCCAAGCATCCTCGCTTGCAGGGCAGTAGAAGATGCAGAAAAGGCCTTGCCTTAGTGGAAGCACTGCCCTGCTGGAGCTCCAACATCCCTCTTAGCAGCACGCTGTAGCCCCCAAATGCCCCCGAAACGGCACATGCCAGCTACTGGGAAGGCAATGAGCTGGCTCAAGGTGAGCTACCCGCTCAAGGCCCAGGTGTCTGTGAGGCGGTGTTGGCAAGGAGTCCTGTTGTGTGAGTCTGTTCTTTGTGGGTGGCTGATACTGTCTTGGGCCCAGCTGCAAGGCCCGTCACAGGGGCTGGAGCGGCCACAGGGCCTCTCAGTGGGCTTGGAGTGGCTGCAGGGCTCATCAGTGGGCTTGGTGTGTCCGTAGGTCCCATCACAGCGCTGCAGTGGTCACAGGGCCTTTCATATTGGCTAGAGTGGCTGTAGGGCCCGTCACAGGTTTTGGAATAGCCCCAAGGCCCATCACTGGGCTTGCAGTCGCTGCAGAGCCCATCACTGGGCTTTGAGCAGCCGCAGGGCCGCTCTCAGGGTTGGATGAGATCCACAGGTGTTTTCTTCCTCTTGGAGGTGCTGAGGAGTATTGAATAGTCTTCAAAAGGCATAGGCCAGAGTGCAGAAAATGTGTAGCTGATGCTAGAACCAGTTACTTTTTCTTGTCCACTGCCTCCTCCTCATTCACTGCCTCCTCCTTGTCTACCGCATCCTCCTCGTCCCCCGCCTGCTAATCCTATTTCTCATTTTCCTCCTCCTTCTCCTCCTTCCCTGCCTCTTGCACCTCCAACACCTCCTCCACCTCCACTGCCTCTTCCTCCTTCTCCTTCTCCAGCCCCACTGACTATTCCTCCTCCACAGCCTCCTCCACCTCGGCAGAAACTTCCTGGCCAACTTCCTCTGCATGCTCCTTGCTAAGGCATGCTGGTAGCAATGATGGTGAGCCCAGAGATGTCAGGAGGAGTTGCCATGAACCAGGTGTGCCAAGGCGGCTTCTCTGGGAGGCTATGGTTGTGAGCGCTGCCCACCGCTCCTAATTCTAGTTCCATTTGTCACCCCACAGGACCATGGCACCGTGGCCCTGTAAGGTAGCAGCTGGCGGCTCCTATCATCTTGATGACGCTCTGTGATGCGCTGCTTGTTGCCTGGGTAGCGATTGTTAGCTCTTATGCAAATGGCTTGTCATCAGTCAGGGGTGTGGCTGCTCCTCCCTATAAAAGGGCCAAAGGGGGGCAGTGGGAGCCAGAGTGTTGGAGAGGGGAGATGGGAGAAGGTGGAAACAGAAAAGGAGGAGGAGGAGGCATAGGTGGAAAAGGGGGAGTAAGAGGGGAAGGGGGGCAGTGGAGGAGGTGGCGGAGGAGGAGGTGGTGGAGGAGGAGGTGGTGGAGAAGATTGAGGAGGTGGCGGCATTTCTGGAAAAGGAGACTGATGAGTAGGAAGTGGTGACAAAAGAGGAGGCGAGCAAGGGCTAGGCAGAGGGACACGATGGAAGTGGAAGAGGAGAAGAAGGTGGTGGAGAAATAGTAGAATCTTAGAGGAGGAACTGGTGGCAAAAAGAAAAAAAAAAAGGAGGAGGTGGAGGAGGAGGAGGAGGATGTGGAGGAGGTGGAGGTGGAGGAGGAGGAAATGAAGGAGAAGGTGGAGGAGGAGGAGGAGGAGGAGGAGGAGGATGTGGAGGAAGATGACGTGGAGGAGGTGGAGGAGGAGGAAGTGGAGGAGGAGGAGGTGGAGGAGGAGGAGGTGGAGGAAGATGAGGAGGAGGAGGAGGTGGAGGAGGAGGAAGAGTTGTAGGAGGAGGAGGTGTAGGTTGTGTAGGTTGTGGAGGAGTTGGAAGAGGAGGTGGAAATTGAGGTGGAGGAGGTGGAGGAGGAGGTGGAGGATGAGGAGGAGGTGGAGGTTGTGGAGGAGTTGGAAGAGGAGGTGGAGGTGGTGGAGGTGGAGGTGGAGGAGGCCAAAATAAAAAAAGACAAAAACAGCTAGAAAGCACAGAAAAACAACACTAGAAATTAAAAAATCATCATGGTGACCATCAACTATCAGTCTCAGAGCAAGCTGATAGGAAACACTCATTTAAATCATTCTGGACAGATGTGACGAGAGAGAGAATTTTCATGCAGAGAATCCGAAGGAATAGAAAAACTCATAGGCATTGATAAAGAGTTGATTAAGAAAGGAATAGAAAATAATAAAAATAATACAATCAATTAAAAAGACAGTAAATAAATTGTATTACTGTAAACAATTTTTTCCCAGCCTAATGATCTCCTATCACCACCATGACCTCCCATCCTAGCAATTTCCCATCCCATTATTTCACACTCAAATGAATTCCCATCACCGCAGTTCTTTGTGGGCGCTCCGTCCCCATCAGGCTTGCTTTGGAAGGCCCAGGAGAGTCTTGTGGGCACTGGCCTGGGGTCCCAGGCTGAGCCAGCTGCTGCCTGGCAATCAGGGAGGCTCGCTCCGTGTCTTGGCTTGGGGTTGCGTGGCCAGGCTGTGGGAGCGGGGGGCTGCAGGGGTGTCCTCTGTGAGGAGAATGCAGCAGCTGCCCCATGGGAGCTCAGGGCCGCTTCCAGGAGGCTCCTTCCAGGAGGGACCCACCCGCTGCTGCCCAGAACGCAGAGCAAAAGGATGATGTTTGCGCCTGGGGGAGAGCCCATCTAAGAAAGGGAACAAAAGCTGCTGCCCAGCAGCGTCTGGCTCAGGGAGGAGTGAGAAAGCTCTGCACAGCCCCCAAGGTCCGTGCAGCAGGAGGCAGGAGGTGCTCCAGGCTCACAGCAGCACTTCCCCTGCGGCCTGTGCAGGGAGAGGCCCCTGGTGGAGCAGGCTGTCCCCCTGCAGCCCATGGATCCCCTGTGGAGCACATCTCCACGCTGCAGCCCCCCTGTGGCTGGAGGAGCCCCTGGTGGAGCAGGTGGCTGTGGCCTGGAGGAGGCCGCGGCCTGTGGAGAGCCCCCGCAGGAGCAGGCCCCGGGCTGGACTGGAACAGGCTGTGCTGAGCCTGCTTTGCCCGTGACGCTCCTTGTGGAGTGATCTCCCTGTCCTTCTGGCAGCCCTTGAGCCCTTGCCAGCCTCTTTTCTCCCCTTGGCGTTGGAGGAGGGGCAGGGAGAGAGCGCTTGTGCTGGAGCTCAGCTGCCCAGCTGAGGAAAACCACCACGGCTCTGTCTTGCCGCTGCTGCAGCACGCTGGTAGCAGCCAGCACCGTCTGTTCTTCGAGCCTCAGCAAGCCCACAGCATCTTCCCAGAAGGGATCCCTTTCCTTCACGCCTGACAGGCACCGCCTGCAGAGGCTGAGGGCTTGTGCCCCGTTTGCAAGCGCTTTCTCAGTGCCCCCTTCCCCAGAGAAGGATCCGGATCCCAGCTGCTTGGCTTCCCTGCCCTCTGCTGCCAGGCTCCCGCAGCTGCTATCCCAGCAGCGCAGCAGCCAGCTGACAACATGCTCGCCTGGAGGACAGCTGCAATCTTGTCCCATGCTGGCAGCTCGCCCAGGGATGGGGATCACCTGCTTCCTGCTGCTTTTGTCTCTGTGCCTGAGACAGCAACGGGGTAGTCCCCGCAGCCAGCTCTTAGGGCCTGTGCCAGGCTTGGAGGGGCTGCAGGGAACATGCCAGGGGCTCGAGGGGCTGCAGGGCGAGTGACAAGGCTTTGAGGGGCCTCAGGTCCCACCGCGGTGGTTGAAGTCGATGCAGGGAACATCAGAGTTGTTGGAGGGGCTGCAGGTAAAATCCCAGGGCTTGCAGGGGCTGCAGGCTGCGTCACAGCTACGCATCAGGTCAAGACGCATTTTCCTAGAACCATACATTTCCTCCTGAAGGGGCTGAAGAGCATGGAATGGTCTTCAAAACGCACAGAGCAAACCCCAGCAAATGTAGAGCTGCTGCTAGCAAGTAGGTAACTTGATTGTTCCTCTTGTTAACTTTGTTTCACAACAACAGGTGCAAAGATGTATCTTGAGTTGAGGGCAAAGGTGACCTTGGATCTGAAGCACACAGGCGTTCGCTAACGTACCCCATCCGGAGTGACTCCAGAACGACTCGGAAGGAAAAATAAAGTCCAAAGCAGTGCGTTGTGATAAAGAGAGTTTAATAGGGTAGAAAAGGAATAAAAACAAACAAAACAAGAAATAATGATATTTATAATTTGTAATATATTAACATATAAAAATATTTAATACTATTAAATACTAATACTTCTAATTTTATACTAAAAAAACAATGCCATACTGTACAACACAGTCAATAAAGTGGATTTAATTAAATAAATAATAGAACCAAGAAATTAAATGAAAATTAAAAACTTGAAATTTAATAAAAAGAAAACCCATTCTTCCCAGTCCAATGAATTCCTACCCCCATCATCACTTCCCACCCCACTGATCATTTGCTATCCCAAAAACCTCCCAGTTCTTATCCCCTCGGCATGCCAGTGCAAGAAGAGCTGCAGGCAGAGGCCTTGCTGAGTGAGCACCTAACGAGAGGAGTTTAATCCAGAAGACAGGAAAGAAGAGCAATGCCCCAAAAGAAGCACGGGGCCCATCTTCATCTGGTGGGCCGCCCGCTGCCGCTCCTCCTGGGCCAGCTTCTTCAGGCGCTCCCGCTCGGGACGCTGCTGCGGCGTGATGGGCACCGACTCCTCCTGCTCCTCCAGCGGCGTGGGCGCCGCGGCGCGGCCCGCCCAGGGCCCCACGCGGGGCATGTAGTCCACGCGGGGCTGCGCCGGCCGCTGCAGCGTGCGCGGCTGCGTGGGCAGAGCCGGACGCTGCGCTTGGCCCCCCGCAGCTGGCAGGCCCAGTGCTCTGGGCGCCGGCTCTATGGCAGCGTCCCCTGTTCATGCCGTGCTGCCTGGTGGTGCTGGCACCTCCTTTTCCTTGCCGCCAGCCGGGGACTGGGGGGCAGCGGGCACAGCGCTGGAGCCTGGCACTGTCGGCGGGGCGCTGGGCATGCTGCTGGGGCTGCTGGAGGTGGGCTGCGGCTGCACACAGGACGGCTGGTGCACTGGCCCCAGCACCTTGGCCCTGGCCCCCAGCGGCTGCAAAGTCTCGCTGGGGGTCTTTGTCCTTGCGTGCTGGCGCTGCAGCGTCTTGGCCCCGCTGGCTTGGGCCCGGAGCCTGTCCTGGGGCCGCACGGCACAGGGCTCCCCACTCAGAGTCTCCAGCAGCAGCCGCGCTCTGCGGGGAGGTGGCGACGCTGCTCCTTGCCCCCCTGCAGCCCCCGGGCTTCGTGCTGTCTTGCTGGGTGCCGTGGTGCTGTTGATCGCCGGCTGCTGCCCACTGCTGCCTGCTTCCGTGCTGCTGCCAGCCCCCGTGCTGCTGCCACCCGTCTTCCCCTGGCACAGTCTCTTGCGGCCTTGGCCAGCCTGGCCCAGCAGCATCTTCCTCTCCTTGCTGGGGGGGTTCTCTGTTGTCGGCCTCCTGTGCTGGCAGCTCTGCGCTGTCCCGGGGGTGCTGCTGGGCGCAGGGCGCTTGGCCCCCCGCTTGGTGCCGGTGGGCACAGGGGCAGGCGGGGGGCTCTGGAGGGGACTGCGAGGGGGACTGGGCAGGGCTCTCCTGAGGGCTGGGAGAAGTTGAGGCCTCTTGAGGGGAGCCAAGGGAGGCTGGGGCAGGGTTCTCTTGCGGGCAGGGATGAATTCCTGCTGGGGGGGCCTTTTGGGGAGAGGCTTGGGCAGGGGTCTCCTGCGGGCAGGGTCGGGGGGGCTCTGGAGGGGACTCAGGCGAGGCTTGGGCAGGGCTGTCCTGAGGGCAGTGAGGAAGTCAGGGTCGGGGGGGCTCTGGAGGGGACTCAGGCGAGGCTTGGGCAGGGCTGTCCTGAGGGCAGTGAGGAAGTCAGGGTCGGGGGGGCTCTGGAGGGGACTCAGGCGAGGCTTGGGCAGGGCTCTCCTGAGGGCAGTGAGGAAGTCAGGGTCGGGGGGGCTCTGGACGGGAGCCGAGGGAGGCTGGGGCAGGGCTCTCCTGCAGGCAGAGAGGCAGTCAGGGTCGGGGGGCCTCCTGACGGGAGCCAAGGGAGGCTGGGGCAGGGTTCTCCTGCGGGCAGGGATGAATTCCTGCTGGGGAGGCCTTTTGGGCAGGGCTCTCCTGAGCTGGGGCCGGGCTGCAGGCTTGAGGGGGGAGCTGAGTGGCGGCACAGCAGCTGCAGGGGGCTGCAGCGCCCGCCCAGCCTGCACCTTGTCGGGGTGCAGCCCAGGGCTTGAGGGGACCTCACCGAGGGCTCCTGTGGCTTCCAGTCCCTGCGTGCTCGGCTCCTCGATGTCCTCGCAGAGGTCAGGCAGCTGCGAGAGGAAGCGGCTGAGGGCAGGACTGCTGGGCAAATCGGGGAAGGCGTCCTGGGGCTCCACGGCATCCAGGCAGCTGAGCAGCTCCTCCAAGCCGGAGCTGTCCAGGTCGGCCGGGAGCTGGTCCTGCACGTGCTGCAGCTGCTGGCTGTCCCCTGCCAGCTCTGGAAAGGCCTCGGCGAAGGCATCAGGGCCCAGCTCCAGCAGCTCCAGGGGCTCCTCAGGCACCTCTGCAAGTGTCGCCGCTGAGGACGAAGCAAGACAATCCCCCAAGACGGGCAATGTCAGCTTTGCCATGGCCCCTGGGTGTGGGGCCACAAGCGGCCGGCTGTGCCAGTCCCAAACTCACCGTCGGGCGTCGCCGTCTGGGTGCTGGCGGTCCTTGGAGCCTGGGCAGGCTCGGGGGGAGTGTGGCCGGGCAGCGGGGGCCCCTGGTCCTCGCTGAGCCCCACGGCGTGCAAGCAGGGCTCCGGCAGCTGCCCCCGGCTGCTGCTCAGGGTGCGGGGCGTGGGGAGCGCCTGCCCCCGCAGCGGAGGCCCCGGGACGAGGGGTGGCGGGGGGTTGCGCTGGGCGGGGGCCTGCAACAGGCAGGTGCCTGCGGGGTGCAGGAGCTCCCCATGGAGCACGGCCCTGGGCCCCAGCCCCAGCGCATGGTGGGGCACCAGTGTCCCCGTCACCATGGGCTGTCCCCACTGATGGACGGGGGCACAGGGAGGAGCGCTATGGGGGAGCTGCCCCACGGTGGGTAGCTGCACCAGCTGCAGCTGGTGCCCCATGCTTGGGAGCTGCACCAGCTGCAGGTTTTGCCCCACAGCAGGGAGCTGCACCAGCTGCAGGTTTTGCCCCACAGCGGGGAGCTGCACCAGCTGCAGGTTATGCCCCACGGCGGGGAGCTGCCCCACAGCAGGGAGCTGCCCCCCGGCGGGGAGCTGCCCAAGCTGCAGGTGGTGCCCCTGGGCTGGGAGGTGCCCCCCAGGTGGCAGCTGCACCCCGGCGGGGAGCTGCAGCACCTGCCCCTGGACCCCCGGCACCACGTGCCAGACGGTGGCCTGGGGCAGCGCGGAGGGGAGGGTGGGTACCTGCGGGGGCTGCAAGGGCAGCGCCGTCGCTCCGGGGAGGGAGGGCAGCAGCCAGGCAGCCACCGTTGGCGGCACGGCTGGGACGACGAAGGGGGAGTTTTGCGTCTGCGCAAGCCGCGGAAGCCGTCTGGGGAAACCCTCTGTGGGAAAAAGGGCGCTGGGCTGAGCTCTGGGGCGCTGGGCTCGCCAGCAGGGCCGCAGCCCCGGGAGGAGCGGGAGCCGGCTGCTGGACCTGCCATGGTGGCTGGAGAGTGGGGCGGTTGCTTGGGGAACCCGGGCAACGGGGGTTCCGTCCCAACGGCTCACCAGCCCCTCGCCGACATCTTGGGGAGGACTGCAGGCTTTGGACCCAAGCAGGCTGCCCAGCGCAAGACTTGGCCATCCCCAGCAGGCTTGCTCTCCCACGCAGCACTTGCCATGCCCACCACGCTTCCACACCGCCTCTTTCCCATCCTGAGCATTTCCCATGCCAGGACCAGCTTTCATCCTCATGCTCATTTCCCATCCTGACAAGTTCACATGATAACAGATTCCCATACAAAAGATTTCCCATCAACACCACGCGTTTCTTCAGCCAAAGAGATCTCGTCCCAAAGAATTCCCCTCTCGGAGGACTTTTCCAAGCACTTCCTTCCCCAGGGAATGGTACCCACCCCATTCAAGACTTCCCATCCCAAGGCTTTCCCATCCCAGGAGCCATTGTTCATCCCAATGCTTTTGCTTCCCAATGCTTTCAAAGCCCACGAACATTTCCCATCTCTCTCCTTTCTAGCCCAATGGCTTCCCACCCCAAGGAAGCCTTCCCATCCCAGCAAGGAGTTCTCGGCCCACTCAGCATTCCCCATCCCAAGCATTTCCCAGTTTCACCATCCAACACACAGCTTGGCCACCCCACAGCTATGCAGAGATCACAAGAGGGATTTGGACCATGCTGATAGACACAAGGTCATGGGGATTTGCTGTGCTGACGATTGCTCTTTATTACAGATCAACACAGATCCCCAGTCTCAAGGGCGCCAGGCAGAATCTGGCGAATATGTAGCTACAAGGCTCTTCCATTTCTTACAGGGACAGAAAGAGATCTGTGCGTTTCTCTCTCTCCACCTTCGGAAAAAGATAGGAAGGGGAGAGCATTAATGAACAGGAGCATGCTTAGCTCAGCCACCGGCATGGAGGCTGCCCGCTCCTCAGCACCTCTAAGCAGCAGCACCTTCAAGTCTCCTCCGGCAGCAGCAGCACATCAGTGTCTCTTGTCCCACCAGCAGGACAGTGGCGCCTCCCATTGCACCATGCCGACCTCCACGCCTCGAGTGCCAGCAGCAGTCCTCAAGGCGAGCTGGACGCTCAGGGCACTTGTGGCCTCCCACCTTTGTGAGCTCCAAGGCTGACAGTGACTCTCTGCTGAGCTCCCACGGCTCTCGGGCGTCCCGGTGGCAGAGTTTACGGCGCTAAGCTGACTGCCAGGAGAAAAGGCTCCCGTGAAATGGCTGCTCCACAACGGCAGGAGCAAGGTCTGCTGGGCTGGGGGTTCGCAGGGGAGCTCGGCCTTGGGCCTGGCAACTGCGCCTGGAAGCCAGGGACGGCCTTGGTGTGCAGCTGGACACCTGGGCCTGAGAAAGCAAGGTCTCTTTCCAGACACTTGGCACCATCGTCACCCAGTGGCTGTCTCAGGGGGACGAGAGAAACGCACAGCATCACTTGCTTCCCTGAAAAAGGGATGGATTTTGACCCCAAAGCGAGCTCCTTTCTATGAAAAGCATCACATCCTCCTCTCTTTCTTGTATTTGGCTATGAATTTAGGAATCCCTGCAATCCCTGCAGCTGTGTCCCCTGCCAGCTTCTTGTGTGCCCCAAGCATCCTCGCTTGCAGGGCAGTAGAAGATGCAGAAAAGGCCTTGCCTTAGTGGAAGCACTGCCCTGCTGGAGCTCCAACATCCCTCTTAGCAGCACACTGTAGCCCCCAAATGCTTGCGAAACGGCACATTTCAGCTACTGGGAAGGCAATGAGCTCGCTCAAGGTGAGCTACCCGCTCAAGGCCCAGGTGTCTGTGAGGCGGTGTTGGCAAGGAGTCCTGTTGTGTGAGTCTGTTCTTTGTGGGTGGCTGATACTGTCTTGGGCCCAGCTGCAAGGCCCGTCACAGGGGCTGGAGTGGCCACAGGGCCTGTCAGTGGGCTTGGAGTGGCTGCAGGGCTCATCAGTGGGCTTGGGGTGTCCGTAGGTCCCATCACAGCGCTGCAGTGGTCACAGGGCCTTTCATATTGGCTAGAGTGGCTGTAGGGCCCGTCACAGGTTTTGGAATAGCCCCAAGGCCCATCACTGGGCTTGCAGTCGCTGCAGAGCCCATCACTGGGCTTTGAGCAGCCGCAGGGCCGCTCTCAGGGTTGGATGAGATCCACAGGTGTTTTCTTCCTCTTGGAGGTGCTGAGGAGTATTGAATAGTCTTCAAAAGGCATAGGCCAGAGTGCAGAAAATGTGTAGCTGATGCTAGAACCAGTTACTTTTTGTTGTTGTTCTCTTTGTTTCTTGAGAAAAGATGAAAAATGTGTATTTTGGCAAAGGGGGAGAGTAAGGCATGGCTAAAGAGGAGAAGATGAGAAGAAATCAGCGCCAGCCTCTCTGCTCCCCTTGCAAGGAAGTTGTAGACCTCACTGAGGTCTGCCCTCAGTCTCCTCCAGGCTGAACAGTCGAACTGACTTCAGCTGCTCCTCATATGCATACCCCTGGAGACCCTTTCCCATCTTTGTTGCCCTCCAATATGAACTATCCATGAACTACCCTCATTCGAATACAAAAAACTCACACCCCTAGAGTGAGAGACCCCGGCCCTTCCCCTCTGCGGATGCACAGAATCATTTTCTCATGTCAGTGGTAGGCTAATTCTGGAACCCATGAGAAGTTAGAGGATTGTACTAGCATGGAAATGTAGTGATAAAAGATTGTACCAACTGTGGTGTGGAAAATCTTTCCATGTGCTAGCTTTGTGGGAAACCACCTCTTACCCAGACTCACACGGCTCGGAAAGAAAACTCTGTCTCGACCTAGTGTGTGGATTGGCTTCTTGATACATTGGGTATCAAATCCAAAGTTTTCTCAGACAACTTGGCAGGCTGTAAATCTCTGGCACTGCCAGGATCAGGGCACACCTTTTAGCAGAGCTGTAGGACACCACATTTGTTCAGATTTCTTCTCAGAAAGAGTCGTCAGGCCCTGGGATGGGTTTCCCAGGGAGCTGGTGGAGTCAGCATTCCAGGGAGTTCAAGGAAAGGTTGGAGCTGGTGCTTACGAACATGGTTTATTGGGTGACATTGGTAGTACAGTGATGACTAGACCGGACAAATGTGAAGGTCTCCTCCAACAATAATGATTCTATGATACCTCCACCACGTCCTCCTCCACCACTACCTCCTCATCATCCACGGCCTTTTTCTTGTCCACTGCCTCCTCCTCATTCACTGCCTCCTCCTTGTCTACCGCATCCTCCTCGTCCCCCACCTGCTAATCCTATTTCTCATTTTCCTCCTCCTTCTCCTCCTTCCCTGCCTCTTGCACCTCCAACACCTCCTCCACCTCCACTGCCTCTTCCTCCTTCTCCTTCTCCAGCCCCACTGACTATTCCTCCTCCACAGCCTCCTCCACCTCGGCAGAAACTTCCTGGCCAACTTCCTCTGCATGCTCCTTGCTAAGGCATGCTGGTAGCAATGATGGTGAGCCCAGAGATGTCAGGAGGAGTTGCCATGAACCAGGTGTGCCAAGGCGGCTTCTCTGGGAGGCTATGGTTGTGAGCGCTGCCCACCGCTCCTAATTCTAGTTCCATTTGTCACCCCACAGGACCATGGCACCGTGGCCCTGTAAGGTAGCAGCTGGCGGCTCCTATCATCTTGATGACGCTCTGTGATGCGCTGCTTGTTGCCTGGGTAGCGATTGTTAGCTCTTATGCAAATGGCTTGTCATCAGTCAGGGGTGTGGCTGCTCCTCCCTATAAAAGGGCCAAAGGGGGGCAGTGGGAGCCAGAGTGTTGGAGAGGGGAGATGGGAGAAGGTGGAAACAGAAAAGGAGGAGGAGGAGGCATAGGTGGAAAAGGGGGAGTAAGAGGGAAAGGGGGGCAGTGGAGGAGGTAGCGGAGGAGGAGGTGGTGGAGAAGATTGAGGAGGTGGCGGCATTTCTGGAAAAGGAGACTGATGAGTAGGAAGTGGTGACAAAAGAGGAGGCGAGCAAGGGCTAGGCAGAGGGACACGATGGAAGTGGAAGAGGAGAAGAAGGTGGTGGCGAAATAGTAGAATCTTAGAGGAGGAACTGGTGGCAAAAAGAAAAAAAAAGAGGAGGAGGTGGAGGAGGAGTAGGAGGTGGTAAAGGAGGAGACCAAAAAAAAAAACAAAAAAACAAGAAGGAGGAGAAGGTGGCAGAGGAAGAAGTGGTAGAGGAGGAGGTGGAGGAGGAGGAGGAGGATGTGGAGGAGGTGGAGGTGGAGGAGGAGGAAATGAAGGAGAAGGTGGAGGAGTAGGAGGAGGAGGAGGAGGAGTAGGAGGAGGATGTGGAGAAAGATGATGTGGAGGAGGTGGATGAGGAGGTGGAGGAAGTGGAGGAGGAGGAAGTGGAGGAGGAGGAGGTGAAAAAGGAGGAGGTGGATGAGGAGGAGGTGGAGGAGGAGGAAGAGTTGTAGGAGGAGGAGGAGGTGGAGGTTGTGTAGGTTGTGGAGGAGTTGGAAGAGGAGGTGGAAATTGAGGTGGAGGAGGTGGAGGAGGAGGTGGAGGATGAGGAGGAGGTGGAGGTTGTGGAGGAGTTGGAAGAGGAGGTGGAGGTGGTGGAGGTGGAGGTGGAGGAGGCCAAAATAAAAAAAGACAAAAACAGCTAGAAAGCACAGAAAAAAAAAAAAAAAAACACTGGAAATGGAAAAATCAACATTGTGACCATCAACTATCAATCTCAGAGCAAGCTGATAGGAAACACTCATTTAAATCATTCTGGACAGATGTGACGAGAGAGAGAAAATTTTCATGCAGAGAATCCGAAGGAAAAGAAAAACTCATAGGCATTGATAAAGAGTTGATTAAGAAAGGAATAGAAAATAATAAAAATAATACAATCATTTAAAAAGACAGTAAATAAATTGTATTACTGTAAACAATTTTTTCCCAGCCTAATGATCTCCTATCACCACCATGACCACCCATCCTAGCAATTTCCCATCCCATTATTTCACACTCAAATGAATTCCCATCACCGCAGTTCTTTGTGGGCGCTCCGTCCCCACCAGGCTTGCTTTGGAAGGCCCAGGAGAGTCTTGTGGGCACTGGCCTGGGGTCCCAGGCTGAGCCAGCTGCTGCCTGGCAATCAGGGAGGCTCGCTCCGTGTCTTGGCTTGGGGTTGCGTGGCCAGGCTGTGGGAGCGGGGGGCTGCAGGGGTGTCCTCTGTGAGGAGAATGCAGCAGCTGCCCCATGGGAGCTCAGGGCCGCTTCCAGGAGGCTCCTTCCAGGAGGGACCCACCCGCTGCTGCCCAGAACGCAGAGCAAAAGGATGATGTTTGCGCCTGGGGGAGGCTCTTCCTCTTGTTTGGCACTTCATCATCAAACCAAAGGAAAACTATTTGCCTTTAACCTCTTTATTTCAGGCCTTCTGATGTAGCGGCACCTCTACACCGGCTGGGGACTGCAGGCAGCTGTCTGGAGAGGTCGAGGAGATCTGCTGGCAACTTTGAAGCAATTTCCGTCCCTGGAAGATTGCAAAAGCGGGCAAGACCCAGACCAACCCGATCTCATTTCAAAGTTAACCTCGCTTTGAGCAGGAGGCAGGGCCAGATTACCTCCGCAAGTCCCTTCTATTCCTTTTCCCCTTAGAATCTGGGGATGTTTCAGCTAAAAAGGAGGGCAGAAACACTCTCAATAGGTCTCCACCATGTAGTAAAACAGTGCCGTGTACCTGGTTAACCTCTGCAGCCCGCAAAGCATTTCTATTTGCAGCAGTGTCCTGACCCCAGCCTCTTGCTGAGCTCCGTCCTGTGCTGCTCGGATGCTCCCGCTGCTCAGACACGGGGGCTTAGAGAGCCACCGGGCCAGCACAAGCCCCTCAGCTCACCGTCAAACTTCACATTTGGCATCTTTCACTTCACCAGCGCCACCGGACGAGGAGCCCAGCGATGCCTGACGCCGCTCCGGGCTCACCTAAACGTGGGGCTGGAAATTCAGATTCAAAGCTGCGAAGGTTTTTCTTAGTGAAAGCATGGAATGAGTGGCCATCAGTGACTAACCTTACAGGAAGGCATTCACTTTGTGAATGCTGCAGTGAATGAAGACTGAAGGCGTTTTCTGAATGACCTAAGGAGAGTCCTCCCCGAAAAGCAGGACGGTTTACTGTCTATGTAACATCTCCTTTGAAGGTTCGAGCACGAGATCCACCAGGTTTAAAATCTCAAGACACGGATCTGCCACCATAGAAGCAATACATTTCATCTACTAAGCCTAAATACCGTATTTTGCCTCCTCTGTAGGTTTAAAAAAACACGGCCATGCTTGAAGGAATGCATTCTCAGATATTCTATGTTTTTACAGTGCTTTAATTAATACCACAGACATGTTGTGCTGTTCAGGGGAATTTGCAATTACATTTTCATTTCCAACCAAACACAGCCTGACACAAATTGGCAGTAACAGGAACTAATCATCTGGAAGCCGGGATATGCATCATTCGCCATTTTCTAAGAAAATGACAAAAATATAAAACCCCAGCAGTCTGAGAACGTGAGCATTGCGGTAAAGGCCTGATCAAACAAACGCGAAAAACTACTACAGGAAAACTACTGGCAGACTAAGGTTAATTGCTTTGAAAGGGCTGTGTGGGTGGACTCATTGTCTTCAAGTTCAAGCTTTTTTCTGCAGAAACTGCCAACAATTATGCCAAATATAACAATGGTTTTGCAAGATGGATAAACGTCTTCCAGACTGAAAGGGAGAAGTCGTACTGTTGTTGTTGTCTGTGCACAGACAGCTAAGCAGTAAAGAGCAATGCTAAACAACCACGATATCCCAGAACACACAAATACTGCGTAACAGTGACAGAAAGTGCTAGAATTCAAAACAAAAATTACCTCCACCAAATCGGTTTTGTCGTAGTCTTCTCTATGGTTGTAAATACACTGATTAATGATGCCATATACTTTTTGCAGGTGATAAATGTCAAATCCCTTCGTTATCTCAGTGACACAGCGTAACAGTTTCTGAAGACAACAATGGAGCAAAACAACAACTTTAGAATCGTACAAGATCCTTTGAATACGCTCTATATGTTTTCGGAGGTTGAACAGTAACAATACAAGTGACATCCTACTTTTTCTTACGCTATTAAATAAAATGTGACACTTCAGAGAACAGATTAAATATCCCATGAGATTTCAGCATGGAAAATGAGTTAATTTTTCATATTTCAGAGAAAGGAAAGGCTGAAATTTCGGACAATCTTACTACTAACCAATCTATCACATCAATGGTTGTAATTGCAAGCCGACTGCTCCCAAAGCAGCAGGGAATGACACGATCCTCTTTGTAGGACAGCTGCTGCCTCAGCAAAGCCACTGTTGCATTTCATTAGAGAAGCATTGCAGCAGCGCAGGGCACTGTAAAAAGGCTGCAGATCTTGTAGATACAGCTGTGCCAGCTGGAAAAGGAAGCACCCTTAGGTGATTACCTTTACCCACGTGTGCCATGCCTACAACTCTGCTGGCAGAACAGATTGCTCAAACGCCCAGAGCAAAGGCGGATTAGTTTGCTCAATTCTACCTTTAAATTCAGGGGTGGGTAAATAGCAAAGTGACTGCTTGTAGCAATCACCTCTCTCTCACACAGTCATTCCTATTACCAAAGGCGCAGAGACGATAATCTCTGGCACAGCAACAGTGACAAGCTAGTGGCAGCACCTTCTTCCACTGCCACAGCTGTCCATTAGCTGTGTGAGCCTGCGAGTATGTAGCTTTAAGGAGCAGCCATACCAAATGGAAATACTACTGCCCCCTGGAAATAATGCTGCTTATCATCTTCTCAGCAAAACATTTGCGATGCATCAGAAGATGCTGAAATTAACCAGTTTGCTTCTCAAAAATGGAAGGGCTCTTTCATTTTTCATTAGAGCGGCTAGGAGAGGACAACAAGAAGTAGGGAGGTCAGAAGCACGTGCATGGTAGAGAAGAAACACTGAGGGTGGGAGATTCTTTTCACTTTGCTTCAGAAAATCAAAACAGTGAAAGCTGAGCAAGCCATCCGGCATTCTCTTTGTTGTCGACATTGAGGAAAAGGTGCATGAATTGCACCTGTGAAGTACCTATTGCAGGCATCTACTTTAGAATGAGATAACTGGGCGCTGAGGTGCTGATTTCTTCCCTCAGACCAGAAGAGGAGCCTAATGACTACTTGAGATGAGGACATATGTATCTGTCTAGATTTTTCACAGCTCAAGAACCTAGGAGAAAAGGGGAAGAAAAGCCAGTGGATGCCCACATGAAGAGGACTTTGCTGATCCGCAGGTATATTCAAGTTACATCTGTCTTTGAAATATACGCCCCTAGTTTAGGCTTATCTAATAAATTAAGGAGAAAAAGGCATCTAAGCAGCCAATTGGAGGAAAAAGAAAACACACTGCACTTAAGGTTGATTCCTATTGAGGAGTTCCAGATGAAACAGAGAACAGGATCTCAAAACTTATTTTTACAAACTGCTGCTCCTATTCCTGTTCCCACAGGAACTGACAGTCCAATAAAGGGCTTTAGACTTCATTAAAGTAGTCCTGTAAATACTGTTTGTAATTATAAGGAAAGATCTCTGTGCTTTTCAGTGCTGTGACATGCCTACATATCAAAGCCTTTTCACGAGCAAACTGTGTTGGCATTTGGACTGGCTTTTTAGAATGAAACCAGGGCTTTCAGCGAATAATCCCGTAAGAGACATTTGAGAGTCAGCAGAAGTAAAAGCACTGCCTCTGCTTCTTGCAAAATCCTAATAGTGCAGCCCTAAAAACAACGTTGAACCTTCCCCAAAACGCTGAGAAATACGAACACTGAGAAGTTACAGACACACACAGATCAGCACTACTTTACCTTCTGTGGGTCAACGGGCTTTGCAAATTCCCTGAAACGTCTGTCAGTGGCAAGTCTGCGAGTAACGTCCCTCAAGAAAATTCTAAGGTCACGCAAGGTATCCTCCTCTTCCTCCTCCAGCATCCCTACTTCTTCCTCTTGTGGCTTCTGAGGCTCAGCTGGTGGTGCTACAGGCGGGACTTCCAATGTCCGATCAACTTCAATTAATCAGGAAAAATTAGCCAATTTACAGTACTCAAATACAAGCATATGACAACTTACTGACAGAAAATGACCACCAAAGCAAATCCCAAAGAGCTAGTAACTTCGATAGGAAAGTTTTAGATGTACTTCTCATATCCTCCTCACCTCTTTTCTTTACAGGAGGCTTAGCCACTTCATTTAGAATTAGGTCCTCAAAAAAAGCTGCTCTCTCTGCCCTACCAGGCAACTCAATATTGCACACTTCTCCAAATTCCTTATTAAATAATTTTTGGATCTAAAGCAGAAGGAGGAAAGACATTTCAGATTTAAGGCCACAAAAAACTCATCTTCTATTCCAAAAAGACGAGTACCTTTTCAAATTAATAATAACCTGAAGAACACAAACTGAAAAAAGTTATCTTCCTGGCCTTAAAAGGCTACATTTTCACAGGCTGGCACGGCAAATTCAAATATCACCTTTAAGAATCACCTGTAGAATTAAAGCTCCGTGAAGGAATTGTACGCTACACTGATAAAGTAATGGCTTTCACCGCATCCAACATCGCTTCCTTTGGATTTACTTGCCTTGCTGCATCCTTTACTTAGACCCTTTATGGCTATAGAGGGAACAGAAAGGCTTCAGCAGACAAGTGAGGGCTTTTTGCTGAGTTTTTATTTCTCTACCAAAAGGTGTCTGAAGTAGCTAGTACCTCTACGTCTTCCTCCATTTTCAAGTTCTAGTATTAAAAGGTAGGTAAGGAATTTCACTACTTATTTTAGAAGGAATTTACAACCTGTACAAAAACTTCTGTGGGAACTCAAGCACTTTCAAAGCAGTTGATAATAAACATGTCTAGGTAAGACCCGTTCTCTTCCCCCAGTGACTGAGACCAAATCATCAGAATGAGAACAGCGTGGTCCTGTTTTGGGCACCTTCCCTTAATGTAAACTCTCAGAAGTCAATGAAGTTCTGCACGTACTTTTACTACAGTTTATTTAGGACTACAACTAGAATTCGATTCCAAAGTTGCTTTAGCAGAAATTGGAACTCAGCTTTCCAGCTTGGAAAGCTTTGGCCTATATGAAGAAAGAAACTGATTTATTTATTTTTTTTTTTAATCAAAGTGTTTCGATTCTCTACTAAATTGCATTATTAGCAGTTTACCCAACATAGCATGGAATGGCAGACTGTCAGAAGAAATCTCTTCAGTAAAGACATCCTCTTGTCATTTCAAGCACCGCATATTCTTGACTGAACCACTTTGTAGCCACCGGAATTATTGTATTAATTTATTATTTGCATGTGTGAGAAGGGGGTGAAAGTCACTTGCTTGACTCAGAAAAAACCTGAAGCAGATGCTTTCACAGTATTCTTTTTCTCTAAGCAAATTTTAAGTGATTTGTTAGGGTGCCTGAGTAATAACAGCATGCATTTAACAAAGCACAGCATTTTGATGCTGAAAGCATTCATAAATTACAAGACACTGAAGAAATAGTAAGGAAAGTATTGACAAATACCTCTTCTGGGAGATCTGAGTGACGTACATCAGACGGAGCAAGCAGCAAAACTGGCGAAAATGCTGGAATGTTACGTAGTAGAGTTAGAAAAGTAAGTTTCAAGGCAGGTCCAGCGTTGTCCCACCATAAATGGATATCTGGGACATAAATTGTGCTTGGTGCTGTCTTCTGAGCATTTCGGATCAGCTAGTGAAAAGGAAAGCTTGGGTAAGAAAACTAAAACACGTACAATAACCTGTTAATACATAGCTACATAGCCATCTGACTGCCCCATGAAATGAAACTACGTGAACAGAGTGGCAAGCATCCTTTCACATAAGGAATTTCTCTGTGCACCCTTTCAGATTATCAGTATTCGGAGAACTCTAGTCAGAAGATGGGAAGGATATATTCAGGCAGTGGCTAGACACCGTAGCTATATGGCCACAGCCACAATCATTGCATAACAAAGAAAGGAAATGTCCCTCTTATGGGACACATCAGTATTCAGTCGTGTAACATGTCTGTCCTTACTTGTATGGCTCTCAAACGTTTCCACTAAAGGTAAAAATATTTTAAGGTAGTGATGCCAAACAAGAAAATGGATTTCCTGCCTAAAAGTAAAAACACCAAATCTCTTCATTTTTTCTAGTTAAAACCACATCACTGTGCAAATGAAGTGTTTTCTGAATGTTAATGCTTTTATTGCACATACCGCAACAGCACAAGTTGTGTATGTCCATGTGAAAACAAAAAAAAACAGAAGCCCCAAACCTTGGTTGCCTTACTAATATAATTTAGAAGAAGGCTACAAAAAGTAGCCGACATGCAGTCTGATACAGAGCCATCTCCTGGGAGCACACAGTCTTAGGAGGCAATGAGAACTACTTTCTGGATCCCAGTGACATGAGCAGCATTTCTTTCCACAAAGAGATGTTTATTAGCAACACCGCCCAGCTTCCTGAGCTGCTAGCAACATCCTCACTGCAAAATTAAGTATGGAAAATGTGGACATGTACAACATCCAGATTGTTTGTGGTGCTGTCTAAAAGAAAAGGGGATTTTCAGACAGAAGCAACATTAAAACAAGGCCACCTCCATTACTAATGAATTTTGCTCACCTTACTTGCAACTCGATTGATCCTTTACATACAGTCAGTGAATCCGATGAGAAGAAAAAGAAAAAAGGTACCTGTCCACAGATTTCTTCTGGCGGTGCAACTTTTGTAAGCAGAACAGAAAGGTCCAGGGTGTGAACGAGAAACTTCTCCAAAGCGTGCAACACCGCGGGTGCCACGTAAGAAACCTGGCCGTACCCTTCTTTTCCTACTATTAGCAGACAGGGCCGGCATGATGTTGGTTCGCAGAAAGCACTCCTAGAACAAGAGTTAAGAAAACAAGTTTATAAATGAGGTGCTGAATAGACACACAGATGTTCCAAGTACTTTGAAACAGAAGGGCAAAAGGTGGCAACACAAACCCATAAAGTTGGCGTATTTTTAGCTAAAAGGACAGACAGCACATTTATGTGGTCTTGAGTCTTTCAAAGAATGCCATGGATTAAGTCAACGTGTTCTGGTAGTCTACGGATCACTTTGGCTTAGGAAGAGAAGCCTGGGCTTTTCAGTTTGGTCATTCAGAGCAACCTCATTACAACTTTAGTCCCTCCACCCTTTCTTCCTGTGAATACCAAGCACCCCTTCAACACACAAACTTGATGTTACCCCTTCGTCTACCACCCCTCGCACTTTTAACAGCTGGAACTGTTTACAAAGACTCAGCAGACCTGAGAATTTAAACGTAACAGGGATCTATCTTTCTTTACCTGCTGAAACAGAGGCGTTTTTTCTCTGGTCTGTCAGGCATTCCATCTTTTAATTCATCTCCAGAAACCAAGGATGCATCATCATCACTGTCGAACATGTCATCTTGTAAGATAGGATTGAAATGGTCTGAAAGGCAAAAGAGGTTCGTTAACTTTCCTGAATAGCCTTTGTCTCTTTCTCTTACATTAATACAGCTTCTAAATCAGTGCCAAAACCCTTTCTTCATTTGAGAGCACACACTGAAAGCTATTTCCTAGAGTTCATCCCACCACAGATCTAAGGACATGGCACAAGGCCCTACAAAGCTGTACTAAGTCCCACTGATGTGTATGTATAAGGTACGCTACTCTTGGTGATTTTTTTCTCCCCCTTAGAATAAAGGAGATTACGAACAATTTCTGCAGTTGCTAAATAGCTAAAAAAAAACAAACAACAAGACCATTTCTTTCTGGAGGAGGTTCCCACAATGAAAGCATGGGGATTAAGGATGTGATGGCCACAGAATTCCATTCATCTAGTAAATATCATGCTAATTGATCTCACGTACACGTGTATAGTACGATCCACAAACATTTAAATTAGGAGACTGGTTAAAAATGATGATAGCTAAAACAATATTTAGCTTAGACCAGTTATACTTGTATCCTGGTCCTGACATTCTTCAGAAAGGAATTAGAAACATTGACCCAGAAATGCTTCCCCTCCAAATATCCGAGTTTTGATTTTTTAAAGAAAAATAGGTGCCTTATACTTCAAACCTCAAGTCAACCTCTACAAATGCTAATTATCTTAGCTGCCGTCAGAAGCAGGATGCTTCAGTAGAGAACGCATCGTCCTTTACTGTGTGTTGAGTCATTCAGAGCTTCCATTTGGCATTTCAGTTTCGAATCCACAATAAAACCTATGCGTTATATTCCAGACTTGCCCAAAAAAAAAGACACGCACATGCAAATAATAAAATTCTACCACCATTATGTCTGAAAGGTTTAAGTTGATTGCACAAACCACAAGTTTTTGCTTTAGCAGAATTATAAAGAAGTGGATGCTGTGGTTATACCTTGCTGTCGGTCCTCCTTTAGTGCAAGCTGTGCATGCGGGAAGATCTTCTGCACAACTTGTAAAATATTCTCTACTGATCTTTTAAAAAGTGGCTTGAAAATGGGTGATAGTGCTTGTACGGGTGAAGCCTCGATCCTGTTTGAAGCCGGAACAACCTTCTTCATAGCCATGAAAAAGTCCTTTGCTTTTATTTTAATAGAATTAACGTCTAGTAGCAACTTCTCCCTACTTGCATAAATATGAGGATAGCATTGGCGTAGAGAGCACAGCGCAGCTTCAGTACAGAGGGATTTGATATCTGCACCACAGTATCCTAACAAACAAAAATCAAACGTTACATCAGTCAAGGCCCAGGTTTACAACATGCAACATTTAAAGAATTTGTAATGCCAAAACCAAACAGGTTAACAGGGAATTCAAAGTGCTACCGCTCTGCAGGGAAGTTTCATGTTGCTCACTGCCTGATATCCTGCACTTATGCAGCTGAAGCAGACTCCTCATCAAAAACTATACTCTTGAGGAAGATGCCCCAGAACCGTTTAATGTTCTCAGACAACAAGAGGAACGACAACAAAGAGTAAATAGATGAAAGCATCTAACTCTGATTGCTATGAAGATGTGCCAGCTGCCTCGTCGACTAGTTGTGCAGCAAGGCACAAGAGCATGGGTACTGCCTGGTACAAGCTAAGGTTCTTTACAACTTGGTCACAAGCAAGAATCCCTTTTGGTTTCAGTCTTACCAATGCATTTCTCAGCTAGTTCATCAAGCAACATGTCCAGTGGCTGAGGGGTCCAGTCACGAGTATGAATCTTGAACATTTCTTTTCTAGCCTGGAAGCAAAATCATTGCATTTTAGCTTGTCCCAAGTTTTCCTTAAAAACACCAACAAGAAACAAACAAACCAAAAAGCAAACAAACAAACAACAAAAACAGTCCTCCCTCAAAACCCCTCATCTATTAATACGCTTTTCTTACTTGCTCAACTTTCAAGTATTTTACAGTTATTTAATATACACTCTGCATTGTCAACCATTCTTATTTGTTATACTGAACTTTTTCTAGGAACCTACAATGAAAGAAAAGGCATTTATAGCTTCAATAACAAGTTTCCAAACTAGGAGATCTAAGGAAAATTTATCCAGAAGCATTTCTTTGCTGTCCAAACAACTTCTCTAAAATTTAACAAGCTTTCATTTTGACAGTCTCATTACTTCATCACATTTGCCTTTCAGTCAGTAAATTCACAGAAAGCACTTCTGGCACAATGCTTCAAATTGCTACAATTACTATAGAGAAGAAAATAATTAACACTCAAACTACTACCACTGATCCGGGGCACAATCAAATGCAAACACGTCCCCTATTCATTCATAAGTGAAGGATTGAGACCAAAAACACAACTTCATGATGAAAACACCCAAGTGGACTAAATAATTAAGCAAACAGGTACAACTTTGAGAATGAAAGGTTTGATTATAGAACTAACTACTTGGTGGTATCATCCTGACCATATATATCCAGTACCAGATTTGCCCTCCATGGAACAACGCAGTGTCTCCACATATCACTCTTTCGTTCAAGTTGTCAATTATTTTTTTTTCCTATAAGGTTGGACTTTGCCATGGTAGCGCTAACGTTGAATTTAACTTCTCACCTCTTTATTTGGCAAGTTGAAGAGGAACTCTCTGCCAAAGCGTCCTGGTCTTTGTAAAGCAGGATCTACAGAATCCAGTCTGTTGGTAGCTCCGATTACCACGATCTCCCCTCTGTTATCTATGCCATCCATAAGCGTCTGAAGAGTTGAAAAAATGGAACTAATAGAAAAATATAATTTTTATTTACTGGTTCAGTAAATTTTGTTACATTCCACATGACTTTCTTGATGCCGTAACAACCTTCTTCCCAGTGGTCATTCAAAACTGGGAAAAAAATAGTCTACCAAGTCAGGGGTTTTTGATTTGATAATCAATCTGCAGACTGTTAAGTCATCAAGCACTTCAATACTATTTGAAATAATCTCTACTTTAATATAAAAGGAGTACTGCACACTTCTGCTCAGGAAGAAAATCACGGAAAATGTCAACTTTGATTTTAGATGTTGAATTTGTTGCAGTGAGATCTTCCTCATCGCATGATTCTATTTGGATTTAAACCAGATTATCTATGGAGAGACCAAGATTAGGACAAGAACAGCACAGAGTTCAGCATGAAGCCAATCAGGAGCTCAAGTTTGTATTCTTTCTATTTAACTTTATCCTTCTCTTGCTGGAAGGACCTGCTTTTTGACTCTCCTTCTCTTCAGTAGGAGCATGTTCCCTCTTGCTTTGGTAATGCTCTTTCTCAGTGGTTTTAGTCTCGTCCTTTGTATCTTGGCATCTCTCTGTAACAGCTGAGGAGGAAAGGTTTTTAGAGCTACATTCAGTGTCAGACTTGAGGAAGGAAGTTTGCCACAATTTCTCACCAGGCTCACAAGACTCTTTGCCGTACAAAACGTTTTCTTCTGAAATGAGGTCACGTTCTTTTGATCTTCTTGGTTTCTCCTTGTCTCCACCGTCATCACATTGGTACTGTGCGAGGTATTCATCATTCCCAGGAGATTTCGGAGGGTCCGCGACACTGCACAAAATAAAATCACATTTCTCACTTCTGCTGAAGGACGTGAATATTACGAGTAAAATCTTCCAACGTCGAACAAACAAAAACCTTCGGACTACTCGAACACTCGCAAAGATATGCCATTTAGAAACCTGTCCGGTGATTAGGACACCTTCTCCAGCTCCCAGAGAAAGTGCTTTTTCCCCTCTTGCTTCTGAAGCCATTGCACTCAAAAAGCAAACGCATCTGTCTCCCTCCACATGCCGCTCTGAATAAGAGCCAGAATATTCAAAACCACTCTATTTGTTCTCCCCACATAGCCGAAAAAACACCAGTTGAAACAGAGTTTTCTACCTCTCTCCCACCAATTTACATTCACGTATCCTATGACTGCAAAAATAGAAGGCGGGGCTCAGGAGGAACAGCCAGTGTTGGAAATGAAAAAAAGCAGCCCGTTTCTTCAGAGTCTTAAGCCTATGCTACTAGGAAAAAAACAAAACAAAACAAAACAAAACAAGAGGAGAGGAGAACAACAGCGGGAAATTTACCTATTCTCCAGGTGTTCAATTGCAAAGCCTCCTCTGGAGGATCAACAGCTGTGAATTCAGCGTGCGTAGGAGAAATCAGATCTACATCTGAACCACAACTATTTCAGTAGTATCACTAACTGATGTTACTCTGAAGAAGCAGTCAGCACCGTTTCTATGTTAGGAAAGAGCTGAACAGAGTCTGTTATTCACATGAAGTAGTCAGGCAGGTTTCTTTAGGAAGGTTGGGTTTCACTAGAACATTACTAGCCTGTAAGCCTCATGGCATCACCTTCCATCTTGACTGCTAAACCTCCTTGCTCCCTACTATCTTCTTTGCCAAGATACAGCTGTCCACATTTACTTTTCCTACTTGGCTGGACTGACTTTAAGAAGGGATCTTGCATCTTAGAAAGGGAACAAAAGCCGCTGCCCAGCAGCGTCTGGCTCAGGGAGGAGTGAGAAAGCTCTGTGCAGCCCCCAAGGTCCGTGCAGCAGGAGGCAGGAGGTGCTCCAGGCTCACAGCAGCACTTCCCCTGCGGCCTGTGCAGGGAGAGGCCCCTGGTGGAGCAGGCTGTCCCCCTGCAGCCCATGGGTCCCCCGTGGAGCACATCTCCACGCTGCAGCCCCCCTGTGGCTGGAGGAGCCCATGTTGGAACACGTGGATCTGCCCTGGAGGAGGCCGCGGCCTGTGGAGCAGGCCCCCGCAGGAGCAGGCCCCGGGCTGGACAGCACGCTGGTAGCAGCCAGCACCATCTGTTCTTCGAGCCTCAGCAAGCCCACAGCATCTTCCCAGAAGGGATCCCTTTCCTTCACGCCTGACAGGCGCCGCCTCCAGAGGCTGAGGGCTTGTGCCCCGTTTGCAAGCGCTTTCTCAGTGCCCCCTTCCCCAGAGAAGGATCCGGATCCCAGCTGCTTGGCTTCCCTGCCCTCTGCTGCCAGGCTCCCGCAGCTGCTATCCCAGCAGCGCAGCAGCCAGCTGACAACATGCTCGCCTGGAGGACAGCTGCAATCTTGTCCCATGGCTCGCAGCTCGCCCAGGGATGGGGATCACCTGCTTCCTGCTGCTTTTGTCTCTGCTCTCCTTTCCAACAGCCTCCTGTGCCCTGGGATGGCCCTACCTTGGGGTAGGCTGCCTCGCCTTCCTCTTGCTCCTTCCCCTTCTTGGGAGGACTTTCTGCCCTTCCGAAACGAGATGACTTCTGCATGCATTCCTTCCCCTTGTGTGTATTGGCGCCTGAGACAGCAATGGGGTCGTCCCCGGAGCCAGCTGTAGGGCCTGTGCCAGGCTTGGAGTGGCTGCAGGGGACATGCCAGGGGCTGGAGGGGCTGCAGGGAACATGCCAGGGGCTGGAGTGGCTGGATGTGAAGTACTATCAGTAAAGAATTTCTTTCTAACATATATTAGAAATCTCATTTTTCAG
Source organism: Aythya marila (assembly GCF_965140915.1). Classification (NCBI taxonomy): domain Eukaryota; kingdom Metazoa; phylum Chordata; class Aves; order Anseriformes; family Anatidae; genus Aythya; species Aythya marila. The sequence continues at coordinate 4,676,626 of NC_139067.1, read as the reverse complement.
AGTAAAGCTATTACTCCATGTCCTGTCACTCCAGGCCCTGATAAAGACCCCCTCCCCAGCTTTCCTATAGGTTGCCTTTAAGTACAGGAAGGCTCTCAGCCTGGCACACAGTAAAACTGATGGCAGATCCTTCACTATATTATTTGAATTTCACGGAAATAGAACAGACTATCAACTTACTTAGGAGAAGTAATACAATTTCAGAACTATTCAAAACCAAAGGCGTTCCAAACTAAGTTTAAGTTCAGAGGAAATCCAAAGAAAAAAATAATTTTGAAACTAATAATCAGAGACCATAATCTTCTACAAATGATAGATTTTTCTCCTGTACCGGGTAATTTTGATCTGTCTTTAATGATCATCCAGACATGGATTTGACACCGAGTATCTTGCTTTGCCTCTGCATTAAGTCTTCTTCTCATGTGAGGTAAATGTCCTGCTTTTATGGGATGGGTCTAGGAGACATACGCGCTGTGTCTCATGATGCTTGGATATCATCTTAATTCTGGGTGAAGATGAAAGGTCTCACTGCTTCCTGAACAGGGAAGTGGATGTCTGCAGTTAAGAACCCTCGGTCTAATCTAGAAACGTGAAGGAAGGAGTTTGCTGGATTGCAAGTGACAGTGAAGAAAGCCACAGATGACATACCAAACTGATTAAAATGTTATTTAGCTCAGGGCATGGCTAATGATGTGGAGCTGGAATAGTTTGACGACTGTAATTACGCTCACTATCACTGTTACTTGTTTATAGGATGGTAATGCCTAAAGGTCCCACTGGAGCCTGAAACAAGGTTGTGCAGGGTGCTGCACGTGCATATCTCAGTAGCGCTTTGATAGCTAGTGATACAAACAGACAAAACAGAGAATAAAAGGAGAAACGGGGGGACAGAGATAAGATCTTCCTGCAGGTCATTTAGGGTATCAGCCATGAGTTCAGTGCATCCAGCTCTCTAGTGCTCTGCTGGCCCAGTGAGATGAATGGAAAACATTGCAGCCTTGGAAAAATAGTACTTCTTCTAATTCTTTGGCCAGTTTTGATGATTTAGGACTGCTTTATTTATTTATTTATTTATTTATTTTTCTTTTCCCCATTTGTGCTGGAGAAGGTGAACTTTTTAAATACCTGTTCTGAATTCAAATATCATTTTCATTGTTATGTTTCTGTTTTGTTGGCACTATTCATAATGACTTCTACCCTTCTGTGGAAGCAAAAGCTTATCATACCATAAAACTGGAAAGGTCACAGAAAACTTCAGAGCTTTTGAAGAAAGCTGAGGAAAATCCATTCCCTGTTCTAGGCAGAGAGAGTGGCTGATTTCCAGACAGGTAAATGGGCAGGATAAGGCCACTTCATGTCCGCTGATGGCCAGTTGTATGGACTGCGAAGATAATGGACTACCAGCACAAGAGACAGCGCCAATAATCTAATCCAATACAATCTGTTTCAAGTGGTAGAGACCTGATACTCTATGACAATGTGAGGAAGACCAAACTGTCAGGCAAACTTTGAGATGATCATGTTCAGGATCTAAAACTCTTAAGACAAGTGTCAACACAGGAAGGGTGAAATAAAAGCATGAATGCCATACAAGTACTGAAAAATCTCAGGAAGTCTGGAAACCAGGGCAAATGGATGTAATAAGATGGTGCTTTGTGTTAGCAAGAAGCAGAGGATAAGGAAATGTTATGGGTCATCAATAGAGTGGTTTTGTGCAAATCGCTGCTAAAGAAAGACAGCCTTGCTAGCCTGCTCTTTGCTCTTAGCTCCAGTCTACAGTTGTCAGACACATAAACAATAATGGGAATAATGGGAGACTTCAACTTCCCAGCAAAAGATTGAAAGATGATTACCACTTATTCTCATACAGATATACTATGTGATGGATTTCTTCACAAAAGTGAAAAAATATAAGACCATTTTAGACTTGGCTCCTGTACGGGTTGAAATGTAGTAAGATTTGAATAAAGTCTGATCATGAGCTGACTTTTCTCATTTTACATTTCAAGACAGACAAAACCAGGCTTAGAATGAAGGTTTTGAGGCTTAGAAATGCAAACTTTGAAATCTGAGGCAATGAATAATTGAGTCTGACTAAGCATCTCTGGGACTTGAGTGCAGAGAAGGCAGAGTTAAAATTCAAAATTCAGATGGGAAAAAAGCAATGAGAGAAGGTACATTTCAGAGGTTAAAAACTGCAAAAATAAAGTACGAATGACCAAAAACCTCCTTCACATAGGAAATTAAACAGTAACAGTAAATGATACTTAAGCCACAGAACCCAGGGGGAACAAAGAGAACAAATTAGGACCATTGCATACTCGAGGCAAAAATAGATCAAAAGTTAATGATGTCTCAAATGCTGCAAATCTTATTTCCTGCATCTAACAGCAACAACAATGTGCTATTAAGGGCAGTGACAGGATTCCCATTGCAAATGAGGGTAGGGCAGTAGGCACAACATCATCTGAGCTGAAATAAAAATCTATAGTGATTCAAGTGAAAAATGACAAGCTGATATCTACCTAGCCTATTAACAGCATTGGCACACAGAACAACAACTCAAGTAGGAAAAATACATAACAATTGTGCAAATCAGGGATAGTCCCCGGAATGGGAGAGTAACAAATATACTTCTGTCCAGGAGAATGTAAAGAGTGATCCAGACAAGTGCAGGCCTGTTAGTTTGACATCAACGCTGGGCAAAGCTTTGTAGCAAGAATAGATAAGACTAGGGAAGTAGCGGGTAATGTGGAATTTACAAGATAATTTATTAAAGCTAATTTGTTTCCAGAGAATTTAGTAGCTTGCCTTTGTAGGACCAGTGCTCCCCTACACAGGGGATGAACTACATCTATTTCACTTTCTGTGAGCTTCTGATACATTATCTATGGATTTGGGCTTTGGGGCTGCAAGTGAATCAAGGGAGTTTGCAATTGTTCACACTGTTCGAAGAGGGAATTACCAGCAAAGGAGAGGTTACCTGTAGTGATTCTCAGAGACAGTTCTGAAACTGCAGCTGCTAAGGAGGCAAAGACTCATGGAGAAATGTAGGCTGGAAGGGACCTCTGAAAACCCAACCTCCTATTCAGAGCAGAGATGACTTCAAATTTAGGTACGTTCAGTATGGACATGGTGGCCGAAGACTAAAAATTCCATACGAGCTTTGAGATTTCCAGGTGACATAAAGTTGGGAAGTACTACCGAGCCTGACAGAAGGATATCCCTTGTGATTGAAATGGTTCAGGTGAAGTGACATTTGAAACCATGAGCCAGAGATTCTCAACAAAGGGTGTTTTTATTGTTTTGTTTTGTTTTGTTAGAACGGCTGAGGTCACTGGGCCTGTTCAGCCTGGAGAAGAGGAGGCTGAGGGGAGACCTCATCACAGTCTACAACTTCCTCGTAAGGGGGTGTCGAGAGGCAGAAGACCTTTTCTCCATTATCACCAGTGACAGGACCCGCGGGAACAGGGTTAAGCTGAGGCAGGGGAAATTTAGGCTTGACATCAGGAGGGGGTTCTTCACAGAGAGGGTGGTTGCACACTGGAACAGGCTCCCCAGGGAAGTGGTCACTGCACCGAGCCTGTCTGAATTTAAGAAGAGATTGGACTGTGCACTTAGTCACATGGTCTGAACTTTTGGGTAGACCTGTGCGGTGTCAGGAGTTGGACTTGATGATCCTTAAGGGTCCCTTCCAGCTCAGGATATTCTATGATTCTATGATTCTATATGGCAGTAAGGAGTTTAAAACAAACAATAAAACAACAAAACGCCATGTTCATGCACTGTTAACAGAAGAACTGAAAAAGTTAAGTGGTTATATGGTGTGTATGGCTATTTTATTTTATTTATTTATTTATTTATTTATTTATTTTTCTCCAGTATAAATACACCTGACAGGGCAGCCCTGCCAAACATTTAAGACATGAGGCAAAATTCTGCCACTTGTATTCACATTGAACTTAGGAGGAAGTGTTCACAAGACAGAAGGAACAAGTTGCCTATTGTGTGGAAGGGAATTAAAGGACATCGTTCTGCTCAGCCAGATGCCAGTTGAGAGAAAAATATGATGTCTCTGTGAAAATGCATTTCTTGAGTAAATATCAAGGAGAAATAGGAAATGTGTAAGTTGGGAGATACATCTGAAATGATGATTGCAGTTGGCTTATGAGGAACTTTGGACAGGAAATTGGTAGAAACTTCCCATTTTAAGAATAAAGTGCACCACAGATACGAAGTCAGCATTCACCTAAAGAGTAGAGGCCAACTCAGAGCCCCCACAACAAAGCAGTGGACAAACCAGAACACTAACATGTTGTGGTCTAGAGTCACACAGATATACATAATTGTACTATATCTAAACATCTGAGGGGTTCCTTTGAGAGGCGGAGGGCTTGTGCCCCATTTCCATTTCCACTCTCAGTGTCCCCTGCCTCAGAGAAAGATCCGAGCTGCTGGCTTCCGTGCCCTCTGATGCCAGGCTACCAGAGCAGGTATCCCAGCATCGCAGCAAACAGGTGACAATTTGAGTGCCACAGCAGTCCTCATTGTGAGCTGGAAACTCAGGGCACTTGTGGCCACCCACCTTTGTGAGCTCCAAGGCTGACAGTGACTCTCTGCTGAGCTCCCACGGCTCTCAGGCGTCCCGGTGGCAGAGCTTACGGCGCTAAGCTGACTGCCAGGAGAAAAGGCTCCCGTGAAATGGCTGCTCCACAACGGCAGGAGCAAGGTCTGCTGGGCTGGGGGTTTGCAGGGGAGCTCGGCCTTGGGCCTGGCAACTGCGCCTGGAAGCCAGGGACGGCCTTGGTGTGCAGCTGGACACCTGGGCCTGAGAAAGCAAGGTCTCTTTCAAGACACTTGGCACCATCGTCACCCAGTGGCTGTCTCAGGGGGATGAGAGAAATGCACAGCATCTCTTCCTTCCCTGAAAAAGGGATGGATTTTGACCCAAAATGCAGCTCCTTTCTCTCAGAAGCATCACGTCCTCCTCTCTTTCTTGTATTTCGCTATGAATTTAGAAATCCTTGCAATCCCTGCAGCTGTGTCCCCTGCCAGCTTCTTGTGTGCCCCAAGCATCCTCGCTTGCAGGGCAGTAGAAGATGCAGAAAAGGCCTTGCCTTAGTGGAAGCACTGCCCTGCTGGAGCTCCAGCATCCCTCTTAGCAGCACGCTGTAGCCCCCAAATGCCCCCGAAACGGCACATTTCAGCTACTGGGAAGGCAATGAGCTCGCTCAAGATGAGCTACCCGCTCAAGGCCCAGGTGTCTGTGAGGCGGTGTTGGCAAGGAGTCCTGTTGTGTGAGTCTGTTCTTTGTCGGTGGCTGATACTGTCTTGGGCCCAGCTGCAAGGCCCGTCACAGGGGCTGGAGTGGCCACAGGGCCTGTCAGTGGGCTTGGAGTGGCTGCAGGGCTCATCAGTGGGCTTGGTGTATCCGTAGGTCCCATCACAGCGCTGCAGTGGTCACAGGGCCTTTCATATTGGCTAGAGTGGCTGTAGGGCCCGTCACAGGTTTTGGAATAGCCCCAGGGCCCATCACTGGGCTTGCAGTCGCTGCAGAGCCCATCACTGGGCTTTGAGCAGCCGCAGGGCCGCTCTCAGGGTTGGATGAGATCCACAGGTGTTTTCTTCCTCTTGGAGGTGCTGAGGAGTATTGAATAGTCTTCAAAAGGCATAGGCCAGAGTGCAGAAAATGTGTAGCTGATGCTAGAACCAGTTACTTTTTCTTGTCCACTGCCTCCTCCTCATTCACTGCCTCCTCCTTGTCTACCGCATCCTCCTCGTCCCCCGCCTGCTAATCCTATTTCTCATTTTCCTCCTCCTTCTCCTCCTTCCCTGCCTCTTGCACCTCCAACACCTCCTCCACCTCCACTGCCTCTTCCTCCTTCTCCTTCTCCAGCCCCACTGACTATTCCTCCTCCACAGCCTCCTCCACCTCGGCAGAAACTTCCTGGCCAACTTCCTCTGCATGCTCCTTGCTAAGGCATGCTGGTAGCAATGATGGTGAGCCCAGAGATGTCAGGAGGAGTTGCCATGAACCAGGTGTGCCAAGGCGGCTTCTCTGGGAGGCTATGGTTGTGAGCGCTGCCCACCGCTCCTAATTCTAGTTCCATTTGTCACCCCACAGGACCATGGCACCGTGGCCCTGTAAGGTAGCAGCTGGCAGCTCCTATCATCTTGATGACGCTCTGTGATGCGCTGCTTGTTGCCTGGGTAGCGATTGTTAGCTCTTATGCAAATGGCTTGTCATCAATCAGGGGTGTGGCTGCTCCTCCCTATAAAAGGGCCAAAGGGGGGCAGTGGGAGCCAGAGTGTTGGAGAGGGGAGATGGGAGAAGGTGGAAACAGAAAAGGAGGAGGAGGAGGCGTAGGTGGAAAAGGGGGAGTAAGAGGGGAAGGGGGGCAGTGGAGGAGGTGGCGAAGGAGGAGGTGGTGGAGGAGGAGGTGGTGGAGAAGATTGAGGAGGTGGCGGCATTTCTGGAAAAGGAGACTGATGAGTAGGAAGTGGTGACAAAAGAAGAGGCGAGCAAGGGCTAGGCAGAGGGACACGATGGAAGTGGAAGAGGAGAAGGTGGCAGAGGAAGAAGTGGTAGAGGAGGAGGTGGAGGAGGAGGCGGAGGATGTGGAGGAAGATGACGTGGAGGAGGTGGAGGAGGAGGAGGTGGAGGAAGATGAGGAGGAGGAGGAGGAGGTGGAGGAGGAGGAAGAGTTGTAGGAGGAGGAGGTGTAGGTTGTGTAGGTTGTGGAGGAGTTGGAAGAGGAGGTGGAAATTGAGGTGGAGGAGGTGGAGGAGGAGGTGGAGGATGAGGAGGAGGTGGAGGTTGTGGAGGAGTTGGAAGAGGAGGTGGAGGTGGTGGAGGTGGAGGTGGAGGAGGCCAAAATAAAAAAAGAAAAAAACACCTAAAAAGCACAGAAAAACAACACTAGAAATTAAAAAATCATCATGGTGACCATCAACTATCAGTCTCAGAGCAAGCTGATAGGAAACACTCATTTAAATCATTCTGGACAGATGTGACGAGAGAGAGAATTTTCATGCAGAGAATCCGAAGGAAAAGAAAAACTCATAGGCATTGATAAAGAGTTGATTAAGAAAGGAATAGAAAATAATAAAAATAATACAATCAATTAAAAAGACAGTAAATAAATTGTATTACTGTAAACAATTTTTTCCCAGCCTAATGATCTCCTATCACCACCATGACCACCCATCCTAGCAATTTCCCATCCCATTATTTCACACTCAAATGAATTCCCATCACCGCAGTTCTTTGTGGGCGCTCCGTCCCCATCAGGCTTGCTTTGGAAGGCCCAGGAGAGTCTTGTGGGCACTGGCCTGGGGTCCCAGGCTGAGCCAGCTGCTGCCTGGCAATCAGGGAGGCTCGCTCCGTGTCTTGGCTTGGGGTTGCGTGGCCAGGCTGTGGGAGCGGGGGGCTGCAGGGGTGTCCTCTGTGAGGAGAATGCAGCAGCTGCCCCATGGGAGCTCAGGGCCGCTTCCAGGAGGCTCCTTCCAGGAGGGACCCACCCGCTGCTGCCCAGAACGCAGAGCAAAAGGATGATGTTTGCGCCTGGGGGAGAGCCCATCTAAGAAAGGGAACAAAAGCTGCTGCCCAGCAGCGTCTGGCTCAGGGAGGAGTGAGAAAGCTCTGCGCAGCCCCCAAGGTCCGTGCAGCAGGAGGCAGGAGGTGCTCCAGGCTCACAGCAGCACTTCCCCTGCGGCCTGTGCAGGGAGAGGCCCCTGGTGGAGCAGGCTGTCCCCCTGCAGCCCATGGATCCCCTGTGGAGCACATCTCCACGCTGCAGCCCCCCTGTGGCTGGAGGAGCCCCCGGTGGAGCAGGTGGCTGTGGCCTGGAGGAGGCCGCGGCCTGTGGAGAGCCCCCGCAGGAGCAGGCCCCGGGCTGGACTGGAACAGGCTGTGCTGAGCCTGCTTTGCCCGTGACGCTCCTTGTGGAGTGATCTCCCTGTCCTTCTGGCAGCCCTTGAGCCCTTGCCAGCCTCTTTTCTCCCCTTGGCGTTGGAGGAGGGGCAGGGAGAGAGCGCTTGTGCTGGAGCTCAGCTGCCCAGCTGAGGAAAACCACCACGGCTCTGTCTTGCCGCTGCTGCAGCACGCTGGTAGCAGCCAGCACCGTCTGTTCTTCGAGCCTCAGCAAGCCCACAGCATCTTCCCAGAAGGGATCCCTTTCCTTCACGCCTGACAGGCGCCGCCTGCAGAGGCTGAGGGCTTGTGCCCCGTTTGCAAGCGCTTTCTCAGTGCCCCCTTCCCCAGAGAAGGATCCGGATCCCAGCTGCTTGGCTTCCCTGCCCTCTGCTGCCAGGCTCCCGCAGCTGCTATCCCAGCAGCGCAGCAGCCAGCTGACAACATGCTCGCCTGGAGGACAGCTGCAATCTTGTCCCATGCTGGCAGCTCGCCCAGGGATGGGGATCACCTGCTTCCTGCTGCTTTTGTCTCTGTGCCTGAGACAGCAACGGGGTAGTCCCCGCAGCCAGCTCTTAGGGCCTGTGCCAGGCTTGGAGGGGCTGCAGGGAACATGCCAGGGGCTCGAGGGGCTGCAAGGCGAGTGACAAGGCTTTGAGGGGCCTCAGGTCCCACCGCGGTGGTTGAAGTCGATGCAGGGAACATCAGAGTTGTTGGAGGGGCTGCAGGTAAAATCCCAGGGCTTGCAGGGGCTGCAGGCTGCGTCACAGCTACGCATCAGGTCAAGACGCATTTTCCTAGAACCATACATTTCCTCCTGAAGGGGCTGAAGAGCATGGAATGGTCTTCAAAACGCACAGAGCAAACCCCAGCAAACGTAGAGCTGCTGCTAGCAAGTAGGTAACTTGATTGTTCCTCTTGTTAACTTTGTTTCACAACAACAGGTGCAAAGATGTATCTTGAGTTGAGGGCAAAGGTGACCTTGGATCTGAAGCACACAGGCGTTCGCTAAGGTACCCCATCCGGAGTGACTCCAGAACGACTCGGAAGGAAAAATAAAGTCCAAAGCAGTGCGTTGTGATAAAGAGAGTTTAATAGGGTAGAAAAGGAATAAAAACAAACAAAACAAGAAATAATGATATTTATAATTTGTAATAACATATAAAAATATTTAATACTATTAAATACTAATACTTCTAGTTTTATAAGAATAAAACAATGCCATACTGTACAACACAGTCAATAAAGTGGATTTAATTAAATAAATAATTGAACCAAGAAATTAAATGAAAATTAAAAACTTGAAATTTAATAAAAAGAAAACCCATTCTTCCCAGTCCAATGAATTCCTACCCCCATCATCACTTCCCATCCCACTGATCATTTGCTATCCCAAAAACCTCCCAGTTCTTATCCCCTTGGCATGCCAGTGCAAGAAGAGCTGCAGGCAGAGGCCTTGCTGAGTGAGCACCTAACGAGAGGAGTTTAATCCAGAAGACAGGAAAGAAGAGCAATGCCCCAAAAGAAGCACGGGGCCCATCTTCATCTGGTGGGCCGCCCGCTGCCGCTCCTCCTGGGCCAGCTTCTTCAGGCGCTCCCGCTCGGGACGCTGCTGTGGCGTGATGGGCACCGACTCCTCCTGCTCCTCCAGCGGCGTGGGCGCCGCGGCGCGGCCCGCCCAGGGCCCCACGCGGGGCATGTAGTCCACGCGGGGCTGCGCCGGCCGCTGCAGCGTGCGCGGCTGCGTGGGCAGAGCCGGACGCTGCGCTTGGCCCCCCGCAGCTGGCAGGCCCAGTGCTCTGGGCGCCGGCTCTATGGCAGCGTCCCCTGTTCATGCCGTGCTGCCTGGTGGTGCTGGCACCTCCTTTTCCTTGCCGCCAGCCGGGGACTGGGGGGCAGCGGGCACAGCGCTGGAGCCTGGCACTGTCGGCGGGGCGCTGGGCATGCTGCTGGGGCTGCTGGAGGTGGGCTGCGGCTGCACACAGGACGGCTGGTGCACTGGCCCCAGCACCTTGGCCCTGGCCCCCAGCGGCTGCAAAGTCTCGCTGGGGGTCTTTGTCCTTGCGTGCTGGCGCTGCAGCGTCTTGGCCCCGCTGGCTTGGGCCCGGAGCCTGTCCTGGGGCCGCACGGCACAGGGCTCCCCACTCGGAGTCTCCAGCAGCAGCCGCGCTCTGCGGGGAGGTGGCGACGCTGCTCCTTGCCCCCCTGCAGCCCCCGGGCTTCGTGCTGTCTTGCTGGGTGCCGTGGTGCTGTTGATCGCCGGCTGCTGCCCACTGCTGCCTGCTTCCGTGCTGCTGCCAGCCCCCGTGCTGCTGCCACCCGTCTTCCCCTGGCACAGTCTCTTGCGGCCTTGGCCAGCCTGGCCCAGCAGCATCTTCCTCTCCTTGCTGGGGGGGTTCTCTGTTGTCGGCCTCCTGTGCTGGCAGCTCTGCGCTGTCCCGGGGGTGCTGCTGGGCGCAGGGCGCTTGGCCCCCCGCTTGGTGCCGGTGGGCACAGGGGCAGGCGGGGGGCTCTGGAGGGGCAAGGAGTCCTGTTGTGTGAGTCTGTTCTTTGTGGGTGCTCCGTCCCCACCAGGCTTGCTTTGGAAGGCCCAGGAGAGTCTTGTGGGCACTGGCCTGGGGTCCCAGGCTGAGCCAGCTGCTGCCTGGCAATCAGGGAGGCTCGCTCCGTGTCTTGGCTTGGGGTTGCATGGCCAGGCTGTGGGAGCGGGGGGCTGCAGGGGTGTCCTCTGTGAGGAGAATGCAGCAGCTGCCCCAAGTCCCAAGGGCGCCAGGCAGAATCTGGCGAATATGTAGCTACAAGGCTCTTCCATTTCTTACAGGGACAGAAAGAGATCTCTGCGTTTCTCTCTCTCCACCTTCGGAAAAAGATAGGAAGGGGAGAGCGCTAATGAACAGGAGCATGCTTAGCTCAGCCTCCGGCATGGAGGCTGCCCGCTCCTCAGCACCTCTAAGCAGCAGCACCTTCAAGTCTCCTCCTGCAGCAGCAGCACATCAGTGTCTCTTGTCCCACCAGCAGGACAGTGGCGCCTCCCATTGCACCATGCCGACCTCCACGCCTCGAGTGCCAGCACCAGTCCTCAAGGCGAGCTGGACGCTCAGGGCACTTGTGGCCTCCCACCTTTGTGAGCTCCAAGGCTGACAGTGACTCTCTGCTGAGCTCCCACGGCTCTCGGGCGTCCCGGTGGCAGAGCTTACGGCGCTAAGCTGACTGCCAGGAGAAAAGGCTCCCGTGAAATGGCTGCTCCACAACGGCAGGAGCAAGGTCTGCTGGGCTGGGGGTTTGCAGGGGAGCTCGGCCTTGGGCCTGGCAACTGCGCCTGGAAGCCAGGGACGGCCTTGGTGTGCAGCTGGGCCTGAGAAAGCAAGGTCTCTTTCAAGACACTTGGCACCATCGTCACCCAGTGGCTGTCTCAGGGGGACGAGAGAAACGCACAGCATCTCTTCCTTCCCTGAAAAAGGGATGGATTTTGACCCAAAGCCCAGCTCCTTTCTATCGGAAGCTTCACGTGCTGCGTGTCCTCCTCTTTTTTTAGTATTTCACTATGACTTCAGGCTTGTTCTTGCTGCTCCTTAAGCAGATTGATGCTTCCCTGGCACACCACGTTAACTGATTTTCACTACCTCTTAAGTGCCTTTCCTCCACTTCTCCTCTAATTCATTAGTGCTGTCCTCTTCACACCTCCTACAGAGGTATCTTTCCTCCCTGGTATAATCTAGAAGAGCTTAGCAGTATCCATGCGTCTCTTTCCTTTAGTGGTCACAGTAGACTTGCTGGAGGTAATTTGTGTTGGGCAGTTACCACCAGAAAGCGTCCCCAAGCCAAGTCTGCATTTGCTTGTGTCTTCTGGAATCCCTGCAGCTGTGTCCCCTGCCAGCTTCTTGTGTGCCCCAAGCATCCTCGCTTGCAGGGCAGTAGAAGATGCAGAAAAGGCCTTGCCTTAGTGGAAGCACTGCCCTGCAGCAGCTCCAGCATCCCTCTTAGCAGCACGCTGTAGCCCCCAAATGCCCCCGAAAAGGCACATGCCAGCTACTGGGAAGGAAATGAGCTCGGTCATTGTGAGCTACCTGCTCAAGGCCCTGCTCTTTGGCCCAGGTGTCTCTGAGGCAGTATTGGAAATGAGTTCTGTTGTGAACATAAGAACATAACATAACATAAGAACATAAAATAACATAACATAGAAAAAATATATAATAACATAGGGTATCATAAGAACATAAAACAAGAGCAACTATCATAATGTGGTCTGCTAAGATGTAGGAGAAAGCAGAAATCCAGCAATGCTGTGTTTCCTACTCCTCAAAACCAATTCAGTTGACAACTACGCATGCTTCCAGCTGGAAAAAATTGGAAGAATGAAGTGGAGGACTCCTTGCCATCACTGTGTTTCTGGAGCACACCTCTACCTTTCCGCCCAACAAGGGCTTCTTCTTGGGAGAGAATTGCAGAACATGAAGAAACATGACCAAAGCCAGAGGACCCATCTCCACAACAGCACGATAAATATAAAAGACATCTCCAGACGCAGACCCCAGAGCTCCGGTTCACTATGTCCCGTTCTTGGAAGTTATTTTGTATGCTTTGTTTTTAAGGCCACTGGCTGCCTCCTCCCTTATGCTCCCCGTTGTCCCTGTTGTCCTGTCTTTCTCCTGCATTGCTTCCTTTCCTTGGGGGACCTTGCTGAGCTCTTTGATGTTGTGTTGTATATATATGTATGAAGGCAGGATGTCTCTTATTCTTTTACACTGCTGACTGCTACCCCATATACCTCTGCAAGTTTTCTTACAAGGGATTAAGACAAAAAGGCCTGTGCCTGGCACAGGGAGCAGTGAACGATGATCTAGCAAAGCAGTCTATCACAGACAGACAACACTGGCCCGGAAATCCTGCTTGAAAATTTGCTGTACATGAAACTGAGACAGAAATTGGAACTTTCAACAAAACGCTGTAGGGTAGAAGTTGTTTTAGCTGAACATGCTGGGCACATCTTTGAATGCAAAAGGTAAGGTATTGCTTTGTTTAGGTAAGATCTGAGTGTTTCACACAGCACTCCAGCATCCTCTCTTAAGTAGGGGAGGCAAGCAGAAGATGCAGAAGTTGGCAGATGCACAGGATGTGAAGTACTATCAGTAATGAATTTCTTCCTAACATAAATTAGAAATGTAACTTTTCAGTTTAAAGCTATTACTCTATGTCCTGTCACTCCAGGCCCTGATAAAGACCCCCTCCCCAGCTTTCCTATAGGTTGCCTTTAAGTACAGGAAGGCTCTCCCTGGTGTCACAGTACGCTCACCTGTTACCCAGGTGTCACAGTTAATTCCTGAGATAGGAATAATGGCAAGGGTTAATCTATTGCAGGTGATTTCATACAATAATAGAAAAGCTTTTGTTGGAAAGCACAAGGGAGGGGGGAGGGTGGGCGAACGGCTCTGTGGTGTGTAGCTGCCGGCTGGGTTAAACCACACCAGTGTCTTTCCTTTAGTGGTCACAGTAGACTTGCTGGAGGTAATTTGTGTTGGGCGGTTACCACCAGAAAGCGTCCCCAAGCCAAGTCTGCCTTTGCTTGTGTCTTCTGGAATCCCTGCAGCTGTGTCCCCTGCCAGCTTCTTGTGTACCCCAAGCATCCTCTCTTGCAGGGCAGTAGAAGATGCAGAAAAGCTGAGCTACCCGCTCAAGGCCCAGGTGTCTGTGAGGCAGTGTTGCTTCACTGAAAAAGGGATGGATCACTTGCTTCCCTGAAAAAGGGATGGATTTTGACCCCAAAGCGAGCTCCTTTCTATCAAAAGCATCACGTCCTCCTCTCTTTCTTGTATTTGGCTATGACTTTAGGAATCCCTGCAATCCCTGCAGCTGTGTCCCCTGCCAGCTTCTTGTGTGCCCCAAGCATCCTCGCTTGCAGGGCAGTAGAAGATGCAGAAAAGGCCTTGCCTTAGTGGAAGCACTGCCCTGCAGCAGCTCCAGCATCCCTCTTAGCAGCACGCTGTAGCCCCCAAATGCCCCCGAAAAGGCACATGCCAGCTACTGGGAAGGAAATGAGCTGGCTCAAGGTGAGCTACCCGCTCATGGCCCAGGTGTCTGTGAGGCGGTGTTGGCAAGGAGTCCTGTTGTGTGAGTCAGTTCTTTGTGGGTGCTCCGTCCCCACCAGGCTTGCTTTGGAAGGCCCAGGAGAGTCTTGTGGGCACTGGCCTGGGGTCCCAGGCTGAGCCAGCTGCTGCCTGGCAATCAGGGAGGCTCGCTCCGTGTCTTGGCTTGGGGTTGTGTGGCCAGGCTGTGGGAGCGGGGGGCTGCAGGGGTGTCCTCTGTGAGGAGAATGCAGCAGCTGCCCCATGGGAGCTCAGGGCCGCTTCCAGGAGGCTCCTTCCAGGAGGGACCCACCCGCTGCTGCCCAGAACGCAGAGCAAAAGGATGATGTTTGCGCCTGGGGGAGAGCCCATCTAAGAAAGGGAACAAAAGCTGCTGCCCAGCAGCGTCTGGCTCAGGGAGGAGTGAGAAAGCTCTGTGCAGCCCCCAAGGTCCATGCAGCAGGAAGCAGGAGGTGCTCCAGGCTCACAGCAGCACTTCCCCTGCGGCCTGTGCAGGGAGAGGCCCCTGGTGGAGCAGGCTGTCCCCCTGCGGCCCATGGATCCCCCGTGGAGCACATCTCCACGCTGCAGCCCCCCTGTGGCTGGAGGAGCCCATGTTGGAACACGTGGATCTGCCCTGGAGGAGGCTGCGGCCTGTGGAGGAGGCCCCAGAGGAGCAGGCCCCAGGCTGGAGGCTGGCAGAAATAAGCCTTTTTTCCACTTCATCAAGATGTGTTTCTGTTGCCATGTTGGCCCCAGTTCAGCATGGAGTCCATTTCTTTAGTGAGTGTCCTGAACTTTTACATGAAAAGTGCTTTTTATTCAATATCATTCGTGCAAAATGAAATTATGAAAAAAAAAATCCTTTAAATGCTCATGTTTTTACAGGCTTATTGGTATCTAAAACCGATCTTTTAATCTAACAGTTATTAAGCATCTATCAAACTTATTTGTAAAGTAACTGCTTTGCTGTCTTTACACGAGACGTGATTTTCTGTATGCAAAGGAGCAGAGTGAGTATTGTGCAAATGGTTTTATTAGCTTTAGAAGAAAACTTGCTTATATGATAGATTGTCTAGAACAGGGAGCATATTTTGGATCTGGTTAAGGGAAAGCATTTCATAATAGTGGTGCTTTAAAAAATCCTCTCCCCTTTGATACCTTTTTATAACCTCTTATAAAGTGTTTTTTACATGAAGGAGTGCATAACGACTTAGCTGCATTGTACATCTTTCTAGTAGATAAAATGCCTCTCTGTTATTGTGAGCATTTTCGCTCAAACGTTTGTTCCAGTTTTGTGACACCAAATGGCACTGAAGATGGGAATGCCTTTTCTCCGAGCCTATGTATTGAACATAACAGGTTAATAGCGGACTTACTGGGAGGATGAATTTTTAGAACTTCAGAAAACACTCCAAAAAAAACCACTATAGCAAAGTTCTTCTATACCATTTCTGTCAGTGACTTCACCAATAACTGTGCTTGCCCAGCTGAAACTCTGCATCCTGTGTTAGAGGTGACACAGAGAGCCACAGGAGTGTTCTCCACAAAAAAGCCGCTAATTCCACACTATGCAAATGGGGCAGATACTACCTCCTTGTTTTCAGTATCTCAACTGAATCAACTGACTGTGAGAATTCTCACGAGCACTAGCCCTTGTTCTTGTGGGGGACTCCATCACGCCAGATATCTGCTAGAAATATAGATATCTTTCCTTCACGCCTGACAGGAGCCGCCTGCAGAGGCTGAGGGCTCGTGCCCTGTTTCCAATGGCTTTCTCAATGCCCCCTTCCCTAGAGAGAGGTCCCAGCTGCTTGGCTTCCGTGCCCTCGAATTCCAGGCAACCAGAGCCGTTATCGCAGCATGGCAGCAGCCAGCTAGCAATGTGCTCACCTGGAGGACAGCTGCAATCTTGTCCCATGTCTCACAGCTCACCCAGACATTGGGATCACCTGGTTCCTGCTGCTTTTACATGGTGGTCTTCAGCCTGCTGTTCCCTAGGATGGCCCTACACTGGGGTAGCCTGCCTCGCCTTCCTATTGCTCCTTCCCCTTCTCAGTAGGACTTTCTTCCCTTACTAAACGAGACGACTTGTGCATCCATTCTTTCATCTGGTGTGTACCGGTGACTGATACCGTCTTGGGCCCAGCTGCAAGGCCCGTCACAGGGGCTGGAGTGGCCACAGGGCCTGTCAGTGGGCTTGGAGTGGCTGCAGGGCTCATCAGTGGGCTTGGTGTGTCCGTAGGTCCCATCACAGCGCTGCAGTGGTCACAGGGCCTTTCATATTGGCTAGAGTGGCTGTAGGGCCCGTCACAGGTTTTGGAATAGCCCCAAGGCCCATCACTGGGCTTGCAGTCGCTGCAGAGCCCATCACTGGGCTTTGAGCAGCCGCAGGGCCGCTCTCAGGGTTGGATGAGATCCACAGGTGTTTTCTTCCTCTTGGAGGTGCTGAGGAGTATTGAATAGTCTTCAAAAGGCATAGGCCAGAGTGCAGAAAATGTGTAGCTGATGCTAGAACCAGTTACTTTTTCTTGTCCACTGCCTCCTCCTCATTCACTGCCTCCTCCTTGTCTACCGCATCCTCCTCGTCCCCCGCCTGCTAATCCTATTTCTCATTTTCCTCCTCCTTCTCCTCCTTCCCTGCCTCTTGCACCTCCAACACCTCCTCCACCTCCACTGCCTCTTCCTCCTTCTCCTTCTCCAGCCCCACTGACTATTCCTCCTCCACAGCCTCCTCCACCTCGGCAGAAACTTCCTGGCCAACTTCCTCTGCATGCTCCTTGCTAAGGCATGCTGGTAGCAATGATGGTGAGCCCAGAGATGTCAGGAGGAGTTGCCATGAACCAGGTGTGCCAAGGCGGCTTCTCTGGGAGGCTATGGTTGTGAGCGCTGCCCACCGCTCCTAATTCTAGTTCCATTTGTCACCCCACAGGACCATGGCACCGTGGCCCTGTAAGGTAGCAGCTGGCGGCTCCTATCATCTTGATGACGCTCTGTGATGCGCTGCTTGTTGCCTGGGTAGCGATTGTTAGCTCTTATGCAAATGGCTTGTCATCAATCAGGGGTGTGGCTGCTCCTCCCTATAAAAGGGCCAAAGGGGGGCAGTGGGAGCCAGAGTGTTGGAGAGGGGAGATGGGAGAAGGTGGAAACAGAAAAGGAGGAGGAGGAGGAGGAGGCATAGGTGGAAAAGGGGGAGTAAGAGGGGAAGGGGGGCAGTGGAGGAGGTAGCGGAGGAGGAGGTGGTGGAGAAGATTGAGGAGGTGGCGGCATTTCTGGAAAAGGAGACTGATGAGTAGGAAGTGGTGACAAAAGAGGAGGCGAGCAAGGGCTAGGCAGAGGGACACGATGGAAGTGGAAGAGGAGAAGAAGGTGGTGGAGAAATAGTAGAATCTTAGAGGAGGAACTGGTGGCAAAAAGAAAAAAAAGAGGAGGAGGTGGAGGAGGAGTAGGAGGTGGTAAAGGAGGAGACCAAAAAAAAAAAAAAAAAAACAAGAAGGAGGAGAAGGTGGCAGAGGAAGAAGTGGTAGAGGAGGAGGTGGAGGAGGAGGAGGAGGATGTGGAGGAGGTGGAGGTGGAGGAGGAGGAAATGAAGGAGAAGGTGGAGGAGTAGGAGGAGGAGGAGGAGGAGTAGGAGGAGGATGTGGAGAAAGATGATGTGGAGGAGGTGGATGAGGAGGTGGAGGAAGTGGAGGAGGAGGAAGTGGAGGAGGAGGAGGTGAAAAAGGAGGAGGTGGATGAGGAGGAGGTGGAGGAGGAGGAAGAGTTGTAGGAGGAGGAGGAGGTGTAGGTTGTGTAGGTTGTGGAGGAGTTGGAAGAGGAGGTGGAAATTGAGGTGGAGGAGGTGGAGGAGGAGGTGGAGGATGAGGAGGAGGATGAGGAGGAGGTGGAGGTTGTGGAGGAGTTGGAAGAGGAGGTGGAGGTGGTGGAGGTGGAGGTGGAGGAGGCCAAAATAAAAAAAGACAAAAACAGCTAAAAAGCACAGAAAAAAAAAAAAAAAACACTGGAAATGGAAAAATCAACATTGTGACCATCAACTATCAATCTCAGAGCAAGCTGATAGGAAACACTCATTTAAATCATTCTGGACAGATGTGACGAGAGAGAGAGAATTTTCATGCAGAGAATCAGAAGGAAAAGAAAAACTCATAGGCATTGATAAAGAGTTGAATAAGAAAGAAATAGAAAATAATAAAAATAATACAATCATTTAAAAAGACAGTAAATAAATTGCATTACTGTAAACAATTTTTTCCCAGCCTAATGATCTCCTATCACCACCATGACCACCCATCCTAGCAATTTCCCATCCCATTATTTCACACTCAAATGAATTCCCATCACCGCAGTTCTTTGTGGGCGCTCCGTCCCCACCAGGCTTGCTTTGGAAGGCCCAGGAGAGTCTTGTGGGCACTGGCCTGGGGTCCCAGGCTGAGCCAGCTGCTGCCTGGCAATCAGGGAGGCTCGCTCCGTGTCTTGGCTTGGGGTTGCGTGGCCAGGCTGTGGGAGCGGGGGGCTGCAGGGGTGTCCTCTGTGAGGAGAATGCAGCAGCTGCCCCATGGGAGCTCAGGGCCGCTTCCAGGAGGCTCCTTCCAGGAGGGACCCACCCGCTGCTGCCCAGAACGCAGAGCAAAAGGATGATGTTTGCGCCTGGGGGAGAGCCCATCTAAGAAAGGGAACAAAAGCTGCTGCCCAGCAGCGTCTGGCTCAAGGAGGAGTGAGAAAGCTCTGTGCAGCCCCCAAGGTCCGTGCAGCAGGAGGCAGGAGGTGCTCCAGGCTCACAGCAGCACTTCCCCTGCGGCCTGTGCAGGGAGAGGCCCCTGGTGGAGCAGGCTGTCCCCCTGCAGCCCATGGGTCCCCAGTGGAGCACATCTCCATGCTGCAGCGCCCCTGTGGCTGGAGGAGCCCATGTTGGAACACGTGGATCTGCCCTGGAGGAGGCCGCGGCCTGTGGAGAGCCCCCGCAGGAGCAGGCCCCGGGCTGGACTGGAACAGGCTGTGCTGAGCCTGCTTTGCCCGTGACGCTCCTTGTGGAGTCATTTCCCTATCCTTCTGGCAGCCCTTGAGCCCTTGCCAGCCTCTTTTCTCCCCTTGGCATTGGAGGAGGGGCAGGGAGAGAGCGCTTGTGCTGGAGCTCAGCTGCCCAGCTGAGGAAAACCACCACGGCTCTGTCTTGCCGCTGCTGCAGCACGCTGGTAGCAGCCAGCACCGTCTGTTCTTCGAGCCTCAGCAAGCCCACAGCATCTTCCCAGAAGGGATCCCTTTCCTTCACGCCTGACAGGCGCCGCCTGCAGAGGCTGAGGGCTTGTGCCCCGTTTGCAAGCGCTTTCTCAGTGCCCCCTTCCCCAGAGAAGGATCCGGATCCCAGCTGCTTGGCTTCCCTGCCCTCTGCTGCCAGGCTCCCGCAGCTGCTATCCCAGCAACGCAGCAGCCAGCTGACAATGTGCTCGCCTGGAGGACAGCTGCAATCTTGTCCCATGCTGGCAGCTCGCCCAGGGATGGGGATCACCTGCTTCCTGCTGCTTTTGTCTCTGTGCCTGAGACAGCAACGGGGTAGTCCCCGCAGCCAGCTCTTAGGGCCTGTGCCAGGCTTGGAGGGGCTGCAGGGAACATGCCAGGGGCTCGAGGGGCTGCAGGGCGAGTGACAAGGCTTTGAGGGGCCTCAGGTCCCACCGCGGTGGTTGAAGTCGATGCAGGGAACATCAGAGTTGTTGGAGGGGCTGCAGGTAAAATCCCAGGGCTTGCAGGGGCTGCAGGCTGCGTCACAGCTACGCATCAGGTCAAGACGCATTTTCCTAGAACCATACATTTCCTCCTGAAGGGGCTGAAGAGCATGGAATGGTCTTCAAAACGCACAGAGCAAACCCCAGCAAACGTAGAGCTGCTGCTAGCAAGTAGGTAACTTGATTGTTCCTCTTGTTAACTTTGTTTCACAACAACAGGTGCAAAGATGTATCTTGAGTTGAGGGCAAAGGTGACCTTGGATCTGAAGCACACAGGCGTTCGCTAACGTACCCCATCCGGAGTGACTCCAGAACGACTCGGAAGGAAAAATAAAGTCCAAAGCAGTGCGTTGTGATAAAGAGAGTTTAATAGGGTAGAAAAGGAATAAAAACAAACAAAACAAGAAATAATGATATTTATAATTTATATTAACATATAAAAATATTTAATACTATTAAATACTAATACTTCTAATTTTATACTAAAAAAACAATGCCATACTGTACAACACAGTCAATAAAGTGGATTTAATTAAATAAATAATAGAACCAAGAAATTAAATGAAAATTAAAAACTTGAAATTTAATAAAAAGAAAACCCATTCTTCCCAGTCCAATGAATTCCTACCCCCATCATCACTTCCCATCCCACTGATCATTTGCTATCCCAAAAACCTCCCAGTTCTTATCCCCTTGGCATGCCAGTGCAAGAAGAGCTGCAGGCAGAGGCCTTGCTGAGTGAGCACCTAACAAGAGGAACTTAATCCAGAAGACAGGAAAGAAGAGCAATGCCCCAAAAGAAGCACGGGGCCCATCTTCATCTGGTGGGCCGCCCGCTGCCGCTCCTCCTGGGCCAGCTTCTTCAGGCGCTCCCGCTCGGGACGCTGCTGCGGCGTGATGGGCACCGACTCCTCCTGCTCCTCCAGCGGCGTGGGCGCCGCGGCGCGGCCCGCCCAGGGCCCCACGCGGGGCATGTAGTCCACGCGGGGCTGCGCCGGCCGCTGCAGCGTGCGCGGCTGCGTGGGCAGAGCCGGACGCTGCGCTTGGCCCCCCGCAGCTGGCAGGCCCAGTGCTCTGGGCGCCGGCTCTATGGCAGCGTCCCCTGTTCATGCCGTGCTGCCTGGTGGTGCTGGCACCTCCTTTTCCTTGCCGCCAGCCGGGGACTGGGGGGCAGCGGGCACAGCGCTGGAGCCTGGCACTGTCGGCGGGGCGCTGGGCATGCTGCTGGGGCTGCTGGAGGTGGGCTGCGGCTGCACACAGGACGGCTGGTGCACTGGCCCCAGCACCTTGGCCCTGGCCCCCAGCGGCTGCAAAGTCTCGCTGGGGGTCTTTGTCCTTGCGTGCTGGCGCTGCAGCGTCTTGGCCCCGCTGGCTTGGGCCCGGAGCCTGTCCTGGGGCCGCACGGCACAGGGCTCCCCACTCGGAGTCTCCAGCAGCAGCCGCGCTCTGCGGGGAGGTGGCGACGCTGCTCCTTGCCCCCCTGCAGCCCCCGGGCTTCGTGCTGTCTTGCTGGGTGCCGTGGTGCTGTTGATCGCCGGCTGCTGCCCACTGCTGCCTGCTTCCGTGCTGCTGCCAGCCCCCGTGCTGCTGCCACCCGTCTTCCCCTGGCACAGTCTCTTGCGGCCTTGGCCAGCCTGGCCCAGCAGCATCTTCCTCTCCTTGCTGGGGGGGTTCTCTGTTGTCGGCCTCCTGTGCTGGCAGCTCTGCGCTGTCCCGGGGGTGCTGCTGGGCGCAGGGCGCTTGGCCCCCCGCTTGGTGCCGGTGGGCACAGGGGCAGGCGGGGGGCTCTGGAGGGGACTGCGAGGGGGACTCGGCAGGGCTCTCCTGAGGGCTGGGAGAAGTTGAGGCCTCTTGAGGGGAGCCAAGGGAGGCTTGGGCAGGGGTCTCCTGCGGGCAGGGTCGGGGGGGCTCTGGAGGGGACTCAGGCGAGGCTTGGGCAGGGCTCTCCTGAGGGCAGTGAGGAAGTCAGGGTCGGGGGGGCTCTGGAGGGGACTCAGGCGAGGCTTGGGCAGGGCTCTCCTGAGGGCAGTGAGGAAGTCAGGGTCGGGGGGGCTCTGGACGGGAGCCGAGGGAGGCTTGGGCAGGGGTCTCCTGCGGGCAGGGTCGGGGGGGCTCTGGAGGGGACTCAGGCGAGGCTTGGGCAGGGCTCTCCTGCGGGCAGAGAGGCAGTCAGGGTCGGGGGGCCTCCTGACGGGAGCCAAGGGAGGCTGGGGCAGGGTTCTCCTGCGGGCAGGGATGAATTCCTGCTGGGGAGGCCTTTTGGGCAGGGCTCTCCTGAGCTGGGGCCGGGCTGCAGGCTTGAGGGGGGAGCTGAGTGGCGGCACAGCAGCTGCAGGGGGCTGCAGCGCCCGCCCAGCCTGCACCTTGTCGGGGTGCAGCCCAGGGCTTGAGGGGACCTCACCGAGGGCTCCTGTGGCTTCCAGTCCCTGCGTGCTCGGCTCCTCGATGTCCTCGCAGAGGTCAGGCAGCTGCGAGAGGAAGCGGCTGAGGGCAGGACTGCTGGGCAAATCGGGGAAGGCGTCCTGGGGCTCCACGGCATCCAGGCAGCTGAGCAGCTCCTCCAAGCCGGAGCTGTCCAGGTCGGCCGGGAGCTGGTCCTGCACGTGCTGCAGCTGCTGGCTGTCCCCTGCCAGCTCTGGAAAGGCCTCGGCGAAGGCATCAGGGCCCAGCTCCAGCAGCTCCAGGGGCTCCTCAGGCACCTCTGCAAGTGTCGCCGCTGAGGACGAAGCAAGACAATCCCCCAAGACGGGCAATGTCAGCTTTACCATGGCCCCTGGGTGTGGGGCCACAAGCGGCCGGCTGTGCCAGTCCCAAACTCACCGTCGGGCGTCGCCGTCTGGGTGCTGGCGGTCCTTGGAGCCTGGGCAGGCTCGGGGGGAGTGTGGCCGGGCAGCGGGGGCCCCTGGTCCTCGCTGAGCCCCACGGCGTGCAAGCAGGGCTCCGGCAGCTGCCCCCGGCTGCTGCTCAGGGTGCGGGGCGTGGGGAGCGCCTGCCCCCGCAGCGGAGGCCCCGGGACGAGGGGTGGCGGGGGGTTGCGCTGGGCGGGGGCCTGCAACAGGCAGGTGCCTGCGGGGTGCAGGAGCTCCCCATGGAGCACGGCCCTGGGCCCCAGCCCCAGCGCATGGTGGGGCACCAGTGTCCCCGTCACCATGGGCTGTCCCCACTGATGGACGGGGGCACAGGGAGGAGCGCTATGGGGGAGCTGCCCCACGGTGGGTAGCTGCACCAGCTGCAGCTGGTGCCCCATGCTTGGGAGCTGCACCAGCTGCAGGTTTTGCCCCACAGCGGGGAGCTGCACCAGCTGCAGGTTTTGCCCCACAGCGGGGAGCTGCCCCACAGCAGGGAGCTGCCCCCCGGCGGGGAGCTGCCCAAGCTGCAGGTGGTGCCCCTGGGCTGGGAGGTGCCCCCCAGGTGGCAGCTGCACCCCGGCGGGGAGCTGCAGCACCTGCCCCTGGACCCCCGGCACCACGTGCCAGACGGTGGCCTGGGGCAGCGCGGAGGGGAGGGTGGGTACCTGCGGGGGCTGCAAGGGCAGCGCCGTCGCTCCGGGGAGGGAGGGCAGCAGCCAGGCAGCCACCGTTGGCGGCACGGCTGGGACGACGAAGGGGGAGTTTTGCGTCTGCGCAAGCCGCGGAAGCCGTCTGGGGAAACCCTCTGTGGGAAAAAGGGCGCTGGGCTGAGCTCCGGGGCGCTGGGCTCGCCAGCAGGGCCGCAGCCCCGGGAGGAGCGGGAGCCGGCTGCTGGACCTGCCATGGTGGCTGGAGAGTGGGGCGGTTGCTTGGGGAACCCGGGCAATGGGGGTTCCGTCCCAACGGCTCACCAGCCCCTCGCCGACATCTTGGGGAGGACTGCAGGCTTTGGACCCAAGCAGGCTGCCCAGCGCAAGACTTGGCCATCCCCAGCAGGCTTGCCCTCCCACGCAGCACTTGCCATGCCCACCACGCTTCCACACCACCACTTGCCCAGCCCAAGGCTTACCCAGCCCAGGACCGGCTTCTCGGCCTCAGCGGCTGTGCCCATCCTTGCCATTTCACCTGATGGCACATTCCCAGCAAGCCAGGCGAAATCTGTCCCATCAACACCACGCGTTTCTTCAGCCAAAGAGATCTCGTCCCAAAGAATTCCCCTCTCGGAGGACTTTTCCAAGCACTTCCTTCCCCAGGGAATGGTACCCACCCCATTCAAGACTTCCCATCCCAAGGCTTTCCCATCCCAGGAGCCATTGTTCATCCCAATGCTTTTGCTTCCCAATGCTTTCAAAGCCCACGAACATTTCCCATCTCTCTCCTTTCCTAGCCCAATGGCTTCCCACCCCAAGGAAGCCTTCCCATCCCAGCAAGGAGTTCTCGGCCCACTCAGCATTCCCCATCCCAAGCATTTCCCAGTTTCACCCTGCAACACACAGCTTGGCCACCCCACAGCTATGCAGAGATCACAAGAGGGATTTGGACCATGCTGATAGACACAAGGTCACGGGGATTTGCTGTGCTGACGATTGCTCCTTATTACAGATCAACACAGATCCCCAGTCCCAAGGGCGCCAGGCAGAATCTGGCGAATATGGAGCTACGTGGCTCTTCCATTTCTCACCAGGCAAGAAAGAGATCTGTGCATTTCTTGTTGAGGGATTTTTGAAACAACAAAGATGCCATGGCTTGCTGCAGCTGAGCAAACCAAGCTACCAGGACGACTATGAGAATTTCCCATGACAGTGTTCCCACATCACCCAATTGAGGAATTTAGAAAAATATTGTTGCCAGCAGCTGGCTTCAAGGACGGGATCTACGTGACTGCTAATCACAAGGGGGTTGTTTTCTTGCAGTTGTTTGTCTGAGTGCTTTTCAACAATAATCTTGTTTGAGACGCTATCCGCCCCTGTTAGGTTTGCTGTAAAAGTCAGGCTATTTGGGTAATAAAAGGGAGCATGATCTGACCATACTAGTGTCTGTCATGTTTTCGGCCGTTCTTCCTGCAACATATGGCGCCCGAACAGGCTGAGACCCGGACACGCTGAGAGACCTGAGAGACACTGAGAGACTCCGAGCACGGACCCGAATAGAGAGATCTCAGTGAGATGCGGAGATTGATTGATTGATACAGATCACAGTGAGATGTGGAGATTGATTGATTGATACAGATCACAGTGAGATGCGGAGATTGATTGATTGATACAGATTACAGAATCACAGAATCACAGAATTTTCTAGGTTGGAAGAGACCTCAAGATCATCGAGTCCAACCTCTGACCTAACGCTAACAGGCCCCACTAAACCATTTCCCTAAGCTCTACATCTAAACGTCTTTTGAAGACTTCCAGGGATGGTGACTCCACCACTTCCCTGGGCAGCCTGTTCCAGTGCCTCACAACCCTTTCAGTGAAGAAGTTCTTCCTAACATCTAACCTAAAACTCCCCTGGCTAAAATTGATTGCGGTGAGACACGGGAACAGAGGAACCACGGTGAGATGCGGAAAAGTGACGTATTGCGGTGAGACACACAGGACATCCGGAGTCGAGTTGCTACGCGAGATCGGAGGCGTCTGTGGAAACGGCAGCTGGCTACGGTGGTGGCGCAAGCTTTCTCAGTACCGTCTGGGACTGACAGACCACCAAGTACAAAACCTGAGACCTCGGGAATGCGGCTGACAAGATCTTTATTGTCGGTTCCTGCACCCACCCCGGTTCGGGGTATGACCTCTCCAAGAAATCAATCAGTGGCAGAAATAACTGAGGGGCTATTGGAGCAGAGTGCTGATGGGGAGTGGGGGCTGCCCTCCCCACCCCCTGTGCCAGAAAATCTTGATAAAGCTGTGCTGCCAGCATCTGTGCCACTGCCAGGCAGCAAGAAATCCACTCGGGATGCTTCGCCAAGGAGAGGTGCAGCAGCAGCTTGCAAAAATCGACCTTCACTGGAGAAGTCCTTCCAAGAACTGCTAGTGAAATTCGAGAACTTAAAAAGTACGGATTCAGAGGAGCTTCCTCTCTCGTCTGCCCCACCGGAGCTGACTCCCTCATTATCCGTCGCTACAACACCGTCGGCACCAACGAGGGACAGGTGCTCCGACGTCATACGTGATGCCATCATAGAGGGGCATAGGCATGCTACATCCTTGGCCTGCCCTATTCTTATCGACCCTGTGCAAGGCACCGGGTTGTGGCAGCCACGTGCCTGCAAGCTTTTACAGCAAGCTCAAAGAATGGTTTTGGACTATGGATTACAATCCCAGGCACCTCCACAGATAATTCAATGGATTTTTCAGGCAAAACCAATGTGTCCACTTGACTCTCGAAACTTGGCGCGCTTATTATTAATTCCTTCCCCAATGTTATTGTTTGAAAGGGAATGCTTGCAGTTACCACAGGGGGAAGCGGGTCAGCTGCGTCAACCGGGGAACCCCCTGTATGGGATCACTGCAGAGATGTTAAAGGGAATGGGTCCTTATCTCAATACCCAGATTCAGTTGCAGTTCCCTGCGATTATTCACCAAACAGCTGCGCAGCTCACACTGAGGGCTCTTCTTAGTCTCCCAGGGGAAAAGAAAGCACCTCCATTCGCATCTGTAGAACAGGCCCCTGGGGAACCATACACTAAATTTATCAATCACTCCAGGCAACCAGATGTGGTGGCACAGGACTGTCAGAGATTTGCATTTATGGTACCCTCCATTAACAAACAGGCCCCGGCAAAGCACTATGAATGGCTAGTGCTTCTACAGGGGATGAGGAATTCCCCTACATAATGTCAATTATATGTGGTCTGGGCATTACAACCAATTCGGACAGCGTGTTGTGACGTGTTTATTTACCATTATATGGATAACATTCGGATTGGTAGGCCAGAATGCTTCCAGGATTCAGATTTAAAGTTTATTTGGGATACTTTGGAAGCAAAAGGGTTGAAGATAGCCCCAAAGAAGGTTCAACAGAAACAGCCATGGCTATACTTGGGATGGAAAATATCAGACTTTACTATTCATCCCCAGAAAGGTGATATAACTATGGTGTTACATAATTGAATAAATGTAGCTACAAGAATGTACATCAATATGTACATCCCTGCAGCAGCTCCAACATCCCTCTTGGCAGCACACTGTAGCCCCCAAATGCCCCCGAAACGGCACATGCCAGCTACTGGGAAGGCAATGAGCTGGCTCAAGGTGAGCTACCCGCTCATGGCCCAGGTGTCTGTGAGGCGGTGTTGGCAAGGAGTCCTGTTGTGTGAGTCCGTTCTTTGTGGGTGCTCCGTCCCCACCAGGCTTGCTTTGGAAGGCCCAGGAGAGTCTTGTGGGCACTGGCCTGGGGTCCCAGGCTGAGCCAGCTGCTGCCTGGCAATCAGGGAGGCTCGCTCAGTGTCTTGGCTTGGGGTTGCATGGCCAGGCTGTGGGAGCGGGGGGCTGCAGGGGTGTCCTCTGTGAGGAGAATGCAGCAGCTGCCCCAAGTCCCAAGGGCGCCAGGCAGAATCTGGCGAATATGTAGCTACAAGGCTCTTCCATTTCTTACAGGGACAGAAAGAGATCTGTGCGTTTCTCTATCTCCACCTTCGGAAAAAGATAGGAAGGGGAGAGCGCTAATGAACAGGAGCATGCTTAGCTCAGCCACCGGCATGGAGGCTGCCCGCTCCTCAGCACCTCTAAGCAGCAGCACCTTCAAGTCTCCTCCTGCAGCAGCAGCACATCAGTGTCTCTTGTCCCACCAGCAGGACAGTGGCGTCTCCCATTGCACCATGCCGACCTCCACGCCTCGAGTGCCAGCACCAGTCCTCAAGGCGAGCTGGACGCTCAGGGCACTTGTGGCCTCCCACCTTTGTGAGCTCCAAGGCTGACAGTGACTCTCTGCTGAGCTCCCACGGCTCTCGGGCGTCCCGGTGGCAGAGCTTACGGCGCTAAGCTGACTGCCAGGAGAAAAGGCTCCCGTGAAATGGCTGCTCCACAACGGCAGGAGCAAGGTCTGCTGGGCTGGGGGTTTGCAGGGGAGCTCGGCCTTGGGCCTGGCAACTGCGCCTGGAAGCCAGGGACGGCCTTGGTGTGCAGCTGGACACCTGGGCCTGAGAAAGCAAGGTCTCTTTCAAGACACTTGGCACCATCGTCACCCAGTGGCTGTCTCAGGGGGACGAGAGAAACGCACAGCATCACTTGCTTCCCTAAAAAAGGGATGGATTTTGACCCAAAATGCAGCTCCTTTCTCTCAGAAGCATCACGTCCTCCTGTCTTTCTTGTATTTGGCTATGACTTTAGGAATCCCTGCAATCCCTGCAGCTGTGTCCCCTGCCAGCTTCTTGTGTGCCCCAAGCATCCTCGCTTGCAGGGCAGTAGAAGATGCAGAAAAGGCCTTGCCTTAGTGGAAGCACTGCCCTGCAGCAGCTCCAGCATCCCTCTTAGCAGCACGCTGTAGCCCCCAAATGCCCCCGAAAAGGCACATGCCAGCTACTGGGAAGGAAATGAGCTCGGTCATTGTGAGCTACCTGCTCAAGGCCCAGGTGTCTGTGGGGCGGTGTTGGCAAGGAGTCCTGTTGTGTGAGTCCGTTCTTTGTGGGTGCTCCGTCCCCACCAGGCTTGCTTTGGAAGGCCCAGGAGAGTCTTGTGGGCACTGGCCTGGGGTCCCAGGCTGAGCCAGCTGCTGCCTGGCAATCAGGGAGGCTCGCTCCGTGTCTTGGCTTGGGGTTGCGTGGCCAGGCTGTGGGAGCGGGGGGCTGCAGGGGTGTCCTCTGTGAGGAGAATGCAGCAGCTGCCCCATGGGAGCTCAGGGCCGCTTCCAGGAGGCTCCTTCCAGGAGGGACCCACCCGCTGCTGCCCAGAACGCAGAGCAAAAGGATGATGTTTGCGCCTGGGGGAGGCTCTTCCTCTTGTTTGGCACTTCATCATCAAACCAAAGGAAAACTATTTGCCTTTAACCTCTTTATTTCAGGCCTTCTGATGTAGCGGCACCTCTACACCGGCTGGGGACTGCAGGCAGCTGTCTGGAGAGGTCGAGGAGATCTGCTGGCAACTTTGAAGCAATTTCCGTCCCTGGAAGATTGCAAAAGCGGGCAAGACCCAGACCAACCCGATCTCATTTCAAAGTTAACCTCGCTTTGAGCAGGAGGCAGGGCCAGATTACCTCCGCAAGTCCCTTCTATTCCTTTTCCCCTTAGAATCTGGGGATGTTTCAGCTAAAAAGGAGGGCAGAAACACTCTCAATAGGTCTCCACCATGTAGTAAAACAGTGCCGTGTACCTGGTTAACCTCTGCAGCCCGCAAAGCATTTCTATTTGCAGCAGTGCCCTGACCCCAGCCTCTTGCTGAGCTCCGTCCTGTGCTGCTCGGATGCTCCCGCTGCTCAGACACGGGGGCTTAGAGAGCCACCGGGCCAGCACAAGCCCCTCAGCTCACCGTCAAACTTCACATTTGGCATCTTTCACTTCACCAGCGCCACCGGACGAGGAGCCCAGCGATGCCTGACGCCGCTCCGGGCTCACCTAAACGTGGGGCTGGAAATTCAGATTCAAAGCTGCGAAGGTTTTTCTTAGTGAAAGCATGGAATGAGTGGCCATCAGTGACTAACCTTACAGGAAGGCATTCACTTTGTGAATGCTGCAGTGAATGAAGACTGAAGGCGTTTTCTGAATGACCTAAGGAGAGTCCTCCCCGAAAAGCAGGATGGTTTACTGTCTATGTAACATCTCCTTTGAAGGTTCGAGCACGAGATCCACCAGGTTTAAAATCTCAAGACACGGATCTGCCACCATAGAAGCAATACATTTCATCTACTAAGCCTAAATACCGTATTTTGCCTCCTCTGTAGGTTTAAAAAAACACGGCCATGCTTGAAGGAATGCATTCTCAGATATTCTATGTTTTTACAGTGCTTTAATTAATACCACAGACATGTTGTGCTGTTCAGGGGAATTTGCAATTACATTTTCATTTCCAACCAAACACAGCCTGACACAAATTGGGAGTAACAGGAACTAATCATCTGGAAGCCGGGATATGCATCATTCGCCATTTTCTAAGAAAACGACAAAAATATAAAACCCCAGCAGTCTGAGAACGTGAGCATTGCGGTAAAGGCCTGATCAAACAAACGCGAAAAACTACTACAGGAAAACTACTGGCAGACTAAGGTTAATTGCTTTGAAAGGGCTGTGTGGGTGGACTCATTGTCTTCAAGTTCAAGCTTTTTTCTGCAGAAACTGCCAACAATTATGCCAAATATAACAATGGTTTTGCAAGATGGATAAACGTCTTCCAGACTGAAAGGGAGAAGTCGTACTGTTGTTGTTGTCTGTGCACAGACAGCTAAGCAGTAAAGAGCAATGCTAAACAACCACGATATCCCAGAACACACAAATACTGCGTAACAGTGACACAAAGTGCTAGAATTCAAAACAAAAATTACCTCCACCAAATCGGTTTTGTCGTAGTCTTCTCTATGGTTGTAAATACACTGATTAATGATGCCATATACTTTTTGCAGGTGATAAATGTCAAATCCCTTCGTTATCTCAGTGACACAGCGTAACAGTTTCTGAAGACAACAATGGAGCAAAACAACAACTTTAGAATCGTACAAGATCCTTTGAATACGCTCTATATGTTTTCGGAGGTTGAACAGTAACAATACAAGTGACATCCTACTTTTTCTTACGCTATTAAATAAAATGTGACACTTCAGAGAACAGATTAAATATCCCATGAGATTTCAGCATGGAAAATGAGTTAATTTTTCATATTTCAGAGAAAGGAAAGGCTGAAATTTCGGACAATCTTACTACTAACCAATCTATCACATCAATGGTTGTAATTGCAAGCCGACTGCTCCCAAAGCAGCAGGGAATGACACGATCCTCTTTGTAGGACAGCTGCTGCCTCAGCAAAGCCACTGTTGCATTTCATTAGAGAAGCATTGCAGCAGCACAGGGCACTGTAAAAAGGCTGCAGATCTTGTAGATACAGCTGTGCCAGCTGGAAAAGGAAGCACCCTTAGGTGATTACCTTTACCCACGTGTGCCATGCCTACAACTCTGCTGGCAGAACAGATTGCTCAAACGCCCAGAGCAAAGGCGGATTAGTTTGCTCAATTCTACCTTTAAATTCAGGGGTGGGTAAATAGCAAAGTGACTGCTTGTAGCAATCACCTCTCTCTCACACAGTCATTTCTATTACCAAAGGCGCAGAGACGATAATCTCTGGCACAGCAACAGTGACAAGCTAGTGGCAGCACCTTCTTCCACTGCCACAGCTGTCCATTAGCTGTGTGAGCCTGCGAGTATGTAGCTTTAAGGAGCAGCCACACCAAATGGAAATACTACTGCCCCCTGGAAATAATGCTGCTTATCATCTTCTCAGCAAAACATTTGCGATGCATCAGAAGATGCTGAAATTAACCAGTTTGCTTCTCAAAAATGGAAGGGCTCTTTCATTTTTCATTAGAGCGGCTAGGAGAGGACAACAAGAAGTAGGGAGGTCAGAAGCACGTGCATGGTAGAGAAGAAACACTGAGGGTGGGAGATTCTTTTCACTTTGCTTCAGAAAATAAAAACAGTGAAAGCTGAGCAAGCCATCCGGCATTCTCTTTGTTGTCGACATTGAGGAAAAGGTGCATGAATTGCACCTGTGAAGTACCTATTGCAGGCATCTACTTTAGAATGAGATAACTGGGCGCTGAGGTGCTGATTTCTTCCCTCAGACCAGAAGAGGAGCCTAATGACTACTTGAGATGAGGACATATGTATCTGTCTAGATTTTTCACAGCTCAAGAACCTAGGAGAAAAGGGGAAGAAAAGCCAGTGGATGCCCACATGAAGAGGACTTTGCTGATCCGCAGGTATATTCAAGTTACATCTGTCTTTGAAATATACGCCCCTAGTTTAGGCTTATCTAATAAATTAAGGAGAAAAAGGCATCTAAGCAGCCAATTGGAGGAAAAAGAAAACACACTGCACTTAAGGTTGATTCCTATTGAGGAATTCCAGATGAAACAGAGAACAGGATCTCAAAACTTATTTTTACAAACTGCTGCTCCTATTCCTGTTCCCACAGGAACTGACAGTCCAATAAAGGGCTTTAGACTTCATTAAAGTAGTCCTGTAAATACTGTTTGTATTATAAGGAAAGATCTCTGTGCTTTTCAGTGCTGTGACATGCCTACATATCAAAGCCTTTTCACGAGCAAACTGTGTTGGCATTTGGACTGGCTTTTTAGAATGAAACCAGGGCTTTCAGCGAATAATCCCGTAAGAGACATTTGAGAGTCAGCAGAAGTAAAAGCACTGCCTCTGCTTCTTGCAAAATCCTAATAGTGCAGCCCTAAAAACAACGTTGAACCTTCCCCAAAACGCTGAGAAATACGAACACTGAGAAGTTACAGACACACACAGATCAGCACTACTTTACCTTCTGTGGGTCAACGGGCTTTGCAAATTCCCTGAAACGTCTGTCAGTGGCAAGTCTGCGAGTAACGTCCCTCAAGAAAATTCTAAGGTCACGCAAGGTATCCTCCTCTTCCTCCTCCAGCATCCCTACTTCTTCCTCTTGTGGCTTCTGAGGCTCAGCTGGTGGTGCTACAGGCGGGACTTCCAATGTCCGATCAACTTCAATTAATCAGGAAAAATTAGCCAATTTACAGTACTCAAATACAAGCATATGACAACTTACTGACAGAAAATGACCACCAAAGCAAATCCCAAAGAGCTAGTAACTTCGATAGGAAAGTTTTAGATGTACTTCTCATATCCTCCTCACCTCTTTTCTTTACAGGAGGCTTAGCCACTTCATTTAGAATTAGGTCCTCAAAAAAAGCTGCTCTCTCTGCCCTACCAGGCAACTCAATATTGCACACTTCTCCAAATTCCTTATTAAATAATTTTTGGATCTAAAGCAGAAGGAGGAAAGACATTTCAGATTTAAGGCCACAAAAAACTCATCTTCTATTCCAAAAAGACGAGTACCTTTTCAAATTAATAATAACCTGAAGAACACAAACTGAAAAAAGTTATCTTCCTGGCCTTAAAAGGCTACATTTTCACAGGCTGGCACGGCAAATTCAAATATCACCTTTAAGAATCACCTGTAGAATTAAAGCTCCGTGAAGGAATTGTACGCTACACTGATAAAGTAATGGCTTTCACCGCATCCAACATCGCTTCCTTTGGATTTACTTGCCTTGCTGCATCCTTTACTTAGACCCTTTATGGCTATAGAGGGAACAGAAAGGCTTCAGCAGACAAGTGAGGGCTTTTTGCTGAGTTTTTATTTCTCTACCAAAAGGTGTCTGAAGTAGCTAGTACCTCTACGTCTTCCTCCATTTTCAAGTTCTAGTGTTAAAAGGTAGGTAAGGAATTTCACTACTTATTTTAGAAGGAATTTACAACCTGTACAAAAACTTCTGTGGGAACTCAAGCACTTTCAAAGCAGTTGATAATAAACATGTCTAGGTAAGACCCGTTCTCTTCCCTCAGTGACTGAGACCAAATCATCAGAATGAGAACAGCGTGGTCCTGTTTTGGGCACCTTCCCTTAATGTAAACTCTCAGAAGTCAATGAAGTTCTGCACGTACTTTTACTACAGTTTATTTAGGACTACAACTAGAATTCGATTCCAAAGTTACTTTAGCAGAAATTGGAACTCAGCTTTCCAGCTTGGAAAGCTTTGGCCTATATGAAGAAAGAAACTGATTTATTTATTTATTTATTTTAATCAAAGTGTTTCGATTCTCTTCTAAATTGCATTATTAGCAGTTTACCCAACATAGCATGGAATGGCAGACTGTCAGAAGAAATCTCTTCAGTAAAGACATCCTCTTGTCATTTCAAGCACCACATATTCTTGACTGAACCACTTTGTAGCCACCGGAATTATTGTATTAATTTATTATTTGCATGTGTGAGAAGGGGGTGAAAGTCACTTGCTTGACTCAGAAAAAACCTGAAGCAGATGCTTTCACAGTATTCTTTTTCTCTAAGCAAATTTTAAGTGATTTGTTAGGGTGCCTGAGTAATAACAGCATGCATTTAACAAAGCACAGCATTTTGATGCTGAAAGCATTCATAAATTACAAGACACTGAAGAAATAGTAAGGAAAGTATTGACAAATACCTCTTCTGGGAGATCTGAGTGACGTACATCAGACGGAGCAAGCAGCAAAACTGGCGAAAATGCTGGAATGTTACGTAGTAGAGTTAGAAAAGTAAGTTTCAAGGCAGGTCCAGCGTTGTCCCACCATAAATGGATATCTGGGACATAAATTGTGCTTGGTGCTGTCTTCTGAGCATTTCGGATCAGCTAGTGAAAAGGAAAGCTTGGGTAAGAAAACTAAAACACGTACAATAACCTGTTAATACATAGCTACATAGCCATCTGACTGCCCCATGAAATGAAACTACGTGAACAGAGTGGCAAGCATCCTTTCACATAAGGAATTTCTCTGTGCACCCTTTCAGATTATCAGTATTCGGAGAACTCTAGTCAGAAGATGGGAAGGATATATTCAGGCAGTGGCTAGACACCGTAGCTATATGGCCACAGCCACAATCATCGCATAACAAAGAAAGGAAATGTCCCTCTTATGGGACACATCAGTATTCAGTCGTGTAACATGTCTGTCCTTACTTGTATGGCTCTCAAACGTTTCCACTAAAGGTAAAAATATTTTAAGGTAGTGATGCCAAACAAGAAAATGGATTTCCTGCCTAAAAGTAAAAACACCAAATCTCTTCATTTTTTCTAGTTAAAACCACATCACCGTGCAAATGAAGTGTTTTCTGAATGTTAATGCTTTTATTGCACATACCGCAACAGCACAAGTTGTGTATGTCCGTGTGAAAACAAAAAAAAACAGAAGCCCCAAACCTTGGTTGCCTTACTAATATAATTTAGAAGAAGGCTACAAAAAGTAGCCGACATGCAGTCTGATACAGAGCCATCTCCTGGGAGCACACAGTCTTAGGAGGCAATGAGAACTACTTTCTGGATCCCAGTGACATGAGCAGCATTTCTTTCCACAAAGAGATGTTTATTAGCAACACCGCCCAGCTTCCTGAGCTGCTAGCAACATCCTCACTGCAAAATTAAGTATGGAAAATGTGGACATGTACAACATCCAGATTGTTTGTGGTGCTGTCTAAAAGAAAAGGGGATTTTCAGACAGAAGCAACATTAAAACAAGGCCACCTCCATTACTAATGAATTTTGCTCACCTTACTTGCAACTCGATTGATCCTTTACATACAGTCAGTGAATCCGATGAGAAGAAAAAGAAAAAAGGTACCTGTCCACAGATTTCTTCTGGCGGTGCAACTTTTGTAAGCAGAACAGAAAGGTCCAGAGTGTGAACGAGAAACTTCTCCAAAGCATGCAACACCGCGGGTGCCACATAAGAAACCTGGCCGTACCCTTCTTTTCCTACTATTAGCAGACAGGGCCGGCATGATGTTGGTTCGCAGAAAGCACTCCTAGAACAAGAGTTAAGAAAACAAGTTTATAAATGAGGTGCTGAATAGACACACAGATGTTCCAAGTACTTTGAAACAGAAGGGCAAAAGGTGGCAACACAAACCCATAAAGTTGGCGTATTTTTAGCTAAAAGGACAGACAGCACATTTATGTGGCCTTGAGCCTTTCAAAGAATGCCATGGATTAAGTCAATGTGTTCTGGTAGTCTACGGATCACTTTGGCTTAGGAAGAGAAGCCTGGGCTTTTCAGTTTGGTCATTCAGAGCAACCTCATTACAACTTTAGTCCCTCCACCCTTTCTTCCTGTGAATACCAAGCACCCCTTCAACACACAAACTTGATGTTACCCCTTCGTCTACCACCCCTCGCACTTTTAACAGCTGGAACTGTTTACAAAGACTCAGCAGACCTGAGAATTTAAACGTAACAGGGATCTATCTTTCTTTACCTGCTGAAACAGAGGCGTTTTTTCTCTGGTCCGTCAGGCATTCGATCTTTTAATTCATCTCCAGAAACCAAGGATGCATCATCATCACTGTCGAACATATCATCTTGTAAAATAGGATTGAAATGGTCTGAAAGGCAAAAGAGGTTTGTTAACTTTCCTGAATAGCCTTTGTCTCTTTCTCTTACATTAATACAGCTTCTAAATCAGTGCCAAAACCCTTTCTTC
The DNA here is from genome assembly GCF_965140915.1 of Aythya marila. Taxonomy (NCBI): domain Eukaryota; kingdom Metazoa; phylum Chordata; class Aves; order Anseriformes; family Anatidae; genus Aythya; species Aythya marila. Next base: position 4,640,828 of record NC_139067.1, on the reverse strand, counting down.
ATTTGAGAGCACACACTGAAAGCTATTTCCTAGAGTTCATCCCACCACAGATCTAAGGACATGGCACAAGGCCCTACAAAGCTCTACTAAGTCCCACTGATGTGTACGTATAAGGTACGCTACTCTTGGTGATTTTTTTCTCCCCCTTAGAATAAAGGAGATTACGAACAATTTCTGCAGTTGCTAAATAGCTAAAAAAAAACAAACAACAAGACCATTTCTTTCTGGAGGAGGTTCCCACAATGAAAGCACGGGGATTAAGGATGTGATGGCCACAGAATTCCATTCATCTAGTAAATATCATGCTAATTGATCTCACGTACACGTGTATAGTACGATCCACAAACATTTAAATTAGGAGACTGGTTAAAAATGATGATAGCTAAAACAATATTTAGCTTAGACCAGTTATACTTGTATCCTGGTCCTGACATTCTTCAGAAAGGAATTAGAAACATTGACCCAGAAATGCTTCCCCTCCAAATATCTGAGTTTTGATTTTTTAAAGAAAAATAGGTGCCTTATACTTCAAACCTCAAGTCAACCTCTACAAATGCTAATTATCTTAGCTGCCGTCAGAAGCAGGATGCTTCAGTAGAGAACGCATCGTCCTTTACTGTGTGTTTAGTCATTCAGAGCTTCCATTTGACATTTCAGTTTCGAATCCACAATAAAACCTATGCGTTATAGTCCAGACTTGCCCAAAAAAAAGACATGCACATGCAAATAATAAAATTCTACCACCATTATGTCTGAAAGGTTTAAGTTGATTGCACAAACCACAAGTTTTTGCTTTAGCAGAATTATAAAGAAGTGGATGCTGTGGTTATACCTTGCTGTCGGTCCTCCTTTAGTGCAAGCTGTGCATGCGGGAAGATCTTCTGCACAACTTGTAAAATATTCTCTACTGATCTTTTAAAAAGTGGCTTGAAAATGGGTGATAGTGCTTGTACGGGTGAAGCCTCGATCCTGTTTGAAGCCGGAACAACCTTCTTCATAGCCATGAAAAAGTCCTTTGCTTTTATTTTAATAGAATTAACGTCTAGTAGCAACTTCTCCCTACTTGCATAAATATGAGGATAGCATTGGCGTAGAGAGCACAGCGCAGCTTCAGTACAGAGGGATTTGATATCTGCACCACAGTATCCTAACAAACAAAAATCAAACGTTACATCAGTCAAGGCCCAGGTTTACAACATGCAACATTTAAAGAATTTGTAATGCCAAAACCAAACAGGTTAACAGGGAATTCAAAGTGCTACCGCTCTGCAGGGAAGTTTCATGTTGCTCACTGCCTGATATCCTGCACTTATGCAGCTGAAGCAGACTCCTCATCAAAAACTATACTCTTGAGGAAGATGCCCCAGAACCGTTTAATGTTCTCAGACAACAAGAGGAACGACAACAAAGAGTAAATAGATGAAAGCATCTAACTCTGATTGCTATGAAGATGTGCCAGCTGCCTCGTCGACTAGTTGTGCAGCAAGGCACAAGAGCATGGGTACTGCCTGGTACAAGCTAAGGTTCTTTACAACTTGGTCACAAGCAAGAATCCCTTTTGGTTTCAGTCTTACCAGTGCATTTCTCAGCTAGTTCATCAAGCAACATGTCCAGTGGCTGAGGGGTCCAGTCACGAGTATGAATCTTGAACATTTCTTTTCTAGCCTGGAAGCAAAATCATTGCATTTTAGCTTGTCCCAAGTTTTCCTTAAAAACACCAACAAGAAACAAACAAACCAAAAAGCAAACAAACAAACAACAAAAACAGTCCTCCCTCAAAACCCCTCATCTATTAATACGCTTTTCTTACTTGCTCAACTTTCAAGTATTTTACAGTTATTTAATATACACTCTGCATTGTCAACCATTCTTATTTGTTATACTGAACTTTTTCTAGGAACCTACAATGAAAGAAAAGGCATTTATAGCTTCAATAACAAGTTTCCAAACTAGGAGACCTAAGGACCCAGAGGAAAATACTGCAATGAAAAATTTATCCAGAAGCATTTCTTTGCTGTCCAAACAACTTCTCTAAAATTTAACAAGCTTTCATTTTGACAGTCTCATTACTTCATCACATTTGCCTTTCAGTCAGTAAATTCACAGAAAGCACTTCTGGCACAATGCTTCAAATTGCTACAATTACTATAGAGAAGAAAATAATTAACACTCAAACTACTACCACTGATCCGGGGCACAATCAAATGCAAACACGTCCCCTATTCATTCATAAGTGAAGGATTGAGACCAAAAACACAACTTCATGATGAAAACACCCAAGTGGACTAAATAATTAAGCAAACAGGTACAACTTTGAGAATGAAAGGTTTGATTATAGAACTAACTACTTGGTGGTATCATCCTGACCATATATATCCAGTACCAGATTTGCCCTCCATGGAACAACGCAGTGTCTCCACATATCACTCTTTCGTTCAAGTTGTCAATTATTTTTTTTTCCTATAAAGTTGGACTTTGCCATGGTAGCACTAACATTGAATTTAAGTTCTCACCTCTTTATTTGGCAAGTTGAAGAGGAACTCTCTGCCAAAGCGTCCTGGTCTTTGTAAAGCAGGATCTACAGAATCCAGTCTGTTGGTAGCTCCGATTACCACGATCTCCCCTCTGTTATCTATGCCATCCATAAGCGTCTGAAGAGTTGAAAAAATGGAACTAATAGAAAAATATAATTTTTATTTACTGGTTCAGTAAATTTTGTTACATTCCACATGACTTTCTTGATGCCGTAACAACCTTCTTCCCAGTGGTCATTCAAAACTGGGAAAAAAATAGTCTACCAAGTCAGGGGTTTTTGATTTGATAATCAATCTGCAGACTGTTAAGTCATCAAGCACTTCAATACTATTTGAAATAATCTCTACTTTAATATAAAAGGAGTACTGCACACTTCTGCTCAGGAAGAAAATCACGGAAAATGTCAACTTTGATTTTAGATGTTGAATTTGTTGCAGTGAGATCTTCCTCATCGCATGATTCTATTTGGATTTAAACCAGATTATCTACGGAGAGACCAAGATTAGGACAAGAACAGCACAGAGTTCAGCATGAAGCCAATCAGGAGCTCAAGTTTGTATTCTTTCTATTCAACTTTATCCTTCTCTTGCTGGAAGGACCTGCTTTTTGACTCTCCTTCTCTTCAGTAGGAGCATGTTCCCTCTTGCTTTGGTAATGCTCTTTCTCAGTGGTTTTAGTCTCGTCCTTTGTATCTTGGCATCTCTCTGTAACAGCTGAGGAGGAAAGGTTTTTAGAGCTACATTCAGTGTCAGACTTGAGGAAGGAAGTTTGCCACAATTTCTCACCAGGCTCACAAGACTCTTTGCCGTACAAAACGTTTTCTTCTGAAATGAGGTCACGTTCTTTTGATCTTCTTGGTTTCTCCTTGTCTCCACCGTCATCACATTGGTACTGTGCGAGGTATTCATCATTCCCAGGAGATTTCGGAGGGTCCACGACACTGCACAAAATAAAATCACATTTCTTACTTCTGCTGAAGGACGTGAATATTACGAGTAAAATCTTCCAACGTCGAACAAACAAACAAAAGCCTCCGGACTACTCGAACACTCGGAAAGATATGCCATTTAGAAACCTGTCCGGTGATTAGGACACCTTCTCCAGCTCCCAGAGAAAGTGCTTTTTCCCCTCTTGCTTCTGAAGCCATTGCACTCAAAAAGCAAACGCATCTGTCTCCCTCCACATGCCGCTCTGAATAAGAGCCAGAATATTCAAAACCACTCTATTTGTTCTCCCCACATAGCCGAAAAAACACCAGTTGAAACAGAGTTTTCTACCTCTCTCCCACCAATTTACATTCACGTATCCTATGACTGCAAAAATAGAAGGCGGGGCTCAGGAGGAACAGCCAGTGTTGGAAATGAAAAAAAGCAGCCCGTTTCTTCAGAGTCTATGCTACTAGGAAAACAAAACAAAACAAAACAAAACAAGAGGAGAGGAGAACAACAGCGGGAAATTTACCTATTCTCCAGGTGTTCAATTGCAAAGCCTCCTCTGGAGGATCAACAGCTGTGAATTCAGCGTGCGTAGGAGAAATCAGATCTACATCTGAACCACAACTATTTCAGTAGTATCACTAACTGATGTTACTCTGAAGAAGCAGTCAGCACCGTTTCTATGTTAGGAAAGAGCTGAACAGAGTCTGTTATTCACATGAAGTAGTCAGGCAGGTTTCTTTAGGAAGGTTGGGTTTCACTAGAACATTACTAGCCTGTAAGCCTCATGGCATCACCTTCCATCTTGACTGCTAAACCTCCTTGCTCCCTACTATCTTCTTTGCCAAGATACAGCTGTCCACATTTACTTTTCCTACTTGGCTGGACTGACTTTAAGAAGGGATCTTGCATCTTAGAAAGGGAACAAAAGCCGCTGCCCAGCAGCGTCTGGCTCAGGGAGGAGTGAGAAAGCTCTGTGCAGCCCCCAAGGTCCGTGCAGCAGGAGGCAGGAGGTGCTCCAGGCTCACAGCAGCACTTCCCCTGCGGCCTGTGCAGGGAGAGGCCCCTGGTGGAGCAGGCTGTCCCCCTGCAGCCCATGGGTCCCCCGTGGAGCACATCTCCACGCTGCAGCCCCCCTGTGGCTGGAGGAGCCCATGTTGGAACACGTGGATCTGCCCTGGAGGAGGCCGCGGCCTGTGGAGCAGGCCCCCGCAGGAGCAGGCCCCGGGCTGGACAGCACGCTGGTAGCAGCCAGCACCATCTGTTCTTCGAGCCTCAGCAAGCCCACAGCATCTTCCCAGAAGGGATCCCTTTCCTTCACGCCTGACAGGCGCCGCCTGCAGAGGCTGAGGGCTTGTGCCCCGTTTGCAAGCGCTTTCTCAGTGCCCTCTTCCCCAGAGAAGGATCCGGATCCCAGCTGCTTGGCTTCCCTGCCCTCTGCTGCCAGGCTCCCGCAGCTGCTATCCCAGCAGCGCAGCAGCCAGCTGACAATGTGCTCGCCTGGAGGACAGCTGCAATCTTGTCCCATGGCTGGCAGCTCGCCCAGGGATGGGGATCACCTGCTTCCTGCTGCTTTTGTCCCTGCTCTCCTTTCCAACAGCCTCCTGTGCCCTGGGATGGCCCTACCTTGGGGTAGGCTGCCTCGCCTTCCTCTTGCTCCTTCCCCTTCTTGGGAGGACTTTCTGCCCTTCCGAAACGAGATGACTTCTGCATGCATTCCTTCCCCTTGTGTGTATTGGTGCCTGAGACAGCAACGGGGTCGTCCCCGGAGCCAGCTGTAGGGCCTGTGCCACACTTGGAGTGGCTGCAGGGGACATGCCAGGGGCTGGAGGGGCTGGATGTGAAGTACTATCAGTAAAGAATTTCTTTCTAACATATATTAGAAATCTCATTTTTCAGTGTAAAGCTATTACTCCATGTCCTGTCACTCCAGGCCCTGATAAAGACCCCCTCCCCAGCTTTCCTATAGGTTGCCTTTAAGTACAGGAAGGCTCTCAGCCTGGCACACAGTAAAACTGATGGCAGATCCTTCACTATATTATTTGAATTTCACGGAAATAGAACAGACTATCAACTTACTTAGGAGAAGTAATACAATTTCAGAACTATTCAAAACCAAAGGCGTTCCAAACTAAGTTTAAGTTCAGAGGAAATCCAAAGAAAAAAATAATTTTGAAACTAATAATCAGAGACCATAATCTTCTACAAATGATAGATTTTTCTCCTGTACCGGGTAATTTTGATCTGTCTTTAATGATCATCCAGACATGGATTTGACACCGAGTATCTTGCTTTGCCTCTGCATTAAGTCTTCTTCTCATGTGAGGTAAATGTCCTGCTTTTATGGGATGGGTCTAGGAGACATACGCGCTGTGTCTCATGATGCTTGGATATCATCTTAATTCTGGGTGAAGATGAAAGGTCTCACTGCTTCCTGAACAGGGAAGTGGATGTCTGCAGTTAAGAACCCTCCGTCTAATCTAGAAACGTGAAGGAAGGAGTTTGCTGGATTGCAAGTGACAGTGAAGAAAGCCACAGATGACATATCAAACTGATTAAAATGTTATTTAGCTCAGGGCATGGCTAATGATGTGGAGCTGGAATAGTTTGACGACTGTAATTACACTCACTATCACTGTTACTTGTTTATAGGATGCTAATGCCTAAAGGTCCCACTGGAGCCTGAAACAAGGTTGTGCAGGGTGCTGCACGTGCATATCTCAGTAGCGCTTTGATAGCTAGTGATACTAACAGACAAAACAGAGAATAAAAGGAGAAACGGGGGGACAGAGATAAGATCTTCCTGCAGGTCATTTAGGGTATCAGCCATGAGTTCAGTGCATCCAGCTCTCTAGTGCTCTGCTGGCCCAGTGAGATGAATGGAAAACATTGCAGCCTTGGAAAAATAGTACTTCTTCTAATTCTTTGGCCAGTTTTGATGATTTAGGACTGCTTTATTTATTTATTTATTTATTTATTTTTCTTTTCCCCAATTGTGCTGGAGAAGGTGAACTTTTTAAATACCTGTTCTGAATTCAAATATCATTTTCATTGTTATGTTTCTGTTTTGTTGGCACTATTCATAATGACTTCTACCCTTCTGTGGAAGCAAAAGCTTATCATACCATAAAACTGGAAAGGTCACAGAAAACTTCAGAGCTTTTGAAGAAAGCTGAGGAAAATCCATTCCCTGTTCTAGGCAGAGAGAGTGGCTGATTTCCAGACAGGTAAATGGGCAGGATAAGGCCACTTCATGTCCGCTGATGGCCAGTTGTATGGACTGCGAAGATAATGGACTACCAGCACAAGAGACAGCGCCAATAATCTAATCCAATACAATCTGTTTCAAGTGGTAGAGACCTGATACTCTATGACAATGTGAGGAAGACCAAACTGTCAGGCAAACTTTGAGATGATCATGTTCAGGATCTAAAACTCTTAAGACAAGTGTCAACACAGGAAGGGTGAAATAAAAGCATGAATGCCATACAAGTACTGAAAAATCTCAGGAAGTCTGGAAACCAGGGCAAATGGATGTAATAAGATGGTGCTTTGTGTTAGCAAGAAGCAGAGGATAAGGAAATGTTATGGGTCATCAATAGAGTGGTTTTGTGCAAATCGCTGCTAAAGAAAGTCAGCCTTGCTAGCCTGCTCTCTGCTCTTAGCTCCAGTCTACAGTTGTCAGACACATAAACAATAATGGGAATAATGGGAGACTTCAACTTCCCAGCAAAAGATTGAAAGATGATTACCACTTATTCTCATACAGATATACTATGTGATGGATTTCTTCACAAAAGTGAAAAAATATAAGACCATTTTAGACTTGGCTCCTGTACGGGTTGAAATGTAGTAAGATTTGAATAAAGTCTGATCATGAGCTGACTTTTCTCATTTTACATTTCAAGACAGACAAAACCAGGCTTAGAATGAAGGTTTTGAGGCTTAGAAATGCAAACTTTGAAATCTGAGGCAATGAATAATTGAGTCTGACTAAGCATCTCTGGGACTTGAGTGCAGAGAAGGCAGAGTTAAAATTCAAAATTCAGATGGGAAAAAAGCAATGAGAGAAGGTACATTTCAGAGGTTAAAAACTGCAAAAATAAAGTACGAATGACCAAAAACCTCCTTCACATAGGAAATTAAACAGTAACAGTAAATGATACTTAAGCCACAGAACCCAGGGGGAACAAAGAGAACAAATTAGGACCATTGCATACTCGAGGCAAAAATAGATCAAAAGTTAATGATGTCTCAAATGCTGCAAATCTTATTTCCTGCATCTAACAGCAACAACAATGTGCTATTAAGGGCAGTGACAGGATTCCCATTGCAAATGAGGGTAGGGCAGTAGGCACAACATCATCTGAGGTGAAATAAAAATCTATAGTGATTCAAGTGAAAAATGACAAGCTGATATCTACCTAGCCTATTAACAGCATTGGCACACAGAACAACAACTCAAGTAGGAAAAATATATAACAATTGTGCAAATCAGGGATAGTCCCCAGAATGGGAGAGTAACAAATATACTTCTGTCCAGGAGAATGTAAAGAGTGATCCAGACAAGTGCAGGCCTGTTAGTTTGACATCAACGCTGGGCAAAGCTTTGTAGCAAGAATAGATAAGACTAGGGAAGTAGCGGGTAATGTGGAATTTACAAGATAATTTATTAAAGCTAATTTGTTTCCAGAGAATTTAGTAGCTTGCCTTTGTAGGACCAGTGCTCCCCTACACAGGGGATGAACTACATCTATTTCACTTTCTGTGAGCTTCTGATACATTATCTATGGATTTGGGCTTTGGGGCTGCAAGTGAATCAAGGGAGTTTGCAATTGTTCACACTGTTCGAAGAGGGAATTACCAGCAAAGGAGAGGTTACCTGTAGTGATTCTCAGAGACAGTTCTGAAACTGCAGCTGCTAAGGAGGCAAAGACTCATGGAGAAATGTAGGCTGGAAGGGACCTCTGAAAACCCAACCTCCTATTCAGAGCAGAGATGACTTCAAATTTAGGTACGTTCAGTATGGACATGGTGGCCGAAGACTAAAAATTCCATACGAGCTTTGAGATTTCCAGGTGACATAAAGTTGGGAAGTACTACCGAGCCTGACAGAAGGATATCCCTTGTGATTGAAATGGTTCAGGTGAAGTGACATTTGAAACCATGAGCCAGAGATTCTCAACAAAGGGTGTTTTTATTGTTTTGTTTTGTTTTGTTTTGTTAGAACGGCTGAGGTCACTGGGCCTGTTCAGCCTGGAGAAGAGGAGGCTGAGGGGAGACCTCATCACAGTCTACAACTTCCTCGTAAGGGGGTGTCGAGAGGCAGAAGACCTTTTCTCCATTATCACCAGTGACAGGACCCGCGGGAACAGGGTTAAGCTGAGGCAGGGGAAATTTAGGCTTGACATCAGGAGGGGGTTCTTCACAGAGAGGGTGGTTGCACACTGGAACAGGCTCCCCAGGGAAGTGGTCACTGCACCGAGCCTGTCTGAATTTAAGAAGAGATTGGACTGTGCACTTAGTCACATGGTCTGAACTTTTGGGTAGACCTGTGTGGTGTCAGGAGTTGGACTTGATGATCCTTAAGGGTCCCTTCCAGCTCAGGATATTCTATGATTCTATGATTCTATATGGCAGTAAGGAGTTTAAAACAAACAATAAAACAACAAAACGCCATGTTCATGCACTGTTAACAGAAGAACTGAAAAAGTTAAGTGGTTATATGGTGTGTATGGCTATTTTATTTTATTTATTTATTTATTTATTTATTTATTTTTCTCCAGTATAAATACACCTGACAGGGCAGCCCTGCCAAACATTTAAGACATGAGGCAAAATTCTGCCACTTGTATTCACATTGAACTTAGGAGGAAGTGTTCACAAGACAGAAGGAACAAGTTGCCTATTGTGGGGAAGGGAATTAAAGGACATCGTTCTGCTCAGCCAGATGCCAGTTGAGAGAAAAATATGATGTCTCTGTGAAAATGCATTTCTTGAGTAAATATCAAGGAGAAATAGGAAATGTGTAAGTTGGGAGATACATCTGAAATGATGATTGCAGTTGGCTTATGAGGAACTTTGGACAGGAAATTGGTAGAAACTTCCCATTTTAAGAATAAAGTGCACCACAGATACGAAGTCAGCATTCACCTAAAGAGTAGAGGCCAACTCAGAGCCCCCACAACAAAGCAGTGGACAAACCAGAACACTAACATGTTGTGGTCTAGAGTCACACAGATATACATAATTGTACTATATCTAAACATCTGAGGGGTTCCTTTGAGAGGCGGAGGGCTTGTGCCCCATTTCCATTTCCACTCTCAGTGTCCCCTGCCTCAGAGAAAGATCCGAGCTGCTGGCTTCCGTGCCCTCTGATGCCAGGCTACCAGAGCAGGTATCCCAGCATCGCAGCAAACAGGTGACAATTTGAGTGCCACAGCAGTCCTCATTGTGAGCTGGACACTCAGGGTACTTGTGGCCACCCACCTTTGTGAGCTCCAAGGCTGACAGTGACTCTCTGCTGAGCTCCCACGGCTCTCAGGCGTCCCGGTGGCAGAGCTTACGGCGCTAAGCTGACTGCCAGGAGAAAAGGCTCCCGTGAAATGGCTGCTCCACAACGGCAGGAGCAAGGTCTGCTGGGCTGGGGGTTTGCAGGGGAGCTCGGCCTTGGGCCTGGCAACTGCGCCTGGAAGCCAGGGACGGCCTTGGTGTGCAGCTGGACACCTGGGCCTGAGAAAGCAAGGTCTCTTTCAAGACACTTGGCACCATCGTCACCCAGTGGCTGTCTCAGGGGGATGAGAGAAATGCACAGCATCTCTTCCTTCCCTGAAAAAGGGATGGATTTTGACCCAAAATGCAGCTCCTTTCTCTCAGAAGCATCACGTCCTCCTCTCTTTCTTGTATTTCGCTATGAATTTAGAAATCCTTGCAATCCCTGCAGCTGTGTCCCCTGCCAGCTTCTTGTGTGCCCCAAGCATCCTCGCTTGCAGGGCAGTAGAAGATGCAGAAAAGGCCTTGCCTTAGTGGAAGCACTGCCCTGCTGGAGCTCCAACATCCCTCTTAGCAGCACGCTGTAGCCCCCAAATGCCCCCGAAACGGCACATGCCAGCTACTGGGAAGGCAATGAGCTGGCTCAAGGTGAGCTACCCGCTCAAGGCCCAGGTGTCTGTGAGGCGGTGTTGGCAAGGAGTCCTGTTGTGTGAGTCTGTTCTTTGTGGGTGGCTGATACTGTCTTGGGCCCAGCTGCAAGGCCCGTCACAGGGGCTGGAGCGGCCACAGGGCCTCTCAGTGGGCTTGGAGTGGCTGCAGGGCTCATCAGTGGGCTTGGTGTGTCCGTAGGTCCCATCACAGCGCTGCAGTGGTCACAGGGCCTTTCATATTGGCTAGAGTGGCTGTAGGGCCCGTCACAGGTTTTGGAATAGCCCCAAGGCCCATCACTGGGCTTGCAGTCGCTGCAGAGCCCATCACTGGGCTTTGAGCAGCCGCAGGGCCGCTCTCAGGGTTGGATGAGATCCACAGGTGTTTTCTTCCTCTTGGAGGTGCTGAGGAGTATTGAATAGTCTTCAAAAGGCATAGGCCAGAGTGCAGAAAATGTGTAGCTGATGCTAGAACCAGTTACTTTTTCTTGTCCACTGCCTCCTCCTCATTCACTGCCTCCTCCTTGTCTACCGCATCCTCCTCGTCCCCCGCCTGCTAATCCTATTTCTCATTTTCCTCCTCCTTCTCCTCCTTCCCTGCCTCTTGCACCTCCAACACCTCCTCCACCTCCACTGCCTCTTCCTCCTTCTCCTTCTCCAGCCCCACTGACTATTCCTCCTCCACAGCCTCCTCCACCTCGGCAGAAACTTCCTGGCCAACTTTCTCTGCATGCTCCTTGCTAAGGCATGCTGGTAGCAATGATGGTGAGCCCAGAGATGTCAGGAGGAGTTGCCATGAACCAGGTGTGCCAAGGCGGCTTCTCTGGGAGGCTATGGTTGTGAGCGCTGCCCACCGCTCCTAATTCTAGTTCCATTTGTCACCCCACAGGACCATGGCACCGTGGCCCTGTAAGGTAGCAGCTGGCAGCTCCTATCATCTTGATGACGCTCTGTGATGTGCTGCTTGTTGCCTGGGTAGCGATTGTTAGCTCTTATGCAAATGGCTTGTCATCAATCAGGGGTGTGGCTGCTCCTCCCTATAAAAGGGCCAAAGGGGGGCAGTGGGAGCCAGAGTGTTGGAGAGGGGAGATGGGAGAAGGTGGAAACAGAAAAGGAGGAGGAGGAGGCGTAGGTGGAAAAGGGGGAGTAAGAGGGGAAGGGGGGCAGTGGAGGAGGTGGCGGAGGAGGAGGTGGTGGAGGAGGAGGTGGTGGAGAAGATTGAGGAGGTGGCGGCATTTCTGGAAAAGGAGACTGATGAGTAGGAAGTGGTGACAAAAGAGGAGGCGAGCAAGGGCTAGGCAGAGGGACACGATGGAAGTGGAAGAGGAGAAGAAGGTGGTGGAGAAATAGTAGAATCTTAGAGGAGGAACTGGTGGCAAAAAGAAAAAAAAAAAAGAGGAGGAGGTGGAGGAGGAGTAGGAGGTGGTAATGGAGGAGACCAAAAAAAAAAAAAAAAAAAAAAAAAAACAAGAAGGAGGAGAAGGTGGCAGAGGAAGAAGTGGTAGAGGAGGAGGTGGAGGAGGAGGCGGAGGATGTGGAGGAGGTGGAGGTGGAGGAGGAGGAAATGAAGGAGAAGGTGGAGGAGGAGGAGGAGGAGGAGTAGGAGGAGGATGTGGAGGAAGATGACGTGGAGGAGGTGGAGGAGGAGGAGGAGGAAATGGAGGAGGAGGAGGTGGAGGAGGAGGAGGTGGAGGAAGATGAGGAGGAGGAGGAGGTGGAGGAGGAGGAAGAGTTGTAGGAGGAGGAGGTGTAGGTTGTGTAGGTTGTGGAGGAGTTGGAAGAGGAGGTGGAGGTGGTGGAGGTGGAGGTGGAGGAGGCTAAAATAAAAAAAGACAAAAACAGCTAAAAAGCACAGAAAAACAACACTAGAAATTAAAAAATCATCATGGTGACCATCAACAGTCTCAGAGCAAGCTGATAGGAAACACTCATTTAAATCATTCTGGACAGATGTGACGAGAGAGAGAATTTTCATGCAGAGAATCCGAAGGAAAAGAAAAACTCATAGGCATTGATAAAGAGTTGAAAAAGAAAGGAATAGAAAATAATAAAAATAATACAATCAATTAAAAACACAGTAAATAAATTGTATTACTGTAAACAATTTTTTCCCAGCCTAATGATCTCCTATCACCACCATGACCACCCATCCTAGCAATTTCCCATCCCATCATTTCACACTCAAATGAATTCCCATCACCGCAGTTCTTTGTGGGCGCTCCGTCCCCACCAGGCTTGCTTTGGAAGGCCCAGGAGAGTCTTGTGGGCACTGGCCTGGGGTCCCAGGCTGAGCCAGCTGCTGCCTGGCAATCAGGGAGGCTCGCTCAGTGTCTTGGCTTGGGGTTGCGTGGCCAGGCTGTGGGAGCGGGGGGCTGCAGGGGTGTCCTCTGTGAGGAGAATGCAGCAGCTGCCCCATGGGAGCTCAGGGCCGCTTCCAGGAGGCTCCTTCCAGGAGGGACCCACCCGCTGCTGCCCAGAACGCAGAGCAAAAGGATGATGTTTGCGCCTGGGGGAGAGCCCATCTAAGAAAGGGAACAAAAGCTGCTGCCCAGCAGCGTCTGGCTCAGGGAGGAGTGAGAAAGCTCTGCGCAGCCCCCAAGGTCCGTGCAGCAGGAGGCAGGAGGTGCTCCAGGCTCACAGCAGCACTTCCCCTGCGGCCTGTGCAGGGAGAGGCCCCTGGTGGAGCAGGCTGTCCCCCTGCAGCCCATGGATCCCCTGTGGAGCACATCTCCACGCTGCAGCCCCCCTGTGGCTGGAGGAGCCCCCGGTGGAGCAGGTGGCTGTGGCCTGGAGGAGGCCGCGGCCTGTGGAGAGCCCCCGCAGGAGCAGGCCCCGGGCTGGACTGGAACAGGCTGTGCTGAGCCTGCTTTGCCCGTGACGCTCCTTGTGGAGTGATCTCCCTGTCCTTCTGGCAGCCCTTGAGCCCTTGCCAGCCTCTTTTCTCCCCTTGGCGTTGGAGGAGGGGCAGGGAGAGAGCGCTTGTGCTGGAGCTCAGCTGCCCAGCTGAGGAAAACCACCACGGCTCTGTCTTGCCGCTGCTGCAGCACGCTGGTAGCAGCCAGCACCGTCTGTTCTTCGAGCCTCAGCAAGCCCACAGCATCTTCCCAGAAGGGATCCCTTTCCTTCACGCCTGACAGGCGCCGCCTGCAGAGGCTGAGGGCTTGTGCCCCGTTTGCAAGCGCTTTCTCAGTGCCCCCTTCCCCAGAGAAGGATCCGGATCCCAGCTGCTTGGCTTCCCTGCCCTCTGCTGCCAGGCTCCCGCAGCTGCTATCCCAGCAGCGCAGCAGCCAGCTGACAACATGCTCGCCTGGAGGACAGCTGCAATCTTGTCCCATGCTGGCAGCTCGCCCAGGGATGGGGATCACCTGCTTCCTGCTGCTTTTGTCTCTGTGCCTGAGACAGCAACGGGGTAGTCCCCGCAGCCAGCTCTTAGGGCCTGTGCCAGGCTTGGAGGGGCTGCAGGGAACATGCCAGGGGCTCGAGGGGCTGCAGGGCGAGTGACAAGGCTTTGAGGGGCCTCAGGTCCCACCGCGGTGGTTGAAGTCGATGCAGGGAACATCAGAGTTGTTGGAGGGGCTGCAGGTAAAATCCCAGGGCTTGCAGGGGCTGCAGGCTGCGTCACAGCTACGCATCAGGTCAAGACGCATTTTCCTAGAACCATACATTTCCTCCTGAAGGGGCTGAAGAGCATGGAATGGTCTTCAAAACGCACAGAGCAAACCCCAGCAAACGTAGAGCTGCTGCTAGCAAGTAGGTAACTTGATTGTTCCTCTTGGTAACTTTGTTTCACAACAACAGGTGCAAAGATGTATCTTGAGTTGAGGGCAAAGGTGACCTTGGATCTGAAGCACACAGGCGTTCGCTAATGTACCCCATCCGGAGTGACTCCAGAACGACTCGGAAGGAAAAATAAAGTCCAAAGCAGTGCGTTGTGATAAAGAGAGTTTAATAGGGTAGAAAAGGAATAAAAACAAACAAAACAAGAATTAATGATATTTATAATTTATATTAATATATAAAATATTTAATACTATTAAATACTAATACTTCTAGTTTTATAAGAATAAAACAATGCCATACTGTACAACACAGTCAATAAAGTGGATTTAATTAAATAAATAATTGAACCAAGAAATTAAATGAAAATTAAAAACTTGAAATTTAATAAAAAGAAAACCCATTCTTCCCAGTCCAATGAATTCCTACCCCCATCATCACTTCCCATCCCACTGATCATTTGCTATCCCAAAAACCTCCCAGTTCTTATCCCCTCGGCATGCCAGTGCAAGAAGAGCTGCAGGCAGAGGCCTTGCTGAGTGAGCACCTAACAAGAGGAATCTAATCCAGAAGGCAGGAAAGAAGAGCAATGCCCCGAAAGAAGAACTGAGTCTTGGCTCTCAGCCCTTCGGTGTCCCAAGCAGCAGTTGCCATGGGCAAGCTTGCCCAGCCCAGCCGCTGCCAGCATCTCCCCAGCTTGCCATTGCCACCTTCCTGGGTGAGGCGCACGCGCATTTGCCATGGGCGCTGTTGCCCATCCCTGAGAGTGGCAAGCAGTGCGTAGGTCCAGCACGAGAGAGGGGGGAGGGCAAGCGAGAGGGGCAAGGGCTGAGGAGGGTGGCTGAAGCTGCAGCAGGTGCCTGCAGAGGTCTCTGTGCCTCCCTGGGTGCTGCGGGGACCGTCGAGGAGAAGCCCGAGGTCGGTCACGGGTAGCCGTAATAGTAGGCTATGGCGTGGTCCTTCTGCCGCTGCACGAAGAATTGCACGGGGCCCATCTTCATCTGGTGGGCCGCCCGCTGCCGCTCCTCCTGGGCCAGCTTCTTCAGGCGCTCCCGCTCGGGACGCTGCTGCGGCGTGATGGGCACCGACTCCTCCTGCTCCTCCAGCGGCGTGGGCGCCGCGGCGCGGCCCGCCCAGGGCCCCACGCGGGGCATGTAGTCCACGCGGGGCTGCGCCGGCCGCTGCAGCGTGCGCGGCTGCGTGGGCAGAGCCGGACGCTGCGCTTGGCCCCCCGCAGCTGGCAGGCCCAGTGCTCTGGGCGCCGGCTCTATGGCAGCGTCCCCTGTTCATGCCGTGCTGCCTGGTGGTGCTGGCACCTCCTTTTCCTTGCCGCCAGCCGGGGACTGGGGGGCAGCGGGCACAGCGCTGGAGCCTGGCACTGTCGGCGGGGCGCTGGGCATGCTGCTGGGGCTGCTGGAGGTGGGCTGTGGCTGCACACAGGACGGCTGGTGCACTGGCCCCAGCACCTTGGCCCTGGCCCCCAGCGGCTGCAAAGTCTCGCTGGGGGTCTTTGTCCTTGCGTGCTGGCGCTGCAGCGTCTTGGCCCCGCTGGCTTGGGCCCGGAGCCTGTCCTGGGGCCGCACGGCACAGGGCTCCCCACTCGGAGTCTCCAGCAGCAGCCGCGCTCTGCGGGGAGGTGGCGACGCTGCTCCTTGCCCCCCTGCAGCCCCCGGGCTTCGTGCTGTCTTGCTGGGTGCCGTGGTGCTGTTGATCGCCGGCTGCTGCCCACTGCTGCCTGCTTCCGTGCTGCTGCCAGCCCCCGTGCTGCTGCCACCCGTCTTCCCCTGGCACAGTCTCTTGCGGCCTTGGCCAGCCTGGCCCAGCAGCATCTTCCTCTCCTTGCTGGGGGGGTTCTCTGTTGTCGGCCTCCTGTGCTGGCAGCTCTGCGCTGTCCCGGGGGTGCTGCTGGGCGCAGGGCGCTTGGCCCCCCGCTTGGTGCCGGTGGGCACAGGGGCAGGCGGGGGGCTCTGGAGGGGACTGCGAGGGGGACTGGGCAGGGCTCTCCTGAGGGCTGGGAGAAGTTGAGGCCTCTTGAGGGGAGCCAAGGGAGGCTGGGGCAGGGTTCTCTTGCGGGCAGGGATGAATTCCTGCTGGGGGGGCCTTTTGGGGAGACGCTTGGGCAGGGGTCTCCTGTGGGCAGGGTCGGGGGGGCTCTGGAGGGGACTCAGGCGAGGCTTGGGCAGGGCTGTCCTGAGGGCAGTGAGGAAGTCAGGGTCGGGGGGGCTCTGGAGGGGACTCAGGCGAGGCTTGGGCAGGGCTGTCCTGAGGGCAGTGAGGAAGTCAGGGTCGGGGGGGCTCTGGAGGGGACTCAGGCGAGGCTTGGGCAGGGCTCTCCTGAGGGCAGTGAGGAAGTCAGGGTCAGGGGGGCTCTGGACGGGAGCCGAGGGAGGCTTGGGCAGGGCTCTCCTGCGGGCAGAGAGGCAGTCAGGGTCGGGGGGCCTCCTGACGGGAGCCAAGGGAGGCTGGGGCAGGGTTCTCCTGCGGGCAGGGATGAATTCCTGCTGGGGAGGCCTTTTGGGCAGGGCTCTCCTGAGCTGGGGCCGGGCTGCAGGCTTGAGGGGGGAGCTGAGTGGCGGCACAGCAGCTGCAGGGGGCTGCAGCGCCCGCCCAGCCTGCACCTTGTCGGGGTGCAGCCCAGGGCTTGAGGGGACCTCACCGAGGGCTCCTGTGGCTTCCAGTCCCTGCGTGCTCGGCTCCTCGATGTCCTCGCAGAGGTCAGGCAGCTGCGAGAGGAAGCGGCTGAGGGCAGGACTGCTGGGCAAATCGGGGAAGGCGTCCTGGGGCTCCACGGCATCCAGGCAGCTGAGCAGCTCCTCCAAGCCGGAGCTGTCCAGGTCGGCCGGGAGCTGGTCCTGCACGTGCTGCAGCTGCTGGCTGTCCCCTGCCAGCTCTGGAAAGGCCTCGGCGAAGGCATCAGGGCCCAGCTCCAGCAGCTCCAGGGGCTCCTCAGGCACCTCTGCAAGTGTCGCCGCTGAGGACGAAGCAAGACAATCCCCCAAGACGGGCAATGTCAGCTTTGCCATGGCCCCTGGGTGTGGGGCCACAAGCGGCCAGCTGTGCCAGTCCCAAACTCACCGTCGGGCGTCGCCGTCTGGGTGCTGGCGGTCCTTGGAGCCTGGGCAGGCTCGGGGGGAGTGTGGCCGGGCAGCGGGGGCCCCTGGTCCTCGCTGAGCCCCACGGCGTGCAAGCAGGGCTCCGGCAGCTGCCCCCGGCTGCTGCTCAGGGTGCGGGGCGTGGGGAGCGCCTGCCCCCGCAGCGGAGGCCCCGGGACGAGGGGTGGCGGGGGGTTGCGCTGGGCGGGGGCCTGCAACAGGCAGGTGCCTGCGGGGTGCAGGAGCTCCCCATGGAGCACGGCCCTGGGCCCCAGCCCCAGCGCATGGTGGGGCACCAGTGTCCCCGTCACCATGGGCTGTCCCCACTGATGGACGGGGGCACAGGGAGGAGCGCTATGGGGGAGCTGCCCCACGGTGGGTAGCTGCACCAGCTGCAGCTGGTGCCCCATGCTTGGGAGCTGCACCAGCTGCAGGTTTTGCCCCACAGCAGGGAGCTGCACCAGCTGCAGGTTTTGCCCCACAGCGGGGAGCTGCACCAGCTGCAGGTTATGCCCCACGGCGGGGAGCTGCCCCACAGCAGGGAGCTGCCCCCCGGCGGGGAGCTGCCCAAGCTGCAGGTGGTGCCCCTGGGCTGGGAGGTGCCCCCCAGGTGGCAGCTGCACCCCGGCGGGGAGCTGCAGCACCTGCCCCTGGACCCCCGGCACCACGTGCCAGACGGTGGCCTGGGGCAGCGCGGAGGGGAGGGTGGGTACCTGCGGGGGCTGCAAGGGCAGCGCCGTCGCTCCGGGGAGGGAGGGCAGCAGCCAGGCAGCCACCGTTGGCGGCACGGCTGGGACGACGAAGGGGGAGTTTTGCGTCTGCGCAAGCCGCGGAAGCCGTCTGGGGAAACCCTCTGTGGGAAAAAGGGCGCTGGGCTGAGCTCTGGGGCGCTGGGCTCGCCAGCAGGGCCGCAGCCCCGGGAGGAGCGGGAGCCGGCTGCTGGACCTGCCATGGTGGCTGGAGAGTGGGGCGGTTGCTTGGGGAACCCGGGCAATGGGGGTTCCGTCCCAACGGCTCACCAGCCCCTCGCCGACATCTTGGGGAGGACTGCAGGCTTTGGACCCAAGCAGGCTGCCCAGCGCAAGACTTGGCCATCCCCAGCAGGCTTGCCCTCCCACGCAGCACTTGCCATGCCCACCACGCTTCCACACCACCACTTGCCCAGCCCAAGGCTTACCCAGCCCAGGACCGGCTTCTCGGCCTCAGCGGCTGTGCCCATCCTTGCCATTTCACCTGATGGCACATTCCCAGCAAGCCAGGCGAAATCTGTCCCATCAACACCACGCGTTTCTTCAGCCAAAGAGATCTCGTCCCAAAGAATTCCCCTCTCGGAGGACTTTTCCAAGCACTTCCTTCCCCAGGGAATGGTACCCACCCCATTCAAGACTTCCCATCCCAAGGCTTTCCCATCCCAGCAGTCATTGTTCATCCCAATGCTTTTGCTTCCCAATGCTTTCAAAGCCCACGAACATTTCCCATCTCTCTCCTTTCCTAGCCCAATGGCTTCCCACCCCAAGGAAGCCTTCCCATCCCAGCAAGGAGTTCTCGGCCCACTCAGCATTCCCCATCCCAAGCATTTCCCAGTTTCACCATGCAACACACAGCTTGGCCACCCCACAGCTATGCAGAGATCACAAGAGGGATTTGGACCATGCTGATAGACACAAGGTCACGGGGATTTGCTGTGCTGACGATTGCTCCTTATTACAGATCAACACATATCCCCAGTCCCAAGGGCGCCAGGCAGAATCTGGCGAATATGTAGCTACGTGGCTCTTCCATTTCTCACCAGGCAAGAAAGAGATCTGTGCATTTCTTGTTGAGGGATTTTTGAAACAACAAAGATGCCATGGCTTGCTGCAGCTGAGCAAACCAAGCTACCAGGACGACTATGAGAATTTCCCATGACAGTGTTCCCACATCACCCAATTGAGGAATTTAGAAAAATATTGTTGCCAGCAGCTGGCTTCAAGGACGGGATCTACGTGACTGCTAATCACAAGGGGGTTGTTTTCTTGCAGTTGTTTGTCTGAGTGCTTTTCAACAATAATCTTGTTTGAGACGCTATCCGCCCCTGTTAGGTTTGCTGTAAAAGTCAGGCTATTTGGGTAATAAAAGGGAGCATGATCTGACCATACTAGTGTCTGTCATGTTTTCGGCCGTTCTTCCTGCAACATATGGCGCCCGGACAGGCTGAGACCCGGACACGCTGAGAGACCTGAGAGACACTGAGAGACTCTGAGAGACCTGAAAGACGCTGAGAGACTCCGAGCACGGACCCGAACACAGAGATCTCAGTGAGATGCGGAGATTGATTGATTGATACAGATCACAGTGAGATGCGGAGATTGATTGATTGATACAGATTACAGAATCACAGAATCACAGAATTTTCTAGGTTGGAAGAGACCTCAAGATCATCGAGTCCAACCTCTGACCTAACGCTAACAGGCCCCACTAAACCATTTCCCTAAGCTCTACATCTAAACGTCTTTTGAAGACTTCCAGGGATGGTGACTCCACCACTTCCCTGGGCAGCCTGTTCCAGTGCCTCACAACCCTTTCAGTGAAGAAGTTCTTCCTAACATCTAACCTAAAACTCCCCTGGCTAAAATTGATTGCGGTGAGACACGGGAACAGAGGAACCACGGTGAGATGCGGAAAAGTGACGTATTGCGGTGAGACACACAGGACATCCGGAGTCGAGTTGCTACGCGAGATCGGAGGCGTCTGTGGAAACGGCAGCTGGCTACGGTGGTGGCGCAAGCTTTCTCAGTACCGTCTGGGACTGACAGACCACCAAGTACAAAACCTGAGACCTCGGGAATGCGGCTGACAAGATCTTTATTGTCGGTTCCTGCACCCACCCCGGTTCGGGGTATGACCTCTCCAAGAAATCAATCAGTGGCAGAAATAACTGAGGGGCTATTGGAGCAGAGTGCTGATGGGGAGTGGGGGCTGCCCTCCCCACCCCCTGTGCCAGAAAATCTTGATAAAGCTGTGCTGCCAGCATCTGTGCCACTGCCAGGCAGCAAGAAATCCACTCGGGATGCTTCGCCAAGGAGAGGTGCAGCAGCAGCTTGCAAAAATCGACCTTCACTGGAGAAGTCCTTCCAAGAACTGCTAGTGAAATTCGAGAACTTAAAAAGTACGGATTCAGAGGAGCTTCCTCTCTCGTCTGCCCCACCGGAGCTGACTCCCTCATTATCCGTCGCTACAACACCGTCGGCACCAACGAGGGACAGGTGCTCCGACGTCATACGTGATGCCATCATAGAGGGGCATAGGCATGCTACATCCTTGGCCTGCCCTATTCTTATCGACCCTGTGCAAGGCACCGGGTTGTGGCAGCCACGTGCCTGCAAGCTTTTACAGCAAGCTCAAAGAATGGTTTTGGACTATGGATTACAATCCCAGGCACCTCCACAGATAATTCAATGGATTTTTCAGGCAAAACCAATGTGTCCACTTGACTCTCGAAACTTGGCGCGCTTATTATTAATTCCTTCCCCAATGTTATTGTTTGAAAGGGAATGCTTGCAGTTACCACAGGGGGAAGCGGGTCAGCTGCGTCAACCGGGGAACCCCCTGTATGGGATCACTGCAGAGATGTTAAAGGGAATGGGTCCTTATCTCAATACCCAGATTCAGTTGCAGTTCCCTGCGATTATTCACCAAACAGCTGCGCAGCTCACACTGAGGGCTCTTCTTAGTCTCCCAGGGGAAAAGAAAGCACCTCCATTCGCATCTGTAGAACAGGCCCCTGGGGAACCATACACTAAATTTATCAATCACTCCAGGCAACCAGATGTGGTGGCACAGGACTGTCAGAGATTTGCATTTATGGTACCCTCCATTAACAAACAGGCCCCGGCAAAGCACTATGAATGGCTAGTGCTTCTACAGGGGATGAGGAATTCCCCTACATAATGTCAATTATATGTGGTCTGGGCATTACAACCAATTCGGACAGCGTGTTGTGACGTGTTTATTTACCATTATATGGATAACATTCGGATTGGTAGGCCAGAATGCTTCCAGGATTCAGATTTAAAGTTTATTTGGGATACTTTGGAAGCAAAAGGGTTGAAGATAGCCCCAAAGAAGGTTCAACAGAAACAGCCATGGCTATACTTGGGATGGAAAATATCAGACTTTACTATTCATCCCCAGAAAGGTGATATAACTATGGTGTTAAATAATTGAATAAATGTAGCTACAAGAATGTACATCAATATGTACATCCCTGCAGCAGCTCCAACATCCCTCTTGGCAGCACATTGTAGCCCCCAAATGCCCCCGAAAAGGCACATGCCAGCTACTGGGAAGGAAATGAGCTGGCTCAAGGTGAGCTACCCGCTCATGGCCCAGGTGTCTGTGAGGCGGTGTTGGCAAGGAGTCCTGTTGTGTGAGTCAGTTCTTTGTGGGTGCTCCGTCCCCACCAGGCTTGCTTTGGAAGGCCCAGGAGAGTCTTGTGGGCACTGGCCTGGGGTCCCAGGCTGAGCCAGCTGCTGCCTGGCAATCAGGGAGGCTCGCTCCGTGTCTTGGCTTGGGGTTGCATGGCCAGGCTGTGGGAGCGGGGGGCTGCAGGGGTGTCCTCTGTGAGGAGAATGCAGCAGCTGCCCCAAGTCCCAAGGGCGCCAGGCAGAATCTGGCGAATATGTAGCTACAAGGCTCTTCCATTTCTTACAGGGACAGAAAGAGATCTGTGCGTTTCTCTATCTCCACCTTCGGAAAAAGATAGGAAGGGGAGAGCGCTAATGAACAGGAGCATGCTTAGCTCAGCCACCGGCATGGAGGCTGCCCGCTCCTCAGCACCTCTAAGCAGCAGCACCTTCAAGTCTCCTCCTGCAGCAGCAGCACATCAGTGTCTCTTGTCCCACCAGCAGGACAGTGGCGTCTCCCATTGCACCATGCCGACCTCCACGCCTCGAGTGCCAGCACCAGTCCTCAAGGCGAGCTGGACGCTCAGGGCACTTGTGGCCTCCCACCTTTGTGAGCTCCAAGGCTGACAGTGACTCTCTGCTGAGCTCCCACGGCTCTCGGGCGTCCCGGTGGCAGAGCTTACGGCGCTAAGCTGACTGCCAGGAGAAAAGGCTCCCGTGAAATGGCTGCTCCACAACGGCAGGAGCAAGGTCTGCTGGGCTGGGGGTTTGCAGGGGAGCTCGGCCTTGGGCCTGGCAACTGCGCCTGGAAGCCAGGGACGGCCTTGGTGTGCAGCTGGACACCTGGGCCTGAGAAAGCAAGGTCTCTTTCAAGACACTTGGCACCATCGTCACCCAGTGGCTGTCTCAGGGGGACGAGAGAAATGCACAGCATCACTTGCTTCCCTAAAAAAGGGATGGATTTTGACCCAAAATGCAGCTCCTTTCTCTCAGAAGCATCACGTCCTCCTGTCTTTCTTGTATTTGGCTATGACTTTAGGAATCCCTGCAATCCCTGCAGCTGTGTCCCCTGCCAGCTTCTTGTGTGCCCCAAGCATCCTCGCTTGCAGGGCAGTAGAAGATGCAGAAAAGGCCTTGCCTTAGTGGAAGCACTGCCCTGCAGCAGCTCCAGCATCCCTCTTAGCAGCACGCTGTAGCCCCCAAATGCCCCCGAAAAGGCACATGCCAGCTACTGGGAAGGAAATGAGCTCGGTCATTGTGAGCTACCTGCTCAAGGCCCAGGTGTCTGTGGGGCGGTGTTGGCAAGGAGTCCTGTTGTGTGAGTCCGTTCTTTGTGGGTGCTCCGTCCCCACCAGGCTTGCTTTGGAAGGCCCAGGAGAGTCTTGTGGGCACTGGCCTGGGGTCCCAGGCTGAGCCAGCTGCTGCCTGGCAATCAGGGAGGCTCGCTCCGTGTCTTGGCTTGGGGTTGCGTGGCCAGGCTGTGGGAGCGGGGGGCTGCAGGGGTGTCCTCTGTGAGGAGAATGCAGCAGCTGCCCCATGGGAGCTCAGGGCCGCTTCCAGGAGGCTCCTTCCAGGAGGGACCCACCCGCTGCTGCCCAGAACGCAGAGCAAAAGGATGATGTTTGCGCCTGGGGGAGGCTCTTCCTCTTGTTTGGCACTTCATCATCAAACCAAAGGAAAACTATTTGCCTTTAACCTCTTTATTTCAGGCCTTCTGATGTAGCGGCACCTCTACACCGGCTGGGGACTGCAGGCAGCTGTCTGGAGAGGTCGAGGAGATCTGCTGGCAACTTTGAAGCAATTTCCGTCCCTGGAAGATTGCAAAAGCGGGCAAGACCCAGACCAACCCGATCTCATTTCAAAGTTAACCTCGCTTTGAGCAGGAGGCAGGGCCAGATTACCTCCGCAAGTCCCTTCTATTCCTTTTCCCCTTAGAATCTGGGGATGTTTCAGCTAAAAAGGAGGGCAGAAACACTCTCAATAGGTCTCCACCATGTAGTAAAACAGTGCCGTGTACCTGGTTAACCTCTGCAGCCCGCAAAGCATTTCTATTTGCAGCAGTGCCCTGACCCCAGCCTCTTGCTGAGCTCCGTCCTGTGCTGCTCGGATGCTCCCGCTGCTCAGACACGGGGGCTTAGAGAGCCACCGGGCCAGCACAAGCCCCTCAGCTCACCATCAAACTTCACATTTGGCATCTTTCACTTCACCAGCGCCACCGGACGAGGAGCCCAGCGATGCCTGACGCCGCTCCGGGCTCACCTAAACGTGGGGCTGGAAATTCAGATTCAAAGCTGCGAAGGTTTTTCTTAGTGAAAGCATGGAATGAGTGGCCATCAGTGACTAACCTTACAGGAAGGCATTCACTTTGTGAATGCTGCAGTGAATGAAGACTGAAGGCGTTTTCTGAATGACCTAAGGAGAGTCCTCCCCGAAAAGCAGGATGGTTTACTGTCTATGTAACATCTCCTTTGAAGGTTCGAGCACGAGATCCACCAGGTTTAAAATCTCAAGACACGGATCTGCCACCATAGAAGCAATACATTTCATCTACTAAGCCTAAATACCGTATTTTGCCTCCTCTGTAGGTTTAAAAAAACACGGCCATGCTTGAAGGAATGCATTCTCAGATATTCTATGTTTTTACAATGCTTTAATTAATACCACAGACATGTTGTGCTGTTCAGGGGAATTTGCAATTACATTTTCATTTCCAACCAAACACAGCCTGACACAAATTGGCAGTAACAGGAACTAATCATCTGGAAGCCGGGATATGCATCATTCGCCATTTTCTAAGAAAATGACAAAAATATAAAACCCCAGCAGTCTGAGAACGTGAGCATTGCGGTAAAGGCCTGATCAAACAAACGCGAAAAACTACTACAGGAAAACTACTGGCAGACTAAGGTTAATTGCTTTGAAAGGGCTGTGTGGGTGGACTCATTGTCTTCAAGTTCAAGCTTTTTTCTGCAGAAACTGCCAACAATTATGCCAAATATAACAATGGTTTTGCAAGATGGATAAACGTCTTCCAGACTGAAAGGGAGAAGTCGTACTGTTGTTGTTGTCTGTGCACAGACAGCTAAGCAGTAAAGAGCAATGCTAAACAACCACGATATCCCAGAACACACAAATACTGCGTAACAGTGACACAAAGTGCTAGAATTCAAAACAAAAATTACCTCCACCAAATCGGTTTTGTCGTAGTCTTCTCTATGGTTGTAAATACACTGATTAATGATGCCATATACTTTTTGCAGGTGATAAATGTCAAATCCCTTCGTTATCTCAGTGACACAGCGTAACAGTTTCTGAAGACAACAATGGAGCAAAACAACAACTTTAGAATCGTACAAGATCCTTTGAATACGCTCTATATGTTTTCGGAGGTTGAACAGTAACAATACAAGTGACATCCTACTTTTTCTTACGCTATTAAATAAAATGTGACACTT
This sequence comes from Aythya marila, assembly GCF_965140915.1. NCBI lineage: Eukaryota > Metazoa > Chordata > Aves > Anseriformes > Anatidae > Aythya > Aythya marila. Next base: position 4,615,510 of record NC_139067.1, on the reverse strand, counting down.
CAGAGAACAGATTAAATATCCCATGAGATTTCAGCATGGAAAATGAGTTAATTTTTCATATTTCAGAGAAAGGAAAGGCTGAAATTTCGGACAATCTTACTACTAACCAATCTATCACATCAATGGTTGTAATTGCAAGCCGACTGCTCCCAAAGCAGCAGGGAATGACACGATCCTCTTTGTAGGACAGCTGCTGCCTCAGCAAAGCCACTGTTGCATTTCATTAGAGAAGCATTGCAGCAGCGCAGGGCACTGTAAAAAGGCTGCAGATCTTGTAGATACAGCTGTGCCAGCTGGAAAAGGAAGCACCCTTAGGTGATTACCTTTACCCACGTGTGCCATGCCTACAACTCTGCTGGCAGAACAGATTGCTCAAACGCCCAGAGCAAAGGCGGATTAGTTTGCTCAATTCTACCTTTAAATTCAGGGGTGGGTAAATAGCAAAGTGACTGCTTGTAGCAATCACCTCTCTCTCACACAGTCATTTCTATTACCAAAGGCGCAGAGACGATAATCTCTGGCACAGCAACAGTGACAAGCTAGTGGCAGCACCTTCTTCCACTGCCACAGCTGTCCATTAGCTGTGTGAGCCTGCGAGTATGTAGCTTTAAGGAGCAGCCATACCAAATGGAAATACTACTGCCCCCTGGAAATAATGCTGCTTATCATCTTCTCAGCAAAACATTTGCGATGCATCAGAAGATGCTGAAATTAACCAGTTTGCTTCTCAAAAATGGAAGGGCTCTTTCATTTTTCATTAGAGCGGCTAGGAGAGGACAACAAGAAGTAGGGAGGTCAGAAGCACGTGCATGGTAGAGAAGAAACACTGAGGGTGGGAGATTCTTTTCACTTTGCTTCAGAAAATCAAAACAGTGAAAGCTGAGCAAGCCATCCGGCATTCTCTTTGTTGTCGGCATTGAGGAAAAGGTGCATGAATTGCACCTGTGAAGTACCTATTGCAGGCATCTACTTTAGAATGAGATAACTGGGCGCTGAGGTGCTGATTTCTTCCCTCAGACCAGAAGAGGAGCCTAATGACTACTTGAGATGAGGACATATGTATCTGTCTAGATTTTTCACAGCTCAAGAACCTAGGAGAAAAGGGGAAGAAAAGCCAGTGGATGCCCACATGAAGAGGACTTTGCTGATCCGCAGGTATATTCAAGTTACATCTGTCTTTGAAATATACGCCCCTAGTTTAGGCTTATCTAATAAATTAAGGAGAAAAAGGCATCTAAGCAGCCAATTGGAGGAAAAAGAAAACACACTGCACTTAAGGTTGATTCCTATTGAGGAGTTCCAGATGAAACAGAGAACAGGATCTCAAAACTTATTTTTACAAACTGCTGCTCCTATTCCTGTTCCCACAGGAACTGACAGTCCAATAAAGGGCTTTAGACTTCATTAAAGTAGTCCTGTAAATACTGTTTGTAATTATAAGGAAAGATCTCTGTGCTTTTCAGTGCTGTGACATGCCTACATATCAAAGCCTTTTCACGAGCAAACTGTGTTGGCATTTGGACTGGCTTTTTAGAATGAAACTAGGGCTTTCAGCGAATAATCCCGTAAGAGACATTTGAGAGTCAGCAGAAGTAAAAACACTGCCTCTGCTTCTTGCAAAATCCTAATAGTGCAGCCCTAAAAACAACGTTGAACCTTCCCCAAAACGCTGAGAAATACGAACACTGAGAAGTTACAGACACACACAGATCAGCACTACTTTACCTTCTGTGGGTCAACGGGCTTTGCAAATTCCCTGAAACGTCTGTCAGTGGCAAGTCTGCGAGTAACGTCCCTCAAGAAAATTCTAAGGTCACGCAAGGTATCCTCCTCTTCCTCCTCCAGCATCCCTACTTCTTCCTCTTGTGGCTTCTGAGGCTCAGCTGGTGGTGCTACAGGCGGGACTTCCAATGTCCGATCAACTTCAATTAATCAGGAAAAATTAGCCAATTTACAGTACTCAAATACAAGCATATGACAACTTACTGACAGAAAATGACCACCAAAGCAAATCCCAAAGAGCTAGTAACTTCGATAGGAAAGTTTTAGATGTACTTCTCATATCCTCCTCACCTCTTTTCTTTACAGGAGGCTTAGCCACTTCATTTAGAATTAGGTCCTCAAAAAAAGCTGCTCTCTCTGCCCTACCAGGCAACTCAATATTGCACACTTCTCCAAATTCCTTATTAAATAATTTTTGGATCTAAAGCAGAAGGAGGAAAGACATTTCAGATTTAAGGCCACAAAAAACTCATCTTCTATTCCAAAAAGACAAGTACCTTTTCAAATTAATAATAACCTGAAGAACACAAACTGAAAAAAGTTATCTTCCTGGCCTTAAAAGGCTACATTTTCACAGGCTGGCATGGCAAATTCAAATATCACCTTTAAGAATCACCTGTAGAATTAAAGCTCCGTGAAGGAATTGTACGCTACACTGATAAAGTAATGGCTTTCACCGCATCCAACATCGCTTCCTTTGGATTTACTTGCCTTGCTGCATCCTTTACTTAGACCCTTTATGGCTATAGAGGGAACAGAAAGGCTTCAGCAGACAAGTGAGGGCTTTTTGCTGAGTTTTTATTTCTCTACCAAAAGGTGTCTGAAGTAGCTAGTACCTCTACGTCTTCCTCCATTTTCAAGTTCTAGTGTTAAAAGGTAGGTAAGGAATTTCACTACTTATTTTAGAAGGAATTTACAACCTGTACAAAAACTTCTGTGGGAACTCAAGCACTTTCAAAGCAGTTGATAAGAAACATGTCTAGGTAAGACCCGTTCTCTTCCCCCAGTGACTGAGACCAAATCATCAGAATGAGAACAGCGTGGTCCTGTTTTGGGCACCTTCCCTTAATGTAAACTCTCAGAAGTCAATGAAGTTCTGCACGTACTTTTACTACAGTTTATTTAGGACTACAACTAGAATTCGATTCCAAAGTTACTTTAGCAGAAATTGGAACTCAGCTTTCCAGCTTGGAAAGCTTTGGCCTATATGAAGAAAGAAACTGATTTATTTATTTATTTATTTTAATCAAAGTGTTTCGATTCTCTTCTAAATTGCATTATTAGCAGTTTACCCAACATAGCATGGAATGGCAGACTGTCAGAAGAAATCTCTTCAGTAAAGACATCCTCTTGTCATTTCAAGCACCGCATATTCTTGACTGAACCACTTTGTAGCCACCGGAATTATTGTATTAATTTATTATTTGCATGTGTGAGAAGGGGGTGAAAGTCACTTGCTTGACTCAGAAAAAACCTGAAGCAGATGCTTTCACAGTATTCTTTTTCTCTAAGCAAATTTTAAGTGATTTGTTAGGGTGCCTGAGTAATAACAGCATGCATTTAACAAAGCACAGCATTTTGATGCTGAAAGCATTCATAAATTACAAGACACTGAAGAAATAGTAAGGAAAGTATTGACAAATACCTCTTCTGGGAGATCTGAGTGACGTACATCAGACGGAGCAAGCAGCAAAACTGGCAAAAATGCTGGAATGTTACGTAGTAGAGTTAGAAAAGTAAGTTTCAAGGCAGGTCCAGCGTTGTCCCACCGTAAATGGATATCTGGGACACAAATTGTGCTTGGTGCTGTCTTCTGAGCATTTCGGATCAGCTAGTGAAAAGGAAAGCTTGGGTAAGAAAACTAAAACACGTAGAATAACCTGTTAATACATAGCTACATAGCCATCTGACTGCCCCATGAAATGAAACTACGTGAACAGAGTGGCAAGCATCCTTTCACATAAGGAATTTCTCTGTGCACCCTTTCAGATTATCAGTATTCGGAGAACTCTAGTCAGAAGATGGGAAGGATATATTCAGGCAGTGGCTAGACACCATAGCTATACGGCCACAGCCACAATCATCGCATAACAAAGAAAGGAAATGTCCCTCTTATGGGACACATCAGTATTCAGTCGTGTAACATGTCTGTCCTTACTTGTACGGCTCTCAAATGTTTCCACTAAAGGTAAAAATATTTTAAGGTAGTGATGCCAAACAAGAAAATGGATTTCCTGCCTAAAAGTAAAAACAACAAATCTCTTCATTTTTTCTAGTTAAAACCACATCACCGTGCAAATGAAGTGTTTTCTGAATGTTAATGCTTTTATTGCACATACCGCAACAGCACAAGTTGTGTATGTCCGTGTGAAAACAAAATAAACAGAAGCCCCAAACCTTGGTTGCCTTACTAATATAATTTAGAAGAAGGCTACAAAAAGTAGCCGACATGCAGTCTGATACAGAGCCATCTCCTGGGAGCACACAGTCTTAGGAGGCAATGAGAACTACTTTCTGGATCCCAGTGACATGAGCAGCATTTCTTTCCACAAAGAGATGTTTATTAGCAACACCGCCCAGCTTCCTGAGCTGCTAGCAACATCCTCACTGCAAAATTAAGTATGGAAAATGTGGACATGTACAACATCCAGATTGTTTGTGGTGCTGTCTAAAAGAAAAGGGGATTTTCAGACAGAAGCAACATTAAAACAAGGCCACCTCCATTACTAATGAATTTTGCTCACCTTACTTGCAACTCGATTGATCCTTTACATACAGTCAGTGAATCCGATGAGAAGAAAAAGAAAAAAGGTACCTGTCCACAGATTTCTTCTGGCGGTGCAACTTTTGTAAGCAGAACAGAAAGGTCCAGAGTGTGAACGAGAAACTTCTCCAAAGCGTGCAACACCGCGGGTGCCACGTAAGAAACCTGGCCGTACCCTTCTTTTCCTACTATTAGCAGACAGGGCCGGCATGATGTTGGTTCGCAGAAAGCACTCCTAGAACAAGAGTTAAGAAAACAAGTTTATAAATGAGGTGCTGAATAGACACACAGATGTTCCAAGTACTTTGAAACAGAAGGGCAAAAGGTGGCAACACAAACCCATAAAGTTGGCGTATTTTTAGCTAAAAGGACAGACAGCACATTTATGTGGTCTTGAGTCTTTCAAAGAATGCCATGGATTAAGTCAATGTGTTCTGGTAGTCTACGGATCACTTTGGCTTAGGAAGAGAAGCCTGGGCTTTTCAGTTTGGTCATTCAGAGCAACCTCATTACAACTTTAGTCCCTCCACCCTTTCTTCCTGTGAATACCAAGCACCCCTTCAACACACAAACTTGATGTTACCCCTTCGTCTACCACCCCTCGCACTTTTAACAGCTGGAACTGTTTACAAAGACTCAGCAGACCTGAGAATTTAAACGTAACAGGGATCTATCTTTCTTTACCTGCTGAAACAGAGGCGTTTTTTCTCTGGTCTGTCAGGCATTCGATCTTTTAATTCATCTCCAGAAACCAAGGATGCATCATCATCACTGTCGAACATGTCATCTTGTAAGATAGGATTGAAATGGTCTGAAAGGCAAAAGAGGTTTGTTAACTTTCCTGAATAGCCTTTGTCTCTTTCTCTTACATTAATACAGCTTCTAAATCAGTGCCAAAACCCTTTCTTCATTTGAGAGCACACACTGAAAGCTATTTCCTAGAGTTCATCCCACCACAGATCTAAGGACATGGCACAAGGCCCTACAAAGCTGTACTAAGTCCCACTGATGTGTACGTATAAGGTACGCTACTCTTGGTGATTTTTTTCTCCCCCTTAGAATAAAGGAGATTACGAACAATTTCTGCAGTTACTAAATAGCTAAAAAAAAAAAAAACAAACAACAAGACCATTTCTTTCTGGAGGAGGTTCCTACAATGAAAGCACGGGGATTAAGGATGTGATGGCCACAGAATTCCATTCATCTAGTAAATATCATGCTAATTGATCTCACGTACACGTGTATAGTACGATCCACAAACATTTAAATTAGGAGACTGGTTAAAAATGATGATAGCTAAAACAATATTTAGCTTAGACCAGTTATACTTGTATCCTGGTCCTGACATTCTTCAGAAAGGAATTAGAAACATTGACCCAGAAATGCTTCCCCTCCAAATATCCGAGTTTTGATTTTTTAAAGAAAAATAGGTGCCTTATACTTCAAACCTCAAGTCAACCTCTACAAATGCTAATTATCTTAGCTGCCGTCAGAAGCAGGATGCTTCAGTAGAGAACGCATCGTCCTTTAATGTGTGTTGAGTCATTCAGAGCTTCCATATAGTAGAGATTCTACTATCTTCTTTGCCAAGATACAGCTGTCCACATTTACTTTTCCTACTTGGCTGGACTGACTTTAAGAAGGGATCTTGCATCTTAGAAAGGGAACAAAAGCCGCTGCCCAGCAGCGTCTGGCTCAGGGAGGAGTGAGAAAGCTCTGTGCAGCCCCCAAGGTCCGTGCAGCAGGAGGCAGGAGGTGCTCCAGGCTCACAGCAGCACTTCCCCTGCGGCCTGTGCAGGGAGAGGCCCCTGGTGGAGCAGGCTGTCCCCCTGCAGCCCATGGGTCCCCCGTGGAGCACATCTCCACGCTGCAGCCCCCCTGTGGCTGGAGGAGCCCATGTTGGAACACGTGGATCTGCCCTGGAGGAGGCCGCGGCCTGTGGAGAGCCCCCGCAGCAGCAGGCCCCGGGCTGGACTGGAACAGGCTGTGCTGAGCTTGCTTTGCCCGTGACGCTCCTTGTGGAGTGATCTCCCTGTCCTTCTGGCAGCCCTTGAGCCCTTGCCAGCCTCTTTTCTCCCCTTGGCGTTGGAGGAGGGGCAGGGAGAGAGCGCTTGTGCTGGAGCTCAGCTGCCCAGCTGAGGAAAACCACCACGGCTCTGTCTTGCCGCTGCTGCAGCACGCTGGTAGCAGCCAGCACCGTCTGTTCTTCGAGCCTCAGCAAGCCCACAGCATCTTCCCAGAAGGGATCCCTTTCCTTCACGCCTGACAGGCGCCGCCTGCAGAGGCTGAGGGCTTGTGCCCCGTTTGCAAGCGCTTTCTCAGTGCCCCCTTCCCCAGAGAAGGATCCGGATCCCAGCTGCTTGGCTTCCCTGCCCTCTGCTGCCAGGCTCCCGCAGCTGCTATCCCAGCAGCGCAGCAGCCAACTGACAATGTGCTCGCCTGGAGGACAGCTGCAATCTTGTCCCATGCTGGCAGCTCGCCCAGGGATGGGGATCACCTGCTTCCTGCTGCTTTTGTCTCTGTGCCTGAGACAGCAACGGGGTAGTCCCCGCAGCCAGCTCTTAGGGCCTGTGCCAGGCTTGGAGGGGCTGCAGGGAACATGCCAGGGGCTCGAGGGGCTGCAGGGCGAGTGACAAGGCTTTGAGGGGCCTCAGGTCCCACCGCGGTGGTTGAAGTCGATGCAGGGAACATCAGAGTTGTTGGAGGGGCTGCAGGTAAAATCCCAGGGCTTGCAGGGGCTGCAGGCTGCGTCACAGCTACGCATCAGGTCAAGACGCATTTTCCTAGAACCATACATTTCCTCCTGAAGGGGCTGAAGAGCATGGAATGGTCTTCAAAACGCACAGAGCAAACCCCAGCAAACGTAGAGCTGCTGCTAGCAAGTAGGTAACTTGATTGTTCCTCTTGTTAACTTTGTTTCACAACAACAGGTGCAAAGATGTATCTTGAGTTGAGGGCAAAGGTGACCTTGGATCTGAAGCACACAGGCGTTCGCTAACGTACCCCATCCGGAGTGACTCCAGAACGACTCGGAAGGAAAAATAAAGTCCAAAGCAGTGCGTTGTGATAAAGAGAGTTTAATAGGGTAGAAAAGGAATAAAAACAAACAAAATAAGAAATAATGATATTTATAATTTATATTAACATATAAAAATATTTAATACTATTAAATACTAATACTTCTAATTTTATACTAATAAAACAATGCCATACTGTACAACACAGTCAATAAAGTGGATTTAATTAAATAAATAATAGAACCGAGAAATTAAATGAAAATTAAAAACTTGAAATTTAATAAAAAGAAAACCCATTCTTCCCAGTCCAATGAATTCCTACCCCCATCATCACTTCCCATCCCACTGATCATTTGCTATCCCAAAAACCTCCCAAATCTTATCCCCTCGGCATGCCAGTGCAAGAAGAGCTGCAGGCAGAGGCCTTGCTGAGTGAGCACCTAACGAGAGGAATCTAATCCAGAAGGCAGGAAAGAAGAGCAATGCCCCAAAAGAAGCACGGGGCCCATCTTCATCTGGTGGGCCGCCCGCTGCCGCTCCTCCTGGGCCAGCTTCTTCAGGCGCTCCCGCTCGGGACGCTGCTGCGGCGTGATGGGCACCGACTCCTCCTGCTCCTCCAGCGGCGTGGGCGCCGCGGCGCGGCCCGCCCAGGGCCCCACGCGGGGCATGTAGTCCACGCGGGGCTGCGCCGGCCGCTGCAGCGTGCGCGGCTGCGTGGGCAGAGCCGGACGCTGCGCTTGGCCCCCCGCAGCTGGCAGGCCCAGTGCTCTGGGCGCCGGCTCTATGGCAGCGTCCCCTGTTCATGCCGTGCTGCCTGGTGGTGCTGGCACCTCCTTTTCCTTGCCGCCAGCCGGGGACTGGGGGGCAGCGGGCACAGCGCTGGAGCCTGGCACTGTCGGCGGGGCGCTGGGCATGCTGCTGGGGCTGCTGGAGGTGGGCTGCGGCTGCACACAGGACGGCTGGTGCACTGGCCCCAGCACCTTGGCCCTGGCCCCCAGCGGCTGCAAAGTCTCGCTGGGGGTCTTTGTCCTTGCGTGCTGGCGCTGCAGCGTCTTGGCCCCGCTGGCTTGGGCCCGGAGCCTGTCCTGGGGCCGCACGGCACAGGGCTCCCCACTCGGAGTCTCCAGCAGCAGCCGCGCTCTGCGGGGAGGTGGCGACGCTGCTCCTTGCCCCCCTGCAGCCCCCGGGCTTCGTGCTGTCTTGCTGGGTGCCGTGGTGCTGTTGATCGCCGGCTGCTGCCCACTGCTGCCTGCTTCCGTGCTGCTGCCAGCCCCCGTGCTGCTGCCACCCGTCTTCCCCTGGCACAGTCTCTTGCGGCCTTGGCCAGCCTGGCCCAGCAGCATCTTCCTCTCCTTGCTGGGGGGGTTCTCTGTTGTCGGCCTCCTGTGCTGGCAGCTCTGCGCTGTCCCGGGGGTGCTGCTGGGCGCAGGGCGCTTGGCCCCCCGCTTGGTGCCGGTGGGCACAGGGGCAGGCGGGGGGCTCTGGAGGGGACTGCGAGGGGGACTGGGCAGGGCTCTCCTGAGGGCTGGGAGAAGTTGAGGCCTCTTGAGGGGAGCCAAGGGAGGCTGGGGCAGGGTTCTCTTGCGGGCAGGGATGAATTCCTGCTGGGGGGGCCTTTTGGGGAGAGGCTTGGGCAGGGGTCTCCTGCGGGCAGGGTCGGGGGGGCTCTGGAGGGGACTCAGGCGAGGCTTGGGCAGGGCTGTCCTGAGGGCAGTGAGGAAGTCAGGGTCGGGGGGGCTCTGGAGGGGACTCAGGCGAGGCTTGGGCAGGGCTCTCCTGAGGGCAGTGAGGAAGTCAGGGTCGGGGGGGCTCTGGACGGGAGCCGAGGGAGGCTTGGGCAGGGGTCTCCTGCGGGCAGGGTCGGGGGGGCTCTGGAGGGGACTCAGGCGAGGCTTGGGCAGGGCTCTCCTGCGGGCAGAGAGGCAGTCAGGGTCGGGGGGCCTCCTGACGGGAGCCAAGGGAGGCTGGGGCAGGGTTCTCCTGCGGGCAGGGATGAATTCCTGCTGGGGAGGCCTTTTGGGCAGGGCTCTCCTGAGCTGGGGCCGGGCTGCAGGCTTGAGGGGGGAGCTGAGTGGCGGCACAGCAGCTGCAGGGGGCTGCAGCGCCCGCCCAGCCTGCACCTTGTCGGGGTGCAGCCCAGGGCTTGAGGGGACCTCACCGAGGGCTCCTGTGGCTTCCAGTCCCTGCGTGCTCGGCTCCTCGATGTCCTCGCAGAGGTCAGGCAGCTGCGAGAGGAAGCGGCTGAGGGCAGGACTGCTGGGCAAATCGGGGAAGGCGTCCTGGGGCTCCACGGCATCCAGGCAGCTGAGCAGCTCCTCCAAGCCGGAGCTGTCCAGGTCGGCCGGGAGCTGGTCCTGCACGTGCTGCAGCTGCTGGCTGTCCCCTGCCAGCTCTGGAAAGGCCTCGGCGAAGGCATCAGGGCCCAGCTCCAGCAGCTCCAGGGGCTCCTCAGGCACCTCTGCAAGTGTCGCCGCTGAGGACGAAGCAAGACAATCCCCCAAGACGGGCAATGTCAGCTTTGCCATGGCCCCTGGGTGTGGGGCCACAAGCGGCCGGCTGTGCCAGTCCCAAACTCACCGTCGGGCGTCGCCGTCTGGGTGCTGGCGGTCCTTGGAGCCTGGGCAGGCTCGGGGGGAGTGTGGCCGGGCAGCGGGGGCCCCTGGTCCTCGCTGAGCCCCACGGCGTGCAAGCAGGGCTCCGGCAGCTGCCCCCGGCTGCTGCTCAGGGTGCGGGGCGTGGGGAGCGCCTGCCCCCGCAGCGGAGGCCCCGGGACGAGGGGTGGCGGGGGGTTGCGCTGGGCGGGGGCCTGCAACAGGCAGGTGCCTGCGGGGTGCAGGAGCTCCCCATGGAGCACGGCCCCGGGCCCCAGCCCCAGCGCATGGTGGGGCACCAGTGTCCCCGTCACCATGGGCTGTCCCCACTGATGGACGGGGGCACAGGGAGGAGCGCTATGGGGGAGCTGCCCCACGGTGGGTAGCTGCACCAGCTGCAGCTGGTGCCCCATGCTTGGGAGCTGCACCAGCTGCAGGTTTTGCCCCACAGCAGGGAGCTGCACCAGCTGCAGGTTTTGCCCCACAGCGGGGAGCTGCACCAGCTGCAGGTTATGCCCCACGGCGGGGAGCTGCCCCACAGCAGGGAGCTGCCCCCCGGCGGGGAGCTGCCCAAGCTGCAGGTGGTGCCCCTGGGCTGGGAGGTGCCCCCCAGGTGGCAGCTGCACCCCGGCGGGGAGCTGCAGCACCTGCCCCTGGACCCCCGGCACCACGTGCCAGACGGTGGCCTGGGGCAGCGCGGAGGGGAGGGTGGGTACCTGCGGGGGCTGCAAGGGCAGCGCCGTCGCTCCGGGGAGGGAGGGCAGCAGCCAGGCAGCCACCGTTGGCGGCACGGCTGGGACGACGAAGGGGGAGTTTTGCGTCTGCGCAAGCCGCGGAAGCCGTCTGGGGAAACCCTCTGTGGGAAAAAGGGCGCTGGGCTGAGCTCTGGGGCGCTGGGCTCGCCAGCAGGGCCGCAGCCCCGGGAGGAGCGGGAGCCGGCTGCTGGACCTGCCATGGTGGCTGGAGAGTGGGGCGGTTGCTTGGGGAACCCGGGCAACGGGGGTTCCGTCCCAACGGCTCACCAGCCCCTCGCCGACATCTTGGGGAGGACTGCAGGCTTTGGACCCAAGCAGGCTGCCCAGCGCAAGACTTGGCCATCCCCAGCAGGCTTGCCCTCCCACGCAGCACTTGCCATGCCCACCACGCTTCCACACCACCACTTGCCCAGCCCAAGGCTTACCCAGCCCAGGACCGGCTTCTCGGCCTCAGCGGCTGTGCCCATCCTTGCCATTTCACCTGATGGCACATTCCCAGCAAGCCAGGCGAAATCTGTCCCATCAACACCACGCGTTTCTTCAGCCAAAGAGATCTCGTCCCAAAGAATTCCCCTCTCGGAGGACTTTTCCAAGCACTTCCTTCCCCAGGGAATGGTACCCACCCCATTCAAGACTTCCCATCCCAAGGCTTTCCCATCCCAGGAGCCATTGTTCATCCCAATGCTTTTGCTTCCCAATGCTTTCAAAGCCCACGAACATTTCCCATCTCTCTCCTTTCCTAGCCCAATGGCTTCCCACCCCAAGGAAGCCTTCCCATCCCAGCAAGGAGTTCTCGGCCCACTCAGCATTCCCCATCCCAAGCATTTCCCAGTTTCACCATGCAACACACAGCTTGGCCACCCCACAGCTATGCAGAGATCACAAGAGGGATTTGGACCATGCTGATAGACACAAGGTCACGGGGATTTGCTGTGCTGACGATTGCTCTTTATTACAGATCAACACAGATCCCCAGTCCCAAGGGCGCCAGGCAGAATCTGGCGAATATGTAGCTACAAGGCTCTTCCATTTCTTACCGGGACAGAAAGAGATCTCTGCGTTTCTCTCTCTCCACCTTCGGAAAAAGATAGGAAGGGGAGAGCACTAATGAACAGGAGCATGCTTAGCTCAGCCACCGGCATGGAGGCTGCCCGCTCCTCAGCACCTCTAAGCAGCAGCACCTTCAAGTCTCCTCCTGCAGCAGCAGCACATCAGTGTCTCTTGTCCCACCAGCAGGACAGTGGCGCCTCCCATTGCACCATGCTGACCTCCACGCCTCGAGTGCCAGCACCAGTCCTCAAGGCGAGCTGGACGCTCAGGGCACTTGTGGCCTCCCACCTTTGTGAGCTCCAAGGCTGACAGTGACTCTCTGCTGAGCTCCCACGGCTCTCAGGCGTCCCAGTGACAGATCTCTCGGCGCTAAGCTGACTGCCAGGAGAAAAGGCTCCCGTGAAATGGCTGCTCCACAATGGCAGGAGCAAGGTCTGCTGGGCTGGGGGTTTGCAGGGGAGCTCGGCCTTGGGCCTGGCAACTGCGCCTGGAAGCCAGGGACGGCCTTGGTGTGCAGCTGGACACCTGGGCCTGAGAAAGCAAGGTCTCTTTCAAGACACTTGGCACCATCGTCACCCAGTGGCTGTCTCAGGGGGACGAGAGAAATGCACAGCATCTCTTCCTTCCCTGAAAAAGGGATGGATTTTGACCCAAAGCCCAGCTCCTTTCTATCGGAAGCTTCACGTGCTGCGTGTCCTCCTCTTTTTTTAGTATTTCACTATGACTTCAGGCTTGTTCTTGCTGCTCCTTAAGCAGATTGATGCTTCCCTGGCACACCACGTTAACTGATTTTCACTACCTCTTAAGTGCCTTTCCTCCACTTCTCCTCTAATTCATTAGTGCTGTCCTCTTCACACCTCCTACAGAGGTATCTTTCCTCCCTGGTACAATCTAGAAGAGCTTAGCAGTATCCATGCGTCTCTTTCCTTTAGTGGTCACAGTAGACTTGCTGGGGGTAATTTGTGTTGGGCAGTTACCACCAGAAAGCGTCCCCAAGCCAAGTCTGCATTTGCTTGTGTCTTCTGGAATCCCTGCAGCTGTGTCCCCTGCCAGCTTCTTGTGTGCCCCAAGCATCCTCGCTTGCAGGGCAGTAGAAGATGCAGAAAAGCTGAGCTACCCGCTCAAGGCCCAGGTGTCTGTGAGGCGGTGTTGCTTCACTGAAAAAGGAATGGATCACTTGCTTCCCTGAAAAAGGGATGGATTTTGACCCCAAAGCGAGCTCCTTTCTATCAAAAGCATCACGTCCTCCTGTCTTTCTTGTATTTGGCTATGACTTTAGGAATCCCTGCAATCCCTGCAGCTGTGTCCCCTGCCAGCTTCTTGTGTGCCCCAAGCATCCTCGCTTGCAGGGCAGTAGAAGATGCAGAAAAGGCCTTGCCTTAGTGGAAGCACTGCCCTGCTGGAGCTCCAGCATCCTTCTTAGCAGCACGCTGTAGCCCCCAAATGCCCCCGAAAAGGCACATGCCAGCTACTGGGAAGGAAATGAGCTCGGTCATTGTGAGCTACCTGCTCAAGGCCCTGCTCTTTGGCCCAGGTGTCTCTGAGGCAGTATTGGAAATGAGTTCTGTTGTGAACATAAGAACATAACATAACATAAGAACATAAAATAACATAACATAGAAAAAATATATAATAACATAGGGTATCATAAGAACATAAAACAAGAGCAACTATCATAATGTGGTCTGCTAAGATGTAGGAGAAAGCAGAAATCCAGCAATGCTGTGTTTCCTACTCCTCAAAACCAATTCAGTTGACAACTACGCATGCTTCCAGCTGGAAAAAATTGGAAGAATGAAGTGGAGGACTCCTTGCCATCACTGTGTTTCTGGAGCACACCTCTACCTTTCCGCCCAACAAGGGCTTCTTCTTGGGAGAGAATTGCAGAACATGAAGAAACATGACCAAAGCCAGAGGACCCATCTCCACAACAGCATGATAAATATAAAAGACATCTCCAGACGCAGACCCCAGAGCTCCGGTTCACTATGTCCCGTTCTTGGAAGTTATTTTGTATGCTTTGTTTTTAAGGCCACTGGCTGCCTCCTCCCTTATGCTCCCCGTTGTCCCTGTTGTCCTGTCTTTCTCCTGCACTGCTTCCTTTCCTTGGGGGACCTTGCTGAGCTCTTTGATGTTGTGTTGTATATATATGTATGAAGGCAGGATGTCTCTTATTCTTTTACACTGCTGACTGCTACCCCATATACCTCTGCAAGTTTTCTTACAAGGGATTAAGACAAAAAGGCCTGTGCCTGGCACAGGGAGCAGTGAACGATGATCTAGCAAAGCAGTCTATCGCAGACAGACAACACTGGCCCGGAAATCCTGCTTGAAAATTTGCTGTACATGAAACTGAGACAGAAATTGGAACTTTCAACAAAACGCTGTAGGATAGAAGTTGTTTTAGCTGAACATACTGGGCACATCTTTGAATGCAAAAGGTAAGGTATTGCTTTGTTTAGGTAAGATCTGAGTGTTTCACACAGCACTCCAGCATCCTCTCTTAAGTAGGGGAGGCAAGCAGAAGATGCAGAAGTTGGCAGATGCACAGGATGTGAAGTACTATCAGTAATGAGTTTCTTCCTAACATAAATTAGAAATGTAACTTTTCAGTTTAAAGCTATTACTCTATGTCCTGTCACTCCAGGCCCTGATAAAGACCCCCTCCCCAGCTTTCCTATAGGTTGCCTTTAAGTACAGGAAGGCTCTCCCTGGTGTCACAGTACGCTCACCTGTTACCCAGGTGTCACAGTTAATTCCTGAGATAGGAATAATGGCAAGGGTTAATCTATTGCAGGTGATTTCATACAATAATAGAAAAGCTTTTGTTGGAAAGCACAAGGGAGGGGGGAGGGTGGGCGAACGGCTCTGTGGTGTTGAGCTGCCGGCTGGGTTAAACCACACCAGTGTCTTTCCTTTAGTGGTCACAGTAGACTTGCTGGAGGTAATTTGTGTTGGGCAGTTACCACCAGAAAGCGTCCCCAAGCCAAGTCTGCATTTGCTTGTGTCTTCTGGAATCCCTGCAGCTGTGTCCCCTGCCAGCTTCTTGTGTGCCCCAAGCATCCTCGCTTGCAGGGCAGTAGAAGATGCAGAAAAGCTGAGCTACCCGCTCAAGGCCCAGGTGTCTGTGAGGCGGTGTTGCTTCACTGAAAAAGGGATGGATCACTTGCTTCCCTGAAAAAGGGATGGATTTTGACCCCAAAGCGAGCTCCTTTCTATCAAAAGCATCACATCCTCCTGTCTTTCTTGTATTTGGCTATGAATTTAGGAATCCCTGCAATCCCTGCAGCTGTGTCCCCTGCCAGCTTCTTGTGTGCCCCAAGCATCCTCGCTTGCAGGGCAGTAGAAGATGCAGAAAAGGCCTTGCCTTAGTGGAAGCACTGCCCTGCTGGAGCTCCAGCATCCCTCTTAGCAGCACGCTGTAGCCCCCAAATGCCCCCGAAAAGGCACATGCCAGCTACTGGGAAGGAAATGAGCTCGGTCATTGTGAGCTACCTGCTCAAGGCCCAGGTGTCTGTGAGGCGGTGTTGGCAAGGAGTCCTGTTGTGTGAGTCCGTTCTTTGTAGGTGCTCCGTCCCCACCAGGCTTGCTTTGGAAGGCCCAGGAGAGTCTTGTGGGCACTGGCCTGGGGTCCCAGGCTGAGCCAGCTGCTGCCTGGCAATCAGGGAGGCTCGCTCCGTGTCTTGGCTTGGGGTTGCGTGGCCAGGCTGTGGGAGCGGGGGGCTGCAGGGGTGTCCTCTGTGAGGAGAATGCAGCAGCTGCCCCATGGGAGCTCAGGGCCGCTTCCAGGAGGCTCCTTCCAGGAGGGACCCACCCGCTGCTGCCCAGAACGCAGAGCAAAAGGATGATGTTTGCGCCTGGGGGAGAGCTCTTCCTCTTGTTTGGCACTTCATCATCAAACCAAAGGAAAACTATTTGCCTTTAACCTCTTTATTTCAGGCCTTCTTTCCTAGTGGTCATTCAAAACTGGGAAAAAAATAGTCTACCAAGTCGGGGTTTTTTGATTTGATAATCAATCTGCAGACTGTTAAGTCATCAAGCACTTCAAGACTGTTTGAAATAATCTCTACCTTAATATAAAAGGAGTACTGCACACTTCTGCTCAGGAAGAAAATCACGGAAAATGTCAACTTTGATTTTAGATGTTGAATTTATTGCAGTGAGATCTTCCTCATCGCATGATTCTATTTGGATTTAAACCAGATTATCTATGGAGAGACCAAGATTAGGACAAGAACAGCACAGAGTTCAGCATGAAGCCAATCAGGAGCTCAAGTTTGTATTCTTTCTATTCAACTTTATCCTTCTCTTGCTGGAAGGACCTGCTTTTTGACTCTCCTTCTCTTCAGTAGGAGCATTTTCCCTCTTGCTTTGGTAATGCTCTTTCTCAGTGGTTTTAGTCTCGTCCTTTGTATCTTGGCATCTCTCTGTAACAGCTGAGGAGGAAAGGTTTTTAGAGCTACATTCAGTGTCAGACTTGAGGAAGGAAGTTTGCCACAATTTCTCACCAGGCTCACAAGACTCTTTGCCGTACAAAACATTTTCTTCTGAAATGAGGTCACGTTCTTTTGATCTTCTTGGTTTCTCCTTGTCTCCACCGTCATCACATTGGTACTGTGCGAGGTATTCATCATTCCCAGGAGATTTCGGAGGGTCCGCGACACTGCACAAAATAAAATCACATTTCTCACTTCTGCTGAAGGACGTGAATATTACGAGTAAAATCTTCCAACGTCGAACAAACAAACAAAAACCTCCGGACTACTCGAACACTCACAAAGATATGCCATTTAGAAACCTGTCCGGTGATTAGGACACCTTCTCCAGCTCCCAGAGAAAGTGCTTTTTCCCCTCTTGCTTCTGAAGCCATTGCACTCAAAAAGCAAACGCATCTGTCTCCCTCCACATGCCGCTCTGAATAAGAGCCAGAATATTCAAAACCACTCTATTTGTTCTCCCCACATAGCCGAAAAAACACCAGTTGAAACAGAGTTTTCTACCTCTCTCCCACCAATTTACATTCACGTATCCTATGACTGCAAAAATAGAAGGCGGGGCTCAGGAGGAACAGCCAGTGTTGGAAATGAAAAAAAGCAGCCCGTTTCTTCAGAGTCTTAAGCCTATGCTACTAGGAAAAAACAAAACAAAACAAAACAAAACAAGAGGAGAGGAGAACAACAGCGGGAAATTTACCTATTCTCCAGGTGTTCAATTGCAAAGCCTCCTCTGGAGGATCAACAGCTGTGAATTCAGCGTGCGTAGGAGAAATCAGATCTACATCTGAACCACAACTATTTCAGTAGTATCACTAACGGATGTTACTCTGAAGAAGCAGTCAGCACCGTTTCTATGTTAGGAAAGAGCTGAACAGAGTCTGTTATTCACATGAAGTAGTCAGGCAGGTTTCTTTAGGAAGGCTGGGTTTCACTAGAACATTACTAGCCTGTAAGCCTCATGGCATCACCTTCCATCTTGACTGCTAAACCTCCTTGCTCCCTACTATCTTCTTTGCCAAGATACAGCTGTCCACATTTACTTTTCCTACTTGGCTGGACTGGCTTTAAGAAGGGATCTTGCAACTCATCCTCTTGTTTGCCACTTAATCATCAAACCAAAGGAAAACTATTTGCCTTTAACCTCTTTATTTCAGGCCTTCTGATGTAGCGGCACCTCTACACCGGCTGGGGACTGCAGGCAGCTGTCTGGAGAGGTCGAGGAGATCTGCTGGCAACTTTGAAGCAATTTCCGTCCCTGGAAGATTGCAAAAGCGGGCAAGACCCAGACCAACCCGATCTCATTTCAAAGTTAACCTCGCTTTGAGCAGGAGGCAGGGCCAGATTACCTCCGCAAGTCCCTTCTATTCCTTTTCCCCTTAGAATCTGGGGATGTTTCAGCTAAAAAGGAGGGCAGAAACACTCTCAATAGGTCTCCACCATGTAGTAAAACAGTGCCGTGTACCTGGTTAACCTCTGCAGCCCGCAAAGCATTTCTATTTGCAGCAGTGCCCTGACCCCAGCCTCTTGCTGAGCTCCGTCCTGTGCTGCTCGGATGCTCCCGCTGCTCAGACACGGGGGCTTAGAGAGCCACCGGGCCAGCACAAGCCCCTCAGCTCACCGTCAAACTTCACATTTGGCATCTTTCACTTCACCAGCGCCACCGGACGAGGAGCCCAGCGATGCCTGACGCCGCTCCGGGCTCACCTAAACGTGGGGCTGGAAATTCAGATTCAAAGCTGCGAAGGTTTTTCTTAGTGAAAGCATGGAATGAGTGGCCATCAGTGACTAACCTTACAGGAAGGCATTCACTTTGTGAATGCTGCAGTGAATGAAGACTGAAGGCGTTTTCTGAATGACCTAAGGAGAGTCCTCCCCGAAAAGCAGGACGGTTTACTGTCTATGTAACATCTCCTTTGAAGGTTCGAGCACGAGATCCACCAGGTTTAAAATCTCAAGACACGGATCTGCCACCATAGAAGCAATACATTTCATCTACTAAGCCTAAATACCGTATTTTGCCTCCTCTGTAGGTTTAAAAAAACACGGCCATGCTTGAAGGAATGCATTCTCAGATATTCTATGTTTTTACAGTGCTTTAATTAATACCACAGACATGTTGTGCTGTTCAGGGGAATTTGCAATTACATTTTCATTTCCAACCAAACACAGCCTGACACAAATTGGGAGTAACAGGAACTAATCATCTGGAAGCCGGGATATGCATCATTCGCCATTTTCTAAGAAAACGACAAAAATATAAAACCCCAGCAGTCTGAGAACGTGAGCATTGCGGTAAAGGCCTGATCAAACAAACGCGAAAAACTACTACAGGAAAACTACTGGCAGACTAAGGTTAATTGCTTTGAAAGGGCTGTGTGGGTGGACTCATTGTCTTCAAGTTCAAGCTTTTTTCTGCAGAAACTGCCAACAATTATGCCAAATATAACAATGGTTTTGCAAGATGGATAAACGTCTTCCAGACTGAAAGGGAGAAGTCGTACTGTTGTTGTTGTCTGTGCACAGACAGCTAAGCAGTAAAGAGCAATGCTAAACAACCACGATATCCCAGAACACACAAATACTGCGTAACAGTGACACAAAGTGCTAGAATTCAAAACAAAAATTACCTCCACCAAATCGGTTTTGTCGTAGTCTTCTCTATGGTTGTAAATACACTGATTAATGATGCCATATACTTTTTGCAGGTGATAAATGTCAAATCCCTTCGTTATCTCAGTGACACAGCGTAACAGTTTCTGAAGACAACAATGGAGCAAAACAACAACTTTAGAATCGTACAAGATCCTTTGAATACGCTCTATATGTTTTCGGAGGTTGAACAGTAACAATACAAGTGACATCCTACTTTTTCTTACGCTATTAAATAAAATGTGACACTTCAGAGAACAGATTAAATATCCCATGAGATTTCAGCATGGAAAATGAGTTAATTTTTCATATTTCAGAGAAAGGAAAGGCTGAAATTTCGGACAATCTTACTACTAACCAATCTATCACATCAATGGTTGTAATTGCAAGCCGACTGCTCCCAAAGCAGCAGGGAATGACACGATCCTCTTTGTAGGACAGCTGCTGCCTCAGCAAAGCCACTGTTGCATTTCATTAGAGAAGCATTGCAGCAGCGCAGGGCACTGTAAAAAGGCTGCAGATCTTGTAGATACAGCTGTGCCAGCTGGAAAAGGAAGCACCCTTAGGTGATTACCTTTACCCACGTGTGCCATGCCTACAACTCTGCTGGCAGAACAGATTGCTCAAACGCCCAGAGCAAAGGCGGATTAGTTTGCTCAATTCTACCTTTAAATTCAGGGGTGGGTAAATAGCAAAGTGACTGCTTGTAGCAATCACCTCTCTCTCACACAGTCATTTCTATTACCAAAGGCGCAGAGACGATAATCTCTGGCACAGCAACAGTGACAAGCTAGTGGCAGCACCTTCTTCCACTGCCACAGCTGTCCATTAGCTGTGTGAGCCTGCGAGTATGTAGCTTTAAGGAGCAGCCACACCAAATGGAAATACTACTGCCCCCTGGAAATAATGCTGCTTATCATCTTCTCAGCAAAACATTTGCGATGCATCAGAAGATGCTGAAATTAACCAGTTTGCTTCTCAAAAATGGAAGGGCTCTTTCATTTTTCATTAGAGCGGCTAGGAGAGGACAACAAGAAGTAGGGAGGTCAGAAGCACGTGCATGGTAGAGAAGAAACACTGAGGGTGGGAGATTCTTTTCACTTTGCTTCAGAAAATAAAAACAGTGAAAGCTGAGCAAGCCATCCGGCATTCTCTTTGTTGTCGACATTGAGGAAAAGGTGCATGAATTGCACCTGTGAAGTACCTATTGCAGGCATCTACTTTAGAATGAGATAACTGGGCGCTGAGGTGCTGATTTCTTCCCTCAGACCAGAAGAGGAGCCTAATGACTAGTTGAGATTGATTAAGGAGGTATTGGGGAGGCATTGGGGAGGCATTGGGGAGGCAAGGACAATCCCCAGACATGGACTGTATATCTCGAAACAAGACACTGAAACTCATGATAAGGAAGCGGCAGACGGACAGAGAAACAAACGTAAGGACTATAAATCTCAAAACTGGACATTGGAATTCATTATAAAGATACAACAAACGGAAGAATTGGCAACAACCAGCTCTCGCAATTAAGAAACCTGCCAATTCAGCAGATTCCTGACCAAAGGTGAAAAGTACACTGTGAGGAAGACTCGGGGTCTTCCTCCCAAAGACCCCTGCCCACGTCCCAAAGACCCCTGCCCACAATTCTTGGAAGGCTCTGCGCAGGCGCAAGGTGCCAAAAGGCTAATTAGCATGAGAAGCGAGGGAAGGCGGGGATAGGTAATGAATATGTATAGGTGCTTGTAGAATATTGATAGATTGATTGTATAAATTCAAGACTGCTTTCCGCTTTGGGTATGCACGATAGGTGGAGAGATCCCCCGTGCATCCAGCGCTGCAATAAAGAATATACCACTTAAAGGAATTTCGGCTTCGATCTTTGAATCAATCTGGCACCCCAGATGGGACCACCTCTCTGCCGGACCGCAGGACCCGCTGGGGACAGGACTCCCTAGGGTACCCCCGGGATTTCCCGGAGGGACTCCTCGACTCACCGGATCACTGCGGAGGCAGACAAGGACCCCATCATTGTAAGTGAGTATATTCTTTATTCTGGTTTGGTTTTCTGGTAGACCGGTCATCTGGGACTGTCCAGTAAGTCGGAAGGTGACTTCTGCAGGACAGTATTTGGTATATACTTTGTGGTTAGTACCACAAGTATATCTGGGGACCTTGGGGTCCATCTGTATCTGGAACTGTCTGTAAGTCAGAAGGTGATCTTCTGCGAGGCAGTGTTTGGTATATACTTTGTGGTAAGCACCATAAGTATATTTGGGGACCTTAAGGAAAGAGCTCGCTTTAAGGTCCATCTGGAATTGTGCTGTCTATTTCGGTTTTCTGACTCATGGAGTATGGTATTTAACTTTGGTTATTGTTACTGCGATTTTGGCTATTTTTCTGGTGGTAATAGTAGGTTCGTGGCATTGTTATAAGAGAGATATCGTTACGGTGTTACACAGTTCGGTTTTCTGACTTATCGCATGTGGAATTTGACTCTGACTATTGTTATTGTGATTTTGGCAATATTGCTGGTAATAGTAGTTTTGTGACATCGCTACTGAAAGATACTGCGTGCCCGTATTTTTGTGAGTGATACGTTTTGTGATACGCTTTTGCAAGTAACATGTGTATTCTGAAAGTGTAAACTGGAAACTGGGGGGGCAAACAAGCAGTGAAATTTTAAAGAAAAGTGTGTTAGGATGTGTTTTAAGTCACTGGAAGGATATTGGAGGATCTGCCGGTGGAAGTGTGAACAGGAAAACATTGATAAAATATCGTAATCAGTGGTGGCTGCTTTATAAGCTGGAATGTGGAGAAGAGTGGCCCCTAAATGGAACTTTAAACTATAATATTTTGCTACAGTTAATGTTGTTTTTTGAGAAGCAGAACAGGATGAAATGTTGTATACTGATGTTTCAGCATCTTGGTGGGAAAAGGTACGGAATTAAGTTGGCCCCTGACTGAGCCTTTGATGATGGCATTAGAGAAGTACAGGCTGGAGAAAGATAAAGGAAGTGTTAAAAGGGTTGTTGAAAGTGTTAAAGGTGTTTGAAGTTGAATGAGCAAGGAAAGAGGATGTAGGAATGTTAATAGTTCTGCCTCTGCCCGAGGCAGAGATCTTAAAATCCCGGGTGTTAGCCCTTTAGGGCAAAGGGACCATGATGGGTCCGAGAGAGTTGTCACAGAAACAGAAAACCAGTTAACTCTTAAAACAACCTGAGTTCATGTGCGAGCTCAGATTGCCGATGGGACCGCTCAGGGAACTGTGGACAATTGCATTCCCCTGACCGACCCCCACTAAGACCCAAATCATCCTGAAAATTATGAACGGTTAAGTAAATACTAAAACCTGGATGAATTGGGAATTGAGAATATGCTTCCAACAAGGTCTAAAAGAAACCCCTATGGAATTTTTAGACCAACTCTGAAATGTAATGAAAATAAATAAATAAATAAAACAAAATGGTTTGGACCTGGCTTCGGAGGACAAATTGACTAGCCTTTTCCTAGGGTAATTGACCCCTGATTTCAACAGGAATAATGGGGACCTGGGGAATCTACCCTAGCGGATCCTCCACTGGTTATAATGAAGCTAGGGGAGGAATGGAAGTGAAATTTCTTATTGATATGGGGCAACATATTCAGTTCTAAATCAAGCATTAATGCCTTCACAGAATTATTATGTTAGGGTAAAAGGCGTGTCGTGGTTTAACCCGGCCGGCAGCTAAACACCACGCAGCTGTTCGCTCACCCTCCCCCTCCCTCTCTGGGACAGGGGAGAGAAATGGAAAGTGAAGCCCGTGAGTTGAGATAAAGACAGTTTAATAAGACAAAATAATAATAATAATAATAATAATAATAATAATAATAATAATAATAATAATAATAATAATACAATGACGATAATAGTGCCACTACTAATAATGTGTACAAACAAGTGATGCACAATGCAATTGCTCACCACCTGCTGACCGATGCCCAGCCTAACCCCGAGCAGTCCGGCCCCCTCCCCCCGGCTAGCCACCCCTATATATTGTTTAGCATGACGTCAGATGGTATGGAATACCCCTTTGGCTAGTTTGGGTCGCCTGTCCTGGGTCTGTCCCCTCCCAGCTCTTACTGCACCCCCAGCCTGCCTGTTGGCAGGACAGAGCAAGAAGCTGAGATGTCCTTGGCTTGGTATAAGCACTGCTCTGCAACAATTAAAACATCAGGGTGTTATCAACACTCTTCTCATCCTAAGCCAAAACATAGCATTCTACCAGCTACTAGGAAGAAAATTAACTCTGTTCTAACTGAAACCAGGACAAGGTGTAACCGAAAAGGCTTATTTTTGTGATCCTTTGAAGTACAAGTTAGGGAAACAATGGGGCATACACAGATTTTTATATATGCCTAGCTCCTCATGGGCACTCTTAGGTAGAGATTTATTAGAGCAAGTAGGAGCAGAAATTGTTTTTGAAAAAAGGGAAAATGGAATTAAGTATAGGAGAAGAACAACTAACAAATGTGTTAAGCTTGGCACTAATACAAACTGACCCTAAAAGTGAAATACCTTTAGAGATCACAGATCAAGTATGTCCAGGAGTGTGGGCTACTGAAGTCCCTGGAAGAGCTAAAAATGTGACCTTAATAATTATTAAATTAAAGCCAGGACAGAAACCCGTTAAGGTTAAGTAATATCCTTTGAGGATAGAAGATAGGAAAGGAATTAAAGAGATAATTAATAAATTTTTACAGTATGGATTATTGATTGAATGCGAATCAGAATACAATACACCCATATTGCCAATTAAAAAGGCAGATGAAAAAGCTATAGGCTAGTTCAGGATTTGAGGGCCATAAATAAAATCACTGGGGATCTACATCCAGTAGTGGCAAACCCTTATACTTTGCTGACTAAATTAAAGAATAGTCAAGTCTGGTTTACCGTACTGGATTTAAAAGATGCCTTCTTCTGCCTAGGCTTAGCCACAGAAAGCCAAAACCTATTCGCCTTTGAATGGGAAAATCCCGATTCAGGCAGAAAGACGCAGCTTACGTGGACATTACTACCTCAAGGATTCAAGAATAGCCCCACTATTTTTGGAAACCAATTAGCAAGGAAACTCGAAACATGGATGCCTCCGGACACTGAAGGTGCTTTGTTACAATATGTACATGATCTCTTAATAGCTACTGAGACTAAAGGGAGTTGTATTCAATGGACTATAAGTCGTCTTAATTTTCTGGGTTTAAATGGATATCAAGTCTCTTGACAGAAAGTCCAGCTGGCTCAACAAAGTGTGACCTATCTGGGATTTGAAATTTCGGAAGGACAACGAGAACTAGGAACTGAACATAAGGAAGTCATTTGCCAGACTCCAGAACCTCAAATGGTAAAGGAGCTACAAACCTTTTTAAGAATGACAGGTTGGTGTCGCCTTTGGATTTATAATTATGGACTATTGGTAAAGCCTCTATGTGAATTGATAAAGATTAACCAGTCAAAGTTAGTCTGGACTGGAGAAGCACAAAAAGTCTTTAAACAACTTAAACAAGAATTGATGATTTTGAAATATCAAGCAATATTGGTAGAACAGGACAACGTGGAAATTGTGATAACTAATATTGTGAATCTAGCCTCTTTTCTTAGTGATGCTCCAGCACAACCTGTGATTCACGATTGTTTAGAAACTATAGAGACTGTGTATTCCAGCCGACCAGACCTTAAGGAGGAGCCCATGGAAGATGCGGAAGAAACTTGGTTCACGGATGGGAGCAGTTTTGTTATGCAAAGACAACATAAAGCTGGATATGCTATAACAACTACTCAGCAGGTAATCGAGTCTAAGCCTTTACCCCCTGGAACATCAGCTCAAAAGGCGGAGATAGTTGCTCTCATGAGAGCATTGGAACTGGCAGCGGGAAAAAGGGTAAATATTTGGACAGATTCTAAATATACATTCGGCGTGGTACATGCTCATGGAGCAATTTGGAAAGAACATGGATTGCTGACCGCTCAGTGAAAACACAAAGTATGCTGAAGAAATTTTAAAATTGTTAGAGGCTGTAAAACAACCAGAAAAGGTAGCTATCATGCATTGTCAGGGACACCAAAAGGGGAACACCGATTTTGAAATTGGAAATCGATTGGCAGAGGCTAAGCAGGCAGCTGAAATAACTGAGGTGAAGGCATTGTCTTTGATACCAGACGGTAAAATCCAAACTATATCCAAATTATACAAAAGAAGACTTCAAATTAATTGAAGATTTGAAAGGTAAAATGAAACCAGATGGATGAGTATATTTAAAAGATAACCACATAGTAATACCCTCTAGTTTGACATGGCCCATAGTTCTTACAGAACACAATAAAACGTATTGGGGAGCTGGCACACTGCATAAGAGCCTGCGTCAGACATTAGTGGGACGATATGATAAAACAAGTAACTCAACAATGTAGCATTTGTTTATACAATAACCCCAATACCAAGAATAGAATAAAATTTGGAATAATCGGTAAAGGAAATTATTCGGGGCAACAGTGGCAAATTGATTTTTCAGAACTCCCTAGAAAAGGGGGATATCATTATTACTGGTTCTGACTGACACGTTTTCAGGAAGGCCTGAAGCCTTTCCCTGTCGAACAAACAAAGCAAGAGAAGTGGTTAAAGTCTTGTTAAATGAAATAATACCATGCTTTGGGATTCTAGTAGCAATGTCTTCTGATAGAGTTTCACATTTTTGTGCACAAGTGGTACAACAGATAAGTAAGATTCTAAAGATAGATTGGCAACTGCATACTCCTTATAGACCACAGGCAAGTGGACAGGTAGAAAAATGAACCATTTAATTAAACAATAAATAGCTAAAATTGGATAAGAAGCTAATTTGTCATGGCCTCAATCCCTCCCTTTAGCATTACTTGGAATTAGAGTTAAACCTAGAATAAAAGGGAATTTGAGTCCCTTCAAAATCTTATATGGAAGGCCATAGCAATTTCTATTTAGTGGAGAGGACCTAACGCAGTTAGGATCAGAATATTTATATGCTTATATAACTGAACTTCAGAAACAATTAAATAAAGTACATAAATTTGTTTTAGGGACCAGGGCTAGAGGGTTGGATCAACCAATCCACCCCTTTAAGCTCGGGAATTATATATATATATAAAGACTTTTTCAGGACAACCCCTACAGGAAAAATGGAAGGAAAGTGGATGGGACCATACCAAGTATTACTGACAACACACACCGCCATTAAGATTAAGAAGCAAGCAGCTTGGATCCACAATTCAAGGGTGAAGAAGGTCCCGGCGAGGATATAGACCACCACTCCAATTGGACCAACAAAATTACGGTTTTCCAGATCCTAATGATTGCAGGGGTGCGGTTCTCGGATTCGGGGTGGGCAACTTGGTATGAGAACTTACACCTGACCTTAATACAAACAATTTCTCAAGTAACTAATAAGACGAACTGTTGGGTATGCACCCATCTGCCACAGCATGGGAATAAGGGTGTATCGTTAATCGGGATTCCCTCGCCTGCAAACTTATCTTGGACTAATTTGTGGGAAGACACATCTTGGGGTCGAAAATATTAAGAAGTTTTGGAACTAGAAGTTAGTAGCTTCGTGCCGTTGGAATCTTACTATGTATGTGTACAAAGGTGTAACCTGCCTAAGGGTATGGGAAAACAGCATTGTATAAATACGGATACTACTTATGTGGGAAATCAGACATCTTGTAATTGAACAATTGATATTAGTACGACTAGCGGCTGGGCAAATTCAACCAGCTGGATGGTTCCAGAAGGAAAAGGGTGGTATTGGCTATGCAATGATACAGCCCGTAAGGTCTTGCCTGAGAACTGGAAGGGAACTTGCACTCTTGGAGCGGTAGTCCCCAATATGACAGTACATGATGTAGTGCCTCGAGGTTACTTGAGAAATCATATGCGGAGAATCAGACAAAAAATTAACAATCCATTGATAGAGAGACACACCGCTTTTCATAGTTTTGTTTGATGGTTTATCCCATGGTTAGGAGTGAGTGAATTGGAAAAGGCAATAGTTAATATTTCTGCAATTATAGAGAAGTTAGAAAACAAAACTCTGGATGCTATAAAGGCTCAACAAGAAGAGATATCTAGTTTATCACAGGTAGTATTACAAAATCGGATGGCCCTAGACTTGTTACTGGCCGCTCAAGGGGGAGTCTGTACAGTAATAAACACAAGTTGTTGTGTGTATGTAGATCAGAGTGGAAGGATCTCTACCGACCTGGAAGAAATATGGAAGCAGACAAGGGTCCTACATATCAGTAAAGATGATCTTTCGTGGAGTTTTAGTGAAATATGGAATAAGTTAACCTCCTGGTTGCCCAATTTTCAATGGTTGAAACAAGTGTTCATTGCTCTAATCGCATTAGTAGTATTAGGAATATTTGTGTGCATGTCGTTTAGATGCCTGCTTTGTTGTGTTGCTGTAAATAATGAAAGTATCTGATGCAAAAGAATTTGCATGGGAAAAGAAAAGGGGGGATTGATTAAGGAGGTATTGGGGAGGCATTGGGGAGGCATTGGGGAGGCAAGGACAATCCCCAGACATGGACTGTATATCTCGAAACAAGACACTGAAACTCATGATAAGGAAGCGGCAGACGGACAGAGAAACAAACGTAAGGACTATAAATCTCAAAACTGGACATTGGAATTCATTATAAAGATACAACAAACGGAAGAATTGGCAACAACCAGCTCTCGCAATTAAGAAACCTGCCAATTCAGCAGATTCCTGACCAAAGGTGAAAAGTACACTGTGAGGAAGACTCGGGGTCTTCCTCCCAAAGACCCCTGCCCACGTCCCAAAGACCCCTGCCCACAATTCTTGGAAGGCTCTGCGCAGGCGCAAGGTGCCAAAAGGCTAATTAGCATGAGAAGCGAGGGAAGGCGGGGATAGGTAATGAATATGTATAGGTGCTTGTAGAATATTGATAGATTGATTGTATAAATTCAAGACTGCTTTCCGCTTTGGGTATGCACGATAGGTGGAGAGATCCCCCGTGCATCCAGCGCTGCAATAAAGAATATACCACTTAAAGGAATTTCGGCTTCGATCTTTGAATCAAGATGAGGACATATGTATCTGTCTAGATTTTTCACAGCTCAAGAACCTAGGAGAAAAGGGGAAGAAAAGCCAGTGGATGCCCACATGAAGAGGACTTTGCTGATCCGCAGGTATATTCAAGTTACATCTGTCTTTGAAATATACGCCCCTAGTTTAGGCTTATCTAATAAATTAAGGAGAAAAAGGCATCTAAGCAGCCAATTGGAGGAAAAAGAAAACACACTGCACTTAAGGTTGATTCCTATTGAGGAGTTCCAGATGAAACAGAGAACAGGATCTCAAAACTTATTTTTACAAACTGCTGCTCCTATTCCTGTTCCCACAGGAACTGACAGTCCAATAAAGGGCTTTAGACTTCATTAAAGTAGTCCTGTAAATACTGTTTGTAATTATAAGGAAAGATCTCTGTGCTTTTCAGTGCTGTGACATGCCTACATATCAAAGCCTTTTCACGAGCAAACTGTGTTGGCATTTGGACTGGCTTTTTAGAATGAAACCAGGGCTTTCAGCGAATAATCCCGTAAGAGACATTTGAGAGTCAGCAGAAGTAAAAGCACTGCCTCTGCTTCTTGCAAAATCCTAATAGTGCAGCCCTAAAAACAACGTTGAACCTTCCCCAAAACGCTGAGAAATACGAACACTGAGAAGTTACAGACACACACAGATCAGCACTACTTTACCTTCTGTGGGTCAACGGGCTTTGCAAATTCCCTGAAACGTCTGTCAGTGGCAAGTCGGTGAGTAACGTCCCTCAAGAAAATTCTAAGGTCATGCAAGGTATCCTCCTCTTCCTCCTCCAGCATCCCTACTTCTTCCTCTTGTGGCTTCTGAGGCTCAGCTGGTGGTGCTACAGGCGGGACTTCCAATGTCCGATCAACTTCAATTAATCAGGAAAAATTAGCCAATTTACAGTACTCAAATACAAGCATATGACAACTTACTGACAGAAAATGACCACCAAAGCAAATCCCAAAGAGCTAGTAACTTCGATAGGAAAGTTTTAGATGTACTTCTCATATCCTCCTCACCTCTTTTCTTTACAGGAGGCTTAGCCACTTCATTTAGAATTAGGTCCTCAAAAAAAGCTGCTCTCTCTGCCCTACCAGGCAACTCAATATTGCACACTTCTCCAAATTCCTTATTAAATAATTTTTGGATCTAAAGCAGAAGGAGGAAAGACATTTCAGATTTAAGGCCACAAAAAACTCATCTTCTATTCCAAAAAGACGAGTACCTTTTCAAATTAATAATAACCTGAAGAACACAAACTGAAAAAAGTTATCTTCCTGGCCTTAAAAGGCTACATTTTCACAGGCTGGCACGGCAAATTCAAATATCACCTTTAAGAATCACCTGTAGAATTAAAGCTCCGTGAAGGAATTGTACGCTACACTGATAAAGTAATGGCTTTCACCGCATCCAACATCGCTTCCTTTGGATTTACTTGCCTTGCTGCATCCTTTACTTAGACCCTTTATGGCTATAGAGGGAAGAGAAAGGCTTCAGCAGACAAGTGAGGGCTTTTTGCTGAGTTTTTATTTCTCTACCAAAAGGTGTCTGAAGTAGCTAGTACCTCTACGTCTTCCTCCATTTTCAAGTTCTAGTATTAAAAGGTAGGTAAGGAATTTCACTACTTATTTTAGAAGGAATTTACAACCTGTACAAAAACTTCTGTGGGAACTCAAGCACTTTCAAAGCAGTTGATAATAAACATGTCTAGGTAAGACCCGTTCTCTTCCCTCAGTGACTGAGACCAAATCATCAGAATGAGAACAGCGTGGTCCTGTTTTGGGCACCTTCCCTTAATGTAAACTCTCAGAAGTCAATGAAGTTCTGCACGTACTTTTACTACAGTTTATTTAGGACTACAACTAGAATTCGATTCCAAAGTTACTTTAGCAGAAATTGGAACTCAGCTTTCCAGCTTGGAAAGCTTTGGCCTATATGAAGAAAGAAACTGATTTATTTATTTATTTATTTTAATCAAAGTGTTTCGATTCTCTTCTAAATTGCATTATTAGCAGTTTACCCAACATAGCATGGAATGGCAGACTGTCAGAAGAAATCTCTTCAGTAAAGACATCCTCTTGTCATTTCAAGCACCGCATATTCTTGACTGAACCACTTTGTAGCCACCGGAATTATTGTATTAATTTATTATTTGCATGTGTGAGAAGGGGGTGAAAGTCACTTGCTTGACTCAGAAAAAACCTGAAGCAGATGCTTTCACAGTATTCTTTTTCTCTAAGCAAATTTTAAGTGATTTGTTAGGGTGCCTGAGTAATAACAGCATGCATTTAACAAAGCACAGCATTTTGATGCTGAAAGCATTCATAAATTACAAGACACTGAAGAAATAGTAAGGAAAGTATTGACAAATACCTCTTCTGGGAGATCTGAGTGACGTACATCAGACGGAGCAAGCAGCAAAACTGGCGAAAATGCTGGAATGTTACGTAGTAGAGTTAGAAAAGTAAGTTTCAAGGCAGGTCCAGCGTTGTCCCACCATAAATGGATATCTGGGACATAAATTGTGCTTGGTGCTGTCTTCTGAGCATTTCGGATCAGCTAGTGAAAAGGAAAGCTTGGGTAAGAAAACTAAAACACGTACAATAACCTGTTAATACATAGCTACATAGCCATCTGACTGCCCCATGAAATGAAACTACGTGAACAGAGTGGCAAGCATCCTTTCACATAAGGAATTTCTCTGTGCACCCTTTCAGATTATCAGTATTCGGAGAACTCTAGTCAGAAGATGGGAAGGATATATTCAGGCAGTGGCTAGACACCGTAGCTATATGGCCACAGCCACAATCATCGCATAACAAAGAAAGGAAATGTCCCTCTTATGGGACACATCAGTATTCAGTCGTGTAACATGTCTGTCCTTACTTGTATGGCTCTCAAACATTTCCACTAAAGGTAAAAATATTTTAAGGTAGTGATGCCAAACAAGAAAATGGATTTCCTGCCTAAAAGTAAAAACACCAAATCTCTTCATTTTTTCTAGTTAAAACCACATCACCGTGCAAATGAAGTGTTTTCTGAATGTTAATGCTTTTATTGCACATACCGCAACAGCACAAGTTGTGTATGTCCGTGTGAAAACAAAAAAAAACAGAAGCCCCAAACCTTGGTTGCCTTACTAATATAATTTAGAAGAAGGCTACAAAAAGTAGCCGACATGCAGTCTGATACAGAGCCATCTCCTGGGAGCACACAGTCTTAGGAGGCAATGAGAACTACTTTCTGGATCCCAGTGACATGAGCAGCATTTCTTTCCACAAAGAGATGTTTATTAGCAACACCGCCCAGCTTCCTGAGCTGCTAGCAACATCCTCACTGCAAAATTAAGTATGGAAAATGTGGACATGTACAACATCCAGATTGTTTGTGGTGCTGTCTAAAAGAAAAGGGGATTTTCAGACAGAAGCAACATTAAAACAAGGCCACCTCCATTACTAATGAATTTTGCTCACCTTACTTGCAACTCGATTGATCCTTTACATACAGTCAGTGAATCCGATGAGAAGAAAAAGAAAAAAGGTACCTGTCCACAGATTTCTTCTGGCGGTGCAACTTTTGTAAGCAGAACAGAAAGGTCCAGGGTGTGAACGAGAAACTTCTCCAAAGCGTGCAACACCGCGGGTGCCACGTAAGAAACCTGGCCGTACCCTTCTTTTCCTACTATTAGCAGACAGGGCCGGCATGATGTTGGTTCGCAGAAAGCACTCCTAGAACAAGAGTTAAGAAAACAAGTTTATAAATGAGGTGCTGAATAGACACACAGATGTTCCAAGTACTTTGAAACAGAAGGGCAAAAGGTGGCAACACAAACCCATAAAGTTGGCGTATTTTTAGCTAAAAGGACAGACAGCACATTTATGTGGTCTTGAGTCTTTCAAAGAATGCCATGGATTAAGTCAATGTGTTCTGGTAGTCTACGGATCACTTTGGCTTAGGAAGAGAAGCCTGGGCTTTTCAGTTTGGTCATTCAGAGCAACCTCATTACAACTTTAGTCCCTCCACCCTTTCTTCCTGTGAATACCAAGCACCCCTTCAACACACAAACGTGATGTTACCCCTTCGTCTACCACCCCTCGCACTTTTAACAGCTGGAACTGTTTACAAAGACTCAGCAGACCTGAGAATTTAAACGTAACAGGGATCTATCTTTCTTTACCTGCTGAAACAGAGGCGTTTTTTCTCTGGTCTGTCAGGCATTCCATCTTTTAATTCATCTCCAGAAACCAAGGATGCATCATCATCACTGTCGAACATGTCATCTTGTAAGATAGGATTGAAATGGTCTGAAAGGCAAAAGAGGTTTGTTAACTTTCCTGAATAGCCTTTGTCTCTTTCTCTTACATTAATACAGCTTCTAAATCAGTGCCAAAACCCTTTCTTCATTTGAGAGCACACACTGAAAGCTATTTCCTAGAGTTCATCCCACCACAGATCTAAGGACATGGCACAAGGCCCTACAAAGCTCTACTAAGTCCCACTGATGTGTACGTATAAGGTACGCTACTCTTGGTGATTTTTTTCTCCCCCTTAGAATAAAGGAGATTACGAACAATTTCTGCAGTTGCTAAATAGCTAAAAAAAAAAAAAAACAAACAACAAGACCATTTCTTTCTGGAGGAGGTTCCTACAATGAAAGCACGGGGATTAAGGATGTGATGGCCACAGAATTCCATTCATCTAGTAAATATCATGCTAATTGACCTCACGTACACGTGTATCGTACGATCCACAAACATTTAAATTAGGAGACTGGTTAAAAATGATGATAGCTAAAACAATATTTAGCTTAGACCAGTTATACTTGTATCCTGGTCCTGACATTCTTCAGAAAGGAATTAGAAACATTGACCCAGAAATGCTTCCCCTCCAAATATCCGAGTTTTGATTTTTTAAAGAAAAATAGGTGCCTTATACTTCAAACCTCAAGTCAACCTCTACAAATGCTAATTATCTTAGCTGCCGTCAGAAGCAGGATGCTTCAGTAGAGAACGCATCGTCCTTTACTGTGTGTTGAGTCATTCAGAGCTTCCATTTGGCATTTCAGTTTCGAATCCACAATAAAACCTATGCGTTATAGTCCAGACTTGCCCAAAAAAAAGACATGCACATGCAAATAATAAAATTCTACCACCATTATGTCTGAAAGGTTTAAGTTGATTGCACAAACCACAAGTTTTTGCTTTAGCAGAATTATAAAGAAGTGGATGCTGTGGTTATACCTTGCTGTCGGTCCTCCTTTAGTGCAAGCTGTGCATGCGGGAAGATCTTCTGCACAACTTGTAAAATATTCTCTACTGATCTTTTAAAAAGTGGCTTGAAAATGGGTGATAGTGCTTGTACGGGTGAAGCCTCGATCCTGTTTGAAGCCGGAACAACCTTCTTCATAGCCATGAAAAAGTCCTTTGCTTTTATTTTAATAGAATTAACGTCTAGTAGCAACTTCTCCCTACTTGCATAAATATGAGGATAGCATTGGCGTAGAGAGCACAGCGCAGCTTCAGTACAGAGGGATTTGATATCTGCACCACAGTATCCTAACAAACAAAAATCAAACGTTACATCAGTCAAGGCCCAGGTTTACAACATGCAACATTTAAAGAATTTGTAATGCCAAAACCAAACAGGTTAACAGGGAATTCAAAGTGCTACCGCTCTGCAGGGAAGTTTCATGTTGCTCACTGCCTGATATCCTGCACTTATGCAGCTGAAGCAGACTCCTCATCAAAAACTATACTCTTGAGGAAGATGCCCCAGAACCGTTTAATGTTCTCAGACAACAAGAGGAACGACAACAAAGAGTAAATAGATGAAAGCATCTAACTCTGATTGCTATGAAGATGTGCCAGCTGCCTCGTCGACTAGTTGTGCAGCAAGGCACAAGAGCATGGGTACTGCCTGGTACAAGCTAAGGTTCTTTACAACTTGGTCACAAGCAAGAATCCCTTTTGGTTTCAGTCTTACCAGTGCATTTCTCAGCTAGTTCATCAAGCAACATGTCCAGTGGCTGAGGGGTCCAGTCACGAGTATGAATCTTGAACATTTCTTTTCTAGCCTGGAAGCAAAATCATTGCATTTTAGCTTGTCCCAAGTTTTCCTTAAAAACACCAACAAGAAACAAACAAACCAAAAAGCAAACAAACAAACAACAAAAACAGTCCTCCCTCAAAACCCCTCATCTATTAATACGCTTTTCTTACTTGCTCAACTTTCAAGTATTTTACAGTTATTTAATATACACTCTGCATTGTCAACCATTCTTATTTGTTATACTGAACTTTTTCTAGGAACCTACAATGAAAGAAAAGGCATTTATAGCTTCAATAACAAGTTTCCAAACTAGGAGACCTAAGGACCCAGAGGAAAATACTGCAATGAAAAATTTATCCAGAAGCATTTCTTTGCTGTCCAAACAACTTCTCTAAAATTTAACAAGCTTTCATTTTGACAGTCTCATTACTTCATCACATTTGCCTTTCAGTCAGTAAATTCACAGAAAGCACTTCTGGCACAATGCTTCAAATTGCTACAATTACTATAGAGAAGAAAATAATTAACACTCAAACTACTACCACTGATCCGGGGCACAATCAAATGCAAACACGTCCCCTATTCATTCATAAGTGAAGGATTGAGACCAAAAACACAACTTCATGATGAAAACACCCAAGTGGACTAAATAATTAAGCAAACAGGTACAACTTTGGGAATGAAAGGTTTGATTATAGAACTAACTACTTGGTGGTATCATCCTGACTATATATATCCAGTACCAGATTTGCCCTCCATGGAACAACGCAGTGTCTCCACATATCACTCTTTCGTTCAAGTTGTCAATTATTTTTTTTTCCTATAAAGTTGGACTTTGCCATGGTAGCACTAACATTGAATTTAAGTTCTCACCTCTTTATTTGGCAAGTTGAAGAGGAACTCTCTGCCAAAGCGTCCTGGTCTTTGTAAAGCAGGATCTACAGAATCCAGTCTGTTGGTAGCTCCGATTACCACGATCTCCCCTCTGTTATCTATGCCATCCATAAGCGTCTGAAGAGTTGAAAAAATGGAACTAATAGAAAAATATAATTTTTATTTACTGGTTCAGTAAATTTTGTTACATTCCACATGACTTTCTTGATGCCGTAACAACCTTCTTCCCAGTGGTCATTCAAAACTGGGAAAAAAATAGTCTACCAAGTCAGGGGTTTTTGATTTGATAATCAATCTGCAGACTGTTAAGTCATCAAGCACTTCAATACTATTTGAAATAATCTCTACTTTAATATAAAAGGAGTACTGCACACTTCTGCTCAGGAAGAAAATCACGGAAAATGTCAACTTTGATTTTAGATGTTGAATTTGTTGCAGTGAGATCTTCCTCATCGCATGATTCTATTTGGATTTAAACCAGATTATCTACGGAGAGACCAAGATTAGGACAAGAACAGCACAGAGTTCAGCATGAAGCCAATCAGGAGCTCAAGTTTGTATTCTTTCTATTCAACTTTATCCTTCTCTTGCTGGAAGGACCTGCTTTTTGACTCTCCTTCTCTTCAGTAGGAGCATGTTCCCTCTTGCTTTGGTAATGCTCTTTCTCAGTGGTTTTAGTCTCGTCCTTTGTATCTTGGCATCTCTCTGTAACAGCTGAGGAGGAAAGGTTTTTAGAGCTACATTCAGTGTCAGACTTGAGGAAGGAAGTTTGCCACAATTTCTCACCAGGCTCACAAGACTCTTTGCCGTACAAAACGTTTTCTTCTGAAATGAGGTCACGTTCTTTTGATCTTCTTGGTTTCTCCTTGTCTCCACCGTCATCACATTGGTACTGTGCATCATTCCCAGGAGATTTCGGAGGGTCCGCGACACTGCACAAAATAAAATCACATTTCTCACTTCTGCTGAAGGACGTGAATATTACGAGTAAAATCTTCCAGCGACGAACAAACAAACAAAAACCTCTGGACTACTCGAACACTCACAAAGATATGCCATTTAGAAACCTGTCCGGTGATTAGGACACCTTCTCCAGCTCCCAGAGAAAGTGCTTTTTCCCCTCTTGTTTTGAAGCCATTGCACTCAAAAAGCAAACGCATCTGTCTCCCTCCACATGCCGCTCTGAATAAGAGCCAGAATATTCAAAACCACTCTATTTGTTCTCCCCACATAGCCGAAAAAACACCAGTTGAAACAGAGTTTTCTACCTCTCTCCCACCAATTTACATTCACGTATCCTATGACTGCAAAAATAGAAGGCGGGGCTCAGGAGGAACAGCCAGTGTTGGAAATGAAAAAAAGCAGCCCGTTTCTTCAGATTCTATGCTACTAGGAAAACAAAACAAAACAAAACAAAACAAAACAAGAGGAGAGGAGAACAACAGCGGGAAATTTACCTATTCTCCAGGTGTTCAATTGCAAAGCCTCCTCTGGAGGATCAACAGCTGTGAATTCAGCGTGCGTAGGAGAAATCAGATCTACATCTGAACCACAACTATTTCAGTAGTATCACTAACTGATGTTACTCTGAAGAAGCAGTCAGCACCGTTTCTATGTTAGGAAAGAGCTGAACAGAGTCTGTTATTCACATGAAGTAGTCAGGCAGGTTTCTTTAGGAAGGCTGGGTTTCACTAGAACATTACTAGCCTGTAAGCCTCATGGCATCACCTTCCATCTTGACTGCTAAACCTCCTTGCTCCCTACTATCTTCTTTGCCAAGATACAGCTGTCCACATTTACTTTTCCTACTTGGCTGGACTGACTTTAAGAAGGGATCTTGCATCTTAGAAAGGGAACAAAAGCCGCTGCCCAGCAGCGTCTGGCTCAGGGAGGAGTGAGAAAGCTCTGTGCAGCCCCCAAGGTCCGTGCAGCAGGAGGCAGGAGGTGCTCCAGGCTCACAGCAGCACTTCCCCTGCGGCCTGTGCAGGGAGAGGCCCCTGGTGGAGCAGGCTGTCCCCCTGCAGCCCATGGGTCCCCCGTGGAGCACATCTCCACGCTGCAGCCCCCCTGTGGCTGGAGGAGCCCATGTTGGAACACGTGGATCTGCCCTGGAGGAGGCCGCGGCCTGTGGAGCAGGCCCCCGCAGGAGCAGGCCCCGGGCTGGACAGCACGCTGGTAGCAGCCAGCACCATCTGTTCTTCGAGCCTCAGCAAGCCCACAGCATCTTCCCAGAAGGGATCCCTTTCCTTCACGCCTGACAGGCGCCGCCTCCAGAGGCTGAGGGCTTGTGCCCCGTTTGCAAGCGCTTTCTCAGTGCCCCCTTCCCCAGAGAAGGATCCGGATCCCAGCTGCTTGGCTTCCCTGCCCTCTGCTGCCAGGCTCCCGCAGCTGCTATCCCAGCAGCGCAGCAGCCAGCTGACAACATGCTCGCCTGGAGGACAGCTGCAATCTTGTCCCATGGCTCGCAGCTCGCCCAGGGATGGGGATCACCTGCTTCCTGCTGCTTTTGTCTCTGCTCTCCTTTCCAACAGCCTCCTGTGCCCTGGGATGGCCCTACCTTGGGGTAGGCTGCCTCGCCTTCCTCTTGCTCCTTCCCCTTCTTGGGAGGACTTTCTGCCCTTCCGAAACGAGATGACTTCTGCATGCATTCCTTCCCCTTGTGTGTATTGGCGCCTGAGACAGCAATGGGGTCGTCCCCGGAGCCAGCTGTAGGGCCTGTGCCAGGCTTGGAGTGGCTGCAGGGGACATGCCAGGGGCTGGAGGGGCTGCAGGGAACATGCCAGGGGCTGGAGTGGCTGGATGTGAAGTACTATCAGTAAAGAATTTCTTTCTAACATATATTAGAAATCTCATTTTTCAGAGTAAAGCTATTACTCCATGTCCTGTCACTCCAGGCCCTGATAAAGACCCCCTCCCCAGCTTTCCTATAGGTTGCCTTTAAGTACAGGAAGGCTCTCAGCCTGGCACACAGTAAAACTGATGGCAGATCCTTCACTATATTATTTGAATTTCACGGAAATAGAACAGACTATCAACTTACTTAGGAGAAGTAATACAATTTCAGAACTATTCAAAACCAAAGGCGTTCCAAACTAAGTTTAAGTTCAGAGGAAATCCAAAGAAAAAAATAATTTTGAAACTAATAATCAGAGACCATAATCTTCTACAAATGATAGATTTTTCTCCTGTACCGGGTAATTTTGATCTGTCTTTAATGATCATCCAGACATGGATTTGACACCGAGTATCTTGCTTTGCCTCTGCATTAAGTCTTCTTCTCATGTGAGGTAAATGTCCTGCTTTTATGGGATGGGTCTAGGAGACATACGCGCTGTGTCTCATGATGCTTGGATATCATCTTAATTCTGGGTGAAGATGAAAGGTCTCACTGCTTCCTGAACAGGGAAGTGGATGTCTGCAGTTAAGAACCCTCGGTCTAATCTAGAAACGTGAAGGAAGGAGTTTGCTGGATTGCAAGTGACAGTGAAGAAAGCCACAGATGACATACCAAACTGATTAAAATGTTATTTAGCTCAGGGCATGGCTAATGATGTGGAGCTGGAATAGTTTGACGACTGTAATTACGCTCACTATCACTGTTACTTGTTTATAGGATGGTAATGCCTAAAGGTCCCACTGGAGCCTGAAACAAGGTTGTGCAGGGTGCTGCACGTGCATATCTCAGTAGCGCTTTGATAGCTAGTGATACAAACAGACAAAACAGAGAATAAAAGGAGAAACGGGGGGACAGAGATAAGATCTTCCTGCAGGTCATTTAGGGTATCAGCCATGAGTTCAGTGCATCCAGCTCTCTAGTGCTCTGCTGGCCCAGTGAGATGAATGGAAAACATTGCAGCCTTGGAAAAATAGTACTTCTTCTAATTCTTTGGCCAGTTTTGATGATTTAGGACTGCTTTATTTATTTATTTATTTATTTATTTTTCTTTTCCCCAATTGTGCTGGAGAAGGTGAACTTTTTAAATACCTGTTCTGAATTCAAATATCATTTTCATTGTTATGTTTCTGTTTTGTTGGCACTATTCATAATGACTTCTACCCTTCTGTGGAAGCAAAAGCTTATCATACCATAAAACTGGAAAGGTCACAGAAAACTTCAGAGCTTTTGAAGAAAGCTGAGGAAAATCCATTCCCTGTTCTAGGCAGAGAGAGTGGCTGATTTCCAGACAGGTAAATGGGCAGGATAAGGCCACTTCATGTCCGCTGATGGCCAGTTGTATGGACTGCGAAGATAATGGACTACCAGCACAAGAGACAGTGCCAATAATCTAATCCAATACAATCTGTTTCAAGTGGTAGAGACCTGATACTCTATGACAATGTGAGGAAGACCAAACTGTCAGGCAAACTTTGAGATGATCATGTTCAGGATCTAAAACTCTTAAGACAAGTGTCAACACAGGAAGGGTGAAATAAAAGCATGAATGCCATACAAGTACTGAAAAATCTCAGGAAGTCTGGAAACCAGGGCAAATGGATGTAATAAGATGGTGCTTTGTGTTAGCAAGAAGCAGAGGATAAGGAAATGTTATGGGTCATCAATAGAGTGGTTTTGTGCAAATCGCTGCTAAAGAAAGACAGCCTTGCTAGCCTGCTCTTTGCTCTTAGCTCCAGTCTACAGTTGTCAGACACATAAACAATAATGGGAATAATGGGAGACTTCAACTTCCCAGCAAAAGATTGAAAGATGATTACCACTTATTCTCATACAGATATACTATGTGATGGATTTCTTCACAAAAGTGAAAAAATATAAGACCATTTTAGACTTGGCTCCTGTACGGGTTGAAATGTAGTAAGATTTGAATAAAGTCTGATCATGAGCTGACTTTTCTCATTTTACATTTCAAGACAGACAAAACCAGGCTTAGAATGAAGGTTTTGAGGCTTAGAAATGCAAACTTTGAAATCTGAGGCAATGAATAATTGAGTCTGACTAAGCATCTCTGGGACTTGAGTGCAGAGAAGGCAGAGTTAAAATTCAAAATTCAGATGGGAAAAAAGCAATGAGAGAAGGTACATTTCAGAGGTTAAAAACTGCAAAAATAAAGTACGAATGACCAAAAACCTCCTTCACATAGGAAATTAAACAGTAACAGTAAATGATACTTAAGCCACAGAACCCAGGGGGAACAAAGAGAACAAATTAGGACCATTGCATACTCGAGGCAAAAATAGATCAAAAGTTAATGATGTCTCAAATGCTGCAAATCTTATTTCCTGCATCTAACAGCAACAACAATGTGCTATTAAGGGCAGTGACAGGATTCCCATTGCAAATGAGGGTAGGGCAGTAGGCACAACATCATCTGAGGTGAAATAAAAATCTATAGTGATTCAAGTGAAAAATGACAAGCTGATATCTACCTAGCCTATTAACAGCATTGGCACACAGAACAACAACTCAAGTAGGAAAAATACATAACAATTGTGCAAATCAGGGATAGTCCCCAGAATGGGAGAGTAACAAATATACTTCTGTCCAGGAGAATGTAAAGAGTGATCCAGACAAGTGCAGGCCTGTTAGTTTGACATCAACGCTGGGCAAAGCTTTGTAGCAAGAATAGATAAGACTAGGGAAGTAGCGGGTAATGTGGAATTTACAAGATAATTTATTAAAGCTAATTTGTTTCCAGAGAATTTAGTAGCTTGCCTTTGTAGGACCAGTGCTCCCCTACACAGGGGATGAACTACATCTATTTCACTTTCTGTGAGCTTCTGATACATTATCTATGGATTTGGGCTTTGGGGCTGCAAGTGAATCAAGGGAGTTTGCAATTGTTCACACTGTTCGAAGAGGGAATTACCAGCAAAGGAGAGGTTACCTGTAGTGATTCTCAGAGACAGTTCTGAAACTGCAGCTGCTAAGGAGGCAAAGACTCATGGAGAAATGTAGGCTGGAAGGGACCTCTGAAAACCCAACCTCCTATTCAGAGCAGAGATGACTTCAA
Organism: Aythya marila; assembly: GCF_965140915.1. Classification (NCBI taxonomy): domain Eukaryota; kingdom Metazoa; phylum Chordata; class Aves; order Anseriformes; family Anatidae; genus Aythya; species Aythya marila. The sequence continues at coordinate 4,574,378 of NC_139067.1, read as the reverse complement.
ATTTAGGTACGTTCAGTATGGACATGGTGGCCGAAGACTAAAAATTCCATACGAGCTTTGAGATTTCCAGGTGACATAAAGTTGGGAAGTACTACCGAGCCTGACAGAAGGATATCCCTTGTGATTGAAATGGTTCAGGTGAAGTGACATTTGAAACCATGAGCCAGAGATTCTCAACAAAGGGTGTTTTTATTGTTTTGTTTTGTTTTGTTAGAACGGCTGAGGTCACTGGGCCTGTTCAGCCTGGAGAAGAGGAGGCTGAGGGGAGACCTCATCACAGTCTACAACTTCCTCGTAAGGGGGTGTCGAGAGGCAGAAGACCATTTCTCCATTATCACCAGTGACAGGACCCGCGGGAACAGGGTTAAGCTGAGGCAGGGGAAATTTAGGCTTGACATCAGGAGGGGGTTCTTCACAGAGAGGGTGGTTGCACACTGGAACAGGCTCCCCAGGGAAGTGGTCACTGCACCGAGCCTGTCTGAATTTAAGAAGAGATTGGACTGTGCACTTAGTCACATGGTCTGAACTTTTGGGTAGACCTGTGCGGTGTCAGGAGTTGGACTTGATGATCCTTAAGGGTCCCTTCCAGCTCAGGATATTCTATGATTCTATGATTCTATATGGCAGTAAGGAGTTTAAAACAAACAATAGAACAACAAAACGCCATGTTCATGCACTGTTAACAGAAGAACTGAAAAAGTTAAGTGGTTATATGGTGTGTATGGCTATTTTATTTTATTTATTTATTTATTTATTTATTTTTCTCCAGTATAAATACACCTGACAGGGCAGCCCTGCCAAACATTTAAGACATGAGGCAAAATTCTGCCACTTGTATTCACATTGAACTTAGGAGGAAGTGTTCACAAGACAGAAGGAACAAGTTGCCTATTGTGGGGAAGGGAATTAAAGGACATCATTCTGCTCAGCCAGATGCCAGTTGAGAGAAAAATATGATGTCTCTGTGAAAATGCATTTCTTGAGTAAATATCAAGGAGAAATAGGAAATGTGTAAGTTGGGAGATACATCTGAAATGATGATTGCAGTTGGCTTATGAGGAACTTTGGACAGGAAATTGGTAGAAACTTCCCATTTTAAGAATAAAGTGCACCACAGATACGAAGTCAGCATTCACCTAAAGAGTAGAGGCCAACTCAGAGCCCCCACAACAAAGCAGTGGACAAACCAGAACACTAACATGTTGTGGTCTAGAGTCACACAGATATACATAATTGTACTATATCTAAACATCTGAGGGGTTCCTTTGAGAGGCGGAGGGCTTGTGCCCCATTTCCATTTCCACTCTCAGTGTCCCCTGCCTCAGAGAAAGATCCGAGCTGCTGGCTTCCGTGCCCTCTGATGCCAGGCTACCAGAGCAGGTATCCCAGCATCGCAGCAAACAGGTGACAATTTGAGTGCCACAGCAGTCCTCATTGTGAGCTGGAAACTCAGGGCACTTGTGGCCACCCACCTTTGTGAGCTCCAAGGCTGACAGTGACTCTCTGCTGAGCTCCCACGGCTCTCGGGCGTCCCGGTGGCAGAGCTTACGGCGCTAAGCTGACTGCCAGGAGAAAAGGCTCCCGTGAAATGGCTGCTCCACAACGGCAGGAGCAAGGTCTGCTGGGCTGGGGGTTTGCAGGGGAGCTCGGCCTTGGGCCTGGCAACTGCGCCTGGAAGCCAGGGACGGCCTTGGTGTGCAGCTGGACACCTGGGCCTGAGAAAGCAAGGTCTCTTTCCAGACACTTGGCACCATCGTCACCCAGTGGCTGTCTCAGGGGGATGAGAGAAATGCACAGCATCTCTTCCTTCCCTGAAAAAGGGATGGATTTTGACCCAAAATGCAGCTCCTTTCTCTCAGAAGCATCACGTCCTCCTCTCTTTCTTGTATTTCGCTATGAATTTAGAAATCCTTGCAATCCTTGCAGCTGTGTCCCCTGCCAGCTTCTTGTGTGCCCCAAGCATCCTCGCTTGCAGGGCAGTAGAAGATGCAGAAAAGGCCTTGCCTTAGTGGAAGCACTGCCCTGCTGGAGCTCCAACATCCCTCTTAGCAGCACGCTGTAGCCCCCAAATGCCCCCGAAACGGCACATGCCAGCTACTGGGAAGGCAATGAGCTGGCTCAAGGTGAGCTACCCGCTCAAGGCCCAGGTGTCTGTGAGGCGGTGTTGGCAAGGAGTCCTGTTGTGTGAGTCTGTTCTTTGTGGGTGGCTGATACTGTCTTGGGCCCAGCTGCAAGGCCCGTCACAGGGGCTGGAGCGGCCACAGGGCCTCTCAGTGGGCTTGGAGTGGCTGCAGGGCTCATCAGTGGGCTTGGTGTGTCCGTAGGTCCCATCACAGCGCTGCAGTGGTCACAGGGCCTTTCATATTGGCTAGAGTGGCTGTAGGGCCCATCACAGGTTTTGGAATAGCCCCAAGGCCCATCACTGGGCTTGCAGTCGCTGCAGAGCCCATCACTGGGCTTTGAGCAGCCGCAGGGCCGCTCTCAGGGTTGGATGAGATCCACAGGTGTTTTCTTCCTCTTGGAGGTGCTGAGGAGTATTGAATAGTCTTCAAAAGGCATAGGCCAGAGTGCAGAAAATGTGTAGCTGATGCTAGAACCAGTTACTTTTTCTTGTCCACTGCCTCCTCCTCATTCACTGCCTCCTCCTTGTCTACCGCATCCTCCTCGTCCCCCGCCTGCTAATCCTATTTCTCATTTTCCTCCTCCTTCTCCTCCTTCCCTGCCTCTTGCACCTCCAACACCTCCTCCACCTCCACTGCCTCTTCCTCCTTCTCCTTCTCCAGCCCCACTGACTATTCCTCCTCCACAGCCTCCTCCACCTTGGCAGAAACTTCCTGGCCAACTTCCTCTGCATGCTCCTTGCTAAGGCATGCTGGTAGCAATGATGGTGAGCCCAGAGATGTCAGGAGGAGTTGCCATGAACCAGGTGTGCCAAGGCGGCTTCTCTGGGAGGCTATGGTTGTGAGCGCTGCCCACCGCTCCTAATTCTAGTTCCATTTGTCACCCCACAGGACCATGGCACCGTGGCCCTGTAAGGTAGCAGCTGGCGGCTCCTATCATCTTGATGACGCTCTGTGATGCGCTGCTTGTTGCCTGGGTAGCGATTGTTAGCTCTTATGCAAATGGCTTGTCATCAATCAGGGGTGTGGCTGCTCCTCCCTATAAAAGGGCCAAAGGGGGGCAGTGGGAGCCAGAGTGTTGGAGAGGGGAGATGGGAGAAGGTGGAAACAGAAAAGGAGGAGGAGGAGGCGTAGGTGGAAAAGGGGGAGTAAGAGGAGAAGGGGGGCAGTGGAGGAGGTGGCGGAGGAGGAGGTGGTGGAGAAGATTGAGGAGGTGGCGGCATTTCTGGAAAAGGAGACTGATGAGTAGGAAGTGGTGACAAAAGAGGAGGCGAGCAAGGGCTAGGCAGAGGGACACGATGGAAGTGGAAGAGGAGAAGAAGGTGGTGGAGAAATAGTAGAATCTTAGAGGAGGAACTGGTGGCAAAAATAAAAAAAAAAAAAAAGGAGGTGGAGGAGGAGTAGGAGGTGGTAATGGAGGAGACCAAAAAAAAAAAACAAGAAGGAGGAGAAGGTGGCAGAGGAAGAAGTGGTAGAGGAGGAGGTGGAGGAGGAGGAGGAGGATGTGGAGGAGGTGGAGGTGGAGGAGGAGGAAATGAAGGAGAAGGTGGAGGAGTAGGAGGAGGAGGAGGAGGAGGAGGAGGAGGATGTGGAGGAAGATGACGTGGAGGAGGAGGTGGAGGAAGTGGAGGAGGAGGAAGTGGAGGAGGAGGAGGTGGAGGAAGATGAGGAGGAGGAGGAGGAGGTGGAGGAGGAGGAGGAGGATGTGGAGGAAGATGACGTGGAGGAGGTGGAGGAGGAGGAGGAGGAAATGGAGGAGGAGGAGGTGGAGGAGGAGGAGGTGGAGGAGGAGGAGGTGGAGGAAGATGAGGAGGAGGAGGAGGTGGAGGAGGAGGAAGAGTTGTAGGAAGAGGAGGTGTAGGTTGTGTAGGTTGTGGAGGAGTTGGAAGAGGAGGTGGAAATTGAGGTGGAGGAGGTGGAGGAGGAGGTGGAGGATGAGGAGGAGGTGGAGGTTGTGGAGGAGTTGGAAGAGGAGGTGGAGGTGGTGGAGGTGGAGGTGGAGGAGGCCAAAAGAAAAAAAAGACAAAAACAGCTAAAAAGCACAGAAAAAAAAAAAACACTAGAAATGAAAAAATCAACATTGTGACCATCAACTATCAATCTCAGAGCAAGCTGATAGGAAACACTCATTTAAATCATTCTGGACAGATGTGACGAGAGAGAAAATTTTCATGCAGAGAATCCGAAGGAAAAGAAAAACTCATAAAGAGTTGATTAAGAAAGGAATAGAAAATAATAAAAATAATACAATCATTTAAAAAGACAGTAAATAAATTGTATTACTGTAAACAATTTTTTCCCAGCCTAATGATCTCCTATCACCACCATGACCACCCATCCTAGCAATTTCCCATCCCATTATTTCACACTCAAATGAATTCCCATCACCGCAGTTCTTTGTGGGCGCTCCGTCCCCACCAGGCTTGCTTTGGAAGGCCCAGGAGAGTCTTGTGGGCACTGGCCTGGGGTCCCAGGCTGAGCCAGCTGCTGCCTGGCAATCAGGGAGGCTCGCTCCGTGTCTTGGCTTGGGGTTGCGTGGCCAGGCTGTGGGAGCGGGGGGCTGCAGGGGTGTCCTCTGTGAGGAGAATGCAGCAGCTGCCCCATGGGAGCTCAGGGCCGCTTCCAGGAGGCTCCTTCCAGGAGGGACCCACCCGCTGCTGCCCAGAACGCAGAGCAAAAGGATGATGTTTGCGCCTGGGGGAGAGCCCATCTAAGAAAGGGAACAAAAGCTGCTGCCCAGCAGCGTCTGGCTCAGGGAGGAGTGAGAAAGCTCTGCGCAGCCCCCAAGGTCCGTGCAGCAGGAGGCAGGAGGTGCTCCAGGCTCACAGCAGCACTTCCCCTGCGGCCTGTGCAGGGAGAGGCCCCTGGTGGAGCAGGCTGTCCCCCTGCAGCCCATGGGTCCCCCGTGGAGCACATCTCCACGCTGCAGCCCCCCTGTGGCTGGAGGAGCCCATGTTGGAACACGGGGATCTGCCCTGGAGGAGGCCGCGGCCTGTGGAGAGCCCCCGCAGGAGCAGGCCCCGGGCTGGACTGGAACAGGCTGTGCTGAGCCTGCTTTGCCCGTGACGCTCCTTGTGGAGTGATCTCCCTGTCCTTCTGGCAGCCCTTGAGCCCTTGCCAGCCTCTTTTCTCCCCTTGGCGTTGGAGGAGGGGCAGGGAGAGAGCGCTTGTGCTGGAGCTCAGCTGCCCAGCTGAGGAAAACCACCACGGCTCTGTCTTGCCGCTGCTGCAGCACGCTGGTAGCAGCCAGCACCGTCTGTTCTTCGAGCCTCAGCAAGCCCACAGCATCTTCCCAGAAGGGATCCCTTTCCTTCACGCCTGACAGGCGCCGCCTCCAGAGGCTGAGGGCTTGTGCCCCATTTGCAAGCGCTTTCTCAGTGCCCCCTTCCCCAGAGCAGGATCCGGATCCCAGCTGCTTGGCTTCCCTGCCCTCTGCTGCCAGGCTCCCGCAGCTGCTATCCCAGCAGCGCAGCAGCCAGCTGACAACGTGCTCGCCTGGAGGACAGCTGCAATCTTGTCCCATGGCTCACAGCTCGCCCAGGGATGGGGATCACCTGCTTCCTGCTGCTTTTGTCTCTGTGCCTGAGACAGCAACGGGGTAGTCCCCGCAGCCAGCTCTTAGGGCCTGTGCCAGGCTTGGAGGGGCTGCAGGGAACATGCCAGGGGCTCGAGGGGCTGCAGGGCGAGTGACAAGGCTTTGAGGGGCCTCAGGTCCCACCGCGGTGGTTGAAGTCAATGCAGGGAACATCAGAGTTGTTGGAGGGGCTGCAGGTAAAATCCCAGGGCTTGCAGGGGCTGCAGGCTGCGTCACAGCTACGCATCAGGTCAAGACGCATTTTCCTAGAACCATACATTTCCTCCTGAAGGGGCTGAAGAGCATGGAATGGTCTTCAAAACGCACAGAGCAAACCCCAGCAAACGTAGAGCTGCTGCTAGCAAGTAGGTAACTTGATTGTTCCTCTTGTTAACTTTGTTTCACAACAACAGGTGCAAAGATGTATCTTGAGTTGAGGGCAAAGGTGACCTTGGATCTGAAGCACACAGGCGTTCGCTAACGTACCCCATCCGGAGTGACTCCAGAACGACTCAGAAGGAAAAATAAAGTCCAAAGCAGTGCGTTGTGATAAAGAGAGTTTAATAGGGTAGAAAAGGAATAAAAACAAACAAAACAAATTACAATTTGTAATATATTAACATATAAAAATATTTAATACTAGTAAATACTAATACTTCTAGTTTTATAAGAATAAAACAATGCCATACTGTACAACACAGTCAATAAAGTGGATTTAATTAAATAAATAATAGAACCAAGAAATTAAATGAAAATTAAAAACTTGAAATTTAATAAAAAGAAAACCCATTCTTCCCAGTCCAATGAATTCCTACCCCCATCATCACTTCCCACCCCACTGATCATTTGCTATCCCAAAAACCTCCCAGTTCTTATCCCCTCGGCATGCCAGTGCAAGAAGAGCTGCAGGCAGAGGCCTTGCTGAGTGAGCACCTAACGAGAGGAATTTAATCCAGAAGACAGGAAAGAAGAGCAATGCCCCAAAAGAAGCACGGGGCCCATCTTCATCTGGTGGGCCGCCCGCTGCCGCTCCTCCTGGGCCAGCTTCTTCAGGCGCTCCCGCTCGGGACGCTGCTGCGGCGTGATGGGCACCGACTCCTCCTGCTCCTCCAGCGGCGTGGGCGCCGCGGCGCGGCCCGCCCAGGGCCCCACGCGGGGCATGTAGTCCACGCGGGGCTGCGCCGGCCGCTGCAGCGTGCGCGGCTGCGTGGGCAGAGCCGGACGCTGCGCTTGGCCCCCCGCAGCTGGCAGGCCCAGTGCTCTGGGCGCCGGCTCTATGGCAGCGTCCCCTGTTCATGCCGTGCTGCCTGGTGGTGCTGGCACCTCCTTTTCCTTGCCGCCAGCCGGGGACTGGGGGGCAGCGGGCACAGCGCTGGAGCCTGGCACTGTCGGCGGGGCGCTGGGCATGCTGCTGGGGCTGCTGGAGGTGGGCTGCGGCTGCACACAGGACGGCTGGTGCACTGGCCCCAGCACCTTGGCCCTGGCCCCCAGCGGCTGCAAAGTCTCGCTGGGGGTCTTTGTCCTTGCGTGCTGGCGCTGCAGCGTCTTGGCCCCGCTGGCTTGGGCCCGGAGCCTGTCCTGGGGCCGCACGGCACAGGGCTCCCCACTCGGAGTCTCCAGCAGCAGCCGCGCTCTGCGGGGAGGTGGCGACGCTGCTCCTTGCCCCCCTGCAGCCCCCGGGCTTCGTGCTGTCTTGCTGGGTGCCGTGGTGCTGTTGATCGCCGGCTGCTGCCCACTGCTGCCTGCTTCCGTGCTGCTGCCAGCCCCCGTGCTGCTGCCACCCGTCTTCCCCTGGCACAGTCTCTTGCGGCCTTGGCCAGCCTGGCCCAGCAGCATCTTCCTCTCCTTGCTGGGGGGGTTCTCTGTTGTCGGCCTCCTGTGCTGGCAGCTCTGCGCTGTCCCGGGGGTGCTGCTGGGCGCAGGGCGCTTGGCCCCCCGCTTGGTGCCGGTGGGCACAGGGGCAGGCGGGGGGCTCTGGAGGGGACTGCGAGGGGGACTGGGCAGGGCTCTCCTGAGGGCTGGGAGAAGTTGAGGCCTCTTGAGGGGAGCCAAGGGAGGCTGGGGCAGGGTTCTCTTGCGGGCAGGGATGAATTCCTGCTGGGGGGGCCTTTTGGGGAGAGGCTTGGGCAGGGGTCTCCTGCGGGCAGGGTCGGGGGGGCTCTGGAGGGGACTCAGGCGAGGCTTGGGCAGGGCTGTCCTGAGGGCAGTGAGGAAGTCAGGGTCGGGGGGGCTCTGGAGGGGACTCAGGCGAGGCTTGGGCAGGGCTCTCCTGAGGGCAGTGAGGAAGTCAGGGTCGGGGGGGCTCTGGACGGGAGCCGAGGGAGGCTTGGGCAGGGCTCTCCTGCGGGCAGAGAGGCAGTCAGGGTCGGGGGGCCTCCTGACGGGAGCCAAGGGAGGCTGGGGCAGGGTTCTCCTGCGGGCAGGGATGAATTCCTGCTGGGGAGGCCTTTTGGGCAGGGCTCTCCTGAGCTGGGGCCGGGCTGCAGGCTTGAGGGGGGAGCTGAGTGGCGGCACAGCAGCTGCAGGGGGCTGCAGCGCCCGCCCAGCCTGCACCTTGTCGGGGTGCAGCCCAGGGCTTGAGGGGACCTCACCGAGGGCTCCTGTGGCTTCCAGTCCCTGCGTGCTCGGCTCCTCGATGTCCTCGCAGAGGTCAGGCAGCTGCGAGAGGAAGCGGCTGAGGGCAGGACTGCTGGGCAAATCGGGGAAGGCGTCCTGGGGCTCCACGGCATCCAGGCAGCTGAGCAGCTCCTCCAAGCCGGAGCTGTCCAGGTCGGCCGGGAGCTGGTCCTGCACGTGCTGCAGCTGCTGGCTGTCCCCTGCCAGCTCTGGAAAGGCCTCGGCGAAGGCATCAGGGCCCAGCTCCAGCAGCTCCAGGGGCTCCTCAGGCACCTCTGCAAGTGTCGCCGCTGAGGACGAAGCAAGACAATCCCCCAAGATGGGCAATGTCAGCTTTGCCATGGCCCCTGGGTGTGGGGCCACAAGCGGCCGGCTGTGCCAGTCCCAAACTCACCGTCGGGCGTCGCCGTCTGGGTGCTGGCGGTCCTTGGAGCCTGGGCAGGCTCGGGGGGAGTGTGGCCGGGCAGCGGGGGCCCCTGGTCCTCGCTGAGCCCCACGGCGTGCAAGCAGGGCTCCGGCAGCTGCCCCCGGCTGCTGCTCAGGGTGCGGGGCGTGGGGAGCGCCTGCCCCCGCAGCGGAGGCCCCGGGACGAGGGGTGGCGGGGGGTTGCGCTGGGCGGGGGCCTGCAACAGGCAGGTGCCTGCGGGGTGCAGGAGCTCCCCATGGAGCACGGCCCTGGGCCCCAGCCCCAGCGCATGGTGGGGCACCAGTGTCCCCGTCACCATGGGCTGTCCCCACTGATGGACGGGGGCACAGGGAGGAGCGCTATGGGGGAGCTGCCCCACGGTGGGTAGCTGCACCAGCTGCAGCTGGTGCCCCATGCTTGGGAGCTGCACCAGCTGCAGGTTTTGCCCCACAGCAGGGAGCTGCACCAGCTGCAGGTTTTGCCCCACAGCGGGGAGCTGCACCAGCTGCAGGTTTTGCCCCACAGCGGGGAGCTGCACCAGCTGCAGGTTATGCCCCACGGCGGGGAGCTGCCCCACAGCAGGGAGCTGCCCCCCGGCGGGGAGCTGCCCAAGCTGCAGGTGGTGCCCCTGGGCTGGGAGGTGCCCCCCAGGTGGCAGCTGCACCCCGGCGGGGAGCTGCAGCACCTGCCCCTGGACCCCCGGCACCACGTGCCAGACGGTGGCCTGGGGCAGCGCGGAGGGGAGGGTGGGTACCTGCGGGGGCTGCAAGGGCAGCGCCGTCGCTCCGGGGAGGGAGGGCAGCAGCCAGGCAGCCACCGTTGGCGGCACGGCTGGGACGACGAAGGGGGAGTTTTGCGTCTGCGCAAGCCGCGGAAGCCGTCTGGGGAAACCCTCTGTGGGAAAAAGGGCGCTGGGCTGAGCTCTGGGGCGCTGGGCTCGCCAGCAGGGCCGCAGCCCCGGGAGGAGCGGGAGCCGGCTGCTGGACCTGCCATGGTGGCTGGAGAGTGGGGCGGTTGCTTGGGGAACCCGGGCAACGGGGGTTCCGTCCCAACGGCTCACCAGCCCCTCGCCGACATCTTGGGGAGGACTGCAGGCTTTGGACCCAAGCAGGCTGCCCAGCGCAAGACTTGGCCATCCCCAGCAGGCTTGCCCTCCCACGCAGCACTTGCCATGCCCACCACGCTTCCACACCACCACTTGCCCAGCCCAAGGCTTACCCAGCCCAGGACCGGCTTCTCGGCCTCAGCGGCTGTGCCCATCCTTGCCATTTCACCTGATGGCACATTCCCAGCAAGCCAGGCGAAATCTGTCCCATCAACACCACGCGTTTCTTCAGCCAAAGAGATCTCGTCCCAAAGAATTCCCCTCTCGGAGGACTTTTCCAAGCACTTCCTTCCCCAGGGAATGGTACCCACCCCATTCAAGACTTCCCATCCCAAGGCTTTCCCATCCCAGGAGCCATTGTTCATCCCAATGCTTTTGCTTCCCAATGCTTTCAAAGCCCACGAACATTTCCCATCTCTCTCCTTTCCTAGCCCAATGGCTTCCCACCCCAAGGAAGCCTTCCCATCCCAGCAAGGAGTTCTCGGCCCACTCAGCATTCCCCATCCCAAGCATTTCCCAGTTTCACCATGCAACACACAGCTTGGCCACCCCACAGCTATGCAGAGATCACAAGAGGGATTTGGACCATGCTGATAGACACAAGGTCACGGGGATTTGCTGTGCTGACGATTGCTCTTTATTACAGATCAACACAGATCCCCAGTCCCAAGGGCGCCAGGCAGAATCTGGTGAATATGTAGCTACGTGGCTCTTCCATTTCTCACCAGGCAAGAAAGAGATCTGTGCATTTCTTGTTGAGGGATTTTTGAAACAACAAAGATGCCATGGCTTGCTGCAGCTGAGCAAACCAAGCTACCAGGATGACTATGAGAATTTCCCATGACAGTGTTCCCACATCACCCAATTGAGGAATTTAGAAAAATATTGTTGCCAGCAGCTGGCTTCAAGGACGGGATCTACGTGACTGCTAATCACAAGGGGGTTGTTTTCTTGCAGTTGTTTGTCTGAGTGCTTTTCAACAATAATCTTGTTTGAGACGCTATCCGCCCCTGTTAGGTTTGCTGTAAAAGTCAGGCTATTTGGGTAATAAAAGGGAGCATGATCTGACCATACTAGTGTCTGTCATGTTTTCGGCCGTTCTTCCTGCAACATATGGCGCCCGAACAGGCTGAGACCCGGACACGCTGAGAGACCTGAGAGACACTGAGAGACTCTGAGAGACCTGAAAGACGCTGAGAGACTCCGAGCACGGACCCGAATACAGAGATCTCAGTGAGATGCGGAGATTGATTGATTGATACAGATCACAGTGAGATGCGGAGATTGATTGATTGATACAGATCACAGTGAGATGCGGAGATTGATTGATTGATACAGATTACAGAATCACAGAATCACAGAATTTTCTAGGTTGGAAGAGACCTCAAGATCATCGAGTCCAACCTCTGACCTAACGCTAACAGGCCCCACTAAACCATTTCCCTAAGCTCTACATCTAAACGTCTTTTGAAGACTTCCAGGGATGGTGACTCCACCACTTCCCTGGGCAGCCTGTTCCAGTGCCTCACAACCCTTTCAGTGAAGAAGTTCTTCCTAACATCTAACCTAAAACTCCCCTGGCTAAAATTGATTGCGGTGAGACACGGGAACAGAGGAACCACGGTGAGATGCGGAAAAGTGACGTATTGCGGTGAGACACACAGGACATCCGGAGTCGAGTTGCTACGCGAGATCGGAGGCGTCTGTGGAAACGGCAGCTGGCTACGGTGGTGGCGCAAGCTTTCTCAGTACCGTCTGGGACTGACAGACCACCAAGTACAAAACCTGAGACCTCGGGAATGCGGCTGACAAGATCTTTATTGTCGGTTCCTGCACCCACCCCGGTTCGGGGTATGACCTCTCCAAGAAATCAATCAGTGGCAGAAATAACTGAGGGGCTATTGGAGCAGAGTGCTGATGGGGAGTGGGGGCTGCCCTCCCCACCCCCTGTGCCAGAAAATCTTGATAAAGCTGTGCTGCCAGCATCTGTGCCACTGCCAGGCAGCAAGAAATCCACTCGGGATGCTTCGCCAAGGAGAGGTGCAGCAGCAGCTTGCAAAAATCGACCTTCACTGGAGAAGTCCTTCCAAGAACTGCTAGTGAAATTCGAGAACTTAAAAAGTACGGATTCAGAGGAGCTTCCTCTCTCGTCTGCCCCACCGGAGCTGACTCCCTCATTATCCGTCGCTACAACACCGTCGGCACCAACGAGGGACAGGTGCTCCGACGTCATACGTGATGCCATCATAGAGGGGCATAGGCATGCTACATCCTTGGCCTGCCCTATTCTTATCGACCCTGTGCAAGGCACCGGGTTGTGGCAGCCACGTGCCTGCAAGCTTTTACAGCAAGCTCAAAGAATGGTTTTGGACTATGGGTTACAATCCCAGGCACCTCCACAGATAATTCAATGGATTTTTCAGGCAAAACCAATGTGTCCACTTGACTGTCGAAACTTGGCGCGCTTATTATTAATTCCTTCCCCAATGTTATTGTTTGAAAGGGAATGCTTGCAGTTACCACAGGGGGAAGCGGGTCAGCTGCGTCAACCGGGGAACCCCCTGTATGGGATCACTGCAGAGATGTTAAAGGGAATGGGTCCTTATCTCAATACCCAGATTCAGTTGCAGTTCCCTGCGATTATTCACCAAACAGCTGCGCAGCTCACACTGAGGGCTCTTCTTAGTCTCCCAGGGGAAAAGAAAGCACCTCCATTCGCATCTGTAGAACAGGCCCCTGGGGAACCATACACTAAATTTATCAATCACTCCAGGCAACCAGATGTGGTGGCACAGGACTGTCAGAGATTTGCATTTATGGTACCCTCCATTAACAAACAGGCCCCGGCAAAGCACTATGAATGGCTAGTGCTTCTACAGGGGATGAGGAATTCCCCTACATAATGTCAATTATATGTGGTCTGGGCATTACAACCAATTCGGACAGCGTGTTGTGACGTGTTTATTTACCATTATATGGATAACATTCGGATTGGTAGGCCAGAATGCTTCCAGGATTCAGATTTAAAGTTTATTTGGGATACTTTGGAAGCAAAAGGGTTGAAGATAGCCCCAGAGAAGGTTCAACAGAAACAGCCATGGCTATACTTGGGATGGAAAATATCAGACTTTACTATTCATCCCCAGAAAGGTGATATAACTATGGTGTTACATAATTGAATAAATGTAGCTACAAGAATGTACATCAATATGTACATCCCTGCAGCAGCTCCAACATCCCTCCTGGCAGCACATTGTAGCCCCCAAATGCCCCCGAAACGGCACATGCCAGCTACTGGGAAGGAAATGAGCTCGCTCAAGGTGAGCTACCCGCTCAAGGCCCAGGTGTCTGTGAGGCGGTGTTGGCAAGGAGTCCTGTTGTGTGAGTCTGTTCTTTGTGGGTGGCTGATACTGTCTTGGGCCCAGCTGCAAGGCCCGTCACAGGGGCTGGAGTGGCCACAGGGCCTGTCAGTGGGCTTGGAGTGGCTGCAGGGCTCATCAGTGGGCTTGGTGTGTCCGTAGGTCCCATCACAGCGCTGCAGTGGTCACAGGGCCTTTCATATTGGCTAGAGTGGCTGTAGGGCCCGTCACAGGTTTTGGAATAGCCCCAAGGCCCATCACTGGGCTTGCAGTCGCTGCAGAGCCCATCACTGGGCTTTGAGCAGCCGCAGGGCCGCTCTCAGGGTTGGATGAGATCCACAGGTGTTTTCTTCCTCTTGGAGGTGCTGAGGAGTATTGAATAGTCTTCAAAAGGCATAGGCCAGAGTGCAGAAAATGTGTAGCTGATGCTAGAACCAGTTACTTTTTGTTGTTGTTCTCTTTGTTTCTTGAGAAAAGATGAAAAATGTGTATTTTGGCAAAGGGGGAGAGTAAGGCATGGCTAAAGAGGAGAAGATGAGAAGAAATCAGCGCCAGCCTCTCTGCTCCCCTTGCAAGGAAGTTGTAGACCTCACTGAGGTCTGCCCTCAGTCTCCTCCAGGCTGAACAGTCGAACTGACTTCAGCTGCTCCTCATATGCATACCCCTGGAGACCCTTTCCCATCTTTGTTGCCCTCCAATATGAACTATCCATGAACTACCCTCATTCGAATACAAAAAACTCACACCCCTAGAGTGAGAGACCCCGGCCCTTCCCCTCTGCGGATGCACAGAATCATTTTCTCATGTCAGTGGTAGGCTAATTCTGGAACCCATGAGAAGTTAGAGGATTGTACTAGCATGGAAATGTAGTGATAAAAGATTGTACCAACTGTGGTGTGGAAAATCTTTGCATGTGCTAGCTTTGTGGGAAACCACCTCTTACCCAGACTCACACGGCTCGGAAAGAAAACTCTGTCTCGACCTAGTGTGTGGCTTGGCTTCTTGCACATTGGGTATCAAATCCAAAGTTTTCTCAGACAACTTGGCAGGCTGTAAATCTCTGGCACTGCCAGGATCAGGGCACACCTTTTAGCAGAGCTGTAGGACACCACATTTGTTCAGATTTCTTCTCAGAAAGAGTCGTCAGGCCCTGGGATGGGTTTCCCAGGGAGCTGGTGGAGTCAGCATTCCAGGGAGTTCAAGGAAAGGTTGGAGCTGGTGCTTACGAACATGGTTTATTGGGTGACATTGGTAGTACAGTGATGACTAGACCGGACAAATGTGAAGGTCTCCTCCAACAATAATGATTCTATGATACCTCCACCACGTCCTCCTCCACCACTACCTCCTCATCATCCACGGCCTTTTTCTTGTCCACTGCCTCCTCCTCATTCACTGCCTCCTCCTTGTCTACCGCATCCTCCTCGTCCCCCACCTGCTAATCCTATTTCTCATTTTCCTCCTCCTTCTCCTCCTTCCCTGCCTCTTGCACCTCCAACACCTCCTCCACCTCCACTGCCTCTTCCTCCTTCTCCTTCTCCAGCCCCACTGACTATTCCTCCTCCACAGCCTCCTCCACCTCGGCAGAAACTTCCTGGCCAACTTCCTCTGCATGCTCCTTGCTAAGGCATGCTGGTAGCAATGATGGTGAGCCCAGAGATGTCAGGAGGAGTTGCCATGAACCAGGTGTGCCAAGGCGGCTTCTCTGGGAGGCTATGGTTGTGAGCGCTGCCCACCGCTCCTAATTCTAGTTCCATTTGTCACCCCACAGGACCATGGCACCGTGGCCCTGTAAGGTAGCAGCTGGCGGCTCCTATCATCTTGATGACGCTCTGTGATGCGTTGCTTGTGGCCTGGTTGCCTGGGCAGCAATTGTTAGCTCTTATGCAAATGGCTTGTCATCAATCAGGGGTGTGGCTGCTCCTCCCTATAAAAGGGCCAAAGGGGGGCAGTGGGAGCCAGAGTGTTGGAGAGGGGAGATGGGAGAAGGTGGAAACAGAAAAGGAGGAGGAGGAGGCATAGGTGGAAAAGGGGGAGTAAGAGGGGAAGGGGGGCAGTGGAGGAGGTGGCGGAGGAGGAGGTGGTAGAGAAGATTGAGGAGGTGGCGGCATTTCTGGAAAAGGAGACTGATGAGTAGGAAGTGGTGACAAAAGAGGAGGCGAGCAAGGGCTAGGCAGAGGGACACGATGGAAGTGGAAGAGGAGAAGAAGGTGGTGGAGAAATAGTAGAATCTTAGAGGAGGAACTGGTGGCAAAAAGAAAAAAAAAAGAGGAGGAGGTGGAGGAGGAGTAGGAGGTGGTAAAGGAGGAGACCAAAAAAAAAAAAAAAAAAAAAAAAAAAACAAGAAGGAGGAGAAGGTGGCAGAGGAAGAAGTGGTAGAGGAGGAGGTGGAGGAGGAGGAGGAGGATGTGGAGGAGGTGGAGGTGGAGGAGGAGGAAATGAAGGAGAAGTTGGAGGAGTAGGAGGAGGAGGAGGAGGAGGAGGAGGAGGATGTGGAGGAAGATGACGTGGAGGAGGAGGTGGAGGAAGTGGAGGAGGAGGAAGTGGAGGAGGAGGAGGTGGAGGAAGATGAGGAGGAGGAGGAGGAGGTGGAGGAGGAGGAGGAGGATGTGGAGGAAGATGACGTGGAGGAGGTGGAGGAGGAGGAGGAGGAAATGGAGGAGGAGGAGGTGGAGGAGGAGGAGGTGGAGGAGGAGGAGGTGGAGGAAGATGAGGAGGAGGAGGAGGTGGAGGAGGAGGAAGAGTTGTAGGAAGAGGAGGTGTAGGTTGTGTAGGTTGTGGAGGAGTTGGAAGAGGAGGTGGAAATTGAGGTGGAGGAGGTGGAGGAGGAGGTGGAGGATGAGGAGGAGGTGGAGGTTGTGGAGGAGTTGGAAGAGGAGGTGGAGGTGGTGGAGGTGGAGGTGGAGGAGGCCAAAAGAAAAAAAAGACAAAAACAGCTAAAAAGCACAGAAAAAAAAAAAAAACACTGGAAATGGAAAAATCAACATTGTGACCATCAACTATCAATCTCAGAGCAAGCTGATAGGAAACACTCATTTAAATCATTCTGGACAGATGTGACGAGAGAGAGAAAATTTTCATGCAGAGAATCCGAAGGAAAAGAAAAACTCATAGGCATTGATAAAGAGTTGATTAAGAAAGGAATAGAAAATAATAAAAATAATACAATCATTTAAAAAGACAGTAAATAAATTGTATTACTGTAAACAATTTTTTCCCAGCCTAATGATCTCCTATCACCACCATGACCACCCATCCTAGCAATTTCCCATCCCATTATTTCACACTCAAATGAATTCCCATCACCGCAGTTCTTTGTGGGCGCTCCGTCCCCATCAGGCTTGCTTTGGAAGGCCCAGGAGAGTCTTGTGGGCACTGGCCTGGGGTCCCAGGCTGAGCCAGCTGCTGCCTGGCAATCAGGGAGGCTCGCTCCGTGTCTTGGCTTGGGGTTGCGTGGCCAGCCTGTGGGAGCGGGGGGCTGCAGGGGTGTCCTCTGTGAGGAGAATGCAGCAGCTGCCCCATGGGAGCTCAGGGCCGCTTCCAGGAGGCTCCTTCCAGGAGGGACCCACCCGCTGCTGCCCAGAACGCAGAGCAAAAGGATGATGTTTGCGCCTGGGGGAGAGCCCATCTAAGAAAGGGAACAAAAGCCGCTGCCCAGCAGCGTCTGGCTCAGGGAGGAGTGAGAAAGCTCTGTGCAGCCCCCAAGGTCCGTGCAGCAGGAGGCAGGAGGTGCTCCAGGCTCACAGCAGCACTTCCCCTGCGGCCTGTGCAGGGAGAGGCCCCTGGTGGAGCAGGCTGTCCCCCTGCAGCCCATGGGTCCCCCGTGGAGCACATCTCCACGCTGCAGCCCCCCTGTGGCTGGAGGAGCCCATGTTGGAACACGGGGATCTGCCCTGGAGGAGGCCGCGGCCTGTGGAGAGCCCCCGCAGGAGCAGGCCCCGGGCTGGACTGGAACAGGCTGTGCTGAGCCTGCTTTGCCCGTGACGCTCCTTGTGGAGTGATCTCCCTGTCCTTCTGGCAGCCCTTGAGCCCTTGCCAGCCTCTTTTCTCCCCTTGGCGTTGGAGGAGGGGCAGGGAGAGAGCGCTTGTGCTGGAGCTCAGCTGCCCAGCTGAGGAAAACCACCACGGCTCTGTCTTGCCGCTGCTGCAGCACGCTGGTAGCAGCCAGCACCGTCTGTTCTTCGAGCCTCAGCAAGCCCACAGCATCTTCCCAGAAGGGATCCCTTTCCTTCACGCCTGACAGGCGCCGCCTGCAGAGGCTGAGGGCTTGTGCCCCGTTTGCAAGCGCTTTCTCAGTGCCCCCTTCCCCAGAGAAGGATCCGGATCCCAGCTGCTTGGCTTCCCTGCCCTCTGCTGCCAGGCTCCCGCAGCTGCTATCCCAGCAGCGCAGCAGCCAGCTGACAATGTGCTCGCCTGGAGGACAGCTGCAACCTTGTCCCATGCTGGCAGCTCGCCCAGGGATGGGGATCACCTGCTTCCTGCTGCTTTTGTCTCTGTGCCTGAGACAGCAACGGGGTAGTCCCCGCAGCCAGCTCTTAGGGCCTGTGCCAGGCTTGGAGGGGCTGCAGGGAACATGCCAGGGGCTCGAGGGGCTGCAGGGCGAGTGACAAGGCTTTGAGGGGCCTCAGGTCCCACCGCGGTGGTTGAAGTCAATGCAGGGAACATCAGAGTTGTTGGAGGGGCTGCAGGTAAAATTCCAGGGCTTGCAGGGGCTGCAGGCTGCGTCACAGCTACGCATCAGGTCAAGACGCATTTTCCTAGAACCATACATTTCCTCCTGAAGGGGCTGAAGAGCATGGAATGGTCTTCAAAACGCACAGAGCAAACCCCAGCAAACGTAGAGCTGCTGCTAGCAAGTAGGTAACTTGATTGTTCCTCTTGGTAACTTTGTTTCACAACAACAGGTGCAAAGATGTATCTTGAGTTGAGGGCAAAGGTGACCTTGGATCTGAAGCACACAGGCGTTCGTTAATGTACCCCATCCGGAGTGACTCCAGAACGACTCGGAAGGAAAAATAAAGTCCAAAGCAGTGCGTTGTGATAAAGAGAGTTTAATAGGGTAGAAAAGGAATAAAAACAAACAAAATAAGAAATAATGATATTTATAATTTATATTAACATATAAAAATATTTAATACTATTAAATACTAATACTTCTAATTTTATACTAATAAAACAATGCCATACTGTACAACACAGTCAATAAAGTGGATTTAATTAAATAAATAATAGAACCAAGAAATTAAATGAAAATTAAAAACTTGAAATTTAATAAAAAGAAAACCCATTCTTCCCAGTCCAATGAATTCCTACCCCCATCATCACTTCCCATCCCACTGATCATTTGCTATCCCAAAAACCACCCAGTTCTTATCCCCTCGGCATGCCAGTGCAAGAAGAGCTGCAGGCAGAGGCCTTGCTGAGTGAGCACCTAACGAGAGGAATTTAATCCAGAAGACAGGAAAGAAGAGCAATGCCCCAAAAGAAGCACGGGGCCCATCTTCATCTGGTGGGCCGCCCGCTGCCGCTCCTCCTGGGCCAGCTTCTTCAGGCGCTCCCGCTCGGGACGCTGCTGCGGCGTGATGGGCACCGACGCCTCCTGCTCCTCCAGCGGCGTGGGCGCCGCGGCGCGGCCCGCCCAGGGCCCCACGCGGGGCATGTAGTCCACGCGGGGCTGCGCCGGCCGCTGCAGCGTGCGCGGCTGCGTGGGCAGAGCCGGACGCTGCGCTTGGCCCCCCGCAGCTGGCAGGCCCAGTGCTCTGGGCGCCGGCTCTATGGCAGCGTCCCCTGTTCATGCCGTGCTGCCTGGTGGTGCTGGCACCTCCTTTTCCTTGCCGCCAGCCGGGGACTGGGGGGCAGCGGGCACAGCGCTGGAGCCTGGCACTGTCGGCGGGGCGCTGGGCATGCTGCTGGGGCTGCTGGAGGTGGGCTGCGGCTGCACACAGGACGGCTGGTGCACTGGCCCCAGCACCTTGGCCCTGGCCCCCAGCGGCTGCAAAGTCTCGCTGGGGGTCTTTGTCCTTGCGTGCTGGCGCTGCAGCGTCTTGGCCCCGCTGGCTTGGGCCCGGAGCCTGTCCTGGGGCCGCACGGCACAGGGCTCCCCACTCGGAGTCTCCAGCAGCAGCCGCGCTCTGCGGGGAGGTGGCGACGCTGCTCCTTGCCCCCCTGCAGCCCCCGGGCTTCGTGCTGTCTTGCTGGGTGCCGTGGTGCTGTTGATCGCCGGCTGCTGCCCACTGCTGCCTGCTTCCGTGCTGCTGCCAGCCCCTGTGCTGCTGCCACCCGTCTTCCCCTGGCACAGTCTCTTGCGGCCTTGGCCAGCCTGGCCCAGCAGCATCTTCCTCTCCTTGCTGGGGGGGTTCTCTGTTGTCGGCCTCCTGTGCTGGCAGCTCTGCGCTGTCCCGGGGGTGCTGCTGGGCGCAGGGCGCTTGGCCCCCCGCTTGGTGCCGGTGGGCACAGGGGCAGGCGGGGGGCTCTGGAGGGGACTGCGAGGGGGACTGGGCAGGGCTCTCCTGAGGGCTGGGAGAAGTTGAGGCCTCTTGAGGGGAGCCAAGGGAGGCTGGGGCAGGGTTCTCTTGCGGGCAGGGATGAATTCCTGCTGGGGGGGCCTTTTGGGGAGAGGCTTGGGCAGGGGTCTCCTGCGGGCAGGGTCGGGGGGGCTCTGGAGGGGACTCAGGCGAGGCTTGGGCAGGGCTGTCCTGAGGGCAGTGAGGAAGTCAGGGTCGGGGGGGCTCTGGAGGGGACTCAGGCGAGGCTTGGGCAGGGCTCTCCTGAGGGCAGTGAGGAAGTCAGGGTCGGGGGGGCTCTGGAGGGGACTCAGGCGAGGCTTGGGCAGGGCTCTCCTGCGGGCAGAGAGGCAGTCAGGGTCGGGGGGGCTCTGGACGGGAGCCGAGGGAGGCTTGGGCAGGGCTCTCCTGCGGGCAGAGAGGCAGTCAGGGTCGGGGGGCCTCCTGACGGGAGCCAAGGGAGGCTGGGGCAGGGTTCTCCTGCGGGCAGGGATGAATTCCTGCTGGGGAGGCCTTTTGGGCAGGGCTCTCCTGAGCTGGGGCCGGGCTGCAGGCTTGAGGGGGGAGCTGAGTGGCGGCACAGCAGCTGCAGGGGGCTGCAGCGCCCGCCCAGCCTGCACCTTGTCGGGGTGCAGCCCAGGGCTTGAGGGGACCTCACCGAGGGCTCCTGTGGCTTCCAGTCCCTGCGTGCTCGGCTCCTCGATGTCCTCGCAGAGGTCAGGCAGCTGCGAGAGGAAGCGGCTGAGGGCAGGACTGCTGGGCAAATCGGGGAAGGCGTCCTGGGGCTCCACGGCATCCAGGCAGCTGAGCAGCTCCTCCAAGCCGGAGCTGTCCAGGTCGGCCGGGAGCTGGTCCTGCACGTGCTGCAGCTGCTGGCTGTCCCCTGCCAGCTCTGGAAAGGCCTCGGCGAAGGCATCAGGGCCCAGCTCCAGCAGCTCCAGGGGCTCCTCAGGCACCTCTGCAAGTGTCGCCGCTGAGGACGAAGCAAGACAATCCCCCAAGACGGGCAATGTCAGCTTTGCCATGGCCCCTGGGTGTGGGGCCACAAGCGGCCGGCTGTGCCAGTCCCAAACTCACCGTCGGGCGTCGCCGTCTGGGTGCTGGCGGTCCTTGGAGCCTGGGCAGGCTCGGGGGGAGTGTGGCCGGGCAGCGGGGGCCCCTGGTCCTCGCTGAGCCCCACGGCGTGCAAGCAGGGCTCCGGCAGCTGCCCCCGGCTGCTGCTCAGGGTGCGGGGCGTGGGGAGCGCCTGCCCCCGCAGCGGAGGCCCCGGGACGAGGGGTGGCGGGGGGTTGCGCTGGGCGGGGGCCTGCAACAGGCAGGTGCCTGCGGGGTGCAGGAGCTCCCCATGGAGCACGGCCCTGGGCCCCAGCCCCAGCGCATGGTGGGGCACCAGTGTCCCCGTCACCATGGGCTGTCCCCACTGATGGACGGGGGCACAGGGAGGAGCGCTATGGGGGAGCTGCCCCACGGTGGGTAGCTGCACCAGCTGCAGCTGGTGCCCCATGCTTGGGAGCTGCACCAGCTGCAGGTTTTGCCCCACAGCAGGGAGCTGCACCAGCTGCAGGTTTTGCCCCACAGCGGGGAGCTGCACCAGCTGCAGGTTATGCCCCACGGCGGGGAGCTGCCCCACAGCAGGGAGCTGCCCCCCGGCGGGGAGCTGCCCAAGCTGCAGGTGGTGCCCCTGGGCTGGGAGGTGCCCCCCAGGTGGCAGCTGCACCCCGGCGGGGAGCTGCAGCACCTGCCCCTGGACCCCCGGCACCACGTGCCAGACGGTGGCCTGGGGCAGCGCGGAGGGGAGGGTGGGTACCTGCGGGGGCTGCAAGGGCAGCGCCGTCGCTCCGGGGAGGGAGGGCAGCAGCCAGGCAGCCACCGTTGGCGGCACGGCTGGGACGACGAAGGGGGAGTTTTGCGTCTGCGCAAGCCGCGGAAGCCGTCTGGGGAAACCCTCTGTGGGAAAAAGGGCGCTGGGCTGAGCTCTGGGGCGCTGGGCTCGCCAGCAGGGCCGCAGCCCCGGGAGGAGCGGGAGCCGGCTGCTGGACCTGCCATGGTGGCTGGAGAGTGGGGCGGTTGCTTGGGGAACCCGGGCAACGGGGGTTCCGTCCCAACGGCTCACCAGCCCCTCGCCGACATCTTGGGGAGGACTGCAGGCTTTGGACCCAAGCAGGCTGCCCAGCGCAAGACTTGGCCATCCCCAGCAGGCTTGCCCTCCCACGCAGCACTTGCCATGCCCACCACGCTTCCACACCACCACTTGCCCAGCCCAAGGCTTACCCAGCCCAGGACCGGCTTCTCGGCCTCAGCGGCTGTGCCCATCCTTGCCATTTCACCTGATGGCACATTCCCAGCAAGCCAGGCGAAATCTGTCCCATCAACACCACGCGTTTCTTCAGCCAAAGAGATCTCGTCCCAAAGAATTCCCCTCTCGGAGGACTTTTCCAAGCACTTCCTTCCCCAGGGAATGGTACCCACCCCATTCAAGACTTCCCATCCCAAGGCTTTCCCATCCCAGGAGCCATTGTTCATCCCAATGCTTTTGCTTCCCAATGCTTTCAAAGCCCACGAACATTTCCCATCTCTCTCCTTTCCTAGCCCAATGGCTTCCCACCCCAAGGAAGCCTTCCCATCCCAGCAAGGAGTTCTCGGCCCACTCAGCATTCCCCATCCCAAGCATTTCCCAGTTTCACCCTGCAACACACAGCTTGGCCACCCCACAGCTATGCAGAGATCACAAGAGGGATTTGGACCATGCTGATAGACACAAGGTCACGGGGATTTGCTGTGCTGACGATTGCTCCTTATTACAGATCAACACAGATCCCCAGTCCCAAGGGCGCCAGGCAGAATCTGGCGAATATGTAGCTACGTGGCTCTTCCATTTCTCACCAGGCAAGAAAGAGATCTGTGCATTTCTTGTTGAGGGATTTTTGAAACAACAAAGATGCCATGGCTTGCTGCAGCTGAGCAAACCAAGCTACCAGGACGACTATGAGAATTTCCCATGACAGTGTTCCCACATCACCCAATTGAGGAATTTAGAAAAATATTGTTGCCAGCAGCTGGCTTCAAGGACGGGATCTACGTGACTGCTAATCACAAGGGGGTTGTTTTCTTGCAGTTGTTTGTCTGAGTGCTTTTCAACAATAATCTTGTTTGAGACGCTATCCGCCCCTGTTAGGTTTGCTGTAAAAGTCAGGCTATTTGGGTAATAAAAGGGAGCATGATCTGACCATACTAGTGTCTGTCATGTTTTCGGCCGTTCTTCCTGCAACATATGGCGCCCGAACAGGCTGAGACCCGGACACGCTGAGAGACCTGAGAGACACTGAGAGACTCTGAGAGACCTGAAAGACGCTGAGAGACTCCGAGCACGGACCCGAATACAGAGATCTCAGTGAGATGCGGAGATTGATTGATTGATACAGATCACAGTGAGATGCGGAGATTGATTGATTGATACAGATCACAGTGAGATGCGGAGATTGATTGATTGATACAGATTACAGAATCACAGAATCACAGAATTTTCTAGGTTGGAAGAGACCTCAAGATCATCGAGTCCAACCTCTGACCTAACGCTAACAGGCCCCACTAAACCATTTCCCTAAGCTCTACATCTAAACGTCTTTTGAAGACTTCCAGGGATGGTGACTCCACCACTTCCCTGGGCAGCCTGTTCCAGTGCCTCACAACCCTTTCAGTGAAGAAGTTCTTCCTAACATCTAACCTAAAACTCCCCTGGCTAAAATTGATTGCGGTGAGACACGGGAACAGAGGAACCACGGTGAGATGCGGAAAAGTGACGTATTGCGGTGAGACACACAGGACATCCGGAGTCGAGTTGCTACGCGAGATCGGAGGCGTCTGTGGAAACGGCAGCTGGCTACGGTGGTGGCGCAAGCTTTCTCAGTACCGTCTGGGACTGACAGACCACCAAGTACAAAACCTGAGACCTCGGGAATGCGGCTGACAAGATCTTTATTGTCGGTTCCTGCACCCACCCCGGTTCGGGGTATGACCTCTCCAAGAAATCAATCAGTGGCAGAAATAACTGAGGGGCTATTGGAGCAGAGTGCTGATGGGGAGTGGGGGCTGCCCTCCCCACCCCCTGTGCCAGAAAATCTTGATAAAGCTGTGCTGCCAGCATCTGTGCCACTGCCAGGCAGCAAGAAATCCACTCGGGATGCTTCGCCAAGGAGAGGTGCAGCAGCAGCTTGCAAAAATCGACCTTCACTGGAGAAGTCCTTCCAAGAACTGCTAGTGAAATTCGAGAACTTAAAAAGTACGGATTCAGAGGAGCTTCCTCTCTCGTCTGCCCCACCGGAGCTGACTCCCTCATTATCCGTCGCTACAACACCGTCGGCACCAACGAGGGACAGGTGCTCCGACGTCATACGTGATGCCATCATAGAGGGGCATAGGCATGCTACATCCTTGGCCTGCCCTATTCTTATCGACCCTGTGCAAGGCACCGGGTTGTGGCAGCCACGTGCCTGCAAGCTTTTACAGCAAGCTCAAAGAATGGTTTTGGACTATGGGTTACAATCCCAGGCACCTCCACAGATAATTCAATGGATTTTTCAGGCAAAACCAATGTGTCCACTTGACTGTCGAAACTTGGCGCGCTTATTATTAATTCCTTCCCCAATGTTATTGTTTGAAAGGGAATGCTTGCAGTTACCACAGGGGGAAGCGGGTCAGCTGCGTCAACCGGGGAACCCCCTGTATGGGATCACTGCAGAGATGTTAAAGGGAATGGGTCCTTATCTCAATACCCAGATTCAGTTGCAGTTCCCTGCGATTATTCACCAAACAGCTGCGCAGCTCACACTGAGGGCTCTTCTTAGTCTCCCAGGGGAAAAGAAAGCACCTCCATTCGCATCTGTAGAACAGGCCCCTGGGGAACCATACACTAAATTTATCAATCACTCCAGGCAACCAGATGTGGTAGCACAGGACTGTCAGAGATTTGCATTTATGGTACCCTCCATTAACAAACAGGCCCCGGCAAAGCACTATGAATGGCTAGTGCTTCTACAGGGGATGAGGAATTCCCCTACATAATGTCAATTATATGTGGTCTGGGCATTACAACCAATTCGGACAGCGTGTTGTGACGTGTTTATTTACCATTATATGGATAACATTCGGATTGGTAGGCCAGAATGCTTCCAGGATTCAGATTTAAAGTTTATTTGGGATACTTTGGAAGCAAAAGGGTTGAAGATAGCCCCAGAGAAGGTTCAACAGAAACAGCCATGGCTATACTTGGGATGGAAAATATCAGACTTCATCCCCAGAAAGGTGATATAACTATGGTGTTACATAATTGAATAAATGTAGCTACAAGAATGTACATCAATATGTACATCCCTGCAGCAGCTCCAACATCCCTCCTGGCAGCACATTGTAGCCCCCAAATGCCCCCGAAAAGGCACATGCCAGCTACTGGGAAGGAAATGAGCTGGCTCAAGGTGAGCTACCCGCTCATGGCCCAGGTGTCTGTGAGGCGGTGTTGGCAAGGAGTCCTGTTGTGTGAGTCTGTTCTTTGTGGGTGCTCCGTCCCCACCAGGCTTGCTTTGGAAGGCCCAGGAGAGTCTTGTGGGCACTGGCCTGGGGTCCCAGGCTGAGCCAGCTGCTGGCAATCAGGGAGGCTCGCTCCGTGTCTTGGCTTGGGGTTGCGTGGCCAGGCTGTGGGAGCGGGGGGCTGCAGGGGTGTCCTCTGTGAGGAGAATGCAGCAGCTGCCCCATGGGAGCTCAGGGCCGCTTCCAGGAGGCTCCTTCCAGGAGGGACCCACCCGCTGCTGCCCAGAACGCAGAGCAAAAGGATGATGTTTGCGCCTGGGGGAGAGCCCATCTAAGAAAGGGAACAAAAGCTGCTGCCCAGCAGCGTCTGGCTCAGGGAGGAGTGAGAAAGCTCTGTGCAGCCCCCAAGGTCCGTGCAGCAGGAGGCAGGAGGTGCTCCAGGCTCACAGCAGCACTTCCCCTGCGGCCTGTGCAGGGAGAGGCCCCTGGTGGAGCAGGCTGTCCCCCTGCGGCCCATGGATCCCCCGTGGAGCACATCTCCACGCTGCAGCCCCCCTGTGGCTGGAGGAGCCCATGTTGGAACACGTGGATCTGCCCTGGAGGAGGCTGCGGCCTGTGGAGGAGGCCCCAGAGGAGCAGGCCCCAGGCTGGAGGCTGGCAGAAATAAGCCTTTTTTCCACTTCATCAAGATGTGTTTCTGTTGCCATGTTGGCCCCAGTTCAGCATGGAGTCCATTTCTTTAGTGAGTGTCTGGAACTTTTACATGAAAAGTGCTTTTTATTCAATATCATTCGTGCAAAATGAAATTATGAAAAAAAAAATCCTTTAAATGCTCATGTTTTTACAAGCTTATTGGTATCTAAAACCGATCTTTTAATCTAACAGTTATTAAGCATCTGTCAAACTTATTTGTAAAGTAACTGCTTTGCTGTCTTTACACGAGACGTGATTTTCTGTATGCAAAGGAGCAGAGTGAGTATTTTGCAAATGGTTTTATTAGCTTTAGAAGAAAACTTGCTTATATGATAGATTGTCTAGAACAGGGAGCATATTTTGGATCTGGTTAAGGGAAGGCATTTCATAATAGTGGTGCTTTAAAAAATCCTCTCCCCTTTGATACCTTTTTATAACCTCTTATAAAGTGTTTTTTACATGAAGGAGTGCATAACGACTTAGCTGCATTGTACATCTTTCTAGTAGATAAAATGCCTCTCTGTTATTGTGAGCATTTTCGCTCAAACGTTTGTTCCAGTTTTGTGACACCAAATGGCACTGAAGATGGGAATGCCTTTTCTCCGAGCCTATGTATTGAACATAACAGGTTAATAGCGGACTTACTGGGAGGATGAATTTTTAGAACTTCAGAAAACACTCCAAAAAAAACCACTATAGCAAAGTTCTTCTATACCATTTCTGTCAGTGACTTCACCAATAACTGTGCTTGCCCAGCTGAAACTCTGCATCCTGTGTTAGAGGTGACACAGAGAGCCACAGGAGTGTTCTCCACAAAAAAGCCGCTAATTCCACACTATGCAAATGGGGCAGATACTACCTCCTTGTTTTCAGTATCTCAACTGAATCAACTGACTGTGAGAATTCTCACGAGCACTAGCCCTTGTTCTTGTGGGGGACTCCATCACGCCAGATGTCCTGGTTTCAGTTAGCACAGAATTAATTTTCTTCCTAGTAGCTGGTGGAATGCTGTGTTTTGGCTTAGAATGAGAAGAGTGCTGATAACACCCCGATGCTTTAATTGTTGCAGAGCAGTGCTTATACTAAGCCAAGGACATCTCAGCCTTTGCTCTGTCCTGCCAACGGGCAGGCTGGGGGGTGCAGTAAGAGCTGGGAGGGGACAGACCCAGGACAGGTGACCCAAACTAGCCAAAGGGGTATTCCATACCATCTGACGTCATGCTAAACAATATATAGGGGTGGCTAGCCGGGGGGAGGGGGCCGGACTGCTCGGGGTTAGGCTGGGCATCGGTCAGCGGGTGGTGAGCAATTGCATTGTGCATCACTTGTTTGTACATACTATTATTACTTTCGTATTATCACCATTGTATCATCATTATTATTATTGTTATTATTATTTTTGTTATTTTTTTTTCCTGTCTTATTAAACTGTCTTTATCTCAACTCACGGGCTTCACTTTCCATTTCTCTCCCCCGTCCCAGAGAGGGAGGGGGGAGGGTGAGCGAACGGCTGCGTGGTGTTTAGCTGCCGGTCGGGTTAAACCACGACAGTCTTTTTGGCGCCCAACGTGGGGCCCGAAAGGTTGAGATAACGGCAGATCTGATCAGAGTGTGTTAAACTAAAATTGGTGGAAGGATTAGACCTGCTTAATAGTCACTTGTCATGATGCTGATTGCTTTAATCACAACTCTGCTGCGCCTGTTTTCCAAATTGAGTATTATAGTACATTATTTTCCGTATTTGCTCTCTGTAGTGTTGTTTCTCCTCTCCGGGCCCTGGTTTCAGACCATTATGGTACTAAGTGTTATAGCAATGGCTTATGAGACGATAAGATATCTGGTCATGACTCTAACTTGGTATTTATACTCAGTAACATCGTGGACTCTGTACTTTGGAAACAGCATCTTGGGAACTATTAGCAATTATACCTATTGTTTTTCTCCATTAGAGAGTCAATCTGTGGAGGGGAAAGGGGAGGATATTTTTCCTTACTTGCTTACTCTCCCTTTCTCCTTCACCACCCCTGTATCCTCCTGGGTCACTCTGCCTTCCTCCTTCACCACCCTCTTATCCCCTGAGCTTGTCACAATAGCTCTCCAAGATATTGAATATTTCTGGAATACTCAGAATACCATAGTCTTGTTGTTCTGCCTCATGAATGCACTTCAGATTCTGCTTAAAGTTAAACAACTACTTATGAAGCTCATCCGGAGATCTGCCCGGAGGCAGTATAGTTGTGGGTGGCAGGGAGTATGGGTGGATATGGGCAGGCATCTAGAGCAGTTGGCACCCCCAGTGTGTTGGAAATTCACCCCTGAACAATGGCAAAATCCTCAAAAACTGGCAGAATGCTTGAAAAAAAGGTGTAATGATTCTGGCAGTTCCAAAGTAACACAAATCATTGTAACGTGCTGGGGCCTGGCTCATGCCTATCGAGCTGCCATTGATACTGCTGTCAACTTAGTGACAGACCCTGCGGCCACTCCAAACCCTGTGACAGATCCAACGGCCACTGTGACCCCTACGGTGGATTCTGCAGCCGCTCCAGTCCCAGCTCCTGCAGCCGCTCCAGTCCCAGCTCCTGCAGCCGCTCCAGTCCCAGCTCCTGCAGCCGCTCCAGTCCCAGCTCCTGCAGCCGCTCCAGCTCCAGCTCCTGCAGCCGCTCCAGTCCCAGCTCCTGCAGCCGCTCCAGTCCCAGCTCCTGCAGCTGCTCCAGTCCCAGTTCCTGCAGTCGCTCCAGTTCCAGCTCCGGCCGCTACTCCAGTCCCAGTTCCTGCAACTGCTCCAGTCCCAGCTCCTGAAGCTGCTCCAGCTCCAGCTCCTGAAGCCGCTCCAGCTCCAGCTCCTGCAGCTGCTCCAGTCCCAGTTCCTGCAGTCGCTCCAGTTCCAGCTCCGGCCGCTACTCCAGTCCCAGTTCCTGTAACTGCTCCAGTGCCAGCTCCTGAAGCCGCTCCAGCTCCAGCTCCTGAAGCCGCTCCAGCTCCAGCTCCTACTGCTGCTCCAGTCCCAGCTCCTGCAACTGCTCCAGCTCCAGCTCCAGCTCCTGTAGCCGCTACAGCTCCGGTTCCTGCAACTGCTCCAGCTCCTGTAGCCGCTCCAGCTCCTGTGGCCGTGTCAGAGAAACGAGCTGTAGCAGTGCAAGTTGACCCTGCAGAGGGCATTCCAACCCCTGTGGCAGACCCTGTAACAAAGTCAGAGAAACGAGCAGTAGCAGTGCAAGCTGCCCCTGTAGAGAAGGTGAAAATATGGTATAGAAATTCAAGTCGTTTAGAACGCAGAGAGTCTTCTGCCAATCCAGGTAAGGCTTCTGCCAAAACTAAGTATAGAGATGACGAAGATGATGACGACGCTGGGCCGTCAAGGATTCAGGAGGAGGAAGATGAGGATGCCGAAAGAGCAACAGTAACTACCCGAAGCCTAAACGAGCGCGAGCTACGAGATGTGCGAAAAGATTTTGGTCGCTGTATAGGTGAGCAGCTTGTCACCTGGCTGCTCCGGTGCTGGGACTCTGGAGCCAATTGTGTGGAATTAGACGGCAGGGAAGCCAAGCGGCTGGGATCCCTTGCTCGAGACGCCGGCATTGACAAAGCAATTGCAGATGGAGCACGACCCACCAGCCTCTGGAGGCGTCTCCTCTCAGCTGTGAGGGAAAGGTATCCCTTCAAGGAAGACATTTTATGTCTACCAGGCAAGTGGACCACTATGGAGAAGGGAATCCAGTACCTGAGGGAATTAGCCGTACGGGAAGTGATTTATGAGGATCCAGACCTCAAACAAACATCCACAGATCCAGATGAAGTCAAGTGTACACGACCCATGTGGCGGAAGTTTGTACGGAGTGCACCATCATCATATGCCAGCTCATTGGCAATAATGGCCTGGAAAGAGGATGAGGAACCCACAGTGGGTGAAGCGGCTAAACAACTCCGGCAGTACGAAGAAAGTCTCTCCTCTTCCTTACAGGCCTGCGTCTCAGCTGTGGAGAAACTTTCTGAAAAGGTTCACCAACTTGAAGAGAATCTATTGTCCTCCCCACCTGAACCAACCAGTGCCCACCGACCAAAGGAGAACACTTGGGAGAAACTTTCTGAAAAGGTTCACCAACTTGAAGAGAGATTATTCTCCTTCGCACCTGTACAAAGCAGTGTCTCAGCTGTCAGGGGTAGGCGTTCACCCACACAAGGAAGACGATATGGTGGGTACTCACCCCGTGCCACCCTGTGGTTTTACTTACGAGACCATGGAGAGGACATGAGAAAGTGGGATGGAAAATCTACCGCGACCCTAGAGGCACGGGTACGTGAGTTGCAAAAGAAAACAATCAAGAAAAAGGGATTCTCCGAAAAGTTTGCTGCTCCAACTTCCAGCAGACAGTCCTTCAAACACAGAAACGAGGAAGATTCTGACCAGGATTAGGGGGGCCCTGCCTCCAGCCAGGGGGAGGAAAGGGACAATCGAGTTTATTGGACTGTGTGGATTCGATGGCCTGGCACATCACGCGCACAGAAGTATAAGGCTTTAGTAGACACCGGTGCACAATGTACTATAATGCCATCGAGCTATAAAGGACCAGAGCCCATCTATATTTGTGGAGTGACAGGGGGATCTCAGCAGTTGACTGTATTGGAGGCTGAAGTGAGTCTGACTGGGAATGAGTGGGAAAAGCACCGCATTGTGACTGGTCCGGATGCTCCATGTATCCTTGGCATAGACTATCTTAGAAGAGGATACTGCAAGGACCCAAAAGGGTTCCGGTGGGCTTTTGGTATTGCTGCCTTAGAGACAGAGGGCATTAAACAATTATCTACCTTGCCTGGTCTCTCAGAGGACCCCTCTGTTGTGGGGTTGCTGAGGGTCGAAGAACAGCAAGTGCCAATTGCTACCACAACTGTGCACCGGCGGCAATATCGCACCAACCGAGACTCCCTGATTCCCATCCATAAGCTAATTCGTCAATTGGAGAGCCAAGGAGTGATCAGCAAGACTCATTCACCTTTCAATAGTCCCATATGGCCAGTGCGAAAGTCTAATGGCGAGTGGAGACTAACAGTGGACTATCGCGGCCTGAACGAAGTCACGCCACCACTGAGTGCTGCAGTGCCGGACATGCTGGAACTTCAGTATGAACTTGAATCGAAGGCAGCCAAGTGGTACGCCACAATTGATATCGCTAATGCATTTTTCTCCATCCCTCTAGCAGCAGAGTGCAGGCCACAATTTGCCTTCACTTGGAGGGGAGTCCAATATACTTGGAATAGGCTGCCCCAGGGGTGGAAACACAGCCCTACCATTTGCCATGGGCTGATCCAGTCTGCACTAGAGCAGGGGGAAGCTCCTGAACACCTGCAGTACATCGATGACATTATTGTGTGGGGTGACACAGCAGAGGAAGTTTTCGAGAAAGGGAAGAAAATAGTCCAAATCCTTCTGAAAGCCGGTTTTGCCATAAAACAAAATAAAGTCAAAGGACCTGCACGGGAGATCCAGTTTTTAGGAATAAAATGGCAAGATGGACGTCGTCAAATCCCAATGGATGTGATCAACAAAATAACAGCTATGTCTCCACCAACTAACAAAAAAGAAACACAGACTTTCCTAGGTGTTGTGGGGTTTTGGAGAATGCACATCCCAAATTACAGTCTGATTGTAAACCCACTCTACCAAGTAACTCGTAAGAAGAATGAGTTTGAATGGGGCCCTGAACAACGACAAGCCTTTGAACAAATCAAGCAGGAAATAGTCCATGCAGTAGCCCTTGGGCCAGTTCGAACAGGACCAGATGTAAAGAATGTGCTCTACACTGCAGCCGGGGAGAACGGCCCCACCTGGAGCCTCTGGCAGAAAGAACCTGGGGAAACTCGAGGTCAGCCTCTGGGGTTTTGGAGTCGGGGATACAGAGGATCTGAGGCCCGCTATACTCCAACTGAAAAGGAGATATTGGCAGCATATGAAGGAGTTCGATCTGCTTCGGAGGTGGTCGGTACTGAAGCGCAGCTCCTCCTAGCACCCCGATTACCGGTACTAGGCTGGATGTTCAAGGGAAGGGTCCCCTCTACGCATCATGCAACTGATGCTACATGGAGCAAGTGGGTTGCACTGATTACTCAGCGGGCTCGAATAGGAAACCCCAGTCGCCCAGGAATATTGGAAGTGATCATGGACTGGCCAGAAGGCAAATACTTTGGGATATCATCAGAGGAGGAGGTGGGTCGTGCTGAAGAAGCCCCACTGTACAACCAGTTGCCAGAGAATGAAAAGAAATATGCCCTGTTCACTGATGGGTCCTGTCGTATTGTGGGGAAGCATCGGAGATGGAAGGCTGCTGTATGGAGTCCTACGCGACGAGTTGCAGAAGCTGCTGAGGGAGAAGGTGAATCGAGTCAGTTTGCAGAAGTGAAGGCCATTCAGCTGGCTTTAGACATTGCTGAACGAGAAAAATGGCCAGTTCTCTATCTCTACACCGATTCATGGATGGTAGCAAATGCCCTGTGGGGATGGTTACAGCAATGGAAGCAAAACAACTGGCAGCGTAGGGGCAAACCTATCTGGGCTGCTGCATTGTGGCAAGATATTGCTGCTCGGGTAGAGAACCTGGCTGTGAAAGTACGCCACGTAGATGCTCATGTGCCCAAGAATCGGGCTACTGAAGAACATCAAAACAACCAGCAGGTGGATCAGGCTGCTAAGATTGAAGTAGCTCAGGTGGACCTGGATTGGCAGCATAAAGGTGAATTATTTATAGCCCGATGGGCCCATGACACCTCAGGCCATCAAGGTAGAGATGCAACATACAGATGGGCTCGTGATCGAGGGGTGGACTTGACCATGGACGCTATAGCACAGGTTATTCATGACTGTGAAACATGTGCTGCAATCAAGCAAGCCAAACGGTCAAAGCCTCTTTGGTATGGAGGACGATGGCTGAAATATAAATATGGAGAGGCCTGGCAGATTGATTACATCACACTCCCTCAAACTCGCAATGGCAAGCGCCACGTACTTACAATGGTGGAAGCAACCACCGGATGGCTGGAAACATATCCTGTGCCTCATGCTACCGCCCGGAACACCATCCTGGGCCTTGAAAAGCAAGTCCTATGGCGACATGGCACCCCAGAAAGAATAGAATCAGACAATGGGACTCACTTCCGAAACAACCTTATAGACACTTGGGCCAAAGAACATGGTATTGAATGGGTGTATCACATCCCCTATCATGCACCAGCCTCCGGGAAAGTTGAACGATACAATGGCCTGTTAAAGACTACCTTGAAAGCAATGGGCGCTGGGACGTTCAAAAACTGGGATACGCATTTGGCAAAGGCCACCTGGTTAGTCAATACTAGGGGATCTACCAACCGAGCTGGACCTGCCCAATCAAACCTGTTACGTACTGTAGATGGGGATAAAGTTCCTGTAGTGCATGTAAAAAATATGCTGGGTAAAACAGTCTGGGCTACTCCTGCCTCAGGAAAAGGCAAACCTATTCGTGGAATTGTTTTCGCTCAGGGACCTGGATATACTTGGTGGGTGATGCAAAAGAACGGAGAGGTCCGGTGTGTACCTCAAGGAGATTTAATACTGGGTGAGAATAGCCCATGAACTGAATTGCACCATGTTAAATAGTATATTATACTGTATGTTATCACTACCATGATTACTATAGGTGACTAATTAGAATGTATGGAAAAGAGTGTAACCTGAGCATGACATAAATGGTATGGAATAAGGGGTGGATAGATGTCCTGGTTTCAGTTAGCACAGAATTAATTTTCTTCCTAGTAGCTGGTGGAATGCTGTGTTTTGGCTTAGAATGAGAAGAGTGCTGATAACACCCCGATGCTTTAATTGTTGCAGAGCAGTGCTTATACTAAGCCAAGGACATCTCAGCCTTTGCTCTGTCCTGCCAACGGGCAGGCTGGGGGGTGCAGTAAGAGCTGGGAGGGGACAGACCCAGGACAGGTGACCCAAACTAGCCAAAGGGGTATTCCATACCATCTGACGTCATGCTAAACAATATATAGGGGTGGCTAGCCGGGGGGAGGGGGCCGGACTGCTCGGGGTTAGGCTGGGCATCGGTCAGCGGGTGGTGAGCAATTGCATTGTGCATCACTTGTTTGTACATACTATTATTACTTTCGTATTATCACCATTGTATCATCATTATTATTATTGTTATTATTATTTTTGTTATTTTTTTTTCCTGTCTTATTAAACTGTCTTTATCTCAACTCACGGGCTTCACTTTCCATTTCTCTCCCCCGTCCCAGAGAGGGAGGGGGGAGGGTGAGCGAACGGCTGCGTGGTGTTTAGCTGCCGGTCGGGTTAAACCACGACACCAGATATCTGCTAGAAATATAGATATCTTTCCTTCACGCCTGACAGGAGCCGCCTGCAGAGGCTGAGGGCTCGTGCCCTGTTTCCAATGGCTTTCTCAATGCCCCCTTCCCTAGAGAGAGGTCCCAGCTGCTTGGCTTCCGTGCCCTCGAATTCCAGGCAACCAGAGCCGTTATCGCAGCATGGCAGCAGCCAGCTAGCAATGTGCTCACCTGGAGGACAGCTGCAATCTTGTCCCATGTCTCACAGCTCACCCAGACATTGGGATCACCTGGTTCCTGCTGCTTTTACATGGTGGTCTTCAGCCTGCTGTTCCCTAGGATGGCCCTACACTGGGGTAGCCTGCCTCGCCTTCCTATTGCTCCTTCCCCTTCTCAGTAGGACTTTCTTCCCTTACTAAACGAGACGACTTGTGCATCCATTCTTTCATCTGGTGTGTACCGGTGACTGATACCGTCTTGGGCCCAGCTGCAAGGCCCGTCACAGGGGCTGGAGTGGCCACAGGGCCTGTCAGTGGGCTTGGAGTGGCTGCAGGGCTCATCAGTGGGCTTGGTGTGTCCGTAGGTCCCATCACAGCGCTGCAGTGGTCACAGGGCCTTTCATATTGGCTAGAGTGGCTGTAGGGCCCGTCACAGGTTTTGGAATAGCCCCAAGGCCCATCACTGGGCTTGCAGTCGCTGCAGAGCCCATCACTGGGCTTTGAGCAGCCGCAGGGCCGCTCTCAGGGTTGGATGAGATCCACAGGTGTTTTCTTCCTCTTGGAGGTGCTGAGGAGTATTGAATAGTCTTCAAAAGGCATAGGCCAGAGTGCAGAAAATGTGTAGCTGATGCTAGAACCAGTTACTTTTTCTTGTCCACTGCCTCCTCCTCATTCACTGCCTCCTCCTTGTCTACCGCATCCTCCTCGTCCCCCGCCTGCTAATCCTATTTCTCATTTTCCTCCTCCTTCTCCTCCTTCCCTGCCTCTTGCACCTCCAACACCTCCTCCACCTCCACTGCCTCTTCCTCCTTCTCCTTCTCCAGCCCCACTGACTATTCCTCCTCCACAGCCTCCTCCACCTCGGCAGAAACTTCCTGGCCAACTTCCTCTGCATGCTCCTTGCTAAGGCATGCTGGTAGCAATGATGGTGAGCCCAGAGATGTCAGGAGGAGTTGCCATGAACCAGGTGTGCCAAGGCGGCTTCTCTGGGAGGCTATGGTTGTGAGCACTGCCCACCGCTCCTAATTCTAGTTCCATTTGTCACCCCACAGGACCATGGCACCGTGGCCCTGTAAGGTAGCAGCTGGCGGCTCCTATCATCTTGATGACGCTCTGTGATGCGCTGCTTGTTGCCTGGGTAGCAATTGTTAGCTCTTATGCAAATGGCTTGTCATCAATCAGGGGTGTGGCTGCTCCTCCCTATAAAAGGGCCAAAGGGGGGCAGTGGGAGCCAGAGTGTTGGAGAGGGGAGATGGGAGAAGGTGGAAACAGAAAAGGAGGAGGAGGAGGCATAGGTGGAAAAGGGGGAGTAAGAGGGGAAGGGGGGCAGTGGAGGAGGTGGCGGAGGAGGAGGTGGTAGAGAAGATTGAGGAGGTGGCGGCATTTCTGGAAAAGGAGACTGATGAGTAGGAAGTGGTGACAAAAGAGGAGGCGAGCAAGGGCTAGGCAGAGGGACACGATGGAAGTGGAAGAGGAGAAGAAGGTGGTGGAGAAATAGTAGAATCTTAGAGGAGGAACTGGTGGCAAAAAGAAAAAAAAGAGGAGGAGGTGGAGGAGGAGTAGGAGGTGGTAAAGGAGGAGACCAAAAAAAAAAAAAAAAAAACAAGAAGGAGGAGAAGGTGGCAGAGGAAGAAGTGGTAGAGGAGGAGGTGGAGGAGGAGGAGGAGGATGTGGAGGAGGTGGAGGTGGAGGAGGAGGAAATGAAGGAGAAGGTGGAGGAGTAGGAGGAGGAGGAGGAGGAGTAGGAGGAGGATGTGGAGGAAGATGACGTGGAGGAGGTGGAGGAGGAGGTGGAGGAAGTGGAGGAGGAGGAAGTGGAGGAGGAGGAAGTGGAGGAGGAGGAGGTGAAAAAGGAGGAGGTGGATGAGGAGGAGGTGGAGGAAGATGAGGAGGAGGAGGAGGAGGTGGAGGAGGAGGAAGAGTTGTAGGAGGAGGAGGTGTAGGTTGTGTAGGTTGTGGAGGAGTTGGAAGAGGAGGTGGAAATTGAGGTGGAGGAGGTGGAGGAGGAGGTGGAGGATGAGGAGGAGGTGGAGGTTGTGGAGGAGTTGGAAGAGGAGGTGGAGGTGGTGGAGGTGGAGGTGGAGGAGGCCAAAATAAAAAAAGACAAAAACAGCTAAAAAGCACAGAAAAAAAAAAAAAAACACTGGAAATGGAAAAATCAACATTGTGACCATCAACTATCAATCTCAGAGCAAGCTGATAGGAAACACTCATTTAAATCATTCTGGACAGATGTGACGAGAGAGAGAAAATTTTCATGCAGAGAATCCGAAGGAAAAGAAAAACTCATAGGCATTGATAAAGAGTTGATTAAGAAAGGAATAGAAAATAATAAAAATAATACAATCATTTAAAAAGACAGTAAATAAATTGTATTACTGTAAACAATTTTTTCCCAGCCTAATGATCTCCTATCACCACCATGACCACCCATCCTAGCAATTTCCCATCCCATTATTTCACACTCAAATGAATTCCCATCACCGCAGTTCTTTGTGGGCGCTCCGTCCCCATCAGGCTTGCTTTGGAAGGCCCAGGAGAGTCTTGTGGGCACTGGCCTGGGGTCCCAGGCTGAGCCAGCTGCTGCCTGGCAATCAGGGAGGCTCGCTCCGTGTCTTGGCTTGGGGTTGCGTGGCCAGGCTGTGGGAGCGGGGGGCTGCAGGGGTGTCCTCTGTGAGGAGAATGCAGCAGCTGCCCCATGGGAGCTCAGGGCCGCTTCCAGGAGGCTCCTTCCAGGAGGGACCCACCCGCTGCTGCCCAGAACGCAGAGCAAAAGGATGATGTTTGCGCCTGGGGGAGAGCCCATCTAAGAAAGGGAACAAAAGCTGCTGCCCAGCAGCGTCTGGCTCAGGGAGGAGTGAGAAAGCTCTGCGCAGCCCCCAAGGTCCGTGCAGCAGGAGGCAGGAGGTGCTCCAGGCTCACAGCAGCACTTCCCCTGCGGCCTGTGCAGGGAGAGGCCCCTGGTGGAGCAGGCTGTCCCCCTGCAGCCCATGGATCCCCTGTGGAGCACATCTCCACGCTGCAGCCCCCCTGTGGCTGGAGGAGCCCCCGGTGGAGCAGGTGGCTGTGGCCTGGAGGAGGCCGCGGCCTGTGGAGAGCCCCCGCAGGAGCAGGCCCCGGGCTGGACTGGAACAGGCTGTGCTGAGCCTGCTTTGCCCGTGACGCTCCTTGTGGAGTGATCTCCCTGTCCTTCTGGCAGCCCTTGAGCCCTTGCCAGCCTCTTTTCTCCCCTTGGCGTTGGAGGAGGGGCAGGGAGAGAGCGCTTGTGCTGGAGCTCAGCTGCCCAGCTGAGGAAAACCACCACGGCTCTGTCTTGCCGCTGCTGCAGCACGCTGGTAGCAGCCAGCACCGTCTGTTCTTCGAGCCTCAGCAAGCCCACAGCATCTTCCCAGAAGGGATCCCTTTCCTTCACGCCTGACAGGCGCCGCCTGCAGAGGCTGAGGGCTTGTGCCCCGTTTGCAAGCGCTTTCTCAGTGCCCCCTTCCCCAGAGAAGGATCCGGATCCCAGCTGCTTGGCTTCCCTGCCCTCTGCTGCCAGGCTCCCGCAGCTGCTATCCCAGCAGCGCAGCAGCCAGCTGACAATGTGCTCGCCTGGAGGACAGCTGCAATCTTGTCCCATGCTGGCAGCTCGCCCAGGGATGGGGATCACCTGCTTCCTGCTGCTTTTGTCTCTGTGCCTGAGACAGCAACGGGGTAGTCCCCGCAGCCAGCTCTTAGGGCCTGTGCCAGGCTTGGAGGGGCTGCAGGGAACATGCCAGGGGCTCGAGGGGCTGCAGGGCGAGTGACAAGGCTTTGAGGGGCCTCAGGTCCCACCGCGGTGGTTGAAGTCAATGCAGGGAACATCAGAGTTGTTGGAGGGGCTGCAGGTAAAATCCCAGGGCTTGCAGGGGCTGCAGGCTGCGTCACAGCTACGCATCAGGTCAAGACGCATTTTCCTAGAACCATACATTTCCTCCTGAAGGGGCTGAAGAGCATGGAATGGTCTTCAAAACGCACAGAGCAAACCCCAGCAAACGTAGAGCTGCTGCTAGCAAGTAGGTAACTTGATTGTTCCTCTTGGTAACTTTGTTTCACAACAACAGGTGCAAAGATGTATCTTGAGTTGAGGGCAAAGGTGACCTTGGATCTGAAGCACACAGGCGTTCGCTAATGTACCCCATCCGGAGTGACTCCAGAACGACTCGGAAGGAAAAATAAAGTGTTGCGAAGCACGGACGAAAGCACGACAGACACCAGCAGAGTCAGATCATGCTTCACTTTATTGCCCGAATAGCCTAACTTTTATAGAGAACTTAACAGGGGTGGACAGTGTTTCACACAAGATTATTGGTCAAAAGCACTCAGACAAACAGCTACAAGAAAACAACCCCACCTGCAAGAAAACAACCCCCTTGTGATTAGCAGTCACATAGACCTTGTCCTTGAGGCCAGCTACTGGTAACAATATTTTCCTGAATTCCTCAATTGGGCGATGTGGGAACACTGTCATGGGAACTTCTCATAGTTGCCCTGGTAGCTTGGTTTGCTCAGCTACAGCAAGCCATGGGATTTTTGCTGTTTCAAGAAATCCCTCAACAATTCCCCCTTCTTCTTTTGAGCAAACCAAGCCTGACACAGCAGTTTTACAAGTAACTCTTTAGCTATACTTACAACACACAACGATGATTACCACCACCATAAACCAAATCCTTAATCCCCTTGTGATTAAACCCAGCAACCATCTACACTTTGTTTCAAACAAGTCAGTGAACCATTGATTGAAAGGATTGATACCATATTGAATCTTTCTCATGTGCTCTTTCAGGAAAGTAATGGATTTGTGAATTGACACATTATGATCAAAAAGGTTTAAACAGTACATTCCCTTAAAGTCCTCACACCCATTCCTTTGAGCCAAAAGCAAGATGTCAATAGCAGCTTGATCCTGTAAAAGCAGATGTTGCAGACTATTTTGATCTGGTAACATCTCCTCAAGTATCTCTGTCGTGGCATAGGCTTGCCTCTCGGCCCAGCATACCAATTTTTCTAAGTTGTTACATGCGGCCGCAGATGCCACTCCAGGCACTGAAATTGCTAATGCCGCTCTAGCTGCAACCCCACACAATTCAACATTATCATTGCAATCCAATGCAAGCAATGTCCATTTATGTCTGGTGATCTCACGCAACTGTAACAAGCTAGGAGCAAATACAATGAGTTTATCTATGTAACATGGACATCTGATAGCATTTGCAGCAATACCTTGCCAGGCCCTATCACCACAAATCAGAAAAGCATCAGGAGGTAAGGCCAAAGCTGTACAATTGTTCCAAACACTGTAGTTGTTACCGCTTGTCTCCATGCTATAAACCCCTAAACCCTGCTTAGCAGTGTCATTGTAATCACAGGTGTTATTTGTATTTCTGTACCCGTATGGCCCTTTCCAGGTTCCTGTAGCAGGATCCATCTGATAGCCATGGCTACATTCACATTTGTAGCCACCTTTCAGGTTGATACAGATTTGACTACAGCTACCAGGGTTTTGGCATTCATCAATGTCTCCACAGTTTCTCTTGTCTACAAACTCAAACCCAGCTGGACAGTCACATTCATTTATGATGCATTCCTTCAGGGGCTCATCACCCCAGTCCTTGCAGTCTCTCTGCTGGTTACACACTTTATTGATATCTATGCATTCTCCACTTCTGCACTTGAATTTGCCAGGTCCAGAGCACTGAATAACATTGTTACAGTTTGCTTCATCAGTGCCATCCAGACAGTCTCTCACACCACTGCACTGCCTACTCCCATGGACACAGTTCCCATCTTCACATCTGAAATGGTCTGGCCTGCAGGTCCGAGAAGGGCAGTTAATTTCATCACTTCCATCCTTGCAATCAGGATCTCCATCACATCGCCACTTCTTGTGGATACATTCACCTGAGCCGCACTGCACCTCACTCGTAGCACACTTCACTGGAGGTGCAGGCTGGCGGCCACACTGCTCCAAAGATTCATCCGAGTGGTTGGAGCAGTCAGCATCATCATCACACACCCAGCTGATAGGGATGCAGGTAGAACTCTTGCACTGAAACTCATGAACACCACAGGTAGGAGGTGCACACTCCAACTCATCGCTACCATCACTGCAGTCATCTTGAACATTGCAGACAAAGCTTTTGGAAATACATTGCCCACTACTGCATGTGAATTCTGCTGCACTACAAGTCACAATGCCACAACTCTCTTCATCTTCTCCACTGTCGCAGTCCTTTTCACCATCACATTTCCAGGACACTGGGATACACTGGGTTGACTGAGGACCACACCTGATTTCATTTACCCGGCATGTTCTCGTATGACACAGCTCAGCACTCTCATCAGACCCATTTTCACAGTCCGGATCCCCATCACACTGCCATCTATTTGGCACACACTGACCACTGTTGCACACAAAGTCAGATTCAGCACACGTCTTCTTCACACAAGCACTCTCATCACTGCCATCTAAGCAGTCTTCACATTTTGCTCTAGCACCGTCGGCAGCAGTGCACAGGCCGGCGAGGGTGAGCAGCAGGCAGAGTGCCCCGCAGCGCGGCAGCACCCACCGCCGCCCTGCACCTGTGTCACTTATACTGCTCCTATTACCCATGCTGTTAGTGTCAGTGGCATCCTCCTGGTACCGTTTCTGTCTTTGTCGCCCCTTACTCTCCCCCTTTTCTTTTTTACCACTGACCATTCACCACAAATGGGTGAGACACATGATTACTAGTTAGGAAAGAGAGTGTAACGTCTGCTATACGGCTGCAGGCCGTGCCAGCTGCAACCCTAGAAGCTGTTTGTGAACGAGCCTGACGGTGGTCATTTGGCGGTGTAATCTGCGTCTCTGCTCTCCTGCCCTGCAATAGAGCTAAATCGTCATTAATAGTCTGTAGAATGTGGCAACCCCACGGAATGTTATCCAGAAACATAGTTATAACACCGATCTGGGGACGAATAGTCTTTTTTTGCATTGCAAGATAACTTCTTATAAAAAGAATGCCAGAGAGAAGCAGCACAGCCGCTGCTGCCGCTGCCTCCATGGTTACGTCAGACAGGCTGCAGAGTCCTGATCTCCGCCCCTCTGCTCTGTGCCGACTCGCCACACGGTGAGAGTCGACTACCGTTGTCCACTGACGCCTCTGGTCTCCCGTAGCAACTCCATCTCGGATGTCCCGCATCGCACCGCGATTATTTCAATGTCCCGCGTTTTCCGCGGCTCCTTTTCCCGCGTCCCTGCGCGGTTCCGTTTCCCGCGCTTCCCCGCGGATCTTTTCCCACGCT
This sequence comes from Aythya marila, assembly GCF_965140915.1. Classification (NCBI taxonomy): domain Eukaryota; kingdom Metazoa; phylum Chordata; class Aves; order Anseriformes; family Anatidae; genus Aythya; species Aythya marila. The sequence continues at coordinate 4,532,640 of NC_139067.1, read as the reverse complement.
CCCAACGGTTTCCTTTCCCCGTGTCTTACCGTGAGTCCTTGGTACAGTGTTTGCGGCTCGGTGTCTGGTCAGGTGCAGCGCCGGTCCGATGTCCGCTCCGATGTCCACTCCGATGTCCCGCGCCGCTCCGATGTCTCAGTCTCGGCGCTGTGATGTCGCGGCGCCGCTGGTCCCCGGCGGCACTGGTCCCGGCGCCGCGCCGATGTCCCGGCGCCCGGCGCCGCTGGTCCCAACGCCGCTGGTCTCCTGCTCTACCTGCGTTCAGATGTGCCGGCGCCGCTGGTGTCCCGCTGCGCTGGTGTCCCGCTGCGCTGCGATGTTCGCCCCGGCGCCGCTGCGATGTCTGTGCTCGGCTGCGATGTCTGCTCCGGTGCTGCGATGTCCTGCTCCGGTGCGATGTCTGTCCCGCTGCGATGTCCTGTTCAGGCCCTGTTCAGGTCTCCCGCTGCGATGTCCTGTTCAGGTCCTGTTCAGGTCTCCCGCTGCGATGTCCTGTTCAGGTCCAGTTCAGGTCTCAGCCTGTTCGGGTGCCATTTGTTGCGAAGCACGGACGAAAGCACGACAGACACCAGCAGAGTCAGATCATGCTTCACTTTATTGCCCGAATAGCCTAACTTTTATAGAGAACTTAACAGGGGTGGACAGTGTTTCACACAAGATTATTGGTCAAAAGCACTCAGACAAACAGCTACAAGAAAACAACCCCACCTGCAAGAAAACAACCCCCTTGTGATTAGCAGTCACATAGACCTTGTCCTTGAGGCCAGCTACTGGTAACAATATTTTCCTGAATTCCTCAATTGGGCGATGTGGGAACACTGTCATGGGAACTTCTCATAGTTGCCCTGGTAGCTTGGTTTGCTCAGCTACAGCAAGCCATGGGATTTTTGCTGTTTCAAGAAATCCCTCAACAATAAAGTCCAAAGCAGTGCGTTGTGATAAAGAGAGTTTAATAGGGTAGAAAAGGAATAAAAACAAACAAAATAAGAAATAATGATATTTATAATTTATATTAACATATAAAAATATTTAATACTATTAAATACTAATACTTCCAGTTTTATACTAAAAAAACAATGCCATACTGTACAACACAGTCAATAAAGTGGATTTAATTAAATAAATAATAGAACCAAGAAATTAAATGAAAATTAAAAACTTGAAATTTAATAAAAAGAAAACCCATTCTTCCCAGTCCAATGAATTCCTACCCCCATCATCACTTCCCATCCCACTGATCATTTGCTATCCCAAAAACCTCCCAGTTCTTATCCCCTCGGCATGCCAGTGCAAGAAGAGCTGCAGGCAGAGGCCTTGCTGAGTGAGCACCTAACAAGAGGAACTTAATCCAGAAGACAGGAAAGAAGAGCAATGCCCCAAAAGAAGCACGGGGCCCATCTTCATCTGGTGGGCCGCCCGCTGCCGCTCCTCCTGGGCCAGCTTCTTCAGGCGCTCCCGCTCGGGACGCTGCTGCGGCGTGATGGGCACCGACTCCTCCTGCTCCTCCAGCGGCGTGGGCGCCGCGGCGCGGCCCGCCCAGGGCCCCACGCGGGGCATGTAGTCCACGCGGGGCTGCGCCGGCCGCTGCAGCGTGCGCGGCTGCGTGGGCAGAGCCGGACGCTGCGCTTGGCCCCCCGCAGCTGGCAGGCCCAGTGCTCTGGGCGCCGGCTCTATGGCAGCGTCCCCTGTTCATGCCGTGCTGCCTGGTGGTGCTGGCACCTCCTTTTCCTTGCCGCCAGCCGGGGACTGGGGGGCAGCGGGCACAGCGCTGGAGCCTGGCACTGTCGGCGGGGCGCTGGGCATGCTGCTGGGGCTGCTGGAGGTGGGCTGCGGCTGCACACAGGACGGCTGGTGCACTGGCCCCAGCACCTTGGCCCTGGCCCCCAGCGGCTGCAAAGTCTCGCTGGGGGTCTTTGTCCTTGCGTGCTGGCGCTGCAGCGTCTTGGCCCCGCTGGCTTGGGCCCGGAGCCTGTCCTGGGGCCGCACGGCACAGGGCTCCCCACTCGGAGTCTCCAGCAGCAGCCGCGCTCTGCGGGGAGGTGGCGACGCTGCTCCTTGCCCCCCTGCAGCCCCCGGGCTTCGTGCTGTCTTGCTGGGTGCCGTGGTGCTGTTGATCGCCGGCTGCTGCCCACTGCTGCCTGCTTCCGTGCTGCTGCCAGCCCCCGTGCTGCTGCCACCCGTCTTCCCCTGGCACAGTCTCTTGCGGCCTTGGCCAGCCTGGCCCAGCAGCATCTTCCTCTCCTTGCTGGGGGGGTTCTCTGTTGTCGGCCTCCTGTGCTGGCAGCTCTGCGCTGTCCCGGGGGTGCTGCTGGGCGCAGGGCGCTTGGCCCCCCGCTTGGTGCCGGTGGGCACAGGGGCAGGCGGGGGGCTCTGGAGGGGACTGCGAGGGGGACTGGGCAGGGCTCTCCTGAGGGCTGGGAGAAGTTGAGGCCTCTTGAGGGGAGCCAAGGGAGGCTGGGGCAGGGTTCTCTTGCGGGCAGGGATGAATTCCTGCTGGGGGGGCCTTTTGGGGAGAGGCTTGGGCAGGGGTCTCCTGCGGGCAGGGTCGGGGGGGCTCTGGAGGGGACTCAGGCGAGGCTTGGGCAGGGCTGTCCTGAGGGCAGTGAGGAAGTCAGGGTCGGGGGGGCTCTGGAGGGGACTCAGGCGAGGCTTGGGCAGGGCTCTCCTGAGGGCAGTGAGGAAGTCAGGGTCGGGGGGGCTCTGGACGGGAGCCAAGGGAGGCTTGGGCAGGGCTCTCCTGCGGGCAGAGAGGCAGTCAGGGTCGGGGGGCCTCCTGACGGGAGCCAAGGGAGGCTGGGGCAGGGTTCTCCTGCGGGCAGGGATGAATTCCTGCTGGGGAGGCCTTTTGGGCAGGGCTCTCCTGAGCTGGGGCCGGGCTGCAGGCTTGAGGGGGGAGCTGAGTGGCGGCACAGCAGCTGCAGGGGGCTGCAGCGCCCGCCCAGCCTGCACCTTGTCGGGGTGCAGCCCAGGGCTTGAGGGGACCTCACCGAGGGCTCCTGTGGCTTCCAGTCCCTGCGTGCTCGGCTCCTCGATGTCCTCGCAGAGGTCAGGCAGCTGCGAGAGGAAGCGGCTGAGGGCAGGACTGCTGGGCAAATCGGGGAAGGCGTCCTGGGGCTCCACGGCATCCAGGCAGCTGAGCAGCTCCTCCAAGCCGGAGCTGTCCAGGTCGGCCGGGAGCTGGTCCTGCACGTGCTGCAGCTGCTGGCTGTCCCCTGCCAGCTCTGGAAAGGCCTCGGCGAAGGCATCAGGGCCCAGCTCCAGCAGCTCCAGGGGCTCCTCAGGCACCTCTGCAAGTGTCGCCGCTGAGGACGAAGCAAGACAATCCCCCAAGACGGGCAATGTCAGCTTTGCCATGGCCCCTGGGTGTGGGGCCACAAGCGGCCGGCTGTGCCAGTCCCAAACTCACCGTCGGGCGTCGCCGTCTGGGTGCTGGCGGTCCTTGGAGCCTGGGCAGGCTCGGGGGGAGTGTGGCCGGGCAGCGGGGGCCCCTGGTCCTCGCTGAGCCCCACGGCGTGCAAGCAGGGCTCCGGCAGCTGCCCCCGGCTGCTGCTCAGGGTGCGGGGCGTGGGGAGCGCCTGCCCCCGCAGCGGAGGCCCCGGGACGAGGGGTGGCGGGGGGTTGCGCTGGGCGGGGGCCTGCAACAGGCAGGTGCCTGCGGGGTGCAGGAGCTCCCCATGGAGCACGGCCCTGGGCCCCAGCCCCAGCGCATGGTGGGGCACCAGTGTCCCCGTCACCATGGGCTGTCCCCACTGATGGACGGGGGCACAGGGAGGAGCGCTATGGGGGAGCTGCCCCACGGTGGGTAGCTGCACCAGCTGCAGCTGGTGCCCCATGCTTGGGAGCTGCACCAGCTGCAGGTTTTGCCCCACAGCAGGGAGCTGCACCAGCTGCAGGTTTTGCCCCACAGCGGGGAACTGCACCAGCTGCAGGTTTTGCCCCACAGCGGGGAGCTGCACCAGCTGCAGGTTATGCCCCACGGCGGGGAGCTGCCCCACAGCAGGGAGCTGCCCCCCGGCGGGGAGCTGCCCAAGCTGCAGGTGGTGCCCCTGGGCTGGGAGGTGCCCCCCAGGTGGCAGCTGCACCCCGGCGGGGAGCTGCAGCACCTGCCCCTGGACCCCCGGCACCACGTGCCAGACGGTGGCCTGGGGCAGCGCGGAGGGGAGGGTGGGTACCTGCGGGGGCTGCAAGGGCAGCGCCGTCGCTCCGGGGAGGGAGGGCAGCAGCCAGGCAGCCACCGTTGGCGGCACGGCTGGGACGACGAAGGGGGAGTTTTGCGTCTGCGCAAGCCGCGGAAGCCGTCTGGGGAAACCCTCTGTGGGAAAAAGGGCGCTGGGCTGAGCTCTGGGGCGCTGGGCTCGCCAGCAGGGCCGCAGCCCCGGGAGGAGCGGGAGCCGGCTGCTGGACCTGCCATGGTGGCTGGAGAGTGGGGCGGTTGCTTGGGGAACCCGGGCAACGGGGGTTCCGTCCCAACGGCTCACCAGCCCCTCGCCGACATCTTGGGGAGGACTGCAGGCTTTGGACCCAAGCAGGCTGCCCAGCGCAAGACTTGGCCATCCCCAGCAGGCTTGCCCTCCCACGCAGCACTTGCCATGCCCACCACGCTTCCACACCACCACTTGCCCAGCCCAAGGCTTACCCAGCCCAGGACCGGCTTCTCGGCCTCAGCGGCTGTGCCCATCCTTGCCATTTCACCTGATGGCACATTCCCAGCAAGCCAGGCGAAATCTGTCCCATCAACACCACGCGTTTCTTCAGCCAAAGAGATCTCGTCCCAAAGAATTCCCCTCTCGGAGGACTTTTCCAAGCACTTCCTTCCCCAGGGAATGGTACCCACCCCATTCAAGACTTCCCATCCCAAGGCTTTCCCATCCCAGGAGCCATTGTTCATCCCAATGCTTTTGCTTCCCAATGCTTTCAAAGCCCACGAACATTTCCCATCTCTCTCCTTTCCTAGCCCAATGGCTTCCCACCCCAAGGAAGCCTTCCCATCCCAGCAAGGAGTTCTCGGCCCACTCAGCATTCCCCATCCCAAGCATTTCCCAGTTTCACCCTGCAACACACAGCTTGGCCACCCCACAGCTATGCAGAGATCACAAGAGGGATTTGGACCATGCTGATAGACACAAGGTCACGGGGATTTGCTGTGCTGACGATTGCTCCTTATTACAGATCAACACAGATCCCCAGTCCCAAGGGCGCCAGGCAGAATCTGGCGAATATGTAGCTACGTGGCTCTTCCATTTCTCACCAGGCAAGAAAGAGATCTGTGCATTTCTTGTTGAGGGATTTTTGAAACAACAAAGATGCCATGGCTTGCTGCAGCTGAGCAAACCAAGCTACCAGGACGACTATGAGAATTTCCCATGACAGTGTTCCCACATCACCCAATTGAGGAATTTAGAAAAATATTGTTGCCAGCAGCTGGCTTCAAGGACGGGATCTACGTGACTGCTAATCACAAGGGGGTTGTTTTCTTGCAGTTGTTTGTCTGAGTGCTTTTCAACAATAATCTTGTTTGAGACGCTATCCGCCCCTGTTAGGTTTGCTGTAAAAGTCAGGCTATTTGGGTAATAAAAGGGAGCATGATCTGACCATACTAGTGTCTGTCATGTTTTCGGCCGTTCTTCCTGCAACATATGGCGCCCGAACAGGCTGAGACCCGGACACGCTGAGAGACCTGAGAGACACTGAGAGACTCTGAGAGACCTGAAAGACGCTGAGAGACTCCGAGCACGGACCCGAATACAGAGATCTCAGTGAGATGCGGAGATTGATTGATTGATACAGATCACAGTGAGATGCGGAGATTGATTGATTGATACAGATCACAGTGAGATGCGGAGATTGATTGATTGATACAGATTACAGAATCACAGAATCACAGAATTTTCTAGGTTGGAAGAGACCTCAAGATCATCGAGTCCAACCTCTGACCTAACGCTAACAGTCCCCACTAAACCATTTCCCTAAGCTCTACATCTAAACGTCTTTTGAAGACTTCCAGGGATGGTGACTCCACCACTTCCCTGGGCAGCCTGTTCCAGTGCCTCACAACCCTTTCAGTGAAGAAGTTCTTCCTAACATCTAACCTAAAACTCCCCTGGCTAAAATTGATTGCGGTGAGACACGGGAACAGAGGAACCACGGTGAGATGCGGAAAAGTGACGTATTGCGGTGAGACACACAGGACATCCGGAGTCGAGTTGCTACGCGAGATCGGAGGCGTCTGTGGAAACGGCAGCTGGCTACGGTGGTGGCGCAAGCTTTCTCAGTACCGTCTGGGACTGACAGACCACCAAGTACAAAACCTGAGACCTCGGGAATGCGGCTGACAAGATCTTTATTGTCGGTTCCTGCACCCACCCCGGTTCGGGGTATGACCTCTCCAAGAAATCAATCAGTGGCAGAAATAACTGAGGGGCTATTGGAGCAGAGTGCTGATGGGGAGTGGGGGCTGCCCTCCCCACCCCCTGTGCCAGAAAATCTTGATAAAGCTGTGCTGCCAGCATCTGTGCCACTGCCAGGCAGCAAGAAATCCACTCGGGATGCTTCGCCAAGGAGAGGTGCAGCAGCAGCTTGCAAAAATCGACCTTCACTGGAGAAGTCCTTCCAAGAACTGCTAGTGAAATTCAAGAACTTAAAAAGTACGGATTCAGAGGAGCTTCCTCTCTCGTCTGCCCCACCGGAGCTGACTCCCTCATTATCCGTCGCTACAACACCGTCGGCACCAACGAGGGACAGGTGCTCCGACGTCATACGTGATGCCATCATAGAGGGGCATAGGCATGCTACATCCTTGGCCTGCCCTATTCTTATCGACCCTGTGCAAGGCACCGGGTTGTGGCAGCCACGTGCCTGCAAGCTTTTACAGCAAGCTCAAAGAATGGTTTTGGACTATGGGTTACAATCCCAGGCACCTCCACAGATAATTCAATGGATTTTTCAGGCAAAACCAATGTGTCCACTTGACTGTCGAAACTTGGCGCGCTTATTATTAATTCCTTCCCCAATGTTATTGTTTGAAAGGGAATGCTTGCAGTTACCACAGGGGGAAGCGGGTCAGCTGCGTCAACCGGGGAACCCCCTGTATGGGATCACTGCAGAGATGTTAAAGGGAATGGGTCCTTATCTCAATACCCAGATTCAGTTGCAGTTCCCTGCGATTATTCACCAAACAGCTGCGCAGCTCACACTGAGGGCTCTTCTTAGTCTCCCAGGGGAAAAGAAAGCACCTCCATTCGCATCTGTAGAACAGGCCCCTGGGGAACCATACACTAAATTTATCAATCACTCCAGGCAACCAGATGTGGTGGCACAGGACTGTCAGAGATTTGCATTTATGGTACCCTCCATTAACAAACAGGCCCCGGCAAAGCACTATGAATGGCTAGTGCTTCTACAGGGGATGAGGAATTCCCCTACATAATGTCAATTATATGTGGTCTGGGCATTACAACCAATTCGGACAGCGTGTTGTGACGTGTTTATTTACCATTATATGGATAACATTCGGATTGGTAGGCCAGAATGCTTCCAGGATTCAGATTTAAAGTTTATTTGGGATACTTTGGAAGCAAAAGGGTTGAAGATAGCCCCAGAGAAGGTTCAACAGAAACAGCCATGGCTATACTTGGGATGGAAAATATCAGACTTCATCCCCAGAAAGGTGATATAACTATGGTGTTACATAATTGAATAAATGTAGCTACAAGAATGTACATCAATATGTACATCCCTGCAGCAGCTCCAACATCCCTCCTGGCAGCACATTGTAGCCCCCAAATGCCCCCGAAAAGGCACATGCCAGCTACTGGGAAGGAAATGAGCTGGCTCAAGGTGAGCTACCCGCTCATGGCCCAGGTGTCTGTGAGGCGGTGTTGGCAAGGAGTCCTGTTGTGTGAGTCCGTTCTTTGTGGGTGCTCCGTCCCCACCAGGCTTGCTTTGGAAGGCCCAGGAGAGTCTTGTGGGCACTGGCCTGGGGTCCCAGGCTGAGCCAGCTGCTGCCTGGCAATCAGGGAGGCTCGCTCCGTGTCTTGGCTTGGGGTTGCATGGCCAGGCTGTGGGAGCGGGGGGCTGCAGGGGTGTCCTCTGTGAGGAGAATGCAGCAGCTGCCCCAAGTCCCAAGGGCGCCAGGCAGAATCTGGCGAATATGTAGCTACAAGGCTCTTCCATTTCTTACAGGGACAGAAAGAGATCTCTGCGTTTCTCTCTCTCCACCTTCGGAAAAAGATAGGAAGGGGAGAGCGCTAATGAACAGGAGCATGCTTAGCTCAGCCACCGGCATGGAGGCTGCCCGCTCCTCAGCACCTCTAAGCAGCAGCACCTTCAAGTCTCCTCCTGCAGCAGCAGCACATCAGTGTCTCTTGTCCCACCAGCAGGACAGTGGCGCCTCCCATTGCACCATGCCGACCTCCACGCCTCGAGTGCCAGCACCAGTCCTCAAGGCGAGCTGGACGCTCAGGGCACTTGTGGCCTCCCACCTTTGTGAGCTCCAAGGCTGACAGTGACTCTCTGCTGAGCTCCCACGGCTCTCGGGCGTCCCGGTGGCAGAGCTTACGGCGCTAAGCTGACTGCCAGGAGAAAAGGCTCCCGTGAAATGGCTGCTCCACAACGGCAGGAGCAAGGTCTGCTGGGCTGGGGGTTTGCAGGGGAGCTCGGCCTTGGGCCTGGCAACTGCGCCTGGAAGCCAGGGACGGCCTTGGTGTGCAGCTGGACACCTGGGCCTGAGAAAGCAAGGTCTCTTTCAAGACACTTGGCACCATCGTCACCCAGTGGCTGTCTCAGGGGGACGAGAGAAATGCACAGCATCACTTGCTTCCCTGAAAAAGGGATGGATTTTGACCCAAAATGCAGCTCCTTTCTCTCAGAAGCATCACGTCCTCCTCTCTTTCTTGTATTTGGCTATGACTTTAGGAATCCCTGCAATCCCTGCAGCTGTGTCCCCTGCCAGCTTCTTGTGTGCCCCAAGCATCCTCGCTTGCAGGGCAGTAGAAGATGCAGAAAAGGCCTTGCCTTAGTGGAAGCACTGCCCTGCAGCAGCTCCAGCATCCCTCTTAGCAGCACACTGTAGCCCCCAAATGCCCCCGAAAAGGCACATGCCAGCTACTGGGAAGGAAATGAGCTGGCTCAAGGTGAGCTACCCGCTCATGGCCCAGGTGTCTGTGAGGCGGTGTTGGCAAGGAGTCCTGTTGTGTGAGTCCGTTCTTTGTGGGTGCTCCGTCCCCACCAGGCTTGCTTTGGAAGGCCCAGGAGAGTCTTGTGGGCACTGGCCTGGGGTCCCAGGCTGAGCCAGCTGCTGGCAATCAGGGAGGCTCGCTCCGTGTCTTGGCTTGGGGTTGCGTGGCCAGGCTGTGGGAGCGGGGGGCTGCAGGGGTGTCCTCTGTGAGGAGAATGCAGCAGCTGCCCCATGGGAGCTCAGGGCCGCTTCCAGGAGGCTCCTTCCAGGAGGGACCCACCCGCTGCTGCCCAGAACGCAGAGCAAAAGGATGATGTTTGCGCCTGGGGGAGAGCCCATCTAAGAAAGGGAACAAAAGCTGCTGCCCAGCAGCGTCTGGCTCAGGGAGGAGTGAGAAAGCTCTGTGCAGCCCCCAAGGTCCGTGCAGCAGGAGGCAGGAGGTGCTCCAGGCTCACAGCAGCACTTCCCCTGCGGCCTGTGCAGGGAGAGGCCCCTGGTGGAGCAGGCTGTCCCCCTGCAGCCCATGGGTCCCCCGTGGAGCACATCTCCACGCTGCAGCCCCCCTGTGGCTGGAGGAGCCCATGTTGGAACACGGGGATCTGCCCTGGAGGAGGCTGCGGCCTGTGGAGGAGGCCCCAGAGGAGCAGGCCCCAGGCTGGAGGCTGGCAGAAATAAGCCTTTTTTCCACTTCATCAAGATGTGTTTCTGTTGCCATGTTGGCCCCAGTTCAGCATGGAGTCCATTTCTTTAGTGAGTGTCTGGAACTTTTACATGAAAAGTGCTTTTTATTCAATATCATTCGTGCAAAATGAAATTATGAAAAAAAAAATCCTTTAAATGCTCATGTTTTTACAAGCTTATTGGTATCTAAAACCGATCTTTTAATCTAACAGTTATTAAGCATCTATCAAACTTATTTGTAAAGTAACTGCTTTGCTGTCTTTACACGAGACGTGATTTTCTGTATGCAAAGGAGCAGAGTGAGTATTTTGCAAATGGTTTTATTAGCTTTAGAAGAAAACTTGCTTATATGATAGATTGTCTAGAACAGGGAGCATATTTTGGATCTGGTTAAGGGAAGGCATTTCATAATAGTGGTGCTTTAAAAAATCCTCTCCCCTTTGATACCTTTTTATAACCTCTTATAAAGTGTTTTTTACATGAAGGAGTGCATAACGACTTAGCTGCATTGTACATCTTTCTAGTAGATAAAATGCCTCTCTGTTATTGTGAGCATTTTCGCTCAAACGTTTGTTCCAGTTTTGTGACACCAAATGGCACTGAAGATGGGAATGCCTTTTCTCCGAGCCTATGTATTGAACATAACAGGTTAATAGCGGACTTACTGGGAGGATGAATTTTTAGAACTTCAGAAAACACTCCAAAAAAAACACTATAGCAAAGTTCTTCTATACCATTTCTGTCAGTGACTTCACCAATAACTGTGCTTGCCCAGCTGAAACTCTGCATCCTGTGTTAGAGGTGACACAGAGAGCCACAGGAGTGTTCTCCACAAAAGAGCCGCTAATTCCACACTATGCAAATGGGGCAGATACTACCTCCTTGTTTTCAGTATCTCAACTGAATCAACTGACTGTGAGAATTCTCACGAGCACTAGCCCTTGTTCTTGTGGGGGACTCCATCACGCCAGATATCTGCTAGAAATATAGATATCTTTCCTTCACGCCTGACAGGAGCCGCCTGCAGAGGCTGAGGGCTTGTGCCCTGTTTCCAATGGCTTTCTCAATGCCCCCTTCCCTAGAGAGAGGTCCCAGCTGCTTGGCTTCCGTGCCCTCGAATTCCAGGCAACCAGAGCCGTTATCGCAGCATGGCAGCAGCCAGCTAGCAATGTGCTCACCTGGAGGACAGCTGCAATCTTGTCCCATGTCTCACAGCTCACCCAGACATTGGGATCACCTGGTTCCTGCTGCTTTTACATGGTGGTCTTCAGCCTGCTGTTCCCTAGGATGGCCCTACACTGGGGTAGCCTGCCTCGCCTTCCTATTGCTCCTTCCCCTTCTCAGTAGGACTTTCTTCCCTTACTAAACGGGACGACTTGTGCATCCATTCTTTCATCTGGTGTGTACCGGTGACTGATACCGTCTTGGGCCCAGCTGCAAGGCCCGTCACAGGGGCTGGAGTGGCCACAGGGCCTGTCAGTGGGCTTGGAGTGGCTGCAGGGCTCATCAGTGGGCTTGGTGTGTCCGTAGGTCCCATCACAGCGCTGCAGTGGTCACAGGGCCTTTCATATTGGCTAGAGTGGCTGTAGGGCCCGTCACAGGTTTTGGAATAGCCCCAAGGCCCATCACTGGGCTTGCAGTCGCTGCAGAGCCCATCACTGGGCTTTGAGCAGCCGCAGGGCCGCTCTCAGGGTTGGATGAGATCCACAGGTGTTTTCTTCCTCTTGGAGGTGCTGAGGAGTATTGAATAGTCTTCAAAAGGCATAGGCCAGAGTGCAGAAAATGTGTAGCTGATGCTAGAACCAGTTACTTTTTCTTGTCCACTGCCTCCTCCTCATTCACTGCCTCCTCCTTGTCTACCGCATCCTCCTCGTCCCCCGCCTGCTAATCCTATTTCTCATTTTCCTCCTCCTTCTCCTCCTTCCCTGCCTCTTGCACCTCCAACACCTCCTCCACCTCCACTGCCTCTTCCTCCTTCTCCTTCTCCAGCCCCACTGACTATTCCTCCTCCACAGCCTCCTCCACCTCGGCAGAAACTTCCTGGCCAACTTCCTCTGCATGCTCCTTGCTAAGGCATGCTGGTAGCAATGATGGTGAGCCCAGAGATGTCAGGAGGAGTTGCCATGAACCAGGTGTGCCAAGGCGGCTTCTCTGGGAGGCTATGGTTGTGAGCACTGCCCACCGCTCCTAATTCTAGTTCCATTTGTCACCCCACAGGACCATGGCACCGTGGCCCTGTAAGGTAGCAGCTGGCGGCTCCTATCATCTTGATGACGCTCTGTGATGCGCTGCTTGTTGCCTGGGTAGCGATTGTTAGCTCTTATGCAAATGGCTTGTCATCAATCAGGGGTGTGGCTGCTCCTCCCTATAAAAGGGCCAAAGGGGGGCAGTGGGAGCCAGAGTGTTGGAGAGGGGAGATGGGAGAAGGTGGAAACAGAAAAGGAGGAGGAGGAGGCATAGGTGGAAAAGGGGGAGTAAGAGGGGAAGGGGGGCAGTGGAGGAGGTGGCGGAGGAGGAGGTGGTAGAGAAGATTGAGGAGGTGGCGGCATTTCTGGAAAAGGAGACTGATGAGTAGGAAGTGGTGACAAAAGAGGAGGCGAGCAAGGGCTAGGCAGAGGGACACGATGGAAGTGGAAGAGGAGAAGAAGGTGGTGGAGAAATAGTAGAATCTTAGAGGAGGAACTGGTGGCAAAAAGAAAAAAAAGAGGAGGAGGTGGAGGAGGAGTAGGAGGTGGTAAAGGAGGAGACCAAAAAAAAAAAAAAAAAAAACAAGAAGGAGGAGAAGGTGGCAGAGGAAGAAGTGGTAGAGGAGGAGGTGGAGGAGGAGGAGGAGGATGTGGAGGAGGTGGAGGTGGAGGAGGAGGAAATGAAGGAGAAGGTGGAGGAGTAGGAGGAGGAGGAGGAGGAGTAGGAGGAGGATGTGGAGGAAGATGACGTGGAGGAGGTGGAGGAGGAGGTGGAGGAAGTGGAGGAGGAGGAAGTGGAGGAGGAGGAGGTGAAAAAGGAGGAGGTGGATGAGGAGGAGGTGGAGGAAGATGAGGAGGAGGTGGAGGAGGTGGAGGAGGAGGAAGAGTTGTAGGAGGAGGAGGTGTAGGTTGTGTAGGTTGTGGAGGAGTTGGAAGAGGAGGTGGAAATTGAGGTGGAGGAGGTGGAGGAGGAGGTGGAGGATGAGGAGGAGGTGGAGGTTGTGGAGGAGTTGGAAGAGGAGGTGGAGGTGGTGGAGGTGGAGGTGGAGGAGGCCAAAATAAAAAAAGACAAAAACACCTAAAAAGCACAGAAAAAAAAAAAAAAAAAAACACTGGAAATGGAAAAATCAACATTGTGACCATCAACTATCAATCTCAGAGCAAGCTGATAGGAAACACTCATTTAAATCATTCTGGACAGATGTGACGAGAGAGAGAAAATTTTCATGCAGAGAATCCGAAGGAAAAGAAAAACTCATAGGCATTGATAAAGAGTTGATTAAGAAAGGAATAGAAAATAATAAAAATAATACAATCATTTAAAAAGACAGTAAATAAATTGTATTACTGTAAACAATTTTTTCCCAGCCTAATGATCTCCTATCACCACCATGACCACCCATCCTAGCAATTTCCCATCCCATTATTTCACACTCAAATGAATTCCCATCACCGCAGTTCTTTGTGGGCGCTCCGTCCCCATCAGGCTTGCTTTGGAAGGCCCAGGAGAGTCTTGTGGGCACTGGCCTGGGGTCCCAGGCTGAGCCAGCTGCTGCCTGGCAATCAGGGAGGCTCGCTCCGTGTCTTGGCTTGGGGTTGCGTGGCCAGGCTGTGGGAGCGGGGGGCTGCAGGGGTGTCCTCTGTGAGGAGAATGCAGCAGCTGCCCCATGGGAGCTCAGGGCCGCTTCCAGGAGGCTCCTTCCAGGAGGGACCCACCCGCTGCTGCCCAGAACGCAGAGCAAAAGGATGATGTTTGCGCCTGGGGGAGAGCCCATCTAAGAAAGGGAACAAAAGCTGCTGCCCAGCAGCGTCTGGCTCAGGGAGGAGTGAGAAAGCTCTGCGCAGCCCCCAAGGTCCGTGCAGCAGGAGGCAGGAGGTGCTCCAGGCTCACAGCAGCACTTCCCCTGCGGCCTGTGCAGGGAGAGGCCCCTGGTGGAGCAGGCTGTCCCCCTGCAGCCCATGGATCCCCTGTGGAGCACATCTCCACGCTGCAGCCCCCCTGTGGCTGGAGGAGCCCCCGGTGGAGCAGGTGGCTGTGGCCTGGAGGAGGCCGCGGCCTGTGGAGAGCCCCCGCAGGAGCAGGCCCCGGGCTGGACTGGAACAGGCTGTGCTGAGCCTGCTTTGCCCGTGACGCTCCTTGTGGAGTGATCTCCCTGTCCTTCTGGCAGCCCTTGAGCCCTTGCCAGCCTCTTTTCTCCCCTTGGCGTTGGAGGAGGGGCAGGGAGAGAGCGCTTGTGCTGGAGCTCAGCTGCCCAGCTGAGGAAAACCACCACGGCTCTGTCTTGCCGCTGCTGCAGCACGCTGGTAGCAGCCAGCACCGTCTGTTCTTCGAGCCTCAGCAAGCCCACAGCATCTTCCCAGAAGGGATCCCTTTCCTTCACGCCTGACAGGCGCCGCCTGCAGAGGCTGAGGGCTTGTGCCCCGTTTGCAAGCGCTTTCTCAGTGCCCCCTTCCCCAGAGAAGGATCCGGATCCCAGCTGCTTGGCTTCCCTGCCCTCTGCTGCCAGGCTCCCGCAGCTGCTATCCCAGCAGCGCAGCAGCCAGCTGACAATGTGCTCGCCTGGAGGACAGCTGCAATCTTGTCCCATGCTGGCAGCTCGCCCAGGGATGGGGATCACCTGCTTCCTGCTGCTTTTGTCTCTGTGCCTGAGACAGCAACGGGGTAGTCCCCGCAGCCAGCTCTTAGGGCCTGTGCCAGGCTTGGAGGGGCTGCAGGGAACATGCCAGGGGCTCGAGGGGCTGCAGGGCGAGTGACAAGGCTTTGAGGGGCCTCAGGTCCCACCGCGGTGGTTGAAGTCAATGCAGGGAACATCAGAGTTGTTGGAGGGGCTGCAGGTAAAATCCCAGGGCTTGCAGGGGCTGCAGGCTGCGTCACAGCTACGCATCAGGTCAAGACGCATTTTCCTAGAACCATACATTTCCTCCTGAAGGGGCTGAAGAGCATGGAATGGTCTTCAAAACGCACAGAGCAAACCCCAGCAAACGTAGAGCTGCTGCTAGCAAGTAGGTAACTTGATTGTTCCTCTTGGTAACTTTGTTTCACAACAACAGGTGCAAAGATGTATCTTGAGTTGAGGGCAAAGGTGACCTTGGATCTGAAGCACACAGGCGTTCGCTAATGTACCCCATCCGGAGTGACTCCAGAACGACTCGGAAGGAAAAATAAAGTGTTGCGAAGCACGGACGAAAGCACGACAGACACCAGCAGAGTCAGATCATGCTTCACTTTATTGCCCGAATAGCCTAACTTTTATAGAGAACTTAACAGGGGTGGACAGTGTTTCACACAAGATTATTGGTCAAAAGCACTCAGACAAACAGCTACAAGAAAACAACCCCACCTGCAAGAAAACAACCCCCTTGTGATTAGCAGTCACATAGACCTTGTCCTTGAGGCCAGCTACTGGTAACAATATTTTCCTGAATTCCTCAATTGGGCGATGTGGGAACACTGTCATGGGAACTTCTCATAGTTGCCCTGGTAGCTTGGTTTGCTCAGCTACAGCAAGCCATGGGATTTTTGCTGTTTCAAGAAATCCCTCAACAATTCCCCCTTCTTCTTTTGAGCAAACCAAGCCTGACACAGCAGTTTTACAAGTAACTCTTTAGCTATACTTACAACACACAACGATGATTACCACCACCATAAACCAAATCCTTAATCCCCTTGTGATTAAACCCAGCAACCATCTACACTTTGTTTCAAACAAGTCAGTGAACCATTGATTGAAAGGATTGATACCATATTGAATCTTTCTCATGTGCTCTTTCAGGAAAGTAATGGATTTGTGAATTGACACATTATGATCAAAAAGGTTTAAACAGTACATTCCCTTAAAGTCCTCACACCCATTCCTTTGAGCCAAAAGCAAGATGTCAATAGCAGCTTGATCCTGTAAAAGCAGATGTTGCAGACTATTTTGATCTGGTAACATCTCCTCAAGTATCTCTGTCGTGGCATAGGCTTGCCTCTCGGCCCAGCATACCAATTTTTCTAAGTTGTTACATGCGGCCGCAGATGCCACTCCAGGCACTGAAATTGCTAATGCCGCTCTAGCTGCAACCCCACACAATTCAACATTATCATTGCAATCCAATGCAAGCAATGTCCATTTATGTCTGGTGATCTCACGCAACTGTAACAAGCTAGGAGCAAATACAATGAGTTTATCTATGTAACATGGACATCTGATAGCATTTGCAGCAATACCTTGCCAGGCCCTATCACCACAAATCAGAAAAGCATCAGGAGGTAAGGCCAAAGCTGTACAATTGTTCCAAACACTGTAGTTGTTACCGCTTGTCTCCATGCTATAAACCCCTAAACCCTGCTTAGCAGTGTCATTGTAATCACAGGTGTTATTTGTATTTCTGTACCCGTATGGCCCTTTCCAGGTTCCTGTAGCAGGATCCATCTGATAGCCATGGCTACATTCACATTTGTAGCCACCTTTCAGGTTGATACAGATTTGACTACAGCTACCAGGGTTTTGGCATTCATCAATGTCTCCACAGTTTCTCTTGTCTACAAACTCAAACCCAGCTGGACAGTCACATTCATTTATGATGCATTCCTTCAGGGGCTCATCACCCCAGTCCTTGCAGTCTCTCTGCTGGTTACACACTTTATTGATATCTATGCATTCTCCACTTCTGCACTTGAATTTGCCAGGTCCAGAGCACTGAATAACATTGTTACAGTTTGCTTCATCAGTGCCATCCAGACAGTCTCTCACACCACTGCACTGCCTACTCCCATGGACACAGTTCCCATCTTCACATCTGAAATGGTCTGGCCTGCAGGTCCGAGAAGGGCAGTTAATTTCATCACTTCCATCCTTGCAATCAGGATCTCCATCACATCGCCACTTCTTGTGGATACATTCACCTGAGCCGCACTGCACCTCACTCGTAGCACACTTCACTGGAGGTGCAGGCTGGCGGCCACACTGCTCCAAAGATTCATCCGAGTGGTTGGAGCAGTCAGCATCATCATCACACACCCAGCTGATAGGGATGCAGGTAGAACTCTTGCACTGAAACTCATGAACACCACAGGTAGGAGGTGCACACTCCAACTCATCGCTACCATCACTGCAGTCATCTTGAACATTGCAGACAAAGCTTTTGGAAATACATTGCCCACTACTGCATGTGAATTCTGCTGCACTACAAGTCACAATGCCACAACTCTCTTCATCTTCTCCACTGTCGCAGTCCTTTTCACCATCACATTTCCAGGACACTGGGATACACTGGGTTGACTGAGGACCACACCTGATTTCATTTACCCGGCATGTTCTCGTATGACACAGCTCAGCACTCTCATCAGACCCATTTTCACAGTCCGGATCCCCATCACACTGCCATCTATTTGGCACACACTGACCACTGTTGCACACAAAGTCAGATTCAGCACACGTCTTCTTCACACAAGCACTCTCATCACTGCCATCTAAGCAGTCTTCACATTTTGCTCTAGCACCGTCGGCAGCAGTGCACAGGCCGGCGAGGGTGAGCAGCAGGCAGAGTGCCCCGCAGCGCGGCAGCACCCACCGCCGCCCTGCACCTGTGTCACTTATACTGCTCCTATTACCCATGCTGTTAGTGTCAGTGGCATCCTCCTGGTACCGTTTCTGTCTTTGTCGCCCCTTACTCTCCCCCTTTTCTTTTTTACCACTGACCATTCACCACAAATGGGTGAGACACATGATTACTAGTTAGGAAAGAGAGTGTAACGTCTGCTATACGGCTGCAGGCCGTGCCAGCTGCAACCCTAGAAGCTGTTTGTGAACGAGCCTGACGGTGGTCATTTGGCGGTGTAATCTGCGTCTCTGCTCTCCTGCCCTGCAATAGAGCTAAATCGTCATTAATAGTCTGTAGAATGTGGCAACCCCACGGAATGTTATCCAGAAACATAGTTATAACACCGATCTGGGGACGAATAGTCTTTTTTTGCATTGCAAGATAACTTCTTATAAAAAGAATGCCAGAGAGAAGCAGCACAGCCGCTGCTGCCGCTGCCTCCATGGTTACGTCAGACAGGCTGCAGAGTCCTGATCTCCGCCCCTCTGCTCTGTGCCGACTCGCCACACGGTGAGAGTCGACTACCGTTGTCCACTGACGCCTCTGGTCTCCCGTAGCAACTCCATCTCGGATGTCCCGCATCGCACCGCGATTATTTCAATGTCCCGCGTTTTCCGCGGCTCCTTTTCCCGCGTCCCTGCGCGGTTCCGTTTCCCGCGCTTCCCCGCGGATCTTTTCCCACGCTCCCCACGGTTTCCTTTCCCCGTGTCTTACCGTGAGTCCTTGGTACAGTGTTTGCGGCTCGGTGTCTGGTCAGGTGCAGCGCCGGTCCGATGTCCGCTCCGATGTCCACTCCGATGTCCCGCGCCGCTCCGATGTCTCAGTCTCGGCGCTGTGATGTCGCGGCGCCGCTGGTCCCCGGCGGCACTGGTCCCGGCGCCGCGCCGATGTCCCGGCGCCCGGCGCCGCTGGTCCCAACGCCGCTGGTCTCCTGCTCTACCTGCGTTCAGATGTGCCGGCGCCGCTGGTGTCCCGCTGCGCTGGTGTCCCGCTGCGCTGCGATGTTCGCCCCGGCGCCGCTGCGATGTCTGTGCTCGGCTGCGATGTCTGCTCCGGTGCTGCGATGTCCTGCTCCGGTGCGATGTCTGTCCCGCTGCGATGTCCTGTTCAGGCCCTGTTCAGGTCTCCCGCTGCGATGTCCTGTTCAGGTCCTGTTCAGGTCTCCCGCTGCGATGTCCTGTTCAGGTCCAGTTCAGGTCTCAGCCTGTTCGGGTGCCATTTGTTGCGAAGCACGGACGAAAGCACGACAGACACCAGCAGAGTCAGATCATGCTTCACTTTATTGCCCGAATAGCCTAACTTTTATAGAGAACTTAACAGGGGTGGACAGTGTTTCACACAAGATTATTGGTCAAAAGCACTCAGACAAACAGCTACAAGAAAACAACCCCACCTGCAAGAAAACAACCCCCTTGTGATTAGCAGTCACATAGACCTTGTCCTTGAGGCCAGCTACTGGTAACAATATTTTCCTGAATTCCTCAATTGGGCGATGTGGGAACACTGTCATGGGAACTTCTCATAGTTGCCCTGGTAGCTTGGTTTGCTCAGCTACAGCAAGCCATGGGATTTTTGCTGTTTCAAGAAATCCCTCAACAATAAAGTCCAAAGCAGTGCGTTGTGATAAAGAGAGTTTAATAGGGTAGAAAAGGAATAAAAACAAACAAAATAAGAAATAATGATATTTATAATTTATATTAACATATAAAAATATTTAATACTATTAAATACTAATACTTCTAATTTTATACTAATAAAACAATGCCATACTGTACAACACAGTCAATAAAGTGGATTTAATTAAATAAATAATAGAACCAAGAAATTAAATGAAAATTAAAAACTTGAAATTTAATAAAAAGAAAACCCATTCTTCCCAGTCCAATGAATTCCTACCCCCATCATCACTTCCCATCCCACTGATCATTTGCTATCCCAAAAACCTCCCAGTTCTTATCCCCTTGGCATGCCAGTGCAAGAAGAGCTGCAGGCAGAGGCCTTGCTGAGTGAGCACCTAACGAGAGGAATTTAATCCAGAAGACAGGAAAGAAGAGCAATGCCCCAAAAGAAGCACGGGGCCCATCTTCATCTGGTGGGCCGCCCGCTGCCGCTCCTCCTGGGCCAGCTTCTTCAGGCGCTCCCGCTCGGGACGCTGCTGCGGCGTGATGGGCACCGACTCCTCCTGCTCCTCCAGCGGCGTGGGCGCCGCGGCGCGGCCCGCCCAGGGCCCCACGCGGGGCATGTAGTCCACGCGGGGCTGCGCCGGCCGCTGCAGCGTGCGCGGCTGCGTGGGCAGAGCCGGACGCTGCGCTTGGCCCCCCGCAGCTGGCAGGCCCAGTGCTCTGGGCGCCGGCTCTATGGCAGCGTCCCCTGTTCATGCCGTGCTGCCTGGTGGTGCTGGCACCTCCTTTTCCTTGCCGCCAGCCGGGGACTGGGGGGCAGCGGGCACAGCGCTGGAGCCTGGCACTGTCGGCGGGGCGCTGGGCATGCTGCTGGGGCTGCTGGAGGTGGGCTGCGGCTGCACACAGGACGGCTGGTGCACTGGCCCCAGCACCTTGGCCCTGGCCCCCAGCGGCTGCAAAGTCTCGCTGGGGGTCTTTGTCCTTGCGTGCTGGCGCTGCAGCGTCTTGGCCCCGCTGGCTTGGGCCCGGAGCCTGTCCTGGGGCCGCACGGCACAGGGCTCCCCACTCGGAGTCTCCAGCAGCAGCCGCGCTCTGCGGGGAGGTGGCGACGCTGCTCCTTGCCCCCCTGCAGCCCCCGGGCTTCGTGCTGTCTTGCTGGGTGCCGTGGTGCTGTTGATCGCCGGCTGCTGCCCACTGCTGCCTGCTTCCGTGCTGCTGCCAGCCCCCGTGCTGCTGCCACCCGTCTTCCCCTGGCACAGTCTCTTGCGGCCTTGGCCAGCCTGGCCCAGCAGCATCTTCCTCTCCTTGCTGGGGGGGTTCTCTGTTGTCGGCCTCCTGTGCTGGCAGCTCTGCGCTGTCCCGGGGGTGCTGCTGGGCGCAGGGCGCTTGGCCCCCCGCTTGGTGCCGGTGGGCACAGGGGCAGGCGGGGGGCTCTGGAGGGGACTGCGAGGGGGACTGGGCAGGGCTCTCCTGAGGGCTGGGAGAAGTTGAGGCCTCTTGAGGGGAGCCAAGGGAGGCTGGGGCAGGGTTCTCTTGCGGGCAGGGATGAATTCCTGCTGGGGGGGCCTTTTGGGGAGAGGCTTGGGCAGGGGTCTCCTGCGGGCAGGGTCGGGGGGGCTCTGGAGGGGACTCAGGCGAGGCTTGGGCAGGGCTGTCCTGAGGGCAGTGAGGAAGTCAGGGTCGGGGGGGCTCTGGAGGGGACTCAGGCGAGGCTTGGGCAGGGCTGTCCTGAGGGCAGTGAGGAAGTCAGGGTCGGGGGGGCTCTGGACGGGAGCCGAGGGAGGCTTGGGCAGGGCTCTCCTGCGGGCAGAGAGGCAGTCAGGGTCGGGGGGCCTCCTGACGGGAGCCAAGGGAGGCTGGGGCAGGGTTCTCCTGCGGGCAGGGATGAATTCCTGCTGGGGAGGCCTTTTGGGCAGGGCTCTCCTGAGCTGGGGCCGGGCTGCAGGCTTGAGGGGGGAGCTGAGTGGCGGCACAGCAGCTGCAGGGGGCTGCAGCGCCCGCCCAGCCTGCACCTTGTCGGGGTGCAGCCCAGGGCTTGAGGGGACCTCACCGAGGGCTCCTGTGGCTTCCAGTCCCTGCGTGCTCGGCTCCTCGATGTCCTCGCAGAGGTCAGGCAGCTGCGAGAGGAAGCGGCTGAGGGCAGGACTGCTGGGCAAATCGGGGAAGGCGTCCTGGGGCTCCACGGCATCCAGGCAGCTGAGCAGCTCCTCCAAGCCGGAGCTGTCCAGGTCGGCCGGGAGCTGGTCCTGCACGTGCTGCAGCTGCTGGCTGTCCCCTGCCAGCTCTGGAAAGGCCTCGGCGAAGGCATCAGGGCCCAGCTCCAGCAGCTCCAGGGGCTCCTCAGGCACCTCTGCAAGTGTCGCCGCTGAGGACGAAGCAAGACAATCCCCCAAGACGGGCAATGTCAGCTTTGCCATGGCCCCTGGGTGTGGGGCCACAAGCGGCCGGCTGTGCCAGTCCCAAACTCACCGTCGGGCGTCGCCGTCTGGGTGCTGGCGGTCCTTGGAGCCTGGGCAGGCTCGGGGGGAGTGTGGCCGGGCAGCGGGGGCCCCTGGTCCTCGCTGAGCCCCACGGCGTGCAAGCAGGGCTCCGGCAGCTGCCCCCGGCTGCTGCTCAGGGTGCGGGGCGTGGGGAGCGCCTGCCCCCGCAGCGGAGGCCCCGGGACGAGGGGTGGCGGGGGGTTGCGCTGGGCGGGGGCCTGCAACAGGCAGGTGCCTGCGGGGTGCAGGAGCTCCCCATGGAGCACGGCCCTGGGCCCCAGCCCCAGCGCATGGTGGGGCACCAGTGTCCCCGTCACCATGGGCTGTCCCCACTGATGGACGGGGGCACAGGGAGGAGCGCTATGGGGGAGCTGCCCCACGGTGGGTAGCTGCACCAGCTGCAGCTGGTGCCCCATGCTTGGGAGCTGCACCAGCTGCAGGTTTTGCCCCACAGCAGGGAGCTGCACCAGCTGCAGGTTTTGCCCCACAGCGGGGAGCTGCACCAGCTGCAGGTTTTGCCCCACAGCGGGGAGCTGCACCAGCTGCAGGTTATGCCCCACGGCGGGGAGCTGCCCCACAGCAGGGAGCTGCCCCCCGGCGGGGAGCTGCCCAAGCTGCAGGTGGTGCCCCTGGGCTGGGAGGTGCCCCCCAGGTGGCAGCTGCACCCCGGCGGGGAGCTGCAGCACCTGCCCCTGGACCCCCGGCACCACGTGCCAGACGGTGGCCTGGGGCAGCGCGGAGGGGAGGGTGGGTACCTGCGGGGGCTGCAAGGGCAGCGCCGTCGCTCCGGGGAGGGAGGGCAGCAGCCAGGCAGCCACCGTTGGCGGCACGGCTGGGACGACGAAGGGGGAGTTTTGCGTCTGCGCAAGCCGCGGAAGCCGTCTGGGGAAACCCTCTGTGGGAAAAAGGGCGCTGGGCTGAGCTCTGGGGCGCTGGGCTCGCCAGCAGGGCCGCAGCCCCGGGAGGAGCGGGAGCCGGCTGCTGGACCTGCCATGGTGGCTGGAGAGTGGGGCGGTTGCTTGGGGAACCCGGGCAACGGGGGTTCCGTCCCAACGGCTCACCAGCCCCTCGCCGACATCTTGGGGAGGACTGCAGGCTTTGGACCCAAGCAGGCTGCCCAGCGCAAGACTTGGCCATCCCCAGCAGGCTTGCCCTCCCACGCAGCACTTGCCATGCCCACCACGCTTCCACACCGCCTCTTTCCCATCCTGAGCATTTCCCATGCCAGGACCAGCTTTCATCCTCATGCTCATTTCCCATCCTGACAAGTTCACATGATAACAGATTCCCATACAAAAGATTTCCCATCAACACCACGCGTTTCTTCAGCCAAAGAGATCTCGTCCCAAAGAATACCCCTCTCTTGGATGACTTTCCCATGGTTTTCCTACTTCAATAAATGTTACCCACCCCATTAAAGATTTCCCATCCCAGTACTTTCCCTTCCCAAGAGAGATTTCCCTACCCCAATGCTTTTCCTTCCCAAGGAAGATTTCCCATCTCTTTCATTTCCTAGCTCAAGGGGTTTGCAGCGCAAGGAAGTCTTCTCATCCCAGCAATCATTTCCCATCCCAAGGAAGATTTCCCATTTTCTGCAGGGGTGTCCTCTGTGAGGAGAATGCAGCAGCTGCCCCATTTTAGATAAGGGCTGGTTCCAGAGGGCTCCAAAGGGACCCACTGCTGCTCAGACCCGAGCGAAGAAGCAATGGTGGCAGCGCCTGCGTGACTGCCTCGGAGGGGAGCTCGGCCTTCGGCCTGGGAACTGAGCCACGTACATCCTTGATGTGCAGCTGGACACCTGAGCCTGAGAAAGCAAGGTCTCTGTAAAGATAATTGGAGACATCGTCACCTAGTGGCTGTCTCAGTGGGATGCAGCATCTCTTGGTTACCTGAAGTGCTGGTGTCCTACACACTCGTATGTCTCAAGGACATCAGAAGGGACAGATTTTTACCCAAAATGCAGCTCCTTTCTCTGAGAAGCTTCCCGTGCTGCGTGTCCTCCTCTCTTTCTAGTATGTGGCTTCTATTTGTTTGTTTTCTCGTTAGGCAGACTGAAGCTTCCCTGGACCATCACGGTAACTGATTTTTACTACCGCTAAGTACCCTTCCTCCACTTCTAATTAATTAGTGCTATGCTCTCAATATCTGCTCCACAGGTATATCTTTCCTACCTGGTACATTCTAGAAGAGCTCAGATGTCCATACATCTCCTTCCCTTAGTCCTCACAGCAGGCTTGCTCATGGTAATTTCTGTTGAGCAGGACATGACAAAACCCTCACAAGAGGCTGGAAAGCGTAGCTCTGAGGTGAGAAACCCTGCCCAAGCAGGTTTTTTTTTTATGGGTTTAGCCCATAAATATGTGAAGAGAAAGTAAATGGACACTTTTCTGCCCCACGTGCAGACAGGTTGTTAATGCTGTTGCTGCATGCAGTGACTTTGGGTGGCCCCAGCTGCCTCCTCTTTTATTCCCAAGTGGTGGTGTCACAGTTAAAGATAAAAAAATATATATATACAGCTTTTAATTGCAATGGACAACACTGAGTTATTTAAAATAAAAACACAATGGGAAAAACACAACTGGCAGGAACAAACCAAATCGAACGCAACAAAAAAAATAACTCCAGGAAACCACGTGCGTGTGAACCCCTCCTTCAACAGGGCAGGGGGAGCAGACCCAATCTCGCTATAAATAACCCCAAAATCGTTTCACGGGGGGAAGCTGGAAGCCCGTCTCTGAGCCACCAGCAGGTGCAGGAGGCGGTGCTGCTCAGCAGCGGGGCCGTTCCTCACGGGTCGCAGAGTGAACCCAGCATCAGGCAATGAAATCCAGCGGTCTGTTGAAGCCTCCTTTCCTGTTCATGTACTGCCTGCAGTGGGAGGAAGGGAAACAACATCAGGAACTGAGCTGGGAGCACCAAAACCCCCGGGGGCTCCCAGCTCTGATCCACTGGCAGCTTTCCAGCGCGGAAAACACCTGACAGGGGTTGTGACAGCACAGAGAAGCCACAGAGAATTCAATTCCCCACCCATTTGTGCAAATGAAGGCACAAGAAAAGCTCTGCCCGACCTTGCTGAGACCCAACGTGCTCGACTGGGGGCTGAAGCCTGGCCCCGCACCTTCTGGAGACTCCGCACCCTGGCTGCCTTGCAGATAACAGGGTTAACAGAGTTAATGGGGTTATTTAGTCAAAGAAGCAGGGGAGCCGAGCTCTGCCCTGCTCTAGCTGCCTCCAGCATGTCCTGTTCTTGTGCCACGTGCTTGTGCGCTCTGTATGTTTCCGTTTTTGTGATTTCAGTGAACAATGTGAGACCTCTTACTTCTGCCAGCCAAAATGTTTGCCTTTACCAAGGGCAAAAGAAGCCAGATCACCCCCTGCTTATGCCCACAGACAGCAGCTTGGATTTAAGCTTCCTCTGAACTGCTTTACCTCGTAAACAAGGTTAGTTTTTATCAGAAAAGCGTGGCAATTTGGTGCAGTTGCCACAGCACAGCGAGCCTCCCAGCGTGCTGAGACACAAACCTGTACTTCCTCTTCTGTGACACGTTGATGGCATACGCATTCGCAGCACCGTCCACTTTCTTCCCCTGAAACAGAAGGGAAACGGTCAAAAACCGAGTGCGCTGCCTGGAGCCAACAGGGAAAGGGACAGCACGCGCACAGGAGGGATGAGGGCAGTTAACACAGAACAAGTTTTTTTTAAAAAACATCAGTGCCAGAGCTCTGGGCTGTAAAGGGCAAGCCCCACACAAAGTTTAGGTGTTCTGACAGCAGGGCCTCATGCTTGGGTGTACAAACGTCACAGGAATGAGCCCGGTGCTCCAGCTGATCCCAGCCTGCACTCACTTTTGTCGTGTCAAACGAGGCAAATCCCATCATTTTCATCATCTCGATTTCCTCTTCCGTCTTGCCTTGCAAATCTTCCTCTGAAAAGGCAACGAGTTATCAGAGTTCACCTCCTGCAGCCACAAGAATCAACCAGGAATAAAGAATATTTCTGTGCTGGCCAAAATCTAACAGAGTCAGGGGTGAGTTAACACACCAGAACTCTGCCTTTTTACCTGTGATCTGGCGCTCCTTGCCCTTGGAGTCCTTGATCTCCTTCTTCTCCTCATCTCGCCTCTCCTTCAGCCGCGGCGGAGAGGAGGAGCTGGATCTGTGCCGCCTCGGCGACCTGATGTTGGAACACACACAGGGCTCAGCTCCACAGCTGCAAGAAGGTTCTGGGAACATCCCCGTGCCACGCTCCGCTCCCTCCCAACAGTGACGCTGGCACCAAGAACCTCTCCCCTCCATTTTTTGCCCTTCTTCCTCCCCCACCGCCCCCATTTTCTCTCCCTCACCTGGACCGTCTCCTGTGTGGGGACCGAGACCGGCTCCTCCTCCTGTCCCTGTCCCGGGACCGCGACCTCTCCCTCCTCCTCCTCTCCCTCTCCCTCGAAGTGGACCGCGAGCGCCTGCGGTCTGCGGGGAGGCACAGCAGGAGAAGGGCGGCTCCCCCTTCACCCCTGCACCACCACCGAGCTTCTCTCCTTAATTTCCAGCCACAACCCCCCCTCAAAGACCCCGTAAAGCTCCCCAAATCCTGCAACCCCTCACCCAAGCCGGCCCCAAGCCCCCTTAAACTCTCCCAAAGTCCCCCAGACCACCCCCTAAAACTCCCCAGGCCCCTCCTAACCCCCTGATCCCCCCATAACCCCTCCAGACCGCCCCCCCCCAGATCCCCGCAAGCCCCCACAAGTCCCCATAACCCCTTCACACACACACACAGACCCCCAGACAGCAGCACCCCCTGCCCACACCGAGCCCCTCACCGCCTCCAGGCACTGCACCCGCACACCAGGCCCCCACCCGGGCTCGGGGGGGGCTCAGAGGCCCCGCCCGGCCCCACCGGCGCCCCCCGGGCCCGTTCCCTGCAGCGGGCCCCATAGGGACGGCCCCTGCATCCCCTATACCCCAGCCCCCAGAGGCCTCTGCCCTCCCCGCCGCCTCTCCCCATGCCCCCAGGGCCTCTCTCCGGTCCCGGTGCCGGTCCCGTTCCCGGTGCCTCCCCCTCACCGCGCCGCGGAGGCGAACGGGAGCGGCTGCGGCCCATGGCGCCGCCCGGCGGGCCTTCACTTCCGCCCGCACTACCCTTGGCTTCCGCTGTCCGCCGCGTTCCGTGTCCCCCCCGGCTCCGTCAGGAAACTGCGCCCGCACGCTTTGGTTCCGCCGCCAACACAGTCCGGGGGCGGTTGAAAGCCCCCAACCCGGCCTCGGCGAGCCCCGCTCGGCCTCCAGAGGCGGAGGTTGCGGGGCCAGGCCCGCAGCGAGGCCGGAAACTCCTCCCCAAACCCATCCCGGGAAGCCGTGCCCCCTGCCCCATCCCATGGCCGTGGGGCGCCATGGCGTCCCCGCTCCCGTCCCCGAAAACGCAGCGCAGCAGGTGCCGAACTCGGGTTTATTTACAGGCAGGCGTTACACAGCGCAACCAGCACCGACCGGCACCCACCGGCCTCCTCCCTCAACCACAAACCCCCCACGGCACAGGTGTGGGCCCCACCAAGCCTTTGGGCATCTTCCAGTGCTTGGCCATGGCCATGCTCCGAGGCCTTGGTGAAGCACGGGAGGTTTCATTGCTGTGTGAGGGTGAACTTCTTTAGGGCTCAGGCTGCCCAGAGAGGTTTTGGGGTCTCCTTCTTTAGAGATATTCAAAATCCGCATGGTTGCCAGCCTGTGTAACGTGCCCCAAGTGATCCTGCAGGCAGGGGGTTGGGCTGGGTGGTCTCTGGAGGTCCCTTCCCACCTCAGCCATCCTGGGATCCTATAGTTTACAGCTTTCTCTGCTTCCAGGCTGCTCCCTGCACCTTGGCGGGGGACGGCTCTCCACCCACAGCCAGGATAGTGCCCTGAAAACAAGCCACCACGTTTGAACCCTGGTACTGCCCAGGCTGGCTTCGCACAAGGGGCAAGAAGAAAGCAGTGAGGCAAAGGGGGGCAAAATGGGAAGGGAGTAGGAGGCCTTGGCAGGCAGGGGAGCTATAACGCTGCTGTGATCCTGTAATAAAGGATCCTGTGACCCTCTCTAATAGCTAAGCAGTGAGGCCAGTCATTGCGTTGCCAGCCCTCCAAGCCTTTCTCCTCTCTTACCTACACATGGGTTTCACTGCACACGATGCCCAAAGTGCCCCAGGTTTCACCACACAGCCGTGGGGTCCATGGTGGGCAGTGAGGCAGTGTTGGGATTCAGGAACCACCCCAGGAGCCGCTGCAGTCCTGCACGGTGGCCAGGGGGTGAACTTGGTCCCCAGGACCCTTGAAATCATCAGCGGTAAACTACACCTTACAGGAACGGTTACAGAGTGCACGTCAAAGTCTACTGAATATACACTATGTATTGATCACAGGCAAGAGCACGGGGCTGGGATTCACACCTTCCTTCTCAGACATCAAGTTTAGGTGTTCAGGCTCCCCCAGGAGACAGAGGAGCCTCGGCTCTAGCACCAGCACTGCAGCTTGGTGCTGGCAGGGCAAATGCTCTCCCAAGCTCCAAAATCCAGGTTTGGATCTGCCCTGGAGCTCCAAGGGTTGGGGAGAGAAGGTTGTGTGAGGTTTGTATTTTTGCACTTGACTTTTCCACTCAGAAGTTGCCTGGCACACCCAAACTATGGCCCTGCAAAGAAAATCAACCACTGCTTACAAATTTCCTGCACTTGATCCCAGTTGCCTGCTCCAGCCCCACTCCATGCCTGAGGTGTTCCTGAGTGCCCCCAAAAATCCACCTCACCCATGGCTGCCTTTCTGCTCTTCCAGAGGGGACACAAAAGCTAAAAGCCACCTTGCAGCAGGGAGAAGGCTTTGCAAACAGTGTTGGGAAAACCACAGGGGGGTGAACTTTGGTTGGAAAGACCTGTCGCCCTCAGAGAGGTTCAGGGGCTCCCTGCCTCAGCCCCAGCCCGAGGTTGGGGCTGTGGAGGGGAGCCCCAACCCCACAGGAGCCCCATGGCAAACCCTTGTGGCTCGTGATAGGAAACAGGCTGGCTTTGTTCCCTAAATTCCCATACTGTAGAGGCCATGGAGCAAATCAGCATCACTGCTTTTTCTTCTTCCCTTGGGGCATGGCCAGGAGGTTGTAACGACAGTCATGGTCACAGGCAGCGAGGCTGGGCGGGAAGGAAACACGAGGGAGGGTTTCAGCTTGTGCTTGGGAGTCCGGAGCTAGGGAAAAGCAGCGGTTCAGCTTCAGACGTGACTCTCGTGCTCTCTACATGGACAGGCACTCGCCGACGGGGCCAACACAGACACAGCCTCGTACATGGGTCAGCATCGCTGTGACTTGGTGCGGGGGGACCAGGGCGGCCGCCTCGACGGTGCCTCTGACAGAAGTGAATCGGCAGCGTGTGTTCATCCCAAAGTAGCACTTAGTGAGTGAAGTTTGCTCAGTTTTAAATATCAATGGACGCTTCCCCGAGGCTCTTTTTTCTTCTCCGTTCTCAGGTGTAGTGCGGTGGGGGTTCCCCCAGTGGTGTGAAATCTCGCTGCTCTTCACCAGGCAGCAGCCGTGTGAGACCGTGGCACCAGGAGAAGGGGACTGGAGGCAGCTCTCGAGTCTGGGGGGGGGGGGGAGATTGCAATCCAGGAAGGAAAGGGCCCCAGCCCCACCACCTCAGCCTCTCCTTCAAGGAGAGCAATCCTCCGGCATCCTGCTCGATCACCCCGGCAGAGAGTTGTGCCATGGGCGAAGCCAGCGCCAATCCAGCAGAGCTTGAAACAAAAGGTTAACAATAATAATAGTAATTAAAAAAAAAAAAAAAAAAAAAAAAAAAGACGACGACACAACACCCTTTTCTTTCTCAAAACCAAGCGTATCCGGGCTGCGCCCCGCGTTGCACAGAGGCTCTACAAGCAGCAGTGGGAAAAAACAAACCCCGTGCCCAGGAAGGAGGAGGGAGTGCTCGTGGGAGCAGGGAGATGGCAGTGGGTATTTCCCCAAGCAGCAAATGGAGGCCACAATCTTTTGAAAGCTCAGTGGCTGCCTCCGAAGTGGGTGTCGGGGGACAAGGGGCCTTGTGCCGGGAGTACCCCGGGAGCCTCCAGGGTTTTTGGCTGCGCCTCGGCCAGACGCATGACGCAGGAGCTGACCAGAGAGATGCTCAGCCACGCCGGCAGTGGGAAGCCTCAGAGAAGACTCAAGATTCGATCTTTTCCTTCTTTTTGCCCTTTTTCAGGAAGGATGGGGTCCGGAATTTCTTCTTCTTCTTGGAGGGCGATTTGGATGGAGAGCCTTCAGGGGAGACGGGGCTGCTGGTCACCGTCTCGCTCTTCTCCTTGGGGGTGTCCGTGTCAGGGTTGGCCGGGGTGGTCGTCTGGTCCCCCCCTTTACCCTGGCTTTCCTCAGTGCTCTGCTCCTTCTCCTTCCCATTCACCGCTGGCGGTGGCTCCTTCTCGGTGGTGGAGTCAGCAGGAGCTTGGCCGTCCTCCGCCTTCTTGTCACCTTGGCAAGGGGAAAGGGAGAGGTGAGGGCCAGGGCAGCACTGCTCAACACCACAGAGAGCTATTGAGGCTGGAAGCCAACTTTAAACCCACCCTTTACCCCGGGCAAGAGCAGGATAAGGCCCCTTCAAGCAGACAGCCCTGGGGCCTGATCCCCTCTTGCTATCAGTGCCACTTCCCTGAGCCTTTCCCCCCCTCAGGACAAGCGGCAGCAGGACAGAGAGCTGGGGCAGAGCTGAGCCCTCCTTCCCGGCCTCATTGCTACATATAAAAGCAGGCAGCAACCAAAAAAATGAGGCAACCCAAGGCATTTCCTCCTGCAGACCCTGAGCGGGGCGCTGCGGAACGGGCCGCGGAGAGCAAGGTCCCCCCCGAGCGAGCGGGGAGCGCGGCGAGGCACGAGGCCTCCCCGTACTTACTACGGCGACAAGCACTCAGGGGCAGAGGTAACTCCTTGGGTGAAAGCGACACGTGGAGGGAAGAGAAAGGAAGACGTTGCGGACACGGACAGACAGACAGACAGACACCATGAGACACAATGAGACAGCCAGGAGCTGCCCGCCCCCGCGCCCCGACCCACGGAAAAACCGACGTGCGCTGCGATGCCAAAATGCTGCTGGGGTCGGTGCTTTAGGGGGGAGCAGGGGGTGTCCCCCACCACCCCATGAAGCCACCAGCAGCCACTGAAATCCTCCGGCCATGATGCTAAAGGGATGTGGTGGGTCTGGTGCCTTCATGGCACACGTCCCCCCCCAAGCACAGAGACATTTAGATCTGCGTCTCGGGGTGGTTCTGCTGCAGTCCCCCCTTATCCCCCTGCTGGATATCCTGGATGAAGACCCCCTGCTCCTCTCTGCTGGGCTCGCGGGTGTTCCCCACCCCACTCACCCTCCGAGGGCTTGGTGGGCGACGGGGCCGGGCTTTTGGCCGGGCTCTGCGGTGCAGACGCCGGGGGTGATTTTTGGGGGGATCCCTGGCTTTCCTCCACCGCTGCATCCTTCTCACCTGCAAGCAGACAGACAGACTTGCCATCTACCTGGTCTGATGGCTGCAGACCCCAAGAGGGGCTTTGGGATCTGTGCAGCCCCCATTCCACTCCCTGGCTCGTACCTTGCAGCCCCAACTTCTTCCTCTCCACCTCTTGCTTGTACTCCTCCAGCTCCTGGTCCGTGAGCTGGCTGAAGGGGTTCGGGGGCTCCGGCTCAGCGGGGGGCTCCTCTTGGGATGCATCTTTGGCCTCCACATCCCCCAAGTGGCTCTCTGTGGACTGAACCCCCCCAGAGTGGTGTCACCCCCCTGGCACAGGGAGGGACCCAGGGCGATGGGGACGAGGGCAGCGGGGACGTACGGGGCTGCGGCTCGTCTCGGCGATCACGCTGGCCAGCAACTGCGACTGGGGCCCGGCCGACTTCACGTCCTGACGGTTTTGCTCCCGGATCTGTGGACAAGAAGCAGAGAGAGATAGGGAAACACTGCCCCACCACAGCCCCACACCCAGGGAAGTCGGAGCCCCCCCATGTACCTTGTTCCTCATCTCCAGCACCTCCTGTGGGTCCGTGTAGAGGGGCACGAATTGGTTGGGGTTCTCGATGCGGATCGCGGTCCCGCTGCTGCCTTTCTCCACCTCATCTGCTTTCAGCCACTGCAGAGATGGAAAACCCCCATAAATGTGTGGTGTGGAAAGAGCAAACCCCAATAAATGGGTGTCATGGAGGGGAAACCCTGATAAACGCATGGCATGACGACAGTAAACCTCAATAAATGCATATCATGGAGGGGAAACATTGATAAACGCATGGTATCAAGAGAGTAAACCCTAATAAATGCTTGTTGTGGAGAGGAAATCCTGGTAAGTGCATGGTATGGAGAGAGCAAACCCCAATAAATGCATGTCATGGAGAGGAAACCTTGATAAATGCGTGGCATGAGGAGAATAAACACCAATAAATGCAGGTTGTGGAGAGAAAACATTGATAAAATGTGTGGTTTGGAGAGAGCAAGCCCTGATAAATGCATGCCGTGGAGAGCAAACCCAAAAAAAGCCCCTGCCAAAAAAGCCCCTGGCACTGGCTGCTGGAGGTGGACTTTTAAAACAAAAATTACTCTAGGGCAAATGAAGGAGTTAACCAAAATCATTACATTCAGCATTTCCCACTCCTGGAGGACCCCTAGAGGTTCAAGTGCACCAAATTTCGATGCAATCCCTGCTCCAAGCACCTCCCACCTTCCTTTTTTTTCAGTGCCATCCCCCCCTCCCCGGAGCACGAAGCCAGGACTGTTCCCAAACAACCCCCGGCCCCAGACCGTCGTCTTCGTCCTCTGGCTGCCGGCGCTGCCCTGCTGCTCCTCGGCCACGTTGACCCGCAGGTAGGTGTTGGGGGTGTTGAGCCACCGCGTCTTCTCCTTCTGCTGCTTCTGCGCGTGCTGCCGCAGCGCGGGGACAGGGGCGGCCTCCTCCTCAAAGACGAAGGCCGTCACCGTGGCAGGGATCAGCACGTCGCTTTTGGGTTTGCTCTTCTCTTGCACGAAGGGGTAGCGGTAGGTGTAGCCGGTGCGGTAACCCTGCGAAGCAAAACGGTGTCAAAGGAGGTGTATTTGGGGGGATTTAAGCCATTTTTGCTGGTGGGGGGGGGGCGAGGGGAAGCAGCATGCTCACCAGGTTGTCCAGCATCCTCATGAGGGCTTCGAATTCGTGCTCGCCCAAGCGGCTCTTCTGCATGGGCCCGAAGGTGCTGCCGGCCCAGCGCACCGAGCCCACCTCGTGGGGCCGGTGCTTGGCGCGCTCCAGCACGATGAGGTTCTCCGCTCCGCCCGCGCTCGCTAGGGCTGACACCTGCGGGAGGACGCGGGGAGAGGCTGCAGGGAGCACAGCACTGAGCGTGTCCACGGGATGGGACTGAGCGATGGTGGCTGAGACCGTGCACAGCTCGGTGCATGGTCCTGGAGCCCTGTGGCGGCAGCAGAGGCTGCGCACAGCTCAGAGCACAAATCAGCAGCACCATGCTGGCTGCAAAAACCCAGCACAGCTCGGTGCACGGTCTCAGTGCCCTGCACTGCACCCAGACACCCGACACTGCTCCGTGCATGGTCCCAGGGCCCTGCAGCAGCAGCAGGGCTGTGCCCAGCTCTGTGCCCCCCCAGGGGCCATCTCTCACCTGCACCTCGCAGGCTGCCTGCAGGTGGAAGATGCTGTAGAAAGCCTCCTCGGCGGTGTCACCCAGCGCCAGCACCCCGTGGTTGCGCAGCACCAGGATCTGCAGCACCAGGCACAGGGGGCATCAGCAGAGCAGCAGGGGTTGGGGAAGGGATCCCCAAAAAAACAAACAAGCAACAAACCCACCTTGCAGGTGGGGCCGAGGCACTTCTGCAGCTCGACCCGGTCGGCCTCGTCCTCCACCTCCCCACGGAAGTCGAAGTAGGCGATGTCCCCCAGGAGCAGGGCGGCACGGGAGATGGGCAGCACGCCGCAGCGCATGGCCGACACCTGGGGCACAGCGGGCATGGCACGGCACAGCACGGCACAAAATGGCATGGAAAAACACAGCACAGTGCCCCCAGACCCCCCCCTTACCGCCGCGGTGGCCGGCGTGTGCAGGCGGACGATGCAGCGAGTGTCGGGGCGGGCAGCGTAGATGGCAGCATGCAAGCTGAAGGCACGGGCGTCGGGGGCGAAGCCGGTGTTGCCCTGCTCCACCACGTCCCCCAGCACGTTCACCTTGATCTGCAGTGGGAATACGGTGGCTCAGAGCCTGTCACGTCCCTGTCCCCACCCTGAACCCCCCCGGGGAGCTGGGGACACGCTCACCAGGCTGGCTGCCGTCACCTCGCTGCACGCCAGCCCCTGCGGGGCCACCAAGAAATGCTCCTGCTCCTTGCTCACCCGCAGCTGCACAGGGAAAAGAAAGAAACACAGGGAAATAAAATTAAAAACAATAATAAAGAGGAGTGTATTTTGCACGGGGAGGTGGGCACTCACCGTGACGGAGGCGTCCCCCAGCTGTGCCCAGCCATAGAGGTCAAGCAGGCGATGGATGCTGCTCACTTTGCAGCGCATCAGCCGCTCGCCCTTGGCCAGGGCTGGCGCATCGGGGCCATGCAGATCATTGATGGGCGTCACAGAGGCCAGCCCTGGGAAGGGACAACAGGTAACAAAAGGGGACAACGTCATTTGTGCTTTTTTTCCCAACCCCTAGCACCATTTCCCAGCTATTCTACAAGAAAAGACGACCATTAGGGAGCATTTTCTTCTCTGAAATCCCACAAACCAAATAAAAACCTTCAAGAACACCAAATGGATTTCATTTTCAAAAAAAAAAAAAAAAAAAAAAAAAAAAAAAAAAAAAAAACCCTTCCTGCCCCCCTGCCCCACATGCAGCCGTACCCATGGGTGAGGTGGGGAGGACGGCAGGGGATGTGGTGGCCATGAAGTCGGCGATCTGCCGCAGGGCCCAGACATGGGACGAGTTGTTCCCCTTCTTCATCTGCTCCTGGATGAGGCTCTCCAGCTCCTCCCTAAAAGACTGCAGTACCCCGGCCCCACCGGTGTCACAGTCCCCCGGGGAAGGGACACCAGTGCCCAAAAAGGAACTGGCTGGTGGCACTGGGGTGGGGACACCACCAGGTGGGTGGTGGCAGCGCCATGGGCGTGGTGGAAGTGGTGCCACTGGCACGGTGCCATGGTGACAGTGGCACCAAGGGTTTGGTTCCCAGGTGACGGTGACCCCCACGGGCTTGATGGCATGGAGACAGTAACACCAGGGACTTGATGGCATGGTGACGGTGACACCATGGGCTTGGTGGCAATGGCACCAGCAGCTCCGTGCCACAACAGTGGTGGCACCACCAGCTTGGCAGGGGCACCATGGAGATGGTGGCACCACCAGGTCGGTGGCACGGTGCCACCAGCCCCACAGGCTTGGTGGCAGTGATGTCACCACCGTGGTGGCACCAGCAGAAGGGTGGGGACGTGCCCTGAGCCATCATGGGGTGGCTGTCGCTTTGGGGAAGGGGGGACAGGGACAGGACGGGGGGGACGGATGGGGACACGGCCACCCACCGGGCTCTGTAGGATCATGGTGACCCGCTTCTTCTGCTCCATCATGTTGAAGTCCTGCCGCAGGTCGGCTGCCATGTTGCGCTCCCGCAGGTATTCAGGGTCCCCCTCAGCAAAGCGGTCGAAATATCGGGGTCCCGGGGCGGGGGGTGAGGGCAGGGGCTCGGGGCTGGCGGCCGTGCTCATCCTGGCGGCCCTGCGGAGGGTTTTGGGTTCCCAATCCCCACCCAAATCACCCCCACACCCCGACCCCACATCTCCCTCAAAAAGCTTCCCCGTGGCGAGCGCTTCCCAAAACAGGGGCCGTGAAGAAATGGGGTGAGAACAGCCCCGCCTGCGCCCTGCTGATAAGCCCTGGGTGGCCCCCGCCCTGCCGGCACCACACCGGGCCCTCGATGTGACAGGGACACCGGGGGGGGGGGGGGGTGGGCAGCTGAGCACGGGCAGCTCAGTGCACCCATGGGTGCCACAGCACCAAACGGAGCCCCCAAGCCCCCGCAGCATCCACCCTTTTATTTTATATATATATTTTTTTTTAGAGGAAGACACAAAAAAGGGGAGATGGCAGCAGGTGGGTGACCACAGAGCCCAAACCCCCAGCGCTGTCCCCCCCCTCCAGCACCTCGCTGCTGTGTTTTAAAGGAGATTTTTTGGCACCCACGCGCCCCCCCACCCCCGAAATAAAATAAAATAAAATAAAATAAAATAAAATAAAATAAAATAAAATAACATAAAAGCATCTTCCACGCCAAGCATCAACGCATGCCTGCTGCCCAAAGCCAGGCTGCTGCCTGCACCCCCAAATCCTAGGGGGGGGGGGCTGCTCTTCCCCCACCCCCAAATCCCCATTTTTGGGGCATTACTCCCCAAAAAAGATGTTTTTAGCCGAGCCCGCTGCCCCCACACAACCCCCCCACGCCACCAACCTGCAGCAAACCTCCTCCAGGAGCCGCTCCTAGGCTGAAAATCCCGGGGGGGGGCCCTCGGTGGCCCCCACCCCAGCGCAGACTTAGGGGGTGGGGGGGGTGACGAGCGGAAGCTCCGAGCTCCTAGGTCCCCCCAAAATCCTCCTGGGCATCCACGCGCGATCGTGGCCGCTGGGTGGGAGGGGGCAGAAGCGCATCATTTGCTATGGAGGGGGGGGGGAATGGGGCTGGGCCCCCCCCGCAGCATCGCCCCCGCCCGCGCCGCACCCAGCGCCGCTGCGGCAGCCGCAGAGCCCTGCGCTGGGGATGGAGGATGGGGGGGGGGCTGGAAAATGGGTGATTCCCGGGGGGGGGCACAGCCCTGTAACCCCCCCATCATCACCAGGGGATGGATGGGGATGGGGGGGCACCCCACCAGGTTGTGCAGGAGGATGGGGGTTGTGGGGGGGGGCAGGCCTGCATCCCCCCCCTTGTTGTATCTGCCAGCATCCAGACAAAAGAAATGAGAATATTGGGGGGGGAAGGGCGAGGCGAACGCAGGTGCCCCCCCCCCATAGCAGGTGGACCCCCCCCCCCAACACCGCTGCTTCCCCCCACCCCCTAATTAGGGCCCAAATCCCCCCTCCCACAGCCTCCCCCCCAAGCGACCCCTCCCTTCCCATTCCTCGGGAGGGGGGGTCCAAGCAGGTGTACGCCCCCCCACACCCCAAATCCCCCCCCCCATACCCCAAACCCGGGATGCAGGGGGCTGCAGCGCCTCACCCAGCTCCTCACAGCATCCTCCCACGGGTGACAGCCCCGGGTGGGGGGGGCCCCGTCCCCCCCCCGCGCCCCCGGTCCCCTCTCGCCAGCCTCCAGCGCCACCAGCGCTGACAAAGGCCACCTCCCTGCGCCAGCCGAGCTCCCTCTGCTGCCACAACCCCAAAATAGCCCTGGGGAAGGAGGGGGGGGACACCTGGAGGGGGGAGGATCCACGCAGGAAAATTCAATTTTTGCAATAAAACAGCCAGGGAGGGGCAAGAAGACAAAGCCAGGCTTCTGCCACCCCAAAAAAATCAGGATTTATTTTGGAGATTAATTAGGGGTGGGGTTAATGAGCCCTGCTACCTGAGCACGGTGCTAGCTCCTAATTATATTTTAATGAGCAATTACACCTGTCGCCCCCCACTCCTCCCCCAGCAGCACTTTGGGGACACCAACGCCCCAGCGCAGGGGGGCAGCTCAGTTTCACGGAAAGCACCGGGGGGGTTGGAGCCATCCCAGCTCTGGAACCCCAAAATCTGTGCTGGGGCATCTCCACATCCCTTGCAGATCTCCGCAGGACACCCCCAAATTTATATTTTAGGGGTTGGTTGGAAGCACCTTAAAAAGAAGGAAATATATTTAAAGAAATACATTTTTCCATTATTTTGGAGCAACTGGAATATTTGGGGGGAGGCTGATTTTAAGCAAATCCTTATTTCTGCAGACAGAAATTGGATGTTTTTGAACTCAACACAAATGGGGGGCTCCCTGCAAGCCCCCTGGGTGCTGCCACCCCCCCACCATGGGACACCCACACTTGGGGAACCCCAAAACCATCACCCCCCCCCAGTTTCTTCCCATGGCCCAACTCACCAGCTCCCCGCTCTCCTGTGATGGCCCCAAGCAGGTTTGGGACATGGGGGGACCCCACATACACGGGGGGGCAGCAGGGGGCCAGCCCCCCCCCAGCAGCACCCCTCCACTGTCACCCAGCTCCTGCACCACTCCATCCTCCTGCTGCTGGGGTCACCAGGATAACGGGGTGAAAAGACGAAGAACAGGGGGAAAAAAAAAAAAAGTGAAGTTTGGACAGGGGAAGGAAAACTACAGGTGCACCCCCAAAATAAAGGATCCCTGCAAAAATTTAAGGATTTTCATCTGGAAGTAGTAACTGTAGGATTTGGGGATGTTTTGTGGGGGTTAGGCTGCCCAGAGCAACCCCAAAGCCACCTGCTAAATGAAACCCCAAAGAGACAATTTTAAATAAAACCCAATTTTAAGCAAAGACCTCCCCACCACAAAAAAAAAAAAAAAAAAAATATCAAAGCCCCCCCAAAAAAGGCCAACCTCAAACAAAACCCCAAATAAGCAATTTTTAAATGCACTCACTCCCCAAAACCTAAAAATTAGCCCCTCCCAGCTGCACCCCTGAAGCCACCCCCACAGATTTGGGGGGGGTCCCACCTGCAGGCCCCCCGTGTCCTGCAGGACCCCCCGCAGCAGGCGGATGTACTCAGCAGCGGCCTTGAGCGTGTCCACCTTGCTGGGCTTGCGGTCGCGGGGCACGAGGGGCACAAGGGCCTTGAGTGCTGAGAACCCGCTGTTGAGGTTTTTGATCTATAGGGGAGAAAAAAATGGGGGGGGTGACCCCCCTTTTTATTTTTGGGGTTGCCCATTTGGATGGAAAACACACCCCCATTCCTCGGCATCCCCAAGTGTCACCGCTCTGTTTAGATCAATCTGCTTTGAATTTTGGGGTGGGGGATGAGGTGTTTTTTTTTTTGGGGGGGGGGGAACCTCACCCGCTCACGTTCCTTGGCGTTGGCCGCCTGCCGCCGCTCCAGGACCCCCGCCAGGTCCCCCTCTGCCTCGAAGCCCCCCGTGGGGCCGCGGCGCAGGCGGATGATGGGGGCCACGCAGGGCAGGGGGCCATGGCGCTGGCTCAGCACCGTGCCCAGCACCTCAGGGGGCGGCGTGGTCAGCAGGACCCCCGGCCCCCCCGCTGCCCCGCTCTGCTCCCCCATAACCAGGAAAAAGGGGAACTGGTGCCTGCACACAACACAACCACCTACTGAAAATACCCTCAAAAGGCCCAAAATTCCCTTAAATACACCCCCCACCTAACGGGTTGCACCTGGTGCCCAGCTGGGGCTAACGAGTGGGGTGGGGGAGCTGCTTTGCCCAAATTAATTCTGGTTTTGGGACTGTCCAAGATCATCCCTCAGCCCCAAAGTGGCCTGTTAAATAGGGAGTGACCCCAAGGCTCCAGTATTTGGGGGCTTTACGTTGGGGGGCTCTCTCGCAAACAGGAGATGGGAGGGGGCAACACTGGAGAAAATATCCGGGGTTTGGTGGTGTCCCTGAAAAACCCCAAACCCTAAAACCTTAGGGTTGTGCAGTGTGATCCCAAAACACACCCAAAAAAACACCCCTGAGGCATTGGGGCCTAGCAGTGGATGAGCCCCGCTGCACCAGGGATGGGCGGTCGCTGCCCAAAAGGGAGAAATGGGGGTTTTGGAGGTCTCATGTCCCCAGAAATGCAGGAATAGGGTTTTTTTATTACTAGGGGTGGCAATAAAAACGTGCGTGGTGTGATGAGCGGGAGGCAGGTCTCGCTAGATGGCAGTGTTGGTCCTCACAGCCGCCTCCTGAGCCCGAGGGCTGCTGGAAAATGGGGAAAATTCCCATTTGGGGTGAGCCCACAGCATCCCCGGGGACAGAGATCCCCTAAACCCAACCACGCCAGTGGGGACGGGGCTTCGAGCCCCCAGATCTCCCCTGCTGGTGCAGGCACGGGGAGGTTTTGGGGTGTGCTTGTGCCATGGGATGCCCCAGGGACACGAGGGGATCAAGGATGGGGTGAGGGATGATGTTGCGAGACTCACAAAGTCCACATTTATTAGGGCTCGGGATGATTAGGCATCATTTATTAGGGTCACAGTTATTAGGGCCATGGTTATAGGGGGTCATGGTTACTGGGAGTAATGGTTTGGAGGGACACTGCTACTTGGGGTCATGGATATTGGGGTCATGGTTGTTGGGGTCACAGTTAGGAGGCATTGACAGTTAGTAGGAGTCACGGTCAGTAAGAGTCACAGTTAGTAGGGAATTTTTTATTGGGGTCATGGTTATTAGGGGCTACTTCTTAAGGGTCACAGTTATTGGGGCTGTGGGTATAGGAGGGTCGGGGTTATTGGGGGTCAGGATTATTGGGGGCAATGGTTATAGGGGGTCATGGTTTGGGGGGGGTCAGGATTTGGGGGGTGTCAGTTATTGGGGGTTATGTGGATATTGGGGGTCACAGATATAGGGGGTCATGGATATTGGGGGACAGGGTTATTAGGGCCATGGTTATAAGGCGGTCATGGTTTTGAGGGAGTCACCGTTATTAAGAGTCACAGTTACTAGGGGTGATGTTATTGGGGTCGTGGTTCTCAGGGGGTCACAGTTATTAGGGGTCACAGTTATTAGGGGTTGCATTTATTGGGGGACATGATTATTAGGGGACATGGGTTTTAGGGGCTTATTGGGGTCACAGATGTCAGGGACATACCTATTAGCAGCCACAACTATTAGGGGCCCTGGTTATTGGGGCTCGCTCACAACATGGGGTGACCTCAAGTGACCAGCACAGGGCTCCTCCTGCCCCGGGGAGCTCAGCCCCCAAAAATCAAAGGGTCCTGAACAATCCTTGGCCCGCAGCTTGCTCGGGAATTTCTCAGACCCCATAAGGGAGCCAGCCTCGGGTCTATGATCCCCAGGGGCCACCACACCCCCAAGCACAGCGTCCATCCCGTCCCACTGGCCCTGCTGCCCGCCAGGGGCTGACATTTGCTGTTATCACGAGACTGGAAAATTACCCGGAGGTTTCTAATTACCCTCGCCGGGAAGGTCAGCAGAAGGAGGAAGGTGAGCGCCGGGGCCGTATCCTGCAGCGGGGCAGCTGCTGACACACGATTAGCACCATCTGCCCTGGCACGGCCCCAAACGTCATCCAAGGGAGGGCACAGCCCATCAGGGAGGAGCCCGATCCCCACCCGGGTGCCCGATCCCGAGGGATTTGTGGCCTCGTGCTGGCCCCGTGGTGCCCGGGGGCTGCAGGCTGGATCCTGCCTCGTGCTCGTCTTTTGGGAGATGGGGCTGCTGCGTCCCCACCCGGCCTCCACCCCGAGCCTCAACACCACGTGGCCTCCATTCCCTTGTGGCTTCGGGTTGAAAATGCCTCCATCAAGCCATCAGAGGGGGGCTTTGTGGGACGGGGGCTGACAAAATCCCCTTAACGGCCTCTTTGGGAAGTCGGTGGCACGTCCCAGCGTGGTGTGGAGGTGAAAATCCCCCTGGGACCCAATGGGGCCGTGCTGTGCCCTGCTCGCTGCTCACTCGGGGCACCACGGCTGGTCGTCCCAGAGCCTTCTGCAAAATCTTTATGATGGTGTAAATGCTGCTCCTCTGCCTCTGCCCCTGCTTGCGGGGTGATAACCCCATCAGCATCCCCCCGGGGTCCCTCTGGGGACCATTTGGGGACCGGCCGTGGTTGTGCCCGGCTTTGGCTCAGTTGCAACACGACATCAGGGCATGTTTTCCCCAGTGTGAGAAAAATCTCATTTTTCTTCAGACAGGATCTTCTGTGAAGCTTTTTTATTCACGATTGCAATGGCGGGCGTCCTGTCAAGCAGGAGCACATTTTAGTAAACAAATCCTAACCTTTTATTCCCTATTACCCCACGCCTGATCGCCTCCCCTGTTTCCTCATTGTCCGAGTACTACAGGTTCACAAGCTACTCGACACTCCTCTATACCATATGCGTACTTTTTTTTTTTTTTAAACCCTTTAATTTCTCCTTTCTTATGTTTTGAGAACTTGTGATCGTGGTTTTACCGTTCTCACACTGCTCAGCCTGTTTTTCTCAAGCTTCTACCTTGTTTCGGAACAGCGAGGCCTTTTCTTGTCCACTTATCTACTTAGCATTTCTCCTGGTTATGGCTACACAACTAGCCTGGAATACAGAAAAGTAATTCTCTGCTGCAAACACACAGCTTAGTTTCTCACACCAGGGAAGGAGCCTGGAAGTCACTTTTCCAAATTTTTTTTCAGCACACGGCAGCCCCAATTCCTCACCCACGGGCAGCTCCGGTCCCTAGGGCCAGGGGAAATTCGTGTGGCGATAAGGTGCATCACAACAACTTTATCAACTCGTGCAGGCAAAGCCTGCTGCCCTAAAGGGCATCCTGCCATCACAGCCATAAAGCCACCACCGTAGGTGCCATGGTGATAGCCGTATCAGTGGCCCACAGCGCCTTATCTCACCCCCAAACGGCCCAGCTCCGGGAAGAGCCGTGGAGCTCCCATCCCGACAGGAGCTCTGCAGGAGCTGCTCAGGCAGAAATCTGGGCAATGATTCACGTGGGGAAGCCCAGGCCTGGCTTTGGGGGAGCCTTCAGCTGCACAGGCTCGGGTTTGGGGCTGGCTCCCAGTGCAGCGCCACCCACCAAAGCTGGGTCCTGTGCAGGATCGGTCCTGGCCTCACAACCCCGAATGCTCTGAATTAGCCCTGAATTATCCCGTCAGGGGTAGTAACAGGGTTTGTCAGGCGAAGGGACAATGGGGATTAAGTGGGGTGGGGACAGTAGGAGATGCTTTAGGGTCACTCAGCTCCCCGTGACCTGGCTTTTTGTGCAATGGAGTGAGGCAAAACGCAGCCCGTAAAATAAAAATCCATGCAAGGAGGTGAAAACCCACGGGGATGCGCTGGGAAAGGGGGGTCCTGCCCCTGGCCAGCTCACTGCCCTCCCCATCACGTTTTGCTTTTCCTCGACACTTGCCGTGTGGACGTGCCAGGAGCAGCACTGTCACGCCGCCAGCGCCCAGGACTTGGTCCAGCTCCTCCGCAGCAGCAGCAGCGGGGCCTGAACAAAGGCGGCTCTGTCCTCCCCTGCGGGAAGAAGCCTTTCTGTGTCAGTGAACTAAAAGCCGCGCTCAGGAGGGGCCCTTCGGCTTCCCCCTCCTCCCGCACGGCGGTTTGGGGGAGATAAAAGGGTTTTCTGTAATGCAAAAGCCTTGCCAAAAAGCCCCGGTGGGAGTTGGGTCTGCTCAGGGAGAAGTTGGAGTGGCTGCGGAGAGCACGGCCAGGTTGTGCTGGGTGCTGCTCCAGCGGGGCTGTCCCCAGGGGCCACATGGGGTGGGGTGGGATGGGATGGGGATGGAAAAAGGAATGGTAGGGGATGGTGATGAATGGGGACAGGACGGGGATGAGAGTTGATGGGGTTGGGCATGAGGACAGGGATGGGAATAGATGAGGATGGGGGTGAGGATGAGGATGGGAACAGGATGGGGATGGGGACAGGGACAAGGACAGGGATGGGATGGATGGGGATGGGGATAAATGGAGATGGGATCAGGATAGGGATGGGGATGGATGGGGCTCAGCTCTGCTGCACTCTCCCCAGCTGGCACTTCACCTTACAAAGGGAAGGTGCCAGGCCCAGTGCAGATCTGGGGCTGGCTTTAACCTTTGCCATGTCTGGGTGGTGCCTGAGCCCACCTGCAAATCCTGCTTCCCTGTGATCAGGGAACCTCAGGCAAGAAACAAGCCCCATCCCTTCTCCAGCTGCAGCACCAGAGCTGCAATTATGCCATAGAGCAGGCATCACCTTTGGGACACCCTAAAAGCTGATTTCTGGGTCCCTCGAACACCACCTTACTCCTGCCTCCCTCTGCCTGCTGCACCGTGAGTGGGTGCTGGAGGGGTCCTGCAGCACCGTGGGGACATCCCCAGTGGGAACGGGGAGAAAAGAGGCCACGAGGCTGGGAAACCCAGGGAGCGCAGCGCGCTGCCTGCCTCCCCTCCTCCCCAAAGGTATTTTCTGCCTTGCCCTTCCCTCTGCATGGCCGGGCAGGAAAATCGCGCTGCTCGCTGCACGCCTGGGTTACTGTGGGGAGCGATTTCTTCCGCTCGGCTGTGGCGGCTGGTGCTGCCCTCCCTCCTGCTTCGTTAATCCCCGTTGGATAGAATTAAGGAGTGCATCAGCCCTAAACCTCTTTGCTCGCCAGCTCCTCTTCCGGGAGCGGGGAGCGGGGCCGTGCATGCCCGCGGTCACGTAGGGACGGAGCACGGGGCCGCGGGCTGGGGACGGCTGCTGCGGCTGCTCTGTCCTCCCCTGGCACCCCAGCATCTCCCTCTGCCTGCATCCCATCTGAAAAGCCCCCCCCGAGAAGCCGAGGGGCTTCCACAGGGCGGTGTGGGGTGTTCTTGTTAGAGCCGCATGGGCGGACACATGCCCTCGCCCCGCATGCACACGTGCACGCACGCACACGTGCAAACCCCATCTCCCAGCTGCTGCATCACCTGCGGGGTGTTAGCAGGACCCAGGCTGCCCCGGCATGGTTTGGGGCTCACCCTACAAATACCCCCTTGCAAGCACATCTTGCAAAAATAAAATAAAATAAAAGGGAGAGGACTGATCAGTAAAACCACAACGAAAATCAGGGCAGCCTGCAATGTCACCGCACCGTCCCCGCTGCCACGGGGCTGGCCGGTGACACAGCCTCTATTTCTGGCCGTGCAAACAGGTGTGACACCCGGTGACCCACTCGATGCGGCCGCCGTGACAATGACGCCCAGCCCACGAGCCACCGGCGTGCCCTCCAAAAGCCCCCAGGGGACCGGGCATCCCCAAGCGACCCCATCCTGGAGAGCCGCATCCCTGCACTGGCAACACCCGGCCAGGATTTGGGGCACGCAGCAGGAGCCGCCCCGAGCTGCTCCCCGGCTCCATCACCCCCTCTCCATTATTTTGCGTGGGATTAAAGCCACGGCTGCTAAAATCCTGTATTTATCCCCACAG
Organism: Aythya marila; assembly: GCF_965140915.1. NCBI lineage: Eukaryota > Metazoa > Chordata > Aves > Anseriformes > Anatidae > Aythya > Aythya marila. Next base: position 4,487,870 of record NC_139067.1, on the reverse strand, counting down.
TGCCCAGCCAATGACCTGGGTGCTGGCGCGCAGGGCTGGGGATCAGAGATGATAAAGCTGCCTCTTGCCCCCCGCTCCCCGCAAAGCAAAAGGCGCCCGGTGCCACCGCGCAGGGGGGCACGATGGCGGCGGCGAGCGGAAAGGGCTGCGCTCAGGTAAGGGGATTTTATCCCCGGCTTTGTGGGGTTTTGTGTTTTTTTTTTAAGCCTTGGGACTGGCCGCGATGTCCGCGGCGTGAAGGGTGCGAGGCTGCTTCAGGCAGCTTCCTCCCATCAGAGGAACTGAGCCCACGCCGCTGGGCAACGCTCCACGAAGCCCTGATTCCAAAGAATTTGGGTAGGGTGGAGCTGACACAGCTGTGAGATTTGTGGCGATTTTCAGCACAGTGTGAATTCGAGGAAGGCACGTGATTGCGTGACAGCAGAGCGCTCTCCCCCCACGTCTGGGGAGACTGCAATGTTTTTCCTTGCAGCGGGAGGATGCTGGGCTCAGCGTTTCTGGAGTTTTGTGGAAGGTGTTTTGTTTTGTTTTGTTTTGCTTTGCTTTTGTTTTTGTTTTTGTTTTTGTTTTTTCCTGGTGTTTTGATATCATTGCAGCTGGAAACATTAAAAAAAAAAAAAAAAAAAGGAGTCCTTGGTCCAGCCCAAAGGAGGTGGGGGCAGGGCTTGGGGCTTTGCCCCGAGCCCCTCTGGGGTTGTGGTGCTGGTGGAAAACAAGCCAAAGGCTCCTCAACCCTTCCCTACGCTCTCTGACTGCTTCCAGCCTGTTTTTTTTTTGGAGCTGCCCAAACCAAGTTGGGTTTGGAGCCCCCCGGCCCCTGCCCACACTGCCAGGACGCTGTGCAGCTCCTGAGGCAGCGAGGAAGGCTCAGGGGAGGGCATCCACACGTGGCTTTGGTCTCCCAACATCGATGCTGAGCACCAGGTGCTGGGCAGGGTGAGCGGGTTGGGACCTGCCCGTGGGAATCCCTGCGGGTCGAGCAACAGCAGCGCCTCCGACCCCCCCAAGGGGTGCTGGGGGCTCCTCGTGGTGGTCTCCAGCGCTTTGCCCAGCCAGGGGCACTTTGAATTTTATCAAACCTGCAGGGAAAAAAAAAAAAACGGGGATGGTTTTGAGCACCCAAGCCCTACAAGAGAGGGGCTCACATCCTCACACCCACCTTTAGTCCCCAGGGTGCCACCAGCCAGGCCAAAGGGATGCTCCCCTGGGAGACACTGGGTCCCCAGCGTGGCACAGGCCGGGTTTGGTGACAACACCAGGCCTGGTTGGGAAAGTTTCGGGCACTGGGGCCGTTCGTCTGGGGGCGGCGTGACTCACGGCCCCGTGGCCCTGCCAGGACTTTTGACCTGCAGGAGGTGCCAGGATTGGGGCCGCACCCTTCTGCAACCCCAGGAGCAGAGCCAGGATCCCTCTGGGGTGAGGGGCTGCTGGATTTCTCAGTGAGTTCGGCCACGCCAGCTTCAGAGGGGCACAAGAAAATCCTGCTTATGGGTCCAGAATCCTTCCTGCACCACCTCCAGCTTTTGGGGACCTTCCTGAAGCTTTGAGGACTGCGATGCTCAGAGTCAGCAGCTCTGATTCATGTTCCCCCCATCCCATCTGGGGGCAGCAGCACCTTTCTCAGCCCCTTGTTGGGCAAATTGCATTTTCTGGTGCTGAGAGAGCCTCAGCCCCCCGTTCCTTATAGCAGCCCCTGCTCCCCATCTCCTACAGCAGCCCCCTATAGAAACTCTCCCAGGCTTGCACCCAAAGGTGGGAGAGACAGAAAAGAACCAGAGAAGGGCGAAACACGTGCGAAAGTTCAAGGCTGGCAGCTAAATCTCCTCCAATTTACTGTGCCACCCCAAAACAAAAAGCATGGCCCCATTCGGCCGCACAGCACCAGCCACGAGCAGCCCCGGCCCCCTTGGGGACCACCCGCAGCTGGAGCTTTTTGGCGCTGGCGGTGGGAATTTGGACATGAGCACCAGCAGGACGGATGGACGGATGGACAGATGGACAGATTTCCACCAGCACGGCCAGGGCTGCCCAGAAAGCTGAGCTATTGGACTGGTTTTCTATTTCCAGCCCCAGGAGAGTTGGGTTGGGCGCCAGCGAGTTGAAGCTTTCCAAGGTGAACAAATGGCAAATGGTCCCCGCTGGCACTGCCCCGGCCGGGGTTTCCTTTTGGGACAGGACGCGTGGCGTGCGCGGCGAGCAAGACGGTGGAAACTATGCGGGTGAATCACGGGGCAGGATTAGTGCCGGCTCCTGGATTAGCCGTGGCCACCGCGTGCCGCCCGCGCTCCCCGTCCGTGCCTCAGTTTCCCCAGGATAAAGCAGCGTCGGTGCCCTCGCCGTGACCCGCCGTGGGCAAAGAGCTGATTCAACGCAGCCTCCTTTGGCGGGATCCTGCCTTCCTCCGGAGCGAGCGCGCTGCCTTCACCACGGTTATTTTAGGAATGGCATTAGGGGAATCGCCAGGGAGCACAGCACTGAAACACTGCCAGATTCCCGCCAGCCGGCTCTAAAGGATGGAGATTGGGATTTCGAGATTTGCGGTGTGAAAGGAATCGTGAGCCACGGTGGAAAATTCACTTTACAAACTCAATAGAAAACACTGTTTGGAGACAGGCGCGGGGCAGAGACCGGCCCCGGCTTCATGCGCAAAGAAATTCCCGTGCTGCCCTCACGGCCGGGTTGGGGGAGGTTGGGACTGGGGAAGGCAAAAGTTTGGGGAGTTTGGGGGCAGGGCAGATGGCAGCTGGGCTTCTGATTTTGCACGTAGAGCCTCTTCCTTCGTAAAACACGTGAAAGAAAAAAAAAAAAAAAAAGCAGACAGATGTGCCTCGCTATTTTTAGGCTTGGCGACGCTTGCGTTTCGGCTTAACCGCGGAGAATTCGGGTCTTTAGCGGAAAGCTGGATGAGGGGGGGAAGCGAAACGGAGTCACGCCGGAAAGATTAAAAGGAATCATCCCCTGCCACGGGGCAGCCGGAGCCGAAACCTGCCCCACACCGGCTCTCGCTTGATGGGAAAGGTCAGGAAGGGCCGGAGTGCCCGGAAAAATAAAAGGCGTCGGGCTCGGGTTTGTTCCTCGCGGTCTCTTTGGCTCGCTGCTGCCCCTCGTTTTCCTTTGAAATGCAGTTTCAATTCCCTGGAAAAAAAAAATAAATAAATAAAATGATGTAAATGACCGCTCGGAAAGAAATCCCACGAGGCAAAGCTGCCGAGGGCTGGAGCTGGGCAGAGCCGCGAGCGGGTGGAGCTCGGGGGGGGTTTGGTGACGCCTGCCCCCAGCCCCGTGAGCTGCCCCAGGGCCTGGCGGTGCCAGACGTGCCCCGGCCCTTGTAGGGCTCCTTGCGACACGGCCCCGGGTCCCCCGGCACTGCATTCGCTCCCCACCCCATTAGTGCCCCCTACCCCATATACACCCCCGACCCCATATACACCCTCCAGCCCCAAACAGCCCCCCAAACACTCCCCTGAGCCCCCCACTCACTCCCACCCTACTCACTCCACCCCATACAGCCCCACCCCATATACACCCCCACCCCATGTACATCTCCTCCCCCATACACCCTCACCCCATAATTCCCTACCCCAAACACCCCCACCCTATATACATTCTCCCACCCCCTACACCCCCACCCCTTACACTTTCCCCTGCCCATATACATCCCCCCCATATACCCTCACCCTACACACCCCACCCCGAACACCCCCATCCCATGAGCACTCCATACACACCCCCACCCTATACACTCCCATCCCATACACATCCCCCCAAAACCATACAGCCCCACACCATACACCCCTACCCCGTAATTCCCCACCCCATACACATCCCCCCAAACGCATACATCCCCCCCATAGATTCTCACCCCATACAGCCCCACCCCATAATTCCCCATCCCATACACCCCACCATATAATCCCCCACACGATGTACACCCCCACCCCATAATTCCCCACCCTATACACCCCCACCCTATATACACCTCCACCCCATGTATTTCTCCTCCATACACCCCACCCCATACATCCCCCCATAGCCTTCACCCCATTATTCCCCGCCCCATATACATCTCCCCCTATACCCCCCCATCCCAAACACCCCCACCCCGTAATTCCCCAACCCATACACATCCCCCCCAACCCCATACACCCCCAGCCCATAATTCCTCACCCCATACACCCCACCCCATACACCCCACCCCATACACCTCACTCCATACACATCCCCCCATAGCCCTCACCCCATAATTCCCCACCCCATATACCCCACCCCATATACATCTCCCCCTATACACCCCACCCCAAACACCCCCACCCCAAACACCCCAACCCCATATACATCTCCCCCTATACCCCCCACCCCAAACACCCCCACCCCATACCCCCCCACCCCATATACTTCACCCCATACCCCCCCACCCCAAACACCCCCACCCCATACCCCCCACCCCATACCCCCCACCCCATACACCCCATTACCCCCCCCTCCCTCCCCCCCTCCCCTCGGGCTCCCCCCCGGCGGTGGGCGGGGCCCCCCGGCGCGCGCCGCCACACACCCTCGCGGCTCGGCCAATGGGGAGGCGCGGCGGGGGGGCTACGTCACAGGGGGGCCGGGGGAATCCTCAATGAGGCGGCGGGGCGCGCGCGGGCACCGCGGCGCGCGCTGCTGGGGGCCGCCTCCGCTCCGCTCCGCTCCGCTCCGCGCCGCGCCGCGATGATCGCGTCCCATCTGCTCGCGTACTTCTTCACCGAGCTCAGCCATGACCAGGCGCAGAAGGTGGGACCGGGGGGCACCGGGGGGACCGGGGGGAGACGGGGAGAGGTGGAAAATTCAGCGTGAGGCGCGGGGGGGATGGATGGAAGTGGAAAGGGGGAGAGGAAAGGGGGCGTAAAGGGGGGAAAGGAAGGATACGGGTAAGGGGGGAGGGAAAATGTGTACGAAGGGGGAGGAAAAAAGTATATAAAAAGAGGGGACAAAAAAAAAGTAGGGAGAAAACTGTATTTAAAAAGTAGGAAGAAAAATATATTTAAAAAGTTGGAAAAAAAAAATTATATACGTAAAAAGGGAGAAGAAAAAAATATATATAAAAAAGGGAAAAGAAAAAATATATATGTAAAAAGGGAGAAGAAAAAAATATATATACAAAGGGGGAAGAAAGAAAAAATGTGTATAAGGGGGAAGAAAAATAAGAGAGGAAGAAAAAAATATAAGGGGAGGAAGGGAAAGAATATATATTAAGGGGGAGGAAAAAAAATATATAAGGGGGGAGAAAGAAAAGATATATATAGAGAGAAAGAAAAAATGCACGTAAAGGGGGAGAAGAAAGTTAAAAGGGGAAGAAAGAAAACCTACGTACATGTATAAAGAGGAAAGAAAAAGTATATTTAAAGGGGGGAGAAAGCAGGGGGAAAGTTAAAAAAAAAAAGTTAAAGGGTTAAAAAGAAAGACAAGATAAAAAGCAAGGCAAAAAGTGAAAAAGAAAGAAAAAAAAATGGGGGAAACAGGAGGAGAAGCAAAGAAAAAAAGGGGAAACCAGAAAAAAAAGGAGCTGAGGGTGAGGGTGGTGACGCCGGGGCCGCGGGCCCGTGGTGGGCGGGTGGCGGTGTCGCCGTGCGGGACGTGCTGTGGCGGGCCCCGCGTGTCCCCGTATGTCCCCAAGTGTCCCCAAGTGTCCCCACGTGTCCCCCCATGGGCAGGGGCTGGGGGATCCCTCCGCTCTGCTCCCCGCATTTTTTTTTTTTGCCCGGCCGCCCCCGTAGCACGTGTGGCCCCCGAGCATCCCGCGGGCATCGCGGCACCGCCGGCACCGGGGGGCTCGTGGGGGCACGGGGAGCCCACGGGAGGCTGGCGGGGAAATGGCCGGGGGGAATTAAACCCCCTTAATTAATTGTGTGGAAATGGAGCCAGCCTTGATTTCCGACCCCCCAAGGACCGCAGCGTGCTCTTGCACCGCGAACGCAAGTGGAGGCGTCCCGGTGCTGCACGGCGCGTTCGGCACCGGCACCTCGGAGCACCGCGAGCGGCGATGCCTCCACGCCCGTCCTTTGTTTGGCCAGGGCGGGCGGTCAGGCTGCGAGCAGCTCTCGTTAAATTAAAGATTTGGGGCAAAAAATCACCGCCGGGGCCATGGGTACGGGGCTTCTCTGCTGAGAGTGCCGGGGGGGGGGGAGTTTGGCTGCTGCATCCTGAGCTGGGGCTGCAGTTCCCGTGGAAGTTGGTGGGGGTTTTGGGAAATGAAAATGAAGCAGCGGTGAAAGCGCCCGGCCACGGGGAGCCCCAGCGTCCTCGCTCCCGTCTCGGAAGGTGGAGAGGACATGCGGCGAGCGGAGCAGGCAGGGAGAGGTGAAACCCGCCACGCTGGCGGCAGCCCTGGGGCTGCGGGAAATAGGAAGTCAAACAAGGGTGCGGAAAAGAAAAAAAAAAAAAAAGATTAAAAAAAAAAAAAACCATGCATAGAAATAACTTCCCTAGCCGTAAAGAAAGACGGGTTCGTCTTCTCCCTCCGCTGGCTGTGTCAAGTGTCGTGGGGTTGTGCAAGCGCGCGAGCCACGAGAGAGGGTTTTGTAACCCGGCGGCAGAAATAGGCCAGCGGCATGGCCCCGCTGCTGCGTTTTTGGCTTCGGGTCAGCTCTCGGGTTCCTTATCGGGAGCCGGGGAGGGCGGCCGGGGGGGTTTGTGGAGCGCCTTCGGCTTCGTTACGCGGCGTGCCCGGGAGCCGCCGTGATTCCTTCTGCTCCTGAGCCCAAACAAAGCGGGTGGTGGAGATGTGGGACAAAACGGCTGCGTTTGGCCCCAAAAAGTAACCAGACCCGCAGCTGGTGTTGTTTTTTAAACAAATTCCTGCAAATTTGGAGCTCGGCATGGCTCTCCTGTAGGGGATGAGGGCATCCGTGCTGGTAGGGGCAGATAATTAATCCCTGCAAATCCTCCTCAGCAGGTACCCAGCACAGAGAAATGTAGGGGATGAAATTCTTGGAAAGCTGTGATTTTTCCAAGTGCCAAACTTAAACCTAAGTCCAGAGTTCAAGCCTGAATTTGGGAAAAGATTTTAGGGCACTCTCCCAGGCCGTGCTTGGGGTCAAGCGCCTTTTTTTGGTCCGAATCAGGCAGAAAAGAGCCTCGGACGTGGGAAGGAAGTGCCCTTTCCTTGTGCTGTGGTTTCTTTCCACAGCGGGACAAAGGCCTTCAGAGCAGCCCCAAAATCGGACTTTTCTTTGCATTTTTCCTCAACCCAGCTTTCCCCGGGGGCCCGCTCGGTGGCCCCGAACTCTTTCCCTTTGCTCCAGCTGGCAGGGAAGTGGGTCGGGGCCCGAACCCCTCTCACCTCCCAGGGGTTGTGCAAACCCCAGTGAGTCTGGGCCACGTCCTTTGCCACCCCGGGATGAAAGTTGCCGCCACCCGACCGCGTTCCCCGGGGATGTGCCAGGCCCTGGGCTTCCTGCTGCCAGCCCCAGCCCCGTGCCAGCGAGGTGACAGCGGGAGCGGGCGGCTCGTGACTCACCATGAAATAATTGGGCCGGCAGCTTTCCTTCCTCACCAGTACTTTTCCTTAGAAAGAAGGGAAAAACGGAGCTCAGGTTCATTTTACTCCCGTTTTTGGCCCCAACCAGCAGGTTTTGCTCCCCCCTTTATCTTTTGCTGCAGTAAATTAATTTTATGTCGCTCCTTTCGCCCCGGCTCCCTTTTTTTTTTTTTGCAGCCGTGGGAGGGGCCCGCTGGGATTGCAGGTTCCTGGAAGCCATCGTGCGGCTTCTCCTCGTCCTGGCAAGGTCAACAGCGGGACAGACAGACGGAGGGACGGACAGACAGACAGCCTGCCCAGCCTCCCTGGCCTCCATCACCTTTCGGGGTGCCGTGGTGCAGCCCTGTCCCGAGCCTCCTCCCATTTGCCTCGGGCTGTGACTCAGTTTCCCTGCCGTGTCATGCTGCTCCCAGCCTTCACAGCCCCCTTTTTTTGCGAGGCAGCATCCGAAGGGGGGGCTGGGATGGTTTAAAACAGGAGAGGGCTGCTGGTAAGGGAGGAGGGTGCACGTAGGGTGGATGATCCACAGCCAGCTCCTGGCTCCCAATTTCAAGCCGGAAACGAGGCCATTTTCAGGTTCAAATGCTTTTTTTTTGGTGCTGCCCTTAGCTGGGTGGGGTTGGCAGGGGGAGATGCAGGAGGACAGGTCCCCATTCGCCGGCTCCCGGTGATGCAGGGGGCTGAGGAACGGGCACCCTGCTCCTCCTGCAGGGCAGGATTCGGCCGAGGGCTGGGAGGAACCGGCCGAGCAGGAAAGGGTCTGAGTCACTGCGGCTGGAAATGACTCGGGGCTTGTGTCATCGGGGGCTTGGCCGCACCAGGAGGGTCACGCGGGGTTGGATTCAGCAGGCAGGGAGCGGGCGAGGGACACGGGTACTGCAGGGGTCAGGGGGTGGCTGCAGCGTCAGCCCCCGGCCCCCCGAAGCGGGGGGCTCGGGGACTGGCAGCGTTTGGAGCAAGGTCGGCGTCTGCCAAGGGAAAGGTCGTGGTTGTGTCAGAACTGGGGCAGGAATTCATTAATTTCAGGAAAAGGGAATTCATCAATTTCGGGAAAAGGGACTGTCAGGAGGAGGCCGGGGAGGGCTGGAAGTGCGCATTTGTAGTTTTCAGGAGCGCTGCTTTGGCCCAGCTCTGTTCATCAAAGCATTGAAGCCCTCTCGGAACTGGGCCGTGTTTTCTATCCTGACAAATATTTGATTCTCCGTTGCCAAAAAGGCAAAGAATCCACTCCAGCACGCCGCCAGCCCCTCGTGACATCACGCCATCCCCCGCGAATCCTCCTGGTACGGCTGCGTCCAGCTGGAAACCGGAGGGGACCGACCCTGTGGCACTTTATTTTTGGTGAAAAAAAAAACCTAAAACGGCAAAGGGAAATGGCTGCCAGCGGCCACGCGGGCGCTGCAGGAGCACGAAGCGCCCCGGCCGTCCCTGCGGCGCTGCAGGAAGCAGTGGCGCTTGCCGGAAGCCGTAATCGCGCTGCTATTGCCACCCTCGAGCGGTGCCGGTCCCGCTGCCACGAGTCGCAGAGCTTCCTTTTCCTTTCCTCCCCCCTCTCTTTTTGGGGTGCCCCAACCCAAATCACTGCCTGTGCGCCGGGATAGGGTCTGAGCACAAGGGAGTTTTCCCTGAACTGGAAGGAAAATGATCTTGAGGTCTCTTCCAACCTAGAAATTCTGTGAAATTGTTCCTGGTTGTGCGTTTGCAGCTCCAAACCCTTAGGGACACACTGGTGGGAACATCTGGAGGATTAGGAGGAAAAAAAAACAGAAAATATCATCTGGCCAGCTCACGGAGCTGCTCCTCCAGCAACTCCCAAACCACCCGGACCTTCCCCTGCAGCTCAAGCTTTCCTCCTCCCTCAGAGCACGTAGGGAGGGCAGCAGAGCCTCCTTCCCATCCCGTCCTCCACCTCCCAGTTTGTACCAGCAGGGAAGGCGTACTGGGACCAGTGACCCCATTTATTTGAGGCTGGGTCCCGTCGTGTTCCCCAGCTCTGGGTCAGGACCGGGTGCCTGGACCCGGGGAGGTGCCACAGCGCCCACCGTGCCCCGGCCGCCCTGACCTGGCTCAGCCGCCAAGTGGGACGGGGTCTGCGTTTGTAGGAGAAGATGATCCCGGGTTTAAAGAGCTTCGGGGATTAGAGGAAGGTCACCCTGCGTCTCACGCCGCCGATTATTCCTGGAGGACATGAGGAACGTGTCCTGCGGAGGGGAGGCACAACCTCGTGCCCTGCACCAGGGCAGGGAGCTGGCCTCGGAGGATGCTGAGAAGATCCCAGCTCCTGTGGGAAGGACGAAGGGGACAGGGGGGTGCTGGCAGCTTTTTGTGACCCCACAGGGATGAGACCTCATCACATGAGGTCCAAGGGAAGGACGGGAGAGAGACTTTCGCACCGTGGTGCTGCCCTTCAGGAGCAATGCCACAAGCACCGGCAGCACGGTGCGTGCACCACTGACCTAAAGGAGCTTTCTTGGGACATTTTGCCCCAAAACCATCTTTACCAGGAACCCCTGAGCCACCCGAGGCTGCAGAAGGCAAGGCGAGGCAGAGGGAAGGTCGGATCCTGCCTCTCCGGAGCCGCAGGCAGCGCGAGGTGCTCCTGAGGCACCCAAAGGAGCGGGGCGGTGGTTGGGGAAAGGCGCCCGCAGCCCGGCAGAACACGGTCCCGTGGGCTTGGGCCACCCGGCCCGGCTCGGTGCCATCGACCCACGGCCGCCAGGGCGGTCCCAGAGGGAATTTCGTGGAGGAGGCAGCGGGTGGAGGCAAGAGGCCACAATCCCAGCCCTGCTCCGTGGGCAGCAGTCGGGGAAAGCAAACGGGAGGGGAGGAAGCAGCGGGTGTTTGCCTTCCTGCTCCCCAGGTGGGTGAGGAGGGGCAGGCAAACAGTTGAGGGGGGTGGGGAAGGGCACGTTTCCTCGTGGGCTGCTCCCGGTTCGCATCTGCCCCAGCTCCAGTCGCCTGTTCCAGGTCACATCCTGGCCAGAAACCCCCAGGGGGATGCGAGGAGGAGTCTGGACGCGCTGCCTACTGCTCCAAGCCCCTTCAGTGGGGTTTGGGTCCAGAAATTTTGGAGAGAGGGGACCCCGAGCAGCCCCGAGACAGAGCCCGGAGCAGGCGGGGGAACAGGGCAGCGAGGGCAGCGCTCGTTACGCGCCCACAAAATGCCAATTTCCTCCATCAGGAGGAATAAAAGGCACGCCGGATTCGGGGTGACCCCATGGTACGTGCCTGCAGACAGGTGAGCAGCTGGGTGGGGTTCTCCTCTGGCTTCGCAGGGCTTGCAGCTGCCCTTTAATTAACGTTAAGTGAAGTTAATTGCGACGGGGCACAGCTCGGGAAGCTGGCGGTCCGTCTGTCTGTCCGCCTCTCCGCTTGCCGGCCCTGCCCAGCTCACGGACAGGAGCGTGCCCGGCGCCAGCGGCTGGCTTGGGGCCGGGATTTTCCCTTTGTCCTCCCAAGGGGCGCTTCGATGCCACTTGTAGGGGTAGCCGGGCACCTGGCACGTGGCTCTGGGCACCTCGCTCATGGCTCTGGGTGTTTGCTGCAGGGCACTGAGCAGCTGCCAGCACCATAACCCTTTGTAAGGGCTCCCCAGGAGGGAACGAATGACCAGCAGAGCAAGGAAATGAAATAAATGGGGTGAATTCCCCACCAGCAGCCTACGCAGAGCAGGTTGGGGTGCTGAGTCCCAGCCATCCTCTGCTGCACAGCCCCAGGACTCGACTCAGGGGCAGAATCAGGCCCCTGCTGCAACGTGGCTGGGGGCTGCGGGGGAACTCGGGGTTTGGCTCTCCCGCATCCCTGTCTGGTGATGCTGCAGCAAAGGGCACAAGGCACGATTTTGTGACCCCAAGGTGTTCAGGAAGATGTGCCAGGGCTGTGACAGGCGTTACCAGCATGCAGAAAAGCTGCTGCAGCAGCGCGGGCCCAGCTGTCCCCTGGTACAGATGACCTGCTCTTGCTGGCAGAGCTTCCTCTGACCACGGGGTTCATGCCCAGGTCCCCCCCATCCCTCTCACCTCCTGCCTTTCGGCACCTTTCAGGTGGACAAGTACCTGTACCACATGCGGCTCTCCGAGGAGACCCTCCAGGAGGTGTCCGAGCGCTTCCGCAAGGAGATGGAGAAAGGGCTGGGAGCTGACACCAACCCCACCGCCTCGGTGAAGATGCTGCCCTCCTTCGTGAGGTCCACCCCGGATGGCACAGGTACAGGAACAGCAACGGGAAACGGCTCCCCCTGTGCCGAGCAGGGCCAGCTGTCCCCAGTGAGGTGGCCCTGGAGGTGCCACCATGTGCCAGGGGCCACTTGGCCTCGCAGTGCTGCAGGAACGGGGCTGGCGTTGCCCAAAAGGAGGTCCCACTTGTGCCAGGGGGTGCTGGGCACAGGACGGGGACCGGGGGGCTCCCAGCTCGTGGCGGCGTGGGTTGGGGTGGGATTCAGCCCTCACGTGCCCGTCCCGGCAGGACGAGGCTGTCACGGGTCCGACTCATCGCGTTTCATCAGCGCTGGAGGCGGCTGTGCTGCCAGACAGCCCTGAACGCTGTGGGGACCACGTGAGAAGGCTCTGGGGAGGCTCGGAGCCTCACAATGCGCCTTTCTGCACGCTGCCACGTGCCTCCGGCCTCCCGGCGGGAACCAGACCCCTCTCGGCCAGGAGATGGAGCACGCTCATGGCCAGGCACGGCTCCCGTTTCAGGCTCTGACTTGCTCATCCCGCACCAAACCTCTTCCTCCAGCACCTCCTCCTCGGGCTCGGTGGCTGGAGATGCTGTTCAGCCCCGGCGCCTTCAACGGGATCTTATGAAACCTCGGTGGAAAAAGCAGGGAAAAAGGGAGCTACCAGAAGAACCCCATCCTGGTGTGGGTCAGACCTGCAGACACGGGTCCTGATCTATAGGATATGGATGGGTGGAGGTGCAGGGGGGGGGGTTGCAACTCTCGGGTCCCCGGGGAGCCACAAGGAGCATCAGGAGCCGGCCGCGTGCCCGCCCGCACCCCAGTGCCGCCGACAGCCGGACCTGGCCGCCTGCCCCGGGATTGAGATTTAGATCTCTTTAAATATTTGAGAACGCCTTAATTACAGGGATAGCCCCAATCCTGCCCCCGGCTACGTGAACAACGGCAGCCAAAGGTGATGGGAGCGGCGCGGGAGTGAGCGGGGCGTGTGTGGCGGTGCTCCCCGAGGAGAGGCAGGGAGAGCCTGCACCCACTGCTGCTGGCTGCACGAGCAAAAACTTTACCATAAAACCCTCCCAAAAAAAAATTCCACCAGGATTTTTCTCCCATTGCAAGCCAACATCATTGCCACCGCTCTTGGGTGGCAGTTTAGGGTGACAAGGGGCATGTTGCTGCACGAAGGGATGCAGTTTTCTATTTAAAAAAATATATTTATTTATTTTTTGAGGCTCCCAGGGCTCTGCACTGTCCTCCTCCAAAGCGTCCTTGCCCTTCATGCCTCCCCGTGCTCCTGCACAGTTTCTGCTGTCGGATTAGGCCAGATGATGCCTGCTCCTCGGGGCTGGATGAGAGGGGCTTACATAAACACAAGGTCGTGCCCGCGGGAGACGCAGGGCAAGGGCACGGCAGTGCTCAGATGCCCCCAGCATCCCGCTGCCAGCCGCTGGAGGCAGCAAACAGCCCCAAAATGAGTTTTTCCTTTGCTTTTGGCACCTCCTTGCTCTCTTCCAGCTCACGGTGGGCTCAGCCACGTTCCTGCTGCTCGAGGGACCCGGTTGTGCCTGAACCAAGCTGCTGGGTTCATCCCTGGTGGTGCAAACCCAGCGTGGCACAGCCCGATGCACCTACAGCCCCCCCGTGCTCCCAGTGCTGAGCTGCTGCCACCCTGATGGAAGGGGATTTTGGATCCCAGGCCACCCTGATGGAAAGGGACTTCAGGTCCCAGGGTACTCCAATGGAAGGGGACTTCAGACACCATCAGTTTGACCCCTCGAGGACCAGGCAGGACCCAGGGCCACCAAACCCCACAGCTCCTGGGGAAGGCGCTCACTTTCCCTGGCCCCAGCCCGGACAGAAAACATTTCCAAGCAGGGCAGAGCGCCCTGCCCGCTTAGCTAACAGCCTGAGCACTTCCTTCCAGGCAGCTCGGGTGTGTTTAACAGAATTAGACGCTGGTCTTCGGGGCTGAGAGCAAACAGTGCCTGGAATCCAAGCTTGGTGTTTGCCTTCCTGCCGAGAGCTCGGCATCGCCGCCCGCACCTTATCGCCTAACCAGGCCCTAATCTGAGGGAGGACGTGACTGTGATATTTGCAAACCCAGTCCATCGTCAAGCCCAGATCCTGGAATTTTCCCGGAGAGAAATTCCCCAGTTTTCCTATTTTTCCTGCCTTCCTTTCCTCCTGCAAAGCCAACCGCCGCTCACACCTCTCTGGCTTGCAGCTGGTGTTTTGTTCCTTGGGGCCGATGGGCACGTCCTGTCGTTGCTTTGTAGTGATGGCTGCTGTTTGTAGGGTCGAGGAAAGGCTGATTTGGACCTGGGCAGGACGAGGGGACAGCCACGTCCTTGCTCTTTGGCCTCCAGGAGGGGAAAATGCACAGCATGGGGCTGCCCCCCACGAAAAGGGGTTTGCAGGGCTTAAGTGCCTGAATGCTGTGCTGCGAAAAGGAAACCTGCTGTGAAAACCCATCCGAGGGGGCTGCGGGGAAGGGAAGGGAATGGGGAGACCCCACCGTGGGCAGGAGCTGGGGCACCTCTGGGACCCCCCCTGCAGCCCCAGCCTTGAGCCTTGCTGAGGGTGCTGTGAGCTGACAGCTCTCCTGGGGTGCTTGCGCTGCTCCAGGGATGAAGTGAGGGCCATACAGAGTCCCTGCAGACCCCATTCTTGGTAAATGAGCATGAAACCACCCCAAAATCAATGTGAGCACTTGGCTTGGAGCAGGGGCTGGTGGCAGGACCCCACCTTGCAGCCCAGCAGCCCCCCAAACCTCCCCGTTCCTTCATCCATCGCACCAAAGCTGCCCGACCCCACCACCTCAGGACCGCCATCCTATTTCTGTTCACCACCAATCCCCCCTTCCTGCGCAGGGAGGACCACTTCTTGGGACACCCCTGGTTAAAAAGGCTCCGTGAAGCCACTTCCAGGCCACCCTTGGGGTCTGTCACCGCCTGCGGTGCCCGGCTGGGGCCGAGCGGTGCTGGCCGCCTGCACCCCCTGGAATACCAATAAACCACGCTTTTTGTTCCAGCCGCAGCCCCTTTGTAAACGCAGGGCCGGGCACAATGCAGCCCCCGGGCGCCGTAATCTGCCCGGGGGAGCCAGCGCAGCACATTTAAATGTGTGCAGCAACCAAACAGTGCTGATGGAGGGCTTTCCCCCAGCCCTCTCCCCACACTGACAGGGTTTTGAAACAGCCAGCTGGGCGCTTTTCCCACACCCCAGGTCTCAGCTGATCCCAAATCCATCAGTGAGCTGCCATAGTGCTTGGTAAAATGGAGAAAAAAAAAATCACAAAGTGTGGGGCAGCCAGCTGTGGGACAGCCTTGAGCAGTCCCTGTCCCCCTACCCCCATAGCAAAGTTTTAGCCAAGCTCAAGGAAGGAGAGTGCGGCAGGGCTCTGCCTCGGAGCAGGGCTTTGGTTGCAGGGGCTGGGGTCCTGGGAGCTTTCCCGGGGTCCCTGCATCAAAGGGTTAGGGGACAGCCTGGTGCCACCTCCCTTATGGCACTGCTTTGGTGTCTTCCCCAGGAATTGCATCATTTTTGGGTGGTGTTTTGGGCATTGGTTCGCTTGGGTGGGGCTGCTGAGGGTTCCTCCTGCAGAGCTCCCAGTCCTGCTTCCACCACAAGCAGTGATCCCCTAGATAAGGGGTCAGGATACGTCCCACCTCATCCCAGGGCTCCATCCCAC
Organism: Aythya marila; assembly: GCF_965140915.1. Lineage (NCBI taxonomy): Eukaryota > Metazoa > Chordata > Aves > Anseriformes > Anatidae > Aythya > Aythya marila. Next base: position 4,472,486 of record NC_139067.1, on the reverse strand, counting down.
ACCTTGCCCCACATCTGGGGAGGGGGCAGGATTCCCCCTGGCCAGCCCTGCAGCTCCAGCTCGGGCATTGTGCTCCGGGATGCTGCCGCAGGGGCCCGGCCCCGTTAACTCCTGGCTCTCTCCTCGCAGAGGACGGTGACTTCTTGGCGCTGGACCTCGGTGGCACCAACTTCCGCGTGCTGCGGGTCAGGGTGTCCGACAACGGCCTGCAGAAGGTGGAGATGGAGAGCCAGATCTATGAAATCCACGAGGACCTCATGCGGGGCAGCGGGGCGCAGGTGGGTGGCAGCCTCCCCTCCTTTACGCCCCGGCCCCTATCTCCCAGGGAGCCCCGGTGTGTGGTGGCTCCATCCTTTAGAAGGAGCCAGGGTTGTTCCAAGCCACCGAGATGTCTGCTGGGGCTGGGGTTGGTCCCTTTGTGTCCTTTCCCTGCTCTGGGCAGCTTCTGCCTCTCTTTGCCCGGAGCTCTGGATCCCTGATGCCAGGTTGGGACCGTGTGGGTGTGCTGTGGGGGACAGAGGGTGACACCAGCCCCTCCAGCACATGGGACGCGACCGCTGCTCTCATGCACACCCTCAACCTTTCAGCTCTTCGACCACATCGCCGAGTGCCTGGCCAACTTCATGGAGAAGCTGAAAATCAAGGACAAGAAGCTGCCCCTGGGCTTCACCTTCTCTTTCCCGTGTCACCAGACCAAGCTGGACGAGGTGGGTGACAGGATCTGCTCCGCATTTCATTCTGCACCGCATCAGAACCATTCAGGTTGCAAAAAAAACCCTTTGAGATCATCCCCACCGCTAAACCTTAGCGCTTTGGGATGCGCAGGGCTCGGGGGGGGGGGATGATGCTGAGCTCGTCGTGGCAGCCATCCCCCCGCGCAGCCAGCGCTCGGTGAAGCAACAGCAGCCCCGAGCGCTGCACAGCACGGACGTGCCGAGCATCACATCCGCGCCCGCAACCTCGCTGCGAGCCCTGAGGCACGTGGCTCTGCTCCGCGCGTCACGTGCCGCCATCTCCTGCTCCCAGGGGCTGTTTTTAACTCACTCGCCACGGTCAGGGGTTGGGTCCGGGCGGCTCCACGCTGCCCCGGCAGCAGGGCACAACCTCTGCACTGGGGACGTGGTGGTGGCAATGAGAAAGGATTGCTGCTTCCCTCGCAGGGGCAGCGAGGGCCATAAAAGGGACAAGTTGCTGAGGGAGGAAGTGTCAGCTCCACGGTTGCACCCAGTTCATTGCACTCTGTGCCTCGGTTTCCCCATCCGTAAGGCTGTTTGTCTGCCTCTTGCCAAAGCACCCCCAGCAATTGGGTTGAAAAAACTGCTGTTGGAGATTGCCAGTTCGGTCGATGCCCCCACCCTTTTTCTGGGCGACAGTGATAGCTCTGCCGTCCCCAAATGGGGACAGTCCCAGTGCCTGTGCTGGTGGGGCGGCGAGATGCATCCCGTAGCAGGCAGATCCGTGGATCCGCTGCATGCACTGGAGCTGGTTCTGCTCCAGGGCTCCATGAACCCAGCCACCGAGGTCACGTTCCCGGCAGGAGGGAGCGAGTGACTCACAGGCCCATGGCCATAAACCAGGATGCGGAAACAGTTGCTGATGCAATGGCTCACAGGAGATAACGGGGGGAGCTCCACCTGCAGTGCTGTCCGTCTGTCCATCCATGTGTGGGTTGGGTGATTTGGGGACCCTGAAGTGTGTGGGTCCCACTGAGCTCTGGTTCTTGCTGTCCCTCTGCAGAGCATCCTCGTCACCTGGACAAAGGGGTTCAAGTGCAGCAGCGTGGAAGGCAAGGACGTGGTGTCCCTGCTGCGCAAAGCCATCAAGAAGCGAGGGGTAAGGAGCCACGCAGGTCCCTCGGGGATGGGACGGGCTGCATGGGATTTGCAGAGGTGCTGTGATCGGGTTCGGCGGCGCTCAGCCTCCTCTCCTGCATTTCAGGACTTTGACATAGACATCGTGGCCGTAGTGAATGACACCGTGGGCACCATGATGACCTGTGGCTACGACGACCACAACTGCGAAGTTGGACTCATTGTCGGTGAGCAGGGCTGAGCGGGGGAGAATTCGGGTCCGTCCTGAGCAGCCCCCAAAAGGGATCATGTTCCTTGCGGGTTTCAGGGTCTTTTGGGGAGTGAGGAAGGTGATAGTGGCCTTAAAAGCAAACAGCACTGCCTGTTTGTTCTCCTGTGTGAACCAAGGAGATGTTTTAGTGTTTTATATGGTGCTAATTATGGAGAATAAGGGGAACCCGGCACCATTTGTCACCTCCACGTGACTGAACCCCCACGCTTGGTTCAGGTACCGGCACCAACGCCTGCTACATGGAGGAGATGAGGCACATCGACCTGGTGGAGGGGGACGAGGGCAGGATGTGCATCAACATGGAGTGGGGTGCCTTTGGCGACGATGGCGCGCTCAACGACATCAGGACGGAGTTCGACCACGAGATCGACATGGGCTCGCTCAACCCCGGCAAGCAGCTGTAAGCAGGTTCCTGGCTCCGTGGGCTTTGCTCCGCGTTGCTTTGTCCTCCCGTCATGCTGGTGCTGGGGGATGGACGTGGTCATCCCAGTTAAGTGGGTCACGGCGTCCTCCACCCTGCCAGCTTCAGCAGCTTCAGCAGGGGATGGGTTGGAGATTCGGGCTGTGAGCCCCCTAACGCCCGCTTCCCTCATCAACCTTCCGCTTGGATGAGCTGATTTGTTTCCTTCCCCCTGCCAATGGAATGATCAAAAAGCAAATACCACCACCTAATGTTCACAGCCAAGTCCTACAGACCTCCCTGGGTACCATCCCAGCTGGCAGCAGTGGTGGGATTAAGGGGAATCTCTGCCCATCAGGTAGCCCTAAGCCCTCCTCGCAGGAGGATGCCCATCAACATGCCTTTAGTTTCTTGGTGATGGGATAAAATATGGAAAAAGACACCCAGATTGTGCCTGGGAGGCTGCGGTGTCACAGCTGAGGGTGTAAGGCCAGCCTGGCCTCGCTTCTTGCAGGGGCGCAGGCACACCACTGCCTTGAATTGCTCAGTTTCTATCCTCTTTTTGGGGCACCAGCTGATTTTTGCGTGCCTATGCTGCTGGTGGCCACCTCCAGTAACCAAACAAACGCATCTGGTGCTCGCCCCTTTGGCAGGTTTGAGAAGATGATCAGCGGCATGTACATGGGAGAGCTGGTGCGGCTCATCCTGGTGAAGATGGCCAAGGAGGGGCTCTTGTTCAGGGGGAAGCTCACGTCAGATCTGCGCACTACCGGCCACTTTGAGACCAGATACGTCTCCGCTATCGAGAAGTAAGTAGGGTCTGGGTGTTTTTTTGGTGTCCCAGCCCACCTCCTGACATCTACACTGGGAGAAATTGGACCCATTGGGCCAACTGGGACACCTCAGGTGGCGAAAGCTGGATTTCTAGGCATTAATCCCTTCTGTTTTGGCTGCCCAGGGAGAAAGAAGGGCTGCAGAAAGCCCACGAGATCCTCACCAAGCTGGGCCTGGAGCCATCCCACGAGGACTGCCTGGCCACCCACCGCATCTGCCAGATCGTCTCCACCCGCTCGGCCAACCTGTGCGGGGCCACCCTGGCCGCCGTGCTGCGGCGCATCAAGGAGAACAAGGGGGTGGACCGGCTGCGCTCCACGGTCGGCGTGGACGGCTCCGTCTACAAGAAGCATCCCCAGTAAGTCCTCGAAACATCGGCGAGAGGCCAGTGGGGACCAAGAGGGGGTCTGGCTGCAGGGTGCTGGCCCCCGGGCACCTCCATTTGGATCCCAAATCCTCCTCGTTTGCCATCCCAGAGGTTGATGTGACCCACGGTGGCTCACTCGAGTCCTTTTCTTCCTCCTCCTCCTTAGCTTTGCCCGGCGCCTCCATAAGACGGTGCGGAAGCTGCTGCCCGACTGCGAGATCCGCTTCGTGAGGTCGGAGGATGGCAGCGGCAAGGGGGCAGCCATGGTGACGGCCGTGGCCTACAGGCTGGCCGCCCAGCACAAGGCGAGGCAGAAGATCTTGGAGGCCCTCAAACTGAGCCACGAGCAGCTCCTGGAGGTGAAGCGGAGGATGAGGGTGGAGATGGAGAAGGGGCTGGGCAAGGAGACGCACGCCAAGGCCACGGTGAAGATGCTGCCCACCTACGTGTGCTCAACTCCGGACGGGACAGGTGAGGCACCCCCTGGATCAGCCCGACCTGCTCATGCCCTACATAGGGCAAGGAGCATCTTGGCTTGAACATCTGAACCACCCAGGAGAGGCTGGGACCTTTGTCCTTTGCACCTTACCATGCGAGTGGCACCAAGGGCTTGAGCCTCCAGTACGCTACTGGGAAGAGCCTCCAGGCCAGCCTGCACCCAGCACAAAGCTCTGCTCTGGGTGTGCTCGCTCCACCACAGCTTTCTCACCACCATCGTCCTGGGTTGTGCTCCCAGGTCTGTCTGGGGCTCGGGTGTGTGCCTGCCCCTTGGCAAGGAGTCTCCTGAGGTCCGGAGAAACTTCTCCATCGCCATCCTGCTTTCCATCTGCAGCTCATTCCTATCCCATTCCCAACCCATTCCCATCCAGGTCTTGGTTTCCAGGCCTCCCAGCATGAAAGCAGATTGGGATCAGCCTCTGGGCCAGTCCACGATGCTCCCTGTTGGGGTCTCTCTCCTGATGATCTCTCCTGGTTTTCAGAAAAAGGTGATTTCCTCGCCCTGGACCTGGGGGGCACAAACTTCCGCGTGCTGCTGGTGCGTGTGCGGAACGGGATGAGGCGCGGCGTGGAGATGCACAACAAGATCTACTCCATCCCGCTGGAGATCATGCAGGGGACGGGCGAGGAGGTGAGGATGGGCTGCTGGAGGCGGAGGATCAGGGCCCTGGGGTGACAGCAGCAGCTGCCAACACTGGCCGACCACAGGCTCTGGGAGCACATAATCAGTGAGAGATGTCTCAAGTCACACTCTGTGCTCTGCAAACCACTTTGGGCAGCACTTGGGGATGGATGGCGAATGTTTCTAGAAGGAGCCAGATGGGCTCTGGGGACACCCTGAGGAGGAAAGTGTCCCCGTGGCACCCACAGGTTGCTGTTTCGGGTCTGTTGGGCAGGCTGGTGTTCCTCACTGTGGTTGTAACCGCTTCCTCTATCTTTGTGCACCCAGCTCTTTGACCACATCGTCCACTGCATCTCCGACTTCCTGGAATACATGGGAATGAAAGGCGTTTCGCTCCCGCTGGGGTTCACCTTCTCCTTCCCCTGCAAGCAGACCAGCCTGGATGAGGTACACCCAGCCCACCCACCCACGGGCAGAGACCTAAGGGTGCCCACCGCAAGCTGGTGGGCAGGGGGTGACCCTCTCCCTCCCCATTGACCCTGTTTTTCTTCCACCACAGGGGATTCTCCTCAAGTGGACAAAAGGTTTCAAAGCGACTGGCTGCGAGGGAGAGGATGTGGTGAGCCTGCTGAAGGAGGCGATCCACAGGAGAGAGGTGAGCGGCCGTGCCGCTGAGAAGCCGGCTTCTCACTCCCACATCCCGACTCTCTCTGGCGTCTTTAATTGGGCTGCAAATTAATGGGCTGAGCACGGTTAATGAGTGTCTGAGTCTTAACAACCACCCTTAGTCATTGCTAGAGGTTGGATTTTCAGGCCCTGGAGCTAGGAGACAGCTCCTGGCCAGGAAGGAGCAGACGTCCCCATGAGCAGAGGGGACACCGCTGCCTCCGTGCAGACCGCCCAAAGCTCCTGCCCTGGGGGTTCTTTCTGGTAGGGCTGTCCCAGCAGGCCGCTTCCTCTCCAGTTGCATCGTACTGGAGCTGTCCTGAGCCCCAAGCACCCACTGGCAGAAGCGTGGGGCCGTAGGAAGCCCACGAGTCCCTTCCCGACCCTGGGGGCAGTGCAGTGAGCTGTGTCCCCCAGAAGTAAGACGTGCAACCCCTTCCCTCTAGGAGTTCGACCTGGATGTGGTGGCGGTGGTAAATGACACGGTCGGCACCATGATGACGTGTGGCTACGAAGATCCATACTGTGAAGTGGGGCTGATAGTCGGTGAGAGCTGCAGCTTTCTTACAGGGTTCCTCTGCTCATCCTGATCCTGGTCAGGAACCGCTGCCTGCTCCCAGCACCTTTTGCGATCTCATTGAAAAGGGATCTCGTTGAAAAGGGATCTCATTGAAAAGGGTGTCCAAAGGCTTTTGTCTTGCGTGCACACCCTGCTTTTCACCGTCTGCCCCAGTGACAAACGCTCCTCTCCCCGCAGGCACGGGCAGCAACGCCTGCTACATGGAGGAGATGAGGAACGTGGAGCTGGTGGAAGGTGATGAGGGCAGGATGTGCATCAACATGGAGTGGGGCGCCTTCGGCGACAGCGGGTGTCTGGATGACATACGGACGGAGTTTGACTTGGCCGTGGATGAGCTCTCTCTCAACCCTGGGAAACAAAGGTGCGTGGGGGCTTTGGGGGCTGTGATGAGTGTCCCTTCACCCCTGGTGTCTGTGGGGAGGTGTCGGAAGGTGGAGATGAGGCTGGGTGTCCAGGAACAGCTCCAGGTTGCCCCATCTGCCTCCCAGTGAATCCATCTGGATCCTTCGTGCCCTGAGGTTCAGCCCTGCCCTCTCCTTGCTAGGTTTGAGAAGATGATCAGCGGGATGTACCTGGGGGAGATCGTCCGGAACATCCTGATAGACTTCACCAAGCGAGGGCTGCTCTTCCGCGGACGGATCTCCGAGAGGCTGAAGACCAGAGGGATCTTTGAGACCAAGTTCCTGTCCCAGATAGAAAGGTGAGGACCTGATCCCGGCCTCGCTGCTGCAGGTTGGAGCTTGGGAGGAGTGTTCCCAGGTCTTGCGGGAGAAGCCTCAAGTGCTCAGCTCAGAACCAGGGCAAGATACAGTGAAAATAATTGGGTAAAATTCAGAGATTTGGGACAGGGAAACTGTGTTTGGGGGTGACAACACGGACTCCTCCATCCTCTGCCTGTGAAGCCCCTTGGGTTGATGCTCTCTGAGCCAGGAGCACCCGGGCTGTGCAGGAGGAGGATGAGGAAGGGGAAGCCACGCACCCACGCTGCCCCCATCTCCTCCTAACGCTGCCCAACCTTCATGTCCTCCCCAGCGACTGCCTGGCCCTGCTGCAAGTGCGCTCCATCCTCCAGCACCTGGGCCTGGAGAGCACGTGCGACGACAGCATCATCGTCAAGGAGGTGTGCACGGTGGTGGCCCGGCGCGCTGCCCAGCTCTGCGGGGCCGGCATGGCGGCCGTGGTGGACAAGATCCGGGAGAACCGCGGCTTGGACTTCCTCAAGGTGACAGTCGGCGTGGATGGCACGCTCTACAAGCTGCACCCGCAGTGAGTAGCTCGAGGGGGTCATCCGAGGAGATTTGGGCTGGGGAGGGAAGCGGGGGGGGCTTGGTTTGGGAGGCTGCTCCTTAATGACTGGGGAGCCAGGTCCGGGTTGAACCCAACCATGGGTAGGGGGCAGCTAAAACCTCCTCTGGTGAGGCTGGTGGCCTGGGGGGGCCACAGGTGAGGCCAGGTTTGGCTCTGGGCATGCAATGTGGATTTAACAAGTGCCCTCTGCTGCCTTTTCTCCTTGGCACCACAGCAATGGACGCTGGCAGCCATCTCGTGCGGCCGCGCAGGGCAGCCTTGGGCACATTGTCCTCCCACAGGCCTCACGAGCTCCTTGTCCTTGTCCTTCCCTGCAGCTTCTCCACCGTCATGCACGAGACAGTGAAGCAGCTGTCCCCCAAGTGCGAGGTGACCTTCCTGCAGTCGGAGGACGGCAGCGGCAAGGGCGCGGCGCTCATTACGGCAGTGGCTTGCCGCATCCGGGAGGCCGGCCAGCGGTAGGAGAAGGGAGGTTTGCCGAAGAGCTTGGTTTCAACAAAACCGATTTCCTTCCCCATTCCCTCCCTCCGTACACACACACCCACACCCATACACACACGTGGCCTCCTCTCGCAAGCAGACTCTTAGCTTTACTCGGTCCCTCGGGACGCCGCGGGTGGGACTGGAGACGCTTTGTACGAAACGTTGTCTGGGGCGTTTGGTCGTACGCTGTAAAAACTGCGTGTCGAGTAAAGCTAAAAGTGTCTTCGGCTGTGAACCCATCCCAGCCGCAGCCGATGCCGAGCACCAGCACTCCTCCCTGCACCTCCTGACCGCTCACGTGTTCCCTAATGGCAGAAACATTAGAGTAATGCCGACGCTGCATCGTCACTTTACAGTAACCAGTACCTATTTATCTATGTCGTGTGTCCGTGCTGTAGAAAGCAAAACCTCTTTCAGATTGGGCTAAAGGCCTCCGTTAGTCTTTTACCCTGATCACGGCTGTGTTATTTCCATGAAAGTCATGGCAAGTCTTCGAGCACGGGGTGCGAAACCGCACCAAGAGGCGCCGCGTGTCTCCGCACGGAGCGGTGAGCGGAGCCCGACCTGGCGGACCCGAGGTGGCTCCAGCAGAGCTGGGAAAACCCCGGGGGAGGCAGGGGGCAAGCCCCGCGCCCCCACCTCCCACCCGCACCCTACCAGAGCGTGGCTGCGTGTCCCCTGCCCACCACTAGCACCCAGCCCCACCGCACGCATGCGTGCAAAGAAGGCGTGCAGAAGCATCCCAGATTTGTGTCCTGAGCCTGCGCGGTGAGTGTTGGCTCATTTTGTCTGTGGAATAGCTCCAAGTCTTCCTAGCCATCAGGGGGTGCCTGCGTTGGCACACCGTGTGCCCACATCTCAAGAGATCGTACATCTTTTCATGTACCTGGCCTCGGGGCCGTGCTGCTTAGCTTCCACATCATGTTAATGTCATTTAAGAATGGTACGGAGTACTTCTTTCCTTCCTTTTTTTTTTCTTGTTAATTTAAAATTTCCTTGGGGTAGACTGGAGAAAAAGACCCAAATTCTGAGGGTGGTTGTGTGAGAACTTCAGGCATCCTTTGTCCTCAGAGTGAGAGGGACACTGGAAAGCCAGGGCCATGCTGCAGGCAGGGGACGAAGGAGCCAGTCCCTGCTGTCACCCCCAGTTCGTGGCAGCCTCATCCCCTGCCAGCGCCCAGGTCCTGATCGACGCAGTGCCACCCCAATGCCACCGATCAGTGTCACCCAGATGCCACCCGGGGCTGTCACCCCAGCCCCTACCCAAGGCTGTGTGCACCATGGTGCAGAGCAGCCCCCGGTTTCACCAGCAGGAGAGCCTGGGGGTGAAGGGAACGAGCAGGGGCATGTGTGTTTCTGTAAATATTTAGTGGAAGGTAATGAAATCCAGTGATATACAAAAATAATAACGATGATAATAATAATAATTCCCATGAACAGACCTTCAGTTTGGAGGACAGAGGTTTTTGGGTATTTTTATGTATATTTTTATACTGCTTGGGGTCACCTTATTACCAAAAGTATCTCTTCTATGTTGGGGGTCAAGTTCAGTAGCACAATTCTAAAGCAAAACTGCTCTTTGGGCATTTTAAATGCTTATTTTTTTATGAGCCTCAAGACAATTATAACAAAATCTGACTGTGTATAGAAGTGATTTAAGAAACCAAGTTTAGTGGAAGTTTTAGAAGATATTAAATAAATTTTTTAAAGATGCTATAGAAATCCTCTAATCGGATACCAAGCAGTTGTGTGTGATTATTTCCTGAGAAGACTGACGTCTTACATGCTGAAAACTTGGAACAGAAAGGTTTTTACCTGCTCCATCACGCAGAAGGGTGCCACAGCAGCGGTGTCTTTAACCTCCTAGGGACTTACCCAGCTGTGCCCCTTTTGTGAAACGTAGCAGCTTTGTCAGTCTGGGTTAACTTTTCTGCAAGTGTCGTTTTGGGGACAGGGCGGGGAGGATGGGGACCGCGGGCAGCCCTGCGTTTGTGGCCGATTCAGGCTCCGTTGGTCGGTCGCTGTGTGGTCTGATTGTAAGCTCACACCAAAATGTTGCCGTGGCACGTTATGTGAATGTGTTTAAAATGAAGAAGGGAAGCTGAAACTGTAATTATTGACATGAAGGGAAGATCAAATTCTATGTACGGAGAGGGACAGGCTGACCAGCCCGTCTTTCCTCCGGCGAGACGCGCTGCTCTGTGGATGTAGGATGGCTTTTGTTTTGTTTTGCTTGGTTGTCCCCATTCAGATGCATTTTCCTTGTGCTCCTTCCTGCTGGCACCTCCTCTGGCTGCGCAGAATGGCATCTCCCATGGCAGGAAGCCACCCTTTCCTCCCCAGGGATCGTTCTCGGGGTACTTTGGACAGGGTTTTATTGTTACTGCTTTTTTATAAGCAACAGAATACCGAGCCTTGCAATTTGTCTCTTCCTCTCTCGGGGCCAAAGGCCGCGTATCATCTCCTGTCACCTGAGATGTAAGGAGGACCTGAGAGTTCACAAGGTACAGAGCTCTGGCCCAGAAGCAGCTGGCAGGGGGCAAAGCAGAGGGGGTTGTCCTGGGGTGGCTCGGGGCCACGTTGCCCCTCCCCAAGCAATCAGGATGTGCCCAGGCTGTTGGCCAGAGAAAGGAAGGTGACAACGTCTGGGTGCAAAATACCCCAAATCCACACGTCCCCGTGCAACAGGTGCTGTGGTAAAACAGCGACCAAATACACTGGAATGGGGAACCTCGGTGCCCCACCTCACCACGCTCTCCTCCTCCCCAGCTAAAGAGGAGGAATCATCTCTTGGCACATCGCTTCTCTGGCTCTGGCAGAGGAGTGGGCAGTGATGGGGTGACTCCTGGTCACAAGGGAGCTTGGAACAGGAGAGAATCAAATTAATCACCCGGTGACATCCCTCTCAGGCTGTTGTCTTTCAAACCTGAAACAAAGAAAATGCATCTTAATGAGGACCTTGGCTCCGTGCGGGGCAGGGGGAGTTAAATAAAGCCAAAGACTGTCCGGCTGCTAGCAGAAATGAGTGACTGTAGATTCACCTGATGTTGTTATTTCGTGTTTACAATATTTATTTTTAGTAATTGACTGCAATGATATTATATATAGGCTTCCTTATTTTTGTACTTTTCATACCGTTTTCCTGAGTGTGGTGTTGTACTTCTCAGCTCCCCTTTGCCACGATTGCTGCTCCTAGTCAGTGACAAATAAAAAAAAAAGAGAGGAAAAAAACACACCCATTTTCTGGGCTAAGTTGTGCTGTGTTTGGATTTCTGTGCTCCTGCCACTCCGTAGCAACCCCTTGGGAAGGGCACCTGCACCACCAGCCCCATCCCCAAGCCCTGACCCTATCCCCTGGGACAAAGGACAGCACTGGGCAGGGATTTCTTCACCCTGACAGTCCCAACACAGCCAGGAGGGTGGAGGTGGGACCCGGAGACCTGTAGATCAAGGGATGGAGTCATCAATGTCTGGAAAAAGAAATCAACGTGCATCTCAGGCGAGCTCTTGCCCCATCTCGCCACCTGCCAGGCAGGCAGGGCAGCGGGTGCAACCAGCCCCAGGAGCCAGCAGGCGTACGGGCAGAGCAGGATCCGGTCCTGCACCTTGCAGCGGGGCAAGCCCTCAGCACAGAGCAGGAGCCCTCGGGCAGCTCAACCCACCAGCCAGGCCTGGAAAAGCAGGTATTTTAACGAACCTGTTCTCTTCCGGCAGTAACGAGCAGCCCAGATTTCCTTCTGCTGAATCAGTGACGGTTTTAAAAGCTTTTTACTAAAGTGCTCAAGCATCTAAAACCAAAGTCTGATGCTAAGAGAGAGAACGCAAGATTAGATGGAGAGCCGCTTCCACAGGAAGAGTCTAATAGAAAAATACAATTCCTGGCACAAAAGGACAGACACCAGTGAGTCTTCCACTTCAAGTCATTTATTGACAAGTTGCCACGTTTCTCCATCGTGCCTAATAATTTCATCCTTGTTATAAAGTACAAATGGTTTTATACTTTTCTGACATTAAAAAAATAGGCTACTAAAGAGGCAAAATTCCCACCTTGAGTCCAAAAATCCTGATGTAAGAATTCAAAACTGTAATAGTCAAACAAAACCCAACACACACGAGAAACAAACACAGTGTACCTCTTATACTTGACTCGCTCATGAAACCAACTCAAAGTGAATCCCTTGTTCCCAGCTCTTACTTCGGATCCTGTGACCTTGCTTAACTGATGTGAAGTTTGTGTGAACACATACTACTCAAAAGGCACTCAAAGGTCACAAGTTCCTGAGCTAAAATGGGATATATTCCCAATGTAACAGTTAAAACAAGTCACAAAAAAAAAAAAAAAAAAAAAAAAAACGTTTAAAAATTGGTATTTGGTTTATGTGAGTACAGGAAGGATTCAGCAGAACCCTAGCTGAAAGCTGCTGCTGTGTAACAGACTCAAATGATGCTTAGTACATTAGATTACGTTCAGTAGGTGGAAAAAAATTCCTTTATGAGCAAATTTGCAAATTCACATGCTAAAAACAGGAAGAGAAAGTTTTGCTGAAACATTAAAAAAGGCAGATAAACAAGAAAGAGAAGTATCTATACGAGATGCAGTAATGGCTTAAAAAACAAGCAGGTTTGAAAGTCTGTCCAGTTAAATAACTAACAGAAGTTGACAGGCATCCACTACACAGATGTATTTGGCCCTCATGGAAAAGGAAAGGACCAGAAAAGCAAGCTGAATATGGACCTGGTATTTACAAACCAGTTACTTACAAACAAACAAACAAAAAAAAAAAAAAAAAAAAGAATAAACCCATCACACTAACTAACCATACATCCTACAGCGCGTGCTTAGAATTTGACAGGTAAGTTAGCGACGTCATTCACACAAATTCCCTATTTCCAATTTGGCTCAGTTTTTACCCAGAAAAAAATAAGAGTGGAACACCTCTCAAACATGGAATGGCTGTTGTCTGAAAATGCAGAACAGAAACAAAAACGAATACAGGGTAACTAGTTTTGGCCTATATCACTTCTGGTCTTATCTTCAGATATGCATAGGAGTATACTAAGGCCATGTATCATTTGCTACAGTGTAAGGCCTTTTTGTTGTCAAAGCTCTGTGCGTCAGCAGGGCATTAACTTAAAGCAGGCATACGGAGTCCTACGAGTGCTACTATGTTCCACTGAAGAGGTCTCAGCTTTCCAAATTTTCCAGCAGTGCCTCACTGTCAGTCTTCTTCTCCGGCGACGTGTACAAGAAGTTACAGCAGATGTAGAGTGGGAAGATCAGCAGCCTGCTGTCCAGGTTCATTACCACCTGCTCCTGTAAAGCAAACACAAAGGGTGTTTGTACAGCGAGCAAAAACTTCCCTTAGAAGGAAGTACAAAGAGCACACAAGATGGATGCTAACAATCATTCTATAAATTTTAATGACTGTGTATAAAAAGATCAAAATATTAAAAAAAATAATCAAGATAATCACCCCTTTCAGCAGATATTTTATAACAGTAACACTGATAAGATGTTCTCAAAATGGTTGTAAGCCTTTGTCCTTTGTCCCAGTGCTGCCATCCTTCCGCATCAGGCATAACGAAACTGCAAGTGGCTGAGAAGACTTCCAGTAAGCTGGAGACACTTCTACCACTCTCGGTTTCAGGCAATTTAACAAACCAGGCAATCCTTAACAGCCTGTTCTGTAAAGCAAACTAGTTTGATGTTTGAATTCTTTTTGTTTTACTCTAAGAATTGGCTCGGCGGTAGCAAAACGGGTATATTTTCTTAAGAAAAGTCCTCTCTGAGGTTTCTGTTTATTTTTTTCTTGCATAGAATAATAAATACCACCCTTGAACAACATACAGACATTCTTTTAACAGTCTTCAGTTTACAATACAAGTCTCCTTAAATAAACTCCAGATTTGCCTCTAAATAAGCAGCAGTCTGATGGACCTATTATTCAGAAGGGTAATCGCACCAGTGCTGGAAGTCTGGGAAAGCGAGCTGCCATCTGAGCACGACACCAGCAGCAGGTAGTTTCAGCAGCACCATGGGAACTAATTTCATTATATCAGCACTAATGAAATCCACAATATCCTACTCTACTTACACTTCCTGCATTAGCTTGATCTTCCACTCCTATAAAAGCAGCACTTTACATTCCACATCAGCAACAAAAAGAACAGCAGCTCTTCAAAAGCACTCTTGAATTCTCAAATTCTCAGCTTTTTTTTTTTTTTTTTAAATGCCTTGGACTCTGCAATTCAAGTTCAACAGCTCAAAAATCGACAAACATACCTGGTCTTTCTCTAGGGTTAGGATCTGATACCCCGTTGTTCTACTGCAAATAATTTTCCCACTGCTATCAAAAGAGGCTAGCCGTAACCTAAGGATATAACAACAGTTACGTTACTTAGTTTTCCAGAATTCTGTTTTTCCAGCACAAAGTTTCTCCCAAGGAGACAATACCATTTTCAAACACAACCAACTTCATGGCAGCAAAATTAAACGCAAGCACAGATGGAAAAACTTGGTTGAGGCAACAGGTTTTAGCACACACCACAGGGTCTGAATTGTTGGCTCTTTGTTACCTGAAGGCTATGTTTCTCCGAGGCTGCAGGCTGACTGACCCGCTGCATGGCTGATTGAGCGTATTCCTCTTGAAAATGATGTACCGGTTGGTGTACGTAACCAGGAGGTCGAAGCCGAAGTTGAAGCCAGTCCATCGCCAGCAGTACTGAAGGACAGAAGCAGAGAACAAAGCAGGCTGAGCGTTTGCTGCGACAGGCAGAGGACGAGCTGCTTGCCATCAGGTCAGAGGTGGGAACGGGGTTCTCAAACTGAGAGGAGCCTTGTGAACAGCCACCCGAAACATCAGGTGTCAGCGGGCAGCCCGGGCAGACTGATGACTTGGGAGATGAGTTCAGCAGCAGCTGCCTTCCAGACACACAAAGCATGCTGCACAAACACACACAAAATGCTTCTATGTCCTCAAAACCAGCGCCACAGCTCTGCACAGCACTTAGCTGCAGGTCCCGTTCACACCCAAAGCGCTCCTTTGAGCGCGACACCCTCAAGTTCAGTGCCTTCAGACTTTTCCTCAAGACCTTTTACCTAAAGACACACACACAGAAGGAACGCACAGGGGTTCTGACTCGGGCTTTTACACGTCAGATCTAGAAAGCTTCCTTTCCCACTCCAAAGAAAAGGCATTAGTGAACAGGGCTCTATTTTAGCCACGTGCATTTTACGAGTCCCAGATGACAAGTCACGGCAACATTCCCTCTCCTCACACACTGCAAGTTTCTCCAAACATGGGCCTGCTTGCAGCGCACCAGCACAATTAAGACACTAACTCCTTACTCATCTCACACACAACAAGCATTTTCGGCCTTCTAGGAAGAACAAAGGAATTTCTTTCACCTCCATTCCACCTTCTTGATGCAGGTTGACAATTAAGACCTACGTGTTTTGAAAATACCTAACATGTCTGAGACATGTCAGCTATGCACTAACTAAGCCGCACGCCGTACTTACATCACCGTCCTTTGCAAGCTTTCTACCACACCTCATGCTGTTTCCTTCCAGTTCCTCTTTATTTATTTCTTGAGGCCTGCAAAAAACAAAAAAAACAGTTCATCTTTAAGGCGATTCGAACAGCTTTGTTTGTTACTTCAGCATGGGAAAGCTGAAGAGGCCTGAGTGACCTGGGCTGACCCCACACAACCGCCCCTGGTTTGAGCAGAGGCTTTGTGCGGGTGACTTCTCAGGGTCCTTTCCTACCCAAGGCACCCCACAAACATCAAACTACTTCAAACCTGCAACAGAGACGGGGTTGTTACGCCTCGGTTAGGCAGGACTTTACAAAAGAACCACTCCAGATAAGGACATTTTGTGTCTAGCTCTTGTAATGAATTACGCTCTCCACTCCCCCCTAACGTGCCCTTTCCGAAGGCAGCAGTCTGGCTTGCTGGGCGCACGCACAACCCGAGTGCTGCTGTTGGGCAACAGCTACAAGCTCGGCTCAGCAGCAGCACGATGCAGAAGTGCCCAAAGAGACACCCTGAAAGATTTCTCAAGTTGGCTGGTTATGCAACTCGTCTAAAAAAAGTTTACCCTCAGCGTTCGCAGCGCGCTGCAAGCCTCTCGATTCTGCCCTCCCGTACAAACGTGGACTTTTTTCACCCAGCAGCTTCCACTGGTGCTCGAACACATTTCCTAGCCTCGCAGATCCAGCCCAAGGAAAGTCAGTCGCAGTTTTCCAGGGGCACGGTACTCAGGGAACGTGAAACATGGTTACATCACTAACCAAATAAACAGCCGCTGCCAGAAAGGCCTGCAGTCAGGCTGATGAAACACGCCCAAAGTGAGGATATAAATCACAACGAAAGGCAACCCCCCACGTGCTTGTAACCCCCCGGTGTCACACAACATGCTGTCAGCCAGAGAAGCAAGAAGAAGAGCTGCATTTTTCTTCCTACTGTGTGTACACCACAAGAATGTGGCTGTAGCTTTTACAGACAAGCTTTTCTGAACAAACTTTACCTGTTTCTGTAAAATCTAATCCGGGAAGATTAAGTATTTTATGAACAGGTTAAGCAAATAAGCCAGTCATGTTAACCAAATTCACCCGAGAGCCTCCTGCGTGCTTTTTCCACATTGTCTGGCTGAACTGGTTATGTAGCTGACCTAAATCCAGTAACGATGATAAAAGATTTATTTCTGTTTAATTACTGACAGATTTCAAAAACATTCGTACATAATGCTCAGACAGACATTAGTATTCCCTCCTCAATTCCTCAAGCAGCCTCAAAAGATGCAAAACTTCCAGCTTTAACCACTTCCCCTGGCCTACTGCACGCTTAGCGAGCAGCCAAGTTATCCTATTTCCCTCTTAAACACTGCCAAAAGACCAGGGGAGTAGAAACAATCCCTGTCGCAGACCTCAGAGATGTCTCTCACAGCTGTCCCAGAACAAAGGCTAAGTCAAAATAAGTGATCTACTTGAGCACAAGGAAGAAACCTCGAGCAGCCACATTTCAAAGGCACAAAGTCCAGTATTATCCTATAAAATTCTCAAATTATGAAAGAGTGAATAAAACGTTTAGTCCTTCAAAATGCAACCTATCAAAGCAGAAGAGGAACATCTTCTTTTCCTCTGTGTTATCAGAAGAGCAAGCCACAGCCCGTATTTCAAAGCACCCTAACCTCACTGTAGTGGCAGTCTCCGAAGCAGCAGGTGGAATTACGGGGTGAGGTACCAAAATGGGGCCTCACTCCAACTCAGCAGGAGTCAGACCTCGCATTTTGTCCCATTTACCAAGTTTTCATCCTCACCTCAGTGGGAAAAAACACACTTGAGACAGGCAGGAGCTGTGGGAGGAAGGGGAGCAGAGCTGGGTAAAAGCAGGGCCTTCCAGAACCTTCATCCTCCTCTAGCTACAGGTGGGATAAACACCCAAACTATTTACTTTAACACAAGGAACAGTCACATGTCTTGCCCTCTGAGATGAGTTTTAACCACAGGCACCTCAGCAGAGGTGTCAGCACGGCTTGCCAGCAGCAGAGAGAAGCAGTCACAGGAGCTCGGGCGAGACTCGGCCTCGTCAGACGCTGCACAGTCCCGGGGAGCGCTCTGCACGCACACATCTCCCTCCCACGCGGCTCCGGAGGGCAGCATGTTCAAAGACCGTGAGCCATTACTGGCTACTAAACAAACAGTAACCTGGACGCCACCTCAAACCAGCGAGTCCACCAGAAGCTGAGGTGCAGCGAGATGAAACGCTGCGTCTCACCCACCGCTGGCCGCTGCTGCCAACAGAGACCTCGGCGATGAAGGCCAGAATGAAAGGCTCGGGCGGGAAGGTACCTGCTCCGTGAGCGCAGCTTTCTCCCCCTGAGATTTGCAGTTGTAGCCTTTAAAAAAGCTGCAAAAGAGAAAACCAGACAAACCAGACAGACCTGGCAAAACACCCTGCGCATTCCAAGAGTCACCGAGATCGCCAGCACCGCGGCCGAGCGCGGGCGCTTCTCGTTTTGAGCCACCGTGACCCCCGGCAGCTGCACTTCAGCTCGTGCAAGAGCTGCCTTTTCAGCAGCACGTATCGATGGCTGGCAACCCACACGGTCACACTGCTAACAGCAAAAAGCAGCAAACACAAAAAAGCTTATCTTGTGACTGAGTTTTGACGACTGTCGGTGCTCACTCTCTCGTTACCTGCGGTTTCTTATTGCACGTCAGCAACCTGCAGGCCAGATTTCCTGATGGGCGCCCATTTCTCGTAAAGTCGTTGATGGATCTACCAGCAAAAGGCTTCCCAAGACAACCGGCGTACCAGAACTCAGCTACGACCCCCCTATCTGAAACTGCAGGAGCTGCAGAGGCTCAGAGCTCCGGCCTTCACCACTTCCTGAAGCGCTGCTGCTGCCAAAGAACCGCTGCTTAAAGATCTCGATCAAAAGACCCCAGCCAGAGCTCTGGGGAGTCGTTATCCTGCTACATGATTACATTGAACAGAATAATTTACGGAAATACCTCCTGTACAATACACAATTAAGCCATGGAAGACACTGCCACGGGGCTAAAGGGTGAAGTGCCTCAGCCTAAAGGTATTTAAGAACAGGGCTGTTGGGGGCTGGTCGCTCTGTAGGCACCCAGGCCTGACCTCCAGCTGGAAAACTCTTCATAGCTCACTGCCAAATGCATCCAGGTAGCGCCTGCTCTTCACTTCTACCACTCTCCCATCCTCCTGCACGTAACTCTGCCACGCAGCACTGCCACAGACTGCACAGCCTTTGGGTTCACGTCAGGACACCGGCTCGTAGGCTCTTCAGAATGCAATTCATAAATTAAGCCCCGCTCTGCAATCAGGCGTGCTCATCTGAACGGCAAACGCTGGGCTAAGAGAACGGGTGGAAGAGGCTGCTTGTGGGTGTTTGAGAGGCAATAACACACACATCGCAGCTTCCTGACCTGACATTTGTCCTCCACAAAGCACACTGAAACCAAGGTCAGAAGACAAAGGCAGGAACAAGTTGCCCCGCTGCATTTCACCACCGTTTTGCTATTTAGAAGACACCTAGGAACCTGCTCCATGCAGCAAAAAGCAAGCAGAAGGAGAAGAAACAGCTCATGATCCCCACACGGGTGCAATACACGCCAAGTCAGCGTGCCTCGCTGCCCAAGTCACCGGGGGCTGCAGAAACCCCAAGGGGTCAGGGAGTTAGAATGAAATACAGCCACGTGCAGACCTCCAAAGGGCACAAAAGCACCACGTGCTCGCTGGTGGCACGCTGTGGAGCTTCCTCGATGGCTACGAGGGAAAAAGCTGGAGGTGCTCGCGGCAGGGAGAGCGGTCAGCCAGATGCCAGAGGGGGAAGGCTGTGAAATGAGACGGGAACGAGGTGAGCAGGGTGCTGAGCCCTGCTGGTGCCGAGCCCACGCTCGCTGCACAGCAGAGGCAGGAGCAGAGGTGGGCACGCAGCCACCCCTGCACAAGCACGACGGGACAAATGGCCTTCTGTGCTGGCACGGCCGCTCGCCCCGTGCCACAGCCGCTGGTGCACCTCGCCCAGGGAGCCGGGAAGCAGAAGAGGAAAGGCAGCTTCTGCATCCACAGGACTTCTCCTAAAATCACCCTTAAAATGTAAACTAGATAAGCGTAAACCAACAAAAGAAAAAATACAGGAGAAAAAAAAAAAAAAAACACAAACATTTACCTCTAGAGATATTTTAATTTACTGTGTAAAGGCCAGAAGGTCAGCCAGCCTGAGGAACAAATGGCTCCACGGAGAACAGTTTAAAACCAAAACATCCTTCCCACCACCCCTCGGTTCAGCTCCACACACTGAACATGGCAGAGTTTATACAAGAGGAAGGTTTCCAATTTAAGAAATAAATAAAGGAAATCCTGTAATATACCTACCCAATATCATTGTCTTGTTCTGCTCTGAGCATGGCAAACCACTGCTGTTTGTAAACAGAGGACAGCCATTCTAAAATTAAAAAAACATAAATGAGCTTGGTGTTGTCTTCGGAGCCGGGAAGGGGGATGTTCACAAACATTTCAAATAGAGAAATGAGGTTACAGTGAAATAATAAGCTTACGCCTGCTAACGGAGCGGCCTGAGCTCACCCACCAGCAGTAAGGGACTCGTGGTGTTTGCCTCCAGGCCCCGGCCACAGCAGCAGCAGCAGCACAGGTACGATCCAGCACCTACCACCGAGTAGCTCAGCACAGCGTTTGTCTTATCGAGCACTCGTGACTGCCAGGAATTAGGCAAGCAAGTAGATTTTGCTTGACACGAGGTCCTGTCAAGCAGAGGAGCTCGCTGACAAGCCCCAAGGAGAACCACAGACTTGAAGGGACCTCGAGAGGTTATCAGGTGCAGCGCTGCTTCCTGAGCTGCCGCCACAGCTCTGCAGCAGTTGAGCAAGAGGAAAAACAAATGAAAGGGAAAGGAAGCAGTGACTCTTCCCAGATAGTGTGAAAAAGTTGCCCTCTGCTAGGAATAAACCTGAATCAGGGCTTTGAGCGCACTGGGAAGGTTTTATCGGCTCTGGTAACTTAGCAATTACAACCACGAGATAAAGCAAAACACAAATGAATAGTCTGTGAGTCAGTTACACACAAGGAATCACAGGCACCCAAAAGCACAGTGTGTAAGTCCTCAGGCGAGATAACAAAAGGGGCAAGTATGCAAGGTCATGTCCAAGAACAAGTTGCAGAGGAAGGGCTGCGATGAAAGGAACAGCGAGAGCCACCAGAAGCTTGGAACGAAGCACGTAGCTGATGAAGATGATAAAAGGGGGAAGAAGTGAGATTGCTGCTGAGCTCTCCTTAGATGTTCCCAACAAAGTTTTAAGCCAGCCCTCGCCCCGCTAGCTTAGAAAGCCAAGACTTGGACTCCACAGGATCAAAAAGTACAACAGAAGGTGTAAAAATGGCTTAAGGAGAACTACACAGTTAAGGAACAGAATGAGTGAACTAAAAGGGAGAAAAAAATCAGGAGGCAGGGCATTTTCTCTCTGTTCTTTAATATATACACATACAGCCCTCTTTTTCCCACCTCATGTTTCAGCTGCAGCTCATAAACATTACAAGGGAAAACAGCACTCAGGAAATGCTCAGATGTGACCAGGTGGAACAGAAGGAGGAACGTTTCGCCCAGCAGACCCACAATGGACTTGTCTCTTACTTCCCCTCCGCACAAACAAGAACAGACCCTGCTGGGAGCCCTTGGTATGGTGTTGCAGTCCCTCCTGCAGCTTCCATGAACGTACAGAGCACAAAGAAGGAACTGCACCGTTTCTTTCCACTACTCCCCACACCGTTTCTTTCTTTCCCTCCCCGAGAACAACGGCCTGGAATAATCTAGAAGGCCCACACGTCACAACACGGAGCAGCCAGCAGCTGACCCAGGTACAACACAACCACCCCCGCGCTGCCCGCTTGTTCTCTGCTCGAGAGGGCACCACCAAGACTTATCTGAGCCTCTTTTAATTGATGAGCAAAAGTTCCTCGTCTTACTACAGGTTTTGGCTCCAAGGAGGGAGATCAACGGATCACAAGGGCTCTCAAGCACCGAGCCCAGCAGCATGACTTCATCATGCACGCAGAGAGCTGCAGGGTTTGTTGTTCTTCCCTCCCGTGCTCCCAGCTCCCTTGGAATTCAGGCTTTTTGTTCTTAAATTAATAATCAGAGGTAGAGCAAACACCAGAAACTCTGCCTGCACTAACCACACACTCAAAACCTATCAGCTGCCTTTCCCTCTGTGCGACTGCCAAGCGTCCAAGCCCCTGCTGCAGCATTTATCACAGCCCTGAAAATGTAAACATTTTGTTCTCTCCTTCCCTGTGACTACACGAAAATTGCTTTCTGCTTTTCATTAGGCACAAGCAATCGGCTTCACAATTGCAATTAAAACTGTAATTATTTAGGGATTGCTCTTGCTTTGACATGCACAGAAAGCTGGCTGCTGGTTCTGTGTGGAGACGATTACTTATCCCCAGAAGAACATTAAGGAAAGGCTGAGCACTGCCCTTCTGGGAAATGGTAACAGCAACACGAAGAGAAGGAATTCCAGCCTGACGCTGGCAGATTTCTGGTTCTGTTTTATTGTTTTTCTGGTTTTCTTTCTTACTCACAAGCCGACAGAGCCACTTCACACACAAGTGGTCCGCAATTCTGCCGTGTCATCAGTAAAGCAGGTGAGGGCTTACCGGGTCACCGCCCAACACCGTTTTATTTTTTGTTACAGAACGAAGATGTTTTGCAGCTGCATTATAACCTCTGCCAACATCAATCTTAAAAGCACTTAGCAGGGTGGATCGTATTTGCTTCCTAAATCACTTAGGCATATCGAGTATCCCGCAACGAAAGATCTGTTCTTCGGATATTTTTATGTATAATGTAAAATTTCATCACTTGCTGCCCCAAAACTGCCCCACCTGCTGGCAGAACCGACCAAACCGTCCCCAGCCCAGCCCTCAGCTCTCCACAGCCCTCTGAAGTGCGCTGCCTCCCCCTGCTGGTCCCAGAACACTTTTTAAGAGACATTTGGAGCACATGAGTCGTGTTGCTCAGTTTTACTTTGTCAGGTTTCGGGTAGAAGACAAGTCTCTTCTCCATCTCTTAAGGTATTAACCCGAGCCAGAACTGGGGCAGGGAAAGCCAGAGCCTTCAGGCAGCAGCAAATGTCCACATCCACTCCATCGAAAGCTGCCTGGTGAGGGAAGACTGCCAGCTAGAAGAGCAACTAAACCATTATTTCTGGCAGAAGACAGGATGCAGCAGCACAAGGGAGGCAGAGCAAGTAAAGGGACGCTCGCTGCATCATCTCAGTGACAAGGAAAGGGTCAAATCATTTAAGAAGGGTCAAAGAATTTGATCAGGCCAGCAGGCTTCACAACAAACACCCCACTGAGCCCGTTTTGGCACCGAGGTATCACGGTGCTGCCATCCGTGGAGGCATGAAGGAGGGAGCCAGACTGAGATCAAGAAATCCTTTTAATTCTACAGGAAAGGAGCAGTGGAACTGAAAGACGGGTTAAATATTTACGGGTGGCAAAAGCCCAGAGAAAGCCCAGGGCTACAAGCACGGACAGAAAGAACGCGGATGTCAAGGGGGTGCAAATAATGAAGAGTGATAAACAGCTCAATAAAGCAGCCTTAATTGATGTCTGGGACCTGCACCTCCAGACACATTGAGGTGCAGGTGAATGGACAGGTAGAGCAGGGGCAGACACAAAAAATCAAAGTTGTGTAAAAGAAACAGAGGGAAAATAAACCTGTCCTGGAGTTAAGAAGCAAAATTTAATGCTGGAAATCAACTATGATAAGAAAATAGAATGAAATATGGAACAAAGATACAAGGAGGCAAATTCCAAGGCAGAGCATCAGAAGGCCACTGCTACAGGGAGCACGTTAAACCGAGAAGAAAAACGTGGGGAGGGGGCAGCTGCTTCACAGGATAAAGACAGGAATGAAAGTGGGAGGGCATTTCCAAGCGAGACCCCAACCTGGCAACTCGTTTCCAGCTTTATTTGTCCGTCAGCAGCCAGGTTTGTGCAGCCTCCAAGAGCAAAGCCTGCCTGTGAGCTCAGACTTCAGCAGCAAGGCGAGAGGGGGCCTTTTGATTGCTTGGTATCCACTGATAATGTTATCAGCAGGAAGCTACAGCAACATGTACGTGGATTTCCATTCTACAGGCTTCAAAAAGCACTGGGGTCTAGAGATGGGATATAACTTACACCAGGCAAAGTGCAAAAAGAAAAAAAAGAAGAGCAGAGGAGTTACCTGCCCTTTCTCCTTTAAAAATATCCTGAATATCTGCTAGCAAGTACCATTTGCCTTTTGAGATGGGAGAAGAGCTTACAGTGTCCTGTGTTTTTGTTTTCATCACCAGGAATTATTCCAAAACCTATTAAAAACTGCCCAACTCTTTTTAGAAAGACACTGGCTAGAAAACAACTGAGCTACAGCAAGTTTTGCTCTCTTAAAAGGATTTTTCTTTCCACATCTGGGTCTCTGGAGTCACTTAAACCCTGGTAATGCACTGAGTATTGATTACAGCACATTCTGATAACCTGACAGACTGACAGAACACTTAACACACCTACGTATGCGCCTATTAAGACTTTTATGCATGTAAATATGCAGCTTCTGCTGAGTCTGCAGCCACAATTTAGGCTTTGAAGACCAACCGGGAAGCGATGAGGCAAGGCAGCGCACCCGGATCTCCCCGGTTACTCCGGGGGAAGGCAGACGAGAAGCACAGGGAACTCGACCAGCTGGGTGCTCGCTCACCTGAGGGTATGAGGGAGTCTCTCTCGATAATTCGTGCCGATGCCAGGTCACTGATGATGTACTGCAGCCTCAGGTGTGTGAACACCGACAGGAACGCGTTCCCCTGCTCTGATTCCAGGAACGCGATGTCATCCTCAAAATCTGCAAGGCAACACACCCAGATTACAACTTGCTTTCCTAAGTATCTTCCAGCTCCTATTTCTGTTTGGGTTTTTAATTGATTGATCTGGCAGACAGGCTGAAATGGCTGGGGTTGGTCAGCCTGGAGGAGAAGGCTCCAGTAAGACCTTAGAGCAGCCTGCCAGGACCTAAAGGGGGCTGCAGGAAAGCTGGGGAGGAATTCTTTGTCAGGGGCTGTGGTGATAGGACAAGGGGGAATGGCTTTAAACTAAAAGAGGGTGGGTTGAGATTAGGTATCATGAAGGAATTCTTTGCTGTGAGGGAGGTGAGGCACTGGGACAGGCTGCCAGAGGAGCTGTGGGTGCCCTGGAGGTGCTCAAGGCCAGGCTGCATGGGGCTGGAGGCAGGGACTGGACAGGATGATCTTTAAGCTCCCTTCCAACCCAAACCAGCCCATGATTCTTTGGCTGCTGGCAGAGATGAGCCTTCCCAGAGCAAACAGGGGAAAGCCTGGAGGCAGAGGCAGGCTGTCACATTTTACTTCTAGCCCACATCTGCAGCAGCCCAAGGCCACACAGGCAATCCACCCGTCCTACCTTTCCTGCGCTTGGCAAACCAGGCATCAGCTTCGGACAGGAGTTGTTTCAGAGACCCGTTCCAAGAAGGCACTAGCTGAAGGAACATCCACTAGGTGAAACAGACAAACTCAGTAAGCCCATTGGAGAACTTCTTTTAAAAGAAGTAATATATTCATTATCAAAGTGATATTTTCATGATGCAGTCGTTCGTAAAAGACTTTGTGATGCCCCCTTAAATACCTGCACTAAATACCAAAAGGACTAAAACCATCAGCTTCATAAAGCAGCTGATGCAGGAGCACAACCCTCTGCTGAGTACCTTTTTGAGGGCAGTATACACGTCCATTTCCACTTGCATTACAAATAGGTTTGAAGAGCTGATCAGCTGTTTCATGAGGTTTATGCTGAAAAAAAAAAAAAAAACATTGTAAGAGTTCTGTGAAACAGCACAAAGACAAGAAAAGTTAGGTAATAAGCGTCAATAGCCTAGGAAGTTACGTGCAGTAATATATACTTCAGGAAAAAAAAAAATGTACTTTATGACTGAAAGTTAACTGAAGCCTGAATACCTGAGTTCTTTGAAGAGCTCAACACTCTGGTGAGTCATCAGGTTATTCAAGAGCCATTCAAGGCACCTGGATTAAAAGCAAGGAATTAGTGCCTTTGGTTTTTTCCTACACACACCAACATTTCTGCAACAGCTGCTCGGGCTCCTCTAGATCACGACACCTGATTTCGCACAGCAGGGATGCCACCCACTGGATCAGTGTTCCCCAGGGTACAGCAAAAGCTAAACTCAAAATTTAAGAACTCAAAAACTACCACAAAAAGCCCTGATTCACAGCAGAAGGAAGCAGTTAGCTCTAACCTCAGCACTCTGCTCCCAACCACGTATTTATCCCTCCCAATTAAGATAAAGTTAACCTTCCATTTTTAATATCAGAGCAGCTTCGCTCTAAAGCGGTCTATAATCACAAATACTATTTTATTGCTACACTGAAGATAAAATAGGTTATATTTACTAATATGCTTCAGTAATCAACTCATTTACAGCACAGGGCAATCGATCTACTACAATCTACAGTAATTTTAAGGTAGATGATTGTAGTAGAAACTGGAAAACTAAATGGGATGAGCAGAGCTCAATTCAGACAGCTTTAAAAAAACAGAAGTTAACATTATTTTACTGTTTGTAACTTTACAATTCTAATTAGCAGCGTACAAAGCAGCAGGGAGAAAGTAAATTCTTACTTTTTCTTCACAGAGTCTAACCCGTATGTCCCTGCTGAATTATAATAACCACACACAGTTTTTGCATTAATGGTTTCCTTCATCGTTTCACCACATTGCTGGATTAAGCCATCCTGTGGAGACAAAAAAATAACCACAAATATTCAAGGTGTAATTTTCCAAACAGGAAGTGCAAGAGATTATGCAGTTCATATGAGTTTTCATGCCTGAGCTATTTACCCAAATCACACGCCCCACAGTGACCTGTGCAGCGTTATCTAGATGATTCCCCAGAAAAACAGCTTAAGTTTTTCTCGAGGCTCTCTCACTTGGAAGAACAGCTTGATGAATACCTCCAGGGCAGAACAAATGAGCTGGGAAAACCTACTTTAATCTATCTCCAGATACGATTCCTCCAAATCTCACTTAATATTCCAACCGAGTCTCAGCCACAGAGTTTTGAAACAAAACCAGGGCATTGTGTTTGGCTTTCTTTTCCACTTATTATACGAGAATTATGCGTTTATCTGGCTGAAACAGGACGTGTGTGTGTGTGTTACGAGCTGTTTGTCTGACAGGAGAGCACACAAACACCGCGCATTTATTACTTACAAGCTGCAGCATGCAGGCTGCTGCTAAAAGTGCAACTACTCGACTGGGTTTTATTAACACATCATCTCTGTACAGCGAGCCGAAAGCCACCTGTAGAGCTGAAAAAAAGCACAGCTGTCAGACAAATGCAGGACGTTGAACCTAGAGAGCTGAAAGAAGCCTGAAATACAACCACGGCACTCGAGTGCACGCTCTCTACGACCATACTTATTTGCTCTTTAGCTAAAAAGCTAATATTTACCAGCCAAGCACACACACAGTACACACAAAACACACCATTAACTAATGAAATACGGCCCATTTCACTGTCTCAACAAAATATCCATCCCAAAATAGCTGCCACGTCATGTCACGGAGCAATGCAGAGAGCAATAAAGCCAGATAAGAAGAACCTACACCTCACGATCCCTCCGTGCAATCGATCAGCAGTGTTACACAGAGATATTCCTATCACGTTAAACATTTCTCTGCAGTTCTTCTGAAAAAAACTCTGCTGCTTCACTCCACAGGGCTTGGAAGCGCAGGAAAACGTTTTGTCAGCTCGCCTCTGTCCCCTGCCAGCACTCCACTCAAGAGCTTTTCAGGAGCTGGCAGACGAGGAGGCGATGTGCTCCACCGCTGGGGTTCCCACAAGTCACGTACCTTGTTCTCGAGAGCTCCCTGCTGCCCAAACACCAAGGCGAGCTCCTCAGCAGCAGGCACCAACGTGAGCTCAGCCCTACCCGTGACCCAAATTCAGCTCAAAACCAAACGAGCACCGCACTCTCTCTCTCAAGTTTCTGATAGTTTTAAATTTCTGGGTTTAATTTTCATTCTATTTGTCAAATTCAAGCTAACTGCTACCTTCAGGTGAAGATAAAGGCTCCCCCTTACCTTCTACATCAATATTATGGTCAGGAATCTCCAGCTCTATGACGTTCATGCTCGATTCTCTCCATGATCCGCTGAACATACTGGAGAAGTAGCCTGACTACAGGAGGGGAGACGAGAGATACAGACCTCAGCTAAGAGATTCCGTTCAGATTAAAACACCCACAGCAGCACAGAACCCAAACCGTTCCCGTTTCCCTCTACGCCAAACAAAAGGCATTAGGGGAACATTTCACAAGCTGAAACATTCCGGCACACTCGAGAAAGGGCTACGTGTAATTGCTTTATTTCTGAAAGTGAAAACGCATCCAGAGAAATTGGACCGCACGGCTACAATCAAAGTAAAGAGCTTTAGAGGGCCAGAAAAGCCACATAAGCATTTCTCCTACAAACCACAGCACCGATGGGGATATAATTAGTCCAAGAACTAAGTCCTTAATGTTACCGGTGGGCAACAAAGCCTGCAGGCATCAGGGAACGCCAGTTTGGGTATTAAAGAAAAAAAAAAAAAAAAAAAGCATGCAAGACATCCAAATTAATGTAGAAGGCTGTAGTCTCGTACCAAGGACAGACACACACACCACTTATGGAAATATACCTTTATGATAAAGCGCAAGGCATAAAAAACTAGAATTTGATTGGTTTCCGTCCAAATGAAGTGAAATACACTGCTCTACTAGGGCTCAGGACTGTCCTCAGCGGCAGATGTGCGCATCCTGAGACTCTATCACTCCCTGAAGTTTACCTGGGAGATCAAAAAGATAAAGTCTATTTGTGCCGTGCCGCATTCCCTGACCTCGTAACTCAGCGCTTCAGCTCAGGGCAGGAGCAAATACCCGGTTTTACCTGGAGATGGAAATATTCCTACACCTTCAGCACACCCCGCAGCGCTGACGGCACACACCAAGCTACGCTCAGAGCCAGGATCACCTCGCCAGCCACGAGGCTACCTCAGCTGTGCCACGCAGAGCGGCTCCTCGCTTTGAGGAAGAGTTTATTATTTCAGCGAACAGCGTAAGGAAAAGGTAATCCTTCACTTCTTAGCTCTGTCAGTCAGGAACTTCAGACACCAGGGAGACGCTCAGAGCCAGCCTGCTCAACCAGGCAGACGAGGAGACAGCTTTATTAAGAGCAATTTACAGAGGTGTTTCCGACCTCCAAAACTATTTCCTAGTGACAGAGCATCAACTCCAAGACAAACCTAACTTGTAAGAACGGGAATTTAACCGCAAAGTTCCTCCTCGCAGGAGCCTCGTGTGCAGGAGGCCTCTGCAGAACAACACTGCTGCTTTCAAAGCCTGGTAGAAGCACCCAGGACGTGGTTTAACATCACCAGCAGCCACTCACACCAGGTTTTGAGGAGCAGCTTCATGGATTTGTGCTATAGCACCAACAGAACCACAACAACAATTAAAACCACCCATAACTATCAAAGGACTAACCAGCAGTGTGTCTATCCTGTTTGAGTCTGCCTGCTCAGCACGCTCACATCCTCCCTTTGTTGGCTGTAGATCAAAAGGGAGCTGGCAATCGGGGCTGTGTGCACCCTGACAAAGCACACCCTCTCTTCCATCCAGAGATTGGGGCTCTCCTCCCTCATTCACGCTCTTTAAAACACTCTAACATGTGCAAAACTAAAGGCTTTCTCCTAGAAGAGCACAGTGGAACTTTCCCACCATGGCTGATGTAAGGAATTGTTGTACCTGCACCACATTTGGTTAATAAAAGCAAAAAAAAGCCAGAATTCACTCCTGCTGTCATTTGTGACACCAGGAAAACTGCACCCAGCCACTGAGTGTCTCACCCTGACACCTCCTCGTAGCTCAGAGCCCTGCGCTGTTTGGCTGCAGCTAGCAGAGAGGCACACACGTCTTCAGGTAGAGCACCTGGAGCTGTTTCCTCTTCTGGCTCCAAATAAATTGCTCCCGAGGTCAGACTCCTGCTTTACGGGTAGTGCTGCAGCCGAGCGAGAGGCTCCGAGCCAAAAGCCAAGCTTTGCCCCCACTTCTGTCCCAGGAGAAGCAGCCAAGGAAGCACTGCGCAGAGAAAACCTGGGCTATTTGTACCAAAACCCAGAGCAGGGCACAGCACGTGCGGCGTTCACACAGACCTCCCCAGGTTGCTCGAGGGCTGCTCTGGAGACGCAGCCACAGCAGAGCCCCTGCGGGTCCCTCCCTGAGAGGGAAGCCAAATCGAGGCGGGGGCTCCACGAACAAACCCCTCCTGGAGGCGCTTTGCTTGCTCTGCAGTGACAGCAGCCTCACGGGAGCCCCCCAGCTGCTCGTCTAACAGACAAGAACAGGTTCTCCAGACGCCAAGAGACAACTCCCAGCAGTTTTCACAAAGGCCAGGCCGTGGTTAAAGCAAGCAGGTTCGAAAACTAACAGCAGAAGGGAGCTGAAGAAGCCGTTTGCAGGCACGGAGCCACAGCCACGCTCCCTGAGGTTGCTTCCCAAAGCCCAACAAACAGTGCTCGGAGCCACCACAGAACGAGAGCGGAGTGGGAAACACAGGAAAACAGACAGGAGCAGGAAAACCTCCATCCGTGTGGACTGCTGGTTTTTTGGGGGTTATTTGGGTACTGTTTCATTAGCCGCCTTTATCGCACCTTGCTGTAAGCCAGCAGCTCACCTGGCACAGATAGATCTTGTGCAAGTTCCACTCCTCCCCCAGCGCGCAGATCTTGATGTCACTGTTCTCGCCGTTGAGGAACAGCGTCTGGTAGATGTACTTGGAGGTGCTTTTCAGCTTCTTCCTGCTCGGAAAAGCAAACAGAGGCACGCTCCTTGAAAACCCCCCTGTTACACAACAACACTAAGCAGAGCACTTCACAGTTTGGGCTGTTTTCTTCCCAAAAAGCTTGACCCTACCCCAGTTTGTCCCCGCCCCCAGGTGCTCCCCAACAACCCCCCCCAGCCCTTTTCCCTACCCCCCCTTTTTGCACGACCTCCCCACAGCCTCACTGGGTCCCCATACGCCCCCCAACCACAGCCCCTCAGCCCCAAACCCTGCAGCAGCCCCTGCGCCCCCCACCTCCAGTCCCTGCAGCAGCAACTCTCAGAAGGAAACTTTTAAAAGGCCCCAGAACCCCCCCCCCCCTTTAAAACGCCCCCAGAGCCCCCCCAAGGGCCCCAGACTCCTCCAAGAAGCCCTGAGCCCCTCCCACCTTCCCCACAAATGCCCCAGAACCCCCTTTAAAAGGCCTTAGAGTCCCCCCCAAAAGTCCCCCCGAACTTCGTACCCCCAAAAAGCCCCCCAACCCACCAAAAAAGCCCCAGAACCCCCCTCCAAATACCCTCAGAACCCCTCCAAAACCCTCAAACGCCCCAAAACCTCCAAAGAGGCCCCAGAGGGCCGCTTTAAAAGGCCTCTAAATCCCCCACAAAACCCACCCCCGAATTTCTGACCCCCCAAACGCCCCCCAACCCACCAAAAAAGCCCCAAAACCTCCCCAAAATTCCCCAACCCCCCCCAGAATGCCCCCAAAGGACCTCAGAACACCCCCAAAGCCCCCAAAACCCCTGAGAACCCCCCAAACCCTCCCAGAACACCTCAAAGACCCCAGAACCCCTGGACACCCCCCTAAAGACCCTCAAAACCTCCCCAAACCTCCCCCACACCCCAAAAAACACCTCAAAGACCCCAGAACCTCCCAGATCCCCCCCAAGAACCCCCAGGCCCCACAGAACCTCCCCAGGCCCCCCGACCCCCCTCGGACCTGCGGGGGGCGTTGAGCAGCCGCTCCTCCCGCTCGGCCTCCCCCTCGCTGTCGCTGTCCCCGGCCCCCTCGGCCCCGCCGCGCTTCCTCTTCCCCCCTCGGCCCCCTCCGCCGCCGTCCCCGGCCCCCGGCGACGAGGAGGAGGAGGAGGAGGAGCCGCCGCCCCGCCGCCGCCTCAGCACCCGGCTGCTCAGCGAGCCCATGGCCGCTCCGCCGCCGCCTCCTCCTCATGGCGGCCGGGCGGCGGCGGCGCCTCAGCAACGGCCGGAGGCGGCCATGGCCCCGCGGGCTCTGCGCATGCGCGGCGCGGCGGCGGGGAGAGGAAGTGCGCATGCGCGGCAAGCGAGCCGCGCGTCTGCGCGCATGTGCCGGGGGGCGTGCGTGTGCGCCGCTCGCTTTGCGCATGCGCAATCGCTTCGCTCCCTCCCTGTGCTCACTTCGCCCTATGCGCATGCGCAGCTGCCTCTGCCCGCTCCCTCTGCTCTCCCCCCTCCCCTTGCGCATGCTCAATGCTGGGGCCGGGCTCCATAATGGAGCCAGGCTCCATGGAGGGCTTGGCCTTCTTCCTCCTCCTCCTTCTTTTCTTCCTCTTCCACCATCACCAATAAAGTGTCCGTTTCCCACCCACCCAGAGACCCCCCTGTCGCCCTTCCCAGACAGCCCCGCTTCGGTGTAGGTGCCCACTTGCCAGCCCCATCTTTTTGGGGAAAAAAGCCAGAAAATGGCTTCGCCTCCGTGTGAGAGCCACCCCTGGTGGTGGTGGAGGCGTGCGGCTGGGTGCTGGGTCCCTCAGTGGTCCCCCGTTGGTTTATTTAAAGAAAACGAACAAACAAAAAGAAACAATCAGCCCACATGGATTTGCAGAGGGTTCCCGCCCTCACCAGGACATTTTGGGGTTTTCGCCCCCATCCCCTCCCCGGGGCCCTCCCCACCGCCCCCTCCCCAAAGTCACTTTTATTTTTTTTCTGTAAATCCTCGAGGTGTCAGTTCCGGTGCTGTGACAAGGTCTTCTGCACCCCTGGCCATCCCCTGGGGCAGGGAGACCCTGCTTTGGGGAGTTCTGCCCCAAAAGTGGCTGGCGGGGGCGGCTCTGGCTGCTCAGGTGTACAAGCCAGCACCGTTCTCACTTTTAACGTTTCCTGCTTATTTTGAGTGTTTCTTGCACCTTGAGCGTTAGGAGCCTCGTGTTGTGTCTTGAAGGGGTCAAAACCGATCCTCCCCTGCGCCCCGCGGCAGCGGCTCTAGATGGTGTTCTCGAAGATCTGCATGGAGCTCATGATGTCCTCATCCTGCAAGGGGCGAGAGGGACAGGTCACAGCCCCCAGGCCCCCTGCTGGGACCTGCGCTTTTGTGTCCCCCCCCCCAGAGACCTAAAGGGTGCAGCCTCCTCTCCCCCCAAACCCATAGGGACGTTCCTTTGGAGGGGACGAGGCCAGGGGGTGAGGAGGAGGAGGTGGCACTGAAGCCCCCCCAGGTGCCCCACCTGCTGGCACGTCTCCAGGAACTCCTCGAAGGTCACCACGCCGTCCCCGTTCCTGTCCATCTTCTGTAAGGGAAGAGCTCAGCGGGGGCCGTCCCCGTCCCTGTCGGCAGCGTGCCGGGGGAGAGGCCAGGCTCACCTGGAAGAAGAGCTCCACGTGCTCGGCGGGCGCGCTGTCCCTCAGGGCGGGCAGGGTGCAGCGCCCCATCATGTCGTAGATGGACTTCATTATCTCCAGCATCTCCTGGGGAGGGCACAGAGCGGGGCCGGGGTGACAAAAACCTCCCCAATCCCCCCCCATGCTCCTTCCCAAGGAGGCCACCTCCATCCCCAGCCCCGTCTCCCTCAGTTTTGTCCCTCTCTGGATGGGTGCCACCACCCCCGCCGCCCCCTCCTCGTCCCCCGGGGCACCTCCTTGGTGATGAAGCCGTCCTTATTAATGTCGTAGAGGTTGAAAGCCCAGTTCAGCTTCTCCTGCACCGTCCCCCGCAGCAAAACGGAGAGGCCACCGACGAAATCCTGCCCGAGGGACAGTGGCCGTGAGCGGTCCCCACACCGGGACACGTCCCACCCGCAGTGACCCCCTTCCAGACCCCACAAAAGGCTCCGCAGCGCGGCCATCGACCGCGGGGACTTCTCCTATCGATCCCGCTGCTATTCTGGCTCCTATCTATTTTTAATTGCCTGGGATGCACCAGCCGCTGCCGCAGGCTCCCCGCAGCCCCCCGGCACCTGCTGGCAACGGGGCTGCAGATTTTCGGGGGGCACCACCGTTTGGACCGGCTGATCCCGACCGTGCAAAGCCTCGCCGAGCCCCTGCCCGAGCATCCCTCCTCACACGGCCCTCCCCGGGACTCCTATCTGATGAATCACGCTGCTGGGCACGCTCGCATCGAGCCCAGCATCCTCAGCACCGCCAAGGGTGGTGGCACCGGCGTCCCCCTGCGGCACTGGTGTCCCCCCACTGCTCACCTCGAAGCAGAGCGCCCCGCTGCCGTCGGCGTCGAAGGCGGTGAACAAGAAGTGAGCGTAGGCGCTGGCATCTGCGGAGGGGAGACAGGGGAAGTGGGGGTGTGGGAGCACCCCGTTGTTTTTTTTTTGAGGGGGTGACGCCACCCCGGGGTGCACCCACTCACCGCCCTGCGGGAAGAATTGCGCGTAGATGAGCGTGAAGGTCTCCTCGTCCACCCGGCCACTGGGGCACTCCTGGGGGGGCAGAAGGGGCACCAGGTGAGCCCCACGGGGCTGCGGCCGCTCCCTGAGACCCTTCCCTGGGCACTCACGCTCTTGAAGCCGCGGTAGAGGGACTGCAGCTCCTTTTTGGTGAACTTGGTCTGCGCCTGCAGCTGCTCCAGCCCCTCGGGTTGGTGCCGCACGGCCGAGAGCTCCAGGTCGCCGTCGCTGCTGTCTGCGGGGACGTGCGGGGCTGAGCGGGGCCCCCCCAGCTTTGGGGGTGAGCGCCAGGACCCCTGTGGTCCCCAGGGAGGGGATGTGATGGCGAGAGCATCGCGGCACCCCGCACCTTACCTGCCTGGACCTGGCTGTGCTCGGGAACAAACCTGGAATCCCCCAAACCTGGCAAAACCCGGCAGCTCTCCCCGTTGCGATGAGGAACTCACCCAGGGCGGCTCCATCGGCTGCTAGCTCCAGGTTTCACCGCCCGGGTGAGGAAACGGCTCCGTCAGCGCTTGGAGGGCTTCCCAGGAGCTGCTGGACTGTGCCTGCTCCGGCAGCGTGATCCCGGAGCACCCCAAAGCATCCTGGAGCATCCCTGGGCATCCCAGAGCATCCCGGAGCATCTCCGAGCATCCTGCAGCCTCCCCAGGCATCCCAAAGCATCTTGGAGCTTCTCAGAGCATCCCCACGTGTCCCAGACCATCTCGGAGCATCCCAGAGGATCCCAGAACATCCCAAACCACCCCGGGGCATCCCAAACCATCCCAAACCACCCCGGAGCATCCCAAACCATCCCGGAGCATCCCCTGCCCAGGCTCCCACCCGCACCGCGTCCGCCTCTCACGTCCCTCTCCCCCCTCCCCGGCTCTCTGCGCCGTCCGTGCTGCCGGAAGGTAATTAATAAATGATGCCTCGTTAATGTTTCCAGCCCGGGAAGCCCCCGCAGAGCCGTTCGATGCTGAGTGGAGTCAGCAGGAACTTCGGGATGGGGAAGGTGGGATGGGGTTGGGGAGAGCCCCGGTCATGCCGCGTGTCCCCAGACTGGGGGGGGACACCCTGGGGACCCCAAATGGGCTGCACTGGGGTTTACTGGGCTGCCGGGCTGGGGTTGGGGTGTAGAGGGGCGGTGTGGAGCCCCCTGTCCTCCTGGCTGGGGTGGGATCGGACTTGGGAGTCCTCAGAGAGACATTTTAGAGAGGTTCGAGGGGTCAGTGCGGGATTGGGGATCCTCAGCACCCCATCTCAGGGGGATTTTAGGGGACCCTGCAGATTTGATGGTCCCCAATCTGCCATCTTGGGGGGTTTCAGGGGTCAAGGTGGGCTTGGGAGGTCCCCAGCACCCCATCTTGGGCAGGCTTGGGAATCTGAGGGGGCTTCCCCAGCACCCAGCCTCATGGGCTATAGGTTAGTACGGGCTCAGAGCTCCCCAGCACCCCATTTGGGAGGGTTTTGCGGGGCGGTGTGTGCTCAGAGCCCCCCAGCAGCCCATTTTGGGGTGCTCAAGGGGAGACCAGGGCCGCAGCATGCTCAACGGGGCTCTGACGTGGTGGTGAAGGACACCCCAAAACCTTCGGGGTTCACCACGGAGGTTCCCGGAGAGGCACCCACACCACCAGCAGCCCCTCCACGAGGAGCATCCCCGGGGTCACGTCCCCACCGTGGGCACCCCAAAACCAAACCACGTCCAACCCCAGCCTGGGGAGGGGGCCGGGGGTTACCTTCGGCGGAGATGGGCTCCAGGATGCCGAACTGCTTGAGGACGGCGATGAAGAGGAGGATGACCACGGCCACGGCGCACAGCTCCATGCCCTGCATGGCCATGCTGGGCCGGGGGCACCCCGGGGTGGCGGCGGCAGCGGCGGCGCCTTCGGGTGCTGCGGCGGGGCCGTCCCCTGCCCTCCGCCCCCCCGGCCCTGCCCTCCTCCCTTGGCACGCACCCACGCCTTCGGACACGGTGCTCGCCCTTTTTTCCAACAGTCTCTCGCTTTTTCCAATACTTTCTCCCTTTTCCCCAATACTATCTCCTTTTTTTCCTATACTTTCTCCTTTTTTTCCCAATAATTTCTCTTTTTCTCTAATAGTTTCCCCTTTTTCCCAATACTTCCCCCTTTTTTTTCCAATAGCTTCTCTTTTTTCCCAATACTTTCTCATTTTTTTCCAATAGTTTCTCTTTTTTTTCCAGTAATTCCTATTTTTTCCTGTAATTTCTCATTATTTTCCAATATTTTATCATTCTCTCAATAGTTTCTCATTTTTTTCCCAATAGCTTCTCCTTTTTTCCCAATAGCTTCTCCTTTTATCCATTACTTTCTCCTTTTTTCCTCGTTCTTTTTCCAATAACTTCCCCTTTTTCCCAATGCTTTCTCTTCCTTCCAACACTTTCTCATTATTTCCCATGTTTTCTCCCTGTTTCCAACGTTTTCTCCTTTTTGCCAGCAATTTCTCCTTTTTTTTCCCCAATAGCTCCTCGTTTTGTCTATCTTTCCACCTTTTCCCCCATATTTTCTCTTTATTTTTTCCCCATATTTTCTCTATTTTTATTCTTTCCCAATATTTCCTCTTTTTTTTTTTTTTTTTTTTTTTTTTTCTGCATTTTCTCATTTTTCCAATACTTTCTCCTTTCTTCCTTCGAAACACAGCTGGGGGGCAAAATGGGTGCTTCCTGTCTCCCCCCACACATCACCCATGGGTGTCCCCTTTGCCTTGACATCCCCCCCCCCCATTAAAAACACACCAAAAAAAAGGTTCCTTTACCCCCCCAGCAGACGGAGGCGGGCAGTAATTACCCCCCAGCAGGGTAATTAACAGCCCCCCCTCACAGCCCGGTGGCTGCCAGCAGGCATCGATCCCCGCCTGCAATATTAACGAGGGCGAGCCATTACCGCCGCTCCCGCGGGTGCGATGAGCGCAGCCCGTGCTCAGCAGAGCATGGCCGCCCCCGCTGCGGGGCCAGGGCTTCGTGCCCCCATGGGACCCCCAAGGATGAAGGGGGAGCCAACTTGGCAAGCACCAAGTTGCCAACACGCAATTAGCGCGGCGAGGGCTAACGAGCCCTGATGGGGGAGCGATGGGGATGAGTAAGCAGCGCAGGGAGCGGCCGCTGGCACTGGGCCTGGGCTGTGCTGGGGGGGGCACTGAGTTATGGGGGGAAACTGAGTTATGGGGAAACTGAGACATGGGGAAACTGAGACATGGGGAAACAGGCACGGTGTGTTTGTGGGGACTTTGGCTGTGTCTGTCCATCTGTCCAGCACCAGGACCATGCCACCACGTCACTGGGGTTATGGGGACCTGTCCCTATGGTTGCGGGCCAGCCACGATGTCCCCATGGCCCTGGGGACGCGTCCCCACCGCCATGGGGCCTGGCCTCAAGCAGCCCCATGGCCGCCCTCACCCGCACAGGGCCCGTTGCTAAGGCCAGGCCCCGTTGCTAGGGGCGTGGCCTCACACGGAGGGCGTGGCCAGTTGCTAGGGGGCGTGACCAGTTGTTAGGGGGCGAGGCCTCGATCTCAAGGGCGTGTCCGGACACTGAGGGCGGGGCTCGTTGCCCCGGGCAACTCGCGCCCTGCGGCCACTTCCGCCGCGCCGCCACTTCCGCTTCCGCCGCCGCCTCCGGAAGTGCCGGGTGCCGCCGCTGTCGCCGCCGCCATGGCCTCAAGGTTACTGCGGGTGAGCGCGGCCCTGCGCCTCCTGCCCGCCGCCACCGCCCGCGCCGCGCCCGTCCGGCACCTCGCCACGCCCGGTGAGCGGGGACGGGGAGGGAACCGGGCAGGGAACGGGCACCGGGAACGGGGAGCGGGAACGGGAACCGGGGGGGGTGCGGGGGGGAGGCCGCGGGTTCCCGGTCTGACGGCGCCGCCCCTCCCGCAGGAGGCCTCGCCAGCGACCAGGAGCAGGCGACGGGGCTGGAGCGGAAAGTGCTGGAGGCCATGAACAAGGGGCTGGTGAGTGGGGGGCGGGGCGGGACCGGGACCGGGGGGGGGGGGGGAGGGGGGGATGGGAGAGGCCGGTTTGGGGGGGCTGGGAAAGGAGCGGGGGGGCCGGGCCCGGTGTGGGGGGGGCTCGGGGGGAGGGATCAGAGCGGGGGGCACCGTGATGAGGGGCGGGGGAGGGGGGCGGAGTGCCTGGGGGGGGCTCAAGGGCTGGGGGCTCACCCTCTGTGCCCCTCCCCCATTTTCTGTCCCCTCCCCCCTCTTTGTGCTCCCCCCATCTCTGTCCCTCCCCCCCAGGACCCCTACAGCATGTTCCGGCCCAAGCGCTACGCGGGGACCAAGGAGGACCCCAACCTCGTGCCCTCCATCGGCGACAAGCGCATCGTGGGCTGCGTCTGTAAGCACCCCCCCCTTCCTCACCCCCTTGCCCCCTCCCCCTTTCCTCGTGCCCTTGTCCCCGTCCCTCTGTCCCTGTCCGTCCATCCCAGCTGCTTTCTGTTTCCCCCCCCCAGGTGAAGAGGACAACAGCTGTGTCATCTGGTTCTGGCTGCACAAGGGGGAGGCTCAGCGCTGCCCCTCCTGCGGCGCCCACTACAAGCTGATCCCCCACGAGCTGCCCCACTGAGGGTCCGGCCCAGGGGGGGCCACACCGGACCCGGCTCAGCACCCTGAGGACCCCCCCCATCTCCAGCACCCATCTGGAGTTTTCGGAGCCGCGCCGTGCCGCTGCGGCGCTCGTTGTGTTGTTTGTGTTCCCCCCTCGTATAAAAACGAGTTGTGTGTGGAGACCTGGCCCTGGCGGTTCTGTACTGGGGAGGTGGGGGCAGCACCCATGGGTGCGGTGCTGGAGGGTGCTGCAAGGCGGTGGGGTGGGGGCACTGAGGGGGTGTTGCTCACCCTTGGGTGCTCCCCTTGCGAGGGGGATGGCGGGAAGGGCACTCTCTGGTGCTGGTTGCCAGAGAGGTGACACTTGGGGTTGTGGGGGGGTGACAGCGCCGTGTCACTGTCCCCAGACTCCCAGGAATGCGTCCCTGCAGCCGTTATTTCACCAGGGCGGCTCCTGCCCTTGGCAGAGGCGCTTCCCAGGGGTGGGTTTCCTCCAGCAGCCCCCCAGGGAGGATGGAGGTGAGGCTGCTGCATGCTCTACAGGGGTCACCGCGCTGTGCCCCAGTGCCGTGCCGCCCCTCCCAGCCTCCAGAAGGGGCCAAGGACAGCGAGGAGCTGCGGGGGCTGCCGGGGGGGGTCCCCATGGCCCCGGTGCCCCCCCTGCCACCGACCCCGGGAGCGGGGCCTCCCCCGGCCTCCCCCTGGCCACAGGTTTGGGCCCCAAGGGTGGGGGTGGTGCAGGCCCAGGGGCTCCCAGCCCCCTCCCCCACCCTGCTGGGCTCCCCCCCAGACGCTGCGCTCCCTGTCCGTGACGTCACGCGCGCCGCCGATGACGTCACGTTGCTTTGACGCAGCGCGGCGCCGCGTCCTCCAATGGGAGCCGCCGCCGGGCGTGATTGACAGCGGGGAGGCGGGCGGGACGAGCGGGGCGGTGACGTCACGCGCGGGCCTCAGGGCGGAGCCGGGGGCGGGGCAGTGGGCGTGGCCTCGCGCTGGGGGGCGTGGCCTCTCGGCGGCAGAGGGCGCGCGGGGACGCGGCGGGCGGAGCCGCTCCCCCCCCCCCTCTTCCCCCCCCAACGGCCCCACGTGGGGCGCGGCGGAGTGCGGCGGTGACGTCACCCCTGTCGCAGAGGGGCGGGGCCGCGCGCCGGAAGCGGGGCGGGCGGCGCGCGCGGAAGGAAGGGCGGGCGCGGGGCGGGCGGCCAAGATGGCGGACGGCGACAGCGGCAGCGAGCGCGGCGGCAGCGGCAGCGGCAGCGGCGGGGGGGGCGGCGGGGGAGGCTTCGCGGCGCCCCGGGGAGGCGGCGGAGGAGGGAGCGGGGCCGGCGGCGGCGGCGGAGGAGGCGGCGGAGGCGGCGGCGGGGCCGGCCCCGAGCAGGAGACGCAGGAGCTGGCGTCGAAGCGGCTGGACATCCAGAACAAGCGCTTCTACCTGGACGTGAAGCAGAACGCCAAGGGGCGCTTCCTGAAGATCGCCGAGGTGGGCGCCGGGGGCTCCAAGAGCCGCCTGACGCTGTCCATGGCCGTGGCCGCCGAGTTCCGCGACTACCTGGGCGACTTCATCGAGCACTACGCGCAGCTGGGGCCCTCCAGCCCCGAGCAGCTGGCGCAGGCCGCCGGCCCCGGCGGCGACGAGGGCGGCGGGCCCGGGCCGCGGCGGGCCCTGAAGAGCGAGTTCCTGGTGCGGGAGAACCGCAAGTACTACCTGGACCTGAAGGAGAACCAGCGCGGGCGCTTCCTCCGCATCCGCCAGACCGTCAACCGCGGCCCCGGCGGGCCCGGCGGCTTCCCCGGCGGCCCCCCCGGGCTGCAGAGCGGGCAGACCATCGCGCTGCCCGCCCAGGGGCTGATCGAGTTCCGCGACGCCCTGGCCAAGCTGATCGACGACTACGGGGGCGAGGAGGACGAGCTGGGCGGCCCCGGGGGCGGCGGGCCGGGCGGCGGGGGGCTCTACGGGGAGCTGCCCGAGGGCACCTCCATCACCGTGGACTCCAAGCGCTTCTTCTTCGACGTGGGCTGCAACAAGTACGGCGTCTTCCTGCGGGTGAGCGAGGTGAAGCCGTCCTACCGCAACGCCATCACCGTCCCCTACAAGGCCTGGGCCAAGTTCGGCGGCGCCTTCTGCCGCTACGCCGAGGAGATGCGCGACATCCAGGAGCGCCAGCGGGACAAGCTCTACGACCGCCGCGCCGGGCCCCCCGGTCCCGGCAGCGGCAGCGGCGCTGGCGACGACTCCGACGGCGACGACGTGGACGACGACTGAGCCCCCCGCCGCCAGCGCCCGCCGGCCTCCCCCCTCCTCTTCCCTCCCTGCCCTCCCCGGACCCCCCTTCCCCTCCTCGCCGCGACGGGGAGAAGGGGGCCCCGAGCCCGCCTCCGAGTCCCCCTCCCTGGCCCCCGGCTCTGCCACCGGCGAGAGGAGAGAGAAACCGGCCCGACCGCAGCCACCGACCGCCTCCCTCCCTCCTCCGCGCACGCCCCGACCCGCGCCACCGGGACGAGCCACCGGCGTCCCCCCGGGGACAAGCGCCCGGCCCCCCCCCCTCCTCCCTTCATCCCCCCCCCCCCGCCTGCTGCAGCCCGAGGACTCCGCGCTTTTTTGGGGCCGGGGGTGCCCGGATCCTCTCTCCTCTCCCGTCCCGCCCCGACCCCCTCTGCCCGTGTCGGCGTCGTGCCCCCCGCCACCACCGAAACCAGCAGCCCGGCGCCCCCCGGGGAGCCGCCGCACGCCGGCTGGGGGGGAGCGAAGGAGCCGGCGAGCTTTCGGCAGCCAGATGCCATGCGGGGGGGCCGTCTCTGGACCAACGTCCATTGTCTCTTATTTTTTTCTTCTTTTTTTTTTTTTTTTTTTTCCTCCCCCCTTTGCGGAATCGTTTTGTTTTCTGGGATGCGAACTGCTAAACTCCAGGCGCCTGAACTGGAACCCGTAACTGAGCTAGTGCAAAGCTGGCAGGTTTCTGAAGATAAAGGAACACTTCTCCTGTTCTGATTTTTTTTTTTTTTTGGATTATTATTATTTTTTCCCCCCCTCCTCCCTTCTTTTTAACATGGGGGTTGCAAAGAGAGGTAGGCTAGAGAAAAAAGCAGGCACAAAGCACAAGGCAAGCTCGACGGATCGGCTGCTGCTCGCTGGAGATCTTCCCCTCCTCTCCAAATAAGGTGGGCTCGAGCGAGCGCCGGGTTGGCAGCGGGAAGGCCAGGCAGGATTCCCCGGGCGGCCGCGAGCGGGGCCGCCGCCGTCGGATGAATTTTTCCAAGCCCTGGCTCGGCCGGGAGGACCGGCGGCCAGGAGGAGCGCCCGGCGCCGCGCGCGGGACTCGGAGGCCTCGGCGGGCACGCGCCCGCGCGACGCCGGCGACCTCAGGTGCAGAAACCCAACCCGTTGGTCTTCGCCCGCGGATTTTTAACACGAACTCGATGCGTTTCCTCAGTACCTCACGCCGTGCGAGCGGCGGGGCCGGCGCCGGCCGGCTCGTTAGCGCGACGCAACCTGTGGGAGCTCCGACGAGCGCTGGGACCGCGCACCCCGGCGGCCGGGGCGTTGGATTTTTATTTTTTTCTCTTTTTTCTCTCTCTCTTTTTTTTTTTTTTAACCACCTCGCCGTTTTCACCAGAGACTGGCTCCTGCCAACAACTCGTCCAGCTGCTCCGGAATAAAAGTGGGGTCCTTTCAGCGATCACCTCTGTTATTAAATGGATTTTCACTCTCAAATGGTCTTTTTTTTTAGCTGATCGGGTCAGTCCTGCCCCTCCAGAAAGGTATTTTTTTAGCCACATTATCCTAGTAACTTTGAACTGAATGGGGAGCCCGCTGTTCATTCCAAAGTTTCAGGTATCATTGTGTGACACCTTCTAGAGTCTCTAGGACTTTTTAATTTTTTCCTCTCATGATTTTTTTAATTTTTTTTTTTCTCTTTTTGGAAACTGTGCATGCCTGCCCTCTGAGCTGCCTTGTTAATTTATTGTTGCGAACCCTTCTGCTGGCGTCCCCCTCTCCGCGCTCTCTGTTCGCTCCGTATTTATTGGAAGGCGAGGAACGGCCCCGCAGCGACTCCCCACGCGGCCGGCCGGGGGGGCACCGGCTCCGTCCCCCGCCCCGAGCCACGGGGACAGCCCCACGCGGCCGCCCGCCACCACCTCTCGCCGCCCTCCCGTTGTCCGTAGGTCTTTTTAAGGGATTTTTAACGAGAACTTATTATTTTTTTTTTCCTTTTCCTTCCGTTTTCCCCCGTTTTTTAATTCTTCTCCGTCGCAAAGAACTCGGTTTCCTAAAATCCTAACGGGAGCAATAGTATTTCTCGATGTCCGAATCACATCCGTACACTTGTACTGTATTTTGTACTGTAAGGCAGCTGTTTCCAGTAATGTCCTGCTGTATTTACCGATGTGTTTTGTTCACACGCGTTCAGTTCTTTGCCGCGGAGAACGCAGCGCCGCGGGCCGGCGGCGAGGAGGAGGAGGAGGAGGACGAAGGCGGCCCCGGCCCCGCTCGCCGCCCAGGACGCCGGCTCCGCGCGCAGACCAGCATCTCGTCCCCTCGCTTCGGTGGTGATGGACTTTCTGTTGCTCAGCTGCTGTGAGCCAGTTCGGTTCTTGCAAAGATGCAGGCGGTACCTCTCCTTTTGAAGAGGATTATATATATATATATATAAATATATATATTCTTTTTTTTCTTTTTTTTTTTTTTTTTTTTTTGGCTGAAATTGCAGTAACTAGCCTTACCTTTCTACTCTGTGGTAGCGGCGCGGGCTTCGCGGGCCCGGCTACGCTGTCGATAGCTGCCTAGGAAAACACGTGGAAGAGGCAAAGAGGCAAAGATCACGTCCGCCAAAAAAAAAAAAAATGTCCAACCCACTGCCGCAGACGGCGTTCGCTTTGGCAACCAGAAACCTTTCTCCCGCCGGCGCCAGGCCG
Organism: Aythya marila; assembly: GCF_965140915.1. Classification (NCBI taxonomy): domain Eukaryota; kingdom Metazoa; phylum Chordata; class Aves; order Anseriformes; family Anatidae; genus Aythya; species Aythya marila. The sequence continues at coordinate 4,429,116 of NC_139067.1, read as the reverse complement.
GCCGAGCGATGTATCTATGTACAGAAACCTTCCGCAGCTCCATTTGACCTTCCAGCACACAGGTGAGAAGAGCAGAGCGCGTCGGGGGAAGAAATCTCGCAGCAAAAAAAAAAAAAAAAAAAAAAAAGGAAAAACAAAACGATTAACAGAAATTAGTTTTTTTTTATTTTTATTTTTTATAACCCTGCCAGCGGCCGGCGAGAGCGATTTTCGGAGAGGTGGGCGGGTGAGGAGGTGCTCCTCGCGGTGGGCTTCGGCGGTCGCTTCGTGCTCCGGGAGCTCGATCCCAAAATCGCCCCCGTGGCGGGCGGGTCGGCCGGTGGCTGTGCGATGTGTGCACCTGTAGGGGTGCGCGCAGGAGGCTGGGGGTTGTTTCTTTTTTCCTTTACGGTTTGGATTCGGTAGAAAACGGGCAAAATGTTGTTTGTGTTTTCTTTTAATGTTTTATGCCGGAAGGGGGAAATCCCAAATGGTTGGAGCTTCCAGATTTCTGTTGCCCCAGAAGGGACGGTTTGAGAGCGCAACTCTATCAGAGCATCTGCTGTACAAAAGGCAATGTAAATCTTGTATAGCACCCCAAAAAAAACTTCGTGTAAATACCCGAGACATCTGGGCCGATCGCCCGGAGCCTGAGGCGGCCGCAGAGGGGTCCCCGCGGGGATCACCCCCCAAAAAAAACAAAACAAACCCAACCCCGCGGCTCCACTACAGTCAAAACTGCTTCAATTTCCCCGCTCCCTCTTGAGAGAAAAGGAAAAACCACGGAGCGTCCCTGCCGTGCTCCCGGCCGGGCGCACGAGGCCGGTGGCCGCCGTCCCCACGCCGAGCGGCCCGCGGGACGACTCGCGAGGACGGAGCTCTCCGGAGAGGGGCGGTTCCTCTCGTTGGCGAAAGCCTCGCCAACTTCTTTTAGAAAAGAAAAAAAAAAAAAAAAGAAAAAAGAAAAAAAAAAAAAGAACCGTGAGCGAGTGATGACGGTACTTCAGATGCACAAAGGAATCTCTCAGCAGATATTCGCCCGAGGAGCGCGGCCTCGGCTCGCGCCGCGGGGCCGGGAGCGGTTTCCCACGCGGGGTTCCAACGGGAGCGCCAGGCGTGCCGCGAGGACGAGGCGGCGGGAGGAAGGCTCCCTCCTCCTCCTCCCGGAGCTGGATGTTTGCTCGGGGTTTGTGTTGCTGGAAGCTCCCGTCCGGCTTCCCAGCTGCTGGGGAGCGGCGCTCGGGAAGGCACCCGCTCGGACGGACGGGAGCGGAGAGCCGGGACAGAGGGGGACAGAGGGCGGCGGGCTCGCGGTCCCCGCCGAGCTCCCCCCGCGCCCGGGGCAGCGCGGTTTCGGGGAGCTGGCGGTGCTGCTGGTGGCCGCGAGGCTCGAGGCCGCGTTACCGGCCTCAAAAATGCGTCGGGAGGCACGAGGCCACCAGAAGGGACGACCGCGGGTCTGTCCTGCACGGGGAGCGCTCTCGTCCCCGGGGCAGAGCTGAGGAGGTGAAACATCGGCGCAGGGCGAGGCAGAGCCTCGGCGAGAGCTGGAGGCTGAAAGAGAGAGAGAAAAGAGAGAGGCACCAGGGCCGGGCCTGGCTTCCGCAATATCTGCTGAGAGCCCAAAACGTTCACCCCGAAGTACCTTGACGAAAAGAAGAAAGTTTTATTCCTCTTATTTTTTTAATGAAAGAAAAAAAAAAATAAAAGCAAACCATGCACTTTACGCGGCCCAGCGCGGGGGCTGCCGGCGCCCGGAGGGGCCCCGTCCCCCTCTCCCACGGCAGCGGGGCCGATTCTCATTCCCTTCCTCTGCGGCCGGTGGGGCGGCTTCGGGAGGCGCCGGGGAGCGGCCGGCGGTTGCCGAAGGCAGGTCCTGGATTTACCACTAGCAAAGATGACGCCCGACGTGACGAACTCCTCATGCTAGCGAGCACTCCTTACCGTAGCAGATTTTTGCAAATGGAGTTTTACAGTCTATATTTAAAGAATTGTATGTTTGTAACAAATAAAAAAGTATGCGGAAAAGTGAATGAAAAACCCACCCGGCCCCGGTCTCGCTCTTTTTTCTTTTTTTTTTTTGGGGGGGGGGGTGTTGGGGGTCGGTGTGGGGGGCTTCTGATTGCTGTGGGATCCCCCCGAATCGCTGTTGGGGCCCTGGTGCTGGTGGAAGCGCCCCGAGGGCCACCTCGTCCCCCAGTTGGGCTCTGGGGACAGCGCAGCCCCTTGGGGGGCCCCCCTGAGGCGTGGGGACAGCTGGGGTGGGCTGCGGGGGGGGCATCGCGTGCAGCTGGCGGGCGCAAGTGCGAGAAATCGCCCCCGTCGAGGGAGGGGGAGGGCAGAAAGGGTTTGGTGCAAAGCTCGGTGCATACGTGTGGCACGTGCGGGTGCCCACGGCTGTGTTCCCCCCCCTGTTTTCGCCCCCCCCCCCCCCTCCCAAGCAGCGCTGCAGCCCACGCCGGGCCCGCACGCGGTGACGCAGGCGCCGCAGCCCGCGCCGCATTTAGCTCTGCGGCTCCCTGCGGGCGCGGGCTCATCTGAGGACACGGGCGGCAGCCGCCTGCGCACTGCGAGCCGTGGCCGTCGCCGCCGCCGCCACCACCGCACGCAGCCCCTGGGCTCGGGGACCTGGCGTGACCCCATCCCCAGAGCCGGATCCGTGCTGCTGCCTCGTAAAAACGAAGCGGTTGGCGCTCCCCCCGGGTGCCAGCTGCTGCGGTGGGGGCCGGGGGAAGGCTGAGGGGGCTGAGGGGGGCTGCAGTGAGCCCCAGGGACAGCTGCGGGGGCTGCAGGCGCCGGCAGCAGTTGTTGCCTGCGGGGCAGGTGCAGGCAGTGGGGTTGGGGGGGGCAGATCCACTGTTGAGCCCCCCCCAACACCCCAAAAGTGCTGTGGGTGCATTAATAGGCACGGTGCTTGGTGCTGGGGGGGTTGGTGGGGAAATGAGGCATCAGGGGGCCTCTCCTCCTCCTCCTCCTCCTCCTCCTCCCCCTCTTCCTCCCCAGCCCACACTCCCCTACCTCTCCTCCATCGCCTCCTCCCTGGCAGTGTCCGTGCCACGCATCCTGAGGCAGCAGCCGGGGCGCCCCCTGTTGTGAGGGCAGGTCTGGCTCCGCAGCTCCTTCCATGTTTTTTTATTTTTTTTTTTCATCTCTTTCCATTTTTCTTTTTTTTCCCCTTTGTAGAGTTCACAGCCACGGCCAGCCCAACGCAGAGCTCCTCTGCAAAAGGGCCTTGTGCTGTGCTCCCAGCGCAGCTTCCCTGATTTCTGTCCCAATCCCTGCTCACTAAAATCCAAATTTCCTCCCCAAAATTCCCCTCCCCGCCTCTCGGTGTGTGCCCGGAGCTTGGCTTCGCAGCGGAGCAGGGAAGTTTTTTTTCCCACCTACCATCGCAGCCACCCCAAAGACCTGCAGCGGCCCCCGGGAGGGATTTTGGGGCTTTTTCCGCACTATATGACCACAGCCGTTACCTGCGGCCTTCCCCTCCGAGCCCCTGGGCGAAAAGCTGCCCTCAGCCCCCCGGCCCCGACCGAAACCCGCACCGGGGGGGCACCGGGGCCACTCCAGCCCCTCCGTGCTCCCCTTTAGGGCATCAGCGGCCTTTATTAGGGGAATTTCCTGCGAAAAAAAATAAAAAAACACCACACAAGGGCGCCCCCTCGGCGTCCTGGGGGTGAATTCCCCTCAGGCCAGGCTGGGAGCCGCGGCCTCTCCTCAGGGGGCGGCGCTGGGGCCCCTCAGGGGGACGGGCGGGCGGACAGACGACGGCCTCGGGACCTGGATCACAACCGGGAGCCCTCCCGAGGCCGCCCCCGGTGCCCGGTTCCCGTCCCCGGTTCCCCTCAGGGCCCCGCAGCCGCCCCCTCCCCCCTCGCCTCACAAACAAACAACCCGGGGGGCGGGGAGAGAGAATGGGCGGGAAAGCCTCTTCTCGCCTCCCATTGGCTCCGCCGCCTGTCTATCTTCTCAACCCCGCCTCCCCCATCGCGATCCTCTCTTTCTATTGGCTCTCCGCTGCGTCACTCCTCCGCACCGCCCCCTCCCCTCGGCCCTGCGTGCCGTGTGCAAAGCCAAAAAAAAAACCCCACCGGCCGTTAAACGGGCCGAGGGGCGGGGCCAGCGGAGGGAGCTGGAGAGAGGGGGGTAGCAAGAAGCCGCTCGCCGATTGGCCCGAGCGGGCCGTTCAAATAAGCACGGCGCGCCGTGATTGGCTGCGGGGGTCTCGGCGGCGGGCGTCGCGCTCGGGCGGGTCATTGTCTGGCGGCTCCTGAGGCGGCTCCAGCGCGGACTCGGGCGGCGGCACCATGGTGAGGGGCGGCGGCGGCCGCCGGGCTCGGCCCCCTCCGGGGGGACCCGGGGAGGCTCCGGGGGGGGCCCGGTGGGACCGGGGGTGGCGGGGGGGGACCGGGGAGGGGCCGCAGGGGGACCGGCGGCGGGGCCGGGCCCTGTGGGGGGGGGGGGTCAGGCCCTGTCAGGAGGCCCCGGGCCCTGTCACGGCCTCCGGGCCCCGCCCCCGCTGCCGCTCGCACCCCCCCGGTCCGCTCCCGGTTGGAGTCGCGGGGACACCGGCCCGGCAGCGGCCTGCCCCCGGTCCCGTACGGGCTCCTGGCCGCTCCCTGCCCGCCGCGGCCCCGTGAAGAGGCCCCGCGCGGTGCCCCCGGGCTGCGTCACACCGGGGGGAGACCCGCGCGGCCCCGGCCCTGCCGCCCCGGCTGGTTGCCGGGCTTTGGGCCCCTTCGTCCTCCGCGGGGGCTTCCTGAGGGGGGCTTTGGGGAAGGAACCGGGGGTCTGACCCCCTGCGGCACCCGAAACTTGGGGGGGAGGCCCCGCTTGCGCCGCTCCCGGTGCTTGTTTACTCCCCGCGGGGCCGTGCTGCTGCCGGGTTTGCAGCCGGCTGCCGGAGCTCGTGCAGATTTTTCTGATTTTTGTCTCTTCCCGGAGCACACGCAGGGGTGGCAGCTCCGGGCTGGAGGTCGCCGCGTTTGTTTTTTTTCCTCCCTTTTCTCCTCGCGGTGCCGGGGTCTGTAACTTCGAGAGCAGCTTAGGCTAGGAGGAGCCTGTGCTGGCTGAGGTGGAAGTGCCGGGCGAAATTATGCAACCATCACCTCGCTGCGTTGCTGGGCGCCCTGGAGCTGGTGGCTGCGGATGAAAAACTTGTTTTTTTTTTTAGCAAGTTTGGGTAGGGGAACACTCTCTGAGAGCAGCTCACTGTGGTGTCAGCAGGGAGAGCTGCGGGGCCGGGTGTCCCGCACGGTGCTGTCAGTAAATATTGCCAGTAAACAGCTGCCAAAGTTTGTTTTTCTCCTTGAAAATGCAAATGCGGAGGCACGTGTTTATAGAAGTGATGGAAGCAGCTCCCCGCTGCCTCGGAAACAGAGCGAGGTGTGCGGGGGCTCCCAGCAAGCAGCTCCTCATGGTGACAGGGACCTGTGCTCCCTGCTCGCTGGAGCCAGGGCTTGGCCTGGATTGAACAGGCCCTGACTCTGGAGGGAAAGGCAGTGGTGAGAGATTTCATTAAACTGGTTCTCTGCTAGTAAACTAGCAGAACTGTGTTTCTCTGCCTTGCTCCTGCGCTGGGTTATGAGTGCTGCAGCCTGCTGCACAGCTTTTCCTCGGGAAAACACCAGGGTTCAGGGATGTCGATGGCCAGCGTGCTGTCCCCAGGTGGGTAGGGGCTGACAGCTCGGCCTCTGGCCACACAGCTTCCTTTTGGGGGTGGAAAACCAGGTTTGCGTGGGGTGAGAGACTTGAGTGAGAACTGAATGCACCGCAGGTGTTAATTCCTGGGAGTTTCTGGTCAGTGCGTGCTGGGCAGCTTAACCTGCCGGCCTCTCCCAGCCTCGCTTCCCAAGCAGAGGAAGAAATCCCCGGTCTCAGGAGGAAGGCTGGGACGAGCTGCGGTGAGGGGCTTCTCCTTCCCGGGATGGGGACAGCCCGGGACTCCCGGCCCCTGGTGTCCGACCCCTTCCTCTTTGCTCCAATATGGAGCGAGCAGGAAGCTGCCAGCTGGGGGACCCGAGAGGGAAGTCACAAAGCTGGCCAATAACAGCTCGTGGGGCGAGCACCCAGCGCTCTGTGCCAAAGCTGCCTCGCCAGGAAAGAGAAGCCCGGCTGAAAATATCCCGCCCTGACTCTTTGGCCCTGAACTTGGACGCTTTACACCGACACGAGGAGCTCCGCTTCCTGCTCGGGATCCTCAAGTGTGGCGCCTCACAAAGCTTCTCATGGGTCTCCCTGAGCTCCCTGGGTGTAGGGGATCTCACCCTCGCTGCCGTCCCAAAGGAACCGGGGCTGGCCAGTCCCAAAGGAAGCCCCGTTGAGGTTCCGGCTGCTGAAGAGCCGCGCTCTTCCCAGGTGCCGGCCTTCCCTGCGTGCCACCCTCGTGCTTCACGCTGCAGGAGGCTGGCCCCAGCTCCACCACCTCGCCCAGCACCGCTCCGCTTCCAGCTTAGACACCTTCCCGTGCAGCTCGGGGCCTAAAGGAGCTGCTCGGACACTGTCCGTGCTGCGCAGGGACACGGGCCTTGGGTGTGCTGCACAGCGAAGCCTTTCCCGCGGTGAGGCAGCGCCTTGCTTTGGGGATTAGCTCAGCTGGCCGTGCCTTCGTCTCCTGGGGAGCTGCGGATCCCGTGGCTGCTTCTGGCAGAGCAGGAGGGGCGGCTGCTGGCTGGCTGCTCCCATCCCCTTTGGACTGGGATGGTGTCGGGGTCAGGACAGCCCGGCCTGCCTGCACCTTAGGTAAAAAAATTGCCTCTCCTGCACCCCTCGCAGCCTCCAGGAGGCTCTTCTTGTCAGAATTAATGACTTCGGGCTTTAATTAGCGCCTCGCTCCCGTGATCCCTTTTAGGTGGATGTGAGAGAGCCGCCCACACGTGGCAGCTTCCTCCTCATCCCCCTGTGGCTCCCAGAGCCGCACGCGGGGCTTTGCGGGACGCTGGTGGCAGGGAAAGGGAGAAACCCCTGGAAACCCGCGTGACCCACGGATCCTGGCGTTCAGAGGGGGAGCTGCTGTGTGCCTGCAGGAGCCAACCCCACTCCCAGATTCCTCCCAGCTGCTGCACGACACCTCCTGCTCACCGCTGGTTTCCCCCCGTTTGCCGCCTTCTGGAAAATAATGGAAATAGTGGGAACAGGAAACGTAAAAATTCCGCTGGCCTGGTAGCGGAAACGCGCCTGGGGCTGCTCTGAAGGCAGCAGGCCCGGCAGCGAGCACCGAAAATTATCACGGGGGGGTGAGAACCGAGGTGGCTTCGTCGGAGGGGCAGGACTAACGAGGGCTCTGTCTCCGCAGGCTGGAGGTAAAGCTGGCAAGGACAGCGGCAAGGCCAAGGCCAAGGCGGTGTCCCGCTCCCAGAGAGCCGGGCTGCAGGTAACGGGCGGCTGCCTCGCGCTCCCGGGCTGTAAAACATCGCAGAGGTAACAAACCTCCTGCTCCTGAGGGGCGGGGTGCCACAACATTGTTTGTTTCCCCTTGTTTTGGCAAAACAATCATGGGGAATAAAGGGGAAGGGGAAGTGTTTGCTCCTGGCACTCAGCGGGCAGGATCCGTCCCGGGGCTGGCCTGAAGGCTGCGGGCATCGCCTGGGGGCTGTGGGGCTCTGCAGCTGCCCGGTGCTCACCCCGTCTGCGTTGCTTCCTCTGCAGTTCCCGGTGGGCCGCATCCACAGGCACTTGAAGACCCGCACTACGAGCCACGGGCGAGTGGGAGCCACCGCGGCCGTGTACAGCGCCGCCATCCTCGAGTACCTCACCGCCGAGGTGAGGCGCGGCGCGAGCAGCGGCCCAGGAAGGCCCCAAACTGTTGGGGTTTGCTCTGGTTTTATTCCCCATCGATTCTTTTGTCCAGTTGGTTTTAGCGTTGGGAAGGCTGCTTGGGTTTCTGGTGGATTTATAAAGGGGGAGGCTGTGTGGGGAAGGAAAAAGGAAATTTGGGGAGATGCTCACGGCACCACGGGTCTCTCGCCAGGTGCTGGAGCTGGCAGGCAACGCTTCGAAGGACCTGAAGGTGAAGCGCATCACTCCCCGTCACTTGCAGCTCGCCATCCGCGGCGACGAAGAGCTGGACTCCCTCATCAAAGCCACCATCGCTGGGGGAGGTGAGTGGGGCCGCACGGAGAGGCAGGAGGGTGATTTTGGGTGGAATTCAGCCTGATTAGCGAGCGAGGTCGCCCGTGGCTGCGGATTCCAGCCCGGAGCAGCGCTGAGGCTGGCAGATTTCTGGCAGGGCGGGAGGGAGGCTGGAATTCCCAGCAGGCGAGCACGTGGCGGTGCCCGCGGAGCGCTGACGCCTCCTTCTCCCCGCAGGCGTCATCCCCCACATCCACAAGTCTCTGATCGGGAAGAAGGGACAGCAGAAAACCGCGTAAAGGAGTCGAACCCAGCCCGCGTCCTCCCTGTCGTTGTACTGTAACCGGGACAGAAGAAAGCCGGGGATATGTGGAATTTTTTTAAGGCATAGTTCGATGGCAGAGCATAGACAATTGACCGTAGGCAGGAGCAAACATTTGTATGGTCTTTAGGTTCCAAGTTTTTTGACAAAAAGTTACCTTGTCACGTGGCAGCGATTCGTGTGTTGATTGGCTAGGTTTCTCCCGTGTGTTTTATACAAAAATGGAACGGATAAACCATTTTTTACAAAAACCTGCTGTCGGCTTGTGGTGTTGGGGGCCCGGAGGGGGGTTTAGGTGGGGCTGTTTCCGCAGGAGATAACGCCGCGCCCCCACAGCGTTATCTCGCAGCTGGAGGAAGGCGCTGAGGAGCGGGACACGGGGCCAAGTCCTGCCGGGAACCACCCAGGGCTCCCCCCGCACCCCCGGAGGTAAGGGGCAGCAGGGTCGGGTCCCAAAAAGGGGCAGCACCCCCCAAAATTGCTACAGCCTCCCCCCCGCGTGGCCTCCACTTCCACCAAGCTCCCGGCCTCCTCTTGGGGCCTCCCGTACCCCAAAAACCACGGCGCTGGCAGCCCCCAGCTCCTTGTGCACCCCAAAACTTTGGGTCCTGGGCACCCCGCACCCCTGTGCCCCCAAATTTTCCCCCTCCACTGGGGCCTCCAGGGGCCCCCACAGGCCCTGGGTGGAGGTCTGGGTGCGGTGTGCTCCCACCCCAAATGCAAATAGGGCTGGCCCCGCCCCTATGCAAACAGGGGGGGCAAAGGGGCTCCGCCCACAGCCCCTGCAGCTGGTGGGGTGGGGCGAGAACTGGCCTGGGGTGTCTGTCTGTCCTAAATATAGGGGGCCTGAGCTGTCTGTCTGTCCTGAATACATGGGTTGGGGGTGTCTGTCTGTCCTAAATGTGTGGGTTCAGGGAGTCTGCCCTAAATATGAGGCTTGGGGTGTCCATCTGCCCGAAGTACAGGGGGTCCAGGGTGTCTGTCTGTCCTAAATATGCGGGTTGGGGAGTGTCTGTCTGTCCTAAAAATGAGGCTTGGGGTGTCTGTCTGTCCTAAACGTGTGGGTTCAGGGAGTCTGTCTGTCCTCCATCCATGGGTCCAGGATGTCTGCCCTAAATATGAGGCTTGGGGTGTCCATCTGCCCTAAGTACAAGAGGTGCAGAGTGTCTGTCTGTCCTAAATATGCGGGTTGGGGTTGTCTGTTTATCCTAAACATGTGGGTTCAGGGCGTCTGTTTGTCCTAAACATGTGGCTTTGGGGTGTCCGTCTGTCCTAGGCACGTGCTCCGAGATGTCTGTCTGTCCCGGGTGTGTCCGTCTGTCCCAGCGCTGTGGGTCCTGCCTGTCCGTCTGTGCGCCTATCTCGGGATCTGTCCGTCTGTCCTGGCATTTGGGGCGTCCGTCTGTCTGCAGCGGGTGTTCCCGGTGTCCGCCTGTCCCGTGCGGGGTTCCCGCTGTCTGTCTGTCCCCCCCCCCCCCCTCCCCCCCGTCCGCCTGTCCCCGCCCCGGGCCCGGCCCCAGCGCTGCAACCCCCGCGGCCCCTTGCGTCAGGCCCGCGGCCCGGCACAAGATGGCGGCGGGAGGCGCCGGGCCTAGGGCGGGGGGGGGTGGGGGGGAACCGGGGAGGGCGGGGGCGGGGCGGGAGGGCGGGGGGCGAGGCCCCGGTGCGGCGGAGGGGCCCCGAGGGGAGGGGGGCGCCGGGGGGGCGCCGCGGGCCGCACAATGGCGGCGCCTGAGGCGCGCAAGATGGCGGCGCCCGGGAGGGGCCGTCCTCGCCGCCCGCCCGCCGCCGCCGCACTGCGCCTGCGCGGCCCCGCGCCGCTTCCCGGCTTCGGGGCTGTGCGCATGCGTCCCCCGCGCCTCCCGCCGCCGGGCACAGCGGGCGGGTCCATGAGGCCGCGCGGGGGGGGGGAGCGCGCCGGGGGGAGTCGCTCGGTGCCCGCTGCGCCGCGGGACGGGGGCACGGAGGGGCGCCCCGGTTTCGTTACACACCGAGCTAACGGCTCGCTTCCCCGCGGGCTGCTCGGGGCGGCGGCACCGCTCGGGGCAGCGCTCGGCGTTACGTAACCCGCCCCCCCCCGCCCGCCCCTCGTGGTCCCGCCTTCCCGCCCCGCGGCGCGGGCTGCGCGCGCCATTGGCCGGCGTCGCCGGGAGGGGCGGGGCGAGAAGGGTATAAATAGAGGCGGGGCGGCGGGCGCTCTGCTCAGTCCGCCGCGGCCGCCGCAGCTGCTGCTCCCCCGCTCCGCCCGCCGGCACCGCCCCGCGCTCCGCTCGCCGCCCGCCCGCCTCCCCGCCGCCATGAACGGGCAGCTCAACGGCTTCCACGAGGTGTTCATCGAGGAGGGCACCTTCCTCTTCACCTCCGAGTCCGTGGGCGAGGGGCACCCAGGTGCGGGCCGCGCCGGGCCGGGCCGAGGCGGGCAGCGCGCAGGCGCGAGGCCGCTTCAGCGAGGGGAGGGGGAGAGGAGGAGGAGGAGGAGGATAAAGGGGGGGGGGTCGCGCGCGCTCCCGGCTCGGGGAGGGGAGGGGGGAGGCGATGACGCCACCGGGCGCGCGCGCAGTGGCGGGGCGGCGCGCGCCGCATTGCGGGCCCGGCGCGCACGTGGTTCCCGCGTGGGGAGGGCGGGGGGGGGGGTGAGAAAAAAAGGGGGGGGGGAGGTTTTGTGCCCCCCCCCCCCCCCATTCAGGGGGGGCTCCGTACCCACCCCCGGGGCCGTGAGTCACCGCCGTGACTAAGCAGCTTCCGGGCCGCCCTGAGCACCGGGCGGACCCCGGTGTGTGCCCCCCCCCCCTCACCGGGATGTGCCCCCCCCCCCTCCCGCCTCATTCCGCCTCCACCCCCCTCATCCCTCGTTCTCGGCCCTTCGGCATCCTCCCGGGCTGCCCCCGGTGCCGTCCCTTTGTGCTCTCCGTTTTCGGAGCTCTGCCCCCCCCTCTCAGATCCTGTTGTCGTCGTTTTCCATCCCCCCCCCCCGCAGCCGCCCTCGTGCTCCTTTACTCGCCCAGCACCGGAGCTGCCGGGGCCGTCACGTGCCAGCAGCGGGGGCGATGAAGCAAGGCAGGCACAAGGCACGCGTGCCCCTCTTATCGCCCCGCGGGTGAAGGTCCGTCCCCGTCCCGCTGCCCTTTCACCCCGGGCAGGGGCGAGGGGAGCCTCCTGCAGCCCCCTCCCCGCTGCGGCGCGGCGCTGGCCTCCCCTCCTCTCCTAAATCCGCCCCGAAAGGTCGCCGCCAAGGACGGTGAAGCTGCCTGCTTGCTGTAGGGCCCTTGGGACGCCCTGCACGGAAAGTGGGGGCTCCTGGCCCCAAATAAAGCATCCTGGGTGCTGGGGGGGCTGGACAGCCACTGGGACCCTCTTGCCTGGCTGGGCACACCCGGGGGCAGCCGCAGGCACCAGAGGACCCATTGAGAGCAGCCCATGGGGCAGGATTAGGGCTGCCGGGGTGGTGCTGCCCAGCCCTACGGTGCCGTTTCCCTCTCGGCAGTGCTGTAGGTGGCTGAACCTAAGCCCTGACCCAAATGTAACTCGAGCTCCGAGGGTTTAATGGGCAAATGCCTGAAATTCCACGCTAATAACCCGCAGCGGGGACAAGGAGAACGCTGTGTTCAGCAGCTTAATGGGAGGCCCGTGCCCAGCTCGGGCAGTGCTGGCAGCTTAGGGTGGTGGAAGCTGCGGCAGGAAGGGCCGCGCCGCGCTGACGGCCCCGTGCCTTCCCCCCAGATAAGATCTGCGACCAGATCAGCGATGCCGTGCTGGACGCGCACCTCAAGCAGGACCCTGACGCCAAGGTGGCCTGCGGTGAGTCAGTGCCCGCCCGGGGAGGCAGCGCGGGGTGGGCAGGGCTGGGGCTGACCTCCCCTCCCCTCCCTTCCTCTTCCTTTCCCCGCAGAAACGGTTGCGAAGACGGGGATGATCCTGCTGGCAGGAGAGATCACCTCCCGAGCTGCCGTGGACTACCAGAAGGTGGTTCGGGACACGATCCGGCACATCGGCTACGACGACTCCTCCAAAGGTGCGTGCTGGGGATGTTCCCTCGCAGCCGGCGGTTCTGGCAGCCCCGCTCAAACATTTTTTTCCCCCCCTCAGGCTTCGACTACAAGACGTGCAACGTGCTGGTGGCCCTGGAGCAGCAGTCCCCGGACATCGCTCAGGGCGTCCACCTGGACCGCAGCGAAGAGGACATCGGGGCTGGTGACCAGGTGAGGCTCGGGGCCGCCTCCTGGTGCCCACGCTGAGCCGGGGGCGCCGAGCTGGAGCACGCCTCTCCCGCAGGGGCTGATGTTCGGGTACGCCACGGACGAGACGGAGGAGTGCATGCCCCTCACCATCGTGCTGGCCCACAAGCTGAACGCCAAGCTGGCCGAGCTGCGGCGCAACGGCACCCTGCCCTGGCTGCGCCCCGACTCCAAGACGCAGGTCAGGGCCCTACGACGGCCCCGCTGCGGCCGGCCCCGCGGAGCTGCCTCACCCACCGGGGACCTTTGGGGCTGCTCCGTGTCCCCTGAGGCTCCGGCATCTCGTGGCAGGTGACGGTTCAGTACATGCAGGACCGCGGCGCCGTCATCCCCATCCGCGTGCACACCATCGTCATCTCGGTGCAGCACGACGAGGAGGTGTGCCTGGACGAGATGCGCGACGCCCTGAAGGAGAAGGTGATCAAGGCCGTGGTGCCGGCCAAGTACCTGGACGACGACACCATCTACCACCTGCAGCCCAGCGGCCGCTTCGTCATCGGCGGCCCCCAGGTACGGTGGTGTCCCGGGGGGGCCTCTCCCCACACTCGTGCGGTGCCGTGCCGGTGACGCCGCTCTCCCCCGCAGGGTGACGCCGGCCTCACCGGTCGCAAGATCATCGTGGACACCTACGGGGGCTGGGGGGCCCACGGCGGCGGCGCCTTCTCCGGGAAGGACTACACCAAGGTGGATCGCTCGGCCGCCTACGCCGCGCGCTGGGTGGCCAAATCCCTGATCAAGGCCGGGCTGTGCCGCAGGGTGCTGGTGCAGGTGGGTGCCGACACGGCCCCGTGCCCCGTGAAGGCTCCTGGTGCTGCCCGGGCCTTGATTCCCATCCTTTTGTGTCCCCCCCCCTCAGGTCTCCTACGCCATCGGCGTGTCCCACCCGCTCTCCATCTCCATCTTCCACTACGGCACGTCCCAGAAGAGCGAGCGGGAGCTGCTGGAGATCGTCAAGAAGAACTTCGACCTCCGCCCCGGGGTGATCGTCAGGTAACGCGCGGGCGGCGGGCACCGCAGGGTGGGCGAGGGGGGGGGGCAGCGGGGCGGGTGGCGTTGGCACCGAGCGCGCGCGGTCCCCTCCGAGAGCGGCTCCGAGCGGCGCGGCCGCGGGTGCCCGAGCAGAATTGGAGCCGGCCGCCTCGCGGGCACCGCCTCGTGCCGTCGGCGCCGCCTCTTCCGCACCTGGAAAACGGCCGAGGTAAAGGGCCAGGAGCAGCCTTTGGGCTGGGACGCGAGCCGCCTCAGCCGGAAGATAAGTGCTTTTTCGGGCGGACCGGGTGCTGCTGAGGGGTAAGTATCCGGCGGCAGCTGAGCGCCGCGCGCTTGCAGCTTCTCCGCCTTGTTGGGGGCGGCCGGGGGAAGCTGCAACCGCCCCGGGCAGGGGGAGCAGGACAGGGCAGGCGGCGCCCGGCCCCGCAGGCAGGGAGGTGTGAGCGTGGCGGTGCCTGGACCTCTCACTGAGCGCGGGACTTGTATATTCCAGGGATCTGGATCTGAAGAAGCCCATTTATCAGAGGACTGCAGCCTATGGCCACTTTGGTAGGGACAGTTTCCCCTGGGAAGTTCCCAAAAAGCTAAAGTACTAAAAAAAAAATAAGTGTTAGGCTTTTTTCCCCACTCCTGTTGGCGTAGGCTACAGAGAAGCTTTCAGGCTCTGGGGGAAAGAGCTCCTCTGCCCTCAGCTCTCCTGTCCTCCCTCTGCTCTCGCCCACCGCTGTCTGTCGCCAGGATTTCGGTTGCGTGGGGACCACACGCGGCCTCGTGCCTCTCCCCGGGCCCCCCCCGGCCCGCGGGGGCGAGCCCCCTGCCCGCCCCACGGCCGCCGTGCCCCCCTCCTTTGGCTTCTTTTTAATCTCGTGACGTCTGAGCTCCGAGACGGTGCCCCCCAAACTCTCGCTGTCCCACGGGGGCTTCCCCGCGCCCCCCGGTCCCGCCGGGACCTCGCTGGTGCTGGTTTTGTTCTTAACCGGATTTTAACCTCTCTGCTCCCACCTCTTTCTCTCTTTCCCTCTCGGAGGACGTACGTGACACGGGGCTGGGGGGGGGGGTGGGACAGGCGTTAAAGCCGAGCCCACCCCCGTCCCACGTGCGGGTCTGGTACCAGAGGAAATTTTGTCTTTCTTTTCCTTTTTTTCTTTTTCCTTTTCTTTATAAGAAAGCTGAAGTTGAACCCACAACTGCACAACCCCCTCCTCCTGCCCGAGCTCTGCGCTGGGGGGGCTCGGCCGAGCTTTTTTTTCGGGGGGGGGGGGGGAAATAGGCCCTTCATACTTGAACGTTTTTCTAATGGTGTATTTATTGTGTGCTGAGGCGCGGGGCGTGAGTACAGAGAAGCCCCCGGGCTCAGACGGCAGCTCTTGATTTTCCTGAAAGCCCCCCCTGCACCCCGACCCCGCCTTTCCCCCACCCCGGGGAGGCCGCCACGGCCTCCGAAACGGGGTGAAAAAGGAGGGGTTTGGGTCGTCCTGGGGGAGATGGATGGGGGCAGGCAGCTTGGGGCGGCTGCCCCCGGGAGCGCGGCGCATTTGGCCGGTGTGGTACAGAGAAGCCGGCTTGTTTACCTGCCCGCCCCGGGGCCCGCGCCCCAGCTCCTGCCTTAGTGGGGTGGGGGTGGTTTGGGGGGGGGGCTTTCTCTCTTTTTCTCTCTCTTTTTTTTTTTTTTTTTTTTTTTCCTCTCTTCATATTTTTTCTGGAGGTTTTATTACATTTGTTTCAATTTCACCGATTCCAAAAAGAACACGAAAACCGACTCAATAAAACTGCTAGGTTCTACCTGCCTGCCTCAGCCTCTGCCTGCGGGGGGGGGGGGGAAAAAAGCGTGCGGGGGGGGGTGAGTTTAAAAAACGAGACTTTATTGGGGGCGCTCAGAGCTCGGGGGACGCCTGCCCCTCGCCCTCGGGCCGCGTCCCCTCCTCTTCCTCGCCGCGCCAGTTGGCGAAGGCCACCTCCTGCGCCAGCTGCTCCAGGGGCGGCCGGCCCAGCGCCAGGTTGCGCAGGGAGATGAGGGTCATCAGCGCGCTGCGGGGGGCAGAAAGGAAGAATCAAGGAGGGGTTGACACAAAAAAAAAGCACCAAAAAGGCTGATTTTGGGGCTCACCTGCGCCGGAAGAGGTAGTACTTCTTGCGGAGGAAGCGGTGGAGGCGCTGGCCGAGGCTGGCCTCCCGCCGCCGCCCCAGCTCCTCCAGGCGCCGCTGCCGCCGCAGGAACGCGGCCACCACCGGGTCGGTCGGGGTCCCTGCCGCCAGCGGCTCCCCCAGGATGGGCCGCAGCTCGGGGGGCAGCGGCTCCGTCTCTGCGGGGGGCGAGGGGCTCAGTTTGGGGCTGCATGTGGAGTTTTAGGGGGCTCCCCACCCCAGCTTTGTGGGATGCAGGGCTCAGTTTTGGGGTCTGTGAGGATTCGGGGGGCTCTCTGCCCTGGTTTAGGGGGATGTGGGGCTCAGTTTTGGGGTCTGTGAGGATTCGGGGAGCTCCCCACGCAGGTTTTGGGGGGGGCCAGGGCTCACCGGTGCCGTTCTGCACCCGCTCTCGCAGCTCCTGCAGCCGCGTCAGGTTCTTCTCCAGCGCCAGCGCCGTGGTGTTGACGTAGGTGTACATGTAGCAGGAGGGCTCCGGCGACACCGTGTGCACCTTGTGGTACTCCCCGGGGGGCACCTTCCACGGGGGGGGACACGGCATGGGGCCGTCAGCCCCCCCAGCACCCCCGGGACCCCTCCCCACTCACCTGCAGCCCCTCGCCCTCCCGCAGGCTGTGGTTGCGGCGCTGCTCCACCAGCTCCACCAGCACCTCGCCGCGCAGCACCCGCAGGCTGGTGTTGCCCAAATCCTCGCTGACGAAGTTCTCCAAGTGCAAGCCTGCGCCCCGCCAGGTTGGGTTGTTTTTTTTTAAGGTGCTTGGGGAGGGGGGCTCAAGACCACCCTGCCCTGCTCCCCGTGCCCTCACCGGGGAAGTCGGCGATGAAGACGACGTCCGTGTGTCCGTCCAGGCCGCTCTCCAGCTCCTGCAGCCGCTCGCGCCACGGCGACAGCTCCAGCAGCAGCGGCAGCAGCCAGGGCGTGCGGCGCCACGGGGACCACTCGGCGCGCACCAGGTCCACCCGCGGGTCCACCAGCCTGCGGCACGGCGCTGTCAGAGCCCCCCCAGACCCCACAAAGCCCCCCCCACCAACACGCAGCCCCCCCCCCAAATCCCGGGCCCCCACCTCTGCTGGAAGCGCTCGTTGATGGAGACCCAGATGTCGAAGTAGAGCTGGGGCTGGGAGATGTTGTAGCGCGGCAGGATGGCGCTGAGGCACGTCGAGTACTGCTTCAGCATGTCCGCGTGGTCCTTCCAGCGCCGGCTCTGCGTGAACACCTTCTCGGGGACCCCCCCCCCAAAAAAAATATCACCGGCTGGCCTCCTCTTCCCCCTTTTACCCCCCCCCGGACCCCGCCGCTCACCCCCGGCTTGAGGTAGCCCACCTCCCCGGTGAGCCCGTCGCGGTACGTGATCTTGACGTGCTGGTGGAAGCGCGAGTGCACCATCATGTCCCACGAGTAGCCGTACAGCCCGTTGGTCCAGTTGTTGTAGCCCTGGGGGGGGTGGGTGGCAGAAGGGGTCGGGGTGTGACCCCCATCAGTGTCCCCGTACCCCTCCGTGCCCCCCCAGCAGTGTCCCTGTAGGTCTGTGTGCCCCCCAGCAATGTCCCCATGCCACTCAGCAGTGTCCCCATACCCTATATGCCCCCCACCACTGTCCCTGTGCCCCTATTCCCCCCCCAGAACTGCCCCCATACCCATGTGCCCCCCACCAGTGTCCCCACACCCCCCAGCAGTGTCTCTGTACCCCCAATTCCCCCCCAGCACTGTCCCCGTGCCCCCCCCAGTACCCCCACACCCTCCACCACCCCCAGCATCACTCCCACATGCCCCCAAGCAATGCCCCCCGTGTCCCCCCCAACACTCCCCCTTCACCAAACCCCCCCAAAACGCCCCCAAACCGCCCCCACCTGGGTGATGAAGTGGGAGTAGGGCAGGAAGAGCTGCTCCGCCACGTAGAGCAGCGTGAAGGCGGCCGCCAGGTGCTGCCGGAGACGAAGCCCCCCCCGCGCCCCCTCAGCAGCCCCTTCCCCGTAGTGACAATCGGGGCTGCGCTGGGGGGGCTCGGTGCTGGGCAGCCCCCCCCGAAGCCACCGCGGGCAGCGGGCGCAGAGGCGCCGGGGCCAGCTGGCGTCGCAGAAGAGCCCGCTGCTGGCCAGCATGGTGTAGGAGAACATGCCTGGGGGGGGGACGGGACGCATTATTAGGGACCCCCAGACCCCCCCAGGCCGTCCCCGGGGTGCTGCCCCCCCCCATCCCCTCACCGATGCTGAAGAGCTGCGAGTTCATGCAGTGGAAGTAGGTGACGAAGACGAGGGCGAGCGGCCGCGTGGCGTCGAAGAAGAGCAAGAAGCCGGCGGAGAGGTCGAGCGCCAGCCCCCCGCCGTGCACCACCAGCAGGCTGGTCATCTCCTCCGACAGCACCAGCCTGCCAGGACATCACTGTCACCGCCGTTGTCACCCCAAACTCCCCTCAGTCCCCCCCCCGGTGCCCTCCCCGCTCACCGAAAGGGCGCGAAGAGCCAGTGGCGCCCCAGGGAGCTCATGGAGTAGCCGCCCACCCAGTCGGCGTCCAGCTTCTTCAGCCCCGCGATGAAGTAGACGATGAAGATCTGTGGGGGGGGGTGGTGAGGATGGGGGGGGGTGACACGCACAGGGATGTCCCCCTGTCACCTGTCCCCCCCCCCCCAGCACCCACCTGGGCGCGCAGCAGGGTGTAGTTCCACAGCGGCACGTGGGCGTTGCGCTTCTGCGGGCGCAGGAGGCCATCGATGGACCTGCGGGGGGGCAGGGGACACCACGGGGACACCGGGGCTTGTGTCACCACGGGAGGACCCCGAGCCATGGGGATACCCAGGTTTGTGTCACCTGTTTGGGTCCCCTGAGCCATGGGGACACGGGGTTGTGTTACCCGTTAGGGGACCCTGAGCCATGGGGAATCATGGGGACACCGGGGTTTGTGTCACCCTGAGGGGACCTTGTCCCCACAGGGAACCACGGGGACTCCAGTTGTTGTGTCTCTGAGGGGACCCCAAACCATGAGTAACCATGGGGACACCGGGGTTTGTGTCACCCTGAGGGGACCCCAAACCACAGGGAACCACGGGCACACCGCGCTTTGTGTCACCCGTTAGGGGACCTTGTCCCCAAGAGGACACCAGGGCTTGTGCCACCCCTTAGGGTCCCCTAACCATAGGGACCTTGATGTCCCAGATGGACACCAGAGCCCACCCCACCCCCTTGGGGACACCAAGACCAGTGCCACCCCCAGGTGACCCGCACCCACCCCCTCCCACCACCTCAGCACCCCACACCCTCCCCATTACCCCATTACCCCCAGCACCCCCATCCCTTTTCCCCCTTACCCCACCACCCGGCGGCATCCCCCTGTCCCCCCCATGTCCCCAAGTGTCCCCAAGTGTCCCCGTGCCCACCAGTAGCGGTCGGCGCCCACCAGGGCGAGCTGGAAGGCCAGCAGCCCGTAGAGGTAGGAGTGGTTGTTCCACGTCGTCTTGTCCAGCAGCAGCAGGTACCAGTAGGGCCCCAGGAAGGCCAGGGTGCTCAGCCGGTAGCAGAACCCCACCATGATGCCCAGTGCGCCTGTCGTCACCCGCTGTCACCCGCTGTCACCCACTGTCACCCCCCTGTCACCTCCCGTCACCGCCCGTCCCCCTTGCTGCCACGGCGTCTGGCCCCATCCTGCCCCAGCGCACGCTCCCCATGGGGTCCTGTGGCACCCAGCCCCGTGCCCCTGTCCCCATTGTCCCCCTGTCCCCATTGTCCCCCATCGTGGTGGCTGCCCACATGAGCACTGCGCCCACCCCAGTGCCACCCAGCTCTCGCCGTGTCCCAGTGTCCCCATGTCCCTGTCCCCAACACAGTGGCCATCCACCCCCACGTGCCCCGTGCTTGTCCCCATCCCACCCCGATCCACGTCCCCATGTCCTGAAGCACCCATCCCCGTGTCCCTGTATCCCCCCCAATGTCCCCATGTCCCCACATCCTGATGTCCCCGTTTCCCCGTGTCCTGATGTGCCCATCCCCGTGTCCCTATATCCCCCCCATGTCCTGATGTCCCCATGTCCCCAGGCCCCTCTGTCCCTGTGCCTCCACGTCCCCGTGTCCTGCTGTCCCCATCCCCACGTCCCCATGCACTTTTGTCCCCATGTCCCTGCGTCCTGCTGTCCCCACCCCCATGTCCCGATGTCCCTGTGTCCCTGTGCCCTATGTCCCTGTCTCCTGATGTCCCTGTCCTCGTGTCCCCATGTCATGCTGTCCCTGTGTCCCCCTGCTCCATGTCTGGATGTCCCTGTCCCCGTGCCCCATGTCCCTGCCTCCTGCTGTCCCCGTCCCTATGTTCTGATGTCCCCGTGTCCCTGTGCTCTCATCCTGCTGTCCCCATGTCCCCATATCCTGATGTCCCTGCCTCCTGCTGTCCCCATGTTCCCCTGTCCTGCTGTTCCCGTGTCCCCATGCCCTGCGTCCTGCTGTCCCCGTGCCCTCTGCTCCTGTCCCGCCGTCCTGCTCTCCCCGTGTCCCCATCCCCGTCCCCGTGTCCCCGTGTCCCTGTCCCCATGTCCCCATGTCCCCATCCCCGTGTCCCCGTGCCCCGTACCCAGCAGCATGACGCCGTACACCAGGTACATCCAGTCGAGCGGCAGCGGCCGCAGGCCGGGCAGCAGTGGGAAGCGGCAGACCTCCAGCCCGTCCAGGTACCGGTGATCCAACCGCGCCAGCCCCCGCTCCTGCGGCACGTCCAGCGCCATCAGCAGCCCTGGGGGCGCGGCGGGGACACCGTGAGCCACCGGGGGCCGCGGTGCCGGGGGTCCCGCTCCCGTCGCGGCGGCGCCGCTCACCGAAAGCTGCCCGGAAGGCCCCGAGGGCGGCGGGGTCGCGGGGGCGATGCAGCAGCCGCACGAGGCGCCCCCAGCTCGCCAGATCCCGGGGCTCGAAGCCCAGCAGGCGCCGGGCACGGCCCGGGGGGCGCCCACCGGGGGGGTCCCCGCAAGGCACCGGGGGCTCCTCCGGTAGCGGTGGTGCCGCCGCCGTCTCGTCCGCCCCGCGTCCCGCTCGCCGCCGCCGGGCTGGGCCTGGAGGGGCAGAGGTCAAGGGTCAGGGGTCAGGGGGTCAGGGGGTGCTGGGGGGCTCCCGTCGCCCTCCCGGTGCCGCCCGCTGCCCGCACCCATCGCCGCCGCCGCCGCCGCCATGGCCGGTGCCCGCCCCCCCCCCGCCACGTCACCGCCACCGCACCGCCCGGCGGCCAATGGGGAGCGAGGGGGGCGAGGCGAGGCCCCGCCCCCTGACCTCTGACC